>NC_139144.1:75128462-77528462 GCF_964270905.1 Leucopleurus acutus
TATTTCCTTTTCTTAAAAAGAACTGAACATTAATTCTCTGATTAAATAATGAAAAATTCATTGTTTGTTGATTTCAGACTGCTTTCAATCATTTGGGTTTTTTCATTGCTCAAACTTCAGATTTTACCTGCTTCCTCTATCCTTTCCTCTTACGAGTGAACCTCCTACTGCCTTATCTAAAGCTCCAAAGTTTTTCAGTTTTAAGAGAGATGCTTCCAAGAGTAACAAGAGGTTTGCTGCTCCCTTGGCAAAGGGTGTAGTCAAAGATGAATAAAGGGATTATTGAGAATAAAGAAGTGCTTAGCTGGCATTAAATGAAAGGAATTTGCTGTGGACCAAATTCATTAATTCATCCACTTTAAAACAAACAGACAAAAAAGAAAATTAAAGATTTTCTAATCATCTTCTATGTATCAAGA
Source organism: Leucopleurus acutus (assembly GCF_964270905.1). NCBI lineage: Eukaryota > Metazoa > Chordata > Mammalia > Artiodactyla > Delphinidae > Leucopleurus > Leucopleurus acutus. The sequence continues at coordinate 75,128,882 of NC_139144.1, forward strand.
GCTGAACTAAGTAGATTTAAGAGTATGAGAAATTTCTAGCTAAAGATGATTTTGATCCAATCCAGCTATTTGGCCTGGTTCGTTTTCACTTCCCTAGTTTCCTATACATATAACTTTGCAATGCTCAATGCTTTGCAGGTGGAGAAAGTGGAGACTGGTTATCTAGAAGTTTTTGATAGGGCAATCTCTAGGATGCTAGTGTTTATACTGTTGATAAGGTTGACTACGTTTAAAGGCTGGGTAGAAAAGTAATGCAACCAGAAAGAGATGATGTCCTTAGAGAACACAATATTTAATAAGAGCACATGATAAAAAAAAGTAGATTCAGAAGAAATTAAAAATTAGAGAAGGTGGAAATCAGAGCTGATAGTCAGAAAGAAGATTTCAGAAATTCCAAATTATAGAATTTAGAATCTGAAATCAGAATTGAGTGGTCATTGGGTTACTATTATGGAATGGAGATGCAGGTGACTGTCAGCAAGGAACCCAGAAGTTCTTAATTGGTGAAATAAAGGATTTCAGTAAATGATACATTAGAGTTATGTAGATGTTTTTATGCACATTAGGAGTTATAAACAAAACAGAAAATATCTTCATAATTTAGGTGTTCAAGTAAACTCATTTGACTTTTATGTTAAGAACATTAAAGGTCAAGTTCACCAAATTAAATGTAATTTATTATTCTATCAAATATTCTTTTGTAGCACATGATTAGAACTATTAGAACATCACTTGATTATTGAATTTCACTGTTTTAGGCTTAACATCAAAACATGTAGCAAATGTTTAAAAATGAGTAAAACAGCTAGACTCTAAAAAACAGATGCAAAATATGTAATATTACTATATTAACTCTATAACTTCTCCTTTTGGCTCCTAGGCTCCTACTTATATATGAATACTACACATATACAGCTTTGATGACTGATGAAATAGCATAATTTCAAATTATTTCCCTCTCCCTCCCTTCTTCCTTCTTCTCTCCTCTCTCTCTCTCTCAATCATCAAATTCGAAATGTTACTTAACAGGTTTAAATTAATTATGTGTCCCATACTGAAGACTGGCCTATAATATTATATCTTAAATCACATATTTTAATAAGACTTGAGTGCCTAACTAATAGAATTCTTGCAAAACCTATCAAAGTGTTTCAGAACATATGAAATATATCAATTGGACAGAAACAGTTCTTCATTATGCTTTACACACAATTTTGCTCAACTGCTTATTTTAATTAGAGCAGAACTCTAGCTTCTGCTCATTGGTTTAGCATGAGCAATAAAATGAAGTTTATTTAATTTTCTAAAATAAGTAAAGCAGAGTAAAGTTAATTAAAAGTTAATTACAGAATAATGAATCATCTACCCTTGCTGTGCTAGTGTTGCCCAGATGATTAGATGCTGTCCTTCCTGAATACACTTCCATTCCCATAAGCTGGGTATTCCCTTCATTCCATGTAAGGGTTTTCATTTGTGTCCTTTAAAAGTTTATGCTGCCTTTTTCTGAAGGTGTCTTTTTCAGGAAATACACACGTACATAGATGTACCTACACACACCTTCCTAGTTTCTCTCCTTATATATGCTTTCCTCAGGCATAATTTTCATTTAGACTTCTGATTGCCTTTTAAATTTGACAGAATATACCTATAAAATTCGTTAGTAATTGTTTCATTTCCCAGCATGGCATGTGTAGTTAACCTTGAAAGACAGATTGGACGTTAACTGTAGTGAACCCAACCTTTGCCAGTATCACAAAGGTCATGGATCTGTTCTCCCTGGTCCTGTGTCTTCAAGTAGAAGGTTTTGTACATATTGGAATTAGAATGCTTTTACTGCTCATTAATTCATCATTAAAATGATGTTAACTAATCATTCTCTATAAGGCTCTGGCGTACAGATTTTCTGGCATGAACTGCTACAGCTGGCTCCCAGCCACTTACACCTTCCTGAAAACAACAGCATTCATGTTTTTGGTAGACTTAAATCTTTTTGTCAAATTTTACTGTAAGTACTATGTCTTATAAACTTTCACTGGGAATATAATGTGGCTTATACTGAGAGTATCTTAATTTTTATGAATGGATATATATATGGAAACACTTGAATTTCAATTTTGCAGCAGGCTGCTCATAGTATAAGAAATAATGTGCAATGAATATTATGTATACACCTCAATCATGTGTCTTGCATCTTGACATAAATATTAAGGCATTGTAACAAATACTGTTACTTAAAATAGGGAAAGAAGTGAATCAGTGTAACTTGGGATATTTACATTGATTCAATACATTCACTTTAGATATTTTTACTCCTTGACTATGTGTCCAGTCTACGTAAGCAGCTATTAGTTTTGCAAAATCATATGAGATTCAATGGTACAAATGTGATATGAACTAACTACAAACAACTGAATTCCTGAATCCTTCTTTAAAAGTATACAGATCTTCCTTGACTTACAATGAAGTTACATCCCAATAAACCCATCCTAATTCGAAAATACTGTGAAGTCCCAAATGCATTTAATACACCCAACCTACCAAACATCATAGCTTAGCTTAGCCTACCTTTAACATGCTCAGAACAAGTAAGTTAGCCTACAGTTGGGCAAAATCACCTAACAATGCCTATTTTATAATAAAGTTTGAATATCTTGTATCATACCACATTCCACTAGCCCGAGAAAAGATTCAAATTCAAAATCTGAAAAACTGTTTCTACTGATTTTGTATTGCTTTCACACCATCATCAAGTCAAAAAATCATAAGTCAAACCACGGTTAACTCGGGGACCATCTGTATTCTATATTCTACATCCATAATTTTTCAACCTTCTGCTAAAGGATACTTGTAGAGGCATTTATGTTCCCACATGTTGTTAATCAGATGTTAAATAAGAAGGAAATAGATGGAAAAGATCTGAAAATAAAATTTTGAAAGGATCTTTCACACAGGGACTATGAGGAGTTGGAAGAGAGGGTGCAATCATGTTTTCACAACTTCTTACTTGCTGTCGTGCATTTATCTTCACTATTCTAACACTTTCCCTCATTCTTCTTTTCAGATTGTTTTCCTGCCTTTATATGTTAGTTATGCATGCAACTTCTTCACTATTATATTCTAATTTTCTGGTTCTCAATTTTCCAAACTTTAATATGATGAGAATAATGGTTCAAAAAAAGAAAACCTTTCAGTTCAGAAATGCTGACTTCTATTTCAACTATCATTTTTAAATGTTGATTCAAAACTTCATATTCAACTCCATCTTGCAAACATGGATCTTGGCTGTTCTTTCCATTTGCTTATGAAAAATATGTCATATTAGGAAAGTGCCATTTTGTGAGGGGGGTTGTTCACTATTTTTTTCTTGGCATTACAATTTTTATGGTAATGTTATTTTGATCCATTTGATTCAGATACTTCTCTTTAATAATGTCTGAAATTCTTGGTAGAGAAAAAATAAAAGAATTCAACCCATACCATAAAGTGAATTATGGGTAGTTTACAGAAATAAATTATACGTAATGATGGAAATTCCCTCTTCTAGCTTTTTGGTTACAAAGAGAGATGGTCAAACGGATGCCAAAATGTGCCAAGTTTTTATAAATGGCTTCATATTATCTTCATTCCTGGGGAGAGCTAGGTCTCAAAATGTTCCACTCTCCACAGAGACAAGTTTGTGATTAAAGACTCCAATCTTTTTTTTTTTTTTTTTTTTTTTTGGCGGTACGCGGGCCTCTCACTGTTGTGGCCTCTCCCGTTGCGGAGCACAGGCTCCGGATGCGCAGGCTCAGCGGCCATGGCTCACGGGCCCAGCCGCTCCGCGGCATGTGGGATCTTCCCGGACCGGGGCACGAACCCGTGTCCCCTGCATCGGCAGGCAGACTCTCAACCACTGCGCCACCAGGGAAGCCCCAAAGACTCCAATCTTAACAATCCGAAAGCATTTCTATAAGAACACGATAGAAAAAACTGTATGGATTTCAAAGCATTCTACATATATAAGGATCTATTGTTTTTGTATTATTTTTACCTCCTATCATTACTACCAATTTATACATATATTTAGAGTTCAACTTTTATTGTTATGTAATTGCTCCAGTTAATAAATAAGCAAACACCCAGTTGTTATGTCAAGAAAATCCAATTAATTTATAAATTTTATACAAAATATGACTGGCAGGTAGTGATATCATAAAACGTTTAACTTCTCTGCATTGAACCATATGAGTCATCTATTTGGACCATAATAGAGTATATACGTATGTTTGCAAGAATTTTTTATATGCTTAACCAGTTACTTTTAATGTTTTTGAATTCTTATTTATTGAATCAAAAGTTTAAACATTATAAGAAGTGTAAAATTGGCAGCACCATGTGTGGGAACTATGAGAAACCACAGATGAAATAATAACGCAACACGGGCTTATATAAATAATGGGACAGAATGTGTTTCAAAAATACACGTGTTAAATAAAATATGTTATTATATTAATAATAATTAAGATGTCCTAGAACAGCTAGTTTATACAAATTATTAATCATATAAAGTGAGAAAAACCAGTAAATAACTAAACTCTAAGCCAACTAGTACAGTAGGGCAGAATGTGCTTCTTTCATGTATATGTAATATAAATGAATAACGGGAAAGCAATGGACATAATATGTTTGTTAACATTTTTACTCTGCTTCACTGAAACTTTCTGCTCAATATGCTATAAGAAAACAAAAATTATGCAAAATTAGTCTCAAATGTCTTTAACTCTGCCAGCTAAATTAACCTCTGAAGGAAAATATAAATTCATAAACCATTGCCAATCTGTGAATGTTGTTTAGGGACTTGTGCAACACAGTAACACACTGAACAGATTGACAATGCAGTCCTTCTCCAACATAGTATTGGGTTGGCCAAAAAGTTCGTTCGGGTTTTTCCATAATGTCTTACGGAAAACCTGAACGAACTTTTTGGCCAACCCAATACTTGCAGAAAGAAAAACTTGCTGGATTCGTTACCTAGTATTGACATTATGGCTTCTAGAACCCAAATAAGAATCTGTGCTGCCTGTTTCAGGCATGATGATCTCCAGTTCTGTTTGAGATAAGAGGGGCATGGCATTAGCACTTCTAAAAGGGAGATGGAAAACCAACGACTCAATTTTAAGAACAGCACGTTGCTACACGTTGGTATATTTTCTGATGGGAAAGGAAAATCAAAAGGAGTCAGTATTGCTAAGAGAGCTCTCTAAAATGGAGCTGGGAGGCCAATGATGAAGTGTAACTTATGCATGTCTCAGCCTGGATGAGATCTGACCTTTTCACTACTTATTGTACTTAAAGAGAGTATCCAGAACATCTGCCAGAAACTCAAGATACTTATGGAACACTTAATCTAAAATAACTCATGATAACCATCCCTTAAGACAAATATTTCTTTTCTTGTGTCAGAGCACAACTTCATGGCTTTTGCCTTTTTAAGCCCCTGACTCCTTCTCCCCAGAACACTCTTTCTGGGGAAGAACAAACCTGTCTTCCAGATTCTAATTCTTAAGACTCCAAATAAACAATTTTCTTACTTGAAGACTTCTGAATTATTTTTTGGTCAACGTTGCAGACAGGAGGTTTTTTTTTTTACCTCTTTTATTGATGTATCCCCCCCATCCTAGAACATTGCCTCACACTTACAGGCATTCAGTAAAACATTTCTGAATGAATGAATGTGAATCATTAAGATATCTCACTGAAGGAGAGAGGAGAAATACTTCTCCTAAAAGAATAAGCATGATGTAAAATGTACCTCTTTTTAACTATTTTGGTCTGAGTACTGCAGCTTGCAGCAAGGTAAGCCAAACTCCTAGGTCATTTCCTTTTATTTTTCTGTATACTTTTTAAAACTTTAAGTATAACTGATTTACAATATTGTGTTAGTTTTAGGTATACAGCACAGTGATTCAGTTTTTTGCAGACTGTATTCCATTATAAGTTATTATAAGATATTGAGTATAATTTCCTGTGCTATACAGTAAATCTTTGTTGCTTATCTATTTTATGTACAGTCGTCTGTATCTGTTAATTCCATACCCCTAATTTTTCCCTCCCCTCTCTCTCTCCCCTTTGGTAACCATATGTTTGTTTTCTATGTCTGAGTCTGATTCTGTTTTGTATATAGATTCATTTGTATTATTTTTCAGAGTCCACATATAAGTGATATCATATAGTATTTGTCTTTTTCTGCCTGGCTTATCTCACTAAGCATAATATTCTCTAGATTCATCCACGTTGATGCAAATGGAAATATTTCATTCTTTTTGTGGCTGAGTAATATTCCAGTCATAAAATCGTCTGTTGATGGGCACTTAGGTTGCCCCCATGTCTTGGCTATTGTAAACAGTGCTGCTATGAACACTGGGGTGCATGTATATTTTTGAGTTAGTGTCTTCGTTTTCTCCAGATATATACCCAGGAGTAGAACTGCAGTATCATATGGTAGTTCTATTTTCAGTTTTCTAAGGAACCTCCAAACTGTTTCCCACAGTGGCTGCACCAATTTTACACTCCCACCAACAGTGTAGGAGGGTTCCCTTTTCTCCACACCGCCTCTAGCATTTATTATTTGTAAACATTTTGATAACAGCCATTCTGACCAGTGAGAGGTGGTATCTCATTGTGGATCTTATTTGCATTTCTCTAATAATCAGTTGATGTTGAGCATCTTTTCATGTGCCTGTTAGCCATCTGTATGTCTCCTTTAGAAAAATGTCTATTCAAGTCTTCTGCCCATTTTTTGATTGGATTACTTGTTTTCTTGATATTGAGCTGTACGAGCTTTTTCTATAGTCTCGATATTAACCCCTCATCAGTTGCATCATTTGCAAAAAGTTTCTCCCATTCTATAGGTTGTCTTTTCATTTTGCTGATGGTTTTCATTTGCTGTGCAAAAGCTTTAAAATTTAAATAGGTCCCATTTGTTTATTTTTGCTTTTATTAATTTTTCCTTGGGAGACCGATTTAAGAAAATATTGCTATGATTTACGTCAAAGAGTGTTTCACCTATGTTCTCTTCCAGGAGATTTATGGTTATATGGAACTACAAAAGACTGCAAATTGCCAAGGCAATCCTGAAAAAAAAGAACAAAGCTGGAGGTATAACCCACCCAGACTTCACTACAGTAATCAAAACATCATGGTATTGGTCCAAAAAACAGACACATTGCTCAATGGAACAGAATAGAGAGCCTGGGAAGAAACCCATTCACCTATGGTCAATTAATCTATGACAAAGGAGACATAGTATATGACAAAAAATATACTATGGAGAACAGTCTCTTCAACAAGTGGTGCTGAGAAATCTGGACAGCTACATGTAAAACAATGAAATTAGAACATTCCCTCACACCATATACAAAAATAAACTCAAAATAGTTTAAAGATCTAATTGTAAGACATGACACCATAAAACTCCTAGGCCATTGGTGAGTATATCATTAACTCAGCCAGTTATGTTTTTCTCTATTTGCAGACCTGATCATCGCTTCTGCTACAGTTCCATCTATCCTCACATCAGAGACTACTCTGGTTGCCAACCAGAGTTTATCTCTCACTTTCGTAACATATAGACAAGGGAAAAGAACACCAGCAGGGAATATAATCCTTCGCCTTTATAAAATTTAACACTAGCTTGTGTTTACCTGGCTAGCCACATCTCACACCTCTCTTTCTATTCCCACACTGCTGGAACACTGGGGGGAAGAGAAGAAGCAGACAATTTTAAGCTTAATTTTAATTAAAATGATTAACAAGCCCAAGAAGTTCCAAATTAATACTTCAAGGTTTATGCTGACAGATCCATACTGAGGGCAATTAAAGTCGCATAGCCTTCCCTTGCCAAAAAACAAAATCTAGCCGAAGAAATTCTTAAACATTTCTTTTTTCATTCAACTATAAAATTATTTATTGGCTTTAGTTGACCCACAAAGAATATGATCAAATGTGGAAAAGACAGAGTTTACTAGTTTCACAAGCAACTATTCCAACTATCAAACTAGCAGGTTACATGAGCTGGAGATCTTAGCCCTGTTCCATATAACAGATAGATGTCCACATCAAAGATAAAGTCACTGCTCTTGAAACCTTTGGAAAAACTCAGCAGAAACCAAAAGGCAGAATGGCTTTGAGGTTAAATTAGACATCAGACTAAAAAAAAGTGAACCATATCATATGAAAATATATCACCTTCTTTTTGCAAATAACGGATCAAAAATTACTAGATCAAAGAAATTAGACCTATATTTTTAAAAGAGAGACAAAGGACATATATTTCTATTTCTAAAACAGAATACATTCAAATAAAAAATAAATTTAATCTTTTTACCTTGCATTTTTATGTACCAAAATGCAGAATAACCCCCAATATTGAAAGTTACAGAACATAATCTAATTAAGTCTACATTTTCCATAATTCTTTCACTATGTCAAAACAGTTTTTCTTTATTTGTGAGCCTTATGCAAAACAGTGAACTTCATATGTATACATAGAGCTGATTCACTTCATTGTACAGCAGAAACACAACGTTGTAAAGCAACTATACTCCAATAAAAAAATTAATGCTGTGGAAATAAATGAATCAAACTGGCTTGCCATTTTAAAGACAGAAATGTCAGTCGTTTGAGAGGCCGTGTCAAATATTGGTTAAGAATATGGTCATTGGAGACATCTTCCCTGGGTACAAATCCTGCCTCTGCTGAGAGCTCTGTTGACCTTGGGAGAGTTACTTAACTTCTCTGTTCCTCAGTATACTCTCTCAAGTGAGGATAACAATAGTACCTAATTCATAGATTTGATTGAAGATTAAGTGAAATAATGCAAAGAAGGCTTGTTATGATATCTAGGAAATAATAACTGTTCAATAAATAATTTCTGTTTTAGTCAGACTAGGGGAGAAAGGGACAGGGCTCAGCGAATCCTGGAAGTTGCTACAGATTACATTTCCTAACTAAAAGGAGTGGAGGGAGACCCTTGTTTCTATTAAAAGGACCCACAAGAAATAAATACAGAGGTAATCTTAGGCCAACTATTAAATGTTAAGGACCCTAAATTGCCCAGGATCGTGGATGCTCTATGCCATGTACTCCTCCAAACCCTACAGGTCTGTAAGGGTAATGGATTATGGAGTTGAAAGAACAGCATTTTAAAAATTATCCCTTAACCATTCCTTTATAGGTTTGTAATGTAACGAATCAGCTTATCCAAAATTTAGCTCAGGTCAATTTCATATTATCTTTCTAAAACATATACTTTAATTCTATAGTTATGAACAAGGTTTGCAACTAAAATTTTAAAATTGCCTCTGTTTTCTATATGCCTCAGCGTCATATGGATGTCAACTCAGTTATTACAATGACTTAATAGGAAATTTGTATTTAAATCTTATATGCATAAAGGTTTAGAAGTCAACATCGTCTACATGAAGATTTTCTCTTTAGTTTTATCACGTAAATTTAATTATAGAATATACATAATAACTTGACACTAGTTAATCCAGTAAAGTCCATTTTGGTAAGACTCATATAAGAGTTCAACAAATACCTCCAAATGTATAAATATTTATGTTCTTATAATTGTGGAAAAGTTAAAAATGCCAAAGTGGCTAAATTATTTTTCATTTAAGACATTTTTAGTTTTTTTTTTTTTTTTTTTTTTTTTTTTTTTTTTTTTTTTTTTGCGGTACGCGGGCCTCTCACTGCTGCGGCCTCTCCCGTTGCGGAGCACAGGCTCCGGACGCGCAGGCCCAGCGGCCATGGCTCACGGGCCCAGCCGCTCCACGGCACGTGGGATCCTCCCGGACCGGGACACGAACCCGCGTCCCCTGCATCGGCAGGCGGACTCTCAACCACTGCGCCACCAGGGAAGTCCCCATTTTTAGTTTTTAATTCAAATCGCATTCAAGACATTTTTAGTTTCCAATTTGATATCTCATACTTGGTTACAGATACAAACTTATTTATAGAGACTCAAAGCACACTGTATATTTATAGGTGTTTCTACATATTTAGAATGTATTTAATGAAGGTCAAGAATAAAACTGCAAATGAGGTTTATGGGATTGTTCTAAAGGTTCATTATTATCATTGTGTGGGAAAGTATAATTTTCTTAAGAGAAATGATGACATATACATAATAAAGTCCCTGTCCGTGTCATGACAGCTCAAGAGCATGCCATCGTTACCACCTATGTCACACTGCAGGTGTGCCTGCTATATGGGTGACAGCTGCTGACTTCTCTGATCAACACATAATTATCTCTGAATAAAAATGCACGTTGAAGTTAGCTGGACATAATGGATTGAAGACCCAGGGCAAAATTATCTTTGTCATGGCACATAGCACCACCTGGGGGTAGGAGAGGGCTAGAGAGAAGTGTTGGCAATGATGCAACCTTGAGAAGCCTGCTGTGGTGTGGGTACTTCTGGGGTGTTCCTGTTTATCCTGCTTGTCTTCTTTTGGACAGAAGAGGTCACTCGGTTAATGGTTAGGATGCTCCTGACAGAGAAAGGTTCCCGCTGATCAGCGATATTCTCCACTGATCTAACTGTATATCTCTCCCTCCGCAACTAGTTTCCATTTGCAGAGTCCCCTTCCCCCATAAGATAATAAATATCATATCACAAGGATGGCAGTGCTCCTTCATGGAACACTGACTGTTTATTAGAGGCAAAAAAGTTTAAGAGAAATGCTAACAATGTTCATTAATGGCCCGCATCCAGGTTTAATGAGGCATGTCAATATGCGGACTGGGCAACATCAGTGGCATAATAGTGGTGGTAAATGGGAGTAATTGTATCCAATTGTACGGCACAGCTTCCAGGAATGAGCCCGAACTGCCAACTGACAATGACAGAGCAATTATGGGAAGGCAAGCGAGCTGTGTCAAATTAGCACTTGGTGAGAACTCATTTTTCAGAGATGTGCTTGCTCTACACCACCACAAGTGATAGCTACTTTATTGTGAGTGATAGGAAGACCAGCACTTAGACTGATGTTCTGATTTGTCAATAGCTGTATTTGAAAGCTTAGTGTCACAAATATATAGAGATATTCAGGGAGAGAGGCACACTGCTCATGATCCGAAGGATAAGAACGATGCCGAGAAGGTCATCTGTCAGTGTGAGCTGTCAGAAAGAGATCACACTCTATGAAAAGGGAACATTCAGCCGACTTAAGTAATTATCTTTGACTGAGATTTGAAGATGTCTTCTTTTGTTGGCCTACATTGACTGCATAATTTATAATTTACTGCAATCAGCAAAGGGCCAGGAATTGTAACTAAGAAAATTTTATTTCCCATAATTACTTTTTTCTCTCTCTTTTTTTAACTCCTTTAGCACTTCAAGTGTAAAGTGGGAAACTGATGAAATTCATTTTTTCTATCTTTCTTAAATGACTCAGCCTCAAGTACATCAGAAACAATATATTTACTTTTGACTGCTATTTCACAGAGCCATAGCTCTCTACCATCACACTATAAAAGGTATAAAACACCCCCCTTATCCCTGATGTATTTTTTTCTTGCTTTGTGGGATTACCAGTTAAAGAGGATAAAGTAGTAATTCAATTTTGTCTCTTTCGTGCAGAAAAATAAGAAAGAAAAAACAGATTTGGAGTACTGAGCACTGAAATTGTAATTCACATCCTCAGATTCTCATCAGTTTGACTGAGTTGTCAAAACCATAAAGAGATAACTGTTATGGCAAATATTTCAGAACAACTATATGGATTAACAGAATTTTCAATTCTTCTTGTCTTTCCCCCCACCCTGCCCTAGGACATATCACAGGATCAATGTCTGTAAAATAATGCCTTTGCCTTTAATAACCTTATGAAAAAAATATTTGGGGACCCATTATATCCTGGAGTGCAATAAGCCCCAAAATTTTGTTTTTAATATATTTCTAGAAAAAGTAATTACTTAATTTTGTTAGCTAAAATAGGGATATGTAACAGTGTAGCTTTTGATTTATTTTATTCCCTGAATCCCTGAATTAAAAGAAGAACCTGTGAAGAAATATTAAACTTCTATTATTTGGCATCTTTATCAAATTCTTGCTGCTCTGTTTTTATTTTTTTCCTTATTGTGACCAATTGATTAATGAATTGTAACTAAAAATTACCAAGATTAGCCTGCCTTCTGGCAAAAACTGCTGTTTAATTCTAGGTGTATTGATTTACTGTAGAGATATTGACAAAAGAATTAATTTAAGTACTTCAAGTCAATATTACTTGAGTGGACACTTTACCTTTTAGGTATAAAGAAATACTCTTAGAATATTCTTCTATTAATATGGTATAAAATCACTGTCACATAATAAACATTCATTTCTTCCCCTCTTAAAGTCTGCATAGGTTCATGCTGCTCTTTAGTTTTCCTCAAGACCCATCATGCACTCATATTTGAAATGAGTAATTGTGGGGTTTAGGATGTTTGCTAATGTATTTAATGTTTCCTCTAAACTTTAACTATTCTGCTAAAAAATATTTTGTTCTCCATAGTTTACCATTTACTACCTGAGATTATTTTAAATTATATACTTTGATGTTTCCGGAAGATTTTTTAATTATTTTTTTTAATATTTCAGAATTCTTTGGACCACTCAGTTTCCCATCATAGAAAGCTGTTTAATTCACAATGCCTTTAGTAGAGGCCCATCATCTAGTCTATAGTGACTGTGCCACTTAATAATGGAATAGTGCATCAAAGTGGCACTTAGGTCTCAAATTGTTATGTATGACTGTCAAAGCGGTAAGAAAAAAAGAATTTAAAAAGGAGTTGGGAGGGGTGGAAGAAAAACCCTTGATTTGTCTTTATACTGAAACGTGAATTTGTCAGCCAGGTTCTGAAATCACAACAGCATTGCATCCCCAGCGAGATGTTGAAAACTTGACAGGTACATATTTTTTTCAACTACAAACACTTCTATAATGAAAACTAAATATACAAATCTTATTTTTTTTAATTTTTTTTCTTTTTTTGCTCTTGACACATAGTTGTTGCCAATGGGATTTAATGTTCAGGTTCAAGTTGTCAAGAGAAATAACCAATAAGCAATCCAAAGAGCCACAATACAGATATGCAAAGGCAAAAAGCCTGGCTTCTGTGATATACTGAAAGGATTTGAGTGTATAATTAACCAAGTCCAAACCACTGGCACTTAATCTTCCTCCTAATGACAAGTAAAGCCCATTATAGCTCTCCGGGGGACAAACTGTAACTTGTTTAGTAGTCACCAAGGCTTTTGATCATCATTGTTCTTTTCACTTCATCATTTAAAGATGAGTTTGCTTTGGTCTGGCATTTTTCCATTTATCATTGCTTATTCTCAGAAAGAATAAAAGGGTAATCCCCAATCCAGTAATGAAATTCTGTCATCCTAAGTATTTTTTAAAAATCTCCCTAAATATTCTTATAACCAGAACTATCTACTTTTGAGTCTGATTCAGAGTATAGCCTGTGTATATAATTTCTTTGGGTCTGTTTTGTGCACACTTTAAGTGCCCTGACAACCACTATTATACCTACAATGATGCTCAGTGTGTGGTAATTATTTACCTGCTGGTAGCTTCACTATATTACCAAAAACCTTATGGGTATGCCTGGATGTTTTCTGTAGGAAGAAGGAAGGAGACCTGTAGTTGTAGCGCTATTTCCAAGAAATTATAAATTGCAACTGGTTGTCACCCACTGCTCTATATAAATCAGTCTTGCAGAATTGCATTCAACCATTTGCCTGGGGCAAGTGATATTTTTGACAGGTGAGTGGAATTTTGCAAGGCTAGATAATGCTCCACAAACCACATATGAATAACTGAAAACTACAACTCCCATCATGCCCTGCAACTGAACATTAAATAATCATGACCTCTTCAGAAGTTTGTTGTTAATTTTATTTTATTGTGGTAAGAATACTTAACATAGGAACTACTCTCTTAACAGATTTTTTTAAGTGTACAATATAGCATTCTTATCTATAGCACAATGTTGTACAGCAGAGCTCTAGAATCCTGGTAAACACCATTCAAATTTTTTTTTTTTTTTTTTTTGCTTCTTTGAGTTTGACTATTTTAAATACCTCATATAAGTGGAATCATGTAATATCTGTCCTTCTGTGACTGGCTTGTTTCACTTAGCATAATGTCCTTAGTTTCACCCTTGAGGTGGCATATTGCAGGATTTCTTTCTTTTTAAATGATGAATAATATTCGATTGCATGTATATACCACATTTTTTTATCCATTCAACCATGGATGGGCATTTAGGTTGATTCCATATCTTGGCTATTGTGAATAGTGCTGCAACAAACATGGGAGTGCTACTATCACGCTGAGATCAGGATTTCAATTCTTTTGTATAAATACCCAAAAGTGGGATTGCAGGATCATATGGTAGCTCTATTTTTAATTTTTTTGAGAAATCTCTGTACTGTTTTCCATAGTGTTGAACCATTTTGAAACCCTATCAATACTGTACAAGGTTCCAATTTTTCCACATCCTTGCAAACACTCGTCTTTTGTAGGTGTTTTTGTTTTGTTTTGTTTTTATAATAGCCATTCTAACAGGTGTAAGATGGTATCTCATTGGAGTCTCATTTGTATTTCTCTGATGATTAATGATGTTGAGCATCTTTTCTAACTGTTGGCCATCTGTATATCTTCTTTGAAGAAACATATATCGATCTCCTTTGTCCATTTTTAATCAGTTTTTCTTTTTTGCTCTTGGGTTGTATGAGTACTTTATATTACTAAACCCTTATCAGATACAAGACTTGGAAATATTTTCTCCCATTCTGTAGGTTGCTTTTTCATTTTGTTTCTTTTGCTATACAGAAGCTTTTAAGTTTGATGTAGTCCCACATAATAGATGTTCAGTCAATAGAAGCTATTATTGTATATTGCTTGACTATTTCATTTCTGCATGTGTTTCCTTCTGTCCCTAACCAGGTCCAAGGCTGCTATGAGAAAAGGACAGTGATGGTCATATGACTTCACCTAAGTGTACATGGAGTTCTGTTACCTATGAACTGATTTGGAACCTTGCTTTGTTAATCAGAAGAGACAAAAACAAACTATAAACTGATCAATTGAATGACTGATTGATAACTTGCCTGATGTAGTTGCACTTATTTTTACTTTTATTGCCTGTGCTTTTGGTGTTATATCCAAGAAATAATTTCCAAGACCAATGTCAAGAAGCTCTTTCTTCCCCTGTGTTTTCCTCCAAAAGTTTTACAGTTTCAGATCTTACATTTAAATCTTTAATTAATTTTTAGTTGATTTTTATATATGGGGTAAGACAAGGGTCCAATTTCATTCTTTTCCAAGCAGATATCCACTTTTCCCAGCACCGTTTGTTGAAGAGACCGTCCGTTCCTCATGTGTTGTCATGTGATTAATACACGCCTTTTGAATCAGATCTCAAAATCCGCAGAAAACAAATCGACATGACAGCCTTAGAAATGAGTCTTAGTATAATTCAGCTCTACAAACTGTTACCACAAAAGTTTGTACATTCTCTTACTCTTTCAGGAAGTAAAAGTTAGGATACTCCTGAAAACTCTATTTTCAAAAGACTACTGCAACTTAAAGAGTCATTTTAGTGTTTAAGCTTCCAAACATTAATTGATACACTCATCTTTGATTTTCTTTTTCCCTTTCCCTTATTGTCCACAAGTAATTTATCAGCAACTCCTTCTATGCCACTTCAAAAATCTATCCTGGAGTCCTTCTTCTTCTGTCACCTAAATAACTGTAGTAGCTCTCTGGTCTCCCTGCATTCACTATCGCCTCTTCTGCTCTACATGCAGCGGGCGGAATCTTTTGGAAATAAAAATCAACCATGATCATTTCCGTTCCACTGATTACACTTGTGTTAAAATACAGCCAAAGGTCTCAACTTATTTGATGCCCACAACAGAAAGATCAAATCTCACTAAAATTCTTAATAGTCCCTGCTCTTTTTGACTCCTTATTACATGGCTGCTTTTCTGTCTGACCCACAGCTCCACTAAACTAACTTCTCATAGGGCTCAATGCCAGTACTCCTTCTTCTGAGAAAGATTTTACTTGCTTCTCCAACAAAGAACATAACTTCCCCCGCCCCCAATATATTGGTAGCACAGTGCCGAATGTGTTCCTCTATCATAACATTTGTTATACCAAATTGAACTTTTCTATTTGGGTGCCTCTCTCCCACATAGAATATGCTAATTTTGAGGACTGGCACTGAGTTGTATTCACAGGCTTGTATTCTGAGACTGACAGAGTATTTGGCATTCTAGACCCTTAATAAAATTAGTTGAATGAATGAATGAAACATTCCCTGAGGCAGGAGCCATTGTGTTACATTTAATTCAGTAGAATTATAACATCTAAACTCAAGACCTAGTTATATTACCTTGAGAAAGAAACTTTGGTTCTCAGTTTAATCACTTAAAAAAAAAAAAGGGAAACACCATTTCCATCACATCCCTCATAAAGTTAAGTGGTTAAATAAGATATTTATAGAAAATTAAGTGCCTACTGCTTAGCAAACCTTCAATAAATGTTTGCTTCACATTGTTTCCTTCTCCGTTTCTAACTGAACTCCCCTACTTAAAACTACACTTTCAATTAACTTATTAAAGAAGAATGGAACCTCTCATGGGATGATCTTTAAGAAGACAACAGAGAAACTGAGAAAAATATATTTAGTATTTAGTCTAAACTATGTTTAGACTATGACATGTTTGTGACTTTTTTCTTCCCATACATTTTACATCAAATAAGTCTCATTTGTCCACATGTTCACAATAATTGTGGCACTCAAACAATTCTGTTTTCTTAAAATGCCTTAGTATTTACTAAAAAATGCAAGGTAGGGACATTTCACTTGGCCATTTGAAATCTGAATAGCTCAAGGTTATAGGAATCTGTGAGTTAACAGGATGAGATTTGTGGTTTAGCAGGCAGCTTTCTAACATACTGTCATAAATGAACTGAATGAAATACTACTGGCTGTCTTCTAAGGAAAAATAATCTTTCAGCTTGTAGTTATAATTTCCAAAAAGTTACAGACTTCTAAATATCCTATACATTAATGTGTAAAGGTTATATGGGAAACCATGTGAAGTAATCATTCCCATGAAGAAAATCCATGTATATTTATGTGATAGTTTAAAGAAAATGACCCTACATTTTATTTGGGCAAGTGAAGACGATAAGGGAATTATTTTCATAAATAAGTGAAATGTATAGCATCTACAGAAACAGGATAATATCAAAACTATACTCTCAAAATCAGTCACTATAAAAAGTTATAAAAAAAAAGTTATATTTGATTAACCAATGCCCAATCTGGAGGTCTACTTTTCTAAATCTGTATACAATTTGCAAGATGTTTCAGGATTTGCAGTGCTATAAATCTTAATGTATATGCATTTAACAAAAAAATCGCACAAAATACACACCAGGTCTATGAAAGAGTATTTAATGGCATTGCTTTTCTTGGTTTTCCATGCAGGCTTTACAATCACATATTAATCCAGATTCCTTAAGCACTGTTTCTTAAAATTGGAATGGATGTACAGAATATGGAAAACAGATTAGCTTATTCAGTAATAAGTAGGTTATTTGATCCTGGCAGATTAGCCATAGTATGATCCTACCGCAAAGTTTTCCCCCCACCTTTCCAACCGTCACCATTTCCATTTAGAAGGAATGTAGAATTAGGCAAAGCCACAAGTGAAGCACTCCCTGTAGATTCTTACTCTTCCTAAGCCTTCAGCAAAATCTTCTCTGGAATCAGAAGGGAAATGAAATTAAGAAGCAATAATATATGGCTTGACTTGGGTTTTTTTTTTTCTTTGATCTGGAAGACACAACTACTCTGTCGGATAACTGTGTGATACAAATCAAACCTAGTGTGTTCCCCATTTGAAGCCTAAAACCAGTGCTTTAGAACAAACATCAACAATGTTTTCCTTTTAATTCTGATACCAGTTTATTCATGACACTTTGAGATTCAATTCTGAAGTGATAAAGTCTGATATGCCAATTTGACATCAGAAGATAACATCTATTATTTTTTAAATGTTGTAATTTTGACTCAGGTAAGTTTTCCAATGTATTTAAGAGTTGACCTTTATCATGATTTTTTTTTTCAAAAGCAAAAAAAGAAAATATCACAAAAATAGAAAATAAAGCTAGCCTTCATAAAGCAGAGCATGGACTTTTCAAACAGCAATTCTCTCTCTTTCCTATGAACATCAATGACATTGCAAACCAGACATGTAACAAAAAAGAGAAATACAATATACCCTGAAAGTGGAAAACAAGGTCAGAGGTGAGGCTTTAGCTAAAAGACTTTCTTTAGGCAACAGAGACAGCAAATCAAGCTTATTCTTTTTTCTGTTCGAATCCTCATAAAAAAAGCCATAATACTTCAGGTTTTTATTTTTCCTTCCATGAAGTGCTATGTTAACACTTTCCTGCATTGTTATTTCCAAACATATTATGCATAAACCAGCACTGAAAAAGACTTAATTTTTTAAAAAGGAAGGAAAGAAAGAAGAAGAGAGGGCAAGAGAGCTAACAGGAGGGAGATGGGACAGAAGAGGGAAAGGGAGGGTGACAGAGGGAAAAAGATAAGGAAAGGAGAGTGAGGGAGGCAGGTAGAGAGATACAGAGAGGAAGAAGAAAAGAAAATGGAAGGGAAGAGAAATTGGAGGGATGGAGAGACATGTTTTATTCAATCTGGTATATCTGATTTGGGTAAGCAAATTAATAAAGAAATCTAACACTATTAACAGAGAAATCTAAAAGTGTTTCATGGCATGAGGATACGTTAAATAAGTCTACTAGGTATGAGACCAGATTTCTGTATTTCTTATACTTTATCTACTTTATGATTTCCAAATTTATTTATTTTTGTCCCTTTTATTAGATAACTCGTATAAACGTACATCTACCGGATTCCTCACTATGATTTTTATTTGTTTATCCTTCTGAAGTATTCAACTCCTGGTGACTTCTACTTCCCTTAATGTATTTGTTATTTGTTCCTCTTTGCCTTATCGCTTTCTCTTCCTAAGTTTAAAACATCATCTTCTCATAGGGACACATGTAGTATTATTGTTTTTTTTTTTAAGTCTGTTCCTAAAGAATGGACCAAAAGCAAAGTGGAGCCATTAGAATAATAATCTATTTCAATGCCCTAAACTGGCTTATTCAAAGCTCACAGGCAGGGGATAGACTGTTGTTTTACAAAAATAAATGTACTTATTTATAATCAATAACTGTTTAAACACTTTACAATTTATCAAAACTAATACAGAGAGAATATAAAGAATTTTTGTATCAAAACTAATACAGAGAGAACATAAAGAATTTTGTCTTTGATCTGGTAGTCTATTAAATGATGAATTATTTCAACCATTCGTTATTATTCATTTACGCAATTGCATCTGAATTTCACTTATTTTATCCTACCCTAAAACATCCTTAGCCAATAACAAAGGTGTCTATCGTGTAGTATAAATCTTTGTGGTGAGATTATATTTATAAGTGTATCTAAGAAATAGAGTGAAGGGATTGTGACTAAATTCGTAGTAGGGGGAGGGGAATAAATGGTTCTATTTGTAAAGAAGAGGGGCACAGAACACTGTACAACAATTCTCCCTGAAACATTTGAAAATTGATCTCAGTTTGAGCTGAAGTCCTTACCAGCCTCACCTCAACAAAGTGCCCAAATGACTTTTTAAAAGGGTACAGCACAAACCAGGGGAGAATGAGGGAAAGGGCAGGTTTGAAACTTACAGTGTTTCTATAATCAATACTCTGCTCCTGAACAAAAGTGTAAAGAGGTGCACAAATGTGCTAAACTGCATTTCAAAAATGACATCGTAATTGCTGGCACTGCCCAGCCTACCCTGGCCTCAGCATTGCCAGGTTTTAAATTTATTTCAAACTGTTCTTCCAAAGCCTGCCTAATTTTTTTTTTTTGTCCAAATAGCAGCAACTCGCAGTTAGTGAACAAAGCTTCAGGATTTTTTTTACTTACAGCTAAATTTAACTTTACCCATCCAATAAAAAAGAAATAAGGGAGCCTTTATTATCTCCCTGGATTTCTGAGTATGATACCACATCATAGAGAAGTGGTTATTAGAGACAATGGCCTACCAAGGTGAAGTTTGTAATAAAGCCTATTATGTGGTTTCACCATTGACACTAATGGAATGTAACAGTGATTTAGAATGATTTAATGGTTCCCAGGTTGTGCTCTAATAGTGCTCTTTATATTATGATGTATATCACAAAACCTAATGTGGCTGTTGTGATATATTGATAGTATTCATGCTGTTTCATTTTTTTAGAGGAATTTAAAAAACTGTCAAAGAGGAAAATTAATAGCTGCAACTGCTTTATTTTCAAGGGTTCTGTTTTTTAAATGTATGTGCATAAATTTCCATTCGGTGCCACTCTTAGGCTAATAAATTCATTTCCATTTTCATTCTGAGGTAATAAAGAAGTGTGCATGTGTATACGTTTGTGTGTGTATTTATGCATGTGTGTATATACATATATATTTGTGTTTGAAATCCGACTTGGAGAAGACTGCACTGTCACTTCATATGTTTACAAAATGGTTCTATTAGATTAAAATGTACCTGAAGGAATAGTGCAGGAGAAATCATAGTTTTATGGCGTAAGATAAAATTATTTACTTTCAACTGTGAAGCAGAAGGCTAGGATTTTAGTACTAGTTCACTAAAAAACAAAAAAAAAATCCCTTGGGTAGCTGGCACGTGAGCTCTTAGATTTCTGAGTAGAAGGAGAATAGAATTAGTCTAAAAGGAGAACTGACGCAGCAACGATGCTCCTTAGAGCTTGTAAGCATCACAACAATGCCTGATCTTTTATGGAGGCATATTTTGAACTCAAATAGAAGGTGAACAGCATTGCAAAATTTAAGCCTCTTATTGTCAAAAGTTGTCAAACTGGAGAGTTGTAGATAAAACATAAAAAGAGGGAGGGTTTTCAAGAGCTTCCATGTTCCCTCTCTCAAACATTTTGATCACTACTTCTTATCTGCTCAGTTTGTTCTTTCTTTGGAATGTCCTACTTTCCCCATTTCCACGTAGCATTCTTTTCTTAAGAAATCTAAAAGACTTTCTATAAATCCTACTTAATTTATGAAATCATCTTCCTCCTTTCCAGCCCACAGCAATTTTCATGGCTCTGACCTCCCTTTAGAGTCGGTTAATATGCAGTTCATCTGCTGTTATATTTCAAGTAAACACATGATAAGCATTCAGCACATACCTTCTAGTTATTTGATAGATTGAGGTGATTGCATACAACTTCACCCAACTCTACTGCTATCCAACCAGACCATGCCTTCTTGTGGAAAAGAAGGCTACCATATTGGTTGGATATGAGGCCTTCAGATATTGGATTACTTCAATAAAAAATAACAACTTGATCATGATAAGAGCTTTTTTATTTGAGGAAAAATACTCCTAAATTCTACAGTTAATTTATTACAAACTTGTACCACATAGAAAAAATATTACTTTTAATATTTACTTGAGGTACATAATTTTCTTTA
The DNA here is from genome assembly GCF_964270905.1 of Leucopleurus acutus. Taxonomy (NCBI): domain Eukaryota; kingdom Metazoa; phylum Chordata; class Mammalia; order Artiodactyla; family Delphinidae; genus Leucopleurus; species Leucopleurus acutus. The sequence continues at coordinate 75,150,511 of NC_139144.1, forward strand.
TGTTACTGTTGGTATTGCATCTTAAATGTAATCAGAGATATATCTGAATAAATATATATAACTTTTACCTTGAATCCCTCTCTCCACCTGTATAAAGATCACTAGCATACATCATATGCACATGGGTATACGTATGCCTATACATGTAAGTTGACTTCTGGTGGGTCCAGATAATTAATTATAAGAGAAACAGTGCATTTTCATTTAATACATACAGGGCAACATATTTATACAAATGTACGTATTAACTTCAGGGCATTTTAAAACTATAACATTTGTAAAGTATATGACGTTCAGTAACGAGCTAGTTATTAAATTAGCTTATTTAAATCTTTTCATTTGAAACCTAGTGGCTTATGTATCCAACTGGCCATCTTAAGCTCTCTTTGCCGAAGCTGGCAAATTAGAAAAAGTAAATAGAAGAGGAATGAGAAGAAAATTTGAGTAAATGAAAATACATCTTATTCTTGGCTTGGGGACACTCAATACTGCAAAGAGGCCAATTTTCCCAACAATTAATGTATAATGTAAATTTAATATTACACAAATTTTGGTGAGAAGTCAACAAATGATATTAAAGTTCATCCAGAAAGCAGTCACAGAGCACAGGGAGATCAGCTCGGTGCTTTGTGACCACCTAGAGGGGTGGGATAGGGAGGGTGCGAGGGAGGAAGACGCAAGAGGGAAGAGATATGGGAACATATGTATATGTATAACTGATTCACTTTGTTATAAAGCAGAAACTAGCACACCACTGTAAAGCAATTATACTCCAATAAAGGTGTAAAAAATAAATTAATTAATAAAGTTCATCCAAAATGTTAAGGTAAAAAATCTAAAACATTTTGAAAGGAAAAAGAAGCTATTATTAAAACACATTAAAAAAAACAAATTTAATTATAACAGCTCATAATTAAGTTCTGGAATAGACAGAAAGTTTTAACCAAGTGGGAAGTCCAGAAATAAATTCAAGTGTATATTGGAATTTAGTGAATGACAAAGTTGACGATTTAAATCAGTAGAGAATAGTGTATTAATTGAGAAATAGTATTTGGACAACTAGCTAGCCATTTAGGGATAAAAAAGGAACAATAAATGCTTCCGGGTTTATTTTACTCCAAAATAACGCCCCTAGATCAAAGATTTAACTGTAAAATTTGAAACCATAAGAGATCTAGAAGAGATCATTAGTTACTTAAAAAAATAATAATTTGTGGTGCTTTGAGTAGAGAAGGCCATCCTAAATATAGACAAAGCCCTAAAACCATGAAGAAAGAAGATTGATAAATTTGGCCACATAAAAACAAAAACCTTTGTGTGGCTAAAGATAGGATAAGCCAAACCAAAGGGCAAACTAAAGGAAATGTTTGCCATAGACAAAAATCTTAGTAAATTTGTAAGAATCATTAAGAAATCAATAAAATAATCAATCCAATAAAAAAAAAGATCAAAGACAGCAGTAAATATCACACAAAAAAATGGCAAAAATGGTTAAAAGAAAAAAAACAACAAGCACAGAACTATGCTCAAAGTCAGCCATAACAAAAGAAATGCATCACGGTAATAATATGATTTTTTGTTTGTTTGTTTGCACTTAAAGTTTGATAGTTCCCAGCGCTGTTAAGGGTGTGAGGGAATATGCATTCTATACTGTTGATGATATAAGTGCAATTTTTTAAGGCAACTTGCAAAATCTACTGATACTACCCAATAAACATTAAAATGTGCTTATATTCATTGGTAACCATGGAAATACAAATTAAAACAACAATGCGATACTGTTACATGCACCAAAGAATGACTAAAATTAATGACTTTAACAACACAAATCTCTACTAAGATATAAAACAGCAGGAACTCTCTTATACTGTTGGTGAAGAAATACATTGGTACAACCTGTTTGAAAAACTGGCATCATTTTGTCATTTTGAAGATATGCCTGATTTATGACCCTAATTCAACTCCTAATTAAACACACAACCAAAAAACCTGCACACACTGTGTTTAAAACAGCATGATTTGTAATATTCCCAAACTAGAAACCCAAATGTTCATCTGCTGTAGAACGGATAAATTAGTCAAGTGGTATTCATAAAATAGATAACAACAATGACAATGACTCAATTACTGAAGTATACAACTACAATGAAGAATCTATCCAATATAATGTTAAGTGAAAGAAGCCAGATACAAAAGTGATTCCATGTATATAAAGACCAAACAAAATTTAACTTTAAAATTAGAAGTCAGAAAAGTGGTTACCTTTGGAAAAGAGGAAGGAAAAAAGATGGAAGTAGCAATTGTCAAAGGTCCAAAGGATGTTGTTGGTTTGCTGCCAATTTTGTATTTGTTGACCTGCCTGGTGACTACTCAGATGCTCACTTGTGATCACTCTTTGAACTATATATTTATGTTTTGTGCAAATGATCTGAATGGGTGTTATACTTTACAGTAAAAGGTTTAAAAAACAAGAAAGGGCAGGTTAAAGGGAAAGAATAAAGAGATATTCATAATTTTTAAGGCTCAAAAAAAGCTCTGTAGGTTGCTATAATGGCCCTTAATAATAATAGTAGCTTCTAAGCCAGTAGCTTTAGAAATGTAAATATAGATATAACTGGTTAGTAGACTAATCATCCATTGATTTTAACCTGTTGGTACAATTCTGCCATTAAATATGGAATTATAAAAGTCACAGAAAATAATACTTTTTTCATACACACAAGTATTCTGCCTTCTTATCCTCATGCTTTAATTAAAAGTATGGGAAAAACCCTGATAAATATAAATAGGCTAAACATTTTGATGGCTAATAAGTTTATGGCTTCTTACAACTTTGTAAATTGGTGGGATTATCTTCATTCTCTGGGAGTTGTTCTAGATCTGAAGAAAATTCCAGGCCTGAGAAGAATAAAGACATTCCGTGCACCCATTTAACCAATTCAATGTTTATTAAACTCCCAGTATATTCTGATTACCATAAGAAATAAGACATAGTTTTTGACCTCATGGACTCAGAGATCAATTTAATAAGAGATGAGCCCACATAAAGATCACTTTGCATACACTGCATGGCATGGTTACCTTCAGAGTCTTACCTTTCCTTAAAATGAAAAACAGAATTTCAATTTGGAAAAGAGTAAGGTGGCTTTCCTCAAATGGGGGCAATTAGGCCATCATGGCTCCTGTTATGGAAAAGATGCAGTCTTGCCGGGAGAGAGTGGCCCCTGAGCCAGAAAGAACTTGTTTCAAATATAGTCACTGACTTTGCAACACGGTGACTTTCCCGAGCCTCAGTAAGGACAGCTTAACGAATGAAAGTATCTCACAATCCTGTGTCCATTCATTGGAGTTATATAGACTGACTGGCCACCTATAGGTGCTTAATAATTTTAGTTACCTTCTCCTGTTTCAACTGTTTGCTATAGTCAATTGACTAGTGTCTTACTTCCCATATTGGTCTGTAAGCTTTTTGAAATTAGGGATCATATCTTATTCTTCTTTATACCCCTTATAGAGCTTGGCATAATGCCATGTGCAGAGCTGAAATTTCACATTTGCTAAAGGAATGAAATTTTTTCAACCACATACCGACTATGAGAAATGAAGATATGTGCCCTTAATTCTGCTGAAGCTAAAGGAGAACCTACTCAATGAACCCAAACCGAATGATGCTTTACTCACATTCACTCTAGAGAAAACTAAATGTGTATTTAACAACTGTCATTGGGAACATGAGGTTGTTATACAAAAAGTAAATAAAAAGGGACTATTGCTTTGTGTAAGGAGATGGCAGGAAGAAATAAGTTTCAACTCATTGAAGAAGCTTGTAATACAATGGTTAGCTATAAAGACTGACTTTTTGTTGTCCTTGTAGAATCAAGTTATTACTTTAGAGTCATATTGCTTTTTTGCAGATACACGTGATGCTGAATTTTAGAATTTTATATAAAATATAGCCTCTCGGGCTTCCCTGGTGGCGCAGTGGTTGAGAGTCCGATGCAGGGGACATGGGTTCGTGCCCTGGTCCGGGAAGATCCCACATGCCGCGGGGCGGCTGGGCCCGTGGGCCATGGCCGCTGAGCCTGCGTGTCCGGAGCCTGTGCTCCGCAACGGGAGAGGCCGCAACAGTGAGAGGCCCGCGTACCGCAAAAAAAAAAAAAAAAAAAAAAATAGCCTCCCCTGAAATAGCTTCGCTACTTGATGCCAGGATGTAGAAGGAGTAGATAAATTAATGCCAAGGTCCTTTAAAGCCCTACGATTCTTTGACCTATTTGGTTTTCCCTTCTATCTCTCCTCTTAGGAAAGCTCTGAAAACTTTAAACATAAAATTAGACAACTAGCAAAAGAACCCTAAAGCTGTCCAACTATTCCTCTTATACTAGAATGGTACATCATAATGAAGAGTATCAATGTTCTAGGTGACAAAGGTCATATATATATGAGATAGGTAATAATCACACCATTGTGTGTTAATGGCACACCCATCCCATCCTACTGTATTTGAACTTTCCATGAAAACAATAGCCTGTGGTGAAACAGCTTGTCGTGGATACTAATGAAAAATTACCCGATGGGATTCCTCCTGCATTCATTCTGCCCCTGAGGTCTGGAAAGTCACTGAACACAAAAGTGAGATGTTCCTCTATCTCTTATATTCTGCCAAAAATTGTACACAAATTCAGAGTATCTCAAGTGGCAAAAGTGGGTAATGTGCAGAATGGTTTTTAGAATACAACCACACATTGATTAATTACAGTGCTGAATGGAAAGAGGACAGGTTGACGGAGGGGGAAAGTCAGTTGTTTTTGACACCAAAGTTATTTCAAGCTTACAAGCAAATAGATGTTCACTTTTGTTTCTAATTTTGTATAGCACCTTGCCAGTGGTGAACTGGGCAGATTCCTACAGAATAAAAACAGGCAAAATGCCTCCCCTATGCAACCTTAATGTTCTCTAAAAATAATAGTGTGTTCTCATCACTGGAGCTTTCTGTTTCCAAAGATTCTATACAGTAGGTTTGGAAAAGTAAATGAGGAAATGACTAAGAAATACAAAGACTTTTTGTAAGATAATAAAATAGGATTTGAATATTATCCCATTTTGATTTTTCAACTTTAGAGTCTCTCTCTATATGGGTCAATTTCTAGTGCCTTAATTAGCAAAATAAAAATAACAAAAAATGGCAATTTCCTACACTTTCTCTTAGGTTCTTTTTTTTTTCCCCCATTGCAGCCTGTAGCAATAATTATATTTTACAAATGCAAAATACCTCATTTAAAATGCAAGCTTCCCAGAAGTTGGCCAACTCTTACGTGCTCAAAGTGGCAGAAACAAGTAAATCATTTTCTCTGACATCTTCCCCTGTTAAAACTCCTTTTGGCACATGCACTGAATATGAATCAGCCACCATGTAAATACATTTCTGTGTCAATATTTTTTATTGTAAAATATTTTGCCTATTGGAGTAAAAGAAGAACAAGGGTTCACAAATCAGATTACTAGCTGACTAGCACATTGCTAATTTATACCTTGCACAGATAGCCTTTAAGCCACAGTTGACCTCTTATTTTGTGCGTGTGTGTGTACATATATATATATATATATATATATATATGTATGTATATATTAGCTGGAAACAATTCATCAAGTAAGTTACCCCCTTTCCTTTCAAATCCACTTGTATTACTAAAAGATTGAGTAAAGACCTCTAGGGACCACGGGCAATTTTTGACATGGGTCTCAACAGATTAAACTATGCGGGGACAATATAGAATACACTGGAGCAATAACATTATCACATCACAGGCTGATTGAGAGGCATTTCCTTGCATTTCTGTCCTTTTACCATAAGCCAATAGTAGCCACAGGCACTTGACTGGAGAGCCTGGAGGATTGACAGGCCTGGCAGTCATTACACGCTGGATTGAATACTAGATTACTCCAAAGTGGCTGAGGGTCAGGGATCAGTGTGTTCCCTTTTGGCACTAAATGACTTTAATATCCTTACTGTATTAGTCAATTACTTTAAAGCTGCTGCTCTCTGAGCTCTCTCTGCCCCCCTGCAGTTTACTGTGGACATCTGAATTGCTCCCATACTTAACCCGCACATCTGCTTTTAGCTGTCAAAAGAACAGTGCTATCAGTGGAGCTATTGACAATATGAAAAGAACTGAGATACTTGCTGGAGGTGTCAAGTGCCTCTTTCTTTTGGCTGCTTAGTTTAAAAAAATAAAAAAAACTTAATAACTCAGCTACAAAGGTGGTCTTCAAAGAAAAGGAACTCAGAGTCTTTTAATCTATTGGCATGTAAAGTGACCAATAGGAAAGAAAATGGTGGAGTTGATTTTCTTTTTTACTACTCACTTCCATAAATTATGCATCTTCTATGTAGGTTTTTATGAAGTTTTGTGAACAAACACTTTGAATGTAACTGTGAAAGAGTGTGCACCTGAGTGAGGACCTGTATCAAAGTCTTTATTTCATTTCACGATGGTTCCAGTGATAGTGGAGAATTATACTGCACTTCTCAATTTATTGGTGCAACACAGTGAAGAATCTTATATCATAGCCACTGAATTTTTAAAAGGTCTGGTGTGGCTTGGTGTTAAACCAACATGTTGAAATTAAATATGCGCTAACCTGATTTGAAATTTAAAACTACTTGAAAGTCGTGCCTTCAGTGTTTCAGAAAAAAGTGGTATGATTCCCACACAAGAGTACATCTGTTGAGCGGGCCCTGACTTTCATGTCTTTGCATGTGGGTATAGAGTCTGTTTGCTTGTGAGTGTCAGTGAGAGCATGTGTAAGTCACAGCACTACAATGATAGTAAGGACATCACAAATTTCTAAAAGATTCTTAAGAGCTATTTCACATAGAAGATTTTTTAAATGGACAGATACTTAAAGAAGGGTTAACACATTGCCATTAGCTTACTTATACCATAACCTGGGAAAACCACTGATTTCCTACTTTAAGGCCTCCTTTCAATGAGACTATCTGATTATTTGAATGAAAAGTACTCAGCTGTTTTGCTAAGTTTCCATTACTGATTTTGACTTTTGTGTATACTAAAATATATATAGATATAAGCAATTCTTCACAGCATAAAATTTAAGTAAAAGCCTAATTTTTCTAAAATAATGACTAAATAAACAAACACAACAGAAAATTTTTCACTTGTTTCTAAAAATTTGAACCCATAAGCTGTGATTTCAGGAACCATCCATCTCTCCTGCTTAGAAAAGATTCTTCTCAGTTACGAAAACATACCACAAAACACAATGTCAGCAGAAACATAATATAACCAAGCCAAGTCAAAAATGGTAAAGAAATTACAAGTTTAGATTGTTATCAAGTCAGTAGAGAAGACAGCTTTTGTCATCAGAGTGGCACTTTTTTTTTTTTTTTTTTTTTTGGCTGTGTGGGGGCCTCTCACTGTTGTGGCCTCTCCCGTTGCGGAGCACCGGCTCCGGACGCTCAGGCTCAGGGGCCATGGCTCATGAGTCCAGCCGCTCCGCGGCATGTGGGATGTGGGATCTTCCCGGATCGGGGCACGAACCCGTGTCCCCTGCATTGGCAGGCGGACTCTCAACCACTGCGCCACCAGGGAAGCCCCCAGAGTGGCACTTTTAAGGTGATTTAAAGGGGAAATGGCATGAAATTATAAGATTCGAGAACCATTCTGTATTATTTGCTAAATATAAAGATTTTGACTCAATTGTTGAAAATGACATCAGCCTGATCCTAAAGATTTAAAATATACCTTTAATACAGGACAGTTTCCAAATCTTATCATTTCAAGCCATTTTCCTTTAATTAAAATGTTGGGTTTTTTTCATTAGTCTAGTTTTTATGAGTGTAGATCATATAATTAAACATGGAATAAACTACATATACTTGGGACTTTAAAAGCTGATATGATTCCTACCACAGGAAAGACAGACATACCAGAAGACAATATTATATATTTCCTTTCAGTGGACAGCTATTAAAAATACAAATATTATTGCCTTGGGAAATTAATTTCAGGATTTTGCTCATTTAAAATTTAGTCAGCAAAGAACCTTTAAAAACTTAATACCTCTTGGCAATCATGCATCATTAGCACTTTCCATTCATTTATATTTTGTTGTGTTTTGGGAATTGAGTATTCTAGGGAAGAAAGGTAGCCTGACAAGAAAGTGATTGAGTCAGCCCCCTTGATAGCTGGGATGACAGAAGGTGAAGAACTGTAGCTGCAGCTGACAACTTCTTTAAAATGAGTCACTTATAAATATTTACAATTCATAATTCAACAATAAGTCTATGGGTAGCACATAAACAGAAGTATCTGATGGTTTGTTTGGAATCCTGATCATTACTATTTTGATAGGAGTGTGTTTCTATTAGGAAGTGGTTTTTTTTTTTTTTACCAGTTCATATGGAAACGTCTAGTCTTTCCTCTATGTCTCATCATTATTTCTAATAGATAACTTCCCCTTGCAGTTTACTTACCACATTTTATTTCTGTAAGAAACATACTTTGCATTTAAAAAAGGTTAACTTCCCCTCCCATTCTGTCATGATGTTTAGGTGGAAACATTTAAATTATATTTCCTCTAGAATATATATTATAAAGTAAATGGAGTAATTTTTTGCAACACCATACACTAGTTATCTTTTAAACACAAGAATGACTATCATTGCAAAGTCTGCGAAGTAAAATACTGAGTTATCTTATGAAATACAAAAATCTACAACAATCTGTTAGTATAGCATCTAATTTTCATTTTCACAGGTTTCATTAATGTTTCCCTAATGTAACAAGGAGGATTTAAGTGACCAATAGGGTTGTCGGGTGTATACTCCTTTCTTTCTGACCTAGTGAGTAATGAGGCAGACAATCCCCTGACCCATTATGCCTTCAAGTGTAGAGTGGGAGTGCAGTTAACTTTCAAAAGATAGAAAAAGGTACATATTGTTTATGACAGTGAAAAAGAAAAGATGCAGAATTATAATCTATGTGTTTTAACATCTTTCTCAGTAATTACACAGGAAACTAACGGCCACGGTCTTTGAGTTTCCCCTCAGTTGCAGTACAAAATGTGAATATTTCATATTCACATGTGCAGTAAATCATTCAATATTTTCTGATTTTAGAAAGAACGTTAACAATTTCTGAAACAGAATATAGTCACTAGAGAGTAACTGGTTTTAAGCAGTGACAAGTTTACTTTATAAGTAGCATAAATAAGGGTGAGAGAGGTTTTTGATAATGTGATCTTTTCTTTAACCATGTCTGAATGCTTCCTGATTTTCTTATGAAAATGTGCACACGTGTGTATATGTGTGCATGTTTAGTAATTCTGGTATAAAGAACTGACAGTTGTTTAGGGAAGTATCATTAGAATCATTTAAAATGTCTACTTCCCTTTGAATTGCTTCATACATCAACAATTAAAAGAAAACTCTACAGAATCTGCTTGTCATGGTTCATACTTCAGTATGTAAACAACTCGCTGACTGCCTTTGCAGAGAGTAGGGCTCATAATTTTCAGTCTGAAAATGACATATACAAATAAAGGAACTAAAGCATGGAAAGTAACATGTTTTGGTCTTGTGACTAATGGTAACCTCGCGCTATTGAATTACTGAACTGTGTCTGAGAACTAATGAGAAAATTTTCCCAGGGGAATCTTTATCCAGTGCACTTGGAGAGCACCTCAGGGACCTATTCCGAGTCTGTCACCTTCCCCGTCTCATTGACACTCCACTTCTTTACCACCATTACACTGTGCAACCATTTCACTTCACACCTCACGATTAGAATATTAAAAGGAGAGAATACTACACGACTTGTTCCAGATAGCAGAGTTGTTTTTGACACTTAGAATAGAAATTGTCACAAGAATATCAGAAAGACATGAGAGTCTCCAACTGAGTAGAACATTCTAAAGCTTAAAGCTATTTTATTTCGTAGCTAATGAAAACTTTCAAGAAACCTCTTAATGGCACATAATCCATTTACTCAGAGTTATTTAAGGGCTGCATAATTTCAACCAAAAAGGATAACTGAACTTTCAAAGTTACAAAAAATGATTCTGCCATAGAAATACAGCTTGGGTCGTTATTATACTGATCTTTTGTTGGTTATTGCTGTTTGATCGTATACATACTTGGATAGAAGGTATGGCCCTAGATAGAGGGTGGCATTCTTATACTGGTCAGTGGTTAAGATTAGCACTGTTACCACAGAGGTCTTACTGTAGTGAATAAGGACAATGTTATTACTTCTAGAACGAATAGTGACATACCTAACAGGATACTCCTAGTTTCTGACACAAAGGAACAAAGAAGATGCAAAGATAAGACTGTTTAAGAAGGTATTCCACTATTACAATGCTTTATATATGTATATATATTTTTTACATATATAATATAAACATTTATAAGTATCTGTTTTAGCAAGAAATTATTAATTAAGGAATTCTCTTATGAAAACTGGGGACTATTTTTTATCAGAAGCAAAATCCCTGCCACTAAAAAGACAAAACTGGTGTTGATCTCTTATTTTATCCTTCCTAAAACTGTGAATACTGCCTCTGTGGTTAGGCTTTACTACATCCCTATAGCAGAATAAACATTGTTATTTCCATTGCTGATGTCAGACTATTAAATTAAGAGCATTACACATTCATGTAAAAGACCATCCCATGCACATTTAGGGTTGGAATTTATTAATTCTCCAATGACCTTAGCTGTTATCTGTGTATTTTTCAAAATATACTTTGCACAATAAACTCCCCTTACTAATAATATTATTGCTACTTTTGCATTTGCCTCAAATTAGACAACCTCCACTCTTCTTAACAAATGGTTAAATTCATATGCTCCATGGCCAAATGTAGACAAATATTACTGAAGATAAAATTCTACAGAATAATAAACTTCCACAGCCATTCTCTTTCCATAACAAAGTATCATTTTTATTATATAGCTTTAGACGTTTCATTACTGGAGTTTGTTTGAGCTAGAAAAAAAACATAGTCCTGGTTTGGTCATTTAGGTTTTCACTATGAACATGCATGCTGGGATTTGGTACTTTAAAAATTTTCATTCCTGTATTGACCTGGTATATTGGTATTTCCCTTTCAGAACCTTATTGCAGACCACAGGGGATTAAAGCAAATTTTAAATTTTAAAGCAAATTTCCTTCCAGATACATCCAGAAAGATTTATCACTCTGACAAAAGTAGGACTGAAAAATTTCAAGTTCAGGGGACAGTGGAAAGTTTAAAGGCTTGAAATCCATTTGTAATGGTGGGATTTGGGATGAAATTATCTATGAACTATCCACCTTGAGGTAAGTTTATCAGTCCAATATACTAAGTCCAGGGAAAAGAAAGAGATAAATTAGATGTGAGTCCTGGTGTCACTCATGCTTTCAGTGTTCATTAAGCATCTATGTTTTTACTTCTTCAGATCCATTTTATATCATATGCTAGGATGAGAGCTCATCTTACCCTTCTGTCTCACGGACCTTTCTACCCATTGTAAAAAGACATAAAAACTAAATTTTGTCTCTTTCCCTCGGATATGAATTCTAAAAAGTTATTCTTTTGATATGTAATGTAGGTCTGTTACTGTGTCTGTTAATTAAATGTGATACAAGTCAAGAAAACCAGAAAGCTCTAATTTCTGTTATAATATTTGTATTTAAGTACTCAAGTATTAAAGTGGTATTTGCCCAGCGAGTTGAGTTCAGAATGCTTTTCCATACGGGTATCTTGAGCTTAAGTAGATGAAACCTTGTGACTCTTGAGTGGTAATGATTCAAAATATAATTCACAGGAGGCAGTTAAACACACACTCATAATAAGCATACATGAGCCATCCCGTTACAAGGGTTTTCTTCATTTTCTAGGCCAGAGTCACAGAATAACTTCAAACTTTGTCCCAGAGATGAAATCAAAAGTCCACCTCACATACATGAAAAGAGCATCTCTATGGATTTAAACCAAGACCCGATTATTCGGGAGCAGTTTATTTGGCTTGTGGCTAAGTCAAAGTTTGCTACTTCTGGGCATGTTTGACTATAGGGAACTCACCCTCATTTTCATCCCTTAGCCTGTTCTGAAGGATGTGAAAAACACACAACTTCGTTTTTACTCATGTGGTTTTGAATGGGCACTTTAGAAGTGTGAAAAAAAAATAAGAAAGCTTTGCATGTGCAGGGATTTGGGGATTTATTCTTTCTTCTCTTTTCCATTTCTTTTTCCCCTTGATAGAATTTCTGGTCTTTAAGCATCTGTAAGGTCTCTGTTTCATTCTTTCAAACCAATCCCTGATATATGGGTGGGGAGACGGGGGATATGGGAAACAGGAAATGTATTTCTATCCATAGGACAGCTTAGAACCTAGGGGACCACAGGTCACGACCCTGGGCAGAACACTTCAGCAGAAAGTGTTTCAACACAGCTTGGGCCGACATACAATGGCAGCATTCAATGGATGCGTGCTTTTTGATGGCAGTCATCCATCGAGGTACACAACTCCATCCTGGCACATTGCTCTTTCATGCCTACGCTCTTAAAGCCTACTGTTTTTCTTTTTAACTTGTTGCACTGAATCTCCCCCAGTCCATTTACTACTTAAGTTTTTAATTTTGGTATTAAACTAGTCACACAAATGAGACTTTCTGACAACCAACAAAAGAAGAGATGCGCTCATCTCACCCAAGACCCAGATCATGTCAGAAAAACCGCTCTCTTCAAAGGGAACAGAGTGATAGAAAGCCATTGCTATGGAGCTCAGTAGAATCAATTCGGTATAACTGCAGAATGGTTTCTACAAAGGATAAAAATATGGGCCAGTAGAAAAGGTGTGAGAAAACTTTAAAAACTCTTTTGACCCAGGACTGAATTCATGCAAAATGAGCCAAATTGAACTTAATTTATCAATCAGTTCAATTCACAGTAAGATAATATCATAAAAAGGGAGGGTCAGGCTTTTCGTTGCTAAGTTTCTACTTTAGTATGTTTGGTATTTTATTTTCAGTGTCAAAGAACCTAGCTGACAGTTTGAATCAATTTATTTCAGCAAATATTATAAATTGATACCTGTTTTATATTTCTGTTGTTTTGATAATCCATGGCTGAACTGATTTCCCCACATTATACTCATAACTTTAAAGTGTCATTTGAGAACAGAGGGATTTTATTTTCTCATGATCTTATGCAGTTGAAGAAAAAATTCTTTGAGGTATTTTGGGAGAGATTTCCTTTGGGCTATGTCTATACAGTGTCTAAATAAATAGTGAAAAGTTGAAAAGTTCAGTCAATTCCCTTTGTTATTGGCTCTCTAGACACCAAATAAGAGTGTAGCTCAAAATGATATCTAACTTGTTCAATTAAAGTAACCTGTCATTTCAGTCCAATTAGTCAAAACCTTTGTGCACATTGTGGAAGTCTTTGCTACTCAGAGACTGTAGCAAATTTCCACACAGTTAGAGCCTACGTATGAAATTTAAGCACTACGGCATAGGCCTCAGTGTAGAGTTTTTCCCTGTCTGATTTTTCTAGGAGTTTTCTCCATAAACTCCTAATACAAAATACAAAAAATGCAGAGTAACTGGATATTTTTCTCCACTAGTTTTCCATGGAAGTCTGAATTTTGGGCTCCTTTTTCTATTCAGATCACCAAATATTTCAAAGCTAGCTGCAGAGAAAAGTAGATAAATGAGAGAGAATCTGCTTACAAGGAGCTTTGCATCTGCCTCCAACAGACAACAAATACCTTGTTGAAGGAAATTAAGCCAAACAGAGGTGCAAGCAGTATTCTGAGAAAAGTACAAGGAGAATGAGGAAAAGAGTGTATGGAAGAATGAGCAGTAGAGCCCAGATTTAAGGGATGAGACTTGAAATTTAGGGGAAGGGCATTTAGACTAAAGAAACAAGAGTAAAATATTAACTTAGATGAGCAAGTGAGTGAGCGTGCTTGTGTCCTAGTGTAGACTGTGTGGAGAGATACTGCGAATATTTCAGAGCCTCAAGGGGGACAATGCATAAAATGATTATATCTGAAATTATTTACCATAGGCTCTGAAGCAAGATATTTTGTAATCTTTTATTGTCAACAAGAATTCCAAGTTTAGAGCTAGCAGTGTGTGGCTAGTCGATTTAATTTCACTCTCAGGTATAGTGAAGTATTTGTCTGCTGTACATCACTCACTGGGAAGTCAAACTGATTCAAATGATGGTGAAAAAATTGTTAAGTGCCATAGCTACAAAAAAATACCTGTGCTAAAACTTGGTTGTTTCATACCTAAATAAAAGGGAGAAAAATTTATATTCCACCAAATATAGGTATAGATGCATTACCCATTATTCTTCTTGACAGTAAGGATCAGAAAATGGATTTTAGAGAGGATTTTAAAGAGGACTTTAGAGAGGAATCACTAAAGGTTCTCATTACTAGTCCCAAAGTGTTTTCCAGCTCTCTGTGGCTCTGCTGGTGTTCTGGGACCATTTTGCTGGACACATTGAAAGCACGCTTCAGCAGTGCAAAGGCACAGTGCTTCCTGAATTCAGCCCATCTTCTGGGATTCAACAAGGAGAACCAAGGCAAATAATTTCAATCTTGGAACATCAGCTAAATTGTGAAGTCTCTGTTTATATGATTCTGGGCATGTAGTCATAGATGGAGATGAAACTGAATCCTTCTCAAAAAGTCCATCAAAGCATTGCTTTCATCTATGTGTGTTGCTTTGTTGAGAAGTTTCCAACCACAAGGATAATACTATAAGCATTCTTTGCCAAAATTTTTCGGGAAGTAGCATCCAGGTCATGGGATTCAATGCTAAATTAATACTGAAGTTCCTCAAATTTATCGTAATTGTTTTTAGGTTTCAAGTTGGCATTCTCTGGAATCCTCAATGAATCAGAGGTCTCTACTGATGGGGTTCCAAAATACACTGTAGAAACATCTCATCCTCCCGAGAGAGTATACAAACTGTCCATGTGATCTGGTGATCCAGTTTTATGATAAGACTGGAAGACAGTGCTACAGCAGGACAGAGAGTTGAATACACCCTCCAGAGAATACCAGAAGTTTATATGTGCTCTCTCATCTTGCAAACCAGGATTTGGAGTGGATCAATTACGAGATGACAATCTAGAAAATTACTGGCAGTCAGATGGCTCCCAGCCTCATTTAGTGAACATCCAATTCAGAAGAAAAACAACAGTGAAGACATTATGTATTTATGCGGACTACAAATCTGATGAAAGCTATACTCCAAGCAAGATCTCAGAGTAGGAAATAATTTTCATAATCTTCAAGAAATCCGGCAACTTGAATTGGTGCAACCAAGTGGCTGGATTCACGTTCCCTTAACTGATAATCATAAGAAGCCAATTCGTACATTCATGATACAGATTGCTGTTCTAGCCAATCATCAGAATGGAAGAGATACCCACATGAGACAAATTAAAATATACACACCCGTGGAAGAGAGCTCCATTGGTAAATTTCCTACATGTACAACTACTGATTTCATGATGTATCGCTCAATAAGGTGACCTTGAAATAGAACAAGTCATTAAACATATCTTTATCTTGTCAGTAAATATTAAATCTGGTATCTTTATTGAAAAATGCATCAATTATTTTGCAATTTTTTAATGCATTGAAAAGTATTTTATTGTAACTTTAATAAATAACTTTTGGGTCAAAAAAAGTTTATACGTGCTGGCTCTCACTTTTCCTTTTTTTTTAATTTTATGTTTTGTATATGTAATTTTTTTGGTAATGACTTAATTGAGAGCTTGGGTACGCATATATAACAAACTTAAATTTGATTTTTAGAAATCCCTTTTCTTAAAAGATATTTAACCATCTGCCCTAAGGAATTTCCCACTTGCCTCTTTCCACAGGCTCCAATCTCCAACCATGGCACTTCCCTCCTCATTTTCTTCTTTGTTTTCTTCACAATTTTTCCTGTCTTCTCTCATATCATATATATTCCCTTCAACACTGTCATATTCTTAAATAGAGTAGTCAAAAGAACTTTGTGTTTTGCTGTCCCAATCTAAATAATACTTAAAGTCTTCTTATTCCTTTTTTTCCCTTTTTTCAGCTTTACTGAGGTGCAATTGACAAAAAATTATATATATTTAAGGTGTACAATGTGATGTACACACACACACACATTATTTCACATAGTTAGTTACCTTTTCTTTCCTTTCATTCCCCCACTCTCCTCCCCTCTGACAACCACTTATTTGTTCTCTGTATCTACGGGTCTGTTTCTGTATTGTCATGCTTGTTCATTTGTTTTTTTGTTTTTTTTTTTAGATTCCACATACAAGTGATATACAGTATTTGCCTTTCTCTCTCTGACTTATTTCACTGAGCATAATGCCCTTTAGGTCCATCTGTGTTGTCACAAATTCTCATTCTCTTCAAATAGGTCCTTCAAACTCCTTTCCTATTAAGACAGATGTCAAATATGTTTTGGTGATTTAGCTCAAAAAGAACTCTAAAAGTACATACCATTTTGGAAATTTTTAAGTTTTCATTTGAAGCTTCTCATAATTTTAATAAGCTTAAGTAGTTGTAAATTATGCAATTTCTAGCATGTTCTAAACATCACACTGTAAATAAAGCTTAAAACAATTTAAACTTAGAATAGAATAATTTATATTAAAAGTAAATTAAGAGAAGCATGTTAGGAATGGTGGAAAAGGACTTCTGAAAAATCTGCTCTGCCACAGAAGAAATGAGACCACTGGCAAAAACTATCAAAATCAACTTTTTCAGAATCTTGGAAATTTAACCAAAGACTTGCAATAATCCAAGGAGAACTTATCAAGAAAAATGACTGAATCTCAGTATGAACAGTAAGCTTTGTGTCATTTAAATTTCCTCTATTCCTATCCCTCTCTTCCCAGGTCCACAGCATGCTTGAAAACCAACAGCCTCACAACTATGATGGCTATAAAAATTAGCAACCTAGTAGCCACTGGAAGAGACAGATGGGTTTGGAGATCCCCAAAGGTCCCATTCCCAGAGAAATATTGCCATTTGGAAGCTCCCTGAAAAACTCCATTCTTAGGGTTTGCCTTCACTTGATCAAACTCAAAGCTTGCCCTGTGTGAACAGCCATATTCCTAGAGCATTTGTTGAAAATAATCAGTGGCAATTATTCAACATCAAAGCAGCCTGAGGTGGAGTACTAGTCAGTGCTAAATAAGAGGCTGACTAAAAATCTTAAAAGGAATATCTGGGGAATGATACTTCCGTAAGTAGTACTGTAAAGTTCTGATATATTCTTGAGAATCTAGAATGCCAAGCACACAGGCAGAACTGTGCACATTTCAAGGAAAAGCTGAAAACACCCTAATCGCCCACCTCTACCAGAACTTGAGGCTCTCCCCAGGCAGGAATAGAAGGCTAAGGCAGGGTTATAGACTGCCTGTTGGAGCAGTGATGCATGCCTTCCAATACACAGAGAACCACTTGGCAAAGGTGGGAGATTTATTAATTCAAGATACGTAAGGTAATCTCTGTCCCATCATTAATTGACCACTAAGCTTAATGAGTTTCCAATGCTTCCACATAACTAAAAATAGACTTTATAAACTTAGTGCAGTTAAGTCACTAAACAACAACAACAAACAAGGATATCAAGCAAATTCAATGAGGAAAGAACAGTCTTTTTAACAACTGGTGCTGAGCAACAGGAAATCTACACACAAAAGGATGAAAATGTACCCCTAATTCACACAATATATGAAAGTTAACTCAAGATATATCATAGATGTAAATGTAAGCACTAAAACTCTAAAATACTTAGAAGAAAACTTAAGAGTAAATCTTTATGACCTTGAGTTTGACAATGCTTTCTTAGATATGACACCAAAAGCACAGGTGACCAAAAAAAAATTGATTCGATTTCACCAAAATTAAAAACTTTTGTGCTTCATAAGATACCATCAAGAAAATATATATACAGCCCACAGAATGGGAGAACATTTTTTGCAGACTTGTACCTAGTAAGGGACCTGTATCCAGGACAAATGCTTACAGGTCAACAGTAAAAAGACAAATAGCCAAATTAAAAAGTGGCACAGGATTTAAATAGACATCTCTCTAAAGAAGATACACAAATGGTCAATAAGTATATGAAAAGATGCTCAGTATCATTAGTCATTAGGAAAATAAAAATCAAAACCATAATGAAAGATCACTTTATACCCCCTGGGGTAACTAAAATTAAGAACACAGACATTAACAAATTTTGGCAAGGATGTGAAGAAATTGGCACTCTCCTACATTGCTGCTGCGATTGTTAAAGGTGCAACCTCTTTGATAAACATTTCAGCAGCTCCTCAAAATATTAAACATACAACTACTACATAACTCAGGAGTTCCACTCCTGGATATATAGCAAAGAGAACTGAAAGCAAACGTCCACACAAAAGTTTGTACATGAATGTGCAAAGCAGCATTATTAATAATAGTCCAAAAAGTGGAAACAACAAATGTCCATCAACTGATGAACAGATAAAGAAAGCATGGAAATCCATAAAATGGAACATTTGGCCATAAATATGAATGAAGCTTTGATTCATGATGCAACATGGATGAACCCTGAAAACATGCCAGCTGAAAGAAGCCAATATCAAAGACCAAAATGGATAATTCCATTTATAGGAAATGTCCAGAATAGGCAAACCTGATGAGACAGAAAGTAAATTAGTGGTTCCAAGGGGGAGAAGGAAATGGAGAATGATGATAATAGGCATAATTTTTCTCTTTGGGGTAATGAAAATGTTCTAAAATTAGATAGTGGTTATGGTTGTATAACTCTGTGAACATACTAAAAAGTGGATTGTATACCATGAAAGGAGGAATTTTATGACGTGAATCATGTCTCAATAAAGCCATTACTTAAAAAAGTAAACTAACAGACTTCTTCATTAACAGTCAGAAATCAGCCATTCAATCAGCCTTTTTTGAGGGGGGAGAGAATGCTGTATGATCAGTTTAGTGCTCACTGATTAAAAGTGAGGCTGAATAATTTTATAAGTGTTTATTAGACAGTTGCATTTATTTTAATCATCTGTCTAGTGATTTGATTTCTTTTAATATTGCTTACTTTATTATAATTAATATATAAGAATTGTCCACATAATAACATCAGTCATTGATCAAATACGTTGAAAATTCTTTCCCAATTTGTGGCTTACCTTGTTTCTAGTACTGATTTATATGCAAAACTTCAAATGTCTATTTATTGAAATCCATTCATTTTTCTTTTATTTTTTATTTCATTTTTAGAAAAACATTCTTGTTGCGGAATCACATTAATATTTGCTTAATTTTTTTTGCTTTTTTGTAGATTCATATGCTGTATTTAATTCTTTAACCAATCCGGATTATATTTTGAAGTTCTGAAGTATGGCATGTTATTGGGAATGTAATTATGGTTAAAAATAATTGTCCTAGCACTACTTAGAAAATATTTCATCAATTTGCACTGACTTAAAATACCATTTTTATCACATACTAGTGTTTTCACTGATACCTAGGTTTGATGGTTAAGTTTTCTCTTCTGTTCCTTGTACTGATATCTCCCTATTAATTACTATAATTTTACAATGTACTTTAACATTTAAAAGCCAAGTACAACATTAAATAAGCTACATTTTTTATAGAATTATCCTGGCTATCCTCATAGATTTAATCCTACACATGAAATTTAGAGTCATTTGCTAAAGTTTCCCAACATTTTTAATAGGGATTTTGAGTCATGTTACAAAGTATTAAAGTGGGAGGATCTCAAATTGTACAGGCTGAGACAATGTTTAATCCTGTGTCATAAACACTTGACTTCTCAAAACCTGTTTCTTCATCTACAAATAATAATAATCCTAACTAGTAAACTATGTAAGTCTTAAAAAAGCATGCATACTTATACATCTATTACTTGACATAATATCTACCCCAGAGTAAAACATTTAAGAAAAGTTACACAATACTACTTTAAAATTTTAATTGGATTTATCATTTATTTAGGGGGATAATTGGTCCTCAGATTTAGTATGCTTCTAATTCAGGAAAACAATTATTGAAGTGTTCTTTCTCTTTTGCTTTCCTAATCTTTATAGAGGTTCTTCAACAAGTCTAGAACATATTTTCACCTTAAAATCATTTGTATTACTTATTTTCATTGCTTTGTGAATGAGAATATTTGTCATTATACTGACTAAACTTTCATAGTGATATATTATAAACAAATTGATTTTGTAACTGATTACATTACTAATCTTGCCTGTTAGGGCGAAAATTTTTCATCAATTATTCTGAGTTTTCTAAACAAGTATGTTTTGTAGCAACGATAATTTTATCTTTTTCTTTCCAATATTAACATCTAATTTTTTTCTTCCTTTATTATATTCTCTAGAACTTTCAGAATCATCTTGAATAACAGCGATAATAGACATCCTTATGTTGTTCTGGTTCCTAATTTTAATTAAAATGTATTCAATGTTTAAAAATCAAGTAAAATGCTGATTATTGTTAAAATAAACTTTATCACAGCATTGTTTTATTTTTAGTTTGTGCCAATTTTTTTTAGAAAGGGATATCGCATTTCATCAAGATATTCTTTGAAATATGACAAAATTTTTTTTTCTGAATTACTGATTGATTCAATGACTTACTGAAATTGATCTATTTTGATCCATCCTTGTATTTTGAAGTAAAAATGTTACAACATAAGCACTGAAACCAGATGCCCTGTGTTTCAAAACTGGCTCTGTAACTTATTAACTATATAATTTAGGGCCTATTAACCTCAGTTTCTTCATCTACAAAATGGGGATAATAAGGTTGCTTTCCTCATGGGATTATCTTGAAGCTTAAAGTGTTAATACAAATAATGATGGTTTATTTTTTAATATTCTTTTGGGTTTTCTCTGAATTTATTTTGTAATGTTTGTATCTAGCTTTGGAAGTACACTGTACCATTTATTTTTGTATACTTCACTGGCCAGACTTTGGAACCATTTCAGGAGATTCTTGCATTCTTTCAGATTTTGAAATTATTAGCATTAAATTGTATTTAGTGATCCAACATATTTAATCTCAGCCATACATATTATTTTATAGTTAGCCTTACTTTTAATTCTCCTTATGAGCTTTTCCCTTTCAGTTGTTAGCTGTATTAGTTTCCTATTGTCACTGTTACAAATTATCACAAGCTTAGAGTCTTAAAGCAACACAATTATGTAACAACTGTATTGTACATATAAAAACATGATAGTTTTGGGCTTCCCTGGTGGCGCAGTGGTTGAGAGTTCGCCTGCCGATGCCGGGGACACGGGTTCATGCCCCGGTCTGGGAAGATCCCACATGCCGCGCAGGGAGCGGCTGGGCCCGTGGGCCATGGCCGCTGAGCCTGCGCGTCCGGAGCCTGTGCTCCGCAGCAGGAGAGGCCACGACAGAGAGAGGCCCACGTACCGCAAAAAAAAAACAAACAAAAAAAAAACATGATAGTTTTTATAGTTTATTCTATATATTATATGCATATATATGACATATAATTATTTCAGAAGTCTAAAACATGTGCACAGGCTGTGCCCTTTTGGCAAGCTCTTGGGGAGATCCATTTCCCTGCCTTTCCCACTTCAAAAGGATGCTCGTATTCCTTGGCTCATGGCCCCTTCCTCCATTTTCGAAACCAGCAGTGTAACATATTTTCTCCTTCTAACCTCTGCTGAGTCCTTGCAGCTCTCTGACTCTACCTCTACTGCCTCCCCCAGACTATGAATCTTATGGTTACCTTGGGCACACTGGGATAATTCCAGATTATCTCCCCTTTTCAAGATCCTTAACTTAATCATATATCCGAAGTCATTTTCACCATTTATGATAACCCACTCACAAGTTCCTGGTTAGGATGTGACATCTCTGGGAGGCCTACCAGATTATCACCAGATTAGCTATATTACAGATTTCATATTTTAGTTTTCTTCAGAGAACATTATCTTGGAGCGATTTGTTTATTTGGGTTTTTAGTTATTTATTTTATAAGTTTCTGTTTTCTTCAACTCTGGTTATATTCATTTGTCCAACTATTTAATACCTATTTATTTTTTCTTACTTTTAAATTTAAGCATTTACATCTCTGAATTCTTGTCAGATTACAGCTTTGGATGCACACCATACGCTTTGTTTGGTGATGTTCCCATTGTCATTTTACAATTGGTAATCGCAGGCTTGACATTCTCCTTGATCTTAGCATTATTCAAGAAAGAATTATTTTTATTGCAAGTGACATTTTAAACTTGTACTTTGTTATTAATTTCTGGTTATGCATTGTATTAAGATAACATCCTAAATACTTTATGCCTTTTGAGATTTTTTTAGGTTGTATTTGTGGCCTAATAAGTAACCAGTTTATATAAATTCAAGTTACTTTTTGATAGGATATAGAATGTGATATTAATTAGCATTATTAACTATGTTAACTTTATTTTATATCCACTATAAGGTTATTTATCTTTGCCTAATTTGTAGGCTATTACAGTCCATTATACTGCCATGGATTAGGATATATGGTCATACTACAAGAACACTGAGATGTTGTTCTCAGAGAAGTTTTTAAAATTTTAGATAAAAATTGTAACAAATATGTAAGTAGAAAAAAATTTAGTATACATTTATTTGTGGACAATAAAAACTAACTGCTTGCCTGCATACTTCATTCATATTTTTGCACAAGTGCCTACCGAAGTACATTTAGGGAAAAGCAAAGCTAAATTTAAAACAGTAAACAGATATTCTTTTTTTTAAAATGTCAATTTAATGTCTCACTTTGTATCTTCTGATCTTTTGAAAAAGCTTTTGACTTTGCCCATCCATAGTGGAATTAGAAACAGCAAACACTGACATGGCATTATTGTAAAAAAGTATGAGGAACTTACTTTACAATAGGTAACTGCTGTCCCAGCAAAAGCCCAATGTTGGTTTTAGCTAGTTTTTCTTTAACCTTCTGGATTGCAGCAGAGAACTGATACTGAAACCATGTCTCCAAGTTCTAAACTAAATGAGTTTGATGGTGTCAGCTTAACTGGAGCCAAAATAAGCCTACAGTATATGTTTATAGTCTCTGTTTTATACATGTCTGGCGCACAGGAACAATTGAAGTTGAATTACTTCTCACCCCTGGAGAGTGTAGTCCTTCAGTGTCATGACAAAGGTCACTGACAGGTCATCATGGATAAGACAGCTTCTGGATATCAAAGTACAGTTTCTAAAACTTGTCTGTTTTCTTCACTTTCACAAAAACCAATTGTAAAAATGTTTTCATAAGAAATATATCTGTGCACATTTCCATGTCCAAATTTAAAATACTTATTTTCAACGTGGGTACAGAAAATTGTAAACTGTACCTGAGAACTATGGCTATATTTGGAAGCATTTTTTACTTTGAATTATACAGAATATGACTAGAAATAAGAAAACTTCACTGATGTATCAATGTCAAAAAAAAAAAAATCATAGCTTTGCCCAGGTTAACAGTGAGCTTCACTGACAGGTGCCAGAAGCTGGTGAACCAAGTATGAAGAATATATTCCCCAGTTCAAAGGAACAGAACATTTTTCAAATCCTTCAGTACACATAAAGAACATTTATTTTTATATAAAGTGGTCACTACTGTAATTTTAAATTTCATTTCTTATTCTGCCCGCCACCCTTTTTGAGCAGAATGATTTTCCAAATGTTGATTTTCTTTAAATGTAAATGTTATAAAGACCAATTACTCAAAGGATATTCTATCCTAATTATGACAAACTTCATTTTAATATTCAAGATGGTGGTATGTATAAATAATAAGTTTGTGATCTAATGGTCCACTTTCAGCATTGATCAACTGATCCATGTGATGTCTTGTTGCTGTCGCTATACTGACCTCTGCAGGCTTCTGAAGTTGGGAACAACTGTTTACTCTGTGTAGCACTGCTGGCTATTGTACAAGAGTAAAATGACGGGAGTTTATAGTCATAAAGGACTTACACATTTTAAGAGTTACTGATGAGCTAAAATCCCTTTTTATTCTATCTTTCATAAAGAACTTTGTATAGATACGTTTTGAAGAACGATTTCAAAAGCAGTATTGGTCACTTTTTATTACTAAATAAATTTCTTGCCCAACAAACCTGTTTAAGATGAAAAATCTCCCTTTAAAATGAACACTTTAAAAGTCATTTTTAATGATTAATACAGGAAAAGACTCTTGGTCAGTTAGTAGGTGCAATGATTTTAGTTGAAAAAATATTCCTTTGCAAATAAACTATATGTTGACTCTGATTTTATCCCATGTGCAGTTTGGTTCTATTTTTCCATCTGTTACTATGTAATAAGCACTTTCACTTGCAAGTTAGGGAGCCACTTGCAGACTTACTGAAGCCCAAATGAGGCAGACTATGAATTCTAATATAAATATTACAACTAGAAAATAAGTTTTCTGAAACATCTATGTTGAATTCAATTTTATCAGTTAGAATTATGCATTACCTGTAAAGAACTAGTCAGTTCTTCCCAGCTGAAGTCTTCTTACCCCTCTAATAATTTGTCTCTAACATTTGTTCATGTCCAACTATAACTTCCCAATTAGTCTCTTACACTTCATATATGTATATTATATATATATAATATACATATATATTATATGTATATATAAAATTTGTAACTCATGGTCCAGTCTGGTTGATTTGCAGAGCAGTGCTCCAAACTTTAAGTTAGCAACAAAAGCATGTTGAACTACAGCTCTGTGTATGCCTATCTGTGGTTTAACAAATGACAAAAAATTTGGTACTGGAAATATTTTTGTATGGTTTATGTTTTCCTTTGCTTTCTTTGCATTTACTGATTTTAGTAATCATTTCACCCATTTCCTATAGCTACCCAAGCTATTTTCTTAAACAGATACAGGGGATATTGAAGTAGTTTCTGGCTCTCCGTCAAGTAAAAAAAATCATTTATTAAATGAACTTTTACTAATGCATCTTTGAAAACTGAATCGTGCTATGTTCTGCCACCTTTCCTCTATCTGTAAAACTACAGGCGATACGGATTCTGTAGTAGTTCATCTCATCCTAGCTGTTGACAACTGAATCCTGTGTCCCAGAATTTAAATAGTCCAAAACTTTCATTATAAGCCACTATCATTTCAAACACTGTATGTTTTAGCATTGATGTTAATAGTACTTTGATTAGTTTAGCCAAAAAATATACTTTTATATGAAATATACAGACAAAGCCAGGCAAAAAAGTGTCCTTAATATATTATCCCTATGAATTTTTGGAAGAAGAATTGGGAAAATTTTAACATTGACTAGGTATTGGAGAATCTTAGGGGATTACTATTAATGTTTTATGTGTGTTCCAGTTATGTTTCTAATAAGTCCTTATCATACAGAAATACATGCTGAACTGTTTGCTGATTAAATTATATAACTTCTGGAATTAGCTTCAAAATATTCCAGTGGTATTGCTGGGGTAGGGCAAGTAGTAGTTGGTGAAAATATAGATGAAAAAAACACTGCCTTCAAAAATCTAGGGGGTAAAAACTGGACGTTCACGATACTATTCTTTGTTTGATTTCCCAACCCCAACTTGAAAATAACAGTAATTATTTCACACCTCTTCCTAATCATTCAACTGAACCAGCATCTCAAACCTGGGTCACTGAAGTTCTCCTTTATCCATATTCTTTTAATACAAAAAGTTACGCACTCTAGATCTGGCCAGTTCCACACCCACCAATAAGCCTACCTGTCCTCTCTTCTACTTTATAATGCAGCATTTGATTTCCTAAATACACTAGTACCACATTCTATACCATTCTGTTTCATGCCTACACAACTTTGCAGGTATTGTTCCACCCTCTACTCCATGTGTCTACTCTTTCTCTTGTTTCTTCAAAAGTGAGGTCAGATACCACCTCTTCCAAAAACCTGTTTCATTTAGCTAAAACCTCAAAAGGTTCGCTAGTTATGCATTCAATTCTCTTTCTGTTACAGCTCTACTTTGTACTTTTTTTTTTTTGTGGTACGCGGGCCTCTCACTGTTGTGGCCTATCCCGTTGCGGAGCACAGGCTCCGGACGCGCAGGCTCAGCGGCCATGGCTCACGGGCCCAGCCGCTCCACGGCATGTGGGATCTTCCCGGACCGGGGCACGAACCCATGTCCCCTGCATCGGCAGGCGGACTCTCAATCACTGCGCCACCAGGGAAGCCCTGTACTTTTTAATTATTATACTTAATCGTACATTGCATTTTATCACTTTACACATATCTCACTGAAAGTATTTAAGATTTTATTGCATGTGTATAATGCATGGATGTTATTTCTAATTACATTTTATTTCCCTAGTCCTGTTTATTCTCCCCTTCATTATTCTTACCTGTTTTTTATTCATATTATTTATACTGTTACAATGTATTTTTTAAGGCTGCCTTAAATAATTTTTTGTACATTTGGAGCATACATAAATGAGCCAACAAATAATCTTCCTTACTAATCGTGAAACTCTTCAGGACACCTAATGTCTCTTGTTGACTTCTCTTTACCCAGCAATAAAGCTGTGTTAAACTAAATTGAAAAAACAAAAAAATTCAAAAGAACAGTTAGTAGTGGTTTACTATAGGAGAAGGACAGTGAGGGAAGATTTCTGGAATTATCCAGTTTAGAAAATGCTCTAAAATAAATTTCTAAAACTTTATTTTCCATTTTATATTTTTCTAATGTATAAAGTTGTTACTTTTTATTACATGAAACTGGATGTACATTATTGATCTGGATCCTAATTATTTTTTTTAATCATTCATTATAATTACATAGTATTCTTTTTGGTGGTGTTGTTGCCTTGCCTTAAGAAAACAACTATTTAATTGTTATAATGGCTGGACCAAAGTACATATTACTCTATAGGTTTGTTTGTTGATAAATCTTAAGTTATCATGAAGATACATTTGTACACATGTTAATTCACAAACATATTTACAAAGCTAAGTAGAGTTTTCATCTCAATTAAGTATCTTTTCATTTACCATGGTGAAATTAATAATCAACATATAAAAAGTAATGGGAAAACTGAAGACATAATTCTGCTCTTAAGTGTCTTCATATAATTTCAATTCCCTTTAAATAATATTCCTGGATTATGAGCAATTATAACTGTGGGCTATACAATCTAAGCAACTTTATTAAAATTCATAAATTTTCAGAATAGGAGAAGGCCATATGCAAATATTTTTAATATAGTAGATGTTTATGGTAGCATTCAGTCTAAAATTCAGTAGAACTATTAGATCACATTTAGGGTGTTAAACTGTCACATACACACTTGTATAAATACCATTTGGAATAGGCAGAAACTTAGTTGTTTTAGCAAGGAATGGAGATATTACTATAATCCTCCTGCCCATGAAATTTACTTTAATACTAACAGTCTTTAACCTTGATTGTAAATAGAAGCAATAGGTGGGCTTTATCACCAGCAAGATCAAGGCGCCTTAGGACTAATACAGCTGAAGACTAATTCAAACATATGTGTCCATGAGCTGCTCCTTCCCTCCCTTACCACTACTGTATAGGCACTGTGCTGTGGCTTTCAGATCAGCAATCAAGGGAATCAAAAATTCCAGTATAAGAAATCATTTGGCAAGTTCAAGTTTCTCTCTCAAAGCCTGCTTCCAACTCCTACAACACTGTCATGGAGGTAGTTATGGGTAAGACCAAGAAGGCTCCCCCTGAATGCCCTGCTTCTCTCCTAAACTGGTTAGGAGTGGAATGTAATAAAAGTAATAAAGACAATCATAACATTTATTCCCAGCTTACTGTTGGCAGACACTCTGCTAAGTCCAACTTTCAGTCAGACCCTTGTAATTAATTTGTGTGATTTCAGATTGCAAGGCTTTTATCTGACTGTCTTTTGACTTACTCATAACTATTGCTTGGATTAAAATCCTGAAGCTGGACAATAAACGAAAAATAATTTGCTTTAATTTTCTTGAACAAAAGACAAGGTAATATTCTTGTTCCACATTAAATCTAAAACCTAAGCCAAGACATTTTGAGAGTTAAAGCATTCTTTAATAATTTCTTTAAATTTTTATACCAGAGATGGGGTATGATTTTATAACCACAACTTCAGATGTGCAAAATTATTTTTTATTTCTCTATAACTTAACTTAGCTCATGGCCCTCCATTTTTACATAATCCTGTCATTTTAAGGTACACTCAGCCACTTTCAGTTGAAATTTGCCATTTCAAGATTATATTGCCCTTTCCCATGTTTCATGCCATCTCTCCATGAGTGATCCACGAGGGAGGCTGGGAGGAGTTAACTTGTCCATCACTATCCTCCAACTTGCTCTAACTTCTACAGTTTGCATAGAGGCATTCATTTTTGGTACCCAATCCTACTGCATCCACGCCCTCCAGTCACCAGGGTCATGAATTCCCTTTTCATTAAATGCTAATCAGAAACCCCTTCAGGTTCACTGGCAAATGGTCAGCTACTTCTGTGGCCCTTCCCCACCTCATGAGAGGTCTAGTACCTTTAATGTGATCTCCAGTGTACTGTATAGAATCCAAGGGATTTTGAATGGCTAGCTAACGCCAATCTAAAAAAAGTAAAAAGGAACAGGTAAAGTTAATTGATAATACACTGTTTTTAACTCATATATTCAAATAATAATAGAAAATCTACTTTAATTTTGGAAAGAAATTCCAGATCCAATAAGCCTCAAAAAATCCCGAAGTTTGTTTTTAGTATATCTTTATTCCAGATTTAAGGATGACTTTTACATAGCTTGACAGACTTTTTTTTTTAATTTATTTACTTTATTTATTTTTGGCTGCGTTCAGTCTTCGTTTCTGTGCGCAGGCTTTCTCTAGTTGTGGCGAGTGGCGGCTATTCTTCATTGCGGTGTGCCAGCTTCTCTTGCGGTGGCTTCTCTTGTTGCGGAGCACGGGCTCTAGGCACGCAGGCTTCAGTAGTTGTGGCACGCAGGCTCAGTAGTCCCCTGCATTGGCAGGCAGATTCTTAACCACTGCACCACCAGGGAAGCCTGACAGACCTTTGTTTTAATGCAGGATTTGGAGATTCATTTGAATCCCAATCACCCCTCCCTTCTACCCACGACCCACTTAAAAAAAAGAAAAAAACCCTGTAATGTTTTGATCTCGAGGTGGTATGGGCTACTAACACATGGATGCAGTCAAAATCTCAAGAGAGCATATTCTGAAGTCTTTATATAGGCAATATGACAGCTAGGGATAAAACTCAGAAGTAATATTTATTAGGATTATAGTAACGTTACTGTGTGATGTTTGTCCAGTATATTTTACCAACTTAAACTTTTTGAAAGTAATTTTTATTTTATAATTGTATTTGTGCAGATTCATTTGATAAATTAAACTTCTTACAATTCTATTTACTCTATTTATGCTAAATCTGAATATCAGTCCACTTCTCAGGCTAGTGCTGGATAACAAGCTAATATTGAGCAAGATACTATTCTATTATAGTTAACTATGACAACAGAAGCAACTTCTCTTTTCCCTTTTATAAAATATATTTAAATTCATCTTCAATCTGTCTCCACACAAATATGACCACCACTGCTACTATTGAACCACCTGTGTTAAAGGATCAGGATCTCAGGTATGCTATTTATTCTAAATATAATGCACTTCTTTGTCCAATAAGAGATCAGAGCATCATCCTGTTAATTCAACCTTAATGGAGATTTTATCCTACCAACATATGTAACCATTTAATTCTTTACCTTATTTTTACTGGGGTCAGAACAGCTTTACTAAGTGATCAAGTTTCTCTATGCTTTGGTCTACAATGTGGAAAAAAAAAAAAAAGATGGTCAAATGGCACACATCCAAAGCATTTTTAAATGTTGATAATTATGTTTTATAAACTGGATAATTTTATAAGTGAAAGGTCCTGTATTATTAAAACTTAGAACATATTTATCTAGGGGAGAAACATTTTCTGTTAAACCCATTAGACCGTATAAGTCAGCACAATATGTCTAAGTTTTTCTTAGCTGATCTGAAACAATTCAGCTGTGTCAGATGGAAAGGTCATAAAAGAGTTTCACATTCTGAGTGACTATGTGATTGGTAAATTAAAAGAAAAAAGTGTTAAACTTACATTCACAATATGTTTTCACATTTATATTATTGCCTTTTCATAACTCTTTTTTTTCCTGTTTCTTGTGTTTTATGATAAAATGCAGAATGGAAGGAAAAATATCCATGAATCACAAGCCATGTGTTCTACCCACACCATTAACTAGTTGTCAAATTTGAGATAAGCCTATTAACTTCTTTGAGCTTCATTTTTCTTTATGTTTCATTTAAAACATTAATAATATGCACACTCCTTTCCTTTCTTTAATATAATGTAATTGACATCTCACAGCTCCTCAATAAAAGGAAAGGACCATATTGAAGGAGTATCCTCCAGGTTTAGATAAATGTTCAGATAGTTTCTGGACCTGGTATCTACATCACAATAGCAGATAAATAATAACAATAAACCTGATTTAAATGATGAATTCAGTTCAGTAGAATGGTTCCTAACTTATGAAGATAGAACTTGTGTATCCCCAGAAACAATGACGGGATTCAGAAGACACCTGAACATTTACCTTAGATATAGCAAGAAATGGCTGTATCTTAATAAAACACTGTTGCTTCGTATAATAGGGAGAAATTATAAAAGGCATATTTGAAGACAAATAATTTGAGTTACATGGTATTTATACACTGGGCCATTTTTTTCAGCTATAAATCTAGGGATTTACAAATTTGTGTTTGATGAAACTCTAATCCATCTTTTCTCTCAAACTGTAAAGGGAAACCTCCTCTCCTCTCAGCCAGAAAAACATCAAGAAGAAGCAATGTCAAAGGATAGGAGGAACAGCAGTGGAAATATTAGAATATTACTTTTGGCTAAAGCATTATAGTAGAAAACAGTACATCTCAGGTGAGAATTAGATTGGGTAGAGCCTGAGAGAAAAGGATCTGTAAAAGGGCTTACACAGAACTTACTATGTGTCAGGCACCGTTCTAAGCACTTTACATATATTAACTCAATCAACTCTCACACTCAATAAGATAGGTTGGATTACTACCCCCCACGAGGCACTGAGGCACAGAAGGGTTAAGAACTATGCTTCAAATCACAAAATGTTTAAATTGGTTACTCACCCCAAAACAACTACATCTATCCTTTCAGATGTTTTTCATTTTTTTCCTCTTGTATCCCCACAGTATCTGCTTAATTATTTACAATACAAAATTAATTTTTGTAAATCACTGTATTTTAATTTCGCCATATTTTACATATATGTTCTTTATAGAATTTCAGCGCAACTTTCCAGCAAGTCTCGTCATTGTTCTACTGCAATCATATGGATTGGAGTCATTTTAATGAACCTCAATCTCTAACTTCTAAAATGGACACCACATTTATAAGAATTTATGGAAAGAATCAGACTGGTGTAGAATGCCGTAATTAGGTGTATAATAAGAGCATCACAATTTGCAATGCATCCTACAGAGGAATAGCCGCCTACTACGATTTAACTAGGATTGGGCAAATGTGCAGCCCTCAGCGCCATTTATGAATTAATCAGGTGCACAAGCACCTCTTAGGAGCCTTCATACCGAGTGAGGAAACCTCCTAAGGGACATCATATTAAAACAGCCCTACAAAACTCATTAGTAGAAACTACATCTTCCTATTTTTAATTTAAATATATAATAGAAAAAGAAACAATCTCTTTCAATCTATCACTGGACTTGAATTAGGATCATTGCAATGCAGAAATTACTAAAGTTTTGTGTTTAGTTTCTGAATAAATGCATATTTTATGTCCACGAAATTCCAAAACTAAAAGAAATATGAAAAAAAGCATTCTGATGTAGTTAATAATGTATCTAAAACACATATACCTTACAAAACTTCCAAACAGAGGCACACATAAATACTTTTTTTATTTCATCCTGAAGGCAACATAAAATATATGTGGTTAAAATGATCCCCTTGCTTAATTCAAGCCAATGCCAACTTCATATGACTTATCTATAAATGAGCTTTGAAATTGAACCAAAAATTAGGCAAAGTTGTAAAAAGTCACTATTTTCTTCTTTAGCTTAGCTATTACAGAAGTACTTTTTAATGCTTTCAGGCAGAGCAGGTAATATAAAATTTCCAATACTGACTTTAACTTGAGACAAGAATATACTTTAGGAGTTATTAGCACTCTGCAAAGCGTGTTAAGTCTGACATTCATGATGTCTCTGTTATTAAATAGATACTGGTACGTACTGATTTTCTTATAAAACTTAATAATGATAATGACCTTTCCTTTAGGAATTGGGTTTCCACGTTAAAAACACAGGTAGATATATAGAATTTGATACCAGATACAGACTGTAGCAGACTGCTGAGTTTTTATAAAGAGAGAAGTTGAAATGCATTTCTCACCTTGAGCTTTGAATACTGGTGTGCCATCATGGCCATCAAATGTATATATTTCAGTTCATAGTGAATATAATTAGTGTTACACTCAATTAATTACCTGATTCACTGTCCTTATGCCCCACTGCATCATTCTACTGTAGTGATTTGCACATCAGAAAATCCTATTAAAGGAAGAGCAGCTGATGGCACACATTTTTTCCATGTCATTTTGCTCTACTTAAAAAGTAGTATTCAGCCAAATTTTTATGACCACACAGAAGCTAGTAGCTTATAGAGATGATGCTCCAATCCTTAACCTTATTCATAATCCAAGATTAAGGTCGTTTATTCCAATATGATGTAATTAGGGATTCAATGATCCAATTAGTATTGTTTTGTTTTCCTCCAAAGTCTGAAATTCTCGTAAGCAAAAACTAATCACATTATTAATATTTCATTCAATATTCAAATGTGTGAAATAGCCATTAATGGCTACCATTTTTATTTTTGGCCCTGAGGCAGTAAGTTGCTTTATGACATGTTAAGTTGTATGTTCGTCAAGGGCCAAAGAAGGGAAATCAATTATAAAATAATGTTTGTACCTATCAAGGATAAAGAAAATTTAACTGTTTGCACTCAAAAACACTTTCTCAGTATTAAAAATTTTAGGTGCTTCTCTAAGCCTGTAATATTGGCTTGCACTATATAACTTGTATTTTACCTTAGCTCCAATCACTTGTACAAGCTGATTTTTATATAATTAGCAATTAGCAATCAACAATAAGACTCCCACACATCAATTGTTTAAGTCTTTTACAAGGGTATGAAAATTCAGCCCAACTAGATTTGAGTCCAACTCAAACTCTGGCTCTTGTTTTAGCTACCCATATTAATTCCCACAATCTTTTGAACCATCCGTTCAAACGTTTTTGAGTCCCATTAGTGTGTTTGTGCAGGTATTCTGCACAGCATGAAATGCTATGTAGATAATAAGTTATAATTTGAATGCCCATTCCTTTTGTAGATGGTAGGATCATTCTCTTATCACTGGTGAAATTCACACTCAAATATATTTTTAACACTGTGTTGACTCAGTCTTAATTAGTTTGCACATGGAGCGCCTTACTCAACTGACAAGAAAATATGAAAGTTAAAAATTATTTTTCTTTTCATATAGGCCATAATGATAGATTGGGATGGAAAGGCATTTAACTGTAGGAATATTGTTAGAAGACATGTCTAAAGTGAGACATTGGGATCACCTGGAAAATAAAGACTAAAATGTGTTTTCATCTTGCCCAGTAAGGGCTCAACCATGTGGGGCTTTGAGAGAGCCATGGGAGTAAGTGAGTGTGCAGTGGACAAGAATCGTTGGTTTTTAGCATTTGCTGAAGACTAATAAGCTGTGTTACCTTGAAAGTGAACCATTACCAACTCTGAGCATCAGTTACCTCATCTGTACAAGAAGGCTTTCATCAAAATCGGGAATTTTTAAACTTTCATCCTTAGAACCTCTGGAGTCTATGGCATAATTCAGAAGCCTCTGAGAGATGTAACCAAATGTAGCATGGGCAAAGATCCAGACCTTCTGCCCCATTCAATAACATCAATTTGTTTTCTATTTTGAGGTTCCCATGATTTCATTTGAAAAAAATTAAAAAGGTGTGGGAGTGGTAATGCTGTTAAAAAATCAAAAGGACTGTTTCTACATGATCTTGAGTTTCATTCAGTTTTAAAATGCCATACATTTTTTAACATTGGAATAACCATCTCTTATCTAAAGAGTTATAAATCCTCTTACCTAGTTATTTATTTACTTAAACACTTAGATGGTGACTTCTATGTGCCTGGTTCGATTCTGACGACTTCATAAATAATAACTCATTTACTCTTGTAAGACAGATATCATATAATGATCCCTATTTTGCAAATGAGGAAAACAAAGGCACAGAGAGGTTATCTCTCCAAGGTCACAGGGATAGCAACTGGTAGAACTAGGACTTGGACCCAGGCTGCTGGCTCTAGAATCCATTGGGCTTAATCCCTACATTGCTCTATCTCTCATATATTTCAAATGTATTAGTGATATACTAGTGATACAAATGTGGATTGATTAATATCCTTTAACAAGTCTATAATGATTCAGATATATGAGAGCTTTTTATCTCTTCCCAACAATGTTAAAATTTGACTTTTCCCATGTAAAATAATGTAACATGGCCTTTGTGCGACTGTCAACTACAAGAATATAACCATCATTAAGGTTTGATGCTCTCATGGTCAGATTAACATAAATGAGTAAATATTCATATTATTTATATGAATTACTTTTAGAGAAGATTATATTTTGGAAAATATTGGTATATTGCTTGAAAATAGACCTTGAGGTTTAACACTTTCAAATTCGTTAGTAAATGAAAATAGAAAAACATCTAATTCTACTGTTTTAAAAAATACTAGAGATAGACTATAGGAAGCTTATTTTAAGAGGCCCTTTTAAATTGTGAGTCTGAGACATAATATCCTTTAGCGTACACTGCCAATTATTTTTAACAATAGAGGTATCCTCAATTGTGATGTTAATAAATGTTAGGAGAATATATTCACACAGTGTGTCCTTTATCACTTTTTTCACAAACTGTTTTAACTTTTTTCACACACTGCGGCAAAATGTAATCTTAGAAATTTAGGATTAATGAATTTATTACCCATTACTGTTTTTTCACTGAAGCAATCCATAAAATATACTGAGTTTGGTTAAGTGAGGAGAGTACATAAACTTTCACTTAGTTTGCAACTTGGTACAGCAACTCTTGACTATCTAGGATTATCTTCATAGATGGACACAGAGATGTAGAAAGGAAGATGTGAATAACTCTAGTGAGTAAGGTAGAAATATTAAAATGAGGTTATGACTAGATGTTCACTATTGATGATTTAATTATCCATACTATACCTACTTTGCTATTGCTAAAGAACAGCAAGAATTTTTTATATCATCTATATTGGTGACTATTCATACAGTAATGAAGAGATAGGTGATCTTAGAAGGGAGCATGTTAATACACATTTTGTAATTTTCTTACACTGTTATCGTTAAGTTGTTAAGCTTTACTTAATTATTCTGACACTTCAGAAAACCCTTCTACTTCATCTTCACAAAGAATGTTTTTAAGTTAACACACAACACATTTTAAAAATAACTTAATAAGGAGAACACATACCATCAAAGCATTTGACAATAATATTATATTTTAGAGTCTCTACTAAAAAGATAGCCTCTTATCTCCAGATCTTTCTTCCAGGATTACTTGTTTCAATTATTTACCTATTCATTAATTCATTTCCGTCTTTTCCCCAAGAGGTTTCAAGACTCTTTTACAAAAAGAATAAATCAAACAAAAATAATATAGTAGAAATAAAAGGAGGAAACCAGGGCTAAAAACAGGAAAGCAAGCATTCCAACATCAAGGATTAATACTGCTGCTGTAATTGAGCATAAAGCCTGCATTAAGTTTCCTGGCAGGCAAGGTAAAAAATACAAAGCAGCAAGTTACAAATCTCTCAGAGAAAAGAAAACATAGCTGCAATTTGCTCCTGAAAAACAAAGTTTTTCCTAGCAGCAAACTTTGAGAAAAATGACTCATGGGAGGCAGTGTTTTGCAAATTGTAGGTCAGCCCATGAAATAATGTCACTGGATCCTGACCAAAATTTAAAATGCAATAGTCAATTTTTGTTATTTACAGTAGTTATATTCTATACAGTACCTGCAAACACTGAATTAGTAAATACTGATTCACTGCCACTGGAGAAATTCAGCATTAAGTACCTGTCTGGCCACATTTTTGTAAACCTATCAATACATAACCTTATTTTATGTTTGTTTCTGTTTAAAAGACACCTTATTTAATACATATTGTTGATTCATTAACATTGAACTCATGGCCAATAGCACTATAACTCATGCCTGAACAAAGTTTATCCAACACACATATTTTCTCAGTAAGGCACACCACGGCCCTCTTGTGCTTAGAAGCACTAGACAGAGCTTCAGCACTATGCTGGGGGCATTTAAAACAGCAGAATCACCAACGAAAAGCACAAAAGTGTGAAAAACTTTTACAGTATGAGAGTTAAACAAGAAAGCAGTGCATTTCACCATGTGTGACCTCAGCTGGTATGTGCCTATCTGGTAACTCAAACTTTTCACCATGCTGCACATACACATAGCTACAAAGGACTGTGAAAGGACTATGAGTGTTGAGTTTGGTCTTAACAAACAAACTTTAGGGTTTAGGCAAATCTGCAAATACAGAATCTACCAATAATGAAGACTGACTCTATACTGGAAGTGAATGGAGAGGAATAAAATAGGAAAAAATTATTAGTGCTCATCTCAGGCAGTCAGGATAAATACTATTTCATGAAAGATTTTTCAGAGCTAATATATATATTGATACAGATGTACACATAAAAATCCATATTAATAGATACACCAAATCACAATGAAAAAATCCTTACTATCATTTTTTTTTATGTTTAGAAATCACTGGAACAGATGATACACAGTGATGCAAAGAACAATTCAATGGCAAATTTTGAAACTTAATTCATCGACTAGTTATTTCTGGGGAGTGTTTACTTGTAAAGACCCTCTGGAAACACTTCAAGAATCCACAGGAGAATTAATGATGGCCTCTTCTAAGGCAGTAACCGTGAAAATGAAAAGAACAAGGCTGATGTGAGACTACTGATAAAATCGGAGAATTCTTGTTGACTGTGTATAAAGTGGAGGAAGGGCGAAGAAGAAACAGGGATCATTTAGAAAGGGAAACCCAAACTACCTGAGAAGAGCGGTTCCATTTTTGAAGAATGAAAGCACATGAGTAAAAGATTTTTTTTCCATTTTTGTTTGTTTAAGGAAATAATAAAATGAAAAAAATGAAGTAGAGTATTAAGAAAGGATTAAATAATATAGCTAAAATCTTTTGATTTCTTTCACTCTCTCCCAAAAGTGCAAATAAGAATTAACTAATAAATAATGTAACTTTAAAAAATATTCTAAATATTCTAATGGAAAACATTATTGCTATAACATGTCTGGCATGTTGCAAAGACCCAAAGAGATGTGAGCTACCTGTAAAGTCGTGTACTAACCGTGTCAGATGAGGGTGGAGGGATGCTATATCACAAAAAGAAAAAAAAAATCATGTCAGGATTTAAAAGAAGAAAATAAAAATAGTATTTCTCTTTTTTAGCTCAGAAGTGACGTACCAGAGGAATGGTGAGAAAACTATAGAAGTAAAATGGTAATACCTAAGGCAACGAAAATCAAGTTGGCAGTTATATAGGGAAGTACCAATGAATCTCCCATCTGTCCAAGGTCAAATCACACTGCTGCCTTCTTCAGAATATCCCAAGGTGTTTTCCAAGATTTTTAGAAGTTAAGTCTTCAATGTAAGAAATTCTACCTCAATCAATTCATTTTTCTTCCTTTCTTTTCTTTTTTCATTCCTTCCTTCTTTTCTTCCTTCCTCTAAGACCAATGTGCTAATAGAAAATATTCTAAGGACAACATGTTGCTTTTCAATGTCTAAATACCCTGTATGTGTTATATCATCATCCCATAACACATTATGAATCTGCTACGGCTGACAGGAGTAAAGGTCCTTACTGTTTATTATTTTCCTTCAGTTATTGAGATTTTTGTCTCACTAGGTGTCCCTGGGCTTTTGTGTCTAACTCATGTCAAAAAAGCAAAACACACTCCCTCTGGCCACCAAAACCATATTGATGACAAATATCCAAAAGCTATAATCATAGTTCTCCTGTTAAGACTTCAATACATTTTGAGATGTAAATACCAATCTCATGTAGTTTGTTTACAAGGCTCTCAAAATTTGTTACAGTTTTGGTTTCAATAAAACATACCCAAAACATGTTTTGTATAACAGTACTAATATTAATTCTGTGTTTAAAGCTAAATTATGAAGCTGTTATTAATTTAGAGCTAATGACTATAAAAAGGTGCTATGAGGATAATAATTAAGATTTTAAATGTTTTCTCTTGGGATAAAGAATTTTATCAAATAAGGTAAACACACAAAATTTCTAGGCCTTAGTGGGATTCTCTATGCTTGTAAATTTTTGAGTGATTAAAAAGACAGCAATTTGTTCGCTAGCTTATGATAATTTAAGAAAACACAGATATAAACTGACTTTAAACATTTCGAAGTCTGCATTTCATGACATACTGAATCATAATAACAATAGCCCTTGTCTTTACCTTTTATAACTTTCATCATTAATCTTCACTGAGTTATTGAAAACAAAAGGTCTTATTTTTGTATGTCTAAAGAAAACCTATTGTTTTAATTCCACAGTAGAAGTATACTCAAATATCATACCTCACTTTGTTGAAAATTCAGTAAAGCAAAAGGGAATTTAAACATAAATAAAACATCCTTCAATACAAAACGGGAATTTTATTTTTCATTTTTTCCTGTGCTCAGTGTCAGTCCTAACCAGTACTCAACTCCCTCCTCGCCCTGACCCCAACCTTCTGCCCTCATCTCTTAGTACCTAAGATTGGCTTTGTCTGTTCTTAAAATTGAAATAGCACCTTAACATTATTAGACAGATTTATTTAATAAAAACCACATTATTTCTAAATGGCATTCACCCTCTCAGAAGTTTAAATAATCTGCCAGAAATTTACCCCAGCACTGACCTTGTTTTCTTTAGTAGAGTACAAGCTTTTAATAAAACACTCTGACAGTCAACAGCAAAAAGCTGTTTGTCTCACCTTAATATATAATAACAAGGATAAGTATCGTGGTTCTTTATATGGACATATTTATATAAGCACACAGACATGGGGGTTATTGGTTAGTACAAAAACGCATATTCCAAACGCTCCTTACATTCAAATCCAGCTAGTTATGGTTTGTTTTGATCTTTGAAAATGTGTTTGAAAGTTTTGTGGGCTTACTTCACGTATTATATCCAGTTAAACTTTAATACAAACTGACTTTTCCCCTCTACATAGTTACTCTCCGACTGCTGTCAGTCAGCAGGAGCTCTGCATACACAGACTCATGTTAACAGTGGCCTCTGGAAGGATGTGATTTCTAACCTATTCAGTCTCCTACAGAAAAGCTCAGATTGTATTTCAAACCAAAATAGAAGTTTCTCTGGAGGTGATTCTTTATTCCCCACCTTTACTACCTACTAGCACAAGTAATCAATCAAAAGGGAAATGGATAGTCAACTTTAGATTTGTAACCAATGTGAATGTTCCAACAAAGAGTATGTATGCTTGTATTCCAGAGAAATATGGGAATAGGTGAGTGGGCACTTATGAAATCTCCTTCAAAGAAATCCTATGAAAGAAAGAGATGGTTTTAACATTTTTCCCTCCAGTGAATGGATTATCTAACATCTGAGTTTATCCTGGGCATATGTTTAGTTCATGAACTTTATTATATTTGATGTCAAGGTGGCTTAAAATGGTTTTGCATTCTTGCCCACTTGCTGAAGGCCTACCAACCTTTCAAGAATCAGCACAAACAACATTTTACTTTGAAACTTTCACTGAACTGACTCCACAAGCACATTTAGGTATTCTTCTGTAATTCTGTTTTCAGAGCAGCGTTTCCTTAAATTTCAATATTTAACTTTGTGCACAGCATCCAGTATCTATCTTTGAATATACTGGGCAAGTAAAAATAGAACTGTTCGATAATTATTTTAAAATGAAAATCTCCGCTCAGTGAAATCTAAGTTCTATTTTATGCCACCCCTCCTTGAATCTTCCTTAACCACCCAAGCCAAAACAGCTTCTTTCTTCTGTGAGTTCTGTTACATGTCCAACTCATTGGTTGTCCCCACTAATCTGTATCACATGCAGTTCTCCAGGACCTCATGTTTTCTACCAAAAAGAATGAAAATTTCTGAGAGATAGGGAGAGTCCAGCACAGCCCAGAGTCTAGTCCGTTGCGAGAGTTGTCCAAAATTTCTTAAGTAAATTCTAGCTATCCTGGCCTGACACTAGAAGGCTTTAAATTTTTTCAAACTTATTCTGGTGTCACACTAAAGTCTGTATCATCCTGGAATACTAGTGACCAGCTAAGTTACGTCAATGACCAAAACACCCTTTGTGCAGGTGAAAATCTTCTTTCCCACTCACATCATCTCTAAAAACTAATAATGTCACTATAGTGTTCTTTCTAATAGGTGCTTCCAATGTGATATCTAAGGTATCCTCTGCTTCTAGACGTCAAAAGTTTAATAAACTAGCCAAAACTTTAAAACAGAATAACAGGAAAATATAGGTTGTGGTTTATTTTGGAGGAATTGCTATTAGCCTGACTACAAGGCTAATCTTCAAACATGACTCTAAAGAAAAGGTCAGCAGCCTGAACTCAAACAGAAATGGTTGTTAATAGATGAATGCAGTGATGAGGGCCCTCGTGGGTGGGTCAGCTCAGTGACTTCTGACCACCTCAGAAGCACAAGCTGTGAAAACACAAGCATTCCTTCATTTCACTTATCATTTGGATCCTAAGCTCCGATTCACTTTTTTCAAAACTTATTTTGGAGCCAACAGCGATTGGTAAGTGAAAGGCTACCTGGGGCTGATTGTCAGCAGCAGCAGGGTCCCGCGTGGAGGAGAATTATCGCTCTTGTTCACAAGAGCATGTTTATAATACATCTGAAATTGCCTGGCAGAGGGTCTTTGAGGAGACTGCAGAGCAAGGGTGGAAAGCGAGAAGAATATGGATTGAAAAAGACACTCCAGTGATTTAGAAAGTTCTTTGGGGAAATGTTTTCCCTCTCTATTCAGTCTTTTTCATACTTTATCAACTCAATTTTATTTAGTATCTGTGTATGATGTTTAATACTTGCTTTCTAATTTTTTTTCTATCCAAATAACTATGTGCAAGGTCTAGATAGTTCCTAGCAGCAGATCACAAACTTTGCATTTAATACTCATTCAGTCACCTAAGAATAACTTGCCTCAGACACCTGGACCTCAGCGGGCAGCCCTCAGGAAGCCACTGTCCAACCAGGCCTGAGGAGTGAAACGGTGTAGTAGGCTCACACAGACCTGGGTTGCTGTTCCTCAACTACTAACTGTGTGATGTTGGAAAGTACACTTACCTTCTACTGAGCTTGAGTGGTAGAACCGGAAAAGGACTTGGGAGGGATGGGTGTGACAGGAAATTAAAATGCAGGTACACAAATTACATTTCAGAACTACTTGTAAAATATTCTCACCAAAGAGCATCTTCACAATAGACAGATTGTCAATTCTTATGATGTGGACACGTACAAATGATTCTGTAGGAAAATCCTGTGGTTTTACTTTAACAAAAGTGAAGATTACATATCATTTAACACATCATCACAAAGCTCTTTCTATTTGAAGGGGCCAAAGTCTAGCCATAACTTGTAACACCACTGAATTCTATGCCTGAGAACAAAGGGTAATCTCTGCTCAGCAATCCTCAGTGGGTATGTAAATGAATGCTGCTGAAATATTCAGAAGCTGATACCAATACAAAGTGAAGTGTAATCATCTAAATGTGCCATTGCTTTCCCCTCCTACTAATTACTTGCTTTAGGCTGTTTTCACCAATATTTTGTCTCCTTGCCTTTTCTCTTCAGACTGAATGGACACCTAACTACGTAGGATCACTACAATTTCTTAACACAACTTTGAAGCATTGTCATTATTTTACTGGCTTTGTTGCTGCTCTGGCCGTGAACACTTAGCAGAGTTGGCTGAAGTGCAAAACGGCCGAAGTCACAATTTGTATGGGCTAAATTACTCTTCGTTCTATGGAAACAGATATCACTTAGACAACAGGGAAAATGTTCATGGGTTAAAAGAAACATCAAAACCAGTGCACCTCAGAAGGTATGGTCAGCTAAAGGCTAACGGGTAACTGCTGATTTCCTAAAAATTTTGAGGACACAAAATAAAATTGAATGGTCTCAAGTCATCAATGCAATGAAGTTTGGTGGTGTTTTCACTCTGCATGAAATAATTCTTCCCATTGTTAATTTCATCCACTCTACCTCCATCCCAGTTTCCTCAGGACTCAGACTTACTGATTAAACTTAAAGGCAAATCCAAAGGATGTTTACCATGCTTATTCAGAGGAAGCCTCTCCTTTTGGACACAAAGGCCTTGTGTCTAGCTCAAGCTCACTAGCTAGCTTTCCCTTCCTTCAGAACAAGTTCTGTACTGAGAGGCTCTTCAGGCTCTCTTGAAAATTGGTTCCTTATAGACCCACTCCTCCAACATTAATTTAACAGTCGTAAATCCAGAGGTTGATTCAGCTTATGCTCGAGCCATACCTGGAGCCGCCAATCATTAACCATATGAATAAATGAGAATAAGTTTCCTGTTATTTATTTTATAGGGTTCCAATATGATTTTGTATCAAAATAACCTTTTTTTGAATGACTCCCACTCCATAAAAATGATGACAGCAGACGTGGACATGGAGATGCATGAAAAGCCCAGAGCTGCCACCCCAACTCATCCTTCCCATCACAACCACCTCCCCTTTGATTCAAGGAAAACAACTAAAAACTGGACTACATCATTCTACTCATAGAGTCTCACTCTCTAAATTATGCAAGATGGCAGGAATTATGAAAAGTAAAAGAATAAATGAAATTTGGGGAAGTACCTAAATATTATTAATTTATAATTCGTATTATTAATGAAGCAATATGGAATAAGAGAATTTTACAAATATCATTAATAAACATTGTACCTTGAACACTTACTATGTTTGCAACTGTGCTAAGTACATTCCATACTTTTTCTCATTTAATTCTCGCAACTAATAATTGATAGGTGCTATTATTATCTTCATTTTATAGCAGAGAAAAGTGAGTCTTGGT
The DNA here is from genome assembly GCF_964270905.1 of Leucopleurus acutus. Taxonomy (NCBI): domain Eukaryota; kingdom Metazoa; phylum Chordata; class Mammalia; order Artiodactyla; family Delphinidae; genus Leucopleurus; species Leucopleurus acutus. Next base: position 75,193,979 of record NC_139144.1, read on the forward strand.
AAGGTTAAATAATTAACCCAAAGTCAACCAAATAGTGAATGGAATAGCTAGAACTTGGATACAAGTCTCTACCCAACTCCAAAGATTGTTACTCTATTCTTTATTGCCATTTTCATTCATTCCTTTATTCCTTCAAAATGTTTACTGAACATCACCTAGGTGAAGGGTTTTGGAGTTGATGTTATGATATATCTCAGAAACTATAATGACAGCTCTTATCTTTAAAGAATTTATAGTTACTTACAGGGCGTATGGTCTTCAAAGGACTCAGTATGTAAGAGGTGTATCTAAATAATTATATAGTTATCCTGGGTTGCATAATAACTTAATTTTTCTGTACTTTCTACATATGAACACATTGGAAGAGATCTGGAAGGACTGACAAAGACCCCCACCCCCAAAATTATCATTCTGAACATAGGTGTAAAGGGCAAGCAGTGGGGGATTGATCCAGAACCAAATTGTGCGTGCCTTGAGTGGCTGGAGAAGTGCTCAATAATTTACGGAGCAGACTCAATTTCTGAGAGAGGGAACTCACTATTTAATAACTCTAGGTAAAATATAAAATAATTCAGACTTAGTCTATTCTATCTTTGTGAAAACATTTGTGGGAATGATCTAGAAGACAGGATGGTATCAGAGAAAGAACATAAACTGTGGAATCAAGAAAAACCTGTGTTTGAATCCTGGCTGATCCATGTTCTAGACAAAATACTTAAATTCTCTGAAGCTGTTCTCACATCAGTAAACTAGAGATGATAATAATGGCATCCATCTTAAAGGATTGTTGTAAAACAATCAAGAAACACTTTACATGAGGGAGATACCCAGTATGTGTTACAGCTTTTAGCACTGCTCAATCTTATGTCCTTTTATTTTCAGGAATATTGTATATGTAGGTAGGTGTCCTTGTCTTCCCTCCCTACTGTAGATGAATTCCTCCTAAAACTACATACTTGGTCAATGAAAGAACTTTTTCATGATAAAAATAAAACAATTAAACAATTAATTATAGTATAAATGAGGTATTATTCTCACCTGATAGACTATTCAAACTCAAACTCAACTCCAAAACACTGGATTATCACTTTCAGAAAATAGACTTTATCTTTTCTTCTTCTGTTTTTTAAAACCAAGCTTATTGAGGTATAATTTAACATACAGTAGGATTTGTCTTTTTTTAGTGTAAGTTCTATGACTTTTGACAAACACATATAGTCATATAACCACCAAAATCAAAATACAAACTGTGTCATCACCCCAAAATTTCCTCATGCCTATTTGTGGTCCATCTCTCACAATGCCTAAAGCCCCTGGCAATTCTGATTTGGTGCCTATAGTTCTACCTTCTCAGAATGTCAAAACAGAACGATTACACATTACGAAGTAGTCTTCCGAATTTGGCTTCTTTCACTAAGCATAATGCATTGAGATTCATCCATTCACTGCATGTACCGGTAGTTGTTCTCTTTTTATTTTATGGTATTTCACTGTATGAATGCATCAGAGTTTGTCTTGTTGAAGGACATTTTGATTTTTACACTTTGGGGCAATTATGAATAAAGCCACCACAAACTCTGCCAAACTGCTTTCTATAGTAGCTGTACAATTTTGCATTTGCACCAGTAATGTATGAGAATTTCAGTTGTGTCACATCTTCAACAGCACTTTTTAAAAACAGGCATTCTAATAGGTGCATAGTGGTATCTCATGATGGTTTTCACTTGTATTTCACAAATGACACCCAATTTAAGTTTGAATGGTCAGCAACCCTGCCTCACCTGTTGTTTAATGTTTTTCATAACACAACTTCATGCTGCAGACAAAAGGCACTTCAGTAAACAAAGAACGCTGCTGCCATCAAGCCGTCAGCCACTGCAGCCACCCCCAACAGTGCACCCTGAGGGGAATCAGGATGGAGAAAAGCAGGATACTGGCCCTAGGTAGTTAAGGTGCACATCAACAGAATGATTTCTATAAACCCAGACTTGTATTCTTCCCATACATAGAAAAGCACTAAAATCATTAACTTGAGATGTTTTCTGTGATTAGCAGAAATCTTTCGATGTTTGACTACATTTTGTGTTTTGGGGGGGGTTTGTTTGTTTTTTGGGATGTTTGTTTTTTGGGGGGGTCTTTTTTTTTTTTCAGCACAAACTCCTACATATCTTGGTTCCTCCCTTACCATTTTGGAACAGTCCCTCAGAGCTATCTGAGAGGTTGCCATTCTGGGTTATAGTCCTTAATAAGGTCCCTGAATAAAACATTATTCTCATCTTTCAGGCTGTGCTTTTTTTTTTTTTTTCAGTTTACAATGCCTTCCCATAATTTAAGGTAATGGGAAATATATTAAGATAATGTAAACCTTTGTGAGATAAACAATATCCCACTGCGGTACTCAGCTACTCAACTGCACCTCAACATTTGTATGTACAGCTTGTACCCTAAAATTTTACATTTCTATATTGTTCTGTAGTTTTCCTCTGATTTTTTTAAATCTGGGAACATTGTATTTATCAACTAGACTTGAGTCTTCACTAAGACAGTGAGTTAATCATCTCTGTCCTAACATTATTTTTTTTTAATATGGAACACTTCACAGATTTGTGTGTCACCTTGCTCAGGGGCCATGCTAATCTCTCTACGGTTCCAATTTTAGTATATGTGCCACTGAAGTAAGCACTATCTTAAACTTACATTATACTAAGAGCCTTATTCCACAAAGGCTTGTGGAGTGAATTGAGAGCATTTAAGTCATAATTTTGTCCTGCCCTTCTCCAAGTTAAATGTCACCAGTTGCTGAGGGTCGACACTGAACAGAAGACAGAGAAGGAAGTGTTAAGAGCATGAGAACATTTGAGAGCTTAAGTGGGGATTGGTTAGCGCTCTAAGATGCAAAGTGAAGTATTATACAATGTAAATAAAGAAGCACAGGCAAAAGTAAGAAGAAAATAAGCAAAGGGAATATTGAAAATATAAGTAAAGGAAATAATTCACCATATAAGAGGGTAGGACTGAAGATCAGGAATATGCCAAAAATTATTATACATGAACACATCTATTTTACTGATAATATTGATTCTCTTGGTCTATAAGTTAAATCAACCCTCCTGACAGATGTAGGATGAAGAATGAGTGATATATTACTTGCTATATTTCTGGGGATAATGCTTAAACAGGTTTTTTTCCTATTAACAAATCTCCTGAACTTTTATTAAAATTGAAAATACTAATCCAGACTCAAAACAGTCAACATACTAGCATGTGAGTGAGACTGGGGAGAAGATGGGGGAGACTCAGCAGCCCCCGATGACCATCATCCTAATACTGTATCTTTAAATGCTACCAAACACTGACAACAGCCCAACCACTACACTGAACTCTGTGTATTCAACTGCTCGCTCAGTATCTCCCTTTGAATTTGAAAATTTTTTCAAATTTCTCATGGTCAAAGTTTTTCATGGTCAAAACAGAATTATTTATGCGTTCTTCATATGTGCCCCAGTTCCAGTTTCCTCCAACTCAGTAAATGGCAACTTTAGTCTTCCACTTGCCAAAACCTTAGTCATTCTTCACTTTTTCTAACATGCCACTCCAATCCATCAGCAAATCCAAATAGCTGCATCTTCAAAATACACCCAGAATCCTACCACTTCTTATCACAATATAGTCAAAGCTACCATCCTTTCAACAGAATTATTGCCATAGCCTCCTAACTGGTCTCCCTGTTTCCACCCTGGTTTCACTGGGCTTATCTCTTACCAGTCCCCGCCTGGCTCATCCTTTTCTAGCCATACTGCCTTCCTTTCTCTCCTTGGAACATGCCAAGCAAGCTCCCCCCATAAGCCCTTGGTACTTTTTCTTCACTCTCTCTGAACCGTCTCCCCCCAAGATATATACATGCTTCTTCCTGTTCTTTTCAATCCCTGCTCAAAGGATATCTTCATTCTCAAAAAGCCTTTTCCTGACCATTCTGCAGAAACAGCACCCTCTTCCTGTTTTCCTCCATCCAAATTATTCTGATTTACTTTTCTCAAGAGCACTTGCCACCACCTACCATTTTATATATTTGTTCATTTACTATCTATTTCATCATCATCTGGGTCCCCCACAGGAACCTAAGTTCCATGAGGGATTTAGCCTACTTTGTTCCCTATTGAATTCCCAGTGCCTAGAAGAATGAGTGGCTCACAGAATGTGGCAACATGGATTTGTTAAATGAACGAATGAATGATTTATCAGCCTGAAGTAAGGTCACACCAAGTGATAGAGTGTGCATATGAACCCAGCACCTTGATTCCTGATCAGTGCTCTTAACCACTCTGCTTGTTCTACTCATCCTGAGACAGCTATTGTAAGGACTGAAAGACATAATTTAGGTCAATTTTCCATCATCGCATTTGATACACAGTAATTACTGAATGAATGACAAACATCTTTTTATTTCCAGGGCTTTCTCAACTTCAATCCCCTCAAAGGTTGGTAACAGATGAAATCTGTCAGGTCTTGGTATCTGGCATAGTAGAGAATAATTGATGTGACTGTCCCCCAAATTTTAGTAAAGGGAGGCCTCTACCAGTCATTTTCCAAAACATATATAGTGTCCCTCCCTTCCTGACTCTGAGGCCAACTTGACTTCCTTTTCAAAATTCTGAATAAAGAAAGAGGGCAGAGTATGAGGGAATAAAATGTATAGAATACATCAAGATAGACAGATAGATAAAAAGAAAATCCTATGTATCCCTCACATAGACAGAATTTACCAAGCATAGGTTGCTATCATTTGAACAAACAAACTTCAGATTCCCTGGGGCTGACTTGAAGGTTAAACAAAATTATAAACCCAGAGCCAGGGTGATGTTGTCTTCAGTTCTGCCCCCTTCCTCAGTGCCCCCTTCTTTCCTCATCCACACTATTGAGCGTTTAGTGGGGTCTGGTCAAGGTCAGCAGCAGATGGATATCTGGTACTTTGCACAAATATTAACAATATGTAAGTTTAAATATGCAAGGAATTTTTCAAACTTTTTTATTGAAGTATAGTTGATTTACAATGTTGTGTTAGTTTCCGGTACAGAGCAAAGTGGTTATATATGTGTGTGTATATATATATATATATATATATATATATATATATATATATATATATATATATATATATATATATATATATATAAAAATAAATATATATATATATACACACACACACACACACATATATTCTCTCTTCCATATTCTGTTCCATTACGGTTTATTACAGACTACTGAATATAGTTCCCTGTGCTATACAGTAGGGTCTTGTTGTTTATCTTATATATAGTAGTTTGTATCTGTTAACTCCAAACTCCTAATTTCCCCTTTGGTAACCATAAATTTGTTTTCTGTGTCTATGAGTCCATTTCTGCTTTGCAAATAAGTTCATTTGTATCACATTTTAGATTCCACACTAAGTGATATCATACAGTATCAATATTTGTCTTTCTTTTTGACTTACTTAGTATGATTTTCTCTAAGTCCATCCATGTTGCTGCAACTGGCAATATTTCATTCTTTTTTATGGCTGAATGATATTTCATTATATATATATATATATATACACACACACACACACACACACACACACACACACACACACACACACCACATCTTTATCCATTCATCTGTGGATAGACACTTAGGTTGCTTCCTTGTCTTGGCTATTGTAAACAGTGCTGCTATGAATACTGGGATGCATGTATCTTTTCAAATTAGAGTTTTCATCTTTTCCAGATGTATGCCCAGGAGTGGGACTGCTGGGTCATATAGCAACTCTATTTTTAGTTTTTTAAGGAAACTCCATGCTGTGTTCCATAGTGGCTGTACCAATTTACATTCCCACTAACAGTGTAAGAGGGTTTCCTTTTCTCCACACCCTCTTCATCATTTGTTATTTGTAGACTTTTTTTTTTTTGGCAGTACACAGGCCTCTCACTGTTGTGGTCTCTCCCGTTGCGGAGCACAGGCTCCGGACGCGCAGGCTCAGTGGCCATGGCTCACGGGCCCAGACGCTCCGCGGCATGTGGGATCCTCCCGGACCAGGGCACGAACCCGTGTCCCCTGCATCGGCAGGCGGACTCTCAACCACTGCGCCACCAGGGAAGCCCTGTTACTTGCAGACTTTTTAATGATGGCCCTTCTGACTGGTGTGCGGTGGTGCCTCATTGCAGTTTTGATTTGCATTTCTCTAATAATTAGTGATGCTGAGCATCTTTTCATATGCCTCTTCACCTCCTTCCTCTTGTGCAGATAACAGCAATACAAAGAGCAATATTTGTTCTTTTGTTACAGGCAAATCTCTGACCTGCTGTTGCCACATTTGGGTCTGTTTTAAAACTTTCGTCATTTCAAGTCACATAAAGCAAAGAATAAAAAAGGAAGTTTGCCATTTCTCATTTGATCAGCTATCCAAGAACAAAGTGAATTTCTTCAATATTGTAAGGTTCACATGGTGAACACTAAGAGATCTTTTCAGGAAAACAAAGTGTTGGTTAAGTCCTTTGTTATGAGCACATTTTAAAATAATAAAAATGATCTTTAATCCTGATTTAACATAATTTCTAATAAATTCAAACATATATTTGTTCCTCACGGAATTTTAATGTCAGTATTTTGTAAATGAAATGTGAGTATTTTTCTGATTGGTTCTCAGCTGATTTTTTTTTTTTTTTTTTCAGTCATCAACCCTGTGATACATTTTGGGAGTTCAGTGTAGGGAGTACACACACACTGCTTTCTGTCAGGGTTTTTTTTAAGTCTTCCTTAATGAATTCTTAATTACATTATTCAAAAGATCTATTATTCAGCATTCATCTCACTGCTAAATGAAAGTCTTTACCTGACATGTGAATGAAATGAGTCTAAATGCTTTCCATGCCACCTAGGGATTCTGAATAGACTTTTAGCTTCATGGCAGCAAGAGGCTTCATTTCTGTTTTAAATTTGTATGGATTGTTTTTAGAGATGGGTAACTATGCAACAGTACACCAATCTGAACAGCACTTGACTTCCAGTGTGCTCTCAGACTTACTTAGGGCCAGAAAAATGCAAACAAGGTCAGATGATAGCTGAAAGTGGAAGAATTCCATACAAGATTTGATAACCTGTACAAAGATTTCAGATGAATGCAAGTATCACCTAAAACATGGACTAATTTCAGATGAGGAGAGTGAACCTTCCTGAGAGCTCCTTATAAATGTCCCTCCTGTCATTTCTTCATCAGGAAAAAAAAACAGTGCTAAGTTGTAGCAAGAGAAATTCAGAGACCCTTCATAAGATAACAAGACTTTTTTTAAAACATACTTTTCGTTGTTTTCAACGAACTAATGCATAATAATAAGGAATAGTCTCAGGCTTTATATGCCCCTCTTACAGTCATATCTAAAACTGAGCCAGTTACTAGTCTAATTATCAAGCAGTTCCCACATCTTCAAATGATACTCCAAGAAGGTATCTACGAAGAAGGTAAACTGGAGTATGAAATAGTTCTAACTGGGCTCTAGAACTCCCTCTGGTTCTACAGAATATAAACAAACCTGCTGGAGACTGTAAATTTAGTGAAAGCAAAGTTCATGTTCTAAAGAACTGAAAGCAACAACTTCAGAATCTTTGCCCTCCCTAACCCAGCTTCAGAAAAGAAAAGAAAAAAAAAAACAAAATTAGCAAGAGCACCTAACAAGACAAGTTTACTTTTGTTTCGCTAGGCTTGGTTTTATTCTGGTTTTTCTAGTGTAAGAAACCTGGCTGAAAACACTGTTACTTGCTTTGCTAGGTTCAGGGTATGTCTGTGTGCAAAAGTGTATAAGAACCAGCCCTATGCCACATTCAGCTATGCAGAGCTGATTGAATAAATGACTTCATAGCCTTGCATCTTATATTGAGTTGACAAAAACAATGAAATCTTTTGGATCGCCAGGTCCATCTAAGCATATTCTTAGAGAAAGCGTAAGTTGATAGTTAAGATTCAGGACTCTCTTTGAAGATAGGAGGAAATATGTCTGGGCAGAAAAGCAAGAAATTTTTCTTCCATGACTGTTTTTATAATAACTGGAGAACCAAAATTGGAGAACCACTTGTTCTGCAATTGTTGCGGAGAGTGGAGAAGGTATACAGAGGAGAAATTTCAATATGAAATTACGCCAAACACAGGAGGGTCGCTATATCTTCAGGGGAAGATATATTTAAATGTTTCCATATTATTAACTAAATATCTTGAAAATCAATGATAAATATACACATTTTAAAATTCAGTGTCTACACATTTTTAAAGAATACAGAGAAAAATGGCAGTCCATAATAAAAGAACAAGATGTGTCAGAGAAACGGAACATCATTAATTCAGTAGAAACCACAAATGGAGATTTATTTCTTTCCAATTTTTGATTTAAATCAAAATTTAAGATTTTAAGATAATCAAAGTTTAAGATTATTCCAACAACGGAGGATCCAATCTTAAAATATATTTCTCATGGGCCAGAGGTGACGCTAAAGGTGTGGCCTTGAAGATGCTCAGGCTCTAATCCCTAACTGATTGGAAACAGAGAAAAGGTTAAGATCTTCAGAATCAGCCTCACTATGTGTACTTCTTGCTAGAAAAGAAGGCCCACTTTAAACTGGTCAGGTATTACTTAATGAAACACCTGGCATTTTCCAGCAGCAAAGCAATACTCCCTGGCTTTAAAAAAAAAAAAAAAAGTATCCTTTAGAATACATAGGAATATTAGCGGAAAGCCCACATTAATCCTCTCCTGTGTGGGCAACTCCTAAGGACTGCAGTCCCCCATTCTCACTCAATGGGTTCTACCAATTAAGCATCCTCTGCTGAGGCCCCCAGTCCACTCTAGCTCCTGGGATTAGGAACCCTCAGAGCAAAAGGCTAAGTCAATGGAAGACTTCTGGTGTGACATAAGCTAGAGATTTTGAAAATTAATCAAATGAGTCTAAACATAAACAAATTTACATAAGGATGAAACCAGTAGGTAACTTAATGGAGCATCTGGGTACTCTCAGCTCCTGAGATCAGCACAAATTCTGTTTTCAAAGTAGGTGCTGCATTTGTTAGGAAATAAGTTCCATGGTAAAAGATATGATTCTCTGTCACGAGAGCCTCTTTCATTTTACAGAAGAAAACATAGATCAGACTTCTCTCCCACGGAGGGTTTGTACCCACAGCCTGGCTAGACTGTTTTATGTCTTGCTGCCCCCATTTCAATGCAGGTGGAAAAATAGACCTTAAAATAAAAGAAGCAGACAAAGAACTTGCCAAGCTTTAGCCCACAACCCATGCACATTTGTAGAAAATAAAAGGTGTATTTAGGGGGAAAAATCAAGACTGTTTAAGTTAAGCGTGCTGAGGGAATGAGTAACCCTGTCTTGGTGTCTGGCACTTGACAAGGTTCTCCACAATTATTTTTTCATCTGTAGTGCAAAAATCCATATTTATCTCTGCTACTGCCAGGAAAAAATATCCTAGTGAAGCTTATGAATAATATTTAAAAGTGAAATAAGCAACAACTATTTAATTATCTTGTTACTTATAGTTATAAAAAGCAATGTTACTTAAAATCCCAAAAGCTCCTTTCCTCAGAGCCATTGTAAACATCAACTATTGTTTACCAGATGTAACTTATTACTTCGGAAATGTCATTCTATTATACTTAAACAAGGTAATTTGCAATTCCCTGTACCATTCATAGGTGTCTCTTTCTGAACCCCTTTAAAAAGGAAATTCATGAAATAATAATACAAGTGTTTTTTATGTGACAATTTCATTTATTTTTAACCAATCTATTTTGCACTTTAACCTTCTGATTGTTTACCTTTTAAGTATCTATTAGATAGAGTGACTGCACTGTAGAATATTTTAACTCTGTACTGATAATGATAAGCAGGATTAAGAAAGAAAATGCGACTCCTTTGATGAAGGGCATTTCTTCACAATATGATTAATGCTTTTTCCCGTGTTAAAAATAACAGCAATTTACTGTTTGTCCCTTTTCATTTCAATTAAACAATCCTTAGTGTTTCATATGGGGAAAGGTTTCTTTTCTTTCTTTCTTTTTTTTTTTTTTTTTGCCACTAGCGAACATTTGAACTTCCTTCTGATATGATAATACTGGCCTACAACAGGCTAGTGTACAGCAAACTAACATCGAAGACTGTTTCTTATTTTGGGTGACAATTATTCCAAATTAACAATTCTTATACTTAGGCAGTTAAAAATTATTTCAAACAGGCTAAATATGTTTAATTAAATGATTTTCTAGATTGTTTTTGAACCCCAGTCCCACCACTCTGTGTAGCACCAGGGGTATTTACAATCCCTTAAAAATGTCTGCTCTTTATTCTGAATTTTGTATGAAATCATTAGGAGTGTGAGTTTCTCACAGTCATTAATGTGTTAAAGGAGACGTACATGAGAGGCAATCCTTAAAGTTAGAATTATTGATAGCTATAAAAGCACTAGCTCAAAACCACGTAACCTTCTTAGCTGGTCAAAAGAGTATAATCCTCTCAGTTATTAGAAGACCTCTGAAGTGAAACACAGAAACTCAGCCCTTCTGCCTGTTTTTTAAAAAAATTCTCCTAGACTATAGACTAAATCACAGGGCAGTGTGGGCTCAGCCCCATCTGCGTGGCAAGCAGCGAATTACTTTACTTGAACTTTGCTCCAGTCAGGACATTTCAGGGCTTATAAATCTTGAATCCATCTAAGTTCACCTTAAATTAGCCTTGCAAAAACACACTCTAAACTCCAGTTGTCAGCCTGGTGGCTTTTGGCCAGATGCCACTCAGCAGCTGAAACACTGTCATCTTCTCTTTCACTTTTTTTTGTATTAGACACAATTTTTAAGGGAAAAAAAAGAATATGCAAGCTAATATGATGTGGAGAACAACTATAGCTGAATAATGGTACTGTTAGCAGGTACATTTTACAGTTAAAATATATGTGATGAAAACAGTGGTCAAGGCAGTCTAGCTGTGTGTACAATAATGCCATATACGGCACAAGGAATCTGGGACTGGGCCAGGGGCTTGGCTAAGCCATGCCAAGATACAACAGATTTTTCAATTTTCCAGCAAATAGAAACAAAATACTAGTTTCAGAAGGTGTACTCAACAAACACTTCCCAATGTGTTTCTGATTTGCGGTCAGAATGTTTTTACTGTTGGTGCCCGGCACTTTTGAGACATTTATTTCCTAAAAGAAAGATTCCTTTCTATAAAACTCAACTGTCTGTTTTTCAAAGCAATTTAGAATCAAACACACAAATAAAATTCTTAACATATGGAAACCTTCATATAGGGCCTTACGTATCCAGAGTTAAAATTGTTTTATAAACTGTAATGCTTTGCAGATGAAAATACAGAGAGGATGACTGTTTTTAGCACTAATGCTTTTTGACAGCGTTAAACCTTGTTTTAGTAATTGACATCAAAATGTTTGGTGGTTTTAAATGGACCATTAATAAAAATGGCATGTTTTAAGTTTTTTAGAAATTGTGCTTAATACTGTGAAGTGGGATAAAATTGCAAATGTAATACTGTATTTTTATTATTTAAAAAAATTCTTATAACAAAACAACCCTCATTCCACCCCATGTCTCCAGAGGAACTTCTGAAGCTCAAAGGGAGAAAATATTTCCTCAGCATCTCTATAGAAATGGACCTTTTGCCAGTTCCCAGTTTGGAAAAAGACAAAATAACAAAACAAAAACAAAATTGGCATGTTCTGCCACTAGGACTCTAGAAGGCTGCTGAATCAAGCTGGATCCCACAGAACCATGAAAATATAAACAAAGGTGTCTACATGAACTAGGAAGTATACATCAGAAGACATGAGTTTTAGTACTACCTCTGTCACAAATGTTGCATCCAGAAAACCACATAAAATTCTCTGAGCCTCAACAAACTTATCTGCAAAATGAGAATGGTAATATTTACATTATCAAAGTAGAAAGACAACTGGGACAGCTCATAAAATACCATATGTAAAAAATCTTCGTAGTAGGAGGCAAAATTATTCAGTTCCATTTAATTAAACAAGCATTCTACTTAGCACCTATTAGCTCTTATCCACAATGAATGGGAGAGAAGAAATGGATATGAAAGTTATAGATCTTATCCTTGTGGAAACTGTAAAGAATGAATTGGATGAAAGCAGAAAATGGGATGAAGTTGGGGCTAGAGAGCCATTTGGTTCAGAGAGAACAATTTGAGAAACAAAATGAGGGCAGGAAACAGCACAGCATGATTCTGGAACTTCAAATGATCCAGCATTGCAGTATGAGGATCGACTGGAAAACAGGAACAAATATGTTTGGGCTAATAGTATGTAAAGGAACCCTGTAAAAGGCTGTCATTCATTTGTTCATTCAATATTTTTTGAGTGTCTGTCATGAGACAGGACCTATACTAGTCACTCAGTTACACAGAGGTGAAATAGAGAGACCTATATATAGGATAGGCCCTAACTTCACTGTACTCATACTCTCCAGTTAGAGACTTTGGACCTAACTAAGCTAGAAACTGGCAAGTTGTAATTTACATCTTATGGAGACAATTGTGCCATCAGTGCAGGAGGAGGGTTCCAAGGAAGAAATTTATGTAAGTGCACCTGCATTTCTTTCTGCTGCCTCTGGGTCCCTCCCAGCCTCCTTCCTACCTAGTTCTTAAGGCCTTTGATTATGTTAATGAGAATAATGAGGAGACAGATCTACCATAGTGGATGTGATAAAGACAACAAAAAAGATTTACTTTGGAAATGAGTAGAACTACTAGGTAGTTCTACAGGAAGGAGAGGAGAAGCAAAGGTGTTAAGAACTGCTAGGTTTTATTTTGAGAAGTTTATGTTAGTAATTGAGATTTGGGAAGGAAGAAATCTGGGGATGAATAGTTGCCATCCATGTAAAGACTACTGAGAACAGAAAATAAATATTTAAATGGTATGAAGAAATGCAAACAGTAGCCCTGATTATTCCTGAAATTTTACCAGAAAAACAAAGCAACATGCTAGAAGCAATGCAGAGATTGGAACTGTGATTTGGGGGTAGGGGGTGTATGGCTCAGGAATTGGTGTTTCAGGCTGAGACCCAGAAATATGTGTTCACTAAAATGAAAAGAAGTATAAAAAATGTCCTCAGGAGTTTACAGCAGTCAGCAAACACTGAGGTCCTTTAGAGACACACAGACTCTATTCTCAAGGAGCCTACATTTCAATAGGACTGATAAATGTAACAGTTTGTAAAAATAAAAAATAATTTCAAGTACTATTAAGTAAACAAAACAAAAATATGGAGTCTCCTCTAGCTGAAGTAGTTGGAGAAGACTTCTCTGAAGACATGCTTTCTGAACAGAATGGTGAATTATGTGGAGATAATAGTAAAACATCCCACACAGAAGAGCAGAAGGACACAGGGCTGGACAGGAAAACCTTGGGCTATTGAATATTTGAGGAACACAAGACAGATTGTGTGGCCAGAATGTATTGAATAAGAGAAAACAGTAGAAAATGAGGTCAAAAACATAGGCAACAGCCAGATAGTACAATCTCAGAGGCCACAGAAAAGAGTCTGGATTTCCTTCGGGCTATAATGAGAATCATTAAAGGGTTTAAGTGAGAAATGACACCTATTTTACGTTTTAGAAAGATAAATCTGGCTGCTCTGTGGATAAGCCTTTGGTGCTGGCGGTGGCTGGAGTGGAGGGCAAGGGTTGCGGAAACAGAGCACATTGTCAGGAGGCCATTCAGTCAATACAAGCTGCTGGTGCTCAGGGAAGGAGCATGTGTTTGATGGGGGAGGAGACATGTGAAGTAGGGAATCAAGAGTTTCGTTTTGGCCATGATAAATCAATATGCCTTCTGGACATTCATATGAGGCGATCACAACCAGAGGGAAAGGACTGGAGAGAGATATAAATTCGAACACCATCTGCACAGTGATGTTATCTGAAGCCAAGACTACACAAAAAGAAAGAAGGTGAAGAACCCTGGGCAATTCTAACGTTTAGAGGCTGGTACAGAGAAAGAAACAAAGAAAGGAAATTGAGATAAATCCACCTTGAATAGAAAATGTATTAAGAGTAAAGGAGAAGTCAAATAGTATACTGGCAAGAGGCCAATAAAAATAAGAACAAAAAGAATTATCATTAGTTTGGCAAGATGAAGAAAATTGGTGACTTTGATAAAAGTCATTTAATACTGTGATGGGGATGACTGAAAAGGGCTGAGTGAGTGGCAGAAGTAGTGACGGTGAATATAAAATATAAGCTCCTTGCCTGACATTCTCTAATTACACGGGGTTTTACTCCATTCTAAAGGAAATCCCTCTACTCATATGTCCCCTGGATGGCATTCCCTCTCATCTTCGCTTGGACTTTGCTCCTATAATGTTCCCCCTCCACTCCTAGGACGTCTCGTTATTATAACTAAACTTCTCACTGATGCAATTAAACCCTCCTATCAGCAGAATGTGGCTTAATTTTCACCAATCTTAAGACATTTCCCTTAGTCCTACCTCCCTATTCCAGCCACTGCCCAAATTTTCTGCTTTCCTTCATATACAAATTATAAGCCTAAAAATTCTTTTCTTAATCAACATCAAATTTATGAAGAAATTAGTTATCCTTAGAAGGAGGGCAGAGATCCAGGATCCCCTGGAGACTTAGTATCCACCGTGGGAGCCAGGCAGGCTGCAGAACGACTGGCATGGATTAACTGTTAGCATAAACATGGGATCAGGAATTCAGAAGGATCGCCACGCCAGAGGTCAGAGGAAAAACAATATACTTACTGACTAGAACATACTGCTGAAATTCTGTAGGAATGGTAGGCATCAGAGACAGAGGAATGCTGGCACCTGAAGGAAGCATCCAAGAGACTCAGCAGTGGAGACTATTCGGACTCAAGTCCTCTAGAACCTCCATTATGATGGCAGACCGTCCTGTGCTAACTAAAAGTCAGGGCAGAGAATGTCTGTAACTCCCGTGTTAAATTCCTAACTATGCACCAACCAACAAGAAAAATGTTTCACCTTTTAAAATCAGTTTTGAAAGACAACCATTGTGGTCCACACACCAGGGAATTAGAAGAGTCTGGAGCAGGCCATTCTGTGAGGCTCTGTAGTAAAAAACTGAACAGCCTTGTCTTTCATCTTAAAGCTGAGCAATCCCTAGTTTTTTCGCTCCTGGTAAAGTTCATTAATCAGAATTATGGAGGAAAAAAAAAAAGACAACCACAGCTGCCCTCAAGAATGGAAATGAAATCCATGGAGAGCTGCAGATATGCTTCAGCCTCCTGAAATAAGCCCCTCAGCAGCAGAGTTTGTAGGAGGTATAAGTAGTCAGGTGTCTCAGTCCTTTCCAGCTGCTACAGCAAAGTACTATCAACTGAGTGGGCTCATAAGCAACAGAAATTTATTTCTCACAGTCCTGGAGGCTAGAAGTCTAGGATCAGAGTGCCAGCACAGTCGGGTTCTGCTGAGAACCCTCTTCCAAACTGCAGATTGCTAAGCGCTCCTTGTATCCTCACATGGTAGAAAGAGACTAAGAGAGCTCTCTGAATTCCTTTTATAAGGGCACTCAACCCATTCATGAGTGCTCCATTCTCACGACCTAATTATCTCCCAAAGGCCCCACCTCCTAATACCACCATTGGGGCTTAAGATTTCAACACAGGAATCTGGGGAGGACACAAACATTCAGTCCACTGCGTCAGATTTTCCATTCTCTGCCAGGAAAATTCCCCAAACCAAACTAAACCAAGTTTGGAAAATAAGCCTAGCAATTTTCTTCAAGTGTGGCAGGGTAGGTCACAAGCAGGATGGCAATGACCACAAGTCTAACCCTGGCTCTGCCCAGACATCAGAAGGCCCATAGAGGTAGCCCATATTTATATTAGCTGTGGAAGAGGCACACTGCATGGCTAACTGAACCCATAGGAAAAAAAATAACTCAGTGAATGAGTCATCATCTTATCCCAGGCAGAGACCTTTTAAATCAAAGCACTGGCATATTAGCTGACCAGTGTACTAACAGGAATTTGGAAGAACACAACAAAGTAGATTTAAGCAGTTCCTCCACAGATACCAAAAGTAGTGCCATCTGACCTAACAGAAGGGAGTAGGCAAGATGTGTGTGGGGAATGACAGGATGCTGAGAGTTAGGGGATGAAAGGAGCTTCCAAACAGAAGGAATAGGCGTGTGGCTCTTCATCAGTTCTCTAGAGGAAAATGTATGAGTCTTAACAAACTAACGCTTTGTTGCTCTGCTCTACTTCCCTGATTTCTCCTTTTCCTCTAATTTCTAAGGAAGAGTCTATGTTTTCTTACATAGCATCAAGGCCTAGTAAAAGACAATCAGGATAACTGGGAAAAGGATTGTCTCAATAAAAGAAGTGAGAGTATTTAAAAGATTTATATTGGAAAAAGGAGAAATCACAAGCAGGAGAAAGATATAGTAGAGCTGAGCTTTGTGAAGGGGTACAGTGGGAGGAACAGCTGTTGTCCACATGGAGGGTGGAGCAAAGAGGCAGAGATGGGGTGGGGAGGCTTAAAGTACAATCACTATTAGTACTGTACTTCCTCCCTTTGGGTATTTTCTAAGAGAAAGATTATAAATTAGAATTCTGATTCTAGTTTTCCTTTCCACTTTTGTTTCTTCAAATATGATTCAAATTTTCCAAGGACTGTTAGGTAAGGAAGTAAGTATCAAGACGTAACCCAGTGATTATCCTGAGTTCTAAACGTTAGTCCCTGTTCTTCTATTCTGGAACAGCAACCTTATTTCCTCTTGTTAACTGTGATAATTCACCCAGGGCACTATTGTGATCTTCACCTTCTCTACCTGATGGTTCAGCAGCATGAGAAATTCAAAATATCCAGAGAATAGTCTGAGCTTCCAATTTATTGGAAACATGATGATGTTTCCTTGTGAAGTATGCTTCTCTTAGGCACTATGACCTTCAGTCTCATTGAACCATACTCTTGGGGGCAGGAAGCAAAAATTCTTCTATTGTATTAAGAGTAATTGCAAGAGGGGCCACTTGCATTTCCATGCCTTAACTCTCAGATCTATACATTCCATCTAGGGAGCCTACACTGGCATTGACTACTGATTTAAGAAATACATCTCATCCTATAGGAATATCACTCCCCTCTCACAAGGTGTTTTCTCCTTGTTTGCACTATAGCTGAGGCTTCAGAAGGCCATTTCAATGTTTTGTCAAGCCAGCTACTTCTGGACGAGGCATGTGGTAAAAACTAGTGAGTTCTGACGTTGTGGGCCCACTGTCAAGAAATGTGGCCCTAGTCACACAAGATATATATGGAAGAAAATGATAGCTGATAAGTAATTCTACAAATTCATGAATAATGCTGCTTGTGTAAGCACTGCAGACACTGAAGACAAATTCCTAACCAGAACCAGCCTTGGCAGAAAACCCATGCCTCTATCCCTGATGCTATAGTCACTGTATACATGATACAATGAGCAAGCACTGAGTATCTAAAGAAAGATAACTGTTATCTACTGGGCAGGTCATCTTACCTAGTTATCTATTGAGAACCTCTTCAGTAATGGATTACCTCTGCCGAGCATTACACAAAATACAAATAGTGCCACACTCTGTACCTTTCCAGAATTGCCATCACACATATCCAACCCCCAAATCTTTTTCAATTTTTCAATTTTCCATTAAAAAAAGTTTTCTTTCCAAGTCCTGACAAGCCAAGTAACTTGTTAGCCACTACCAACACTACCAGTGTAGATCTGTTTCTCAAGTCAGCTCTCCTTCCACGTGCAGTGGAAAAATAGACAAATATACTAGGATGTTCTCTCTGCACCTTGAGTGGGACTATAGTAAAATATCTATCCATTTCCTTCCATTATTGCGCTGAAAAATGGTGTTTCTGTGCATCAGAACAAGCAGGACTGCCCATCACCCAGTCATTAGAGATTCAAAGTAAAATATTAAAACATTAGAATATTCTAAGCCAGTCATGGAATTGTGTTTTCCTTACCAGGATAAGTAATGAAATTTTAATTAATGAGACTTAAGAGAATTACGTTAGGGACTTCCTGGAAATGAATCCTTCTCCTAAAAAGTTATATGTAAAAAGAAAAGACCTTTTTTGCCTCTGAATACTGTTGTATGCATGTGACATCTGAGTCTAAAGCAAATATCTTCAGAAACTAAAGGACACTAGCTTAAGACTACAAGCTAACAAACTGAAGATCGAACAGTGGAAAGACGGAAAGAACCTGGTTCCTAGATAATGTCCTTGAGCCACTGAATGATCCATTCTTGGAATGGCTAAATGTAAGAGTAACTCTAGACTCTTTGCTGCCACCGCGACACTGGCATCATCTGGGATTTTATTAGAACTACAGAATCTCAAGCTCCACCCAGTTCTACTTAACCAGAATCTGCATTTTAACAAGATTCCCAAGTGATTCATAAGCATATTAAATTTGAGAAGTATTTTCCAAGACAAAATTTTTAGATGTAGTTACTAGCACATGGAATTGACCAGAAGAAAACAGACTGAAAGATTATTAAATTCTTAAGGGAATTGTATTCCCATTAGGTTCTCTATTACTTGCTACTCACTGATAAGGAGGGATAGCTTTTGAATGAAAGAGGCTTAAACATATTTATGATCTCTTTTTTCTTTTTTGGTGTAGTAAATGTATTTGGATTATACAGTATGAAAACTATAAGCATTAGTGTTCAAACTTTGAGCACTGTAATTCTTAAGATGAGGAAACACATGTAGAGGCTTTGGAACATACGATGTTTAAATAACTGCTTAAGAAGGCAATAAATATCACATGAAAGGGGGCATGATTAACAAATGAAAGCAATTCAGTGTCATTCAGGTACTACATAGGTAGTACTAGGGATAAAAATATGAATGACATAACCCTTGCCTTAAGGAAACACACAGTCTAAAACAACTGTAAGCCAGGTCACAGATCAAAATAAGTAGGACCAAACGAAGGATATGCTTTTGATAGTATTTGGCATATACATCCCCAAACAATAAGCAGAAGCATCACGGTGGGCTTTTTTTTTTTTTTTTTTGACTTTCCAGCATACTTTCCCCTTCTGCTAACAGCACCACAAATTTCCTTTGAGGTGCCAACTCTCCCCCATTTTCCATGCATGCGGTTCAAGTTAAGCTACA
This sequence comes from Leucopleurus acutus, assembly GCF_964270905.1. Classification (NCBI taxonomy): domain Eukaryota; kingdom Metazoa; phylum Chordata; class Mammalia; order Artiodactyla; family Delphinidae; genus Leucopleurus; species Leucopleurus acutus. The sequence goes on from NC_139144.1 coordinate 75,213,196, forward strand.
CCACTGCTCCAGGCAAGAAGAGAGAGATACAGGCCTGGCCAATCAGAGCTCCTATAAAAGATTACAGTATTGTTTCCAGCCAACATCTCCACCCTACTCCCAACTCCCACAAGAACAGTATATGTATATGCCTTTGCCATAGTATTGACAGCTGAGGTGTTGCCCTGTAAGTGGAATACACTGGAGTGGAATAAATCACTATCCAGAGTTTTAAGTCTGGGAAACCAGAAAAATGATTCCATTCGTAGTGATAGAGATGTCAGTAAATGAAGAGCATTTGGAAAGGAAGATGAAGAATTCAATTTTGGATAATGAGATTTAATTTAAAATAATACTTATTATTTCTTTTCGATTATAAAAGTAATGCTTGGTTTTGTAGATAATTCTGAATATCAGGGAAAATGGAAAGAAGGCATTTAAAATAACCTGTTAACATTCTGATATATTTCCTTCCAACCACATTTTCCCCCTCATACATAAATATATAAAACCAAAGTGGGATTCCATTTTACACACATTCTTGTATCCTGCTGTTTTCATTTGACCTTGTGAATATCCCAGTGTAAAAAACAAACAAAAAAACAACTTGACTATGTAACTCTTCACTTAATGACAGGTTTCTTCTATTTTGACAAGTACAAATATAACAATAATAAGAATATTTATATTGAAACCTGAATATATAACTAATTTCTTAAGACAAAAGTCTAGAAATTAAATGATCAGGCCACAACAAGTATGAACTACTCTAAGGCAATGTAGATATGCACAGTGATTTCTCGAGGTCTTTGAGGTAAAATGTCTACAAGAATATAGGTATGTAACACCTTTTTCTCTCACAGTAAATATTTTCTCAAAAAGGACATATATACACAGACATAGACACTCATGTGTGTATGAGGGCAACTCCATTAAAGAGTCTTTAACACAATAGTATAAGGGTAAGCTTTCCATCAGGATACAGAAGCCGAAAGTCAGCATAAGTTTTCTTTCTGGACCAGGTGGTCATTATAGGCAGAAGGCCAGCACAGTGAGGTTTTGTACCATGTAAGCAAATAAACATTACTCAACACATGTAGAGAAAATGCAGCCAGAAAAGAGGACATTTCTCTTAAGAGTAAACTTCTTTCAGGAAAAAAATGAGTTACTCTAAAAAACTAAGAGATTAACTAAATACTCTTATGCATTTCTCAAAAGGATACTGCATCTATAAAACTATAGCATGTAGTTATAAAAAACAAAGAACCTGCGCGTCTGGAGCCTGTGCTCCGCAACCGGAGAGGCCAAAACAGTAAGAGACCCGCGTACCACAAAAAAAAAAAAAAAAAGAACCGGGGGCTTCCCTGGTGGCGCAGTGGTTGAGAGTCCGCCTGCCGATACAGGGAACACGGGCTCGTGCCCCGGTCCGGGAGGATCCCACATGCCGCAGAGCAGCTGGGCCCGTGAGCCATGGCCGCTGAGCCTGCGCGTCCGGGGCCTGTGCTCCGCAACGAGAGAGGCCACAACAGTTAAGAGGCCCACGTACCGTAAAAAAACAAAACAAACAAACAAACAAACCCCAGCAATTTCGTACGGACAAAGAAGTGAAAACCGAGAAAATAAGTATTAAGAGCAACTCACCAAAGGTGTTGCGTGTGGTGCCAACTCTCAGGTTCCACGGAGTCCGAGCCTGCGCCGCGGTGTATGCTGGGCCGGCAGTGGGCGGGGCCTAGGCTCCCATCACGGCTGTGCCCATAGGCTTTTGGTTTCTGACTCTGGGCTTCCCTGCGTATCTGTGCAGCTGCTGTCTACAGAGACCAAGCGGGCAAGTTTGGAGACAGCGGTATTTGGGGAAGCTCAAGTTTGCCGTCTTGGAATTTTTCCTGGATCTAAAATGTTGGTTTTAGCCACAGAGAACAACGAAGTTGCAGCGTTAAATTCTCAGACTGGGTAGATAATCTGGTGCTATGTTGATAAGGGCACCCCAGAGAGGACTCTGGATGCCATGCTGCTCCAAGAACTGGATGCAATCACTGGATTGGATGGAGGCCGAATCCCGCGTTGTTGGCAGGCTAAAATTGGGGGCCCGAAGTGGGAGATTATCTTGGACAATGGCAGTTTCCAGGCAGTTGGGCTGGTGGGTCTGCAGGAGTCAGTGAGGTCCCTTGCAGTTCTGAAGACCACTCTTGCCCACCATCACCTCTCTGGTGGGCACTTAAAGTAACCGAAAAAAGAAAGAGAGGGAAACAGGGAAGGGGAAAGAGAAATATTAGAGTTACAGAGAACAGAGCTAGATGATTCAATATTTATATAATAGGAATCTTCGATATCAATAAACCAACAAAACAGACTCTCTGAATCAAGAGAGTTCACTGGGAACCAGCAAAACCTTTATTAAACAGGATAGTTAAATGCATGGCGTGAGCCCGGATTGGATATTGAATTAGAAAAGTTATAAAGGACATTTTTTTAAAATTAGCATTTGAAACAAATATTAGATAATATTATTGTATCAATATTAAATTGTCTGCATTTGATAATTGTATTATGGGGATGTGAGAAGTCCTTGATCTTAGTAGACATGTACTGACATATTTAGGAGTGAAAGGTCATGATGTCTGTAACTTTCAAATGGTTCAGCAAAAAATAAACAACTGAGAGAAAGAACCTGCAAATATGGCAATATATCAATTGATGAATTTAGGTGAAAGGTATAGAGTTGTTTATTGTATTCTTGCAACTTTTCTCCAGGCTAAAACATTTTAATATAAAATTTAAAAACATGAAAAAAATTGAAAGATAATGCTGGGATACCAAGTGAAAAGCTTAAAAGATTTAAAAAAAAGGTTCTGTAAATATCTAGGAAGAAAACAAGCAAACAGAAGCAAACTCACAGTGATTAACATCTGCCATATACAAGGAGAAAAAAAATGGAGCATCGTATCAAATGAGCATACAGAAGCTTAGAAAAAAATATCCTTCCTCAGATGGGGGTGGGAGAATGTCTCCGGCCAACTGAGAAGTAAATGATTACAAAATAATTCAAGTTTGAGAGTCAAAGAATGGGGAAAAATACTTTTAACAGAAAAGATAACATATAAAACACTGTCTAAGAATCTGTTGGTCTCGTCTGATTTTCTAATTCAGCTGGGTTCAGTATAATTAATTAACATTTCCTGAAAACTACCTTTCTTTCCACATTTTAAATTATTTTGCTTAGAAACCACATCTGGTGTGTATCCCTCAAAGCATCCTCATTTTTTGTGTTTGGATTTTGTGCCTTTATTTGGTTTGTGAAAGACTGCTTAATTCTTAGCTTTTTCAGATACTCCTATCTCCTGAATAAAAGTGGTGATAGTGGGCGCTGTTATCTTTTTCTGAACATCAAACGTAATGCTGCAAGATTGGCACATTAAATATAGCATTTAACAAAGTTATTTTCCATACCAGCTCACTAAAACAGCCAAGGCAACTTCTCAAAATATGCAGTACTTTAAGTTGTTTTCAGAGGAATAGTTAATGAGATTATACATTTCTTATTTTGTGGTTGTAGATACTTTAAAATTTTTGAATTATTTTCTGTGTAAAATGTATGTATATGACAACATTCTGAAATAGTTTGCTTAGTACTGTTGCTATATTTTATAACTTTTCCATGAAAATAAGACATTTAGTTTGAAGAAAATAAGACATTTAGTTTGAAGAAAATAAGAAAAATTCAGAAAATTATCATCTAAATAATGATAGACTTTTTTGGATCATTGTGTTTGATTGATGATTCCAATGACTTGTTAGCTTTAAACAAAAAGTCCATTGTAATAGAAAAATAAATATTGTTGAAAAAAATTTCTAAGCCCAAGATGGAGCTGCTCTTGCTCAGGGTGCCACATCAACCAAATGAAAGATAACTTTCATGTCCCTGTAAATGCTCCACTTGATCAGAAATGCAGTATACTCAGTCAGCCAATCCCCAAATACGAAGCTAACTCTGGGCCTTCTCACCCCAAACAATGTTAACTATGTGACCCCAGCCAATCAGATATTTTCTATTTATCTCTTCCTCATTCTTTATTACCTATGCTATAAAAGTATTTTTCCTTCTGCCCTGTTTTGCAGTCTCCCAAAAGGTGACTATCTGCTTCATATATAAAGTTTGTTTGTATCACCTAAATTGCTTTCTTTAATCATTTTTTAACAATACCTATACAAAAAATTTTTTATGAGAAACGTAGGCCTTAAGACTTCAGAAAATAAGATTTTTTAAAAAATAGTTGAGGCTGTTTTTAAGACTGATGACATGCTTAATATTAAAAAGAAAATATTTAAAGTTAAAAAATATAAGATGCAGAAAGTAAAATAGAAAATATTGAAATATTAATTTTTATTTTAGATTAACATTCAGAAAGTGATAAAATATTCATATTAATTACACTCATGTATGAGAAAATACTTTGAGAAATTGATATTCTAATACTATGTAAATCTAATATTTTATGATTGAATAAATTGCGACCTTACCAGATAGAGCATAGCAGATGAAATAGAATAGAATAGTGTCTAATCTGCAAATGCCATGAGTAATACCTCACACTTCCAAGTTGTAGGTATCAGGATCTTTAAGATCAGAAGCACTTTTTATGGCATAAAATAAAATCTTAACATAAGATAAAAACAGTGAAAACAAACTGACCAGCATTAACTGTAAACTTTTCCTGGAATAGAGTTTGTACATTTCTTAAATATTCCTGTGATAGGTAGAATAATTTTCCCTCAAAGATGCCTACATCCTAATCTATAGAACCTGTGACTATGTTAGGTTACAAGGCAAAGATGAATTAAGATTATGAATGGAATTAAGGTTTTTAATCAACTGACCTCTAAAACGGGAGATTGTCCTGGATTATCTGAGTGGAGCCATGGGAAATATTGAGGTTCTGAAAACATGGAAGAAGTCAGAAAAGGGACCAGAGTCAGAGAAAGACTTGATGATGCTATGCTGTTGGCTTTGAAGATGGAGAAAGGGGCCAGAAGCTAAGGAATGTGGTGACCTCTGGAATCTGGAAAAGGGAAGATAATGGATCTTCCTTATAGCCTCCAGAAGGAATGCACCCTGCTGACATCTATATTTTAGCCCAGTGATACCCATTTCAGACTTCTGACTTCCCCAACTATATAATAAATTTGTTTTCTTTAAGCCACGAAGTGTGTGATAAATTGACACAGCAGCAATGGGAAACTGATATAACTCAACTTCTTTAAATGTATTAAGATATCCTGCAAAGACCAGCTAATGTTATAATTAAAGACATTTCAAACTGGTAAATTTGTATATAATGGAGGCATCAACTTTCTGCATTTAAATCAAATTTACTTGGTTAGATATTGTTTTCAAGTTTGATTCATAAATTACTACCTATGCTCTCTTTCCATATGAAAATCTAGTCAAGAAAATAATATTTTTTTCAGGCTACTTCTCATGGGAACATCTTAAATGGGTTACTGCTGGTTAAATTGGACATGAGCCCTTTAAAAGAAGGTAAGAAGAGTGCATCTAAAGAGCTATAATTTTGGGATTTCACCATGAAAATTTGTCATTAACCAAGGAGTCAAATAATATATTTTTTAAATAAATTTATTTATTTATTTTTGGCTGCGTTGGGTCTTTGTAGCTGAGCGCGGGCTTTCTCTAGCTGCAGCGAGCGGGGGCTACTCTTCATTGTGGCGCATGGGCTTCTCATTGTGGTGGCTTCTCTTGTTGGGGATCATGGGCTCTAGGTGCACAGGCTTCAGTAGTTGTGGCTCGCAGGCTCAGTAGTTGTGGCTCGTGGGCTCTAGAGTGCAGGCTCAATAGTTGTGGCACACGGGCTTAGTTGCTCCGCGGCATGTGGGATCTTCCTGGACCAGGGCTCGAACCTGTGTCCCCTGCATTGGCAGGCAGATTGTTAACCACTGCGCCACCAGGGAAGTCTCAATACTTTTTAAAAAAATAAAAAATTTCACTTAGTTTAAAATTTCTGAACCAGAGACTTCACTATTCTACTAGGTTAATACTTCTGAGAATTCAATAAATTATTTTAGGAAAGAGTAAAATGGTCAAAATTATGTTTTAGAAAAATAAGAAATAGCAATATAGGAAACAGTTTGGACTTCCAGACAAGATGATTCTGTAAGTTCATGCTTTTGGGTAACTCCATGGTTCCAACCACAAAAAGATGATATATAAAGTTAAAAAAAATAAATAAAGATTCAACCTGGCACAGAAATAAGATACTCTTCCCAACTGACCACACAAACAAAGCAAAGAGTAGGCAGAAGCAATTAGCCCACTGAAGTCAAATTCCAGAGAAAGCAAAGGTAGCTGGGATTCAGCTTATGCAGGGAACTGGGATTAAAATGCTTCGCATTTGGTAGGAAGATTTCTTGAAAACAGAGGATATTGTGGATTCCAAGATGTTGATGATACAGAGACTGGAACTGTGCTTTACATACAACTTCAACCTTTGAGAGGCAGCTGAAAATACACACAGTATCACAAGAAAACTGGAAAAAATTGTTTGGGGACTGGAATGCAAGGACCCCAATAGAACCTTGGTGCAGAAGGCATTTCAGGATTTGGTATCACAGGAAATGAAAAACCATTAGATAGGGGTGAGGAGAGAAATTGTGAGAGTGAAAGCAAGAGCAAGAGAGTGAGAGCAAGAGTGAGCAAGAGAGGAGGAGGAGGAAGGGAGGGGAGGGAGAAGGGTATGGGAGGGGGGAGGGAGGAGGAGGAAAAAATGAAAGAGAGAGAAGAGGAAGAAAGGAAGAGAGTACACATTAAAAAGATACCCAAAAGTATACTACCAGAAGTCAATTCACTGAGATTAAAATAATGACTAGAATAGTATGAAAAAAGTGTTTTTTAAAATAAGTTGAGGATGCTAAAAATCTCATAATGTCCATACAAAAATAATTAGCATAAGTATACAAAAAGAACAAACCTTAAATTTTACACAAAAAAGAGTTATAAAAATACAAAAGTCTATACCTAGAATAAACTTCATATTGAACTCAGAGGAAAAACAATAGGTGAAACAAAAGGTTTCTGCGGGGTTAACTCAGAATAACACCCAGAGAAAAAGAAGAAAAGATATTTTTAGAAAAGAGAGAGGAAAAAATATCGCAAGACATGGAGGATAATCAAGAGCCTCCAATAAATAACTAATAGGTATTCCAGAGATAAAAAGTGGTCCTGGACTGATGGTGCCCTAAGATGGCTATCAAGAGCAAGTTCAATTTTTTCTGGAAAAGTCGATTTCTATCTCCATTCTTATTGAATCACCACAGATAAAAGTTACAAGAAAAGTAAGCTACATGGAAAAGACTCTGACAAGTACAGGTTTCTGGTAACTGTACTGCTGAACTGAATGAATAAGCATTTTCAGAACTTTAATGGAAAACTGATGATTTCATAAAAGTGCTAACAAAAGATCAAGATGAAAAAAATTAATTACATGGGACTGATTGAACTGATGAGGATGATTATAATTTTTGTGACTTTCTGTTTGAATTTAAAAAAAAAGAAAAGAAAAGTAAGCTAAATCTTTAATGTGAGCCCTGTAAAAATATCCATGAGGGCTTCCCTGGTGGTGCAGTGGTTGAGAGTCCGCCTGCCGATGCAGGGGACGCGGGTTCATGCCCCGGTCCAGGAAGATCCCACATGCCACGGAGCGTCTGGGCCCGTGAGCCATGGCCACTGAGCCTGCGCATCCGGAGCCTGTGCTCCACAACAGGAGAGGTCACAACAGTGAGAGGCCCATGTACCGCAAAAAAAAAAAAAAACTATGACTTTTTTTATGGAACTAGAATCAATAATCCTAAGATTTATATGGAACCACAAAAGACCAAGAATTGCCAAAGCAATCCTGAGAAAAAAGAGCAAATCTGGAGGTATAACCTTCCCAGACTTTAGACAATACTACAAAGCTACAGTAATCAAACAGCATGGTATTGGCACAGAAACAGACATCTGGAACAGAATAGAGAGCTCAGAAATAAACCCATACACCTTCGGTCAATTAATCTATGACAAAGGAGACAAGAATATAAAATGGAGAAAAGACAGTCTCTTCAGCAAGTGGTGCTAGGAAAGCTGGACAGCCTCATGTATATCAATAAAATTAGAACACTCTCTCACACCATATACAAAAATAACCTCATATACAAAAATAACCTCAAAATGGTTTAAAGACCTAAATATAAGACATGACACCATAAGACTCCTAGGAGAAAACATAGACAAAACATTTTCAGACATAAATTGCAGCAATATTTTCTTAGATCAGTCTCCCAAGGCAAAAAGAAATAAAAGCAAAAACAAACAAATGGGACCTAATAGAACTTAAAAACTTTTGCACAAAGGAAACCATCAACAAAGAGACAACCTACAGAATGGGAGAAAATATTTTCAAATGATGCGACCGACAGTGATTTAATTTCCAAAATATACAAGCAGCTCATATAGCTCAATGTCAGAAAACAAACAACCCCATCAAAAAATGGGCAGAAGATCTAAAAAGATGTGTCTCCAAAGAAGACATACAGAGGGCCAACAGGCGCATTAAAAAATGTTCAACATCACTAATTATTAGAGAAATGTAAATTGAAACTACAATAAGGTATCACCTCACACCAGTCAGAATGACTATCATCAAAAAGTCTACAAATAATAAATGCTGGAGAGGGTGTGGAGAAAAGGGAACCCTCCTACACTTTTGGTTGAAATGTAAATTGGTATAGCCGCTATGGAGAACAGTATGAAGGTTCCTTAAAAAGCTGAACATAGAGCTCCAGAAATCCCACTCCTGGGCATATACCCAGCAAAGACAAAAACTGTAATTTGAAAAGATATCAGTACATGCACCCCAATGTTCATAGCAGCTCTATTTACAATAGCCAAGACATGGAAACAACCCAAATACCCATCAATAGATAATTGGTTTAAGAAGATGTGGTGTATATATATATATATCTCATTACTTAGCCATAAAAAAGAATGAAATATTGCCATTTGCAACAACATGAATGGACCTGGAGAATATCATACTAAGTGAAGTAAGTCAGACAGAGAAAGACAAATATTATATGTTATTACTTATTTGTGGAATCTAAAAATAATACAAATGAATCTATATACAAAACAGAAACAGACTCACAGATAGAAAACAAACTTAGGGGATAAATTAGGAGTATGGGATTAACAGATACAAACTACCATATGTAAAGTAGATAAGCAATAAGGATTTACTGTGTAACACAGGGAATAATATTCAATATCTTGTAATAACCTGTAATGGAAAATAATCTTAAATATATATGTGTATATGAATCTCTTTGCTGTACACCTAAAGTACAATATTGTAAATCAACTATACTTCAATAAAAAAAAATAAGCTTTCAGTCAAAATCTATAAAACAAACAAGGAAATAAGATACCGTGAGAAAAATAGAACAGAAACAAAGAGGCAGCTAAATAAAATTCCAAGCCTTCAGAAATAAGAGTAACCAGAAAACAAAGTACAAGCATATATAAAAGGTATTAGACACATGGCTGAAATCAAGAAAAAAGAAAATTATCTGGCAAAGAAATGAATAGAATTTCTAAAGAGGAAAAAAATACAATTATTTGAATGAAAAAATTAATGGGCAGGAATAGCATTTTAGCAATAGATTGATAAAAAGAAAATTAGCAAATGGAAGATACAGATGAGGAAATTACCCAGAATGTGGCAGAGAAAGACAGAAGTAGAAAATATTAAAGAGTGGTTGAGAGACATGAAGGATGAAGTGAGAAATATATAGGTTTATATATTGGAATATATATGTTATATATATATACTCAAATATATATATACATATATATACAAATATGTGTATATATATTTATATTTATACCAATTTAGGGAAGCAGATAGCCCAACAAATTCCAAGGAGAGTAAATTGAAAAAACTACAAATTATAATTCATCATAGTGAAATGGCAGAAACTAATGGCACATAAAAAATCACCTAGACGGGGCTTCCCTGGTGGCGCAGTGGTTGAGAGTCTGCCTGCCGATGCAGGGACATGGGTTCGTGCCCCGGTCCCGGAAGATCCCACATGCCGTGGAGCGGCTGGGCCCGTGAGCCATGGCCGCTGAGCCTGCGCGTCCAGAGCCTGTGCTCCGCAACGGGAGAGGCCACGACAGTGAGAGGCCCGCATACCGCAAAAAAAAAAAAAAAAAAAAAATCACCTAGAGAAAAAAGAGGGATTATCTTCAAATGAATGTTAAACAAAACCATAGAGAACAATTTATATTAAAGTCTTGGGAAAATATATGCCAGCCAAACAATAGCTAAATAAACTGGTTTAGTCATTTTGACATCTGGCAAAGTAGAATTTAAGGAAAAAGACAACATAAAATGTCAACATATAATAATTTTTAAAAACCCACCAGGAAGTTACAGAAATCTCGAGCTACAAAGTGGATTTGAGAATGGATTGGAGAAGGAAAAGACTGCAATGTGAAGTTCAGTGAGGAAGGTAAGAAGATTGTGGGCTGGATGTGGTTTTAGAGAACTCTGTGGTGACCTTCAAGAGAACAGTGTTATTGAACTGATGCAAGAGTGAACCAGATGCAGTACCAGGAAGAACGAAGGAGAGGTAAAAAAGTGGAGACGTCAGAATTGTGTCTGGGACGTGACAGGGAGAGCCATCACAGAAGCTAGAGGGGGTACGTGGAGCCGAGAGGTTTATTCTTTTTTTTTTTAATGTGGACATATTTTTAACAAAAGCTTAGATTTTGTGATTTTTGCTTGGCAACGTGGAACATTATAATGTTTTTTTTCTTTCTTTTGTCCTTTTCTTCTCTGACCACACCGGAGGAATCAGAAAAAGAAGCACTTTAGGGTCATGCCACTTTGTTGGTGTGAGTACAAGAGAGAAAGTAGAGAAGATGTTGAAGAACCACACCCACAAGCATGGCCTCCTACCACCCTCTGATGCCACCTAGCAAAGTGGTTTCATCAGTGTCAGAGCTGAGCAACCAGGTAAGCAACTCTTCCTTCACAGGAAGTGATGGTGAAGAAGTGAGAGGTTGTTATGGGCTAATCATGTCCTCTCAAAGTTCATATGCTGAAGTCCTAACCCCCAGTATCTCACAACATGACTGTATTTAGAGATGGGGTCTTCAGAGGGTGAGCCCTAATCCATAGGACTGGTGTACTTATAAGAAGAGGGGATGAGAACACCAACACACATGGGGAGAAGACATTAATCTGCAAGGAAAGGGAAAAAGCCTCAAAAAAACCCCAACCTTGCCAGCACCTTATCTCAGATTTCTAGCCTTCAGTATTATGAGAAAATAAATTTGTTGTTCAAGCTAAGTCTGTGGTGCTTCATTATGACAGCCCTAGCAAACTAATACAGAGGTATAGGATGAAAGGTAGAATCCTGGACTCATTCCCTCCTTAAATTCCCAAATCTTTTTATTTTTATTTTTTAAATTAAGATGTGATAGGACATTGTAGCCAAGCTTACAGTCAAGCCAGTGATCAGAATCAGAGAGTCAGATCAGTAGATCAGAGAGTTTGACCCTAATAGTCCCAGAAAGAATTAAGTGCAAAGCCACCTTTGAACAATTATCCCTTGATCTATTTCTTAGTCTTGAATTGCATTCAGATAATGTTACTCAACCGAGTACACCAGGAATGGCATATTTTATGCCCAGGTCATAATGTAGCCCAAATAATACCACACCAACAAGTTTTAAATTCTCAAGTTGAAGAATAGCCCCATTCCATTGTTAAGAAACCATAGAAAATAATTGATGGAGAAATTTAAGTTCACACAGTGAACCCTCCCCACCTTGTGGTCACATCGAAATATAAAACACTGCATAAGTAAAAGCGATTCGAAAAATAAAGTCAAAATCTAAAAAGCTGTATCACTGTTTATTTGGTCAGAAACACTAAAGTCTAAAAATATAAACTTCCCTTTTACACAAGCTTGTGAGATTTCCAATAGTTTCCAATATACTTGGAGACAGTTTTCATAATTAAAATAAATTAAAATAGTTTTAGGTACTTAGTATGTCCTAAACTTTGGAATTAAATCTCATGTGTTAGAATAATGAACATGTAACTTATTAATGGCATAGTATTTTGTGAAATCCTTTAGTTCTTTGGCTTCCAGTGTTCTCAATGTGCAAATAAGAATAATAAGGCAAACCATCCACTATGTTAAAGATCAAGTTTAAATAGTTTGTGGGAAAACATTTTGTTAACTCTAAGGCATAGTATTAAGAATACTATCTCATTATTTTTTAAATTTACCCTTCAGTAAAAAAGGGGCCTATGGGATTTTTCTTTCTGAAATTGTTCAGCAAAACTGCTCTTTCTCATATAGAATCTAGAATTGGAGTCTCATCTAGAATCTTATGGGTTAGTCGCTGTTAACCATTATGTTCTGAATCCTGTTTGCTGCAAAAATGTCATGAAACCCAATTTTCTCCTTTTCTAAGCACCTCAGACTATCCAAGTTTTACCTCTCAACTGTATATTTTTAAACTAGGTAATAGGAAGCAATGGCCATTTGGACTTGCTGCAGTCAGAACTGTACTGTAAACACTTATCACACCCATTCCTCACAGGCCAAAACGAGGGACCCCTGGAGATCAGCCTCCCTTTCAGGCTGTGTCCAATTAAACATGGCAACAGGCCAATGGAAAACAAAATATCCATTTTTAAAAAGAAAAAAATGCACTTGATTTATCTTTGAACCCAAGAATGTGTGACAGCATGTTATAAATTGTGCTTAAGGTGGGGAATTTTAAAGTTGAAGCTCTAAGGACTCCCTCCCCCAAAGATTTGAAGCTTCTTGTTCTTCTGAGTGTCAGATGGGTACATATGGTGTATTACTTCTCTGGAACTTAATGATCTAGGTTTTCTACCTTTTAATATTTATGATGCTATATAAAGGCTCTGTGTACTTGACATTTCCAGGGCCAATTTTTGCAAATGGTCTTAACCCAGGCTCTAAATTTGCAAACACAAATTATTTGGGCAAATATTTCTGGCAGTTAGATAAAAATGCAGTGTTTGAGGATGTTATTTGATGCACACAATTTTAGAGACCATGCTGTTAGAAGGTAGAGTAGCCTCCCTAAAAAATTTCTTGAAAAACCTGAAAGTTTACTTATATCCACAAACTTTATCTTAAAAAGGAAAAGCAGGATAGAATTTTGAAATATTTTATGGTACATACCAGATGATCTAAAATCTTTACCCAAGTCATTATTATTTGCAATTAGCTTCACAAAAGAAGGCAGGTAGCATAGCACCTTCTATTTCATTCCTGGGGATTTGACTCCCTCATCTCATCTTCCCCATTATAGACAATACAGTAAAACACCAAAAACTAACCAAGAGATTTACAGGGACCAATTAAGTAGAAGGGGATGCTCTCCTTCTCCCAGGTACTTGAATGAAGGGCTCAGGGGAACAATTTTTCCATGATCAACTGCCCAAGGTTCTAAATTGTCTCTTTCATTTCACCCATTACAACATTAGCTTAATACAGTCACAAGGTTTCTTTCCAAATTCTAGTAATAAAATCAATATAAAATGGAATTTTCCAATCCACATTTGTGATTTTCCTTTATTTGTGTTTTTAAAAAATCTTTTCTAAAGCTCCATGAGTGGTCTGCCCAAAGTGTAAGTGCCTGATTGATTGACAGATTATTTTACAGCTAGTACTTACTATTTCTTTTTATTAAGAGCTGAGTGGCTTTTAGAGAAAAAACAATAGGATAAAAAAGAAAAAGGTCTTTGATTCACTTATTTCAAATAGAAAATTGTAGAGAAAAAAGTTATAAAGTTAGCAATTTTGACAGTATGTGCATTTCTTGCATCATATATTAATTGGTAGTCATAAATTGTAACAAGTGGACATACAATGCAAAAGTGAAAAGGTAAAGATGTAGAATTTTTAAGGTATTATGCATTGGGTGATAATTGATCTTTTCTTAGTTCTTATATGAGTGAGTTTTTAAATATAAAACTAAAATACATAGAATGTGAGGACTGTGACTCCAGTGTATAGTTTATGAAACTATGGGGATTGTTCTTACGTAAAAAATCAGGTGCTGCTTTCTCCATTACTGTCTTTATATTGTTTTTATTTTTCCTTTTAGAATAGTTGGATATTTTTTAGAACTATAAAAAATTTAGATGACTTTTCCAAAATTTTGTTGATATCCTTTGTCATACATTTATATGCCACATATAGCTTTCCTACGTTATTTCCTGTTTTATTTACCCTTGGTTGATATTTGACGAAAGAAAAAAAAACAGTTGGTAAAATTCTTATTTTAATCTCCACAGAACCAGTAAAACCTATCACCTGCTTTCTGTTCTGATTGGGTTAATTTTAAACAATTATTCAATATCTAAAGAGACAGAAACCCTGTATAACTTTTAATGAAAATAAGTCAAAAATTTAGCAACTTTGAGCAAGATAGCCTTCTGATTTAAAACATGCTTTTCAAAAATCAGTCCTTTGAAAAAATTTTAATTACCTGATATGGATAGCAACCTAGAACTAAACAATCATATATACTCTGGGCCATTGGTTTATAATGCTTCATGTATTTCACATGTCCATCTGAAGTTTGCTACTCAGCAATGCATAAAACATAAGAGAGATGAACAGATTAAATAAATCACCCTGCTATTGGCCAATCAGTTGTATTTTTTGGTCATGCATCTCCAAATGGTAAGTACTCTAAGAAGGATATTCAGACGGCAAGGCCTATCTTCTGTGTACCCTTACATGAATGATCACTTCTAACGTGGTGGTGGCTAGAAAAAGTTTAGTACAGTTGTTGCCCATTAGGCTCTAGTCTCATAAATGGGTTTTTAAGAATTCCTTGGGCAAATGGGAGAGCTGAGCATAGCAAGCTGGGTCTAAATTCAATATCACCATATACAGCAAACTTTCCACAAGTGTAAAATAACATTGTTGGGCTGCACCCCTCAGGCCTGCAGGCTTGTAATTGCCCAGGGGCAAGACCAAAGAAAGAGCCCAGAAGCAGTGACAGGGACATCAAGGACTTATTGAATAGGGAAACTTACAAGTCAGAAGTCCTGGAGCGACGATGTTTAGCAGACAGCAGCAGGACACAGGAAAAAACTTGACTACCTGAAGGAGAAGAAGGCTACCATTTATAGGGGGAATTGACTTCAGGTTGGCTCATAAGTTACCGGGGAAACCAGCGACTGGGCGGGGGGGCAAGCACGAAAGCAGTTCTGATTAAGCCCTGTAATTAAGAGAATTGGATAGTCATGTGAGTGAAGCAGGTCCTGGTTGAGAAGAGGATGGACAGAGGGCAGGAGAACAGCCATCTTGAATGGCCTGACCATACCAATATCCATGACCAAATTGAGCTAGCAGACAAGAATAGGAATCAATAAGTACAGCTGAGTATTATTTATTTTTTAGTCATTCAAAGAGCTACTTTTAGGCTGAAGCTGTGAGTGTCTTTAAAATGCTTTTTTGGGGATTTGTGATTAATTTTAGCCTGGGGAGACTGGTTTAGAGCTCCAAATTTAGATGATACCGCTGAGCTCTTGGAATTGACTGAGGGAAGTTGTTGAATGTTTGGCCTAGAAACAGAAGCATGTTACATAAAGAGACGCCACAGCACTGAGGTAACACTGCAGGAGGCAAAACCAAAATGAGGCTGCATCTGAGTTCAGCACACATAGGGGAAAAGGACCGAGTAAATTATGCACCTGCACCAAACCAGGTTGATGAATGAAAGAGTGATTGATGAACAAAAGCGAGGGCTAAAAATCACATTAGTCTCTTAGTAAGTGAGGGAGGGAAATGTGATTCTTCTTAGGAAAAACTTATATAAAAGTATGATTCCATGTTGATTTTTAAACAGAACCCATTCAGAGTAGGCAATTCCTGACGGCCCCCTGGCAGCCACTCTTTCTTTGTTCAGTGTCTGCCTGCCAATCAAGGCTTTCAGGCATTCACCTACTGTGGATCCCAGTCACCTTGCAACCTGCCTTTATTGTTCTATCCACATTTGCATTTGTCTTTGATGCCTCCTGCTTTCCCCTGCTTATTCCTCCTTTTCCTTTTAAGGCACCTTGTCTATTCATATTCCTTTTTGTCTTTTCCTTATCAATAGCCATGTTCGGCCCTTATTCTGGGTTCTATGATGGTCATTTCACTGTTTGAAAGATCACCCTATTAAAATTGGGTAGGGTGGGCCCCCATCCAGTTGTCAAGGGAATTTTTTTTTCCATTAATTTTTTTTTTTTTTTTGCGGTATGCGGCCTCTCACTGTTGTGGCCTCTCCCGTTGTGGAGCACAGGCTCTGGACGCACAGGCTCAGCGGCCATGGCTCCTTGGCTCAGCCGCTCCGCGGCATGTGGGATCTTCCCGGACCGGGGCACGAACCCGTGTCCCCTACATCGGCAGGTGGACTCCCAACCACTGCACCACCAGGGAAGCCCTTTTCCATTAATTTTGCACACTATTCCAAGATAGTCTTTTAGAAGGATTACATTTTTCTTGATTTTGCATATCTAGGAAGAAATGGATAAAAAGGCAGTCAAGAAATAAGAGGAGGCAAAAAGTAAATAATTGGAGCTGCCACTCATTGCTGATGGTACAAAGACTTTGTAAACTGGCACCACTACTTTTGGTGCTTGAGAGGTTTTAATAAAGCTTGATACATGCCTACTCTATAATACAGCAACTCCATTGCTCTGTAGACCTCCCAAAGGAATGAGTGTTTATATCTTTAAAAAATTGTACAAGAATATTCATAGAGACTCTATTCAGCATAGGCAAAAAACTGGCAACAGTGTAAATGTCTACCAATAGGAGAAAGAATTAACAAGCTACATATACACACAATGATATGGATGAATCTCAAAACAATTGTATTTAGTGAAAGAAGACAGACATAAATGAGTACATAAAAGTATATTTCCATTTGTATGAAGTCCAAGAATAGGCAAAAACTAACCAATGGTAATAGAAATCAGGATAGAGCTTCCTCTGGGAGGGGGGATCATTATCTGGGAAGGAGTATGAAGAAATTTTCTGGGGAATGGAAATATACTAATTTGCTCTGAGTGATGGTTACTTGAGTATAAATATATATTAAAAATTTCCAAGCTATACACTTAGGATTTATTCATTTTACTATATGAAAAGTATACCTTATTTTAAAAAGGAAGGGGAAGGGATAAAAGAAGATTTGGTGAAAAGAGCACAGGTTTGGAAATAAGATGAACCTGGATTCAGAATCATAGCTTGAGTTTAATAATTCTATGATTTGGGGCAACTTATTTCATCTCTTTCAACCTCAGTTTCCTCACCTGTAAAATAGGAAAACATCACCTATCTCATAGATGTGTTAACCACATTAAATTATTTAATGGTAGTCAATCAAGAAATACTAGTTTCTTTCATGACCCCTTCTTTTCTGTTTTGACTAATTATTAGCAGTGGCAAGAGTCCTAACAAGTATTCTTTCTACTATGCCACCAGATAGGTTTGTATGTACATTAAGTTTGAGGAGTACTGCTCTAGAAAATTCCCAGTGTATAGCAGTACATTCAAGGCTCTCATAAATTATGCTTTAAAGAAATCTATTTAGTACTGCTTGAAACCGCATCTCCCAATCTTATTAGATCAAAGAACTGCCCCTGCCCCTCCAAACATGTATTTTTTTCGGGAAAGACATAACCATTATCCCTCCACAAGATTTTGTTCTAAAGAAAACACCTTGAGAAACATGTTAGTATAGCACATCTCCCAGTGATGAATAAGAATTTGGGGGTATCCTCTGGCACATTTCAGAAATGTTGAGTTCAGGATTAGTCTGCCAGATACAACTGCAGCTCTTAGAACCACTTAATTTGCTGCTTTGACTCTATTAATACATATGTGCTTGGACAAATAACCCAAGTATGTGATTCTCAAATGTGAGTGAAGGGCACATCAGAATCATGTGGTGAGTTCTATAAAAATACACATAGATATATCATTCAGATTCTACTTTGGATAAACAAGAATGGCAATACAATCTGCAGGGGCTGTTGAAAATACTGTCCCCAACACTCCCGCCCCACATTCCGGGCGTTCTGGAAGATACCGTCTAGTGATTACAACGCGCACCCT
Source organism: Leucopleurus acutus (assembly GCF_964270905.1). Taxonomy (NCBI): domain Eukaryota; kingdom Metazoa; phylum Chordata; class Mammalia; order Artiodactyla; family Delphinidae; genus Leucopleurus; species Leucopleurus acutus. Next base: position 75,231,397 of record NC_139144.1, read on the forward strand.
GACCCAGGTGAGAACTATTGGTTTAAATAAATGCACCTCAACTCTGATTGCCCGTTAGTATCACTCTGGCTTAAAAACATCAATTCCAAAGCCCACGGACTGACTTAATTGGCCTGGGGTTAGACTTGGAGATTGGCATGTTTTAAAGCTTCCCAGGTGATATTAATATGCAGCATGAGTTGAGAACCACTGGTCTAAGAAAAATAACGGTGTTTCTTTGACCCCATCACCAAAACTACCCATCATTTTGTTCTTAAGTTAAAAATACAGTCATTTCAGTGGTGAGTATTAGTCAAAAGAATGTCTGTGCTGAAATTTCTTATGTGGGGTCCCTTGTCTCTATATGGAGAATGGTGAACATCAAAGTGGTGTTTCAGAAAGTACAGGACAGTGAGGTGGGTGAGAATTGCTGCTGAGTCATTAAGATAATATGAGATCTGGGCAGTTTGCACACTGCCCTCCATCCATATTCATTCAGAGCTTTAAAACTGGATATTACATACAAGCAATTTGTAGATATCTGAGTGTAGAAAAACCTCTAAAAGGCTTTTTTCATTGTCTTTAAAAATAATCATTTTATAATTTAACTTCATTTGAACAATTTTTAAGTAAATGCAGTTATTATCAGAGAACTAGTTTTTCCCAAGTCACCTAATTCATACTAAGTAAAGGCCATAGCAAGGCTTTTAAAAATAAGCACTATTCTTCTTTTTGAGAAAGAATCCACCATTAACAAAGATGTTTTTAAAGCTTCCATCATCCAATACCTTTAAGACTTCATTTCAATATTTATTATAAGTCAAAACTGGTATTCAATTAAATGTGTAAGTAGTAAATGATTTTATTTACTTTTATTTTTTCAGTAAGGAATGACTTTATTAAGAGGGACTATTGCAGCAGGCGGAAACGCCTAGTGTTAGCCAGAATTGTTTCAGGGAAGGAATGGAGGAACAAAGCTCTGATATGCGGCGGCCAGTGGCTGGGGAGGGAAGGAGGGACTTGTTAAAAACTGCTTTGTGGGCGGGGCTGGGGTGATAGTATGGGTGAGGGCAGGGGGGCAAGTGCAGGATGGTGGAGGAGAGGGGAACTGTCTTGAAACTTAACAAACTGCTTTAAATAATTGCAATAGGGCTTCCCTGGTGGCGCAGTGGTTGAGAATCTGCCTGCTAATGCAGGGGACACGAGTTCGAGCCCTGGTCTGGGAGGATCCCGCATGCTGCGGAGCAACTAGGTCCGTGAGCCAAAACTACTGAGCCTGCACGTCTGGAGCCTGTGCTCCGCAACAAGAGAGGCAGCGATAGTGAGAGGCCCGCTCACCGCGATGAAGAGTGGCCCCCGTTTGCCACAACTAGAGAAAGCCCTCGCACAGAAATGAAGACCCAACACAGCAAAAATAAATTAATAAATTCCTACCCCCAACATCTTCTAAAAAAATAATAAATAATTGAAATAACAGGAAAAGAGCAGGCAGGAAATGTCTGTTGTCAGGCACATGGAGGAGGGGTGGGGATCTGGGACTGACGCAGAGCAAACAAGTTATAGTGCTGGAAGTTCTCACAAATAAACGGTCTCGCTGTCCTAAGTCAATCCAGCATCGGTTATGTCAAACAACGTTTTTGATCAGCCTTGTCAAGGGCTCGGCTGGAATATTAGCTCCCCAAAGAGTGCCTGTGTTCAACTACTACCAGTCATTCAGGTACCCCATTGCCATTTACGTCTCTTCTAGCATTTGCCATTTGCTTTTTCTTTCTTTTTTGTTTCTAATATTTATTTATTTATTTATTTATTTGGCTGCGCTGGATCTTCCTTGCCACGTGTAGAATCTTCCTCTCGACATGTGGGATCTAGTTCCCTGACCAAGGATGCAACCCGGGCTCCCTGCATTGGGAGCACGGAGTCTTAGCCACTGGACGACCAGGGAAGTCCTGCTATTTGCTTTCTTCCTTATTTGATTTTTCTGTGTATATGCTGTGTTGTTTATTTTACATTCCTGGTATTTAGAATAGTGCATGGTATACAGTAAGTACTCAATAAACATCAATTCAATGAATGAATAATTACCCTGTAAAAATACACAACAATTTAGACTTCCATAGGCAGCGAACCACCCTATGGATACTGCTGAATGCAGTCGACGCTGGGGTCGGTAGATCCGCGATTGGCTGAATCCGCAGATGCGGAACCCGCTGAATAGGAGGGCAGAATGTAAGACTACACCATGTTACATAAGGGACTTGAACATCCATGGCTTTTCGTATGGGTGGGGCGGTGGTCCTGGAACCAATCCTCCACAGATACTGAGGGAACACTCGTAGTAAATGATTTTTAAAAAAAACCTTAGAAGTGCCTTATCTAAAGGTAGCTTTGAGGGCATATTTCTTGTTTACTTGTCTTCCTTGTGCATTAATATCCCTCTTTTTTACCATTTGGAAATAAACAGACTCATTGGTAGAGGCGGGAAGTTTTGTGGAAAAAGAAATATCTATTTACTTAAAATGTACCAATACTATCTAGGGGGGCAGGGGAAGCCTGAATAAGCCTTCTGGGAGATGAGTTAATGTGATTTTATTAAACCAGCCTTCCAAACTGTGTGGGCATGACCCTAATAGAAATCTGGGCATTGATGTGTTTTACAAAAAAAGTTTGTCTGTTTTGGGGTTAACTGGATTATTAAAACACACACACACACACACACACACACACACACACACACAACTCCTCTAATTGTCAAGTGATAGATAATGTTTACTGAAGTGTGTGATATAATATTTTTTAGTAATAGTAAATATAAATTGAGGCAGTCAGATCTTTTATCAACTGAAGGCATTATAGTATTGCTATTGATAGAACTTTTCTAGTCCTTGCCTTATATAATTTAAACAGTGCTGGTCACCAAACCTTTGCAAGGTTTAATTGCTCTTCAGGGGAACAGTGTGGAGCAATTATATGAATGATACCAGATCTCGACGATTAAGTTATGTGAAAAGATGGGGAAAGTTGAGCAAATTCTCAGTGGAAAAGGAAAGACTTCATGCAACCCAACTGAAGTTTTAAAAATTATAAGGTGGATTGATAAAATTGATCCAAGCAAACTCTTTATGTTTCAAGACCAGAGAAGTGAGTAGATATGATCTGAAAATTTGAAAGTTGGGAACAAGGAAAAAAGAAGGCAAAACTCTTTTACACAAAGGATAATAAGCATATGGAATAAATTACTATAAAGGGCCCCTGAAGCAAGGAGCATCATTGAATACAGGAGGGAATGAAATGAATTTCTAAATGAAAAGGGAAGATAGAGAAGAACAGGAAGAAAATAGGCTGGTGGAAACAAGGGAAACTTTAAAAGGCAGGTATGATGAGCAGAGAAACCTTTCATTGGGGTCCCTTCACTTCTTCCTGATAGTGCTGTTAAATGGCTTTTGGCATAGCCTGTAATCTAAAATAATGTCATAGCGTGGTGCCCCATGCTGTCACATTTAACCAAATGCTACATGGCATTTAACATTCGTCTACCTTCAGGGATGTCTAAATACAACTCTATGTAATGTAATTCTATTCTGCAAATAGGTGGTTTGAGAATACTACCCACCTTTTTGACCAATGAAGTTCAACTTTTCTATGGGTGTTGCAGATTCAAGGAACTCCTCCTTAGTCTGTTGCTTTAAAAAATAAATTGTTTCCCATAAGCACCTATAATCTAGTGCATGTCAATAATAGATGAGACGATTTCCAATAGGACATACAGAAAGTATGAAAGCATATTAACCATTTGTAAACTATTCAAAATGGGACTGATTGTCTCTCGTTGAGCACACTGTCTTCTGTTATATCTGAAAGAATCCCCTGCTTTTTTAGCTGGAAGCATGAATCTTTTTTTAGGAAAGTGTGCTGAGGCTGAATACAGGATTTCGAGTGATGGATGATTTGAAACATTAATATGTAAGGTATTGCTAGCTAATTATTCAGCGGTTACTTCAGTGACTTAGATGGGGAATAGGTTTCCTTTGGGAGACAGGATTCTGCTTTCAAGTGGTGCTAACTAAAGTATTAGTACTAACAGTTATATAGTACCTGTTACTGCTAATTCTCTCCCAAAACGTATAGGTACATCACTTTCTAAAATATAAAATGCTTAATAGGAGCATAGTCATTGAGTGCTTGGAAAATATCTACTTGGTTAAAACAGACAAGAAAGTTTTCTTTAATTTAGGCTTAATTGTGAGTTTTTAATATTGCTTTCGTAGGTATAGTCTTTTCCCCACACTTGGGCAGCATACTCTTGTCATTTTCTGAATACCAACAAAAACCACGAGAGGACATTGAGCAGGGCGATGGCTTCTTAGTGACTAACTTAGAACTTTTTGAACTTCTCAAACATAAAAGGACATTTTCAGATGGAAAAGTTCATCAATAACGCATTGAGACCATTATCAAAGTCTGTTGGCCTAGATGTCTCACTTTGAGATTCAAGTCAGATGTGGGACATGTCCACTATTCACAGGCAAGTTTAGTGTATATTAATGACAGACCGTAATCTGCCAGGATGCCCAAAGGAGATTGTAGTTTTAAGAAATGGAATCTAAAATGCCATGAGTCTATCCAGAGAGGCACATAGGTAGGACAGGCTCCACTAGATTCCTAGATTTGGGCACGAATTCTATGCACTGTAAAAGAACTCTAGGTAACTGGCACAGTGGGCACATTAGGTCTAAACCTTTGACTCTTCAGTCCAGTGCAGAGCTGACAAAATCATGGAGCTGATCTCACCACTCCTGTGTTCTCTGACTCTCACTTCACCCCAAAGCAAACCAATGAAAGGCACTGGTAAATAACCATGGCATTCTTTCCCACTAATACACAATCTTTCTTAAAACTGTCCTCCCAGGAAATCCTCACAATCTACTGGGTTCGGCACTGTAGATGAAACCTATTTAATAATCCTTGCACCGATCCTTACATAGACGCAAATTCAGAATGGGGCTTGAAAAAATATCTGTGGAAAGTGTCAGGGTAACTCTGAGCAACAGGACAAGCCACTTTCCTACAAAAACAATGTCTTTCCTTTCTGATTTCATAATGAATAATACAGGGCATGCGGGGCGGGGGGAGATTTTTGGTGTCAAAGGGCATCGAAAGTTAGTTAAGACGTATTCGTTTTGTGGAGACAATCTCAGAATGGATTTTTGGTTTTTTTTCATTTGAGGCTTTTTGGCTTCATTTTCTCAAAAGTTAGATACAGATTGGCAGACAGGTAAGTAGCTGGGTGGACATATAGGTACATAAGGAGGTAATAGCACTGATTAATTTTGGTTGACCGTGCTTTGCAACATTTTATTTTACAAGCTGGTTTTGTGTTATAGAAATATAGACACAACAATACCACAGAGAAATATTTGTCTTATGTTTAAATTTTAGGGGCACTGAATTTACTGTGTATAGTTAAAGAAACACATACTAGTATTTTGTGTATGCTGAGATTAATTTTCAATATGCAGTCTCCCTTGGGACATTTATATTCTTCCAATCAGCATGGAACTGTCCATCAAAACTAACATTATAAATTTTTTTTTAACTTGGCACTGAGAAATGTTTCAGGGCTTTCTTTAAAGAGCCCTAGACAGATTAGCAATCTTCCTGTAAAAATGACCTCTGTCATTTTCCCCGTGCTGGCTACTTATTTCAATGCAGTTGAAGTCAGAGGAGAAGAGGCGTTTCCCCTCTTTTTCCTCCCTCTCCCTTTTAGATAATTTTAGAACCATTTGTTTAAGGCATAGAATTTATGGCTATTTTAAGAAAGTACTGATATTTATTTTAGAATGCAACCTGCATTTTGGTGTAAAGTTTATTTTAATTAGACCAGCAGAAAATAGTTTCCAAAAGGGAAAATACATTTTTTCTCACAAATTGCTTCCATAATTTTTGAACCCTGCTAAGCATTTTTAATAGATATGTGCCCTTAGCTCATCTTTTGCATGCTAACAATTTAATCTGAATACCAATATAGACACAAAATAAACGATTGTTTCCTGCCAGAGGTATCTGCAGAAGAAATCTTGGAGTAAAACATTGTCTTTGCAGCTCATTGTGTCTCTAATTAGAGTGGAAGGAGGCAGAAGCTTGCTGGTGTCAGTCTGTGTTTAGCATGCCCTGGAGCCTCAAACTCCTGTGGGTATCAAAGTGCACTAATTAAATGAGGGGTCCACAATATGGCACTAAACAGCAGAGTGCGAGAAAGAGTCCAGTGTCCTCAGTGCCTTTGAGAATCTGTGGCCCACGCTAATTACCCATTGTTGAATTGACTTTCCATTCTGTGAGGAATGAATGGTTCCACTCTCCCTCCTCCCTCCACCCCTCCCCCTTTCTATTTTACCATCTTTGCTTTGGCCGCCTAATTAATCTTATGGAAATCTCCCGAAGCCAGATTCCAGCAAGGTTGCCCCGATGTTTATAATTTGATTTGTGATGATAAAAGTGAAGGCACCCGGTGATGGAACAGTGTCATTTTCAACGCTCTTGAGAATCGAAGAGGCTATCAATCTTTCCCACGTGCATGGCAAACTGATATCCTAGAAAATTAACTTCAATTAATAACAGAAATCCCCAGACACATGAGAAAGCGAAGCTGCTTTGAAAGAGAACCTTCAAAGATGTCTCTGGACTGTCTTTTATATGCAGACCTTTTTTTATATAAGAGATCCTCAATGAGGAAATATATATATGCGTGCTTGCATGTGTGTGTGTGTGTGTGTGTGTGTGTGTGTGTGTGTGTGTGTGTGTGCCTTTTTTTTCAATACTAATTTCAGGGAGGTATGGTGTCATTCATACCTAGTGTAGAAAGAATTTAACCAAAGTTCTCTAGGTTTAATATCAAAGCATTCCTGTCTTTAAGCTCCAACATTTGGTGTCTTTTTTCTTTTGATTTGATGAGCAATGCAATTCTAAACATCATTTGAAAACTTTTCTTCTTATCCATAAAGCCTTTCTGTGGGCAATCAGCATCTTAAATGTAATCACAAAATATACATACATGTACAAACATACATACACAGTAAAACTCACTAAAATTTTTGACAGGAAAGAATTCAACAGAACCTGTCCAATATAGTAAGAGTTGGATTGAATAAGGAATAAAAAGCCTCTTTCCCACAAAGTTTTATATCAGATATTACTTGATTTAATACAAGTCTACTCTCTAAGTATGTGCTCCAATTCTGGATTATACCTTAAAAAAGAGAAAGAAAGCAGTTATTCTTGGACAGCACAATTTCAGTTTATTGATTAAAAGATTTATAATATTTTATCACAACAACTGGAATGAATGCACCATCCAGAATAATCTCAGAGATAAATACCTAATTCCTTCTCTCGCTCTTCTCCTCCTTCTGCTTCTTTTTCTGCTTATATTTCTACTTATTTTATTTCTAAAAGCCATTAGGTTATTAAATCATAATTCTCAAAATATTAAAAGAAACCTAATTCTCACCAATAAATAGTGAGCACCTCTCAATGTCTTATTTAACTTAATAATGAGGGAACAAGCAGGATGGCAAAGCTAGTTCAAAAAAGATGAGAGGAACTGGGCTTGTGTACAGCCCTTGAAACAAGAATGGTGAAATAAGATTAGGAAATTACAAGCTTGATTAATCCTTTGGCTCAATGAATATGTAATTTTTAGAGTTAAATTTTCTACTGGACAGAAAAGAATGTTATCACACCTTAGTTTTTAAAGTTAACTTCCAACTTTCCAGAGTTGTCAAATGCCTGGGCTCTAGTCAAGCATGAATTCTAAGTAAAACAAAGTTACATTCCCAGAGAAAATCAGGTGACCCTCAGACTCAGGCAACCTTGTTAGATAATTCTCTAGCATGAATTAAGGAAACTCAAATTTTGGATAATTCTCTTTGACAAGGTAAATACACTCACCAGCTTTGCAATTAAAACAAATGACCAAAGTTAATACTGTTTTTACAAGTCAAAAGCAGGAGGACTTGGAGATTTTAAATTGAGCAAAACAAACAAACACACAAAAATATGGTTTAGTAACCAGATCCGGTAAGTTTGTAGAATTTTAAATTTTTGTTGGAATTACCACATGATTGAATTCATTTTGTATCATTTCTTGTTCTTTAAAATCTTTTTTTTTTTTAAGTATTTATTTATTTGGCTGCGCCAGGTCTTAGGTGCAGCACGCGGGATCCTTGCTGTCTCATGAGTGCAGGATCTTCCTCGCTGGGCACCGGATCTTTAGTTGTGGTATGTGGGCTCTTAGCTGCAGCAAGTGGGATCTAGTTCCCTGATCAGGGATCGAACCCGGGCCCCCTGCATTGGGAGGGCGGAATCTTAACCGCTGGACCACCAGGGAAGTCCCTAAAAACTTATTAAAAGGCATTGGGAATCTATGAAATTAACAGGCATGGGAATCTCATGGAATCTACGAGTTGTGTTATTGTATCATACCACCTCGACCATTTATGTATGCTGATTGGCTGAAATTTGATTTTTACCTTTGATAGCTAGGCCCATGTGTTTAAAAATGAGAAATTGCAATTCAGTTAAAATCCCAGGGACTTCCCCAGTGGCACAGTGGTTAAGAATTCGCCTGCCAATGCAGGGGACACGGGTTCAATCCCTGGTCCGGGAAGATCCCACATGTCGCAGAGCAACTAAACCCATGTGCCACAACTACTGAGCCTGCACTCTAGAGCCCACGTGCCACAACTACTGAGCCTGCGTGCCACAACTACTGAAGCCCCCCACACCCTAGAGCCCGTGCTCCGCAACAAGACAAGCCACCGCAACGAGAAGCCCGCGCACCGCAATGAAGAGTAGCCCCCGCTCGCCTCAACTACAGAAAGCCCGCGCAGCAACAAAGACCCAACACAGCCAATAATAAGTTAATTAATTATAAATAAATTAATGAAAAAAATATTTTAAATCCCACATTTTAAAGTAGGCAAATGATATATCATGTGTGTTTTCACTTACTTGTTGAAAGTAATATTCTGAGATCTCTAGCGAGTAATTAAAAATTACTTTGACAACAAAGAAGTAGTAATATCAACCTTAATGTTTTAAATTTCATATACTAATTATATGTCCCTCAAGTCATAGCTGAATGCTGAATTAGGTATTAGAATTGACCATTCTTATGTCTTTTCATTAAAAAAGATCATGTCTTCCAGAAGTCTAGCAATTTGTTGACAAGGAAAAACATTTTCTGCCATAAGTTACTTGTACTCATGTGTCTTCAGCATGTGTAACATCAGCAACATTGCTTTTTAGAAATGACTTGATAGACCTTTTAGTTATTAAAAATACATATTTTAGAGATATGATTTCATTCTTAACACACAGAAGCATTATTCCCAGCACATTTTTATTGTACATAATTCAATTATAAAACACCGCTTAATCTCACTCAATATGGTGTGCCAATAATTACAGATAGGATTTTTTTCCCTATGAAATAAACATTTTCTTATTATGATTAGTTTTAATAAAGTGGAAGGAACCAAGACTGAGAATAAACCAGAAGTATCATGCAGATTCACGAATATTATTAACTTGACTATGCAAAATCTGCCCTGGACACCCTTACATAGAAAGAGACAATGAAATATAAGTGTTTATATATGTATTGTTATGATCAATACAAACTTTATCTGAACAATTGTATTGTGAAAGTTTAAAGGTGATAATTAAATTATCAAAGCATTGTACAAAACGTCAAGGATGAGGGAACCTGAATTCACAATGAATGTCAAAAGGATGTTTACTCTGGGTGCCATTAGGTCATGCAGCCTGTCATATGCCAAACAAAACATTTTGCTATGTACAGGGTGATGCTTTTTTTTTTTTTTTTTTTCTTGCGGTACGCGGGCCCCCCACCGTTGTGGCCTCTCCTGTCGCGGAGCACAGACTCCGGACGTGCAGGCCAAGCGGCCATGGCTCACAGGCCCAACCGTTCCGCGGCATGTGGGATCTTTCCCGGACCGGGGCACGAACCCGCGTCCCCTGCATCGGCAGGCGGACTCTCAACCACTGCACCACCAGGGAAGCCCCAGGATGATGTTTTAAAACATGTTCTCACAAAGCTACTTCTTAAGTCATCTAGGATCCATTTTTCTCAACGATAGATATTTCTGGCTGCATTAATACTCCCCCATACCCAATTAAAGATAGGACATATATTTTGGCCAAATATATATTTAAAAAGCCATTAATTCCGTTTTTGCAGAACTATGTGAAAATCCTAGCATCCCAGGTAGGGTTGTATTATTGTACCGTACCTCCTTAGTACTAAAAAGATCATTTCCAGATCCAGTGGGTTTCCCACTTTGCCAGCACTGGACTACCTCCACATAGCATGATTAGCTCTCATCTTAGAAATTGTTTAACACATTTCATGTTAAATAAAAAGAAACTGGATGATGTAATAAATGTTTTATATTCAATAAGATAATCATCATATTTCATACATTCATTCTTAGAGAGTGCCTGTTTCCATCCTTCAGAAATGACCTGCAAGTAGCCTAGCAATAATGTTAACTCTATATGGGCTTTATTCTTTGCTCAGTTAATCACACATTCAATTTACCTATCTTCCTGCCCATGTGCATTATAATGCAAATCAATTCAAGTAGAGATGTGAGAGCTTAGGAAGGCCGGCCTGGCGAGCCAGCATCCTTTATTTCTTGCCTTAGAGCTAGCCAAGCTCCTGAGATGAAAATGAGCTTAATTAAAATTGTAGAAGGATTTAAAAGTCAGTTAAAAAAAATAGAAAACTATTCAAACTGAATATTCTATCCGCAGCAAAGTGGAAGAAAATGTTCACTGCCTATGTCCAAACATCTCAAACCTCAAAGGGTCAGAGGACAGTCTTCAAGAGAAAGCTATTCTTGGCATTCACTGCAGCCCTTCCCCAGGAAGAAAAGTATGAAAGAAGTTCCGTGCTGTTTACCACCCAGGAGTCAGGCCAGTAAACAGAGCGCACCTTTCACCTGTCTTGCTGTTCCAGTTCTATTCCCTTCAGCCCAGATGCAATCCAGGGCCCTGTACACAACACTCGAGGTTGTAAAGGCCCAAGAGGCCCATGAGATAGATACAAGCACAAGTGCTGCAGAGTCAGTCTTAGAGCTAATAAAGAAAACAATTTCTAATCTCACAATGCTGAAATTTTCTTAAACCCTGTGCTCCAAGAAAATAGTGAAGGTTAAGAAATCCCCTCACTCTTTTGTGCTCTGAGGATACCCTTCCCCATATGACGTAGTTAAGACTCATGATACATCTCTGTCCCCACCTCATTTACCTATAACAAAGCCAGGCACAGACCCTCCACATTCCAATTTTTTGCCTCATAAGTAATTAGCTGAACTGCTTGTTTCAACAGATCAATCGGGACAGAATGCTGGTTAACCGAAATTTGGTTAAGTTTTGCTCCTTCTCTCAGAGACCTGAATTTCGACCCACCCTCATCCCGATCCAGCATACAACTCCTCACGAGAACAGACTGGCCTCATAGAAAAAGATTCTCTGATTTACTCTCAGACCATGCCACTCTTTCATCCCACTTCCACACACCCAGTTTTTTCCAGTCCTGTTTATCCCTCTTGATAGAGAAGAAAATTATTTTCACCGAAAGCTATGGTTGCCGTGTCCTCCCTATTGCAGTAGTCCCTTTCCCTACTTTTGCAATAATCATTTGAATATAGCCTTTCTTTACTAAGACTGGATTTGATCATTTGACAAATCTTATCAATGTCCAGGAATTTTGGAAAACTTTAGGTCTGCTCCTAACCTGGGGATTGAATCTTCCTTGACTTCTGGCAGTAAACCCCTAAATGATCCTATGGACCTATGTTTCCACAAATTGCACAGACATTTCTGTGGGGTAAGCTTCATATGATCAACCCTTCTAGAGAGTAAGAGTAAATCAACGATTTGGCAGGAGGAATTGTTTTTTCATTTGTTTTTAAAATCACATTTTCACAAAAACAAAAGTTACAGAATCCTAATAATATAGGCCTATCTTAAGAATTTTAGTAAAATAATTAAAACATTCTAAACTATCATGTATGAATGAAATGATCTATCATGATAGAAACTAATGATATAAGTACTATAATCATTTCAAAGTCAAGGGATCATCAAAATAGAGGCAAATTCCACCAGGCTGATGTCAACTTCTCAATATCATGCTCATCAAAGGAACTGGAAGCTGGGACTACCATGGTGGTCCAGCAGTTAAGACTCCGTGCTCCCAATGCAGGGGGCCCAGGTACAATCCCTGGTCGGGAAACTAGATCCCGCATACCACAACTAAGAGCCTGCATGCCGCAACTAAGACCCAGTGCGGCCAAATTAATTAAAAAATAAATAAATATTAAAAAAAAAAAAAGGAGCTAGAAGCTGGACCAATCTGAGCATCTGGTTTCTGATAACTGAGTTTGTAACTTAATAAACCAGCGGTTTTATTCATTTGTTTTATTTACACACATGCATGTACACACAGACACACACACAAAATCATTGTCTCTCCCAAATTAGTTTAACTTCAGTCACAATTGTCCTGAAAGCACATTCATAGAGTATCCAAGGCACAATATAATTTTAACAGTACCAATAATTCTGTTTATATAAATGTACTTATGTCAGTCTTTATTTACCCTATAAAATGTATGATATGTTTAAATTAAATTTCCAACAGTGAACATATGAGTTCATAAAAACAATAAATGCTATGCCATTATTAAAGTATATAAAAAATAAGAGAAATTCAAAACAACTGAAAATCTAGCGTTATATCAGATCAGATGCTCTCTCTTGGCTCCCAACAATGAACTTGACAATGAAGATGAGGTTAAATTGCCCCAATAATAATTAACATCAATACCAAAGAATTGCTTCAACTTAAAAAGATGTGGGATGCAATTAGACACCTATTTAAAATACACATTTTATTATTTTGAGGCTAACAAGATGAAACTTTGGTATTTTTCATGTGACACTGTCCTGAACAACAACAGCACTGAAGTATCCATCTTTTAAAGGATTTTCAAGTTTGGAAGAAAAATCACTAAGATGTTTTATAACAAGAAAGAGAGAGCTTGATTTGAGAAATGACATTAGAACACAATCAAAAATGCAGGTACAGCATTGCTTGGCTATCTACAAGGGAGAGGGTTTTAAGGTTATAGATTGAGAGCACTGGAAGGTAACTGCTGCAGCTGAGGAGAGGGTTAGAGGGCGGGGGGTGGGGACAAGGCACACCCCTGAGACACAGACACCCCCATGCAGTCCAAAGACTGAGGCTTATATTAGAAGATTCAAAATACTCCCCTTGCCCCACATCCTACCACTAATAAGCTAATAAGACTTCAGTAACAGTAACAGTCGAGTACAAATAGGAGAACTCTAGAGGCAGACTTTTTCTGAGGATCAGCACAAAAGGAAGCACCAATGCCAAGCAGGGAGACAAAAATAAGGTGACAACGTGACGGGAGGAATTTGAAGCCTCTGATGCCCATAGTTACAAGAAACATCAAATACAGCCCAACTATTGGCCGGAACAACAGAGACTAAACACAGATGAGAAAACAATCAGTGAGCTTTAAGGTAGATCCACGGAAATGATCCAAACTGAAACGCAGATAGAAAAACAATGAAAAAAAAAGAAGAGAACATATCTTCAAAAACTGTGACACAATATCAAACCCAGTAACTTTAGCCTGATTGGAATACTTTGAAGCAGAAGACAGAGAGAACAAGGCAGAAGAAATATTTGAAGCAATATGGCCCAAACTTTTCCATTGCAAGGGGAGCTAACTCAATCTAACTTGAAAGTTTCATCATCTAGCTTTTAGGCAGATGCTTGGAAAGCTGGATGCCACATCCTATGGTGTGGAAGGGCAACCCAGCCTAGGTAAGATGCTAACCAAGAGAAGGAAGGAATAGTCAGGAAAATCTGAGAAGGTACTCAATGTTTGTACCTCCAAATGCTTGTATAACTGACTTTTAAAAAAACCACTGAACATATATTTATAAAATGTACATTTTTAGTAAGTATAGAATTGACTTACTATACTTCTTACTATTTCTATAGAATGGAAAAATGTAAGTGTGGTCAAGAACTGTGAAGGGTTTAAGATTTTACCCTACTTGCAAATTAGCGAGTTAGGCTGACACATTTTCATGGATGCTGGCAGAAAACACAATACTTGAATCACACAGAAAAAAGATGTCATAACTCATGGGACAGCGAGCAGTAGGAGCACCATGATGTGTGTATCAACTTCCCTTGCCTCCCGCATCTCACATGCGTGAAGTGGAGGCATCAAGTGAATGTTGCACACACAGAGGGCTTGTGTTACAGCTGAGGAACCCTGAGCTTAGGGGATCACAACCTTTTATAACAGTCTGCAAGGAAGCAAACATGCCTGACCTTTTCCCAGAGGGTGGCATTATCTTTATTATACTGGACAGTAAACAAATCTGCCTTTTGCTCTGACAGACACTATCTCTTATTCTTCCAGCGTTGTTCATTATACAAACATCCTTGAAAAGATATTCCGGAACAAAGGCTGTCAGTTACTCTGCTCACAAGTCATGGGGAAACACGGGAAACCCCTCAAGAACTGTCTCCCAACTGGGATCTACACATGAAAGAGATCAGATATGTGATATGTCATAATCTAAAAGAAGGACACGGACCACACTAAGAGCACCAGCACATTGATTCGAAGCATTTTCATACTCACGCTTAGGGTGCTGAATGGAAGAGAAAAGTTTGTAAAAAGAAGTTTTAAAAAGTAACTTAAGTAGGCATTATATTTGTACATGGTTTTAATGAAATAAGAAAGATTTTGAAAGATTGTTCGAGAGTTTTAGAAGTCAAAATTTCTTCATGGGGAAAAAAGAGGAAAATGTGAAAAGATATCTTGATAAGGTGAATGACTTCACTGTTTTCTTTAATCATAAGGACTGTCTTTCAAAATTACTTATTTCACAGCTTTTCAAGGCTAAAGAGGAGGCAAAACTCTTGAGTTTTATGTTCATAATTCAAATAAGAACACATTTTTGTCAGTTGAATGACTAGAGTTTACTGTGAAGATTGAGTCATTTAAAATCCTAGTTAATTTCCATAGGATACAAATTACAATATTTATAAAAAGAACAAAAACAATATTAGCAGTAATTATTCTTCATGGAAGACCACTAGGGTATTAGAAAGCCCTTTCTTTCTACCATCTGACATGGGCAACTTAATCCAGCAATAAAAACATACTCACCAAACTGTCTACCAAGAGCAACTAGAAATAATTCCATGTAGCCCTTTGGAGGATCTCTTCTCAGTGATGCCAATTATTATGCTAAATATCTATATACTGATGTGAATTCAGGTTCCCCATGTGTTTGATACCAACACAGAGAAAATAAATTGCCTGGATGTTATATCTTATATATAGTGTCAATCATCTATCCATTGTCCAAAATAAGAGCTTCCACTCTTCAAAATCTGTTGAAATCTGGAATTTTTTAACCACAGCAAAAATGGTTCTAAATCATATTCAGGCATACTACTTATCAAGGAAAGAGTCTGTAAAAATTAAAATACTAAAAAACTCATTCAAATAAAAGTATAAATGACTGACAGCTGAGCAATCATTCACTATATATTTAGCAAAAACTAGTAGGTTGTGGGTACTATGCAAAGAGCTGAACAAAAAGTGTACACTAAACCATTTACCATGTATGAAAGATATTACCTTGTGCTTCACTTAATATCACTGAGATTCTGTTTCCTTATCTACAGAGTTCAAATTAGAAAAAGGATGCTATGCTTCTTCCAGGTCTAAGGTTCTTTGCATCAGATACCTACTTGGCCTGAGCTTATGTGCCATACTGGTCTGTTTAAATTAAATGAAGTCATCAGTGTTTGTATTAGTACCCTTTCACCCACCCATTCTCCTCTCCCATATTTGGTACACCCAGCCCCTTCTTCTCTCAGATGTCCAGGGCCAACATGCTGTCTAGGATGCTCTGTGTTTCTCCAACCCTGTGCAAGAGTTGGGACTATTCCAGTTTCTGGACATTTCTTATACCCACTTGCTTATTAAAATTTTAAAGTACAGATTTCCCTATATGCTGAATATTTTGTCTTCATTTGCCAGAGTGATGAAAAATTACGAGGAATATTAGTCCAGCTGTAAGTTTTAATACCTAATATGGAATTTATATATTATACTTCCCAGAGGAATTTTTATTTTAATGGTGGAGTCTTGGAAATACACTTTTTAAATCCAAAGGAATATGAGTCATTTTATCCATTATTACCATCTATCTGAATTTAGGGGAAAGTCTGTAAAATTTCCAATATAACAAGGTAAAGAAAAGATATGTTTGGAGTTCATAATGTATACGCAGCTGTCTTTATGCCCAGGACTGAGTCAGCGTGAGATGATGTTTCCCTTACTCAGTAAACTTTGCTGGGAGCTGGTACTCCCTTTAAGAGGCAGAATGAATCCTAATTAATTAGAGGCAACAGAAAATCCAGGCAACGTACTATAGTAGAAAAATCATGGAATTAAAAAAAACAACCTCAACAAACACCATTCGCTATTGGTATGCCTTAAATCTTACTTGTTTTTACCCTTCTCTCATTTCTCTCATAAGTAAAGTTTAGAAAGGAATAATATTTGAACTATTATATGAATCAAATGTGATAATCTGGCACATCATACAGAAATCCATGGGAGTGGATAGTGTATATTACTAAGGGGAAGAAAGTTGGAGATAAAAACACAGAGTATGGGTAAGAAAAAAAGACAAAAAATGCTACAGAGAAGTAAAATGAAAATGTTTTCCAGATATATTTTCCCTTAAGCATAGGGGAGCATCCACCTTCTCATTCTAACCTCATTATGGCAGTTCTTAACCAAAGATGCCCCTCAGCACCACTGGGAGATTTTCCATAATGGGCCCCCTGGCCAGGAACAGCCCTGGGGCACATCAAGAATAGTAACTCAAGAGTTGCTGCTGTACATCTGTCTTCAGCTGTACCTGTTCCATGCTGTAGGCACACACCATGAGACTGGAACAATATTGGCAGCAATGTGGAATTGCAGTGAGGAAAATTCCTAGCAAACTTCAAATCTGCTTCCCGTGGATTAAATATGGTTCAAGTCACAATATATGTCAAAGGCCTGAATGACTAATGGACAATGAGTTACACATAGGGATTGGTGCTTCATTAAAAGGAGTATCATACATTTTAACAATATATTTTTGATATCTGATTTCACTCCCTTCATCCAAGGTAAATCTTTCATTGAAATATTGTTACTGCTGTAAGGAACTTTGCTCTCAGGAATCATGTCATGTGGGATATTAACTTCTGGTGGGTACAATTTACTAAACCACTCAATTGCAAAGCCTGTCACTTCACTGTTCAATAATTATGGCTTTTCCTATTCAGCATATAGTTGATAGTTTACTTTCAGAATGTGAATTGTTCACCTTTTGTCTCCAGCAGCTATAGCTGTTGAATTTTCCATTATAATCTAAACCTAAAGGACCAATTTTTTAAAAATTCTTAATATCCCAAGGCACCTTGCTTCTTTAGACATGAATATTAAATAGGGTGAAAGCTTAAAACCCTTGGTGGCAAGTCCCGTCAAGAGAGGCCACATGAGGACATTCAAAATACAACTAGCCAACTCACATTCTATTGTGGGATTAATTAGCTGTGAGCTACAGAGTCAGTGTTGTAGTAAAGGTACTTTTCCGTAGAGCTTTTGTCACGTGCTTCTGCCAGGTCCATTTATTTTTTTCTCAGTCTCAAGCCATAGTTTGAGGAAAAAGCAGCTGGACGTGGTGGAAAGAGCAGGAGACAGAGTAGGAGGGTTCCGGATGATCCCACCCTCTTTACATTACACTTTGCCCACACAGCAACTGACTAGCTACTTCCTCTGAGAAAGTCTTTCTCTTTCTCCAGATTGACACCATTAGAGGAAGCTATTCTTAACCCCCGGATCAAGTAAGCTGGCTAAAAATGAAAGTGAAATCTTTTAAGTTAAAAAAAATTTATATCATTGTCAGTTTGGTAAGAAAAAAGAAAAAAAAAAACACTCTCCATCTAGCAGAGAGAAAAAAACTCTCTCCTTTTCAAACTCTTATGATGTTTTTTCAGTATGTTGCTCAAAATTGAAGAAAGGGCTCATTTCTTGACTATCACCATGATTTTCACTGAGATTTATGTTCAATGACACTGGAAGATTACACATAAACCCTGACAGTAGTGTAGGCTAGATCCTGCCGCCTGAACTATAAAAAAGGATGATTGTAGATGCATCGGAGGGCTAATTAGAAAGTCTTTTACTCCTCTGCCCAGCCAGCTACTCTTGGTTTCAGTTACTTTCTTTGGGGGGCGGGGGCATGTCTTCCATTTCTGTTCTACACCTTGCTATAGTTTATAAAATGTTGGAAATTTTTAAATGCATTTTCTCCCAAATAAAATAATGTAATACAAGTGAGATTATTGAAGAACAATGTGTTTTCCTGAGCCACCAATTAGCATTATTATTTTTTAATGGGCACATTTCTATTTCTATCAGACCATGCCAATTAGGACGATTGCACTGTTTGAAATCTTTCAGTAAAATTGTTAAAACTTTTTCTCCTTTGGTTAAGAGATTTAAATTTGTGGTTTTGGGGTTCCATAAATCTCTGCATGTTCTGATTTTGTTTGTTATAGGGTACATTATTTCCCAGGAGTCTTTAAATATTATCTAACTCCTAAATGACTTTACTTGTAGCAGATGTTGAGGGGTTTTGTCAAAACCTACTCCAGCAGGCATTCATCTCTAAAATCATGTAGTTTCAAAAAAGTACAGTAATGAGAATATATGGTTCAACTGAGGATCCACTGACAAAGAATTAAGTCAAACTATATTGTCACTTAATTGAATATATTATAATGGCTAACTTATGGTCATCGTGTGGCACAAAGTTATTGATTAAAATAGAATGATGATTGTGAAACCTGCCTTTTTGAAATAATTTTTACTGAGACTAATGTGTTTACTATAGGCATTGAAATATATCAGATATGATATTCACAGCTATTCTGTGAATATATCTACATTAACCCCTTTTCTCTGTTGTACCTGAGTCACAACTGCCTTCAAAGTTCTCTCTCCCTCTAGTGTTCTGAAGGTAACCAAGACACTAATAATGATTTGAATACTTCACTTTTGTGAAAGGAATATTCAGAAACAATATAAAGTAAATAAGAAATCGATTTGTACAGATGCGACAAGGCCCAATTTGCCAAATGAAAACCACAAGAGGTATTTAAAGGAAACAAAAAAAGCAAGGTTAGCAAGTTTACCTTAGTTTGTTCATGTTGCAAAAGGAGGCATATTTCCTCTAAAAACAGCATTGCAGAAGTCAGTGATAATGTTTTTATTATAGAGGCAGTAATTTGCAGGAAATGCTTAAGGTTTCAATTTGGGGACTAGAACTAGGTAGGACAATCCTTTTATGTTTTGCTACCTAAAGGTACAAAGTGTGTATTTTTCTCTGACTCTTGGACATATTGTGTGTTTCTGGGCCTACTGCCTCAGAACCGAGGGTCAGCCTTCTTTCCAAGATCTCTCACTGTAGGCAGATCTCTGTCCTTAAGGAATGAATTTGACCACACACATTTAAAAAAAATTAATATTGTTAATTTGGTATTTTATTTGGTCAGTTTTATTCGTGGAAGTTGAGAGATATTAATTAATTGATATAAAGCTCCTTAATATCTAGCTTTAAAAACAGACCCAGAGGATTCTAAAGCTTATGAGTGAAAAACTATCCATGTGGAGGATTTGTAAAATCTCTAGGATTATAATTTACTGTTATGTATCAGAAATATTTTTTGTCTTCATAAGCTTATCTATTGAGATTAGGAATCATGAATCATCAAAATTACATTTACCAGGTTCTGTCTATAAAATCTATAATCTGTAAAACCTATTACCAATCCTTTCTCAGAGAGTCCCAAGTTTGGGAATGTACTTTTTGACCTAGTTGTCAAAGAGTAACATTCTTGACTACCTGTGAATACGTGTCACAGACAAGACCTTCAAGCCATTTTCCTGGGAGAACATTATAGACCTAGTTTTAACATATGATACATAGTTCTCATTTCTAACAAAGATATTGTCATATCTAATTAAGCAAGATCTTTGTTGTGGTAGGGTTGTAAATTTTAACTTTTTGGGGGTGTGGGGGAGAAGGATAGAGTCTCACTGAAACTATATGTAAATAACTACATAGTCAGGAAAAGTATAGGAACTCAGTAGAGACAGTTGGTATAAGATTTAATTATTGGGCTTCCCTGGTGGCGCAGTGGTTGAGAGTCCGCCTGCCGATGCAGTGGATACGGTTTGTGCCCCGGTCCAGGAAGATCCCACATGCCGCGGAGCGGCTGGGCCCGTGAGCCATGGCCGCTGAGCCTGCGCGTCCAGAGCCTGTGCTCCACAGCGGGAGAAGCCACAACAGTGAGAGGCCCGCGTATCGCAAAAAAAAAAAAAAAAAAAAAAAAAGATTTAACTATTGTTTTAAGTAGTCGTGCAGACAGGCCCCATGAATATATGTCACTGTTGTTGTTTGAGGTAATACACACACAAATTGCCTAAACCACTCTAATATTATGTATACAGTTAATATGAATTTTTAAGTAAATACCGTGTAACCACCACTCAGATAAAGAAGTAGACCCTTTCTAGTACCTTCAAAATTTCTCTGATGCTTCTTCCCAGTTAATGCCCCCACCCAGAGGAAATGAATATTCTGACTTGCATTACCATGTTTTTCATATTCTTGACATTCATATAAATGGAGTATAGGCATAAAGTTGTTCACAATTTCTCTTTGTTATCCTTTTATTGTCTGTAGCTCTTCAATGTTCACCTTTTTACAGCTTTATCAATTTTTTAAAATAAATCTTTTCAGAGAACCAATTTTCAGTTTTATCAAGTTATTCTATTTTTTTTGTTTTCTGTTTCATTGATTTCTTCTCTTATTATTTCCTTCCTTCTAGTGTTTTTTTTAATTATTATTATTTGTGTAATTTTCTCTTCTTTTCCAGGCTTTTTGAGCTGGGATATTAGATAACTGATTTCAAAACCTTTATCTTTTTTTAATGTATGTATTTAAAGTTACCTCTTAGCATTGTTTTAGCTACATATCACAAATTTTAGTATGTTGTGTTCTATATTTTCATTTATATAAATTATATTCTAGTTTCCTAAGTGATTTTTAAAAATCAATTCAATATTACATGTGTGCAGCTTAATTTCCAAATATTCGGGGATTTTCAGGCATCTTGTTACTGATTTCTAACTTAGTTCCACTGTGGTCAGAGAACATGTATCTGAGAAATGCATAGGTGATGGTTCTTTTTAGGTGATGTTGCCCTGAAACAATCAGCCTGCCAGATATTTCTTCAGCAAAGATGGCTTTATTTGGGATCAGCAGAGAATTGCAATTCGGGGTCTGCAACCATGGTGAACCACGTGCAAGTCTCAGCACGGAAAGGGAAGAAGAACTCTTTTATAGA
This sequence comes from Leucopleurus acutus, assembly GCF_964270905.1. Taxonomy (NCBI): domain Eukaryota; kingdom Metazoa; phylum Chordata; class Mammalia; order Artiodactyla; family Delphinidae; genus Leucopleurus; species Leucopleurus acutus. Next base: position 75,253,001 of record NC_139144.1, read on the forward strand.
GGGGAAAAGGAAGTTGGGAGCGCCATAGTAAACAAAGAGTCCATGATTTTTCATTGGTTGAGTCCTCGTCAGGAAAGAAGAGGTGTCTTTCTTCTTCCTGTTGGGCTCTGCTATCATTTTAGGGCATGAGAGCTCCCTGTTCTGGTCTTTCGATTCTATCTGAGGTTTCTGTTCATTAATTTTTTACAGTGAGAGAGATGCTGATGAGAAAAGGAATAATTGAAATGAACCCACTGATTTTATCAGGGTGACAAGAGTGACAGAGGCTAAATAGTGGCACTGCTTCTTCTGCCTTCGTTTGTTTCTAATTTCAGTTCTTTGAAATTTATTGAGATTTGTTTCATGGCCACCACACGGTATATCTTGGTGATTACTCTGCATACACTTGCAGAAAAAAATATTTATTTTGAAGTTGTTGTGTGTAGTGTTCTCTAAATGTCATTGGTGAAGGTTGTTAATACATTTGTTCAAATATTCTATACACTTAATGAAATTTCTTTTTCCTGCATGTCTTATAAATTGCTGAGAATGGAGTGTTAAGTTCTCCGACTATGATTTGGGATTTATCTATATCTCCTTTTATACGTGACAATTATTTCTTCCACCTTGCTCTTTGTTAACTGCCTTCTCCATCTTTTTTGTTTCTATTTTCCTATTTCCTTTGGTATTAGCTGAGTATGTTTTAGTATGTTCCATTTATCACCTTTTTAGATTTTTAGCAATAAGTCTTTGTTTTAGCCTCTGGAGATAATAATGTACATACTTAATTTATTACAGTCTTACTTGAATTAATTTTATACTAATTCACATATAAGAAACTTACAATACCCCCTGCCATTTTCACTACTGTTGTCATGTATTTACATCTCCATAACTTATAAACCCACCATACATTACCAGTATTTTACTTTAGAGAGTTAATATCCTTTTAAAGAAACTAAGAAAAATATTTCATATACACTCACTTATTTTTGGTACCCTTATTCCATTCTGTAGATCAAGGTTTCTGCCTGGTGGTATTTTCCTTGAGCCTATAGAACTTCCATGGTGTCATCAAGGTAACAGAACATGATAAACCCTTGTGGTAAGGTGAGAAGGTCATGGAGTCTGTGTACTAACTTATGAAAGAGCTGAAGAGCTAGCCCAACCCTACAGTAAGACAGGAAAAGTGTACTTCAGTCTCCATCAGGTAAATGCAAACTGTTTCTGATGGTCTGTGCTCATCAATAGAAAGTGCGATACATATATACAGTGGAATATTACTCAACCATAAAAAGGAACGAAATTGGGTCATTTGTAGAGATATGGATGGACCTAGAGACTGTCATACAGAGTGAAGTAAGTCAGAAAGAGAAAATCAAATATCATATATTAATGCATATATGTTGAATCTAGAAAAATGGTACAGATGAACTCGTTTGCAAGGCAGAAATAGAGACACAGATGTAGAGAACAAACATATGGACACAAAGGGGGGAATGTTGGGGGGGTGGGATGAATTGGGAGATTAGGATTGACATGTATACACTAATATGTATAAAATAGATAATAACCTGCTGTATAAAAGATAAATAAAATAAAATTCAAAAAAAAAGAAAAAAATGCATTATCTTTCAAAATTACTAATGCACACCAGTGGCAAAGGGCAATAATGATTTTCTCCACTAAAGAACCCATATCTGAAGCAGCAGCTGCATTTGAAATTACCATCTGATTAAGTTCACAATTATCCACTGTCATTCTCTATGATTTATCCAGAAGAATTAAATATGATAGTAGGAATTACTACCCCTGTGTTTTCCAAGTCTTTGAGGACAATACTAATATCTCTGACTTACCCAAGAATGGTATTGTTTTTGGTTTACTATCTCAGCACCAGGAAGCAGCTTCTGCTTCCTATGATGATGATTCTGACTCTATGGGTCAAGGAGTCAGAGTAGGGCTTCTGTTAATTTCTAATTGTCCCTTTTTCAATCTAACACTCAGGGTTGCAATAGTAACCGCAGGGTGTGACAGATCCACTGAGACAATTACAAGACAAACACAGAGCGAAATTCCATTCTTCCTTTGACCCCTTAAACCCTCACGCTGAATAGTGATGTTTTCTGTCTCGAAGGATTAGTGCTGGTTAAGAGCCAATGTCCCATAATCCTAAAAGGTCTGGGTATTTACCCTTCCCCAGTGCTCAGTCACTTTGGCAAATAGTTGCAATTGAAGGAAGATGATGTAAAATATCATTGTGGGATCTTCCCCCAACAATAACCACTTTCCCAGTAATTCAGTTTTGGGAATTGCACGGGGGATATAACTCTTTCATGGAACTTAGGGCAAGGTTTTTCACACCAAACCTAGTTATATTCACTGAAGAGATCAAGCAGTGCCTTAGTGTACTTTTCACCTATTTCGTCTTAGAGACCCCATGATCCATGAGCCCATAGCAAAGATCCTCACAATTCTCACTCTTGTTCCCATGTTGTGTCTGTCATAGTAACTCTGCCTTCATTGTCTCAGACAGCAAAACACCAGGATTTCGTAACTCCCATTGAAATGAAGGAGGTGAGGACAGTTAGAGGGTGAGTGAATGGACTGCACATGATACTCCCCTCTCTCTCTATGTATTTGGCTTCCTTCTTGTACATAATTATCAAGGACTGTTCATTTCATTCACTGTAGAACACAGTTGAATCCTGCTTTTAGTTAACCAACTAAGAAAATGCTAACTGCTCAGGCTAGCACACTGAATCCAGCATCTTAGGTAAATGCCCCATGTTAGTAAGTTTTGCCCTATCTATCTATCTATCACTGAAGAATCCATACATATATTCTTCAGGTTTTGGATTCTTTTAATCTCATATTTGAATTCTTTTGATATGTAAGTTTCCTATCCTTGGTTTTACTTGGTAATTGGCTTCCTTGGGCATGGTGAAATCTGACTCTGGCTGCGAGATTGGAGGTCGTGGGGCATGGTTGTGGTAGAGCCTAAGGATAACTAGCAATATCCTTGATAAAGTTATTCTAGGTTCTCCAAACAAGGTAAACAAGCCTCTTCAGACTGGAAGGTGGAACTGCTTTTGTTCAATACAGTTTGGAGCTGGGTCACTCAGAGTCATCTGAATCCTTCCAAATGTCACTATTCTAATTCTCAGAGCCTCATTTTTCAAATGGAAACCCTAAACTTCACATAAAAATGTAGCTGTAATTCACTTGGTATTGTAGGTTCTCCAACTTGTAGAATCAGATTCTGTATGTAAACTTGGGTTATAAGAGATGAAATGTTCTTTTCCTCTGACGTTGCCTTGAGCTGAGATTGTTCCGCCCTGAGCCTGTCGTGTTCTTCCTTTAACTCCCAAGTACAGTTAAACACAGTCAGGCCATCCAAAATTTTTGTATTCTTCATGCTCATCATTCTATGATGTGACAGTTACCGTGTGATCTGCCAAAGGTATGCCTTTAACTGACACTTTATTCCAGCAAGACATTTCTTCTTAAGGAACTGTTGCCACTGGTTGACAAAGACTACTATTGTTCTATACTCTACTTCTAACCAGACCCTTGTGCCTTCAAATTCAATTAGGTCAGATGAAACATTCTTCAGTAACTATTTATTGAGGATCTATTATATTCCAGACATATAACCATAAAAAAAGGGATACAATCCCCAACTCCATAGGACTTATATTCTTTTCTTGGAATATAGGTACAAAATAAAAAACAAGTATATAATACAATACAGTATGGTATAATAAGAAATGTGGCATGATGTGATGTAACATTACAAATCATATTATCAGGTAGTGTGATAATTAAATGTGTCTTTGGATCCATTTTGTTCCTAAGGATGTCAGGGATACTATTTTTTAAATAGAAAAGTTTCTTTCAGAGGCAAAAAATTCTGAAAGTATATTCCTGTTGGTTGCTGATTCTATATGCTTTACTTCCCTTTAAAAAACTGACATTTATAAATCTTACTTCATATTTAATTGCTTAAACTCTTTTGCAGTAAACTTAAAGCACATTAGTGTGTTGTAAGGTCAAACGACTAAGCAGAAGATAAATATCAAAATCTTAAAACAAATTAATAATTTACCTGCATTCCCTGTGAACTTTAAATAGTTAATAATGCCCAGACTCCATGCCTCATGTCAGAAAGCGCATCCCCTTTTGAGAGGTTGGGCTGGTCATACCACCCACACGCTTTTGATCATTACCTAGATATGCAGTGGTCATGTCAGTAGCTAATTGCCCACGTTACCTTCTTCATTTTTCTTGTTAAAGAGAGATGTTTAAAATGAGCTCAATATATCAGCCTTTTTAGCAGAATTATTAATAATACGTAACCCTCATTTATTATTTGGTCTTTTTTTTTCCTGAGCTCTTCCTTCTCTGATAAATCTGTAAAGTCTCTGAAAGGCTGTTGGAAATCATCTCACTTTACCTTGCTAACACTTTTACCTAAAACGACAACAAATTCATACCTTACAATTTATTCTTTCTTAGTTATTCTGATTTGAAGTTGGCTTACTTTTCCAAATTTATTCACTTGAATTTTAAACCTTAAAATAAAGCACATTTTGACCATAAGCAGAAGAGATAAGACTTTTTAAATGAGGAAAGTTTGAAAATGTGAAATAAAATAAATAAAGCGTAAGGATCAACAACAACCAAAAAAATGCAGTGATTTAAGTGGAAACCTGGCTATAAGTTTCTAAAGCAAAGCTCAAGAAGGAAACATAAACTTGAAAAAAAAAAAATCACGTTCATTATATTCCCAAGCAGACATTTTTCTCCTGGTGCTAAAGTCTAAAAGAAATTTAAGCCACTATATACAAACAGTGAATAATGTAAGTATGTGATTTTCACCAAGTTACTTAACCTTCCTGCCTTATCTTCCTCATCTGCAAAATGGCTTAAATATTGTATATCTTGTATACCTTCCAAGGTTGGTGAGACAATGAATTACAAAATTGATTTTTAATTCAACAAATGTTTACTATGCTGGTTAGTATTTCAGGCACAGTTCTAGGTATGAATATAAGCAGTGAACCGGACATTTAATGTCTGCCCTCATGAGTTTATGTTCTATAGGAAAAGGGAGAAAATAAACAAACGAAAAGATTATAGCATGTCAGATAATGGTAAGTGCTTTGAAGAAAAATAGTGAGAGCTAAGGGGAGGATAGATGCACATTCTGAATAAGCAACTCAGGCAAAAACTCTTCAAGAAGGTGGCATTTGACCAGAGACTTGAATCAAATAAGGGAAAGGGCCACAAAAAGATAGGAGGAAGAAGAATTTCTGCAAGAGGGAATGGAATGAATCAATGAAGAGAAGACTGGACTAGGAGAAAGGGTCAGAGAGATAGGCAGGGGTTAAATCAGGTAGACCATGTTTGTCTATGGCAAGTAGTTTGGATTTTATTCAGAACAGAATGGAAACCAGTGGTGGGCTTTGAGCTGTGACATGACTTCATTTCTGTTTTTAAAAAAGGTCACCGGGATGGCTCTGTTGAGAACTGACTATAGCACAGCAAGAATACAACTGTGGGGTGTCAATACATTAGCTTTCAGTGTAGTTTAATAGGCTTAGCCTGGGGAGGTTGCCTAAGATTGTGGGAAGGGGTTGAGTTTAGGCTGTATCTTGAGTGCAAATGTGAGATCTGATGTGGATGGGCCAGATGTGATGTGTGATAGAGAGGATCCAAGGATGACCCCATGGAGAAGCAGATTTCCAGAGGGAAATCCACAGTTCCAGTTTAGACATTTTAATTTAGCCATTATTCATTCAAGTGCAGATGTCATGCAGGCAGATAATACCAATTTGGAGCTCAGGGAGGAGTGACGGCTATAAATGGCATCTAAAGCCATAGGACTATGTAATATCAGCTAATGAAAAAACAAACATAGATAAGAGAAGAGGGCGAAGGTCTTAGCGTTGGAGCACTTAAACATTTAAAGGACATAAAGAAGACGAGAAGCCTGAAAAAGTGACTGAAAACTAGTATTCAGTGTAATAAAAGGAAAACCAAGGGAGTTAGATATCCTAGAAGACGTGAAAAACCTTAATTCAAGAACAAAGAAGGTGACGGTTAATGTCAAATGCTGTTGCGATAAGGTAAATAAAGGTGAAGAACAGACCCTGGATTTGGCAAGACAGAGACCATTAGTGACCTTGATAGTAAAGTGGTGAGGTTGAAAGGTTAAGTGAAGTACGTTTAGAACATGTGAGATGAGGAAATGGAGACACAAAGTATACATAACTCTTATGAGCTTTACTGGAAAGATCTTCACACCTAATTTACTTCACTCTCTCATTTTCTGTCTCACAGGTTTATCTATATGCTTTTTTCCCAGATTCCCTTGTTCTTAATCTTCTACTCTTTCTCTTTCTGGGTCCCTGACCAACCAGCCAATACAGGTCACCACAGCCTATAAGTCTATATATATCCTCATCTACGTCACACCATTTCCCATACAAGGTAGATGATCAGGCACATCATCCCCAAAGTTCTGCCCATTGGGAGAAGTTCCCCTCACCTCTATATTTCAAGGTTAGCCTTGAATGAAGCAGCAGTCCAAACATAAATTAAGCATGAAATTTATTCTCTCCATCAGCTGGTTCTATGGTACCCTTGCAGCCATAGCTGTGAGCAACACGTATGAACAAGAGGCCCAAGTACAACAGTGGTAGATGACATGATAGTCTACCCTTTGGCCCTGCTCTTGCCTGCTGCCACTTGTACCACTTCTGTCTTACAATAAATTGCTGGGCCCCCTGAATCTTATGTTTTGGAAAGCCTAACAGAGCCCAGCTCATGATGATCAGCTCTGGCTACGTGGTCAATTCATGTCCCATGATCAGCTGCTCATTTACTATTAGAGCCCAGGAGCATCCAGCTGCTTTTTTTTTTTTTTTTTTTTGGCCATGCCTTGCAGCTTGTGGGGTCTCAGTTCCCCGACCAGGGATTGAACCCAGGCCCCAGCAGTGAAAGCCTGGAATCCTAACCACTAGGCAACCAGGAAACTCCCAGCTGCTATTTTTTGAGTGGTGTAAAATTTTCTGCTGAATATTTTGGTCTAGAAGTCAAGGGGTCTAAATTATGATTATTCTCCTGGGGCTTGCTATAAACTCTACACGGCTTCATTTTCAACCACAGATATATCTAAAACCAAAGTCTGTGATCCTTGTCTCAGAGGCTGCTTCCTGAAGAGCCCAACTGTAACAGGTATCTAATGTCTTTCAACTTTTAAGCAAGTTTTAAAATAACCGCTATGCTACAACAAAACCATTATTTTCTTTACATAATAGAAACTAGACAAGAAGTTGAAAGAACTTGCTAAATCAAATATAAACTTAATATAATGCAGCCTAACTATGATAGCATTAACTTGCTATTCTTTATCAGAAATATTACCACTGAGACTTCATCAATATGTAGTATTTTAGGGGTATGAGCAGATAGGTTATTCTGATAAATGACAATGGTGAACAGTAATAAACAGTTAGGGTGTAATCAGTTTAGGACTACAACAGTCAGTTTCCAGATATTTTATTGCACTGCTTGCTGAGAAATACCTCAAATATGCCAGCATGCAGATCTGGGATTGAATCAACCTTTCCATTTTTAAATCACATAATCTCAAATCTAGAATCTGTCATCTGGGCAATGTAAAAAGAGAGTTTTAGAAGCTGGACCCACAACCTTGACATGTTTCATATCTCTTCTGGAGGGAAAACTACAATCTTTAATTACATCACAAGTCAATTTATTTAACATAATACTATTTTGCTGTAAAATTCATGTGACACAAAAGAAATATTTACAGAATAAAAGACAGTCATTGAAAGTTTAATTATAGTATATCTAGAAAATATAACTGAAAGACACAATTTAAAATCAAAAGTTTCCAAAAGAAAGAATTTTGCATGAGTTCTCATCTATAGAGCTGACACTGTGAGTCTTTAAGTTCAGGAAAAAAAATATTTCACTTCCAGTTAATCAGTAGATTACTGACAATAAAATTGCTAAGGATACCTTGAGCCCTAAAATTGGATTTCTTTATCTGTTAGACCAACCAATGGTTTGCAAAACATGCTGTAAAGAGAAGGTGAAAGTACATTGGTCGGAGCCAAATTCAACCCCAGCTCTATCTTAGTCTCTATAAACAAAGCAGCTCTGCTTTTGCCTACTTCACATTGTAGGCTCCTGAAAATGAGTACCTTTGGAAGACGATCTTGGGGAGCAAAGGAGTAGCTTGTGTACCATCATCTTACGTCTGCTGCATTATACATATAGCTGAGTTGATCTGTGCTGACATTGTAAATTTCTACAAACCTATTCTCCAAGCTTAAAAACTTATATTAAAGATTTGAGATTTATAATTAATGTCTCTATGTTAGTTGACCCTCTTGATTACATTGATGAGATTTTTTTTTTTTTTTTTTTTTTTTTTTGCGGTACGCGGGCCTCTCACTGTTGTGGCCTCTCCCGCTGCGGAGCACAGGCTCCGGACGCACAGGCCCAGCAGCCATGGCTCACGGGCCCAGCCGCTCCGCGGCATGTGGGATCCTCCCGGACCGGGGCACGAACCCGTGTCCCCTGCATCGGCAGGCGGACTCTCAACCACTGCGCCACCAGGGAAGCCCCAATGAGAATTTTTAGTGGAGGAAAAACAATGGCATCCAGAGGTGGGTTTTGTATGCACAAAAGACTATTCAGAATTTCATTCTGGGAACAAGGGCTGTTATTGAACTTAATAAAGTTGCACATTCAAATCTCCTGTTTTCCCCTAATAGTTAAGTTCAAGTTGCGAATTTTAATATTGTATTTGTGATAGTGCAGATTTTAATAAACTTTTTGAAGATAACTTTGAATAATGTTTGGTCTTATTTACATGTATGGATATCTACACACACACATATACATATTTTGACATATTTCAAATGGCATTTATAAACTTATACATTCTTTTTTACTTTTACATATTTTAACCCAATTAATAAATCAGATCTTGCCAAATACTAGATATGATTTTATCAATTTAAGAATTAAACATAAAAAGGTAGTATGCTTTACATTTTCTTGAAAGTTCTTGCTCTGTAAAGAAACACTATGATTTCAACTTGAAATCATTTCTAAATATATTGCTCAATTATACATTTTAAATTGGAGTTATAAGGCTTTACCTTAAATGCCAAGATTCTCTTAAATGTCAGAGTAAATAAAATGTCAATCATGCATACATTCTTTTCTAACAAAATATTTATACTATGGTTTTCATTTCTTTTTATAGTAGATTCTGGGATGTGCTGCTGTGGCAGATTATATTTTCCCAGAATGGTCACAGAAAGATGGTCACACCTCACTCCCCATCAAGTGTCAGAGTCTATTTCTCTACCTCCTAAACCTGGGCAAGTTTTTGTCTATTGCAAAAAAATAGAATGCAGAAAAAGTGATACTGCCACCATGTTGTGAGGAAGCCCAGGCCACACAGAGAGGCTGACAGCCCAAGTTCAGGTCTTACCTGACAGCCAGCATCAACCACCAAACATGTGAATGAGCAAGTCTTCAGATAGTCTCAGCTCCTAGCCTCCAAGCTTTTGCAGTTGATGTTGAGTGAAACAGAAAAGTTATCTTCACTGAGCTTTGCCCAAATTGCAAATTTGCAAGCATAATACATGTTGTCATTGTTTTAAGCCACTAAAAGAGGGAGGTTGGTTAAGCAGCAGTAGATAGCTAATACAGCTGCTCAGAAACCCCCTTTAGGACTGTGGCACCTGTTTCCCCAGCTGGTGAGAGTATGGGCAGCTGATGGGAAGGTTTTCAGCTGAGTCACCCTCTGGAAATAGCCCTTAGCTAAAGAGATTTGCCACACAACACCCTAAGTAACTTGCCCTCTTGGAGTCAGCTCATACCACATGACTGGTTGGTGTAGGGGTGCTAACATCCTCTTGTCCTAAACACCATGAAGGTGGAAGAGTTTGAATTGCCTGAGCTCTGTGAGATCCTAAGAGACCTTCTTTGGGGTATATCGCACATCAACTCCTCTTATTTCCTAATGCTACTTTCTTTACTCCCCCACAGGCTTTGATCCTGAAAGCATTCCCTAAAAGTGTTCCTATACACAAGTCTCCATCTCAGACTCTGTTTCCCTGGAATCCAACCTAAGATGCTTTTCTATATTTAAGTTAAAATTTTCCCAGAGTTAAAAGATGCACTCTCACTAGTGAAGACAACTATCTAAGCTTTTAAATGGGAGGCTGACTAGATTCTTGTTGGCCATCCTCTGAACCCTATTTATATTTGTTGTGTCAATAATTTCATTACTCAAAGGAAATGATCAGGTAGTCCAAACCTTTGAATCAGTACTAATAGAAATCTGTAAAACTTCTGCAAATACATCATTCAGGGTCCAACCAGGAGACAGTAACCATAGTGGTTATTTGAATTTAATAAAAAGAATTGTTAACTAGTAGAAGGTAGATAAAAGGGGTAAAAGAAGACTCAGAAGCAACAGATACAAGAAAGCAACTACTACCTCTAATCTGAGGGTGTGTGGACAATAAAACTGAAACAAAAACAAACCAAAACCAAACAGACACATGAAAGAGTGGGAGAGCCCTGACCTCAAGGTTGAGATTCATAACTTTTTAAATACAGTGAACATGAAGACTACCGGTGGAAAAGAAACTTCCTGAGGATGGGAATGGGGGCTAGTCTGTAGAAGTACCCTGCAGTTGCTGTAGGATGTGGTCAGGACAGAGCTGCTCATAAGTGACCACTGATAGGAGATCATAATCAGAGCGCACAGCTGGATTGCTTCTGTAGGAGGCTCCTGTGCTCTCTCATTGAATAATAATAATGCAAGACCAGAGCCCCAAAGGAAGGTATCTTCCGCTGTTACATGCTTGTAGCATCTCTCCAGTGCCCTCTACTGATGATGCCTAACATTTTGCCAGTTGGCAAAGTAAATATATTAACAGGGCCCAGTTTCATCATCACATAGCATGGGAAAGAGATGGATTTGGAGCTGAAAGAAAATAATTGATTACTGGAACACCAGGTTAAATACTTGATTGGATTCTGCATTCATTTTGCTCCTTATACCTGTCTAAAAGCTTAAAGACTTTTGAACTTGACAGAATTCTGCACAGTTTCAAATTCTCAGCATCATATAATTCCATCTACATTTAAAATGCTATCTGATTGAATTCTGGCTACCTCACATGGCTTTTTATAACCGGCTTTTTCACCTGAAGAGATCAGCTTATAGTCATACTGCATATTACAGTACTGTTACCTCAATTAATAGGAAATCTATTTCAAGGAAGTACATGAGAATAAGTAGTACAGAAATAGGAATCTTATCCATGTGATCAGTCTTCATAAGAATGTATTGTAGGAAAAATCATGTAGTTAGTTGTCTCTGAAATCAGAACACACTTCAGGTAGTAGAACAATCCAATGTTGAACTAGTAACAGTATTACCTCATTGTCTCCTCAATGGTGGGAATGATTCTTTCACAATGTAGTTTCTCAGGTGATCTCTATCTTTTCTTCTGCACCTACCAACCAAATACCTCACGTTTTTATTCTGCCATGATTTGTTTTGACTTAACAGAATATTCTAATTTAGAATTTATCCTTAACTTTACCTTCTTCTCCCTTTGATTGGTTTGACTTTGATTGGTTTGGCCAATTAATAATATCTCTTCTTGAAAGTGACTAAACCTCAAGCCTCCTCATAAGACCCTGGACATCCTTATAGATTGGCTCTCATTGAGTTAACAGTCAATTTCTAATTCAGTCACCTATAATCAGTGGCATGAGTTCATACGGTAGAGAATATAGTCACCACCTCTGTGTTAGAAATCAAATAGAGTTGTTGTTCTCAGCAAAGCACTGTCTCCACATGAAAGGGAGATATTGAATGGTGGAGCAGACCAGAGACTTTGAAAGGTCCTCTCTGGTACGACACTCAATCTAAAAAATCCTGATTAAAGGGAGTTCCCCAAAGAAGTTCCAGTCAATGGTTCCCAACAGTGGCTTTTATCGCTTTCTGTCAACACCATCAGCTGCTACTGTTGACTGTGCTAACAGTGATAGGGTGTCTCATGGGTTTCTCTTTTTGACAGTGCCCTGTGTGCCTTGCCAACAGCTTGCAAGCCCCTTGGAGAATGAAGAGTGCATAATTGCTCTCTCAGCACAGTTCACAACTGAGGCATTGCTGAGGCACAGCTTTTTCTAGGTTATTTTGTACAGCTACCTAGTATTGCAGTTGGAATTGGGCCATTTCTCTGAATCTTCCCTGGTTCACAGTCAGCTCACTGTCCATAAAATAAAATATGACTTTTTAAGGGAAGGGTTTTGCTGTATGGAGCTCCCCCCAACACACGAATTATAAAGGATGAAAACTGCGGTGATGGAAGGAACATATTGGTTTAATGTAAACTCAATTTATGTGAATTTGGACTTGGCTTTAATTTTTATCCTGGCATAAAGTATAAAAATGGCAAATTTAACATAGATGCTGGGAGTTTGAAGGTCCCCTTTGGATTACATGGTCAATACTTCTAATTTTATAGATGTAGGGGAAAAAAAGCCAAAAATAACTCAGAGAGTTATTCTCTTTGTTGATAATTTGAGATTAGAACTCAGGCTCCTTGAAGTTAAACTCTGTTCTCTTTCTAGATATCATGCTGCCCCCTAGTGTTATCTAGATTTTCCTAAGAACTCGTGATTTCATTCACAAGAACAAATTTCCATTAATGTAAAGATTTGCAAACCTAGAATACATGAGCTAAATTAAAATGATCCAAAGAAGATCTAATATAAAACTCCTTTTCACAGTATTTTGTCATTTATTAGGATTACTGTCCTTACTAGAAAATATGTTTGTCTTATCTTCTAAAATAAGTCTTCTAAGATTCAATTAAGGCCCTAACAAGAACAAAGTTGTGTATGGGGTGGGAGCAAGGGAAGAGACTCACTTAAAAACAAACAAACAAAAAACCCCAACAACACTATCTTTAATTAAAACTCAATCTTTCTCAATATACCAATGAGTCCATTTTCTCTTGTTATAGATAGAGTTAATTGGCATCCTGAGGCAACTTGGGGTCTATGAAAAAGTCACAAAGTAAAAGGAATCAAAGAACCACTTTTATAGTAGGAGGAATTAAACATTGTGAAAAAATAGAAAAAAGGAAAAAAAAGCCAAGTTAGAGTATCATAGTAAGTTTTACCATACATTTTCATTCGCCCTCTTCCAACAAAAGGATAGATATATATAAATAGAAGAGCAAAACAAATCAAATAGAAATAAGCAAATAAAAAATACTGACGATACATTATGAGAAGAAAAAATGAAAAAGTGTGTAACAGATATATCGGGGAAAGACAGAAACAGAAGAGAAAATAAGACAACTAATAAATGAGAGGAAGCAAAGAATTATTACACTAAGAAGGCTGATATATTGAGCCCATTTAAAAAATGTCTTTAAAAAAGAATGAAGACAAATAAAGGGGAACTAATGAAGACAATGAAAATGCTAATAAAAATGTTGAGAGGGAAAATGTGGAATGTATTGTAAAATAGAGAACTGTGATTCAGAGAATCTTAAGTAGGATTATGGGATCCTTAAAAAAGAAAACTCTGTGATGGATACAGAGTCAAACATATGAGCACTGTCTTGGATTTAATATATTTAATTGAATTAACTGTGAAATTCCAAAAACATGGAAATCACACTTTAAGATATGTATTATTCAAGAAGGATTTCACAGGAGATGCAGAAGCAGCACACAAGTCTCTAGTGTCTTCCTTTTCCTCTTACCTCTAAGTTTCTATCTGATCATCTTTCAAGAGATTTCTCCCATAAAATGGCATTTGTCCAGCACTTTGCAATGCAACCCATTCTTCTAATGCAGTCCTTCTCAGTCTAACATCACACTGAATGGTGAAAGCTTGAAGGATGCCTACTTTCAGCACTCTTTTTCAACACAGTACTGGAAGTCCTGGCCAGAGCAATCAGGAAAGAAAAAGGAAAAAAAAAAGCTTCCAAATCAGAAAGGAAGAAGTAAAAATATCTGCATTTCCAGATGATATGACTTTATATATAGAAAACCCTAAAGACTCCACCAAATAACTGTTCTAACTGATAAAGGAATTCAGTAAAGTGGCAGGATACAAAATCAACATACAAAATTCTGTTGTATTTATATACACTAATAATGAACTATTTGAAAGAGAAAGAAGAAAATAATTCCATTTATAGTAAAAGCAAAAACAATAAATTAGAAATAAATTTCACCACGGAGATGAAAGATCTCTACACTGTAAACTCTAAGACATTGATGAAAGTAATTGAAGACAGAAGACACAGATGAATGGAAAGATATCTTGTGTTCATGAATTGGAAGAATATATATTGTTGAAATGTCCATACTGCTCCAAGCCATCTATAGATTCAATGTAATCCTTATCAAGACTCCAATGACATTTTGTACAAAAAGAGAAAAAAAAATCCTAAAATTCATATGGAATCACAAAGACCCTGACCAGCCAAAGTGATCTTGAAAAAGAACAAAGATGGAGTCATCACACTTCCTGATTTCAAACTATACTACAAATAGTAATCAAAACAGTATGGTACTGGCATTTAATAAGACACATAGAACAATGGAACAGAACTGAAAGCCTGGAAATAAACTCAGGCACATATGGTCAACTAATCTATGACAAAAGAGACAAAACTATACAATGTATGATCTCCCTTATATGTGGAATCTAAAAAATAAAAAGAAAAGAAAGAAAGAAAAAAACAAATTCATAGAAACAGAAAGTAGATTGGTGATTGCCAGGGGCAGGGGTGGGGTGGGAAAAATGGGTGAAGGTGGTCAAAGCGTACAAACTTCCAGTTATAAGATGAGTAAGTTCTGGGGATGTAATGCACATCATGGTGACTTATAGTTAACAATAATCTATTGTATACTTGAAAGTTGCTAACAGCATAGATCTTGAAAGTTCTCACCAAATAATGGTAACTATGTAAGGTGATGGATGTGTTAAGTAACCTTATTGTGGCAATCATTTTACAATATATATGACATTGTACACCTTAAACTTATACCATGTTATATATTAGTTACATCTCAATAAGAAAAGATGGAAGCTTATAAAAATGATCACTCTCAAATTATTTTTGAAACAGAAAATGAGAAGCATTCTCTGTCAAAATTTGTAGTTAGTTTTGACAGAGAATGCTTAATTAAATTAATCAATACCTTTAATGAAAATATAAGTGAAATATGGTAGATAGAAAAGGATTTAGAATGCTGAAAATTTTTTAATTCATCATTGAATTTATTAGAGCATAAGTGTGTGAATATGAGTGTGTGCACGTGTGAGTGAGTTAGAAATGGAGAGCAGAAAAGGGAATTTTGAAGTAGGAAAACATGGAGAAAGATGGCTCTTTCTCGGGCCACATTCTCTGGATGTTAGTCCTTCTCATCCAGGCAATAAGGGTAGGGGCCAATTAGATAATGGACTCTTTCAAAATACCTATGTAGCAAAAAATACAGTGATCATCTATTGCTACTCAGAATCCATTTCTTCTCTGAGTGAAGAACCATTCGTTTTCTGGGAAACACTTGACCCAGCCCTGAGTCCAAGCTTGTGTTTTGAATGGGAGATGACATGGTGTTACTGGCCTTATACCTCAAAGCAGAAACGAACACCTGACTCAGGCTAGACCAGTCAGAGCCCTTCTCTGGACTTTTTACTTTGGATCATAGGCAATGTTAGCCAGCACTTTCTATATGTATGAGAAGTATAACCCTGAGTGGTTCATTACCATGTTCCCAAACTCTGCAATGTCAGTTTGCACCAAAAGAAGATAAAGCCAACATAAAGAGGAAAGCAAAGACGGTTATGGACCAGCCATCCTGGGGATTAGTCCTGCACTTTCTTGAACTTGGTTATATAAGATACGCTGGTACCTTTCCAATAAATTTCTTGCTACATTTAAGCTTACTCAAATGGGTTTCTTATACCTGCAACCGAGAGCTCTGGTGAACACATGTTTTCAACAACCAGACCAATTCCACTAAATCAGTGTAATGGTCAGTGGATGATCGGTGTGGTCAATTTAGACAAGATTGATAGTCTAAACTGTGTGGTCAGAGAGAGTAACAAACACCAAATAGATTTATTAATTTAATGGGAAGAAAGCCAGGATGGACTCATTTAGGAACCACATTTTTCTATAGGAAATCATCATATACCTGCATCATATCCACTTAGAGTGACTGCTAAAGTGCACATTCCTGGGCCCCACCCTGGACCCAGGACATCAGAATCTCTGATGAGTGAAGGGAACATCCTTAAAGTGGCACCCCAGAGGATTCTAATGTGGGTTAGAGATTGAGAGCCACTGCCTTAGAGGAATGGTTGTCATTATTAGGATGCTAATAAAATGCAGTGTCGAGAGGCAATACATGCACATTAAGGATCCAGTTGTGTAGAGTGCAGCAAAAACAGTGTAGGAGAAAAACCCAGGCAGTGTTTTCCTGTTGTCATTATGTTACAATGACTGGAAATGGAGAAAGTACAGATAAAAGCATAGGACCTTAGAACTACATATCAATAATAAAGCAGACTAAAGTTTTCTTTTTTATATATATGAAGGGAAAACATTGACCTGGTTTTCTTACATATGATAACAAAGATGATTTCTACGTTTATTTATGGTTAGTATATGAATGTGTTTTGTGCCATTGCAAATAGCCAACATATGAAAAATTAAAAGTCCATGTGAAACAATGAAGTGTTGGCCTATTGTAAAACAAACACCCCAAAATGTCTGTTCAATCTCCTCTCAACTGTATCATATAAATTTGCCACTGAAATGGCAATTTCAGCTTCCATTAAGACTGCCCATCTGATTTAACCAAATTTTCTCACCTTGAAAATGAAGTCATAATTTTATGGCTTGTACTGATTTGAAGATCTTAAATCAGAGACCCAAATCCAGACAATTTTCAGAGGAAAATTATTTGCTCCAAGTGAATTTCAAACCAAATGAATAAAATATCAAATGGAGAGCCAACGTGTACATGATCATTTACTCAATGCAGTTCATTTTTGTAGCTAGCCAGCAAGCATTTATTTTTAAGAAATGCAGGAGTCAATGTCTCTGAGAAGAACAGCCACAATCTAACCATCTTGTCATATCCATTCCCTGGAACCTCAGGGGTAGAGCCTTCCTACCAGCTTCAGGGAGGCCCTATCAGCCTTTCCCTCCATTCCTCAATCTTCCATTGTCAGACGGTGTCGGTAATTGGTTTTTAATTGGTTCATTTACCCGAATGATTTATACTGCCTCAGGTAGACAAGATTTAATGACACCCATTACAGGGCTTTAGATTATTTCACAAATAGATATGCTGTTGCCCTTCAAGACTGAAGATCGTGCATATGAGTATTATCATTCATACATCTCTGATGTAGAAAAGTCCAATGCAAGGCTAACAATGATAAAAAATAATAGTTTATCAAGTGTGAACTATGGACCAGGCATTTTGCTAAGTACTTTATATACATTATCTTATTTATTTGGCATTTCCATAAGAAGAGAAATAAACAGAAACAATGTCCAAAGTGTTGCATTTGTTTTGAACAGAGACTGTTTACAACTGTTTCTCTTTAACTGTCCAGATGAGAAACTAGGTAAGAAATCTAGATTTATTCTTGATTCTGATAATAATTGTGAGACTTTAATCCAGTTACCTAACCTTTGGGTTTAGATCGACTCTCCTGAGAGGACTCTTATAGTTCTGAGATAATGTGGCTGACTACAGATTCCTATTTCTCATTTTTATTGACTAGCTGCTTGGGGTGCTGTCAAATCTTCTATTCTATAACCTATGTTTGTACTTCAATGTTCTCTTGAAACATAATTTCTGCCTAATAGGAACACAGTTAAATATTTTTAAAGTTTTTTATAATTAGTTTGCATATACACACACACACATATCATCACACATGTGAACTGAGACCTATTGATATTTAGATATAGATTCTAATGTTGTTTATGTAAAACAACAAATTCAAATGGACTCTTCTGATTGAGTCTGGATAAATTTAGAGAGGCACATTTTAGGATTGGGGCTTTGTCCAATTATAAAGATTTGCACAGAAATCATATAACAAATAATTGGGCGTGTCATAAAATACCTCGCTTTAATGAGAAACAATCTTTGGCAAACCTAGATATTTTTGCAAGAATATTTCTTTTATTTGGTTAAAAATTTTTTTAGTATTTACTTTGTACTTATGGTCATTGACAGACTTTTGTTTAATATCCACTCCTTCAACATGTACAATTTCTAAGGATAATGTTGCATTTTTCTAATTGTTTCTCACAGTATCCCAAGTTTAGGGAAGCAGATTTACAAAGATTTTACTCAAGTACTGTTATGTCTCAACTCTGGATTAGTGCAGACATATTTAAATGTAATAAGATCTTTACTTGCACTAACATGTGCATGACTTGATGCTTCAAATAAATTCAACTCAGTTGTATATAAATGTAACTGGAAAAAAAATAAAGTGGAGAGGGGAGCTTACCTCAGAATTTATCTGTTCTAAGGATGAGAAAACAGTCTTAAAATGTCTGTTGTATCTTTCTGTACCCAGATGACAAGCATGAAGGGGCTGAAAGCTCTGTTGACTGAAGAGAATTTAGTGGTAGTAGATTTTTTTATGTACTTAAAGACATCTGGGGACCTCCCTGGTGGTGGTTAAGAATCTGCCTGCCAATGCAGGGAAAAGGGTTCAATCCTTGGTCCAGGAAGATCCCACATGCCGCGGATCAACTAAGCCCATGAGCCACAACTACTGAGTCCATGTGCCACAACTACTGAAGCCCGCGCACCTAGAGCCCACGCTCTGCAACAAGAGAAGCTGCTGCAATGAGAAGCCCACACACCACAATGAAGAGTAGCCCCCTCTCGCTTCAACTAGAGAAAGCCTGCGTGCAGCAACAAAGACCCAACACAGCCCAAAATAAGTAAATTAATTAACATAAATAAATAAAGTTAAAATGATACTTTAAAAAAAAGACACCTAGGTATATATCTCTTCCTTAAATGAGCTCTGTGCTGTCCAGTACAATAGCCAATAGTCACTTGTGGCTACTAAACACTTGAAATATGCCCAGCCTGAATTGAGAATGTGCTGTAAATGTAAAACACACACCAGATTTGGAAGACCTGGCATATAAAAAAAGAATGTAATTATATCAGTAATAATTTTTATATTGATCACATATTGAAATCATAAATTTTAGGTATGGTGTTAAGTAAAATATTTATTAAACATCATTTGTTTCTTTTTACTTTTTAAAATGTGGCTCTCAAAACAATAAAATTATATTTGTGGTTCATATTATGTTTCTATGGGGCACTGCAGCTCTAGATTCAGACTGCATTGTCTCTGACGATTATTTCTTGTCATTGAGCTATGTGTCTGTGAGGTTTGATGCAACAATTATCTGATGAAAGATTAGGAATAACACAGGGCTTTGAGTTTACCCAGGCCAGGAGTGGTCAACTCTTCCCTGAACTGTCTTGCTGAAACCAGCCCTTGCATCTTACCTCACCACCATCCCCTTCCCCACTCCTAGTCACCATGGTATCACTCTAAATTTAATAATTTGGACTCTGGGAAAATATATTATGTATCACATCTAACACTGTGTGCCAGGCATGGGTCTCAACTCTTCACATATCAATTTATTTAGTTCTCATAGCAATTCAACGAAGTAGGTTTTATTATAACCTGCATTTTACAGATGAGGAAACTGAGGTACAGAAAAGCTAAAGAAGTTGCCCAAAGTTCACAGAGCTAATTAAAAAGTAAAAAGGAGGCAGTCTGGAGTCAGAGTCTGAACCCAAGCACATATTTTTCACTCTCGTTCATTTTCATTAACCACAGATTCCACACCCCTCTTACACCCCAGTTGCTGGGTTCTTCATACTTCATAAATCAGAAAAGGTCCATCTCTTTTTGCCAGAAATTTCACAATTTTTACTTTTTCATGCAGAGCAATTTAGCATTCTTCTCCCTACTCTATAGAATCCTGGTCTTCCCACACATGTCCTCAGGCTCAATTTTTTACAACCAAATGGCAAAAGAGAAAACTTTTTTAAGGGGAAAAAAAAAAGTAAGCCCTTGGAAGATAGCAGCATCTGTAAATATTTGTGAATTTAAATGACATTTTGTTTCTTACCATTACCCTTATAAGGATTTTGTGTGAGAAATATTGTTATCATTAAGCAAATTAGAAAACTGGGTCACAGAATGTAAATAACATTCCCAAGCTCACACAGCCACCAAGGGGGTTAGTAAAGGGATTCCTGCCAAACAGAATTCATAACTCACTGTACTAGTCATGCCTCACATCTGTTCACATCAGTTGAGGTTCTTCTGGACACTCTGTCCTGGGGCCTTGCCTTTACCGTAGCTCAAACCTTGGTCAATTTAGACGGTCATAGCTCTGTCTGCCATACACGAGTTATCACCACACTGCCACCAGACACGGCGAGGATGCCTGAGCAACACTTCCTGACAGCATGGCATTGTGCCATCCAATAACTTTAAGAACACCCCTTCCCCACCATCTATGTCACTGTCTTTCACCAGGTTATGGGAAAGGAATCTCTAGTCATGTTTTATTGTGAGCACAAATGGTGTCTTTGGTCAAAAACCTATGCATCTTAGAAAAAACCAGAACTCCTCAGTTTATAATTGTTATCCCCACGTAGATAAAGGGAAGATGAAGATCCGGAAGTACCATTTTCTCTATGTTAAATAAGGAAATAAAAAAACGCTTTCCAGTTATAGGAAGATGGAAAAATTGAAGCTATTAGAAAGAAATTATTTGTGGATCAAAAATAGTTAAAAGAAATGTGAGTGTTCAGAACTTGACTGGAGAGCAAACTAATCAGCCAATGAAACCCTTTTGAGTTAATAATGAATGTCTCATCTCAACTTGAAACAAATCTGTCTGCTCTACTGGAAACATTTAATATCAAAGGAGAGGAAGGCTGTCCCATAAAGCCATGGTAGCATTTGAACATCAATTTGACAGGTAGTATAATTTTCTTACTAAGGACTGAATATCATATTGAAGCCTACTACAGAAATACTACTCAAATTCTCCACATAAGTCATCTGAATAGGAAAAGTTTCAGCAGAAGTCAGAGGAGATATAGGAAAAAAGGCCGAGGGTGATGAATTTCACTTATGACCAAAAAACCATGACCTTGACTTATTTCCATTTAATACTAATCTATTATTATTATCTCTAAACCAGGAACAAGTGAAACTGAAATCAGTCAGAAGCCAGAGTTATTTCTGCTCCAGATTTACTCTAAGTAGTGCTGTGTCACCTGTATGCATTTGTATGCAAGTGACAAGACTTGGAGAATGTTCAGTTCTGATCTGTGCTTTTTCTACTATTTTAAGTCCCAGGGAAAGATGATAGTGATTTGAACCTCTGTGTTTCCAGTATATAGCACATGGATGGCATGTAGAAGATGAGAAAAACATTTTATTAGTCTTCTCAGTGTTATCTTGTATAATATATTCAGTTTTTTATTACCCATATAAGAAAAAGTTTTGAGAAATGTCAACCTAAAATTTCAATTGTTTTAAAATATGTTTTTCCCTAGGCATCCCAGAAGACTGTCACTGTGCAGAGTATGGGAAAACCTTGACTAGTTATGTCTTTCCGTTTCAATGTGATTTACCAGAATACAGGAAACATAACAGAAACTGTGATGACATCCCAACTCCCAAATGGTCTCTGGATTCAGGTTTGGTTACAGCCAAGTCATCAAATGAAGTTCTTTAAATATTTCCTGAATGGTGTCCAAATCTTGGGTGAAACTTTATTCTGTTAGGACTAACATATGAATGGAGTATACGGAACTATAAAAACAATTGTTGATTTTATATACAATTAGCCTCTGCAAGTTCACAAGGAGAGTCATTTCAAGTACAAGTCACAAACTAGGGCTGTAGGTTATTTATGAAATATAGTTTTGCTTTTAAAGAGCCAATATTTTAAAATTAGACTTCATGTTAAAATCTGCATTTCCATTCTATTTTGAAAAATTTGAAGATCTGATATCTTGTGACCCAGGTTTCCTCATGGCAATAATTTGCAGGGTCCACGTACCTGAAGCTCCTTTAAATTTTCAGTTCTTCACAGCTCCATCCTCCCCAGGGAGCCAATGGCCAAGTGCCTCGAATTTTAGTTGCCTAGCAAACTCCTATAAGCATTTCATGTTACGACCTTGACCTAAAGGGTCCATGAAAATCCCCCAACAGAGCAAAACTGATGAAATACAACCTTCATGAGTGTATTCTCTCTTCTGCTCTCAGAAGGCAAACATTGCTGCAGAAAACCACAGTTATGAAAACTGGTACTACTGTTGAGGTTACCGATTCCCATCTCCACAGGGTCCAGCAGTGTTTTACTTTCTCTGGAAAAGTCCCTTTCACATTCTAGATAGCTTATTCCCAAAGTATACCTTATTCATGAATTCTCTTTTTCCACATTCCAGTCTTTACAGAGAAAATAAAGTCTGTGGAAGAACTCACTCAACTTACTATCCTTCTGCTGCTATACTTCCCTATTGCATCTCACATAGCTGTGTGATCCTGGGCAAACCTTTGAAGATTTCTTAGCTTCTAATTTCTCCTTAGGCAATTGAAACCCCTGTGCCTAACTCTTGGGGTGACAATGACTAAATCAGATCAGTGATTAATAATCAGTAAATAAACACAGTGACTAGCAAAGAAATTGTTTTCCTTCATGGGGCCACTTACCTTCCCTGTGCCTGCCTCAGAGGATGGAGATGTTTGATACCATCCACCTTGACTCTCTCTAAATTTTTCTTCCTGAACAATCTATCTTGTTTCATCTGTCACCTCCTTGAACTCCTGAAATACTGTTCATTCATAGGATTCTGTCTTTGCTCCTTTTCTAATCCTGTTCTACTTATTTTTCCAAGGTTATCCCAGACATCCCCATGGATTCTAAACTACTTCCTTTATTCTGGTGTCTCCATGTCTGTACATCAACTTCCTTTTTCATACTTTAGTCATAAGATTCTCACTCCTGACCTTTCATCCTCCACTCTACTGCCTAAGTAACATCGCTCAAGGCAAAACTGATCCTGCCAAAAACATCTCTTTTAGTTTTGGGCCAACCTATAGGATAAATTCCAAATTCTTTAGATCACCATGCAAAGATCTTTATAACAGGTACACACCCATTTTATGTGCCGTCTTGTATCATTCTGCTACAACACACTGTGCCAAACTGAATTTCTCACCTCTTGCTGGTTAGTTCAGCCACTTGCTGTTCCTTCTTCCTGGTAATATTCCTCTCTCTGCCCCCTGATATGAAAATCTCATTTTTTCTTTAAAATCTAGGTCAAAATGTACCTCAGTCTGGAGAATTCTTCATCTCCACAATTAATGTGGGTTCCCAAAGTAATTATCAATTCATTGACATCACTATACTGCCCTGTTTCTCTCTCACACCCAAAATAAATAGACCCATGCACTCATTTTGAGACTTCTTAATGGCAGGAATGGTGTTTCACATGTGAATCTTAAAGCCATAACACAATACCTGTTGTATGATAGGATGGAGAAAATGATAAGTTAGTTCAACAAAACTTTATTTTGTCCTGACTTTACTGTGTTAGTCCTCTCAATCCACGCAGCAACCATATGAGTTAGGGATTATTAATTAGAGAAAAATGAGGTTCAGTGAAATTATTGGGTTAAATTAGTAAATGATAAAACTGAAATTTTCTTCACTAAATGTTTGTTGAATTAGTGAATGATTCAATAAATCAGTACAGGGTGTCAGGTAAATCTTTGCCAGTCTTTACATAGTTAACTATCAGGATAGTATGCACTATATATAGTACTCTTTAAAAACGTTTGAGATATTTTAGTGTTTATTCATCACTACATCAAATTAAATTCATTATCCGTTATTTTGCCGAATTAAACAATGCCCAGGAAATAGTTTCCAAAAAGTAACTTAAATTTACCTACTGAACGACATATTTCACACTGTTTCTTAAGTAACATACCAAGTTTCATTTGTACATGCTTTAATATACTATGAAACTAAATGTTAAAATAACAAAATTTTAAAATTAATGCCGAGTAAAGCAAAGACACATAGATTGTTGTGCTATGTGTCTCCTAAGGTTATTGTTATAAACCTAATTTAAACTTTAATTATTTTGTTGTAAAGCAGGGTCATTGAAAATCCAGGCAATTATTAAAAACAATTTATGGGGATTATTTTTAACAAGAGAAATTCCATTAGTGTACTATGTAGTATCAAATGTCTTTGGTAATCATTTCATATTTCACGTAGTTACAAGCTTATTCCCTTTTTAGCTGCATTATGAAATGTTAATAACAATACCATTAATTAGTAATACATATTCATTGAAATTTACTGACTTAAAGACCTGTCTAGCTTCATATTTGTATTGTCCTTTGGGACACATATTCCAGACCTAGCATCACATCCAACCATAGATAGTGAGAATAAGATGATCTAGCTAGCATAATGTTTTTACAAAAAGATGAGGACCAGAAAGTACACACATCCTTTTTCTAACATGACCAAACAAGGAGGATGACCAAGGACTACAGCTCAGTCTTTAGACTCCTAACCCAGTAAATATTTTTTCTATTACAATGAAACCTATTTTCAATTAAACCTATTTTCAATAGTGAAAAGATAGAACAATGATTTGATAAAGACAATTCACTCTACCCTATTGTCTTGTTTTCCTTTCTAAGGTTACTTACTAGCCTTTACTACATTAATGCCACATATCCAGTATATCTATAAATTGATTTGTTTAGTCAAATCTGTTTGAGCAATTAGTTTGACTAATTATATGACTAAATTACTGGTTAACAAGAGCGGCTAGTAAGTTTATGCTAAAATAACTAATCAAACTGGTTGTTGCTTATAAATAAATACATTCAGTAGCTGAGGATATATTTTATTCTTTGTTCTATTGTTTTAGTGCACATTCAGCTTCTGAGTGAGGCCATAGTCAATTGTTAAAGGTTGTAATAAACTCAAGACAATTTTTTTTTTTATACGACATCAAATAATCACTTTGACTTACTTTTCATCTTTCTTCTAGTAACTCTGGCATCATGTTTCCTAAGAAGACAGTGTGTTCTGGATTTCGTTTTTTCACTTCTGGAAGTCATCACGAGGAAGAAAAGTTGGTATCGTTTGCCACCTGGGAACTCAGGACTGGAGGAGACAAAGGGAAATTGGGGTAATAACTCCCATGAGAAAGTAAACAGACAAAGAACAGATACAAAAAGTCTGAGAGAAAAAGTATGAAAACAGAATTTGGTGAATGTGAAGTATCACCTATATAATTGTAATAAAAGTTTCACTTAGTTATGCTGCTTTGCTCCAAAGCTTAGAAACAATTTCAACAACTAAAAGATATTTTTGCTTCCATTTAAATGTTGATCTAATCCTATCTGTGTTAGAGAGTCACATCATATGAACTCAATGCCGAAACAAAGATATGTTACACAAAAGAAACTCATAGCTTCTAGCTAGTGTTTTACTGCTGAAAAATGTCCAGAAATTGTTATCAGTCAATTCTCTCTGCTCCTCTATGGGGCTGCAGCTCCCCCACTTTATTTCAAATGCTCACTTCCCTGGAGATCATGTGACAAATGAGGTTGGGGTGGATAAGAAGTGATTTAACCACCTCTAAAGATTCTTTTCTCTGGTGCATCCAAATTGTCTAAAATAATTTTTTCCTAGGAAATAGATTTGGGTTTATTTTATACAGAGGAGGAAATTCTGAAAAAAAAAGAGAGAAGAAAAAAGAAGCACATGTCAAAAGATAAAATAGTGCAGCAGAAGGATTCATTGCCTAGGTAACTTTCTTCTTCTCTCATTTTACTTTGCGATAAGTTCTCAATGGACTGATTCATTTAAGCTATGATTTTTATTCATATTTTTAAGCTGTTGGGCCGGATGTTGAAATCTCCCTTGTCACCAGTTAGACTTACTAGTTTTAATGATTTGGGTTTTAAATGAAGGTCATTATATAATATCCTGCATTGCATGCAGATTATAAAGTTCCTGCTAGCTTTACCTTTTAATTAAATTATTCTTTCAAGTGGAATATAGAAGTAGAAAAGTCCATCTTCTTTTTATAT
Source organism: Leucopleurus acutus (assembly GCF_964270905.1). NCBI lineage: Eukaryota > Metazoa > Chordata > Mammalia > Artiodactyla > Delphinidae > Leucopleurus > Leucopleurus acutus. Next base: position 75,279,309 of record NC_139144.1, read on the forward strand.
TGAAGAGACTCTATAGCCAAACTTTTCATTTATTGCTAATGAATATTTAAAATAATGTTCTTGAATAAACGTTGATTGGATCTAAAAGAATTATTTGTTTAATAAATCTTTTTCCCCACCCAGTTCAATTACCTACATTCTGCAGATAATGTAATCCAACATATGACTCTTTCTCTCCATACATATATAGAGATATACAGAGATACATATCTATATATCTATCTCCTCTATCTTGTCCTTCATTTTCCGATATCTCTGATACATAGCTAAACAAAAAAAGAAATAAGAGAGATAAGACTTAAGAGTGAATTTGTTGATTAACACTCCAGAAAAAGTGATGAACTACAAGTCAGGGAAAAGGGAAGAGAAAAGTTTACTGGAAGGAACAGAGTGATGGGGGAAGCTCTGTGGGAAAAGCCCATTACCCCGGGTAGGTCTATTCCATCCAGCAGTTCAGCTCTCTAAGATGTGTATCTACCATGAGGGGAGAAGGGGAGAAAGTTACTGACTCTGATTGGAAGGCAAGCCTAAAATTCACTATCTGGAGTAGTATTTGCCCATCAATGTGCTAAGTCATGGAGAGCCAACTGTGACAGCCAACTTGACAGGGGCATAGGGGAAACTGACAATTCTTGGTTTGGAAAGTGAACCAAAAAAGCCACCAAAATGAATCATGATACCAGGAATAACCCATCCAGTAAGTCACATTTTAGAGTCAAAATTTAAAAATCATCCTGAATAGACCCATTGTCTTAGAAAAGTTGAAGGCAGGCTAAAAGGAGAGTTAGAAAAGTGAATTTCTGGGAGGAAGTAGGACAGCAGGAAAAATCGGTCTTTTTTCTTATCTATTGCCACCTAGAACTGTGTCATAAATCTTGACCAGAAATGTCAGTAGATGACATCTGAATGCTTTTTAAACCTCCCATTGCTGAAGGTTAGTGCTCTAACCTCTCTGGATGGTCTCTGCTATCTAGAATAATAAACAGTTGTTGGGTGGCACCCATAAGTCAATGGCCTGATTAGTCTATCAACTTGCAACGTCCCTGCAACTCTCTTAACTAACACTATCTGCTGAACCATAGGATTGACAGCCTGAGCTTTATTCTAGAAATTGGGTACCTCTGCAACCATTTGATGACTAATGATGCACGGCCCTTTGTTTATTTGCTTTCTCTGAAATCTGATCCTGTTTTTCCTTGCCCCCTTCTAGGTTTGATACAGAACTAATTGTTGGCAGATGTGGCGAGTATTTTGAGCTAAGATATAGTATTTGTTTGCACTGTCTGAGTTTTCAGCCTGAACCAATGTCAGGTCATTGCAGCTGGTTTCTATCAAGGCTCTGTATAGGGTAGACCATCCACCTGACAAAACAAGATTTGCTCATGTGACCTTCATCTGAAAGCCTTAAGTACAGGAATTCCACCAAAATAATAGGGAAATTTTGTTGGAAATTACTAATCAAATTAATGAATGGCTTAATTTAATTTTTATTTACATGTAAATGACGATCTTACAATATACAGGAAAATGTGTCCTTTAAAAACATATTCATTAAGATTTATGGTTTTAGCTCACCATGAGTACCAATTTTAGGCTTAAAAATTATATTAAATCCTTACTCTCTATATAGGCATCACTCATAGAACAAAGCGTACAAACCACTTTTTAGCCTTCATGAAAAAGAGTAAACAACATGAGCTGAATCCAGCAAACTAATTTTGTATTAACATTCCTTTCTTTGCTGACAGGGTTTTCACTTTTCCCTTACATGCCAGAATCAGTATGGTGAATTATTTTCATGACCTTCCTCGTTGTTTTAAATAAATAAAAGATTAGCATTTCAGCCACCCTGTTTACATTAAACTACAAATTCCATAAGCCACAGTAGTGTTTGTGTTTTCAACTTTCATGCATTTTTTTCCCATGGGTGCATGAGTTCATTTGATTTGTTCAGACAACCCCAAATATTTTAAGAGTGCTGCACTGTGAAGAAGTATTTATTTGAAGTAGCTGTGGATAATTTGCAAACTCCGTGATAATACAGTGGTCTTTACTAATGAAACAGAAAGGCTTTTATTCTGTAGTCTTCTTGACACTGCAGGAAATAAAGCCTCAAAGAGACCTAAGCTTTTATTAAAATGATTTTATTTTTGGATTTTATCTACTCCTTGGGTTGTCATGCGTCTTACATAATGTGATTCAAAGGCAATTTTACCTGTTTTTATGCCATCTATGTAGTTACAAGATACTTTATAGTGCTATGGAATAAGAGTTGTCTGAATCTGAAACAGTACATTAAAAGGTATATGGTTAGAAAAGCACAAAGCAAAAGGAATCTCACTTTCAGATTTGGAAACTGTTGCAAATAAATTTATTTGGGAAAGTTCAAGATATCTTACATTACCAAATATAAGGTGATCATGAAATAAGGCAATTCCCCACTTTTTCAAGAGAAGATCCAATTAAAGATTCTTTTTAGTCAATTTGAACATACAAATATTTACGGATGCAAGTGAGGTAGTCAAATGTCTACTTACAATATTAAAATAATTACCTTATTTATGCATATTAAAAACTTATGTAAAATAATAAAATAATTATTAATATTACTTTATTCCACTCTAATTTCATGATTGTTTTTAAAAATCCTTCACTATATCTTCGACCTCAGTCTCTTAGTCATCACTAGGAAAGTTTTAAAGTTTTTAAACAAATTTTTTCCAGAGAATATTATTTTTAGATTCACCTATGATTGTACAGCACTTTTTTCATTCTTGTGTGAATTGTCCCTGGAAAGTATATTGCAAAAGATAAAGAACCCCTGAGCTTAACATTCAGACATATTTTTCATTGTTGTTTTGATCTCCAAACCATAAAGTACATCATTTTTAAACCAGATCCAATACCTATTGAGAAATAAAACTTTGTTAAATTTCTGTTTCTTTGTTTATAAAAATCCCATCAGTTAACCTCTAAGGTCATGCAACGATAGCATTGATCTTTAAAAAAATGAAGTGACTTGGCAAAGAGAGTGTTGATGTTCAAAATAAGGTAACTGGGAAAGCACCTATAGTGTGAGATATTTTATAAGTGCCTACATGTAAATCAACTAATTTTCTCCTTTAAAAAGATAACGGGGGAGATGGGAATCTCTTCTTATATTCAGGCATGCACAGTGCATTCTTCCTCCAAATCATTCAATTATCCAAGTATTATTTTAGCTACCTAATTACTGCCAAGATGAGTTACTTCAAATTTTGTTTAAATATATATCTATTTATCAAATAGGCAACACATTCTTGTATTTAATACTCAAAAGGTATTTGAAGGTATATGGTGAAAAGTCTCCCACTCATCCCATCTGTCCCATCCAGTTCCCTGTCCTGAAAGCAGCCAATGTTATCAATGTTTGTGTATTATTCCAGAGATATTTTATGTGTATATGAACCAGTATGTATGTATATTATTTTCTGTCCTTGTAAATACTAATTATCACAGTCTGTGCATATTATTCTATACTTCACTCTTTTACTCAGCATTGTATTTTGGAAATAATTTCATTTTATAGGTTGTTTCCAATATCTTGCTGTTACAGATGATACTACAACTAAAAATAATTGACAACAATCTTTTACATATGTTATTTTGCAGGTAAGTGTGTATACCTGTAGCATAAATTTTTGGAGGTAGAAATCCTGTGTTGAAAGGTAAAAACATTTGAACATTTGATAGAAATTGCCCTAATGCCTTCCCAATTAAGATTTTTTCCAATAAATATTCCCATCAACAATTTTAGTGCCTTTCCCCTCTCCATGGTCTAGTTAAATTCTTTTAAAAGGATTAAATGGTTGCAGCTACATTAAGTGCCCATCAATAGGTGAATGGATAAAGAAGTAGTATATATATACAATGGAATATTACTCAGCCATAAAAAGGATGGACTCTTGCCTTTTTGACAACATGGATGGACCTAGATGGACCTAAGTGAAATAAGTCAGACAAAGACAAATGCTGTATGATTTTACTTACATGTGTAATCTAAAAAACAAACAAACAAATGAACAAACACAACAAAACAGAAACAGAGTTATAAGTACAGAGAACAAACAGGTGGTTGCCGGGGAGTGGGGGTGGGGGAGGAAAGAAATAGGTGAGGAAGATTAAGAGGTACAAACTTCCAGTTGTAAAATAGATGAGTCATGGGTATGAAATGTATAGTGCAGAAAATATAGTCAATAACTATGTAATATCTCTGTATGGTGACATATAGTAACTAGACTTATAGTGGTGATCATTCTGAAATGTATAGAAATATCAAATCACTGCGTTATGGAACAGGAACTAACATGGTGTTGTAGGTCAATTATACTTCAAAAAGAAAGAAACAAACAGACAAATTCATAGAAAAAGAGATGAGATTTGTGGTTCCCAGAGGTAGGGAGGTGGAGGGAGGGGAATTGGATAAAGCAGTCCAAGTACATACTACCAGTTATAAGGTTAATAATTACTAGAGATGTAATGTACAACATGATAAGTAAAATTAAAATTGCTGTATTTTGTAAATGAAAGTTGTTAACTCTCCTGAGTTCTCACCACAGAGAAAAAAAATGTTTCTATTTCTTTAATTTTGTATCTATATGAGATGATGGATGTTCAGTAAACTTAGTTTGGCAATAATTTCAGAATGTGTGTAAGTTAAATCATTATGCTGTACTTAAACTTATACAGTGCTGTATGTCAATTATATCTCAATAAAACTGTAAGAGAAAAATTAAATTAAATACAATTGAATTGTGGAGATGAAATTGGAGTGAAGTAACCGGGAAAAAAACACCCATTTCTCTGAATATTTAACAGTTAAGAAATAGCTTGAAGTTATAAGACAACGATGAGATGATCAGGGGGTGCAATGAGCATTGGCCAATAGGATTTTGGTCAATAGTTTACACACAGGGAGAAATAACACTTTGAAAATATGAGTCAGAAAGTGACTAAAGTATCAGGAGTAGATAACCAGCACTGTCCAGGCTTCAAATCTTACTTAATCACTCAGAATAATTTTAGAGTTTTCACATAGGTGACAGCATGTTTTATCATTGATATAATTTCTTAAGGCTTACCAAAGCAACATCTAAGTGACTAAAGATTCAAATTGGCTAATAGCGTGAAAAATTTGGAAACATAATCAGAATACTATTTACATCATGAGTTTCATCATCTGTTATAACTCTTGCTGCTAAAGGTAATCTGTTTGAATTTCTACAAGTGTTTTGTTTTTTCTTAATGTTATAATTTAATAGCACAGCTCACATATTATTATATACAGATATCTGCAATTAAGTTACAGAAACTTACACAGCTACTTATTGTTTTTGTTTCCTTTCACCCAAAATATAAATTAAATTCTACACAAATAATTTTCTAATAATTCTTCCTGCTGTGAATATTACTTTAGCCCCATGGTGAACAATAACATTTATACACATATCTTATTCATATTGTTACTTCAGTGAATAAATTTAAACTAGCAGTTGATCAGTTAGGTCTGTCATTATGCACAAACTGTTTATAAGAGTCTACTGCACAATGTTTCTCTAGTCAAAATGGTCTATATGTTTGGAGAAAGTGAAGAAAAGGGAGGACATATGCTCTTTCCAAGGTGAGGAAATAATCAGTTAACTGACGTATTCATTCTTTATCCAGTTAGTGTAATAAAGACTGTTTCAAAACATGTACAATTTGAAGTCAGATATTATTATTATAATAGTAAGTGTTCACCAAAGGTATTTTAAGAAACAGACACGAACAAAGAAAGTATAAATCCTGGACAAACCCATCCAACACATGCACTGCTGAGCAGTCTGTAAGTATCGCGGTTACCCCTAGTCTTTCATTGTTTACTTGGCTGAGAGGTTTGGCTCTGCTCCTAGTCTGCAAAGTAAATAGTTCATCAGGGTCTCTGATAAGTGCTATGAAACCTCCAAGTCACCAGCTTCCACTCCCACCTGACACGGCTCTGCCTTAGCTTTCAGCAACAAAGACTTGCTACCTGAAAGCTCCAACTTTGCCCTTTCTCTCCCAGGTACCCACTCTGAACCTTGTAGCTCTTTCCTACTAGTGACAGGGATCTGAACTTGTGTCCAGAACATCGAAGTGGAACTGTGGGCTATATACTTCCTTCCGGTTCAGGACCAATGGTGGCTGGTCATTTTCACCTGGTCTCTGGTTTTGATTCTATTCCAATTGCCTGCTAGGGCTGTAGGTTCTTCAACTGGCCCTCAGGCCATTACTAGTTTCTATAACTTCTGGGTCTTGATCACATTTTAGAAATGCTTCACATAATCTTCTGAGATTGGTTCACTCACCCAATGTTGAGACATTTTGCCACTGCTTAGAAATCACATTGCCATGCCCCATCAACTAATCTTCGGTTAAGACTCTTCAACATCAAGCCTACATTTGAGTTGAATTTTTCTGCATTAATTTTGACGTGTGGTTTGAACTGTTCCAATCCTTTGTGTCTGTTGGCTTTCCCCAATGCCTGGTCTTAAGAGCCTTAGGCAACTTCTCTTTGAACAGAAGCTTTTAAGAAGCCTGGGGGCCATGGCAGCAAAAAATATGAGTGGTCTCTGCCTAAATACTTACATCCTATAGACTTCCACACTAATCAGTCATGGAATACAATCTGTCCTAGAAATTAAACACTGCATATATGCATCCCAGTTAATCTGTCTAGTCTATGCTGTAAGCCAGTAACTCCAATTTTGGGATTACTGTGGTGGATTCTTATATGCTATAAACTTCCCACTTTCTGGAGCTATACCCCAATGGACAATTCCAGAGTTTGAGAACTTAGCCCCCAGGAAAGGTCCTTGTTTGTAGAGGAAGTGGAATGACCTCTAGATATAGGGGCATAAAAGTTTTGGACTGAAGAATACACATCACAGACCTCTGTAAGATCAGAATGGACAGATCTGAGAGGATAGTTAAGTGGCTGCTAAAGGAATTCCTCAACCATCTTGCTAAAGAAGACATTAGGCAAAAAGCCTCTGTTAGCTTAGTTAGTCCATTGGGAGCTGTCTTGGCCTTTGCTCTAAGATTGATCCTTTACCTTTATTCCCTTTTTTTCCCTTAGGAGTTCTCTTTGTTCTATCCCTGATTTTCTATTTTATCTCTCTTATATAAGTTCTGCTTGTTATTTTCCTTTTGTGAGGAGCCTCAGCCTAGCCATACAAACTAAAATTGCAGTTTCCACCTCTGGTTGCCTGGCTCTCAACCAAATCTGCTACTTCTGATTATTGTAGGTAATTGTAACTCCTACAACAGACCTTGGCTACACCCCTCACATCAACTCTGACTTGGCCAAAACTTTCTGGGCATTTAGGATAGTAGGGATGTATTAACAGTCTATATTTGGAGGTAATTTAACCTACTGATGGCAATAAGCATATTCAAGGAAAAATAAAATTTTGTCAGATATCTTAGTTTTTTTTTTAAGCTACCATTTTGTTCAGATGATTCCTTAGTTCCAGTTTTTTTTGTTTCAAATTAATAATTCTCTTATTCGACCGTATTATTTTAATGCAGCAGAAGCCATAGTTTTCAGGATATGGAACAATTATATGAAACTAAGTTCTTCAGGAAAATCAAATATTTTGATTGTTTTTCATAACTATGTAGAGAATGTGAGGCTTAGACTTTAAAAAACAAAATGTAGAGTTGTTTGTATAGCAATCAATAGAAATTAAGAATTCTCAACGCTTTTCATTCTTTCTCCTTTTCTCTTTGATGAAATTGTTAGGTTAGAAGCTCCACTATGAATAAGAAGACATTCTGAGCATTCAGAGGACTGACCTACTAGACACTTTTTTCCTTTGCTGTTTGGTCCAGGGTCCATAAAAAATTGATGTTCTCTTCTCAGGTAACATGCTTATTTTTATCTACATGAAACTCATTGATCTCCTTCCAATTTGGTGTTAGCCTCTTTATTCCACTATCATTCCCGAGGTAACAAATGATATTTTCATAGGCATGGCTAGTAATCAATATAGACAAGCTCTGCTCATTGATCTGAGGAAGACTTTGATCTAGAAAATCACCAATTATGGCTATTTAAAGTAGATTCAATTGGATTAGGTAGAACAAAAAAGAACTGAAATGTACAGTATTTAATAGTTTTAAAACCTAGAAAGACATAAAGTTAAATATAAGTCCTCTTAATGAATAAGGGTTAATTTTCATTCTTTCAATTTTAAATGAAGATTTTCCTGCACATTCCACTTTATTTCTGAATTTTTTATGTCTGTATAATGTGATACTCTTATAAGGGACATCCTAGGTACTAGGTAATTGACGATCTGCAGTGAGTTTCTGACAACCTTCAAATCCTAATTAATAAAAATAGATTCAGCTTAAATATTGATATGCTAAGCATTAGTCTTATTTTAACTGAAAAAGGTGGACTTCTGGTCCCAGCAAATTAAGTCTTTAATGGTATGCAGGCTACCTGGTTGATTGATCTATTACATTTTCGAGTGGAACTTGGAGTTACTATTATTTTCAGGCTATGGCCAAATATGAATTCGAAATGAGAATGTGGATTGTTTCTTGCCTACATAAGACTAATTATTCCCCAGAGTACAATCTATATTACTTAAAGTACAGTGGCCTATACTGCTTCTGAAGACCATGAATCATGAAATATACTGAAAGTAAAAGGTAGAGAGCCCAGCTGTGTTTCCCCCTCTGTCTCCTCTCTGTGTGCAAGGAGTCCTGAATTCTGGCAGAAAATATATCCTAAAAGCCATTTAATTTGTGGTTTACAATGCAGGTTATATAGGAGAGAGACCTGGATTCTGATCCCAACTCAACTCATCTCAACTTAATTTGCTGCCTATGCAGCTTGAAAGATTATTTAAACCCTTTTTCTCTAGTTTCCTTGTTCATAATAATAGTACCCATCTCATAGGTTTTGAGACTTAAAGAAATTAATACTTAATAATAACAATACTTAATGCTTATGATTATTTGTTCAGCAGTTACTATATGGTGAGTAAAGTTCTAAACCCTTTAAATTATTTAATCCCCTCGACAACCCTATGAATGACATACCCTTTCTCTCTCCATTTTATAGATAAGGAAATAACCATAGAGAGTTTAAAGTTTTCTGCACAAAGTCATAAGCTAGTAAATTGTCAAGTGATTACTAAAATACAAATAGTTTCATCTCAGAGCCTGTCCTCCTAATCATTACTAGATGCACACAGATATTTAGGATAGGAAGTAGCACATAGTAAGCTCTTAATATATAAAGAATACTGAATGTTAACAAATGTAAATAATACATGCCCCAAATTTCAGAAACTATTTCAACGTTCAGATTTAAATAAAAATAGGTTCACACCTAGCTTTAAAACAATTTCTTATTTCTGTAGGTTTAGAATCCTGCAGAAAAGTCCAGAGGCTTCTCTCCTTTTAGTGCTTACTATGGGCATTTAATTTGTAAGTTAGGTTCTTTGTCTTTGATGCTCTTAACCATCTCCATCCGCCATCCACTTCTTCCTTCTTGTCTGTTTTCTTCCCTAGATATCTACTTTCTTTCTAATCTTTGCGTTTTAGAGTTCAGCTAATTTTTGATAAAGTGTTAGGGGGCATCTGTTTATTTTCATTCCCAGCATTCATTCACCTGTTTCTTTTGTTTGTTTTTTTTTTTAACCTCGGCCTAATTCCATCTGAGAGAATATCCTCTCACCCTCTCTTAGTTTCTGGGCTTCTTTAGTTGGGTTGACCACACTCCAGTCTCCAAGGATGACTTTGTGACATGTCAGGGTAGATACATTACCCAGGTCAGGTCAGTGGGAGGTTCAGAGATGGGTATATGAACTAATCACAGCCAATGAGATATTGTTGGAATATCTGGAAACAAAGTAGTTTGATTTTTTTCTTTTACTGGGCTTGAAGTTGTGAGGACATAAAATATGGAGCTGCTATGCCATGTGTAACCATCAGAGGGATGCTTTTCTGAGACTGGAGTCAAGAGAGCAGTAGAAATAGATAAACACAGCCCTGGTGGTATCAAGCTGTGGTTAACATCTCCTATAGACATTTCCATAGTGTGATCCAATAAGTTCTCCTTTAGCTTAAGCCAGTTGAATTAAGTTTTCTTTCACTTACAACTGAAAGAGTTTTAACTGAGACAGTTTCTTGATGCTTTAATAGAATATTTTTTAAGATTCAAAAGGATAAAGTTATAATATTGGTATGTTAGTGGGTTTGGATAGTTTCTGTGGGGTACATGTTGGAGCCCTATAGGATAATTGTAGAGGTAGCAATAATAGATAATGAAATTATTGATCCCTTTCTCCATCTTCCTTTTGGTTGGAACCCTTTTCAAGAATTACTTCATATCAATAAGTAGTCCTAGGGGCTTCTGCAGGCTTCTTGTTATTGTTCCCCCGGGGTTCAAGCAGTAATAAAAGAAGAACAATTTTATCCTTGGAGACTTTACGTCTTGCTCACTCACTCCCAGGGCTGGCACTTTTAAGTGAATATCTTTCAAGTATATCAAATGTCTCTCTTGATGCTACAGGCTACTAATCTAGAAAACTTCATGCTTTTAAGCCCAGACAGTTTTCTCCCTGGCTATATTCCCTGGGCCTGGAATACAGACTGATTTAGAAATTCTGCAGCTGCCTTAGGAAACTTATGGGTAGATGAAGAAAGACAATTAAGGGAAAAAAAAAAAAAAAGCAAAGACTAAAGGCCAACTTACTGAGGACTGCAGAGGGAAGAGATGGGAAGAATCTAGGTTCTTACTGACAGCACGGAGTTAAAAAATTATCAACCTAGAATTCCTCATCCACTGGACTTCTGATTCCATGGGAGCAGTAGACAATTGTCTTTCTTTTTAACTATCAAAAATTTTAATTCTTTTTCTATGCTAGGATGTCCTCCTTCTTATTAGGTAGAGCCAGCCCTATATTAGAAAACTAAAGTTGCTACATACTCACTTTCCCATTTTCCCTTGCAGGTCAGACTGCAAGCTAGACTCTGCACTAGATCTTAACAGGAGCCAGTGACATGAACGAGCATGGACCATGAAGAAAGCACTTTGAGTGAGAGTAGTGGAACCAGCAGTGGATATGTTCACTTTCCAGGGGCAACTGGGCAGCATTGCTGGCCTCAGTATCCCAAGTTCAGTTTTGGTGGTGCCAGTGGTGAAAACTGGACTGTCTATGCCCACCGGCAATGACAATGGTGTTTTCATGGGACAAGGTTTGCAAGGTTTGGCTTCGAGATGTTTTTTCTCTTAAATCATCTAGAGTTGATTTTTATCACCTACAACTAAGAACCTTCTGTGATACAGAGAGGTAATACATTTTTAGTATTCTTTTCAATTGTTTCTTATTGTTAAGCAGTTGGCTTCCTGTTATTTTTGCAGCTAAATAAATTTTCTACATGTATCAACTAATATCTCAACAAGCATGAGTCTCTAATATCTACACGGCACATGCTGTTACAGTTACCAGGAAAATAAAAGACAGAAGTTCTAATCAGGAAACAAACTTCCCAGTTCTGGTAACAATAAATAAATAAATAGAATGATTACTAATTTCTCCACATAGATAGTCACCAGGTTTACTTACATGATGGTATCTTAGGCAGAAACCATAATGCATTTCTTAATACAGTGGAAGAGTTATTTATTATCACTTTCTTTCAAAGTCTTATCTAACTAAGACTTAATGCTCCTGGTTATAATATGTCTTTAATGAGTTCTTTTATTTTATTCTAATTTTGAGACACTGCACTCTCTGACTTAACCTGGGGCTAAAATTGAGTATCGAAATCCCCACTGTGGTTTCTGGCTCACCAGAAAAAACACTGATTCTATGGGAACATGATGATTCTTAATCTTCACAGGAGAACTACAATTTCTTGTCAAAGTTTGTTAGAATTAATAATATAATAATAATTATTATTAATAAAACTGTGGTTCAGAAATTTTTCCTTCATGGTCACTTTTTTCTAAGGTAAGTTCCTTTATTATTTATTACCTAAGAAAAGGCCAGGAAAATGGTAAATACAGTAATGTGAAATGAAGAAAAGATCTTGCCGTCTTTTAGGCTACATTGATTTAAAATGCATCACTGACAATATCACCATCATTCAAAGTACTGTACTTTAGTCAGGTGGCAGGCACTATCTGCAAATGCAGAGCTCATCAGAGAGGGCTTCTTCTTTTTTTTTTTTCTTTCAGTCCCACCAAATTCTTCTATTCCATTAAAACAATGAATTAGAAAAATTAAGAAAAACAGCCTGAAGCTGCCTCTTTTGTTCTTTAACATACAGTACTTCTACTGAGGGTTTCAAACGGAATTTATTCACATGTCAGATGTATGGGATTGGACTAACCTCATTTTGAAAAGTTATGTATTCTTCATTACTCTTCTACCCGTCTCTGAATGCTTTAACTGGTATGTTGTTAGGTTTTATTGGATGATATCCGATCAAAGTAGTTCTAATTTATAACTTTTGTTTTCTTTTTCATATTAGAGCTTGTTTGAGATGAGCTACTATATTTATCCTGGGCCATTCCTTTTAAGGTTAAGAAAATAATTTTTGCCTTTCCCTTTGTGCTGTTTATTCATGTAAATTCAATAAAAATAAAAGATACAGAGGTGAGTTTCTTGAAATAGTTATGATGTTAGAAAGCATATTTTATGAAATATTTCTTTTGATTATGAAAAAATAATCTATAAAAGTTTAAATATAATTTGTAGTTTATACATATAAGCAACACACATGCATAAAAAAGTATCGGAGTTATGTATCGTATACTTACTTTAGAGATGTAAGAAACAAAATAATGCACCCTTATTTAACATTTTAAAGCAAAAGATAAAAGAGCAAGCTATTACTTCATTACATAAAAATGGAGTTAACTAGTACTGGGAATGGCAAACTAAGGTCCACAGGCTTGTTACCTGCTTTTGTAAATGTAGTTTTATAGGAACACAGCCATGCCATTTGTTTACATGTTGTCTTCAGCTTTTCTATGGCTGCATTCTCCTTAAAAGGGCAGAAATGAGTAGTTGCAACAGAAACCATGAGGCCCCAAAACCCTAAAATATTTATTGTCTGGCCATTTAAAGAAACAGTTTGCTGGGCTTCCCTGGTGGCTCAGTGGTTGGGAGTCCGCCTGCCGATGCAGGCGACACGGGTTCGTGCCCCGGTCCGGAAGGATCCTACATGCCACGGAACTGCTGGGCCCGTGAGCCATGGCCGCTGAGCCTGCGTCCGGAGTCTGTGCTCCGCAATGGGAGAGGCCACAGCAGTGAGAGGCCCGTGTACCGCAAAAAAAAAAAAAAAAAGAAAGAAACAGTTTGCTGACCTCAGACCTATCTAGCACATATATTGGTATACCAACATTCCTTAAATTTATAGGTGGAATGTGGTAGCTGTCACATTTTCTGAGGGTAAATTATATTTTATTTTCAGATTACAAGGCGTGAGACTGCAACGAGAGTCAATGTGTAAAAGAAAGTAACATTATGTGTCAAAATGCTCCACGTCGATAGTATAAACCTCTACCACTTGAGATAAACTATAGGAAACTTTCTGTTAGACACTGAAGGAGCTATTCATCATCTCTACAAAAGATCTAACTTCATACAGTTGAGAGCACAAAGTGTCAGCCATTCCACCAAGAACCTTATTCTAATGTAAAAAGGCAGAAAGACCCCTGCAAGCTAATGGGAGGTCTATAGACTGCTCTTTCATGAAACTCATTCTCTGGAGGGATGAGTCCAGAGAACCAGGGAAAAGTGAGAACATTTTTCAGTTAATCTGCTTTTTACTTTCATACCTTGCTTTGGTTCTGTATTCATCCCATGATTTAAAAAAAAAATTTAATTCATCAAGAGCTGTATACAGTACCATTAAGATAATCTTTCAATATTTAGATTTCCTGTAAATAGCAACTTCACCCCTTGAAAAACCAGTTCTATTAGTTATGATTTTACGTTTGCTTTACTATCACTGATTGTTTGAAATATTATTCCATTATTTCCATCTCTTTTTTACTCAGTGTTTTAGACTTCATTGTTTGGAATTGTTCAGATATATTTTTATTCTAATAGCCACTGACCTTCATCTGGGCTACTTAACAGGTATTAATAAACATAGCTGTTCTTTTAAAAAAGAAATCCTCCTTCAATTAGGCATCTATGTCTCTAATGAGAGCATGAAATTTGCAAAAATATGATATTGCTATTTTCAATATGTAACTGTCTGCCCTGGTTAAAGATCTAATCTCTATGTTTCTTTGACCTCATAACCTTTTACCTCAACTTTAAGTCTGTGTTCCATTTAAAAATGTAAATATTATTAGTGCATATAGGAAAGATCATCTCTGTTTGAAAATTGCATATAAATAACTCCAGAGGACTGGAAAGAAGCCTATGCTAGAATCATTGCATAAGGATTAGATCTGTATTACATTAACTGCAGAAAGAGGGAATTTCATATATTAACATATAGAGAACTGGTGAGGAGGTTTGAGCCAAAATTTATAAACAACACAGAAGTGAGCCAGTCAATGAAGCTTATGTTGAAAGATCTTTTCTCCATCCTTGCCTCTCTGAATTTTAAGTATCATATGAGTTGTTAAGTATCAATACAGTCAAGTGATTAAAACAAAATGAAGGTTCTGCTTATGCTTTGGAATACTGAGATAGCTGACAACTTGAGTCCATGGGTTTAATTTCCATCCTGTTACATATCTCCTGAAATGACCAAAGGAATATAAAAATAGACACTAATCTGCATCAGTTAAAGGACCAGAGAAGGGTTATCATTTCCATTGTCAGAAATAGCAGCGTATTTCTGCTAGATTTAGTGCAGATGAAATGACAAGGCACTGAAGTCTGGTTCAAAATTCCTCTCCGGAGAAAATGGTTCAGACTCTTAGGAAGCAATCAGTGGATGGGCTGGCAGACCCCCCTGTCACCTTTTTAAATTGGAAGCATGAACATTGGAGGCAAGGAGAATCTATGGGGCAGATGGGGAGTTTAAATTTGGGATCATTTTTGCTGTTTTAGAGGAAAAGCATTTCCATTCAGTTGTTTGAGGGAGTCCTGGCATGTCCTTGTTTTCCTAGCAGAGATAATAACAATACTTAATAATTGTAGAGCGTTTATTATGTGCCAGATACTTTTCTAAATGCCTAATATGAATTATCACAATTAGTACTCCTATTCACCCTGGAAGTAGGTACACTTATTAGACCAATTTCATAAGAAAGTAAACTAAAGCATAGAAAGCTCAAGTATCTTACCCAAAGTAAAATAATAAGTGAAAGAACCAAGATGTCCACTCTGGCAATCTGACTCGAGATGATGCCCTCAGATATGATTTTATATGGTCTCCTAGAAAGTCAAGAATGCCACTAGCTATATTGGCTTCTCAATGATGCACAGAGAATTTCACTGGATATAGTATGGCTAGGTTTGCCAGATGTGGCAAACAAAAAAATATGGGATGCCCAGGAACATTTGTATTTCAGATGAACAATGAAAAAATTTTTACTGCAATTGCATTTTCCCATGTACTTTGGTTCATACTTGTTTATCTTACATTAAAATTTAACTGAGCATTCTGTATTTTATCTGTCAACCCGAGGCATGGATCTTGCATGACAAGGAGGCAGCCCGGACAGGAGGAGCACGGGAGCAGCTTCATGATACACTTGGCCAGGAGGTTGGGCAGAAACACCAAAGGACTTTATCCTGGTGCACTAGCTTCACCAAATAGAGAAGAAACTACACAAGAGCTACTTCCTTTGCTGGAAAGTTCTGTATTTGAATTGCCCTTTGCTTCTCTCAGGAAGCAAGGTTCTACACTGCTAATGTAAATTTGCATTTACCGGCCCTTCATCTGAACAGCTAACAGCAGAAATCTCGGAACAATCAAGAAAATAATACAGGGGACCCAAAAAGAGAGGTTGTGTTTATGGGCAGACTTCCAGCTGGATTTATCTCTCTTCTTTCAAGAATAAGCGAACTTCTGGGAAGATGGCGGAAGAGTAAGACGCGGAGATCACCTTCCTCCCCACAGATACACCAGAAATACATCTACACGTGGAACAACTCCTACAGAACACCTACTGAACGCTGGCAGAAGACCTCAGACCTCCCAAAAGGCAAGAAACCCCCCCCACGTACCTGGGTAGGGCAAAAGAAAAAAGAATAAACAGAGACAAAAGGATAGGCACGGGACCTGCACCAGTGGGAGGGAGCTGTGAAGGAGGAAAGATTTCCACACACTAGGAAGCACCTTCGCGGGCGGAGACTGCGGGTGGCGGAGCGGGAAGCTTCGGGGCCGTGGAGGAGAGCGCAGCAACAGGGGTGCGGAGGTCAAAGCGGAGAGATTCCCGCACAGAGGATCAGGGCCGACCGTGCCACTTACCAGCCCGAGAGGCTTGTGTCTGCTCACCGGCCGGGGCGGGTGGGGCCTGGAGTTGAGTCTCGGGCTTCGGTTGGAGCTCCAGGAGAGGACTGGTGGCGTGAACACAGCTTGCAGGGGGTTAGTGCGCCACGGCTGGCCGGGAGGGAGAACGGGGAAAAGTCTGGACCTGCCAAAGAGGCAAGAGACTTTTTTTTGCCTCTTTGTTTCCTGGTGCGCGAGGAGAGGGGATTAAGAACGCTGCTTAAAGGAGCTCCAGAGACAGGCGCGAGCCGCCGCTAACAGCGCGGACCCCAGAGACAGACATGAGATGCTAAGGCTGCTGCTGCCGCCACCAAGAAGCCTGTGTGCGAGCACAGGTCACTATACACACCCCCCTTCCGGGGAGCCTGTGCAGCCCGCCACTGCCAGGGTCCCGTGATCCAGGGACAACTCCCCCGGGAGAACGCACGCCGCGCCTCAGCTTGGTGCAACGTCACGCCAGCCTCTGCCGCCGCAGGCCCGCCCCGCACTCCGTGCCCCTCCCTCCCCTCAGCCTGAGTGAGCCAGAGCCTCCGAATCAGCGGCTCCTTTAACCCCGTCCTGTCTGAGCGAAGAACAGATGCGCCCTCCGGCGACCTACACGCACAGGCGGGGCCAAATCCAAAGCTGGGCCCCTGGGAGCTGTGAGAACAAAGAAGAGAAAGGGAAATCTCTGCCAGCAGCCTCAGAAGCAGCGGATTAAAGCTCCACAATCAACTTGATGTACCCTGCATCTGTGGAATGCCTGAATAGACAACCAATCATCCCAAATTGAGGAGGTGGACTTTGAGAGCAAGATTTATGATATTTTTCCCTTTTCCTCTTTTTGTGAGTGTGTATGTGTATGCTTCTGTGTGAGATTTTGTCTGTATGGATTTGCTTCCACCATTTGTCCTAGGGTTCTATCCATCCGTTTTTTTGCTTTCTGTTTTTTTTCCTCTTAATAATTATTTTTTTATTTTAACAACTTTATTATATTTTATCTTACTTTATTTTATTTTACTTTATCTTCTTTCTTTTTTTCCTTCCTTCCCTCCTTTCTTCCTTCCTTCCTCCCTCCCTCCCTGCCTCCCTACTTTCTTTCTTTCTTTATCTTTCTTTCTACTTCTACTAATTCTTTCTTTCTACTTTTTCTCCCTTTTCTTCTGAGCCGTGTGGATGAAAGGCTCTTGGTGCTGCAGCCAGGAATTAGTGCTGTGCCTCTGAGGTGGGAGAGCCAACTTCAGGACACTGGTCCACAAGAGACCTCCCAGCTGCACATAATATCAAATGGCAAAAATCTCCCAGAGATCTCAATCTCAACACCAATACCCACCTTTACTCAACGACCAGCAAGCTACAGTGCTAGACATCCTATGCCAAACAACTAGGAAGACAGGAACACAACCCCACCCATTAGCACAGAGGCTGCCCCAAATCATAATAAGTCGACAGACACCCCAAAACACACCACCAGACGTGGACCTGCCCACCAGAAAGACAAGATCCAGCCTCATCCACCAGAACACAGGCACTAGTTCCCTCCACCAGGAAGCCTACACAACCCACTGAACCAAACTTAGCCACTGGGGACAGACAGCAAAAACAACGGGAACTACGAACCTGTAGCCTGCAAAAAGGAGATCCCAAACACAGTAAGACAAGCAAAATGAGAAGACAGAAAAACACACAGCAGATGAAGGAGCAAGATAAAAACCCACCAGACCTAACAAATGAAGAGGAAATAGGCAGTCTACCTGAAAAAGAATTCAGAATAATGATAGTAAAGATGATCCAAAATCTTGGAAATAGAATAGACAAAATGCAAGAAACATTTAACAAGGACGTAGAAGAACTAAAGATGAAACAAACAATGATGAACAACACAATAAATGAAATGAAAAACACTCTAGATGGGATCAATACCAGAATAACTGAGGCGGAAGAATGGATTAAGTGACCTGGAAGATAAAATAGTGGAAATAACTACTGCAGAGCAGAATAAAGAAAAAAGAATGAAAAGAACTGAGGACAGTCTCAGAGACCACTGGGACAACATTAAATGCACCAACATTTGAATTACAGGGGTTCCAGAAGAAGAAGAGAAAAAGAAAGGGACTGAGAAAATATTTGAAGAGATTATAGTTGAAAACTTCCCTAATATGGGAAAGGAAATAGTTAATCAAGTCCAGGAAGCACAGAGAGTCCCATACAGGATAAATCCAAGGAGAAATATACCAAGACACATGTTAATCAAACTGTCAAAAATTAAATACAAAGAAAACATATTAAAAGCAGCAAAGGAAAAACAACAAATAACACACAAGGGAATCCCCATAAGGTTAACAGCTGATCTTTCAGCAGAAACTCTGCAAGCCAGAAGGTAGTGGCAGGACATATTGAAAGTGATGAAGGAGAAACACCTACAACCAAGATTACTCTACCCAGCAAGGATCTCATTGAGATTTGATGGAGAAATTAAAACCTTAACAGAGAAACAAAAGCTGAGAGAGTTCAGCACCACCAAACCAGCTCTACAACAACTGCTAAACGAACTTCTCTAGGCAAGAAACACAAGAGAAGGAAAAGACCTACAATAACGAACCCAAAACAATTAATAAAATGGGAATAGGAACATACATATCGATAATTACCTTAAATGTAAATGAACTAAATGCTCCAACCAAAAGACACAGATTGGCTGAATGGATACAAAAACAAGACCCATATATTTGCTGTCTACAAGAGACCCACTTCAGACCTACAGACACATACAGACTGAAAGTAAGGGAATGGAAAAATATATTTCATGCAAATGGAAACCAAAAGAAAGCTCTAATAGCAATTCTCATATCAGACAAAATAGACTTTAAAATAAAGACTATTAGAACAGACAAAGAAGGACACTGCATAATGATCAAGGAATCGATCCAAGAAGAAGATATAACAATTGTAAATATTTATGCACCCAACATAGGAGCACCTCAATACATAAGGCAAATACTAACAGCCATAAAAGGGGAAATTGACAGTAACACATTCATAGTAGGGGACTTTAACACCCCACTTTCACCAATGGACAGATCATCCAAAATGAAAATAAATAAGGAAACACAAGCTTTAAATGATACATTAAACAAGATGGACTTAATTGATATTTATAGGACATTCCATCCAAAAACAACAGAATACACATTTTTCTCAAGTGCCCATGGAACATTCTCCAGGATAGATCATATCTTGGGTCACAAATCAAGCCTTGGTAAATTTAAGAAAATTGAAATTGTATCGAGTATCTTTTCCGACCACAACGCTATGAGACACTATCAATTACAGGAATGCTATCAATTACAGGAAAAGATCTGTAAAAAATACAAACACATGGGGGCTAAATAATACACTACTTAATAACAAAGTGATCACTGAAGAAATCAAAGAGGAAATCAAAAAATACCTAGAAACAAATGACAATGGAGACACGATGACCCAAAATCTATGGGATGCAGCAAAAGCAGTTCTAAGAGGGAAGTTTATAGCAATACAATCCTACCTTAAGAAACAGGAAACATTTCGAATAAACAACCTAACCTTGCACCTAAAGCAATTAGAGAAAGAAGAACAAAAAAACCCCAAAGTTAGCAGAAGGAAAGAAATCATAAAAATCAGATCAGAAATAAATGAAAAAGAAATGAAGGAAACAATAGCAAAGATCAATAAAACTAAAAGCTGGTTCTTGGAGAAGATAAACAAAATTGACAAACCATTAGCCAGACTCATCAAGAAAAAAAGGGAGAAGACTCAAATCAATAGAATTAGAAATGAAAAAGGAGAAGTAACAACTGACACTGCAGAAATACAAAAGATCATGAGAGATTACTACAAGCAACTCTATGCCAATAAAATGGACAACCTGGAAGAAATGGACAAATTCTTAGAAAGGCACAAACTGCCAAGACTGAATGAGGAAGAAAGAAAATATGAACAGACCAATCACAAGCACTGAAATTGAAACTGCCATTAAAAATCTTCCAACAAACAAAAGCCCAGGACCAGATGGCTTCACAGGTGAATTCTATCAAACATTTAGAGAAGAGCTAACACCTATCCTTCTCAAACTCTTCCAAAATATAGCAGAGGGAGGAACACTCCCAAACTCATTCTATGAGGCCACCATCACCCTGATACCAAAACCAGACAAAGATGTCACAAAGAAAGAAAACTACAGGCCAATATCACTGATGAACATAGATGCAAAAATCCTCAACAAACTACTAGCAAACAGAATCCAACAGCACATTAAAAGGATCATACACCATGATCAAGTGGGCTTTATTCCAGGAATGCAAGGATTCTTCAATATACGCAAATCAATCAACGTGATACACCATATTAACAAACTGAAGGAGAAAAACCATATGATCATCTCAATAGATGCAGAGAAAGCTTTCGACAAAATTCAACACCCATTTATGATAAAAACCCTGCAGAAAGTAGCCATAGAGGGAACTTTCCTCAACATAATAAAGGCCATATATGACAAACCCACAGCCAACATCGTCCTCAATGGTGAAAAACTGAAAGCATTTCCACTAAGATCAGGAACAAGACAAGGTTGCCCACTCTCACCACTCTTATTCAACCTAGTTTTGGAAGTTTTAGACACAGTAATCAGAGAAGAAAAGGAAATAAAAGGAATCCAAATCAGAGAAGAAGTAAAGCTGTCACTATTTGCAGATGACATGATACTATACACAGAGAATCCTAAAGATGCTACCAGAAAACTACTAGAGTTTATCAATGAATTTGGTAAAGTAGCAGCATACAAAATGAATGCACAGAAATCTCTGGCATTCCTATACACTAATGATGAAAAATCTGAAAGTAAAATCAAGAAAACACTCCCATTTACCACTGTAACAAAAAGAATAAAATATCTAGGAATAAACCTACCTAAGGAGACAAAAGACCTGTATGCAGAAAATTATAAGACACTGATGAAATAAATTAAAGATGATACAAGTAGATGGAGAGATATACCACGTTCTTGGATTGGAAGAATCAACATTGTGAAAATGACTCTACTACCCAAAGCAATCTACAGATTCAATGCAATCCCTATCAAACTACCACTGGCATTTTTCATAGAACTAGAACAAAAAATTTCACAATTTGTAGGGAAACACAAAAGACCCCGAATAGCCAAAACAATCTTGAGAATGAAAAAAAGGAGCTGGAGGAATCAGGCTCCCGGACTTCAGACTATACTACAAAGCTACAATAATCAAGACAGTATGGTACTGGCACAAAAACAGAAAGATAGATCAACGGAACAGGATAGAAACCCCAGAGATAAACCCACGCACATATGGTCACCTTATCTTTGATAAAGGCGGCAGAAATGTACAGTGGAGAAAGGACAGCCTCTTCAATAAGTAGTGCTGGGAAAACTGGACAGCTACATTTAAAAGTATGAGATTAGAGCACTCCCTAACACCATACACAAAAATAAGCTCAAAATGGATTAAAGACCTAAATGTAAGGCCAGACACTATAAAACTCTTAGAGGAAAACATAGGCAGGACACTCTATGACATAAATCACAGCAAGGTCCTTTTTGACCCACCTCCTAGAGAAATGGAAATAAAAACAAAAATAAACAAATGGGACCTAATGAAACTTCAAAGCTTTTGCACAGCAAAGGAAACCATAAACAAACCAAAAGACAACCCTCAGAATGGGAGAAAATATTTGCAAATGAAGCAACTCACAAAGGATTAATCTCCAAAATTTATAAGCAGTGCATGCAGCTTAATAACAAAAAAACAAACAACCCAATCCAAAAATGGGCAGAAGACCTAAATAGACATTTCTCCAAAGAAGATATACAGACTGCCAACAAACACGTGAAAGAATGCTCAACATCATTAATCATTAGAGAAATGCAAATCAAAACTACAAAGAGATATCATCTCACACCAGTCAGAATGGCCATCATCAAAAAATCTAGAAACAATAAATGCTGGAGAGGGTGTGGAGAAAAGGGAACCCTCTTGCACTGTTGGTGGGAATGTAAATTGATACAGCCACTGTGGAAAACAGTATGGAAGTTCCTTAAAAAACTACAAATAGAACTACCATATGACCCGGCAATCCCACTACTGGGATTGAGAAAACCATAATCCAAAATTGAGAAAATTGAGAAAACCATAATTCAAAAAGAGTCATGTACCGAAATGTTTGTTGCAGCTCTATTTACAATAGCCCGGAAATGGAAACAACCTAAGTGTCCATCATCGGATGAATGGATAAAGAAGATGTGGCACATATATACAATGGAATATTACTCAGCCATAAAAAGAAACGAAATTGAGCTATTTGTAATGAGGTGGATAGACCTAGAGTCTGTCATACAGAGTGAAGTAAGTCAGAAAGAGAGAGACAAATACTGTATGCTAACACATATATATGGAATTTAAGAAAAAAAAATTGTCATGAAGAACCTAGGGGTAAAACAGGAATAAAGGCACAGACTTACTAGAGAATGGACTTGAGGATATGGGGAGGGGGAAGGGTAAGCTGTGACAAAGCAAGAGAGAGGGATGGACATACATACACTACCAAACGTAAGGTAGATAGCTAGTGGGAAGCAGCCGCATAGCACAGGGAGATCAGCTCGGTGCTTTGTGATCGCCTGGAGGAGTGGGATAGGGAGGGTGAGAGGGAGAGAGACGCAAGCGGGAAGAGATATGGGAACATATGTATATGTATAACTGATTCATTTTGTTGTGAAGCAGAAACTAACACACCATTGTAAAGCAATTATACTCCAATAAAGATGTTAAAAAAAAAAAAAGAATAAGTGAATGAGAAAAACCCACGTGGAGATTGCCAAGAGATTCTGCAGTATGAAAGAAACCATCCCTATGAAGTGTCTACTTTTATTTTTTTTAATCTACAGAAAGTAGAAACGTTTGACAGAGTCAGCTTTGAACTATCAAAAATTCAATGAAACCAAGTATTAGTTGATCTCCTACTATGGATGTGACATGCTCTGGTGATATTAAACTGAAACAGAGGCCTTGCCGTCAAAGAAATTTTTGTAAAATAAATTTTAATAAAATTAATGAAATATCAAGTGCTGAGGAATGAATGAATTAATTGATTGATCAATCAATAAATCAGTAAACCAATCCAACCAAAGGAAAGGAGGAGGAACTTTATGTAGGAGGTGGCTGTAAATAGGATGACGGCTTTCTAAACCCCTCTACTGTGCCTAGAAAGCTGAAATCAACTCCCAGACTCTTTTGCAGCTTAAATTCTGGTTATGATTTAGGCTTCAAAAGTTTAAAGGCTCTGGGTAATATTTAAAGGGAAAAATGTGGCAGTTGCCTCAATTCTACTGCAGGCAAGTCCATAATAGAGATATCTGGGTTTTGGCAACAACATTAATAGACACCCTAGTCTCTGGATGATATCTTTGTGGCTGTTGAGAGGCAGGTGTGTCCATTTTCTTCAGGCTGTCCGACAGTTCTATGAACAACTTAAGATCCTATAATCAATCCCTTTGGCTTTAACTACCTGGAATGCTATTCCATTTTCCACACTGTACTGTGATGGATGCAGTCACTGGTACACGAAACACTCAGAAAATTACAATATGTGATTAGCTCCCTGAAGTAGTTACATTTGAAGGTGACAATGATCTTGTTAGCCTTAGAAGGAGGACACATAGTGATGAAAATTTACTTAAATCATAATCATCATTAAGGGAAAACATGAGTCTCTGTTGCTGGTCATTGGCACTCAGCAACCTACAAAACCATTGCCAGGGTGGTGCAGCCAGGAACTGGGACAGGTTGATTCTATTGGATTCCTCCAATATGGAAGAGGAAGTGGGTGTACTGACTAGTGAGTGTACTGGCTGATTCTGGATATGGATTTTGCTTTACTGCCTACTTTGTAAAGCAGCATTTTTGGATTTACTGAATAGTTTACTTTTTAAATCATGGTTTTACCACACAACACAACTCCTGACTGGCCATGACATTCATTATATAGAAGAAATAGGAGAGAAAGTGGGCTGACTCCCAAGGGATTCACTATTCTTAGCATGTGCTCAGAAACAATGGGTGTTTTGTAAAGATAGAACAGACCATTGAAAACAAGTCAATATACCTTGTTAGAATAGAATGTTTCCCTACAGGATGACATGTGCTTTCAGCCAGCAAATGATGTGCATTCCTTTTTCTCTTATGGTTGGAACACACTTGTCTGGGCACTAAGGGGTAGAAGTACTGCTGCTAATGGCATTTCTGCTCCGGTACATTTAATGACCTACTAACAATATTTTTGTTCCTCATTTCTGTGGCTTTGCTTATGATGGTTTAGAGGACTTGGTACCCAAGAGATGAATCCTTCCACCAGGAACACATCAATGGTTTTTTGAATTGAAAGTTGAGATTGCCACCTTTTAATATGGAGCTACACATGCCACTGGGCCAATAGAAAGGGGATTGTTGTGTTTTCTGGGGTGATTAATTCTGATTACTAAGGGGAAATGGGGTTGCTGTTATTATGTGGGGCAGGGAGAAGCATACCTTCAACTCAGGAAATCCTCTAGCACTCATTATGGTTCTGCCAAGTCCAATTTTAAAACAATGGAACAGCATGTAGGATCAGTAAAGGCTTGTACACCTTAGCTGTGAAGGTTTGGGTCACTCCGCCAGTTAAAAATCCCAGCTCGTCATGTTGCCCAAGGAGAAAGAGACCTGGGAAAGGGTTTTGGAAAGAGGAAAGTTATAAATAAAAATTAAAACCTGGTGATCAGTTTTAGAAACACAGACTAAAACAACTACTCATATTATCTTCCTTATGCGCTTGTATCTATAGCATTTTCCCTGAACAATTTTATTTTCCTCATCATTTTCTCTTATCATTTTATATAGGGCATACAAGTGTTAGTTTACTTTGTAATTTTGTCCATAAGTTAATGAATATCAAGGTGGGACTATGACTGAATGTGGGAAATGAATATCACCAGTTTGTGGATGTGGTAACTAACAGGATTTTAGGCCTCCTTTTGTAAAGAGAAGGTGAACGCATTTTCATTTGTAAATTGAAAGCTACAGTAGTGCAGGATGTATTTCGCTGTTCTCTTGCTGTCATCTGAAAGGTTAAGTTGGAAAGAAGGACTTGATGAAATTTGAGTATCCAAAGCAGTAAATTGAGGTAGATATGGTGGCTCAGTATTCAACATCCATCTAAACGCCTCTCAAGGTTTTTTCTGATACTGCAGATACTAGAAAACTAAAAACCACATTTTTTTTTTTTTTTTTTCTCACAGAGCCACAACAGCTAAGTTGCTGGATATGAATAAGATTCCACCACTCAGATACACTCTAACGAGATTTGGAAGGTAGAAGTGAAACAGAATATTTTTCTATTTTTACTGACAAGTATGGTCAGAGGCATGTGCTTTATTTTCTGCCACACCATTAGCAGAGTCCCAGGGCCTGGTCACAAGATTTGTGAATGTCAAAGCAGGATGTATGGCATCTGTTTTGCTGTACAGACTGCAACATGGATAGCATTGGTTTGGAGCTGGTATCAGGACAGTTTCCTCATGGTGGTGCCTTAATGATTGATCACAGTGGTTTCTGGTTTGTTTTAGTGGCAGCGCAGTTCTGCAGCAGCAGCAGCCATGATCCACACTGGAAAATGGCTCTCTGATTAAACAGGAAGTTTCATCTACCATGGTGACCAGGTTCTTCAGTGTGGTTACAGAGTCACTCCTGAAATCTCAACCTGAGATTTGTTTCTTCAGATATTCAGGCAATTCTGTAAGCCAGATACACTATAATATATCCATTTTGACTTAAGCTAGGTAGAGTGAATTCTGTTTTCTGAGACAGAGCCTAAACATGCAAAAAGCTTGACCACAGAGGTTGAGATGAGAAGCAAAGAGACATAAGAACAGGCTGAAAAAAAGACCTGTAGAGGAAATTAGGATTGCAAGGTAAAAATATAAAATTTAAAACTTTAAATTTTCATCAAATGAAGTAAAGATTAGAAGAAACACTGTAGAAAACTGAATAGGGATGTGACAGACAGACTTAAGAAACCCTCCTGAGAACAGAAAAGATTAAGACATGAAAACAATAAAACAATGTAGTAGACGCAAATGTCAGGAGATATTAAATATGTGGATATTAAGTTTTACATAAAGAGAAATCATAATTAAAGAGAGGGAAAAGATTACTACAAATGGGATAAGACAGGGCAAACAACAAAAAAAGCAAATTTAATTCAGAATACTATAGACCTGGCTGTATAGGACACAAGGTGTCCTCCAGAGTTTCAGGTAAAATTTCCTGATGACATGTTTGAATTTATTAAATATTCATTAAAGATGAATAAACATTACGCAAACATCCAAGCTCAAACAAAAACCATCTTCCAAATACCCCAAAAGGAATAAATTCTGTTTTACACAAGAAGACAGTAAAATAATCTTTTGCTCTGTAACATTCAGTAACAACACATAAAGAAATAATGTGTACAAAATTTTGATGGAAACATTTTTATGAACTAAGAACTATAAACCTAACCAAATTGTGTATAGTCATTAAAAGGAGTTCATAATAACTCAGAGGTATGCCACCTACAGACCTCTCCTGAATCTTGAAAGCAGTTATTCAATGATCAACGGCAGTCAACCAAGATGAGCCAAAGTAAATAAATGAAGACTATGGTAGGTATAATATAAAAGGTTGGGGTAGTGAGCATCAAAACCCTGATTACAAAATAGAAATTAAAGTTGTAAAAAGCCTTACTTGAAAGTAAAGATAAATAATGTAAAAACCGGGCTTCCCTGGTGGCACAGTGGTTGAGAGTCCACCTGCCGATGCAGGGGACACGGGTTTGTGCCCCGGTCCGGGAGGATCCCACATGCCGTGGAGCGACTAGGCCCATGAGCCATGGCTGCTGAGCCTGCGCGTCCGGAGCCTGTGCCCCGCAATGGGAGAGGCCACAACAGTGAGAGGCCCACGTACTGCAAAAAAATAAATAATAATGTAAAAATCATAGTTTAATTTTAATAAATGTGATGTTTATGTGTCCATGGAGTTAAGTGGATAATATATTAGGATATAAAGTTTGGTTTAATATGTTCCAAAAAACACCCTTTATTAGACCACATTGCCATAAATTAAAAACTAAGTACTTTGACATGAAAAGGGGGAAAAACTTCTAAATAACTCCTTCTACAAAGAAAAAACTTAAAACTTTTATTATATAATATTCAGCAGAAAAAAGAAATGAAAACATTGCAAACTAAGACATATGTAACCAAAAATATGTATAGAGATAAATTCATCAATTTAAAAGCTTTAATTATTTAGCAAGAAAAATAAAATAAGTAAACTGAACACTTTTTCCAGAGGTTAGAAAAAACAAAATCAAAGTAAAGAAAAACAAAAGAATTGGATTAAAAAGTACAAAAGCAAAATTTACAAATTCATAAATGCAACAGTAGAATTGTCATCCACAATTTGGCTCTAAAAGTAATACACAAACTCACAATAAAATATGTTTATTGTAATCAAAAAAGCAGGTGATACAATAGAGGAAAAGGAATGTGCAAGTCACAAATCTGAAACTGGGAAAACAAAGACCTAATTCTATTTTATTCTAAAGTGATCTATTTAAAAGCAATGTTAAAAATATTTTTTATTTAATCTATTTAAAAAGCAATCATTAATTACTATACTCAACAATAAAATAAATTGGAAAGATATATTAAATGTGACAGAAACTTTTAAAGATTGGAATAAACAGGAAGATAAATCATATTCCTGGGTAGAAAGACACACAATTATAAAAAGTATAATCTTCCTCAAATTAATTAAGCTTATATAAAATAAAATATCAATTTTCTTTGTGTATGATTCTAACATTTTGTCAAGAAAAATCACGTAAAACTATACAAGATTTTAAAATGAAGACTAATAAAGGCTATAAAGTGCATTATAGGCACAATATTTATGAATATAAAGCATCAACATATAGATAAAATACAAGTGTTTTACAAAAGCAACTGTTAAGTGGGTGGAGAAATAAGCATTAGCACACACTGAGTGGGACTGAGAATTGGTGCAACATTTCTGAAGATTAACTAGAAAAATACTTATTTTAAAATTATGTATTATATTTATCTCGGAGATTCTATGCCTAGAAATTTTCTTAATGAATATACTTGTATAATTACACCAATACATGTGTATATAAAGTTGATCATTACTTATTATTAGTAATGGCAAAATTATAAGGGAATAAAAAATATGAGGTAAATAAAAGTAAAGTTCAAGGAAAGTAAGTAATATAAAACACATTTGTAAGGAATTGTTTAAATAAATTTTAATTTATCCATACAAAGGAGTATAATATAGCCATTTAAAAAATGAATCTGAACTATCTGTGCTGATAAAAAAATCTTTGATATATATTCTGAAGTTGCAAACAGCAAAATTCAGAACAATATTTTAGTGTGATTTCATATGTATATTAAAAAACAATTTGTATTATATCTCTTATATAGTGATGTAAGGCATGAAAGTTTATAGGAATGAGGCCATTCTAAGTCCTTGAATCGTATGCCTCTTGTGCAGGCAGTGACAGAAGTTCCTGTCTGATATTTTCAACATGTATATTGCTGCATTTATTAAAATTTTTTAAATAACATTCTTACATGACTTAAAAAATAGTGTTTTACATGTATTGAAGAAATTAGAGATTAATACACAGACTATAACACCCAGACACAGATTGCTTCTATCAGGATCAGGTGTTCTCAAATACTCTTAGTGAAAATAGCAAAGCTTTCTGGAGTACAACTTGGCAGAATTAATTAAAAGCATATAAAATGTTTTTACGCTTTCATCCAGTAAATTTACATCAAGTAATGAAACAATAAATTACTAGATATTTGTATAATTATTATTCATTTAAGTGTTACTTACAAAACTGAGACATAAAGACAACAAAAATGTACAATTAAATGAATTATGGAATGCTCCTATAATATATTATTAATAATATAAGAAAATTCTCCTCATATATTGTTTTTAATAGATTTATTTACCTGTAATTCACATACATAAAATTCACCCGCTTAAAGTGTACAATTCAGTGATTGTTAGTATATTCACAGAATTGTGCAATCATCACCAGTATCTAATTTAAGAACATTTTGTCACCTCAAAAAGAATCCTATACCCACTAGCAATTATTCCCTATTCTCTCTAACTCTCCCACAGCACTAGGAAACCAATAAATTACTTTCTGTCTCTATATCTATAACTGACTATTTTGGACATTTCATATAAATTAAATCAAACAATATGTGGCCTTTTGTATCTGGCTTCTTTCACTTATCATAACATTCTCAAGACCGATCCATGTTGTAGCATGTATCAGTACCTCATTCCCTTCTATTACTGAATAATATTCCTTTGGATGACTATACCACATTTCATTTGTTCCTTCATCCATTGATGGACATTTGGGGTTTTCTACCTTTTTGCTATTATGAATAATGCTTCTATAAACATTCATGTATAACCTTTTGTATAGAAATATGTTTTCATTTTTCTTCAGTTTATTTCTAGGAGCAAAATTACTGGGTCATATAATAACTCTATGTCTAAAATTTTGAAGTACCGCCAAATGTTTTTCCAAAGTGGCTGCATCATTATACATTCCTGTCAGCGATAAGTCCCATCAGCAACATGTGAGATATGTGAAGGTTCCAATTTCTACATATCCTTGCCAATACTTGTGTTCTTTCTTTCTTTTAATTTTTTTAGTCATCCTAGTGGGTGTGAAGCGTATCTCATTGTGGTTTTGATTTGCATTTCCTTAATGAACTAATGACTGTTAAGCATATTTTCATGGGGTTATTGGTCATCTTCTATTGTCTTCTTTGGAAAATGACTGTTCAGGTCCTTTGCCCATTTTTAAATTGGGTTGTCTTTTTCTTATTATTTAGTTGTAACAGTTTTTTATACATCCTGGATACAAGTCTCTTTTCAAGTATGTTCTCTCATCCTGTGTGTTTTCTTCTCATTCTCTCAATGGTATCATTGGTAGCAGAGAAGTTTTTAAAATTTGATAAGATCCAATTTTTTTTTTTTTTTTTTTTTTGCTTTAGATATCATATCTGAGAAACCATTGTCAACCTAAGGCCACAAAACTTTACTCCTATGTTTTCTCCTAAGAGTTTTATCCTTTTAGATTTTACACTTAGGTCTATGATCCAGCTTAAAAAAATTGGTGTATGCTGTGAAGAAGAGGTTCAACTTCATTCTTTTGCAGGTTGATATCCAGTTGTACCAGCACTATTTATTAAAAATACTATACTCTCTCCATTTTACTGTCTTGCTGTCCTTATCAAATATCAATTGACTATTATAGATGTCAATTTCTGGACTCTCAATTCTATTCCATTGATCTATATGTCAATCTTTGGACAGGTTCCATGTTGTCTTGATTATTGTAGATTTGCAGTAAGTTGTGAAATTGGGAAATGTCAGTCCTCTAATTTTACTCTTCTTTTTCAAGATTCTTTTGGTTTTCCTAGGTCCCTTGCATTTCAATATGAATTTTAAGATTAGCTTCTCAAGAAACTTATCTTGGGTGGCTAAGAAAAGCCACCTAAAATTTTGATGGGGATTATGTTGAATTTATAGATCTATTTGGGAAGTTATTTGCCAGCTTAACCATTTTAAATCTTTGGTTCCATGAACATGGGATATATTTCTATTATTTAGAGTTTTAATTTCTTTCAACGATATTTTGCATGTTTTAGTGTGTTACATTATTTTGTTAAATTTATTCCTAAGTATTGTATTCTCTGATACTATTATAAATGAAATAGTTTTCTTAATTTCACTTTTGGATTGTTCATTGCTAGTTTTTATAAATACAATTGATTTATATATTGATCTTACATTGCACAAATTTGTTCAACTTACTATTACTAAAAAAACTTTTTGTGGCTATTTTTAGAATTTTTTATATATGAGGTCATGTCATCATCTACAAATAGAAATAGTGTGACTTCTTCCTTTCCAATCTTCATGCTCTTTTTAAATTATTTCTCTTGTCCAATTATCCTGGTTAGAGTGATCAGTACAATGTTGAACAGAAGTGGCAAAAGTAGATGGTATTAAGTTTTTCCCATTAACTGTGGGTTTTTTGTAGATGGCCTTTAACATGTTGAGGAAGGTCCCTTCTATTTTTGTGTTGAGTGTTTTTATCATGAAAGAGTGTTAGATTTTGTGAAATGCCTTATTCTGCATTTACTGAGATGATCTTGTGCTTTTCCCTTTTGTTCTATCAATATAGTGCATTACATAAATTGATATCCAGATATTAAACCAACTGTGCATTCCTTGGGTAAATTCCACATAATCATGGTATACAATCTTTTTTACATATTGTTGGATTCAATTTGCTAGTGTGTTGTTGAGATTTGTTATATCTATATTCATAAGATGTATTGGTCAATAGTTGCATTTTCTTGTGATGTCTTTGTATTGTTTTGGTATGAGAATAATATGGTTTTCATAGAATGATTTGGGTAGTCTCTTCTATTTCCTTATTTTAGAAGTTTCTGAATGATTAGTATTTTTAAAATATTTGGTAGAAATCTAAAGGAAAGCCCTCTGGACCCGGCTTTTCTTTGTGAGAACTTTAAACATTACTAATCCAATCCCAGTTACTTGTTTTAAGTAATTCAGATTTTTATATATCTTCTTGAGTCAGTTTTGGCAGTGTGTGTCTTTTTAGAAATTTGTCAATTTTATCTAATTTGCCTAATTTTTAGGACTACACTTGTTTATGGTATTCCCTTAATAAAATTTTTTATTTCTGTAATGTTAGTAGTGATGGCTCATACCTCTTTCACTTCTGATTTTATTAATTTGAGTTTTCTTTCTATTTTTTTTTTGGTCAGCCTAGCTGACGATTTGTCAATTTTGTTAATATTTTTAAAGAACCAACTCTTGGTATCATTGATTTTCTCTATTGTTTTTCTATTCTATAATTCATTTATTTCTGCTCTAACATTTATTATTTCCTTTCTCCTTTTTACTTGAGTTCAGTTTGTTATATTTCTGGATTTTTAAAGTAGAGGGTAAGATATTTTATTTGGGATTCTTCTGTTTTTTTGGTTTTTTTTTTCGGTACGTGGGCCTCTCACTATTGTGGCCTCTCCCATTGCGGAGCACAGGCTCCGGATGCACAGGCTCAGCGTCCATGGCTCACGGGCCTAGCCGCTCCGCGGCATGTGGGATCTTCCCGGACCAGGGCACGAACCCATGTCCCCTGCATCAGCAGGCGGACTCTCAACCACTGTGCCACCAGGGAAGCCCGGGATCCTTCTTTTTAAATATAGATTTTTGGGGGTGGAGTCAAGATGGCAGACTGGGAGGACGTGGAATTCACGTCTCCGCACAACTAGGGCACCTACCAGGCAATGGTGGGGGACCACGGACACCTAAGGGGACGGGTGTGACCCTCAGCAACCAGGTAGGACGTGGGGTATGGGGGGAGTGAAGGGGGAGGAGAAGTGGAGGTGGGACAGGACTGGTGCCCCTGAGGAGCGGCGGGGGAGGGGAAGAAATCCCACATACGAAGGGGGAAATTGGGGGACCATTGGGAAGGCAGAGGATCAAAAGGGAGTGTGGTCAGGTTTCCCCTGACCACCAAGGCCCCCTCCAGCCGCACAGGTCCTGAGGGAGTAGGAGGGAGGGAAGGGGGAGCAAAAGTAAAGGCTGGACCTATGGGACTGGCATTCCGGGGGGCAGCTGGGGGAGGGGAGGAGTTCCTACACCTGGTGGGACCCATCCACAGTTAGGGGTCCAGCAGTGAAAGGGACACCCTGGGGGGAGACCTTGGGGGTGCAGGGAGGAACTGACGGGAATGCGACCAGTGCTTTCCCTGTTCACTTAGGCACCGGGGAGCCTATTGAGCTCCCGTGCCTAATCCTCTGCCCTCGGAGCCTCCCTCCTGCCGTGCAGAGCCCAAGCCCCGCCCCTAAACACCGACCCAAGGCCCTACCTCTACACTTGAAGACCCCTCTGAGACAACTTCCAACTGTGCTGGGCCTAAACCCCACCCACACACCCTCACCCAGGGCCTAATCTCCACTGGAACTCCACACTCCAGAGCCGCCCGCCTTTGAACATGCTGCCTCTCCCCTTATGCACAGGTCCTAAGCAGAGGTGCTGTGCCACAATTGAATGTTGTCCACCTAGGCCCTGCCTTCAAGGCCTTTTCTGGCTGCATGGGTCCTGAGCCTATTCCCTACTGCAAGCTCAAAGGTTACCCCACCCACCCTGCCTAGGTCACACCCCACCCTAAACCCCACCCCTGCCTAAGTTCCACCCCCATCTAATCTCTGCCACCCATAGCCAAGCCTTTTTGCTTTTTTTTTCTTTTAGGTTGGGGTTCTGTTTTACCTTGTTGTTGTTGATTCATTTATATTTTTATTTTTTCTAATAAATGTTTTATTTTTCTCATTTTATTTTATTCTTTATACTTTGTTATTGTTCTTTTCCTTTTGGCTTGTTCCCCCTTTTATTTTTTTTTCTTTTGTGTGTTGTGGTTTTGTTTTACCTTGTTGCAGTTGTTTGAAATATATTTTTATTTTTCCTAATATAGTTTTTATATTTCTAATTTTATTTTATTCTTTATACATTGTTATTGTACTGCTCCTTTTTCTTCTCCTTTTTTTTTTTTTTTGCCATGCCATGCAGCTTGCAGGATCTTGGTTCCCAGGCTGAAGGTCGGGTCCAAGCTCCTGTGGTGGGAGCACCGAGTACAAACCACTGGACTAACAGAGAACCTCAGACCCCAGGGAATATTAATCAGAGTGAAGACTCCCAGAGGTCCTCATCTCAGCACCAAGACCCGGCTCTACCCAACTGCCTGCAAACTCCAGTGCTGGATGCCTTAGACCAAACAACCAGTAAGACAGGAATACAGCTCCACTTACCAAAAAAAAAAAAAAAAAAAAATGAAATGACAAAAAAAATACATCACAGATGAAGAAGCAAGGTAAAAACCTACAAGACCAAATAAATGAAGATGAAATAGACAACCTACCTGAAAAATAACTCAGAATAATGAGGGTAAAGATGATCCAAAATCTGGGAAACAGAATGGAGAAAATACAAGAAATGTTTAATAAGGATCTAGAAGAATTAAAGAACAAACAGTGATGAACAACACAATAACTGAAATTAAAAACACTCTAGAAGGAATCAATAGTAGAATAACTGAGGCAGAAGAATGGATAAGTGAGCTGGAAGATAAAATGGTGTAAATAACTGCTGGGAGCAGATTAAAGAAAAAAGAATGAAAAGAACTGAGGACAGTCTCAGAGACCTCTGGGAAAACATTAAATGCAACAACATTCGAATTATAGGGGTCCCAGAAGAAGAAAAGGAAAAGAAAGGGTCTGAGAAAATATTTGAAGAGATTATGGTCAAAAACTTCCCTAACATGGGCAAGGAAATAGTCTATCAAGTCTAGGAAGTGCAGAGAGTCCCATACAGGATAAACCCAAAGAGAAACATGCTGAGACACATACTAATCAAACTATCAAAACTTAAATACAAAGAAAAAAACATTAAAAGCAGCAAGAGAAGAAAAACAAATAACATACAAGGGAATCCCCATAAGGTTAACAGCTGATCTTTCAGCAGAAACTCTGCAAGCCAGAAGGGAGTGGCAGGACATATTTAAAATGATGAAAAGGAAAAATCTATAATCAAGATTACTCTCCCTGGCAAGGATCTCATTCAGATTTGACAGAGAAATCAAAAGCTTTACTGACAAGCAAAAACTACAAGAATTCAGCACCACCAAACCAGCTTCACAACAAATGCTAAAGGAACTTCTCTAAGCGGGAAACAAAGAGAAGAAAAAGACACATAAAAATAAACCCAAATAAATTAAGAAAATTGTAATAGGAATATACATGTCAAAAACCACCTTGAATGTAAATGGATTAAATACTCCAACCAAAAGACACAGACTGGTTGAATGGATCCAAAAACAAGACCCTTATATATGCTGTCTACAAGAGACCCACTTCAAACCTAGGGACACATACAGACTGAAAGTAAGGGGATGAAAAAATATATTCCAGGCAAATGGAAATCACAAGAAAGCTGGAGTAGCAATACTCATATCGGATAAAATAGACTTTAAAATAAAGACTGTTACAAGAGATAAGGAAGGACACTACATAATGATCAAGGGATGAATCCAAGAAAAAAACATAACAATTATAAATATTTATGACCCAACATAGGAGCACCTCAATACATAAGGCAACTGCTAACAGCCATAAAAGGAGAAATCAATAGTATCACAATAATAATAGGAGACTTTAACACCCCACTTACAATAGACAGATCATCCAGACAGAAAATAAATAAGGAAACACAAGCTTTAAATGACACAATAGACCAGATAGACTTGATTGATAGTTTTAGGGCATTCCACCTGAAAGTGGAAGAATACACATTCTTCTCAAGTGCATACGGAACGTTCTCCAGAATAGATCACATCTTGGGTCACAAATCAAGCCTTGGAAAATTCAAAAAGCCTGAAATTGTATCAAGCATCTTTTCCAACCACAACATTATGAGATTAGAAATCAATTACAGGAAAAAACAGTAAAAAACACAAATATATGGAGGCTAAACAGTGTGATGCTAAATAACCAACAGATCACTGAAGAAATCAAAGAAGAAATTAAAAAATACCTAGAAACAAATGACAATGAAAGCACAGTGATCCAAAACCTATGGGATGCAGCAAAAGCAGTTCTAAGAGGGAAGTTCATAGCAATTCAAGCTCACCTCAAGAAACAAGAAAAATCTCAAACAATCTAACCTTACACCTAAAGCAACTAGAAAAAGAAGAACAAAGAAAAACAAAGTTAGTAGAAGGAAAGAAGTCATAAATATCAGAGCAGAGATAAATGAAATAGAAAGGAAGAAAACAATACCAAAGATCAATAAAACTAAATGTTGGTTCTTTGAGAAGATAAACGTAATTGATAAACCTTTAGCCAGAATCTTCAAGAAAAAAAGGGAGAGAACTCAAATCAATAAAATTAGAAATGAAGAAGGAGAGATTACAACTGACACTGTAGAAATACAAAAGATCATAAGAGACTACTACAAACAACTTTATGAAAATAAAATGGACAACCTGGGAGAAATGTACAAATTCTTGGAAAAGTACAACTTTCCAAGACTGAACCAGGAAGAGTTAGAAAATATACCAATCACAGGTAATGAAATTGAAACTGTAATTAAAAGTCTTCCAACAAACAAAAGTTCAGGACCAGATGACTTCACAGGTGAATTCCATCAAACATTTAGAGAAGACCTAACACCTATCCTTCTCAAACTCTTCCAAAAAATTGTGTAAGGAGGAACACTCCCAAACTCATTCAACTAGGCCACCATCACCCTGATACCAAAACCAAAGATATCACAAAAAAAGAAAATTATAGACCAATATCACTGATGAACATAGATGCAAAAATTCTAAACAAAATATAAGTAATCAAAATCCAACAACACATTAAAAGGATCATACACCACGATCAAGTGGGATTTATCCCAGGGATGCAAGGATTCTTCAATATATGCAAAACAATCAATGTGATACACCATATTAACAAATTGAAGAATAAAAACCATATGATCATCTCAATAGATGAAGAAAAAGCTTTTGACAAAATTCAACACCCATTTATGATAAAAACTCTCCAGAAAGTGGGCATAGAGGGAACCTATGTCAACATAATAAAAGCCATGTATGACAAACCCACAGCAAACATCATTCTCAATGGTGAAAAACTGAAACCATTTCCTCTAAGATCAGGAAGAAAACAAGGATATCCACTCTAGCCAGTATTATTCATCATGGTACTGGAAGTCCTAGACACAGCAATCAGAGAAGAAAAAGAAATAAAAGGAATACAAATTAGAAAAGAAGAAGTAAAATGGTCACTGTTTGCCAATGACATGATGCTATACATAGAAAATCCTAAAGATGCCACTAGAAAACTATGAGAACTAATCAGTGAATTTGGTAAGTTTGCAGGATACAAGATTAATGCACAGAAATCTCTTGCATTCCTATACACTAACAACAAAAGACTGGAAAGAGAAATTAAGGAAACAATCCCATTTACCATCACAACAAAAAGAATAAAATACCTAGGAATAAACCTACCTAAGGAGGCAAAAGACCTGTATTCAGAAACCTATAAAACATTGATGAAAGAAATCAAAGATAATGTAAACAGTTGGAGAGATATACCATGCTCCTGGATTGGAAAAATCAATATTGTAAAAATGACTATACTACCCAAAGCAATCTACAGATTCAATGCAATCCCTATGAAATTACCAATGGCATTTTTTACAGAAGTAGAACAAGAAATTTTACAATATGTATGGAAACACAAAAGACCTCGAATAGCCAAAGCAATATTAAGAAATAAAAACGGAGCTGGAGGAATGAGGCTCCCAGACTTCAGACTATATTACAAATCTACAGTAATCAAGACAGTATGGTACTGGCACAAAAACAGAAACATAGATCAATGGAACAGGATAGAAAGCCCAGAGATAAACCCATATACATATGGTCACCTTATCTTTGACAAAGGAGGCAAGAATATACAATGGAGAAAACACAGCCTCTTCAATAAGTGGTGCTGGGAAAAATGGATAGATACCTGTAAAAGAATGAGATTAGAACACACCTTAACATGATACGCAAAAGTAAACTCAAAATGGATTAAAGACCTAAATGTAAGGCCAGACACTATAAATCTCTTAGAAGAAACATAGGCAGAACATTCTATGACATAAATCACAGCAAGGTCCTTTTTGACCTACCTCTTAGAGAAGTGGAAATAAAAACAAAAATAAACAAATGGGATCTAATGAAAGTTAAAAGCTTTTGCACAGCAAAGGAAACCATAAATAAGATGAAAAGACAACCCTCAGAGTGGGAGAAAATATTTGCAAATGAAGCAACTGACAAAGGATTAATCTTCAAAATATACAAGCAGCTCATGCAGCTCAATATCACAAAAACAAAAAACCCTATCCAAAAATGGGCGCAAGACCTAAATAGACATTTCTCCAAAGAAGACATACAGATGGCCAACAAATACATGAAAAGATGCTCAACATCATTAATCATCAGAGAAATGAAAATCAAAACTACAATGAGGTATCACCTCACAACACTCAAAATGGCCATCATCAAAATATCTACAAACAAAAATGGTGGAGAGAGTGTGGAGAAAAGGAACCCTCTTGCACTGTTGGTGGGAATGCAAACTGATACAGCCACTATGGAGAACAGTATGGAGGTTCTTTAAAAAACTAAAAATAGAACTAACATATGACCCAGCAATCCCA
Source organism: Leucopleurus acutus (assembly GCF_964270905.1). Lineage (NCBI taxonomy): Eukaryota > Metazoa > Chordata > Mammalia > Artiodactyla > Delphinidae > Leucopleurus > Leucopleurus acutus. The sequence goes on from NC_139144.1 coordinate 75,318,296, forward strand.
CTACTGGGCATATAACCGTGAGAAAACAATAATTCAAAAAGATACATGTACCACAATGTTCATTGCAGCACTATTTACAATAGCCAGGACATGGAAGCAACCTAAATGTCCATCAACAGATAAATGGATAAAGAAGATGTGGCACATATATACAATGGAATATTACTCAGCCATAAAAGGGAACGAAATTGAGTTAGTTGTAGTGAGGTGGATGGACCTAGAATCTGTCATACAGAGTGAAGTAAGCCAGAAAGAGAAAAACAAATACCATATGCTAACGCATGTATATGAAATTTTAACAAGCGGTACCTGGGGCTTCCCTGGTGGTGCAGTGGTTGAGAGTCCGCCGGCCGATGCAGGGGACACGGGTTCGTGCCCCGGTCCGGGAAGACCCCACATGCCGCGGAGCAGCTGGGCCCATGAGCCATGGCCGCTGGGCCTGTGCGTCCGGAGCCTGTGCTCCATGACGGGAGAGGCCACGACAGTGAGAGGCCCGCGTACCGCAAAAGCAAGCAAACAAACACACAAACAAACAAAAAAAAGGTACTGGGACTTCCCTGGTGGCACAGTGGTTAAGAATCCACCTGCCAACGCAGGGGACACGGGTTTTAGCCCTAGTCCAGGAAGAACCCACATGCCACAGAGCAACTAAGCCCGTGCAACACAACTACTTAGCTCACGTGCAACAACTACTGAAACCCGCGCGCCGAGAGCCCGTGCTCTGGAACGAGAGGACACCACAATAAAAAGCCCGCGGACCGCAACGAAGGGTAGCCGCTGCTTGCTGCAACTAGAGAAAGCCCATGGGCAGCAACGAAGACCCAACACAGCCAAATAAATAAAATAAAATAAATAAATTTATATTTTAAAAAAGCGGTACTGAAGAACCTAATGGCAGGGCAGGATTAAAGACGCAGACGTAGATAACGGACTTGAGAGCACAGGGCGGGAAGGGGAAGTTGGAATGCAGTGAGAGAGTAGCATTGACATATATACACTACCAAATGTAAAATGGATGGCTAGTGGGATGCTGCTGCATAGCACAAGGAGATCAACTCGATGCTTTGTGATGACCTAGAGGGATGGGATACGGAGGGTAGGAGGGAGGCTCAAGTGGCGGGGGATATGGGGATATATGTATACATATAGCTGATTCACTTTGTTGTACAGCAGAAACTAACACAACATTGTAAAGCATTTATACTCCAATAATGATGTAAAAAAAATTAAACTAAAAATAAATGAATATAAATTTTTCCAGTTTTAAATTTCCATCTAAGCATGGCTTTAGCTGCGGCCCATAAATTCTTATGTGATGTGTTTTAGTTTCATTCATCTCAAAGTGTTGTCTAATTTTCCTTTTGATTTCTTCTTTGATCCACCAATGGCTTAGGAACATGTTGTTTAATTTCCACATATTTGTGAAATTCTCAACTTTCCATGTGTTACTGATTTCTAATTTAATTCCATTATGTTCTGAGAACATGCTTTTTATTATTTTAATCCTTTTAAATGTATTAACGCTTGTGTATGACCTAACATATGGCCCATTCTGGAGAATGTCCCATGTGTGCTTGAGACGACTGTATATTTTACTGTGCTTGAGTAGAATGTTCAGTAGAAGTCAGTTAGGTCTGTTTTGTTGATAATGTTCTTCATGTCTTCTATATTCTTGATCTTCTACTTATTTGCTCTAATCTGTAATTAAAAGTGGAATATTGAAGTCTGCAAATATTATTGTTGAATTGTCTATTTTTCCTCTTAGTTCTGTCCATCTTTGCTTCATGAATTTTGGAACGTTGTTGTAAGGTACATATATATGTATAACTGTTAGAACTTCCTGATGGATTGAGATTTTTATTATTACAAAATATCTTTCTCTATCTCTAGTAACATTTTTTTTTGTTTTGTCTTAAAGTCTATTTTGTCTGGTGGTGTAGCCACTCCAGCTCTACTATGGTTGTTGTTTGCATGGCATATATATTTTTTCATACTTTTACTTTTATTCACATTTATTAATACTTTAATGTTTTCTAATTTCTGTAAATGAATATATTATTTTATAATAAATGAGTGTGCTTTAAAATCCAGATTCTAAAGTGGTACTTTTTTTTAATGCCTTTTTAAGTTTTCTCTGAATAGCCCATTCTACTCACTTAATTTCAGGAATATTGGTGAAAGCTGCAATGTCTCTGGACCACAGTGGAATGTGCACAGGACACCACAAAAATCTTATCATTTATAATCATCCCAGTCAAAGAATTTACTTTCCTCAAAGAAAATTGTTGCATCTTGTTAAGAAGAAAAATTTCTCCAGAGAATATGAAAATGGGAGAACCATCTAAATTGGAATAAGTCAGCCTCTCATATAAAAATTTTGAAAATTTTCCCTTCTTATTCTTGAATTTTTAGTCATTAAGAAGGTTTATTTGTAGAAAACAAATATCAAGGCGTGTCATACAGTTGAGCTGGCATTCTCATGGATATATACCTAAAATGATGCTAAGGAAGTTGACCAAAGCCATTTAATTGTACCACACCCAGAGGTTCCCTCATTTCTCCTTGGAATAAATAAATGCTACTGAACATTTTACCCTAATAGGGGATAGACGTATTTTAACTATCTAGATCTAATTTAGTTTTTAAGTGACACGTTAGACCTTTACCTGTTTATTCAACTTTCTTTCTTTGAGGTTCCAATACATTTTATTTTATATTGTTTTAATGCATTCTAAAGGGTTTTTAAACAGGTCTTATTTGTGGATCAGCCTTTTTTTTAACTCATCATATTTTCATTCATTTCTTAAATACATTACTATAGTTGTGTTTCAACAAAGGCAATTAACTGCCTTAATTACATTTTTTCTCCTTTTTGGTGATTTTAATATGCAAAATGAGTTAAATAATAAGCTCACCATGAAACTTAGACCTCAAAATGAGAATACTGTCAATTAGAGGCCATGTAAGATATAGGAACAACGGAGGAACCATTTAAGATGATATAAGTATATACCCAATTATGGGGTTTATTTTTAAAAGGAAGGACCTTGGTAGAAGAAAAACTAGAAGCTCTCATCAGACCTCAAGTAAATTAGACAACTGTAAAAAGCAGTAATTGGAGCAAAAGTTAAGCATTTTGCTTTCCAAAATATTAATTTCATAGTAAGTAATAACTTCATTGCTCTCTGATTATTGGCAAAGGCAAGATGTGCATGTTCTCCTTTTGAACACTGTATTAATGAAATTGAAGGTTGTGTGCTTTATGCAGTGTATGTTCTGCAACATTTTGAAAGCTTAGTTTGGAATCCCTGTGGTGCTGACTTAAGGAAAAAAGGAAGCAAAGTCTTCTCCAGTTTTTAAAAACCAGAAGCATTTTTCAGAAGTCATGTATGAAATAAACTGCTTATGAGAAAATGACTGTAATGCTGCCTCAGTTTTCAGTGATAGAGGGATCTGTTTAAAACACTCTGACATAAAAAATAAATCAGCTTTAACTTCAATTATTAAGTGCTAAAGTAGCATTCTTTGATAGAAAGGGGTGGGTTTCTGGCATTTCAATTATAAATATGTATGAAAAGAGTTGTGTCACCATGGAAACCGAAATCTCACCATATTTTTTTAGACAAGGCAAATAGTATAATAGAAACTAGGGACCTCTAAAAACAATGTTGAAGACCAATCACTGTTAGGTTTGTTTTCGTATTCTTAAGTTTTAGCATTCCTTAGTTTTTAGCATTCATTTAAAGTTCTGAGGAATACTTTGGGATTTTCATCAAGTCAGTTTTGAAATTTCAAGCATTTTAATAAATATTTCTAAATAAGCATTCAGGCAACTCTCTATATGGTTGCATTATTAACTAATGTGTTTTACGAACTTTGAACATCCCTCTGAAGAAGTCAAATGTATATTTCTTCAGCGTAACACAGCCTCTTTTGTAGGCATTTAGGCAGATACGTTTTATATTTCTCCTTCCTATGAGGAATATAAATTTTGTTTCCTATGAGTGAATTCTGGACTAGAAGTGAAGATTAATATCTGAATCCAGTGATTTTTTTTTAACATCTTCATTGGAGTATAATTGCTTTACATTGTTGTGTTAGCTGACACAAGAGGGAGGGGACATGGGGATATATGTATACGTATAGCTGATTCACCCTGTCACACAGCATCCAGGATATTCTTAAGTGAAACTGGCCATTACAGTTTGTTATCCAGTGATGTTTTTCCTGTGACACATTTTACAAATACTTTCTGGAGTTACTGATAGAGTGCCCCCTGGCTCTTTTAGTCAGGACTACCTCCTGCTAGGAGCCAATACATTTCATATTTCCTCTTTCCCTAAAATTACAGAGTTCAATTATTTTTAATGACAATGTTAAGTATATGTATATTTAAATGAAGGCTACGGTAAGCAATTCAAATATACCTTCTGATGTAAGAGGCAATATTTTTAACAGAAAAGAGCACTGGTTCAAGATATCTCAATGTCTAAACCCAGTTCTATTTTTTAAATAGCAGTTTGGCCTTGGAATAGCCATCTCATCTCTCTGAGCCCTCATTTCCATGTTTATAAAATGGGACTCATTATATATTCACATGATCATGATTATTTTGAGAATCATTGTTTATTTGAAAAATCTTTAAAAAACAATGAATTATATTTCAAGTGTAAAGTGAAATTAGGTTTTACTGCAGGTAAAAAAGCACCTGGGCTAAATCTTGCATATATGATAAAGTAAGTTAAGTTTATAGTTCATAAAGTAAACATAGGCTGTGCTTATGCAACACCAAAATATCTGGCTCGAAAGTGAAAATTCATGTAAGATATATTTTCAAATATAATTTTACCTGCTTAGTTGTTTTCTGTATTTATTTTGTCAGCCATCAGAATTATTAGTGATTATGTAGTTACCAATGAGTAGTTCAGTAGATACCTTCAAAATTAAAATCACTGTGGTAACCTCTTACCACAAGAGACATCATCAACTTTTGTTATATTTATGTTTACCTAATCAATAACTATGTTACTTCAATGAGCAAGGAGAAATATTTGATATAGCAGGACAATGGATTTTTTAAAGACATAAGTGAAATGTATACACACGATAATGAACAACAAAGAATATTCCAATCTTGCAGAGTATGACTCTACCAATGGATTTCTTCTATAGAGGTTCCCACCTCTTCCACAACATTCTTCTCATTCTCTAAAATTCCATAGTCCAGGGCTGCTGCAGACGCAGAAACCTTGCCATGGCCCCTACAGTTGATACCACATACTTGGTTTCATGGCTGGTGTTGCTTTGTAAGAGTTACCTAACTGCTCCTGTGAGGATGTAAAACCTCTCCAACTTTGGATGAGCCCTTATAGTCAGGAGGCCCATAGCCTGGCTTTCTGCACACCCCACAGTGCACTGGAATGCTGTCACACCTTCACACTTAAAGGCACATTAAAACACAGACAATACATTGTTTATGATAGCAACTGGTTTTTTTTTTTCTGCATAAGGAACTTTTTTTTCTTACATAGAATTCAAAATAATTCTCATTATCTTAGTGCCAAGTCTGAGTACTTGAAAAGCCTCAGAGTTTTAACATGGTTAAGGACTAATTAGGTCTGAATCACAATCTCAGTGACCACTAAAAAAATGTTTATGGAACAGACCATGACAAGAAACATGCCCATCTCCAAATGGAATAACTAATCTTACTACACTCATTTTTTATTTACTCTTATTTATTTCAATGGGGAGTATATATTTAGTAATTTCCTTTAACTGGACAAATTTATGTTTTTAAGTTCTTTACATCTTTAAATAAGTAACAAAATTTCTGGCTTCATAGATATTCTCATATATTTTCTGAAAAATGGACATTTATTTTCAAAATAAATTTTCTTCTATGTTTTCTAGTAACAGAACCTATTTTAAACAATGCTGTGGATTATGAGGAATACTTGAGAACAAGAACTGATAGAGTAGCTTTCTACTGAATGAACACTTGAGTTATAAAACTTTGTACCTATAACTCTCCATTTATATCTTTAAATATCGTCCTTATTTATTATAAAAATTTAAGTCTCTGCCACTTTTAATCGCAAAAAATAAGGAGCTGTTTGGGCACATTCTTCCATTTTTACTCTAACTGACTGGAATATTATGGTCAATGTATACATAGAAGTAAGCATTTAGACAAAACAAAAACAAATCAGAATTATTACCAAATCCAGATTATTCCCTACACAATGACTAATATCTTGAAATTTCTAATTACCTAAAACTATTTGTTTTACTAATACCATCAAATGTCATACAGACACAGCAGTCACTTAGATAGTAAGATTCTACAAAGAGCGTCACTATCCAATATTGCTGCCAGCACTTCTAAAAGTTAATTTCTTACTGACAAGAAAGAGATCTATTTCTGCTTTTTTCCCCTACAAGTACATACTTTAAGGCTTTATTTAAAAGTTACACAAAATCTTTGGAATCTTATTTTCTTGTGGACAAAAAAAAGCACTAACTTTTCTCATCAAGTTTGATCAATGCCATGTTTTCAAGCTAAGTTCTAATGATGATTCTCGTAGTAATTTGGCAGCATGAATTTAAGAAAAGACATTAGGTTTTAACAGATTGAAATATCATAAGGTAAGAAAGGGTTAACAGCCAATGTAAGTTTTAAAAAGTCCACATAGACCTATTTACTGACAAATTTTAGGTGATAATTAAGTAGTGTGAGACATAAAATAGCAAGCCTTTTTCAAAAAAGACACTTTTAGATATGCTATTGTTAAACTAAAAACAAATCCTCATATTCATATAACTAATAACCAATAACCTATTTACCACAAAATGCTTTCATCCCTACCTCTTCTATCTAGCTGTGTCTCATGTGTGAACAATTTATCACGAGGTGAAAAATAAGAGAAAATAAGGTGAAAAATAAGACAGTGAAAAACTTTTCTTCTAAGAAGAAGAGACACTCAAAATATACTACAACATTTTGATATCTACGTATGCCAGCTACCTTTAGACACTAATTGGAGAAAAAGTGACTTAAACTGTAATTATGAAATTATTACCTGTTTATCAGTTATTAGCCACTTCTTTAAAAGTTGCATTTTAAAAATACCATACTATTTATCATGGTTATTGATTATTTAATAAACATAGAATTAAACTAGTCAAATAGAGATCTAGCTTTTTATATTGTATTTGAAAATACATGTATGTAGGCAAAGTGAGCTCAAACAGGCTAATATATGGGTAAATAATCTGTGGTGTGAATTTAGGGACAGGAAGTAGGTAAAATTTTTCTGAAATGTCAAAGACACATTTTTACCTCATTTTATTTAACAATTTAATGGCCATTAAAATGCTTTGAAAATAGTGAGTGGGATCAGGAAAAATTATGTAAAGAAGGAAAGAAAGCATAAGAATGCTTAGGGTTTGAAGTTGAAAGAAGGGTATAGAAGAGGACTCCGAGGTCCTTAAAAATAAATTTTGCTCATTCCAAGCTCTTCTTAAACTTGACTGTCTCCTTCCTTCTCTTTCAAGAATCCATATATGCCCTTCTTAATATTGCACATGTTATTTTACCTTCAACAAGCAAGGTTTACCTCAACCTGCATGGAATATACAACCACAGGCATATTCTTTTATATGACTAAGTTGTCAACCAATCATGCTTTGGCATTTTGAGTTGAGAATTAGAAAACAGAAAACTAACCAAAAAGAGATTTTTTTCTGAGGCCAGGTCCACAAGGAACCAGGAGCAGAGAATCAGTATAAAAAATAATACAAACAAGAAATTATAATGAAAACTTTTTTTGATTGGAATTGAGCTATAAAACTTCAGCTGTTTGATAGCATCTATTGAATAAAAAGCTCAAAAATTTTTTATTCAGTCTTTAAGTTGTATATTTGAAACTTACATGTTTCTTTCCCATTTTTTTTTCAGATATTTTTTTCTTCATTTATGAAACTTTCCAGGACAGAAACTGCAACTTGTAAATAATTCTGGCTTGGCAAGTCCTCATATGTACTTGCAGATTACATACTGTTCTGATTAGGCACACCAAACATGCTACTCAGTATGTAGACGTGCTTCAGCTCACTATGACAGCTGATGTCTGATTCACTATGCTGACTGCTCAAGGCATTTGTACTAGTTCAATATTCTTATTTATTTATGTCAAAATTTTGCTGTAAACAAAGCAATTGAAATGATGTATCAGATGGCTACTGACAAAACTACTCACTTGTACTTTAAAGGAAAGAGAAATCACATAAATATGTCAAAGTCCTATGAAAATAAAGTAGCTCCTTTTAAAAGTAAAATAAAGCCAGTGACATTCCATCATTATTTGTTTCCTGTACCATTTTAGTTACCTGCCAGACTGAAAGAACTGTCAATAAGATGGTTTGAAACATTTGCTTCAGAAAAATAATTTCTCCATTAAGAAAAAGTCCTTTAAAGAAAGAAAAGACAAATTCTCCTTTTAAGTTCACCCAAGTCAGAGCTAAATCCAAGTGCCTGTTGCTCTTCCCTACACAAACTTCTGCATGATTTAATCAGAGAAAAGTCACTGGGCAGGCAGGATAATATGCTATTTTACCTTAACAACCAGCTGTAAATCATGCCATCAAGTGAAACACTTGTTAAAAGCTTAATGGGCAGAGAAAAAAAAACCATGCAAATTTCCAAAACAAGAACCTATTCCTGGGTTTTTCTAATAAATTGCACCCACACCCTGATTGGCCACACAGCAAGAAGCCTCAACTTATTGCCTAGGCAGTAAACCCAGTTTTCTCAGTGGAGGGAACACACCGTTCATCCATATCTTCCTGGCATTTTTATCTCCGATCAGGGATTACTACAGTGTATAATTTAATACTGGGAGGGAGTACCTGAATAGTTCTATTCCCGTGGTAGACAAAAAAGGGGAAAAAATCGATATATACACATGAATTAAGAAGTACATCCTTTAAAAATCACCAAAATGAATTTACGTTGTCTTCCAAATGGTTTTCATTGACCTCATGAAACTCATCAAGGATTTAAAATGGAAGTGGGAACAAAAGTTAAGCAAATAACTTTCTAAAATATCACAAGACAATGAAAGAGAAAGGGATTAAAGAAGGATTAAAAGAGGGAGAAATAATGAAAAAGGAGGAAGAAATGAGAAAAGCATTTGACGGGGGCGGTTCTAGGTTGTTTTTCCCTCACTCCATAACATATTAAAAGTAAAGCCTTTGGGCTTCCCTGGTGGCACAGTGGTTGAGAGTCCGCCTGCCAATGCAGAGGACATGGGTTCCTGCTCCGGTCCGGGGAAGATCCCACATGCCGCAGAGAGGCTGGGCCCGTGAGACATGGTCACTGAGCCTGCGCATGTCTGGAGCCTGTGCTCCACAACGGGAGAGGCGGGGGAGCTAGAGGAAGATGGCGGAAGAGTAAGACGCGGAGATCACCTTCCTCTCCACAGATACACAATGGGAGAGGCCACAACAGTGGGAGGCCCGCGTACCGCAAAAAAAAAAAAAAAAAAAGTAAAGCCTTCTAATTATTAAGATTGCATTGAAGTCTGAACCAATCTAATTCAAACCAATTGCATTCCTTTATAATTCCCTGGTAACTAACAGAATAAACACATTATTTTTACCTAAAGTGCTACTAAGAAAAAAATTTAATGTGACTTTTTAAAGTTTGGAAATTGCTTATAATACTTTTCTTCCATAATATGTTCAACATCAGAATGTCAATAATTTGTCTGAATAAAAGTGACTTGACAAACACACAGAAATATAGTTGTCAACTACCCTGCTTAGGTAGATTTGTGGAAAAAAGATCTCATAAAGATGCAATATCATATTTTTCAAAGAAAGAGCCTGGTTTGTTCCTTCACTTCTAATTTCTCTTGTAGAGATTTTCAGCTTCCGTATATTAATGACAATTTATTTTATTATCCCTTTTTCAAAATTGTACTTCAAAATGCACAAGTTTGACTATGGACTAAATTCAATGACAAACTGGTTTAGGAAGAGCAAAAAAATAAAAGAAAGAAAAAGAAAGAAAGAAAGAAAGAAAAAACAAACACTTAAATAGAACGCTTCTTCATTGTTCTAATTTGCATCATTTTGTTGTTAGTTCTATTGGGTGTGGATGACTAGGTCAATCTATCCGCTTATTAATTAGAATTTTCTGAATTAAATAAAAAATAAAGAAGATCTGCCTGAAACCAGAGATAATAGTTCATAAGTTAAGAACAGAAACATACCTTTAGGGGCATAGTGTCCTCTGATAGATAAAAAACCCTCCTGCATTGAATGCCTATCCTGAAAAACCATCTTTCTTAAAGATAGTGCTTATTTTACATTCCGCTAAAATGAGCCAATTAATATTCAAAAATAAGTTTTTCCATAATAAGATGCTATTAACATGTCCTTAACTCTCAAAGCTTTTAGAATCTGTATTTCTCTGTGGTGTATACCCTTTGTCTATGATGCTACCAAGCTGCTGTTTATTTGTTTTTCAACAAATTAGGTCTTTTTCTCAACTACCAGAATAATCCAGTCATATAAGGGTCCAACAGTAGTCACTTAACCGATTTGAACAATCTCTTCAAATGTAAAATAAAAATTTGGTCTCTAAGACTCCTTCCCGTTTGTCATGCCTATGCTGTTATTTCAGCCATCTGAACAGCTCAAACTGATCACCAGCATGTGCTTTTTTTTGGGGGGGAGGGGGGCGGAGGGTGAATGGGAGGGCTGTCACTACCACAAAGAGACCAAAACTTTGTAAAAATATCTGTTCAATCTAGTCACTCAAGTTGAAAAATGTGCCAACCTTATATTTAATTTCACCATTTTTGGGGTTATTAACTGACCAGTAATTCAGTTATAAAGTACATTGATTGATATGTCTGAACTGGTGTTGAAAGAAAATATGTACTTAAACTGGCTAATAAATCACAACTGGAGGAAGGGGTATCAGGTAAACTCTTTGGGTAGCAGAATAAAATTTCAATAATGTAAATAGCACATTATCTATTTTCTGCTTCTGTTATAGTATAGTTTCTGATTCTCCAAACTATTGTCTGACAGGTCTGTGTTCTCCCGGCCAGGTGGTGGTACATTTTTCAGCTTGTCAAATTTCCCCGCGCCCTTTTTCATTATACAGCATTGCTCTGTGCTTAGCCACTGTATCCATGCATGCAGACACACTCTACCTTCAGTGTAACACTAAAATTGATTTGCTAGACTTTCCTTTGCTTCTTCACATTTCACATCTTCCCATTGAATTTCTTGTGTCAGGAGCACAGCACTATCTTTCTACTTCCATCCTCAGAAATCTGAACACTCTTCGGGTTTTCTGAATATTTAAGTGGCTTTGAGACTGATGTCAGTGTGATTCATTCTATAGTACTGTGTTCAATACAATTTTGTATTAATCTTTGAGAGTAGTCAGTGCTCATTTTCATTTCTGATTCTTTCTATTTCAATGCTGTTGAATCTTATTGGTCTTTTTGTCTGAATTAATGACAAGACTTTTTTGAGTAAAAAACAAAGTTCTTAATTAGTATTTCCCCCAGAAAACATACATTAAAAACAAAAAAACCCTTCATAATATAATATAGATCTGTTTGAATAGTTTATTTTCTATAAAAGGGATATACAAGGAAATGGCAAAAACTAAATACCCTTACACAAATGAGAGAATATGCTTTCTTTTCTTGCAAAAGTGGAAGAAATGAATGTAAAATGATTCAGGCTTGCAATTATATGATCTAAGTTGGCACCAAATCATGGATGTTCTCTGAAGAATTCAAAGCCTGACCATTTAGTGCTCATTGATAAGGCATATTTATTGTAGTACATTGTTTTAACTGGTCGAATTTTGAGACTTTTGGAAGCGTAGGTGAAAATTCAAACTTCTTTACTAAAGTATAGCCATTGTGTAATAAAATACCCAAGGTGATTCATTCAGTCAACCTGATACCTACTCATCAAGGAAGAGAACAAGCTGAGAAGGTATTATATCTTTCTCTAGCATAACATGTTAAGTGCAGCATTCCAATCTAAAAGGTAAAATTGTTCCTTTGAGTAAAATAATTAATGAGCCCAGCAAAAGGAAAGCTGTTACGAGAGAGACCTCTAGTGGAAAAAAATGCAAGTGCCTTGGAAAGGGGTTTTATTGTTTATGCTTCATCTGAGAAACGGAACTTGCATACGCTATTTTAAGACAGCGTCCACAAGACAGCAAACTAAACTCCTCTTTCATCCTGAGTACGTGCGATTTGTTTAGGCAAATAATGATTTTCCGAACGGAGCCAACAAAGTGCTTGAGGGAGACAACTTCTTAGACATTAGATTTTGGAAAACATGTTACAGGTGTCTAAGAAGAAAGACAAGATTTGTAAAAGAGGGCAACCAGAATTTGGAGGCATTCCATAAGCTAAGAACTATAGCCTTATTTGTTTGTTGAATTATACTTTAATTGTAGGTAATTGTTTTACATATAAAATATCAAAGCACTTTTCTATGAGTGGAGGGTGGAGCAGGGATTGGGGATTTTCCATATTTTCATAAACCATAACTTTTAATAATAAAATATTAATTCAATGTTATTTTTTAAGAGAAACAGCAAAGGCTGGCAAATGCAGTGTAAGAAGGCACCCAAGTACAGGTTATTTAGAGAAAATAGTTGCCTCTGGATTAGTGTCTCATTCAACTGGTGCTCCTTAGTTTTAAGCTTAGTTTTCCTCTGTCCTTCATACGATTGCATTTAATTCTCCCTCTGATGTATAACTAATTTTAATCACTTATTACAGTTTTCTACTTTAAACAACGGTAATGGTAAATATGATAATTAGGATATGTTTTCTGGCTAGAGATATAGCAGTAAATCCCAGGGAAATCTGGGTCTACTAACTGTGTTTATGAACTAGGTAATAAGTTCTAATTTAAATTAGGACATCCACTTGAGTTCAGAAAAACACCATGACCCAGAGCTATGTAATTTAAGAAAGTGCTCCAGGCATAAGGAAGAAAGTGAAAGAAGTTGATAATCCAAAGGTGTAGTATTAACTCAGCACTGAAATATGGTCACAATTTTTAAGAAAAGTATTATAGCTGTGGGAACCAGTTGCTTACAGTAACAATTTCTGAAATTCGCTTCTATAATAATGACAACTGTTACATACACTTTTAAAAACTTAACCACAATAGAGCTTAGGTTTTGTTATTGTTCAGATGTTCATCAAAATTTAGGAAAGGAGTATTTTGTGAGGCTATTTTTTACTTTCAGTGTAGTCACTAGTTTTCTTATCCATTTTTAATTCTTCCTATTGTCTTTAATAAAACTCTCTTCAATTTCTCCTTAGGTCAATGAAATTTTAGAGCCTATTTGCAAGGCAGGTTATTAACAGCCCTTATATTCCTCATACTAATATATCTCAGTTAATGCTGAAGAGGATCTATCTTTCCATTCTTACCAAAGTCTGAACATCCCATAAAACAGGACATCATAATTCCGAGGAAGCGTGCTTCATGAATCTTTTCAAATTTGGGCTGGTGGCTGGCAGCCAGTTAAATGAGAATTGGTAGTAGGGAGGGTAGGGGTTACTGGAGAGTGTCACTCAAATTTTATTTCCCTGACTTTGTTTCCAGTTTAGAATGGCATTTCTTCAGAGAAAAAAATAGCTTCAAATTTTAAAGGCTTTGAATGAGGTTTTTTTATATTTAAAAATAATTATAATGGCTAACAGAAAGTGTCCGAAGGTAGAAGAACATAAAGCAACATATTTGTCTGTCCTTTCTGATTCTTTCTTCTTTAAAATAAAGCTATTCACATTCCTAGCTTGCTGTGTGTTCTTCAAATGAAACTGCACATTTCAGTTTATAACTATTTCCCCTAACAATGTTGAACCCTGTCTCTATCGGCATGTACACGTTGTGAATGGTTTCCTTGCACTCTTTCTGATCTTAATAGATCTCACCATTCATGTTCCACAAAAAGACTAATTTCCACAAGCACCATAGTACGCGAGAAAGAGTGAAGGTGAAAACAAAAGCCTTCCGAGTTTGCCAGAATTCTCGTTGGAAAACGAAAAGTCACAATCCGGTCTGGCTAAGGGGCGTAAATGCAAACCATTCTTCACTTACTACCTTATGCCTTGCTTGAGGGCCTCATTCATACACACACACATACACACACACACACACACACACACACACACACACACACACACACACACATACTGGCAACAGGAAAGAACTCTGCAAATACAATTTCATTCTTATTTTAGGTTTGTTTCAGACCCTTGTCTTAATTATTAATTTTTATACACCTACTATTGCCCTTTATGCTTCTCTTTTGGGTGCAAACAAGGTGGGGGGGAATAAAGAAAGAAAAGAAGGAAGGAAGAGAATCAGAGTCCTTTCTGCCCTAAACATGGGCAATATTTTTCATTTCACTTTTTAGTTTAGGGCTGTGTTTTCATACACTTTTTTCAGGCTGCAATAAACTGATTCAGAATTTATCATTTCCCACCATTCAATGTCATCCTCACCTTTATTCCCATTCTAACTGCAGGGACCACCAAGTAGGCACCAGATGTGTTGTTACAGAAAAGCAATCTAGCGAAAAACAAACACCCTTGGAATGGCACTCAGTCGACCCAACTTCTCATTTCTGCAGCGTTGGATTATTGTCACTGCTCTGTCACTAAACAGGTTACCTTAGGAGGTCCCTAACTCCTCTGTTTTTTGGTTTCTCTATCCTCAACATATAAAGATATCACTATTTGCCCTAATGGAATGTTGATATAAAGATGAAATGCTTGGAAGAAATAAAAATACAAGGTAAAATTATGCATCTGAAAATGAAGACAGCAGCTGTCGGATGCTGTTAGAATTCCTCTGCTTAATAGAATTGATGGCTGTACTTGAAATCCTCCAGCTTAAATCCTTTGCCCATTGCTTTGGGACCTTACTAGAGCCACACAAATGACTGACGCTGAATTGTGGGTGAGACTAAGCCAAACTTTGAAGTGACCTGTGTTTTCTTCCCTTTGCCAATAAAGCAGCTGTGGCCAATTAGTGTTCAACACCATCTTCCAGCTGAGAAGCGATTTCAGGTTCCAGATGCAAACTGCATCAAAGAGGGCTAGAGTGTCTAATCCCTGATTGTTCTAGGCTTTTCATCCTCAAGGAATTTCAGAGGAAAGAAGGACCTAAGAGGTTACCTGGTTCATTCATAAAACAGGAATTATTTAAGCACCTACTAAGTAAGCAGAGCTTTCTCTGGTTTGTGAACAAGAACATTTCTCGTAGGAAATATCCTTGAGATGTAAGTTATTATACCCGACATCTTAATCAATTCAAGATTTTTTCACTAGAGTTAAACATTACGCTTACTTTCCCTTTATCATGAGAAATCACAAAGGTCAGTTAGTATAGATTTTCTGGAAGACCATTGTTCCTACATCAAATATAGGGAAATAGTAAATGGGGGTTGTTCACCTATCTTCTTTAAAAGAACGTGCACATAATATGGGCTTACTTTCCTCACTAGACACGTTATCTAAAGTATCTCTTCCAATTCTAAAACCTTTGATTTTATTTTTCTTTGTTCATATGGTAAAATTCATAGTAATTTGAAAATAGCACATATCAGCGTGAGCTTCAATTTGTGTTTGCATGTTGTTCTGCAGATGTTTGCACACAGAAAAGAAGGAATAGAGAAATTACCAGATAGTGATTAACATAACACTGCTGAGGTTGTGCAGGTGTAATTTTAGATTGTGTTATAGTATACTGTACATATATCCACCTCCTTTATTAGATTATGAGTTTTCTGAGGGCAAGGATCATAGGAATCTTCGTAGCTCTAATATCCTGAATTTATTCATTTGTGCATTCATTCTGCATTTATTGAGCACCTGCTACATGCCAGGAATATTGTTAAGTGTAGAAATTTTTACGAAGATGAATATATGATCCTAGCTCTAAAAGAGCTCACAGTCTAATGGAAATAAAATAATATTATATTACATGATTTTAGCAACCATACAGTTTGAAAAGCACATTTACTTCCATGATATCCTTTGAACCTTAACAACCATTTGAGGTTGGTATAATTAGCTTCATTTTTACAGATGAGGAAAGTGAGTTTCTCAGAGGTTAATTATGTTGCTTCAGGTCACTCAGCTAATCAATGGCAGATCACAGGCTCTAGGCTTCTTACCCCAAATCCTGTGGGTGCTTAACGAACAGTAATCCAACAATACAAGATTGTGTTGTTGGATTACTAATATTTTTGGATTATTAGTTTTCTTCTTCTGATCAAATGAAAATATTTATAAAACATCTTCCTAAACATCTGTCTTAAATCCATTCCATAAGTAAATTACATGGAATAAAAATGAAACTCCTGATCTGACCAGATGAATTGTGAACACAGGATCTCTCAAAATAAATAAAAATATTCACATACCCTAAAAAATTTAGTAACACAAATCTGATTCAGTTCATTTCAACTGTCAAAAAAACTGCTTTTGTGCATAAGACATTGCATGCAATAGAAGGATACGTTAGTACTTGCCCTCATGGTTCCAGTTCAAAGAATTACTGTGCCAGAAGTTGTTTCCTCTGTTACGGGTCCAGGAAAATCTGATTCTTGTTAGTATCACTTCCTATACATGGGAAAAGTAGGAGAATAGTGCTTTGATTCAATCCAGTCTATACATAGCACTGTGCCTGCCAGGCTGGATTTGTATTAAAAAGAGAAAAAAGAATATGTTACCCAAAAAGCTTCTGTGTTGCAACCAGAGGGGTGGTGACGCAGGGGGCTAGGGCGACGATGACATCCTGTGTATACGGGAGAAATATTATAAAGAATCATTTAAGACAATCAGACCATATGACACTCATGATAATTAAACAGTAGATCAAACGAGATACAAGCTGCATAAGGAAATATCAACTGAGGAATCATTTAAAGAGTGTTAAATGTTCTAAACGTCAATATGACATATCTTGATTGGAATAAACGTAGAAAGTTCTGGGGATCTCATCCTGATTTTGAGTCTATTTTATTCTCAAGTATAGCTAAGCTACACAATAAGCAGTGGCACCTCTGTCCCATATTTGAATCATGAGCTTCCCCTTCTGCTTTTTCTTTTAAATTTCCCCAAACCAAGGTTTGGAATAAAAGAATGTTTAAGATTACTGGAAATACTGTGCCATGGGGATGTTTGAGCATCTCAGACTGAACACTAGCAAGCTGCAGATCACAAGGCAAGTATAATTGTGCTGTTATGTATCCTGTTCATTCATTCATTCATCCACTCATTCATTCTATACATTTTTATTGACCATTTACTCTGGGTTTATAAAAATGATGAAGCATAGTTCTTTCTCAGCAGAAATCCACAGCTTAGTGAGGTAAGAAAGACAAATGCAATTGACTCTTTCAGTGAAAACATACCAGTTAATATTGAAGATGAGAGTCAAAACGAAGAAGGCCAAGTCACTTGATGAGGTTATAATGCCAAGGTAATTATTAGGCCTTTAAAGAAGGAGGCACTGCATTGTTCATCTTTATCCCTGCAGTGCCTGGAAGCTTTGCGGGGCTTGTGAATGAATGAATGAATGAATGAATGAGTGAATAAACATTGCACTCAAAGAACCCCAGAAGAGTCAGTTTCCTTGGCTCTGGTGAGTAAATAAATGTTAAGCTAAGGGTGAATGAAAGATATACTGCAGGCCTGGTGCTCAAAATATCTAGAAATGGCAAGTTTTCTTGCATGAGTAGCTTGACCTCACACTGCACTGTATTTTTCACCCAACAACTTAATCATTTCATAAGATGGACTAAGTGAGAAAGGAGAATAAGTTGACCATGTGATAGGTAAGTCACACCCTGGTTTCCATAGGGACCTAGCCTACTCCGTACAGTCCATACAGTCTCAGTATAATATCCTGGTTTTAGGGCTCCTTGTGAGTCCTGAGGGATTTTTTACCCACATACTGAAAACAATCTGTTTTTATGTTCTGCATATGACATCACTCTGACATACTGTAAATGTGATAGCGTATTTTATGGCACTGGAAAAATAAGCAAGGAAAGGAAATATCCTTCCTCCATGCTTTGGTCAAATATATTTTACAGTTAACTAAACTTAGCACACATGGGGTTTCCAGAAATGTTCAGAAATGAACTTCCTACTTTGAGTAAAGTTGAGCTAATGAATGCAACTATTCACAGCAAAACTTAGAGATTCCTTGGAAATGTATTATTTCCTGTTTCCAAAGATGTATTAGCTCCTCTACAAAAAAGTCTTTACTATAATTCTAGTTCTCGGTCACTAATTTTGAAAGGCTTATGGCTCACTTTCAAGCTCTCAGCATGCAAATAAAGGACTAATATTTGAAGGTTTCGATGGATTTTAAGTTGTTTTTCTCCCCCACACCTAGCAGAATCACAACTATGGGCTCGGTCTCATTTTTACTGAACAGTCATTAGGCAGAGAAGAAGAGAGAATAAAATGGAAGGAATTAAATTCAAGTAGAGGACATACGGAGAAAAAAGGGATAGGAAGCAAACAGAACCAAAGCATTGAAAATGGGTCAGCCATGAGCTTCCTCTCCAGCAGAAGGTCACTTTGGATCCAAGCTCTTAGCACTTTCCTGATGCTTTCAGAGGCAGGTCTTATACTTGCTATTTGCAAGTGCAACAGGGCAAGAGGCTTATCATGTAGGTTTTTGAAGATTATACAGAAAAAAAGTAGTATTTAGTCATTTCTTCAAGTATTATTCAAAAGCTCAGGTTATAGCATCTCAGGTTATATGCCTCAAATGATTTCCTGACTTTCAGTCTCCCTGAAATCAGGCAGTTGAAAATATCCATTAGTGTGTCCATTGCTTAAATAGATTGCCCCAACTTACCCTGTTAACGTAAGTCATCTCAGCAGTAAAGATTAAGTATGAAAATTATTTTTCATTAGGTTTTAATTTGTGACTCATTTAGATATGTTATTAGGATAAGGCATTTGGTTGATTCGTTTTTAAAAAGTTAAGGAAAAAAGAATATATAATTAAGTTCAACTTGTCCAGTGTTCCTTAAAGATTTAAAAAATTAAGTTCATGTGTTGACATGTAAAAAAATGACATAAGAGAAAAAAATTATACTGCCTAGAAAAAAAAAAGCATAACTGGTTTGCTATCTGTCTTCCAGCTGACCTACACAGAGGAATTTTGTTCCATTATTTTGAAGTAAGCTGCTACTTGTAAAATTATAAGCGTAAGCTTTGGTTGCTGTTGTTGTTCTAGCATTTACTAGGGATGTTTAAAATAATCTTGAGTTACTTCGGCAGCTATTTATTGATGCATTTTATGCCTTTTGTTAGCTATAATCTCAGTCATTTTAGTACACAGAGCCCTAATCTTCAAGTGTGTCAGTCTCATTTTGCATTACAAATCATTTGTAGTTTTATAACTGTCATTTCCAAGGACATCTGGAAAAGATGGATTTATGAAAGGTTACCATGCATTCTAAGAAGGCCGAGAATTAGCATGACTTTGTAAAGGTTCTTATAAGTTGAGCAGCAGCCATCACTGACAATAAGGTGTTTTCTGCTTTTGTCAAGTATCTTTATTTAAATATTAAGGGAGAGATATGACCTTTGACCTTGGAGATCTCTGTGACATGGCAATGGCCCAGTGTATTAGCTGTCAATGGAGTGCTATGGCCTGACTCTCTCAAGACCCCTATTTGTGGACAATGTTATAATAACCCTTCCATTAGGCATCCCCAAGGCAAATAACCTCAGCTTTAACAGAGTCAGTTTAAAATTCCTTAGAGTAACACTAAGAGACTATCTGGTTTGTGTCAGTTTAAGATCAACTACTCCTTGCATAGGTTCAATTCTGTAAATTTTAAGTAGCCACAGTTATTTAAGAATTATTTCATATACGCCTGCGGGTAAATTTTAGACACATAGAATACAGAAAGAACCCCATCTACTTCTTTGATTTCTTAACCAGCCTCTTTAGAGACTAACTGAATCCAAATGGGCTTGAGGATCTATTTTTTTAAACGACTCTTTCTATCTGTATATGTAACTTTTGTTCATGGAAATTTCACAGAGTTGCTGCTTATGGTATGCACAGGATTTGAAGACATCAAATCACAATTGGAAGAGAGAAGATAATATTCATTAGGAAGCAGCATACCTCCCTATGTGTGCACCAGGGCTAAGTCATGGTTACAAGACCAATGGTTTTGCTCAGATGAGATGCTTGCATTTGAATCACATATTATTATTGCCCTCATTTATAACTACTTATTACTAGGCTCAGACTTTGTGAGGAAATCTGAAGTCAAAAGACACATTTATTCTGTGAAAAATCAAGGTCAAGCTGTCCTAAAATGCTTTGAAAAATCGTAATTGTCTTCTTAAGTCTTAAAATAATCACTAAAGTTGATGTGAACACTTCAAATACTTGGCCATGAAACAAATTTAGTGTCTCCTCTGAATCCAACTTTTGTGTTTGGGTGTCTGTGACATCGAAAATGTTATTAAATGTTATTAAAACATTTAATCAAAATTATAAAATTCATTGGTGACTATAGATGGCTTCTCAAGTGCAACCTTCATTGTTTTATATTCTTAGTTAAATACAAATTAATAAATTGGTTTAATTTGGAAATTTTATTTTTAAAACTAAGGGAAAAGTCAACAAATGTTTATAGAGTGCCCACGATACATACATGACATTGGGATTAAGTATACACATCTTTCAATATTCTTTTTATTCTTACAGTAAAAATCCAGCCAATTTGGGCTTCCCTGGTGGCGCAGTGATTGAAAGTCCGCCTGCCAATGCAGGGGACGCGGGTTCGTGTCCTGGTCCGGGAAGATCCCACATGCCGCGAAGCGGCTGGGCCCGTGAGCCATGGCCACTGAGCCTGCGCGTCTGGAGCCTGTGCTCCGCAGCGGGAGAGGCCACAACAGTGAGAGGCCCGCGTACCGCAAAAAAAAAAAAAAAAAAAAAAAAAAATCCAGCCAATTTTTAAAATAATAGACTAATTTTAGGGAAATAAATTATATGTTTAGTACTTGCCTTTTGCTTATTGATACCAAAGATGTTAAAGGGTAAATAATTATTGATTGGATTAAGTTTGTCCCACATCAGGTTAACTGCTATAAGGAAAAAAAAAGGGAAATGATACCATGAGCTAAAACCCCAGTGCTCATAAACAACATTTAGCTTTTGATTTACAGTGAAATCACAATTCTTCATTTCCTGTTCGCTCTGTCTCTGACATTGCATGTGAGACCATAGGGCAATACAAGCCCTACGACATAATATAGGATGTAATTTAAAGGGTTCTATTGATGCTGTAAATCACAGGGAGTTCTGCTGAAGCAGTTTATGAATGGCAGTAAAAGACTAAGACTGGATTATATCGTTAGAATTATGTATCACATGCAGTTATTATTATTTGTAATTGGGGATAAAGTTTTACAAAACACATATATGGGAATGTCATTTTTCTTGGTATTTACAGGCTTCTTTTATGCAAGAAGATGTGTTTTTGGATAAAATAAGAAATCCAGGGTTGTAGAGTATCTGTCATTCTGGAGAAAGTATTTGTGCGCTCTGAGAGTAAACCATAATAGTTAGAACATATTCCGACCAGTCATACATAACCTAATTGCTAGAAGTACAAAAGACTATCTGCATATGTGTTACCAGCAAATTTAATAAGTTTTCTTAGTACACAAAAAGACATAACACCACAGTGACTATGACAGTATGATGTTCTAAAAACTAGTTGAAGAGTGTAAAATATCAAGCACCCTGTTAGTGCTCTCTACAAGAAAATTACAATTATGATGGAATTAATTTTCCACTGAACGGACTGGTTTTTGTTGACATATAGCCATTCTGAAACTCTGAAATAATGTATTTCCAAGTTTCTTTTCTGGGAAGGTAAAATGACAATGGTGGTTCTTCAACTATTCTGGGCATATCTTTGATGATGAAGAGGAACTCCAGTCTTCTAGCTCATTTAGTTATATTTTTCTGTTTTGAGTAAACTGTCCTAGTGGATGTGACTAAGCCAGATGGCCTGGATTGTAGCCAAACAATTCTTCCATCTGTTATTTTAATTTTTTTCTCAAAGAAACTAAGATAATATACAGTGGGATATCACAAGTAATTTCAGAATATACTAGGTTGGCTCTTCAGATTAATTACCCCAAATGAAGTCAATCTCCCAGGAATATGCTAAAATAAGTTAAGACTTGAGCATCTCCTACTTTTGTCTCTCAGGCATTGAACAGCAATGTCCATCAACCCCAAGCTTACCTCTAGTTTCCCAAGAATCAGATAGGGCACTCAAGAGCTATTCTTCTGGATTGTCACCTGTCAGAGCCATGTCCTATCATTTTTGTTTGTTGCTGCCATATTTCCCTTTCCACAGAAACAAATTTGTTCTAGTTTTATTCCTGCAGGAGAAAGATAATAATTAACTGTCTAATAAACGATCTGCATTTATTTGCAAAGGCATCGATTACTATATGGAGAGCATTTTCAAGATACTTTCTGGTAATAACTCTAGAGTTAATTAATCCAAAGATTAAACATGAAGGCAAATCGAATGGGCAGTTGATATTGTGGCAAGCCAGTGTTAGCACTTAATTTGAATTGTTTGGGCATTGAATTCCATTCATCATGAAAAAAATATATATATATTTATACACACACCCTCATATATACACACACATATACATATAAATAAATATAAATATGTATATATATGTAATTCATCCCCAAACCTTAGTTCCACTCAGAAGAAAAATTTTTCATAGCCACTGATTTGCAGAGGCATACAACATTTCAGAAGATGCAAGAAAAACTTATAACACTGTAATATGTCTAAGAGCAAGATTTCAAAAATAAGACTACCTGGGTTACAATTCTTACTAGCTGTGTGACTTTGGTCAAGTTACTTAACTTCTCCATGCCTAAATTTCTTCATATAGAAGATTTAGTACTTTAATTTATATAGAATACCCACATCAATGACTAATAAATGAAAATCATCATATATATGTTTGTCATTAAGAGAGTAAATTGTTGTCTAAGAAAGAGCTTAAATAGCCAATATTCTAAAATATGAACACAAATTTTTACAAAGTAAATTCTGGATTATTGAATTATTGATTTGATTGTTATCTATAGTTTCATAAATTTATTCATTCAACAGATTTTTAAACACACATGCTAAGCTAGATGCTATGAAATACACAAAAAAAGTTTTAAAAGATCCTTTTTCTCAATGAACTTAAATTTTATTATACATAAATAGTTATAATCCAAGATGGAAAGTGATAAGGCCATAAAGAAGGTAGAGATAATGCGCTATGACAGTTTAGACATGGTAAAAATGACTTCCAGCCAGAAGTCCTATGGAAAGCTTCTTGGAGGAGATGAAATTTGAACTGATTCATGAAGATTAACTAGCATGCAGAGATAAGAGGGATGCCCATTCTGGAGGAGCTTAGGGCACAAGGGCAAGAAAGTGGGAATTTCTGAGTGTGTGAAATAGAGGATAAGACACTCTATCCTATCACTATTGGAAGGAGATACAGAAGCATGTATAAAAGAAAATAATAACTTTGAATTATAGTCTTGCAGCTAAAAGTGATCAATATTAATGTTGCTATACATTTTTCTAGTTGTTTCATGTATATAATTTTATTTAAATAATTGAGAATGTACTGTATATATATGATTATATACATATATGCATATGTGTATACATGTATGTCATATACATTTATATTATTTATTTTAAATAATTAAATGAATATTTTAAATGACTGCTCTTACTTTTTCTTAATAAGGATGAACAATTAATTAATCATTCAACTTTATAGGAAATTTATGTGCTCCTCACATTTTGCTATTGTTAATAAGGTTAGAATAAACAAACTTACATATAAATCTTTGCCTGCAATTAACATTGTCTTCTTGTGATATATTTTGAGAAATGAAATTAGTGTCAAAAATGTTAAAGACTTTAAGGTTTCCGATATATAATACCATGTTGCTGAGTATATACAATTTAAACCCTTCAAGTAGTAATAGTGTCATCTTAATAATTATTTTCATCTTTCTCAATTTGACAGGCATAACATTGCATTTTATTTATCTTTAAATTTGCAATTTCAACAAGGATAATGCATTATTAAGCTTTATTTATGATGTTTCTCCTTTTTATGTTCTTACACTGGTCTCTTTCCTACTTTTACAAGGCCATTCATTTACCTATGAGAATGTTAGAATTATTACCACAGAAGTAGAAAGAGAAACAAAGGTTTTTAATTAGTTTCTAAATCCAAAATAAAATTTTTTGCAGAAGTAAAAATATTTGAAAAGTTAACTTATTTTTGAAGTCATCTTCTGCTAAATCCAATATCAGGATCATCCCTGGATTTGCTCCTATTGACTTAAAAAAAAATTCTTGCTTATCAGTAACATTTTCCTTCTTCACAGGTCTAGTGATAGCAAATTATATTCCCAAAGTTGTAAAAGTTATAGTAGAACAACTCTGGATTATGTTATTTTCCTCTGTAGAGTGTAAATTTTTCTTTTGGCAAAATGTTACATTATTGGAAGTGAATTACAGCTATCAAGACTTGTTTTTAGGGCTTGTTAAAATGCGTATGATTCAGCTTTGCTATTACTCCAAAGGCAGATCCATTACTCTTAGGGCTGACTAAGAGGCATCTTAGTCAGGCATCCTGACTCCTGGGGCATAAACTTTCTCAAATAAAAGCCTGAGATATTTACTGACGACTCTTTGACTGAGTCTGAACTTTAATTTCTTTATATCACTCTTTGCTTTCTGAAGCAAATTGAAAAAATTTCTTCATAGGGTTTGCATACAGTACTTAGGAAGGTCTTGCCTCAATGGGGAATATTTAGCCCTAGATTGAGCACTGCTCCAGACTCCTGAAAAGTCATAAAGTAAGACTCAAAAGGATCAAACTTTTCTCCGAGTAACTCAACTACATTTCAGAACAAACATCCATGTGAGTGAGCCAGGAAGTGGCTCTTTCCCAGATGAACATTGAAATGACTGCAGCCTTGCAGAGGCTCAAAATCAAAGGATACAGCTAAGTTATGTCTGGATTCTTGACCCACAGAAACTGTGGGATAATAAATATTGTTTTAAACCATTAAAGTTCGGTGTAATTATTTATGTAGCAAAAGATAACTAATACAGAAGGAAACTTCCACAACCTGACAAAGGGCATTGATGAAACACATACACCAAACACATTTAGTGGTGAAACAATGAATATTTTCTACCCAAAAGATCAGAAGCATATAAGAAGTTATGCTCTCACCACTGTTGTTCAATTTCTACTGTGGTTTAGCTGATGAAACAGTCAGGCAAGAAAAAACAATAAAACGAATCCACTTTGAGAAAGGATAAGTAAAACTGTCTTTTTCACAGACAACATGTAGAAAATCTGATGGACTCTACAAAATTCAGGGGTCAGAAGGCTCCATTTTGTTAAGAAGCTATTTCTTTGAAAATTGATTTATAGATTCAAAATAATCCCAATCAAAAATTCAGCTGTCTATTTGCAAAATTGACAAGCTGATTCTAAAATTCATATGGAAAAGTAAAGGATCTTGAAAAAGAAGAAATAAGTTCTTAAACCTACACTATGTGCTTTCAAGACAAGTTATAAAGGTACAGTAATCCAGACAGTGTGGTATTGACATAAATTAGTCAAAGAGGTCAATAGTACAGAATATAGTCCAGAAATACAAACACATGGCCAATTGATTTTCAACAAAGGTACAAAGACAATTCAATGGAGGAAGAGTAATTTTTTTGACAAATGGTAATTGAAAATTGGATATCCATATGCGTAAAATAAAAAGACAGAAAAAAACTAAAGTAAAAAATAAAAAAAGAGAGACAAATACACCTCCTCCACCACATATATGAACAGATTGAACCTCCCTACACTAATAAAAACAATTTACTAAAAATTTATAGCAAGTTTCATGTTTATAGTTAAAAAAAAGTATAAATGTTTTCATTGTCAAAGCATAGTTTTAAAAAGTTAAAACATAACCTTCATATAAACATAAAATAAACTTGTATTAAAATCAATTGCATCAGAGCTTCCGGGAAGATGGCGTTAGAGTAAGACGCGGAGATCACCCTCCTCCCCACAGATACACCAGAAATACATCTACACGTGGAACAACACCTACAGAACACCTACTGAACGCTGGCAGAAGACCTCAGACCTCCCAAAAGGCAAGAAACTCCCCACGTACCTGAGTAGGGCAAAAGAAAAAAGAATAAACAGAGACAAAAGGATAGGGACGGGACCTGCACCAGTAGGAGGGAGCTGTGAAGGAGGAAAGATTTCCACACACAAGAAGCCCCTTCGCGGGCAGAGACTGCCGGTGGCGGAAGGGGAAAGCTTCGCAGCTGTGAAGGAGAGCGTAGCAACAGGGGTGCGGAGGGCAAAGCGGAGAGATTCCCGCACAGAGTATCAGGGCCGACCGGCACTTACCAGCCCGAGAGGCTTGTCTGCTCACTCGCCGGGGCGGGCGGGGCTGGTAGCTGAGGCTCGGGCTTCGGTCAGAGCCGGGAGAGGACTGGGGTTGGCGGCGTGAACACAGCCTGCAGGGGGTTAGTGCGCCACCGCTAGCCGGGAGGGAGTCCAGGGAAACGTCTGGACTTGCCGAAGAGGCAAGAGACTTTTTCTTCCCTTTTTGTTTCCTGGTGCGCAAGGAGAGGGGATTAAGAACGCTGCTTAAAGGAGCTCCAGAGGCGGGCGCGAGCCGCGGCTAACAGCGCGGACCCCAGAGACGGGCATGAAACGCTAAGGCTGCTGCTGCTGCCACCAAGAAGCCTGTGTTTGAGCACAGGTCACTATACACACCCCCATTCCAATGAGCCTGTGCAGCCAGCCACTGCCAGGGTCCCGGGATCCAGGGACAACTCCCCCGGGAAAACGCACTGCGCGCCTCACGCTGGTGCAACGTCACGCCAGCCTCTGCTGACGCAGACTCGCCCCGCACTCCGTGCCCCTCCCTCCCCTCGGCCTGAGTGAGCCAGAACCCCCGAATCAGCGGCTCCTTTAACCCTGTCCTGTCTGAGCGAAAAACAGACGCCCTCCGGCGACCTACATGCAGAGGCGGGGCCAAATCCAAAGCTGAGCCCCCGGGAGCTGTGAGAACAAAGAAGAGAAAGGAAGCAGCGGATTAAAGCTCCACAATCAACTTGATGTACTCTGCATCTGTGGAATACATGAATAGACAACGAAGCATCCCAAATTGAGGAGGTGGATTTGAGAGCAAGATTTATTCCCCTTTTCCTCTTTTTGTGAGTGTGTATGCATACGCGTCTGTGAGATTTTGTCTGTATAGCTTTGCTTCCACCATTTGTCCTAGGGTTCTATCCGTCCACTTTTTGTTTGTTTTGTTTTTTAAATTTTTTTCTTTTTTTCTTACTTTTTATTTTAATAACTTTATTATATTTTATCTTACTTTATTTTACTTTATCTTCTTTCTTTTTTTCCTTCCTTCCTTCCCTCCTTCCTCCCTCCCTCCCTCCCTTTCTTTCTTTCTTTCTACTTCTACTAATTCTTTCTTTCTACTTTTTCTCCCTTTTATTCTGAGCCGTGTGGATGAAAGGCTTTTGGTGCTGCAGCCAGGAGTTAGTGCTGTGCCTCTGAGGTGGGAGAGCCAACTTCAGGACACTGGTCCACAAGAGATCTCCCAGCTCCACATAACATCAAATGGCGAAAATCTCCCAGAGATCTCCATCTCAACACTAACACCCAGCTTCACTCAACGACCAGCAAGCTACAGTGCTGGACATCCTAACCCAAACAACTAGCAAGACAGGAACACAACCCCACCCATTAGCACAGAGGCTGCCTAAAATCATCATAAGTCCACAGACACTCCAAAACACACCACCAAACATGGACCTGCCCACCAGAAAGACAAGATCCAGCCTCATCCACCAGAACACAGGCACTAGTTCCCTCCACCAGGAAGCCTACACAACCCACTGAACCAACCATAGCCACTGGGGGCAGACACCAAAAGCAAAGGGAACTACGAACCTGCAGCCTGCAAAAAGGAGACCCCAAACACAGTAAGATAAGCAAACTGAGAAGACAGAATAACACACAGCAGATGAAGGAGCAAGATAAAAACCCACCAGATCTAACAAGAAGAGGAAATAGGCAGTCTACCTGAAAAAGAATTCAGAATAATGATAGTAAAGATGATCCAAAATCTTGGAAATAGAATGTAGAAAATACAATAAACTTTTAACAAGGACCTAGAAGAACTAAAGAGCAAACAAACAGTGATGTACAACACAATAAATGAAATTTAAAATTCTCTAGAAGGGATCAATAGCAGAATAACTGAGGCGGAAGAACGGATAAGTGACCTGGAAGATAAAATAGTGGAAATAACTACTGCAGAGCAGAATAAAGAAAAAAGAATGAAAAGAACTGAGGACAGTCTCAGAGACCACTGGGACAAGATTAAACGCACCAACATTCGAATTACAGGGGTTCCAGAAGAAGAAGAGAAAAAGAAGGGGACTGAGAAAATATTTGAAGAGATTATAGTTGAAAACTTCCCTAATATGGGAAAGGAAATAGTTAATCAAGTTCAGAAAGCACAGAGAGTCCCATACAGGATAAATCCAAGGAGAAATATGCCAAGACACATATTAATCAAGCTGTCAAAAATTAAATACAAAGAAAACATATTAAAAGCAGCAAGGGAAAAACAACAAATAACACAAAACGGAATCTCCATAAGGTTAACAGCTGATCTTTCAGCAGAAACTCTGCAAGCCAGAAGGGACTGGCAGGACATATTTAAAGTGATGAAGGAGAAAAACCTGCAACCAAGATTACTCTACCCAGCAAGGATCTCATTCAGATCTGATGGAGCAATTAAAACCTTTACAGACAAGCAAAAGCTGAGAGTTCAGCACCACCAAACCATCTTTACAACAACTGCTAAAGGAACTTCTCTAGGCAAGAAACACAAGAGAAGGAAAAGACCTACAATAACAAACCCAAAACAATTAAGAAAATGGGAATAGGAACATACATATCGATAATTACCTTAAATGTAAATGAACTAAATGCTCCAACCAAAAGACACAGATTAGCTGAATGGATACAAAAACAAGACCCATATATATGCTGTCTACAAGAGACCCACTTCAGACCTAGAGACACATACAGACTGAAACTAAGGGAATGGAAAAAGATATTTCATGCAAATGGAAACCAAAAGAAAGCTGGAGTAGCAATTCTCATATCAGACAAAATAGACTTTAAAATAAAAACTATTAGAAGAGACAAAGAAGGACAATACATAATGATCAATGGATCGATCCAAGAAGAATATATGACAATTGCAAATATTTATGCACCCAACATAGGAGCACCTCAATACATAAGGCAAATACTAACAGCCATAAAAGGGGAAATCGACAGTGACACATTCATAGTAGGGGACTTCAACACCCCACTTTCACCAATGGACAGATCATCCAAAATGAAAATAAATAAGGAAACTCAAGCTTTAAATGGTACATTCAACAATATGGACTTAATTGATATTTATAGGACATTCCATCCAAAAACAACAGAATACACATTTTTCTCAAGTGCTCATGGAACATTCTTCAGGATAGATCATATCTTGGGTCACAAATCAAGCCTTGGTAAATTTAGGAAGATTGAAATTGTATCAAATGTCTTTTCTGACCACAATGCTATGAGACTAGATATCAATTACAGGAAAAGATATGTAAAAAATACAAACACATGGGGGCTAAACAATACGCTACTTAATAATGAAGTGATCACTGAAGAAATCAAAGAGGAAATACAAAAATACCTAGAAACAAATGACAATGGAGACACGACGACCCAAAATCTATGGGATGCAGCAAAAGCAGTTCTAAGAGGGAAGTTTATAGCAATACAATCCTACCTTAAGAAACAGGAAACATCTCGAGTAAACAGCCTAACCTTGCACCTAAAGCAATTAGAGAAAGAAGAACAAAAAAACCCCAAAGTTAGCAGAAGGAAAGAAATCATAAAAATCAGATCAGAAATAAATGAAAAAGAAATGAAGGAAACGATAGCAAAGATCAATAAAACTAAAAGCTGGCTCTTGGAGAAGATAAACAAAATTGATAAACCATTAGCCAGACTCATCAAGAAAAAAAGGGAGAAGACTCAAATCAATAGAATTAGAAATGAAAAAGGAGAAGTAACAACTGACACTGCAGAAATACAAAAAATTATGAGAGATTACTACAAGCAATTCTATGCCAATAAAATGGACAACCTGGAAGAAATGGACAAATTTTTAGAAATGTACAACCTGCCAAGACTGAATGAGGAAGAAATAGAAAATAAGAACAGACAAATCACAAGCACTGAAATTGAAACTGTCATTAAAAATCTACCAACAAACAAAAGCCCAGGACCAGATGGCTTCACAGGCGAATTCTATCAAACGTTTAGAGAAGAGCTAACACCTATCCTTCTCAAACTCTTCCAAACTATAGCAGAGGGAAGAACACTCCCAAGCTCATTCTATGAGGCCACCATCACCCTGATACCAAAACCAGACAAGGAAATCACAAAGATAACTACAGGCCAATATCACTGATGAACATAGATGCAAAAATCCTCAACAAAATACTAGCGAACAGAATCCAACAGCACATTAAAGGGATCATACACCATGATCAAGTGGGCTTTATTCCAGGAATAAAGGATTCTTCAATATACACAAATCAATCAACGTGATACACCACATTAACAAATTGAAGGATAAAAACCATATGATCATCTCAATAGAGGCAGAGAAAGCTTTCAACAAAATTCAACACCCATTTATGATAAAAACCCTGCAGAAAGTAGCCATAGAGGGAACTTTCCTCAACATAATAAAGGCCATATATGGCAAACCCACAGCCAACATCGTCCTCAATGGTGAAAAACTGAAAGCATTTCCACTAAGATCAGGAACAAGACAAGGTTGTCCACTCTCACCACTCTTATTCAACATAATTTTGGAAGTTTTAGCCACAGCAATCAGAGAAGAAAAGGAAATAAAAGGAATCCAAATCGGAAAAGAAGAAGTAAAGCTGTCACTGTTTGCAGATGACATGATACTATACATAGAGAATCCTAAAGATGCTACCAGAAAACTACTTGAGCTAATCAATGAATTTGGTAAAGTAGCAGCATACAAAATGAATGCACAGAAATCTCTGGCATTCCTATACACTAATGATGAAAAATCTGAAAGTGAAATCAAGAAAACACTCACATTTACCATTGCAACAAAAAGAATAAAATATCTAGGAATAAACCTATCTAAAGAGACAAAAGACCTGTATGCAGAAAATTATAAGACACTGATGAAAGAAATTAAAGATGATACAAATAGATGGAGAGATATACCACATTCTTGGATTGGAAGAATCAACATTGTGAAAATGACTCTACTACCCAAAGCAATCTACAGATTCAATGCAATCCCTATCAAACTACCACTGGTATTTTTCACAGAACTAGAACCAAAAATTTCACAATTTGTATGGAAACACAAAAGACCCCGAATAGCGAAAGCAATCTTGAGAACAAAAAATGGAGCTGGAGGAATCAGGCTCCCTGACTTCAGACTATACTACAAAGCTACAATAATCAAGACAGTATGGTACTGGCACAAAAACAGAAAGATAGATCAATGGAACAGGATAGAAAGCCCAGAGATAAACCCACGCACATATGGTCACCTTATCTTTGATAAAGGAGGCAGGAATGTACAGTGGAGAAAGGACAGCCTCTTTAATAAGTGGTGCTGGGGAAACTGGACAGGTACATGTAAAAGTATGGTATTATATCACTCCCTAACACCATACACAAAAATAAGCTCAAAATGAATTAAAGACCTAAATGTAAGGCCAGAAACTATCAAACTCTTAGAGCAAAACATAGGCAGAACACTCTATGACATAAATCACAGCAAGATCCTTTTTGATCCACCTCCTAGAGGAATGGACATAAAAACAAAAATAAACGAATGGGACCAAATGAAACTTCAAAGCTTTTGCACAGCAAAGGAAACCATAAACAAGACTATAAGACAACCCTCAGAATGGGAGAAAATATTTGCAAATGAAGCAACTCACAAAGGATTAATCTCCAAAATTTATAAGCAGCTCATGCAGCTGAATAACAAAAAAACAAACAACCCAATCCAAAAATGGGCAGAAGACCTAAATAGACATTTCTCCAAAGAATATATACGGACTGCCAACAAACATGTGAAAGAATGCTCAACATCATTAATCATTAGAGAAATGCAAATCAAAACTACAATGAGATATCATCTCACACCAGTCAGAATGGCCATCATCAAAAAATCTAGAAACAATAAATGCTGGAGAAGGTGTGGAGAAAAGGGAACCCTCTTGCACTGTTGGTGGGAATGTAAATTGATACTGCCACTGTGGAGAACAGTATGGAGGTTCCTTAAAAAACTACAAATAGAACTACCATATGACCCGGTAATCCCACTACTGGGCATATACCCTGAGAAAACCATAAATCAAAAAGAGTCATGTACCAAAATGTTCATTGCAGCTCTATTTGCAATAGCCCAGAGATGGAAACAACCTAAGTGTCCATCATCGGATGAATGGATAAAGAAGATGTGGCACATATATACAATGGAATATTACTCAGCCATAAAAAGAAACAAAATTGAGCTATTTGTAATGAGGTGGATGGACCTAGAGTCTGTCATACAGAGTAAAGTAAGTCAGAAACAGAAAGACAAATACCGTATGCTAACACATATATATGGAATTTAAGAAAAAAAAATGTCATGAAGAACCTAGGGGTAAGACAGGAATAAAGACACAGACCTACTAGAGAATGGACTTGAGGATATAAGCTGTGACAAAGTGAGAGAGAGACATTGACATATATACACTACCAAACGTAAGGTAGGTAGCTAGTGGGAAGCAGCGCATAGCACAGGGAGATCAGCTCAGTGCTTTGTGACCGCCTGGAGGGGTGGGATAGGGAGGGTGGGAGGGAGAGAGACGCAAGAGGGAAGGGATATGGGAACATATGTATATATAAAACTGATTCACTCTGTTATAAAGCAGAAACTAACACCCCATTGTAAAACAATTATACTCCAATAAAGATGTAAAAAAATAAAATAAAATGAGTATAAAAAAATCAAAAAAGAAAATCAATTGCATGACTACCAGACAAAATTTCTTTGCACTGCTATGGACAAGGATCATTTGCTTTTCTCTAATACAAGAATAATTTACATCACAATTTTATGCCAGTTCAGATCTACCCCTTCAGAGTTGTAAAATCATTTAGTCAATTAAAAAGTCAATCAAAGTTACAAGCACTGGAAAAGCATCCAGTATTCTCTTTTACATGTTTCCAATTTTGAATACTTTTTTCGTGAAAGGGTAATATTTATTGACACTGCTAAAGTCAAGAAGCCTGAGTCATTGTTAATTTAACACTCTACTGTTGATAGAAGTCAATAAACTGATACTTATAAAAGAACTAAAAGATATAAGCATTACAAAGGAAGAAAAAAAAATTTCAGAGACTGTCAACATAGAAAATTCAAGAACATCTACAAATGTATTATTATAACAACAACAACAAAAAAATCCATCATGATTCTTTTGATTAAATGTCAACATACAAGGATCACTGGCTTAGACTGACCAAGAAAAAAAGGAAATTTGAGTAAGAGACTCAAATTACTAAAATCAGGAATAAAAGAGAGTTCACTACTAATCTTACAAAAATAAAATGGATTATAAAGAAATACTGTGAATAACTGTGTGCTAACAAATTAGAAAACTCAGATGAAATGGACAAGTTCCTAGAAATACAAAAATCTATAGCTTTCCTCTACCCCAAATGTAAGCATAGAAAAATTTTAATGTAAAAAATTTGCATCTTGATGGAAGAAAAAAATTTTAAACAGAGGTATAAACCTAATAAAAAATGTGGAAGATCTTAGAAAAAAATTATGAAACACTGTTAGCCACATGAAACTTGCCATAGAGGGAAAGGCTTGACACATTAAAGGTGTAAATTTCCCTCAGTTAATCTTTAAATTAAATGTAATTTTAATAAAAATATGTACATGATTTGCAAAAATAGCTATTTTTCATACTCACATGAAGACAAAAAGACAGTTTTGAAGGAAAGAACTAGGAACCTATTCTCCTATTATTAAGGCTTATTATAAAACTGCAGCAGAAAAGCAGTGTGATACTGGCAAAATTATATTTAACAGAAAAGCAAAAAGGATAAGAGAACACAGAAAATTGCCCAAGTATATACCATGACATAGTACAATACAATCATTTTAGAAAGGAGAGATTACTGAAGAAATGATATTGAAATAAGTTGGAATAAAAGAAAATTTAATTGCTGTCTTACAATATATACAAGAATAAACTCCAGAAGATTTTGATTCATATGTGTAAAAGAAAAATTTTAAACTATCAAAAGGTATTATATGGAATAT
The DNA here is from genome assembly GCF_964270905.1 of Leucopleurus acutus. NCBI lineage: Eukaryota > Metazoa > Chordata > Mammalia > Artiodactyla > Delphinidae > Leucopleurus > Leucopleurus acutus. Next base: position 75,352,994 of record NC_139144.1, read on the forward strand.
CTTCAATGAACAAGAGTGCAAAAAATTTCCTAAATAAGATATAAGAAATACATCTCAGAAAGAATGATTCAAATATTTGACTACATCAGAGATTAAAATTTCTTTTTAAAAAGACATATCACCAACAAAGTTAAAAAAAAAAAAGCCACAGACTAGCAAAACATACCTACAAAGGTACAACCAACAAAGAACTGCCACCCAGAATATATTTAAAATCCTTATATTCAATTAAAAATAGTTTCAGACAACAAACAATAAAACAGCCAAAGGAGGCAAAGGATAGAAAGAGAATACTCACAAAAGAAACCCAAATGGCCAAAAATATTTTAAAAATTTAGTCCTAGAGTAGTCAGTGAAATGTAAAATAAGGCAAAACAGTAACATTTTATCCCATTAAATTGATAAAAATAAAACAGAAGACAAAACTAAGCATTGCTGAGTTGTGGCCACAGAGAATGATCAAATGCTTCAACTAGGGATACAAAATAATACTCCTACTTTGAAGGATATTACCCCATATTCCAGCTATTAATTGTCTAGATATGTGCCCTAGAGAAAAAGTTCTACATGTATACTAGGAGACACACTTATGAAGCCATTATAACAATGTAGATTATTCCATGACAAAAAAGATACCCCTAACACAATAAGTGAAAAAAGTAAAACGTAATCTTATTTTTGCAAAAACAAATCTTATACATGTTATGTACACTGAATCACATATTCACACACATGCACAAACACATATACACATATAACAGATAAAATATCAGTATAAATCTTTCTTTACATAATGGGAATATGAGTGTTCATATCTAAATTTTCTTGTATTTATTTTTACTAATAAATCGGTTGTATATATTTTAGAAGTTTGAACTAATATATAATTTCACATTTATCTTTTTATATATCATATTGTTCATATTATTTTATATATTTGGGCTATTTAGCTATTAACACTTTCTTTGAAAAATCATAAATACTAGTTTACTTTAAAAAATGAAAGAAATAATTTACTAAAAATTATAAGAAATCTGCTTACCATGACTTGGAATAGCGGCATTCACCATACACTCAGGGAATAAGACACTTCCTTCAGGAATCCTCTCCTGACCCCCGTAAATCTGGGTTACTGGGTCCTCCTATGTGATCTTGTGTGTAATCGTGGGTATATTGGTTCCTCTCCTCCACCAATGAGTTCCTTAAGGATGGGTACTAAGGAAACATTATCACTGTTAACCACTGATAGAATGTAAAACATAGGACACCTGGCAGGAAATCAAGAGATGTTTGATAAATAGATAAATGAGTGAATGGGTGAAGCTACAGTTTCACAGTGATCCTGCCCATTTTGTGTTCAGAATTACTTGCATTCTGTGAATATCAAGAGAATAACTTTTTAAATGATATAAATTATTTTCACCAATAGGAGAAATAATCTAGGAACAGTAAGGGGGGGAGATGCAAAAAGGAATTGTGACCAAGTTTTGCTGCATTTGAAAAGGAAAAAGAAGTGTTTCTCTGACATCCTAAATTTCCTCATGCACATATCTCAAGCTTAGAGGGACTTATCATATTGGACACATGTCCCTAAGACAAGGAAATGGTTTCAGTATGAGAACTACTTTATGATGCTTGCAAAGAGCTCAGATGGAGAATCTCTCAATCCCCTGTTCCCGAATTAAACATCAACACATGGGAGTCACGCCTGCTGCTCTGCAAGTGACCATGTCTCACACACAAGGCCAAGTCTGTCAGAAGATTAGGCAATGGCCCCTTAGTCCTGGTGTATCTATTACTATATTTTCATTTACCAGTAACAGAAATTCCCACCCAAACTGGCTGAAATATTAAAGAAGAATTTTTTTAAACCACAGAACTTAAAAAGACATGTGATAATGTAGGCTTTAGGTGGGAGTCAGTTGGTCTCCCTGCCATGTTTCTCTGGAATTCTCAAAGCTCCTTCGTCCCCACATATATCAGCTTTGTTCTTGGGCTGACTTTCCTCCATATGATGGGATGGCCACCAGCATTAACTGGTCCCACATATTGCTCTGTTCACAAACATGGAGAGACAGCAAGCAAATCACTTTTCGAAGTGATTAAATGAGAGTTTTGAGCTTCCTGAACTTTACTACGCTTTACTACCAATTATGTTGCCAAGGAAAAGCCATGAGCTGATTGTTGTAAGCCTGAGTTACCTGAACCAACCCCTATTGCAAGAACACATAATCGAAACTCGGGGTGAAATCTGTTCTGCCAAAGTGACACAGCTTCTTCTCAAGGGGGAAGGGCTGGAATGAATGATGATCTATGTCATTTCCATACTGTTGAAGAAGGCCCTGAATGCTTTTGCCAACATTCAAATGTTTTAGAGTAGACTTTTGACATATTTGCAGTAAATGCCTTCTAATACTCATGAGTCGTCTCTATCTGCAAGGTATTTGGCAGAGAAACACATTCAGTACTACAAATGACTGACAAGAAATATCCTAGACACCAGTGTGCTAACCACACTACTTTAATTAGTACTGTAAAGGAGAAGTTGTAATAAATAACTTGCTTATATCCTAACAGGTAATAATCTAGTCATGGTAAAATTGGGGAATAAACAGCTTAATATTACGAGACATGTATGGCCATAATTTTAGCCTACAAGCAAGTCCAGACTGTCCTATTATTATGAGATCCATTTGGAAGATTATGCTGTAGCAGGAAGCTATGGAGTTGATACCTGCAGAACTAGAAGACTCTGTCTCTGTACCCACATTTCCTAATATATTCTTCCTCTTTCTCTACAATACAGCATATTGGCCTTTCTATTATTCAGGCAGGCCAAGTTGTTTCCACAGTGAGCCCTTTTCACATTTGCTCTCTCTTCTACCTAGCCTGGTCCTTTGTGCAACTTGTACACTCATAGCTTTGTGATCTTTGTTCAAATGTCACCTAACCTATGGTACTCTCCCTGATTATGTGTTCAAAGCATATATCGCTATTCTCATCACAGTCTATAATATTATCATCGTTTATTTTCTTCATAGGACTAATAGTACTTCAGAGTATTATATTTTTACTAAATTTTGCTGTTTTCTATTTTTTAATTTGTTAATTGCCTATATTCCCTATTTAAACCTAAGTTAAATGAAGGCAGCACCTTGGTCTTATTTACTACAATGTCTCTGTATCTGTAATAATGTCCAACAAAGCACAAACACCATTTTTGTGGTGAAAAGTGCAAATAGTTTAGAGTGAGAAGCTGTGATCTGGGTTATGTGATCTAAGGCCTGTCATTCATCATTTTTATGCTGAGATTTTGAATACTTATGATGCATAAATGAACTATTGTATAGGGAAGCTCCTTGAAAATTATAAAAATTCTATGCACTTCAAATTCTTTCTGTAATAATCAAGTTTTTTGATGGATGGATAGATAGCTAGATAGACAGACAGAAAGACATGGCTGAATATGCTAACAGAAACTATGATAACAGCATGCCACCAAATAGCTTACCTAAAAATTAAATAAATAAAAACTTGTTAGGAAATAGCAAATAGTTGATAATAGTTGCCATAGCTATTATTTACTGGGTGCTAACTAAACATATGCAGGGGATTGTGCTAAATTCTTTATGCAATTTCTCTTTTAATCCTCACTAACAACTTAATATGTTGCCAATTTACACATTGATGCACAGAGAGATTAAGCGAATCCTCGAGGTCACACAGACCTTAAATTGTAGTGCAGGGACTTGAACCAACTTTGTCTGACTACAAACACTGTGGGGCTCTCAAATTATTACAGATATCTCAGATATTACATGCTGTCTCCGCATCTGATATGAAAGTCTCTAAGAACCTTCACATTTTCTTGTCTACTAAATGAATGTGATCTCTCTGGAAAAATACCTAAAGTGATTGGTGTTACTCAAAAGAGTTGCTGAAAGCAATAAGATCTAGAGTGGAGAATAAAAATTGAAAAGCAAAAGGTCATTCAGAGACTCAACCTTCTTCCTTTCCTTCTATGAGTAATTTAAAAGAAAACAGATAGGCTTTTTTTCATTGAAATGATACATCTTCATCTCCTCCTCTTCTTCATCATTGCCCTCGTCTTCCACTCCCCCTTTCCCCTTTTCTTTTGCCTTCCCTCTTCTTCTTTCTTCCTCCTCTTTACTCTATTTTACTCTTAGCCCCTCCATCCTTCTTTTTCTCTTTTTCCTTTTTCTGAGACCTCACTCACACTCATAGATTTGAATATCAAGTCTACTATGAGCAGTCTCCATCTCCTTGATTAATACTAATAAGAAAAAGATCCCCTGTCTGGGAAGCTATTTGAGAATAGTATGTCTCGGTTCACCTTCTCAGTATACTTCTTCCTCCACCTCCTCCACACACACACACACACACACACAAAGTACTTTCTTACTCTGGGCCTAGGAGAAGGGACACAAAGGTCCTCTGACCTAGTACCTGAATAACTTGGGTCTTATGTGATAAAGAATTGAGAAGATTTTAAGGCTAATTACTCCAAAAACGTCTAAATTTTCTGACCCCAAAGAGTTACATTCCTTATACCAAAAGCACTCACGAGCCTCCTGAATTAGTCATAGTAATCTGACTGATTGTCTCTATTTAAGGAACCCTTCCCCTTCTCTTTCTCACCTCCCCTTCTTGAACCAGGCTAGCCCTCACATTGCCTTTAGGTCTCAGTTTCCCTGAGATTGGTCCAGATGCCCTGACCTGTGCTTCCCTAGCACACTTAATCTTGCCAGCATAGCACATACTACACTTTACTGAAATATCATCTTTTATATTCCCCTCATCAACAATCACTGTTCTTTGGGGGATGCTTATTAAAGAAACAGTGAATGAATTAAAGGATGAATTCTAGAGTAGAAGATTTCTCAATATCCATTGTTGCAGCATTTAGATATTATTTTCACTTCTGACCTCACCTTTTAGATAAACCAAAAGAAGACACAAATGCTTATCTCACTACAATTGAAAGAACTGACAAAGAGAGACTGGAAGAGATTCATTTCAATGAATGGTCACAGCCTTGAGTGATCACCATTTCATTATCTGAAGAATCTTACACTTGCACACTTCCCTCACCTATAATTAACAATCACTTAATCATTTATTAATAAAATAGCATGTTAAGCAAGACACTGTGTTAAATAATGTGAGATATAGAGAAAGCTAATTTTTGCTTCCAATGCTCATCCATCTACTGAAGAAGGTAATATATGCATGGCTATGAAAAACAGCAATACAAAGATAGATTTTAAGTAGCAGCTAGCTGCTATAGCCATAAAGGACCATGACAATGATAACCGTTGATTAGGGTAGTGAGAAAAATCCTCAAAGTTGGAAAATCTTAAAGTGGTCTTAGATTAAAGAACAGAAGGCCAGACTAGAATGGAAGCTGGAAGAACTATCTTTATTGATTTGAGGACCTAGGTAGAAAAGGTGACTCATCTATTCAATAAAAATAAAATTTTAAAGAAAAGGTAATTCATCTATATCTGAAACCTACTTTTTATATTTACCAATGAATAAATAGAAATTTAATGTCAGAATAAAGTCTCAGGGATCCCCTCTTCCTGTCCTTAGGAATATTACAATGGGTTTTATACAACTACATACTGCTTCTAACATAGAGTGATTTTAAAGTCTTGAAGGACTTAGAAACCTACTTGTTCTATGTAATTATATGAAATAAGTATTTTTGAAGAGACAACCATATAACTCAAACACTATTTTTCTCCACAGAAACACACAGCATCACCTTTCACTTGTGTAAGCAAATAAATTATAATCTTGACTACGGTATTGTTTGCAGCAATTTAATTTTTTCTGAACATAGCTCTTATTCTATTATAATGCTTGAATGATTCACATGCAAATGTTTCCAATCTACTTTTCTTGGCTTGTGAAACTTTTTAACAAAATGTTAGCATTTGCAGGCACCAGATGTTTTGACACAAGGAGAAGCAAAATGTAAATTTTAATCCATGCTAGGAACAATAGGCTGCAGGCACCTTTTTCTTATTACATGAATTATATACTTAACCACATTGTGGTCAGTCCTATCAAAATCATCACCATCTAGAATGCTGTACTCTTGTCTTATGGTTGCCAACTAATGAAACTGATATATATTTAACATGATGGGTATCCAGTCCTTAACCCATAAACCTTATTGTATTTTACCACTTAACCACTCCACAGCTAGAACTCTGCAGGCGATAATAATAATAACAATTTTTTAGGTGGGTTTCAATATTCCTTTTGGTGGTCAATAAAATCAATGTTTGTAATATATTTAAAAGGTTTATAGCTGCAAACATCACTTATTTTAACAAAAACATTAAAACTTGTTACAACTTTCTTCATTTTTTCCATCTTTTTGACTCAACTCAGAGTAAGGGGTGTGTGTGTGTGTGTGTGTGTGTGTGTGTGAGTGTGTGTGTTTCTAGCAGAAGGGATTTGCGGATAGCTTCAAATGTTGCCTACATGTAGGTTCCAATAAAAAAATAACATATAAGAATAGCATATTCTTATATGTGGAGTCTTTCCTAGTATCAAGAGATTAGAAGACTTTTTTATAAGCTCCCACATAGGCAGACATGTGTCTGTATCCAAATACACCACATATGTACATACACATACAATAAACAATCAAGTATAGAACCCATTCAGTCATCCTTTTTTCAGTCTATATAGTGTCAGAAAATCATCCTGACTTATCTGTACCTTATTAGAGTGGTTATTCCTTTCTACACAGAAATTATTGTATTGATCAGTATTTTTGGCATTGATAATGCATTAAGAACAAAATTTATCTGATATAACATTTTTTAAAAATCAATGAACCTATATTTGAACACAGAATAGCATCTTTTTATAGTCAACTCAGAGCCATCCTTTTTATTATTTCTGAGGCAGGTGTGTAGAAAAAAATTCACAAACATGGTATTAAATATTAGAAAGTCTTAACATTTAACTGAAATTCTTATTAATTTCATTATCAAGGGATAGGTCTAGTCAATACCAATTAGCAGCTTTAAAATGTTTTACATATTAAAATACAGTATTCTGTTTATCCTAGATTGTCTGGGGACTATCTAGTATATTAAAAGATTTTGCAGAGTTTCTTAGTGATTTCATTGCTACAAGTATGCCTGTTAGCAATTTTGCAACATTTTGATGAACATTTTCCATAAATCAAAATCATAACAGCTTAAGAAGCAGATGGCAGGAGACTATATTTTAAAATGTAACAATTACTTTCATTAATAAGGAAATACTGGATTACTGTTTTCAGCATGGACTATGAAGTAAGCAGTTGTCAGTTGTGAAGTCTCATGGCTGTTAACTATCCTTTCAGATGATTAACCCACATTCTATATTTTCCAGTGCAATCTATACACAAAGGCAGAACAAAAAGTATGTTAAAGCATTTAATGATTCTATGCTTTCATTTTATACATATGCAAAGAAAATTTTGGTACATTTTTTAAAAGTATGTGTATAAGCATTCATTTATGTGTTAGAGAACACCAGTGCTCTCTATTTTCTTAGAAAATAAGACATTACTTTGTTATTAAAAATGAAAAATAGCAATAGTTACAAATTCTACAGTCTTATTATACTAACAATGTTTTCTTGATCTAACCAATGTTAGATTAAAATTATAGGAATATTACTTCAGCTATTCATATATATAAAATGCTATTAAAGTCAAAGATTTTTAACTACATTGTTATTATTAAGATTAAATAGCTGAATTAATTGTAGCCTTGTATGCCATAAGCAACTGCAGTGCTTTTAGATGAAATCCTTGAATTTAGTTAGCTTTTAAACTTCAGTAGTCATGTAGTAAAGAATAATATAATATGTAACTTCCTGATTGCATATAATTCTTTCAGCATATTTTGCATATTTCCTATTTTGTTTGTTATATATAATCACCAGCTTTAAACGATGTACAAATAAAATTTATTTCTGTGGCAAAAGCAAAGTTGAAAATACAGAACTTTTGAAATAAAATGGTAGTGCAGGAATAGGAGAGGTAGAATTGGAAACACTAAAGTCTTTAACTATATTCTTGAAGCATGTTGGATACATGTAGGAAAAAAGGTATATTACTGAAGATTTCATCAGTAGAAAACACAATAGAAATCATTTGGATATGTAGAAATACATACACAGATCCCTTTACAAGAAAAAGATTAAAAGTTCCCTTTTATGTATAAAGCAGCAGATAGCAGTATTTCATCATTAAATTGGTTGAATCCAGTGGGAGGTTTTTTTAATCAAAATAATTATTTTCTGATGATCTCCTATATACTAAAATTCTCTATGATTCTCACAGAAAACAAATGTAGCACAGAAAAATTTTAAGAAAACTATTTTTATCATTTTGAATACTTTGTTTACAAATTAGAAATCATACAAATGATAAGATATTGGTGTATACAATGAATAATGATTACAGAAAGGTCATAAGATGCATTAGATCAGCAACACTCTAAATGTATTAAGCATTTATTAAGTAAATGAAATGAAATCTCTGTATATGTAACTTACACTAACTCAAATTGACATCTTGTATTTATCAACAAGCAGGGCACCAGAAGGGCAAAGGATGTAATTCCATGTAGCAGATATAGGCTGTGCCATTATCAATACTGAAGCAAAATTCAATCCTTCAGGTATTTTCAAGAAACCCAGATGGTTGATCTAGTGTTGATAACATAGCAAAAGATTAATTGATTCCAGTTTTCATCTACATCTTAGATATTATAAGGTCGATAAATATCAGCCTAGAGATATTGTAAAAACATTGGAACATTTAGTTATGCCATTTATTTAAATATCAAAATTCCACGATACCAGAGCAGCAAAAAATATTTTCATGATACTTTGAAGTATAAGAAAATTCAAGCATGGCTCAATCTATCAAAACAAAGAAAACAATAAATTCTTTTTTACCTTGTGTAATCTAACTTCTCCCCTGACAATGAAGGTAAATGAGCACACTAATCAAGAAACTTGTTATGTCTATTTTTTTTTTAAGTAAGAGCTATTAACTATTTTATTTACAGTCATATGAGTGGAAAAGAATGAGTTTAAAAAGGAGGAGAAAGGCTGTTTCTCAATGTCCCCAGCTCATCTGGTTATTTATTATTTAGAGCTCTTGTACCCACATCTAGAAAGCTATAGTCACTGACTTCACATCTGTAAACTGAGAAAATATGATCTGTATATATATTCTCCAGTTATGGGGAAAATTCAATAAGAAAGGACACTAAGAAGAAAAAAATATGAAAAGCTACATCCACTCGTAAGAGGCCCTTGTTATTTCAAGACAACTGGGAGTTGGAAAGGTTGTTTAGTGTGAGTCCACGAAAAGGAAGCCAATATTTTAGAGAAAAAAGATTGCATGGGACCTTATCTTGAAAAGATAACTAAAAATAATTTTTAAATTGTTTTATTTAATTTTTAACAAAGTTTTTATTATTATAGAAATTATGTAATAATTATTTGAATGAACAAGGTTCGGTTAATTGTGTATTAATAGTTCAGTGGTAGCTGATATTTTCTGTGACAAAATTATTTGGTAAACAATATGCCTCTTTTACTGTTGTAAGTCTCATTTCTGAAAACATATTGTAGGCATCAATTTTCCCAAGGATCACTCTTGATTCTTAGATATTCAAATAATTTGCCTGTGAATTTACATTATTTCTACTTTTATATATATATATATATATAAAGTTATATATATCTATATAACTTTAAAATGTTATTGTCAGATGGTTACAACATCTATGTGTCATAGAGAAACTGACCCATAAATGTATAAGCATATAACAGAGGCATATATATAACAGGGGATGTTAGAAAGGGGCTACTTTATAAGTGAACAACTTCTTTAGTGAATAGTTTAGTGTTTGGTACACTTTCACTTACCTATGCAACCTTATCATTTCTGGGGCTGGGATAATGATATTCAGATAACTAGGGCTCCCTCCTCCATCATTACATATGACATTAACTGTACACTTAGCTCTTGATAGATACACAGCTACTATGCTATCAATTGAGCAACAGACCTGATGTGGGAGTTCTTCATCTGTGATCCAAGGAGATATTTAGGAGATCCCCCACACCTCTTAACACATACAAATTTTGGGAGATTATATATATATATATATATATATATATATATTCTGTATTTTTCCAGGGAGAAAGTCTGTAACTTTCAATAGATTATCAAGGCCTTAAAAGTTAAGAACTAATGACTAAAATTAATTTTTTAATCTACTTCAGTTGACTGTGACACAACACTACTCTTCACTCTGTCTTTAAAAATCCATTACCTGTTTTACAATCCGCTGATAGTTATTATAATCTGTAAGTAGTAGCAAATATTATTACCCTTTCCAGATCTCCTTCATCCAGACTCTACCATCCTGTGTCAAGCCATTCACTAGCTAAGATTATGAGAAATGGCTTTCAAGGCTGAGTAGTAGTATTTTAGCAGAATGGAAAATGATGACAGAGTAAAGAAATCCTCAGTGTAAGTTTTCTCAGAATATGAAGAAATTAGAATAATGTATAAAATGAGAACAGAAATTAGCCTCTATCTAGAATGATGTGTTTTCCGTTGACTTCAAGATATATTCCTTCTCTATGATTTGCAATGTTAACTTATCAACTCGGATAATAAAGTGGAATTTTGTCATAAAGTATATAATGTTCTCTTGAAAATTCTTGAGGAAATGTATCTTATGGCTCTCTTTCATGTGATCTATTTCAGATGAATTTATCTATCTGGCTTTGACAACTATTCCTATAAATTAAGAGTTTTTTCCTGTCAAAAAATGAAAATTATTTTAATTCTCCAAACTCTGAGCTAATTGTAAGCTAAGCCTGAGATAATAAGCACACCATAAAGATCTAATATTTTCCACTTTCATTAGCATTAAAATCTCAAATTTTGTGATGACGTATTTTTCATGTAATACCTGAAGCACCCTTTCAAAAGTTTATCCCAAAGTTAATATTCATGAAAGATTACATGTCAATCACATTAGTAATATACAGTAGCATTTTAATTTTTAGGCTTCTTCCTCTTAATAAAAAAATCTATTCCTGCTACATCATTTCATCTTGGTTTTCAAGGGCTTTCATAACTTGTTGCCAGTATTTTTCAGGACTCCGAACAGACATCTTCTAGGGTGGTCAGATCTTTCTAATGAATGTATCATGAAGACACTTCCCCAACTTATTCTCGCTTTTATCATTTGGTTGATATTATTCACCTGTATAGCCTCCCCTCCACCAAATGTATGCTTTTTAAAAGAAGTTAAATTCTGCTATGCCCACACATTTTTGTGATTCTCCAATCTTCATTTTTAGTTTTTCTGACCTCCTGTATTTGCAGCTTATGCTGCACCATGTAGGCTTTAATTTTAAATGTCTTCTATCTTTTGTTGTGGTTTCTCATGCAGTCATTTTAACTCCCTGAGGAGTAAGACCATATTTTGCTCATCTGTTCTATATTTTCACAGAACTTACTGCAGTTTTGAGTATCCCTCCATAAATACTCATTGATCAGATGATCATTCATGCAGGTCTAGCACAGAGTAACATCCTTGGTAAGTCAATTCCCAATGCTTTGAAGAAGCTCAAGAGAGAATAATTTGAGTGAAGCACCATAGATATAAATAATAAATGCTAACAAGGCTAACAGAGATCGTAGGGTACTCTAAGTACTCACAGGAATAGAACTTTATCCTCTGCTCAGAGCTGAATGTAATAAGAAAGATTTTTTGTTTTACTAATTATTTTGTCAGTTGGCAATCCAGTTTTCAGTATTTCATCAATTTGGAGCAAAATTGTATCAACTAATTAATTTAAATCCAATTTTGGAAACAGTGATAAGTTTTATTTAACAAATTAACAAATTGTCCTAGTAGGGGGGCTTTCGATATTTTATTTGCTGAAACTGATTATCCAATATCTCTTCTTGATAAAGTAAAAAGGATTTTGAGTGTAATTTCAGATGCTGATTAGAAAATCAGAAGAATGAAGGGGGAAAAAAAGAACATGTATTATCTGCATTGTGTACCTGTTTGGGGGCGGGGTGGGTATGCTTGTGTGAAGCGATAACAATTCTAGCCAGTATTCTTGAGGACAGCATTCAATGTGTTCTTTTTCTGAACTGAGCATGTCTCCATAAATATGCAACGATGCTTTTAGAGTTAGTGTGATTGAACTGACCAAGGGAATTAGAGTCTAATTTTAGAATCCTAAGTTTTTATAAATTTTCTGTACTTTATTGTGGAAAATTCTAATGTTTATTGTAGATTCATTTTTCAATTATAAGTGGTAGATAATCTATTTTTTAATTAGTTCCCCTATAAGGCTTGAACTTTAGACAACTATCCCCCAGACAGTGGAAAAAAGGCAATGAACAACCAGATCTGTCGATCTTGATTCTTGAAAATTAACATTGTCAGAGCTGAATAGGAAGGAGATGGAAGTAAGAAAATGTATATTTCAGAAGGTCTATTCTTTGCAGTCTGTTAGTTCCAATAGTACACCACCAAGTCACTACTTTTAAAATATCAGTAGAGAGCTTTTTCTTATGTTGTGCCTCTTTCCAGGAAAACAAAATTTAAGTAGATTTGGACTCAGTAGTCAAAGAGAAAAAGAATCTTTTTTGCTCTTAATAATTCTTCGACACTGTGCTTCTTCTTCCTGTGAATTCTGTTGTTTCTAACCAATCAGTTTTTCATGAACAATATATTCCTTTCAGAAAAATTGAGCCAAAGCAATATGTGAAACACAGAACTTCATTGCATAGCACCAGCATAGAATTGATTCCCAGTTGATGAATTGAGCCTGTTTATTTCTTATAAGTCATCACCATCATCTGAGCTAAAGCTACTTCTCCTACTGCTCTCTTTGGAAACTGCAGGGGAAGTGGCAGATAGCAGAGGATCTGTTCCAAATGGAGATATTGTGTCATCCAGTAGCATGTCATCCAATCTTTGTTCCTCCTTCAAAGCCGCACTAAATGATAAATCTGTGAAGTGTGACAAAGGATCAGAGAAGGCCATAGCTTGATCACAGAGCTCAGGGCTTGTCCCCTGAGACAGAACCAATTGTTGGCAATAGTCTACTGAATTCTGCTCAAGATGGGCCTGTTGTTTGGTGATGTGAGCACCTAAATCAACTGTGCCAAGTGAAGCCAGGGTTGGCAGACCATGAGCACGAGCCTGTATTTCTAGTTCCTGCAATTTCAAACAAGAATAATTAAATAACGACTTTGAAAGTAAACTCAAGTCTATAGAATAAGCCACAAATAGATTTAAAATATTAACAAGCACTCAAAATGAAGACTAATACATATTATAAATATTCTTTGCAAATAACAGAGTGTGGTATATTTCTAATGCCTGAAAAATAACCCTGAGGAAAATACTCAGATTTTTAAAAACTTCTCAGATTGTTCGTTAAAGGAATACATGACATATAATGGTCCCATAGTGGCTCAGGCTACAGTACAACTATTTGGAGATAGTGGAAATCTTCCAGTCATTCTTCCTGATTAATTTCTCTCTATAGGTCCATTTCATGGAAACAGGAGTGTTTTACCTGGCAGTAAGCTTGCTCACATATTAAAGAAAAAAGCTTGAGGCTTATGAAAACCTATATTCTGAGATTTTGTGTCACATGAACAGATGAGGAGTAACAATATAAACTGGCATAATATGCCTTAAGGCAATGAAATCCATAGCAATGTTACTATAGAAATAAAAGGGGGAGAGGAGAACTTAATGTCCAATATTATCCAGAGAAACAAAGGTTCTGCTTATTATTATTTTTTGACTGGGATAATATTTGTGTGTTTACAAAATTGATTCTATTTTCTGCATTTTTGCAATTAGTTGTCGTCATTCATTATATACTTTTAAAGCCAACTTGATCCTAGATTTCTAATCAAAACCTAATTGAATCAATCTAATTCATGAACTTCTAAAAGGCAATAAAATTATCCTTGGGAAGAAAAAATAATTGTTAATGAGAAAAAAATAAATGAGACCAATGAATAAAACTGATGATGGATAAGTCATATGTAAGCTACATGGTTCATGGCAACGTTCTTATAAAAACCTGAATCCGGAGTAGAAGGCGCCTGTTAGCCTGCTCTAATTTCTTCTGTCTGTGTTCTAATTCTCGAGCTCTCTGTTGTTCTTTTTGTAGCCACTTGATGTACTCCACTGATGCTTTTAGAATGGTTCCTTTGTTCCAGCGCATATCACTGTAGAAAGGAGAGATAACCTTTTCACAATTGTGCATGTCAGCAGAATTCATAAGAACTTACAAAATCTTTCACATTAATATGAAATAATGATTTACATGACTATTATTCACTCTTAGATATTATTGCTTCTGAATAGAAATTTTAATAGAATAGTTAAGAAGCCCTTATATAGTAAAATTAATCCCAGAATGAAAATAAGTGTCAAAAGAAAGTAATAAAGTGACTTTTTGTGGGAGAGCTAAATGCAATATCATGATTCTACCATTACAGTTTTTATATTTTTAGTGAAAATTGCTTTTATTATTAACTCTGAGATTAAAATCTATGTGCGGTATTTCTGCATTAATGAACGAGGAAATGTACATTACTGAGGACTTAAGCCTAAATTTTTTAAGATCATTTCAAATGCACCAATCTTTTAACCTACTTTCTATAAGGTTGCTTTTATGCTTCTAGGAAAAGAAAAATAAAGTCCCTCCTGAATGGTGATCCTGAGTAATTGTGAAACAAATTGGAGTTTGGCAACATCACTTTATGCAATAGAGCAAAACTTTCTAGAATCATTAGGCAAATTTTTCTGCACAAAAAGCATCAACATTTTTTTTAAAAAGCTGGATATCTATTTTTAAGTAAGTGTACAATAAGTAAATACAGTTGAACATTGCCAATAATCTTCAGACTGTAGCATAGAAAAAATATTTTATTAAAACTTATTTTTAGACAGGAGAGATGATAAATTTGGAACTACAGAACAGGCTACTGAGTTTAATATCTAAAAACATACATCAATATATTTAATACTATCTGACAATTCATAATATGTATGGAGAATAGGGCCAAACTGATTGCTAAAAGTTAGAGCTGTTGAAAAATCTGGATGAATTTTCCATTTAGAATCATGAGATTTCTTTTAATACAACAGAAAGGAAACTTGTAGGGAAAATTTTAAAAGACATTACACTGCATGTATTTTTGGTTTACGTGATCTACATGAAATACATGGAACTTAATATGTATTTATTAAATGTTCAGAAATGGGAAAATGTAGTTTATGAAAAACCTGACTGGCATGTGCGTCATTGGAAGTTCAGGTTAGACGACAATTCATTAGCTGTAACAAATTAAAGGAAGATACATTATTCTACCACAGGTGAAAATGCTTATTAGGTGAGAATGCTGGAATAAGCCATCTTCTACTGAAAAGCACCAAACCATTGCCACGTCTGTCTCAAGCTTGAAAATGCTTTGTCAGTTCTCTGGGGCCACTACTGCTGTTGATATCTTTCCAAGCACAGTGAATTATCTAGTGGTGGGAAGGGTAGGGGGAAAAGAGGCTACTTTTGTCATTAAACCAAGAAGTTATCTGTCACTGAAAAGTGTAGTGAACTCCTGAGTTAAAACTCTAAGCAGCAACAGGAGCCTAAAGGCCCCAATTTTGTTTTATTTCTGCTCATGGGAAGAAAAACTTGAAGGACAGAAGGAATAGGATGAAAACAATAACCCTAGTCAACTTTGAAGTTTAAGGTACTGTTTATTTAGATCTAAAATAAACCTTCAAAGTTGTGGTAGATCCATCCACCTTACTACAAATAACTCAATTTCATTTCTTTTTATGGCTGAGTAATATTCCATTGTATATATGTCCCACATCTTCTTTATCCATTCATCTGTCGATGGACACTTAGGTTGCTTCCATGTCCTGGCTATTGTAAATAGAGCTGCAATGAACATTGTGGTACATGACTCTTTTTGAAATATGGTCTTTCTCATACAGAATGAAGTCAGTCAGAAAAAGAAAAACAAATACGATATGCTAACACATATATATGGAATCTAAAAAAAAAAAAAATGGTTCTGAAGAACCTTGGCCAGGACAGGAATAAAGATGCAGACATAGAGAATGGACTTGAGGACACGGGGAGGGGGAATGGTAAGCCGGGGCGAAGTGAGAGAGTGGCATGGACATATATACACTACCAAATGTAAAACTGATAGCTAGTGGGAAGCAGCCACATAGCACAGGGAGATCAGCTCAGTGCTTTGTGACCACCTAGAGGGGTGGGATAGCGAGGGTGGGAGGGAGACGCAAGAGGGAGGAGATATGGGGATATATATATATGTATGGCTGATTCACTTTGTTATAAAACAGAAACTAACACACCATTGTAGAGCAATTATACTCCAATAAAGATGTTAAAAAAAAAGTTGTGGTAGAAAACACACAATGGGTTTTGCTACAATATCTACTTGATGTCATTTCACTAAATGTTTAAAAGTTCACTCTATTTAAAGCCATTTTAATATATGAGGTTGCTTCTGAAAATATTTCAAGTTTTCCAAATATATTAAAGAGATGTTTACCTCTCTCCCAAGATAATTTCATGCAGTTAGGCATTAAAAACCATTATATATGACATTATACTATAAACACTAACACATACAAAGACATACCTAAGGAGTGAATGTTGATACTGGCTTTTCATTTTCTACAAAATAATTTTCTTTGAAGAACTTACATCGTTGAGAAAGTTAAAAGCTTGAATGTATATAGGGCTAAAGCAGGTAACAGAAATATGTAAGTTGGAGTAAGAATGCTGCCAGGCAAAACTATGGAAAATGTACAATCTGTTGTCATCTTAGGAGTGCCCATTCACTTAGAAACATTAAAAAAATAAAAAAGAAAGAAAACACCAAGACACGTCTGATTCTTCTTGCTTTGATCAACATTTTATAACTTCTGATTTAGAAAGTCTTGTTAGGTCTCATTTACTACCTCAACTGCCATTCTTACACAAAGGCCAGAGAAAGTTCTGACTGTAGAAGATAAAAAAAATCAATACAAAAATACCTTAATTTTATATATAAAAAAGTAGAAAGAAAAGAATAATTTGATAGCACAACTAGAATAATTCATGCTCTGTTGGCATTTTTATATCTACAAATATGATTTTTTTGTAAATATGATTAAAAACACATATGAAGTAAATCACTACCACACGTCTGTAGAAATGCTTCACTTTTTGTATTTGCTAGTTTTGTTTGGTTTTATTTTTCACTGACGGTTAAGAGACTGTGTGCTTTTCATTTCATTTTCTCAACATATATACCTCAACGATAGCTCTTTACTATATTTTTTCCCTTCTGACCATACTATTTTGACCCAGCAAAGAAGAAAGAAGTACAAATTTCTGAATGTTTTTCATACACAAAAATGGCAACGTCATAGAATTCAAAATGCTTTCAGGTATTAGCTTTCATTTGCTAAGCCAAACCGTAACTTTATTCTAGCCATGAGCTGGAAAGGTCCTCAGAGCCTTTTTATAACCAAAGCTTCAGAGTTCCTGCTACTTGCCCAAGAGCATGCGGTGTTTAGAAGATGAGTCCTAGGTCTCCTCTCTCAGTTCAGTGCTGTATCTGCAAATCTGTGGCTTTCCCACTTTTTCAAATGCATCTGCCATAAGAAATGTGTTTTCTATTGTGACCCAGTGCGCTCTTTGTACTTATAACAGCAACAAAGGATTCGTGTGGTATTACTATCCTTCTAACGTGTAATATGTAATACTCTGATGTTTTCAGTGCCTACATATAATAGAATTAAAACAATTAATAATTCCTCTTTCTGAAATCCACAAAGAAGAGAAAGTCCCTTAAGAATACTTAAAATGAAGCTTTCCCAATTATGGTCCCTTTCAGATGTGATTCTGTGATAAATTGATTTTCCATATTCTAGATCAGGGGTAGACAAACTATAGCCTGCAACCTGTTTTTGTCAATAAAGTTTCATTGGATGCAGTCATGCTCTTTCATATATATATAGTCTATGTCTGCTTTCATGCTACAATGGTAGAGTTGAATAATTTTGAGAGACTTTATGCTCACAAAGCTTGAAATAATTACTATCTGGCCCTTTAGAGGAAAAGTTTTCCATCCCCTGTTCTGGACAATGAATTAGAACCAGAAAGGAGCCATTTTACAACCAAAGCTTCTATAAAAATGTAGAGTAATAATTATCCTTCACACAAGCTTTATAATTTTTAAGATATTCTCATACATATTACTTGATTTTATTTTTATAAAAACCCAGCCATATAGTTGGTGCTTTACAGGCATGGTGACATCTAAAGATGTTCAGTCAGGCTTCAGAGTCCAATTTTAGAGTCTCATCTGTTTTCTGCATATAACCTGGGCCTGGCACTGTGGGTTAGCTCTACCGGTTACAAGGGAAGCTCTCTTAACTGACCTTATCTAATCACTTTCAGGAGTAATTAATGTTCTCCATTCCCTTTGTGATACTCACTGACTGTTGACAGAACAAAGTAGACACTAGGCTACCTTCTGAGACACCCAGGTACTTCTGTTATCCTTGTGGTGACATGTACTTACTGACAGGCTGTTAAATGAATGCCCATTGTACTTATTATTGTGATAGTATAATTAAATTATATGTATGTTAACTAATGAAATACGAATGCAAAAGAAGAAAAAGCATTTATAAAGATAGCTATTGTTCTTAGGAAAAGTATATTAAAAGCTTTGGAAAAGCTGAAGTAAAATGTAGGTAGAGATAGGTTGCTAAAAAATATGCTGTAAGAAATTAGAGTGCAAACATTAAAAAAATATCCATCTATACTTAGGTGGTTGGCCCTTAGGTTTTTGTTTTATCTTTAAGAAATTGAAATAGACTATACATTTTTGTGCAGTTTATGTACGAAAGAAATATTGAAACACATTCAAACTAAAAGGTCTTGGTCTTACATCAAATGTTTGGTGAATAAATGTGCATTTATATTTTAAGTGTTAAAAAAAGTCTTATCTGGAAAATGGATGTTCCCTTCTGCTAACAGAAAGAGTTGCATGCTTAGAGACTTCAAAAGATTTGAAAAATTATGGTAGGACCTACACCAAGATTGAGCTCTTCAGACTTTCTGTCCAGTGCTCTTTCTGCCATTCTACTGGAGATGCCTTCACTATCTACTATGCCCATAAGAATAAATATGGCATTCCCTTCTATTATAAATGGATGAATTGTCCAAGTGAACTAGCACATTTACATTTAGGGAAAGAATACTTTCAAATTTCACAAATATCACTTTATCAAACATCATCATTTCTGAATAATGGATTTTTGCCAGTGTCTGGAGAGTCCAGTTCTCAGTCTGAACAAAACATTTTTTTCTAGTCATTATTAATGCTACAATGTTTTCATGTTTTTAGAGAAACACTTAACATGCTAAATTGATATTTTGTTTTATCAACTATTTCTTAAAATTTACAACCTCAAACATCTTGTTTAACTGACTTTGTGACTGTATGACACCATAACCTAGCTGAAAATTAATTGCAATAACCGATTATTGACTGGCATCAATCAGCCTGTTTTTACAATTCTATTTTTTCTGCTTGCATATCGCCAGAATTTTGGAACCTCTGAAAATTCAACATTCCAATTTTCACGTACACATAAATCTTAAATTGGAAGGAGTGCTATAATCATAAATTGAGGATGCCAGTCAGTATCATGAAAGCATTTGGTACTACCACTAAATTTGCAAATATTGGTGCCATACAGAAAAATCCACTAAATACTGAGAAGAAATAATTTACTTATTTCCTATAGCTCAATAGGACAAGTGTTAGTAACAACGTTGATGCTTAATAACTATCAGCCTTGAATAGATATTAAAAAATGAGACCAGCAGTAGCCTTATCTTTACCACAGCTGGTTAGTTTCCTAGTCTTTGGTTCTCCCCTCCCCCTCTCTCTCCCACCCATTTTTTGGGGGGGGGGATTGAAACCATAACATTATTAATAAATGATTGGTGAACTCACGGATCATTAGACTTTGGAATAAGAGTGCCAAGCTCCTTGATTCGGTAATTAATATTATACCTTCTTCTTCTTTCAACTATTAAAAAAGAAATATTATTGATTATTCTCATTAAAGCATAATTCATTTTTGGTCAGCTGTAAACTTTCTTAACAATCTTTGAAAAACAATGAGCAAAAAAGTTTCATTTAGTGAAAAGGGTACTTCTCAAAAATAAAAAATTCAAACACATTTTATTCTAAAAGTAAAAATAACAATATTAGAATTGTGAGTCTATTATTCACAATTATTTTAAAACATTTTCTCTCAAAAACAACATTTTTATCATTCTTTGAAATGCAATAATATTCACTCATACTGATATATATATATATATATTTATATACTCTCCTTTCTCATACACGCCACTGAAAGGCTAACACAAAATTTGCTACATGGTAGGTATGTGTGCCCAAATAGACTATGACCTCTTTGAGGGCAGGGACCATTTCTTTTGTATCTCCAGCGGCCTTGGC
Source organism: Leucopleurus acutus (assembly GCF_964270905.1). Classification (NCBI taxonomy): domain Eukaryota; kingdom Metazoa; phylum Chordata; class Mammalia; order Artiodactyla; family Delphinidae; genus Leucopleurus; species Leucopleurus acutus. The sequence continues at coordinate 75,373,680 of NC_139144.1, forward strand.
ATGTAAAAGGTGCTAAATAAATGTACGTTGATTAGGCTATAAATATAGTTTTCTAATTTAACAACTTTCAATAATACATAGAGCAGTGATTCTTAAACTCTGGCATGCATCAGACACACCTGGAGGGATAGTTAAAATAAATTTGTACCCCGCACCTAGAGATTCTGATTTTAGTAGGATTGGGTTGGGCCCAAGAATTTGCATTTCTAACAAGTTCCCAGGTGATGCCGACGCTGCTTGTCTAGGGCTCACACTTTGAGAACTACTGATGTAGGTTTTTATTCAGAGACTGTTTTCTCTGTTTGCATTTCTATGCATCCATTGCTTATGGAAATTTTGTGCATCTAGTAAATGTTCAATAAATGTCAAATATACAAATAAGTAGAGTTTTCTATATTGACCCTTACCTAAGAGCAGTCTTACAGAGCACAGAGTAGTCCTATATTCCCAGTGCTCTATATTTCCAGTATCAGGAACCACAACTTATGCATAATATTGTTTAAGTAGATAACATTTTTAAAGCTTTTTAGGGAAACGAAGGAAGTAAAATGTCATGAAGAAGAAGAAAACTATGTCAAAAACATTAAACCATACGTGCTTCAAAAATAAGATCTGCTACTAGAAACAAGGAAAGTCATGAAAAATATATCAATTGTCTTGGTGAACCTACTCTACAAAGCAATTTACCATGAATGAACTTGACCTTCAAAAATAATACATTGGGATTCCTCTGAAATTAGGATATAATTGATTCTTGGGAGAGTTTATTTTCCCTCTTTACCAATCCTGTTTTCCTATGCATGTGATTCAAAAAACTGACACCATATAAAAAACTGAAAAGAAAATAAACAAAGATAATGCTGATAGAAATACATTTATATTTTACAGTGAGAATTTATTAGTAAGTCTATGTTCACACATATTCACTCCTATATTATAAAACAGACTTTTAAATATAAGATGAAGAGCAGCTAGGAAGGATGTTCACAGTTTTATCTCAAAATAGGAGACTGGTTTAGTCCTATAATGTTTTATCAAAATCTATTATTTAGATGCACCTTACGTAAAATATCAGAAATTCCTACCCAGCTCTTCTTAGATTGTGCCCAGTAAAACTTTTAATGGCTAATTATGATGAGAAGTTTCGTTCCTCAATGTTTTCATCTCCAGTACTAGTTGTCTGTAAAGGAGTCAAGTTTTAAGAAATTACTAAACTATTTCATGCTACACGTGATTTCACTCGTCACCAAGTTTTTGATATATTCATTCATTCCTGTCCTTAGATCCAAGCAAAAGGGGCCTCTCTTCTCAGACCCCATACTGATGAGGAGCCCCCTTTGCCTTTTCTTACCACACCCATCCACACTGAGCAAGGCAGCCACAGGACAAAGGGATCCCCCTTCTAAACTACATTCCGGCTAATTTGCAACAGGAATATCTTCCCAAACACCCTGAGCCTGTTCAGGCTGCTTCCCAGGTCCATCCTCTTGAGGGAGGATCAGGACACCAAGGTGCTTACCCTAGTCCCAAGATGCAGACAAGGGGCAACTGTTTGCAGAGATATGTATAGAACTTGAATATACAGAATGAGGGGTTCCCACTCGTGTTTGAGGCCACTTGCAGCATAGAAATGCAAGTGGCCTCTAGGGGGTAGACAGAGAAGTGAGATGGGCTGCTGGCTAAAGGCTGGCATTGCCCCACCCTGACATTCCTACTCAGAATTCCAAGGATCTGAGAATTGTTATTTCACACCTGGCCTTCCAATCTTTAGGAAGGATAGAACATACTTAATTTAGCATTTCTAGCTTGAGTTATAGCTTTTAAGTATTTAGACATCTGGTAAGTGGGACTTTATTTGTCCTCCAGCCATGATCCTCACAAATGTTAAGGGATATCCTAGATTCATATTTAAAATGTGATATTAATTTTTTGTAACATTGATATCTCCAAAAAGGAAGATCCCTAAGTAAGAGAATCCAAATTAGAAAACTCTTTGATAATGGTCATACCAGGCACCTATCATACTTTACATTAAGTGACCTGTTATTTAAAGTGCAAACATAGAGGAGAGAAGAAAGGATCAAGGAAGGTAATAGTTAGCAGGCTTAAAACTAAGAGAGAAGCCTTTATCTCCTCGATGTATCATTAATTCCTTCTGGCAACAACTAGCTCTGTCTTTCAGGTTCTACTTGTCTCATAAACTGCACCAACACTTATCTGCTCTGCCACTAAGTGATCAGAATCAAATCATTTCCCTGTCCACAATTACTCTAAGGACCGTTATAACCACAGGTCAGCCCTCTCCTCAGTCACACAGTCAACCTACTCTGTGACAAGGCAGATGCTTGATGAACAGATATATGCAGGTTTCACAGGTACATGTAGAATCAATTTCAACTAACCACATGTAAGGAAATTCCTGGTTTGTTTTAGGGCTTTAAAGTTTTTATTTAATTTTATTCTATTCTATTTTTTTCTAATTTTTTGATTTGGCTCCGAGAACAAAAAAGCTTCACACCCAATTAGTCAAGCTCACTTAAGACAGTTAAGCATTTGAGACATGACAAAGCACTCTAAAGCTCAACTTGCCCCTCAACAACTTCCCTGGACTGCATTTACCCATCTCATGTGACCCATTATCAGAGTCAAATTGACCCCCAGGAAGGCATAAGAGGCCTTATCATTAGGAAGGGAGGAGCAGATTGACACAGAAAGATAAGAACCTGGAGTCACATTTCTTGCTATTTAAATGGTGTATATTTTCTAAAGTCACTTTTATCTCTTTAAACCTTGGAGTCATGAGTCACAACTGAGTTCAGACATAACTCAATGCTCACATGCAGCCTGAGAGAGAGAGAGAGAGAGAGAATGATCAAGGAGAGAACTTGAGATGCTGAACTGCATAAAAATAGCTTTTCTGAGAGTTCGCATTGTTTAAATTTCCCAACATAGCTCTACCAGTGAGTATGTACACTTCTGGTCATCTGACCTCAAAATATTTATGGGGCAACAATAAAACATCACACATTTTAAATTCTGCATTTCCTCTTGCATTAATTAATTCTGTTTCGAAAAAAGGAAAATATACTCACTGAGGTTGTGGTTGTCCTTTTTTTGTCTCTCTTTTGCCAAAGCTCGAGTATCAGTTTCTGATCGAAAGGAAGACAATTGAAACAGTACTTATTTCTACCTTACAATCCTTCCAGTCAACATAATTCAGAAATACTAGTGAAAATACAATATTACTTGCTCCAAGTGGTAAAATATATATACATATTTTTTGCAAATATTCAGAAATTTGGAACAGAGTGCTCTTTAGTAAGAAGGCAGTGACAAAACCTATGGGCTTTGAGCAGTAAAACCTGGATTTGTATTCTGGCCCTCCATTTAATAGCCTTGTGAACTGTTACCTAAGTTCTCTGTGTCTCAGGCTTCTTATCTGTAAAACTGATATAATATAATACTTACCTGATAATCACTGTGATGATTAAAATGGGTACAGCACACAGAAAATATTAAACTGCTTAATCATTTTTATTAGTATTGTTCTCAGAATTTTAAGATTATTCAAAATTATTACAACCTAAATTTTTTATAAAAAATTATGATTTCTACATCCCAAGAATTGGAACTAACTACATTTCTCAGATATTCCTATTGGACAACTCCATACTTTCAGTAAGTGACACTTCATGTGCTATGTACTTGTGAGCATTTGTGATAGTCAGTCTCCAATATGGCCCACGATGATTCTCACTCATGATATTCACACCTTTGTTAGTGCCCTTCCACACTGAATAAAGCTGACCCGTGAAACCAACAGAATTTTGTGGGAATGATTAGTGTGGCTTCCCAGACTACATCATAAAAGACATTTTCAGCTTCCCACTTTGGTGTCCCTTGAATTGCTAGTTGTCATGTCATGTGGACACCTGAGCAGTCCTGTGGAGAGGTCAATGTGGTAAAGAACCAAGGCCACTTGCCAACAAGCAGGACCGACTTGGAAGACCTGTGAGTGAACCACCTTGGGAGTGCATCCTCTAGCCCGTCAAGTGGCAAATGTCTGTACCTCCGGCCAACATCTTGACTGCAACCTTATGAGAGACTCTGAGCCAAAACCAGTTTTACAGGTCACCCCCGGAATTTCCGAACCATAGGGATTGTATGAGATAATAAATGTTTATTATTTCAAGCTGTTAAATTTTGAGTAATTTGTTATACAGCAATAGATAATTAATACAATGTTCTTTGAATTATTCTAGTTTTAAAATACATTTAAATTTAGTTAAGGCTACATTCATTAATTTTAGTCTAAATAATTTGAATGCATAGATATTTTTGAGTTATTGGTTAGACTCCAAGAATGGATATATTGCATTTATTAAAAATGTTTATATTAACTGTATAAAAATATTTAAAGACCAGTGTTTGAGCTCCAAACTAAAAATTTGTTATAGAAATTTCGACTGAGTTTTATTTTATTCTTATGGAGAAACTAACACTGGTCTGGTAAGCCATGAAATCCTTATTTTGATCCACTTCTGCTTCTAATCAGCTGTATGACTTTGGGAAAATAACTCCTCTGACTCTTGATTCCCACATCAACATATTGGAGGAACTTGACAGTGCCCCTATAATTCCTTTGAGTTGTAACAATTTTGAGATTTACTATTGAAAACTGAGGGTTTTTTACCCACATGAGAAAGTTAAATGTGAATCATGAAATCCATAAAACAAGCTAAAAAGGGGAAAATCTAATTTTCCTTAATCTATTAATCTGTTCTTTTGCAATCATGTTAATAAATTGCATCTATTCAATATCAAAATGAACCTATGTTAAGTGAAGAACTTAGTCAAACTGTCATATACATATGAATAGAAGTTATGTGTATATTCACCCAATTCCTAAAATAATTAATTAATTCAATTGAACTGTAAGTTATGCTAACTTGCTGTTTGGTTGTCATAGAGGAAAAAAAGATAGATTTACTTTCTAAATGTCTTCCATTTTAACTAACTATTTTAATAATATTTTTAAAATCCTCTTTAGCTTGGAAATATATGTCACTCATGTAGTTGATTTTTAAAAAGGATAAAACTATAAAAGCAATGTTACCTGTAATTTCTCTTTTCATTGGTAGACTACTTGGACAAGAAGCACTTGTAAGGCCCATATTAACTGGTGAAATTCCCTGCTCACCACTATACACATCCAAAATACTTCCAGAAAGCTTTAGAGAAAAAAGGAAGAAAAGATCAATCAAATCTTCATTGGATATTGACAAAGTATTTAGATGTTCATTTTAAATTTACCACTTTATTAATAGTAATTTGTAATATATAGCATTTTAATTTTAAACAAAAGTGAGTATGCCTTAACTTTGTAAAATCATTGTGGCATGCTTATGGATAAGTTATGTTGAAAAAAGCTATTTGTATTTAAGCAAAAGGAGAAATTAGTTCACTCACAAAGAAAAATTTTGATTAATATTTACAAAGTTATGGGAATTTGATCCAGCACATTATCTGGTTATAAATGAAAAAGATTGAAAATATCTTTTTTGACAAAAATCAATATACATATTAGCAAAGCTGGAAAGTTCATTGCATATCATAAATTAGGTATAATGGTTGAACATTTTGGAAGCCTTCTTAATACCATCAGTGCTACCAGCAACTCACAGTCAAGAGGTGTTCTACACTGTTAATTAAGTGAAAAACTTTCTTTCCTTCCTGGAAGGCATACTTTTCTCAATGTACACCTAATGTTCTAGATTATTATAAATATCCTAGCTGGTAACCAAAAGTAGTCTAAAACTGCTTTTACCTCTAGTGGATATAGGGTATGTCTAATTATAGCAACACTGCAATTCTTAAAGTGCTTCTTGGGAACAATTTTTCAGAAAGCTAAGATACTTTATAAACAATTTAAAATCGTACCAATTTGTTAGTTAAAATGTGCTTATTGATTTGATCTCCCAAGAAAAAGATTTAAATAATATTTGTAACTCAAGTTAATATTCATTATTCCAGAACAAGCTACATTTAAAATATATGATTTGAATGTTTAAAATATTTCCATTCTAAGTATCTTTATTTCATTTCTGGGAAGTCAACCAAGAGCTGAATAAGCAGTACCTTTTTAATTTCCTAAAGAACTAAAAATAATACAAGTAACCAAGCAAAGCTATAACCAGATTATTATGGAGACTCTAACATCTTATTCCCACTTTTTGTAAAACTCCAGTTCAAACTGAGGGAAATTTTTTAATACTTATAAAATCAGACTGAAAATAAATGTGAAGAAAGACCAAAATTAGTTTCTGACATAATAATCTATTAAACTATATAATAATATTGTATATTTCTGAGGGAAAAAAATCATTGAAAATACAGTGGAAATCAGGCTAATATTTAAGTGTATGTGCATATCAATAAGGACATTATAGATTGCATATGGTATTCTGATGTATGTTTTCATATATTGGTTCTTCTCATTATTTACTCTAGTTGGACTCCTCATCTTTATTTTATATAAATTCATTGTTTTAAAATGTATTTTTGCTTCTGGGACCTTAGAAGGGAGTGCCTTAAGAGGGGTATTTATTCCCTCTCAATTTCCTCATCTGAAAAGTAGGGACAGGGACAAAGTTGACCAAATTGGATAGATAATGAGTATTAGTATCAGTACAACACAATTAGGAAGAAATCCTAAAGGCAGATATTTCCCTAACATGTGAGTCATTTAGTTATATTGGTAAAATTTAAAAGTTTCCAAAATCTTTTTTTGAAAACCCTGTTGGTTATAAGCTGGGGCATCACCAACCTGAATTGTTCATTTCCACTGTGACTTTGAGAAACATAATGGACATGCTGAACAAAAAGACAGGGAGTGAGGGAGAAGGAAGGGAGAAAGAACTAGGAAAAGGGCACTTTTCTCTGAAGAGTTTGAATTCTGATGGATTTCAATGCAGCAGTGGCAAATAGCAGAAATGTTTGAGAAGAAAAGGAGCCATATTACATATACACTGCAACAATAAAGTGATAGATTCCTAACTATAGCATCTCTGGGTCCATATTACCTCGTCAGACTGTACCCAATGCATTTTTCCTTAGAAATGGGTCTGGAATTCTGAAAATGAATCTAATCCTGCTTAACTGTGGGTATATTACATCCTCTCCTGACCTTGGTTATTGTCAATTTATGCCCTGAAGCACAATGATTAATATCCTATTTAATTTTATGCTGTAGGTACTACTCTATTTCATGTAAATAGCTAATCACTTTTTGAATATCATTAAACAATTGGTTTCAATTTCAAAGTATGTAATACATCTCACATAATCTAAAGAGCCTTTTCTCCATTAAAAGATATAAGGGTACAGTGTTAGTGAAAATTTAAAGATTACATAGACATTGGAAAAGGCTTACAAAGCAAAATTATAACTACTTTTTTTAAAGGTATAAGTTCCTTAGGTATTAAGGTCTAAGTCTTAGCTTTATTTTATAGAGTAGTAGGCAACTTGATAGATATTTTATGAAGAAGTATTTATTATTCTGATTAAAACACAGGTTACTTTTTCAGAAAAGCAAAATCATTGACATAACAATAGGGAAATATTATTATTAGAAATAAACTCACAAATTTTAAAGACATCTAATAAAGAATTAATTATAAAATATTTTCAACAAGGTAAAAAACATACTCAAGACAATTCTTCTTTCCAGTAGAAAAAAGTGAACTCCTGATCTAAGAAGTTGCTTTGAAGTGAGAAGTGATTGGCAGTGGTTCCTGATGTCCAAGATTCTCTACCCTAGATTTTAGTCACATCTCATTACTAGGATCATAGAGACTTAAGTGGACTGAGCACTGGCCTTTCCACACATATGCTACCTTTCAGAGTAGCCAATATTCCCTAAAGAAAATTAGCTCACAGGTCAATATATCAAAACATTAGAGGAAAATGACTATTTTAAAAGTTAAACAATATGGAGTGTTAGAAATAACATCAAAAGCAAAAATTTTAGAAATAAAAAGTAAAAGATCACATGAAACCAAGTTTTTAAGATTGACCTAGTGTACATTCTAAAAGAAATAAAGATATTTGTAATATCTTTATAATATAAAATAACTTGTAATAATTTATAATATAAAATAATAACAAGAAAGCATAAAATGGCTGAAGTGATGAAGCAGAAATAGGAGCCATGAAAATATAATACTTGAACAAAATAAAACTATGGAAAAACAGCATAATGCATATACTTGGAAAGAAATAAAGGAATTACCAAATTAAAGTAATCTCTCAGGAGGGTGATGAAAAGAACCAAGAAACAAAGCATATGAAAGAAAATCTAATTAGTATGTAGGATAGAATTATTAGAACTAAAATACAGACAGGTATTAGGACTCTCACAGAAAAAGAATAAATAAAACTGGAAGGAAGAAAAAATTTTAAGAAATAATGGAGATGCATTTCCTAGAATTAACACTAAATAAAAGACCAAAAAGTCTTTTATTTTATCTCATCTTATTTTATCATTGTTTTATTTTGATTTAAAAATCAAAGGGCCTATAGAATATCAAAGAAGAAAAACCTACACCCAGACACATTATAGTGAAATTTAAGAGTATACAATGACAAAGAGAAAGATCGAACAGCCTAAAGAGTAAAAGAGAAGATTATGCTCAAAGGAACAAGAATCTGATTAACATAAAATTTTTCAATAGCAAAATGGATGAAAGAAGAAAGTGAATCAGTATTTTTCAAATGTTTAAAGAAAAGGATTTAAAATACAGAGTTTTATATCCAGCTCAAATATCATCCACTTATGAGGTCATGACGAAAAATATTCTTAGAGGTATAAAATGCTTAAGAATATTTTCCCTCAAAGACTAACACTGAAAACAGTTTTGGATGAAGTAAATATGATATAATAAAATATGTCATAAAAAATAATCAAATATCTTGGTAAAGTGGTTGTAGTCTAAAAAAGAAGAAGGGAATCAAAATCAATGATAAAATGAAATGTATAGGGCTTCCCTGGTGGCGCAGTGGTTGGGAGTCCACCTGCCGATGCAGGGGACACAGGTTCGTGCCCCGGGCAGGGAAGATCCCACATGCCGCGGAGTGGCTGGGCCTGTGAGCCATGGCTGCTGAGCCTGCACGTCTGGAGCCTGTGCTCCACAATGGGAGAGGCCACAACAGTGAGAGGCCCGTGTACCGCAAAAAAAAAAAAAAAAAAAAAAAAAAAAATGAAATGTATAACCATATGACTCAGTATTAAAGTCTAGATAATATCAGTATGATTGGATTGGAGTAGTAAAAAAGTCAATGGATGTGAAAGTGGTTAAAAAAAAATTACTAAAGAAAAACATATTAAAATATAGGACTCACTTAAATAATAAAATAAGATGAGAGGAACAGATGAAAATATATCAATAAGAATAATCAATGTAAATAGGTCAAACTCCTCAGCTAAAAGGTTGACAGTTTGGTTAAAAAGACAGTATTTAGATCTATGTAGCTTACAAGAGACACCACTACATTGCAAAAGGACAGAAAAGATTGAAAGTTAAAAGATGGGAAAAGATATGTCCAGCAAATTATAACCATAGGAAACCAGTGAACTACATTAATATCAGAGAAAATAGGCTTTAAAATTAGAAAAATTAGGGCTAGAGAGAGTCACTATCTAATAATAAAGAATTCAATTCTCCAAAAAGGCACAGCAATTATGAGCAGGCTTGTACCTAATAGAATAACCTCAAAATATGAAACAAAATGTTTGTAACTACAAGGAGAAATTAATAAATCCATCAACATATTGGGAGATTTCAACACATTTCTCCCTGTTTTTTGAAAAATCAAGTAGACAAAAATAATCAGTAATGTTCTAGATGTGAACAATAAAAGTAAAGTCTTGGCCTAATACATGTATATAGTTCTACATCTACAAATTAGAGGACACACAGTTTTCCAAGTACGTATGGAACATACATAAATATTGATCACATACTCAGAAAAAATACTAAAACCAACTCCTCCCCCCAAAAAAATTTCAAACATTTCATAGAGTCCTTGATTTCCTACATATTTAGAAATTCTTAAGTGACTCAAGAGTAAAGACCAAATCATACTGTAATTTAAAAATAAATGAAAGATACTGAAAACACACATAAAGAAACTTCTGGAATATGGCAAAATAATGCTTTGAAGGAAATTTATGCCCTTAAATATGAGAAAAATAGATAAAAATTTGAAATTTGATAAACTAAGTAAATTTCTCAAGAAGTTAGAAGAATAACCAAATAAACCCAAAGCAAGTAAAATAGATAGCAATATAAGATCATAAATCAGTGAAAAACAAAACAATGCAAAAGACAAGTTTTGTTTTGTTTTTTCAATTAACAAACTTGACATGCCTCTTACAAGACTGATTAAAAAGAATGAAGATTAAACAAATGATATCTTAAATGAAAGGAGGATATAAACACAGTACAAGTTGAGATTTATAAGTTTTTTTCCTCAAGAATCAGGAACAAACAAGACTGGGACACCACCCACTTTCTTTCGCCACTTCTTTTTAACATAGTGTTGGAAGTCCTAGCCAGAGCAATTAGGCATGGAAAAGAAAGTCATCCAAATTGGAAAAGAGTAAGTAAAATGATTTTGTTCACAGATTATATGATCCTATATTTAGAAAATCATGAGGCTACACACACACACACACACACACACACACACAAGTATGAAAGCTAATAACTGAATTCAAAGTTGCAGGATACAAAATCAACATGCAAAATATGTTGCATCTTTACACACTAACAAAGAACAATCTGAAAAGGATATTAAGAAGTCAATTCCATTCACAATAACATCAAAAAGAATAAAATATTTGGTAATAAATTTACCCAAGGAGGAAAAGACTTAGACACTGAAAACTAAAAAACATTGCTTAAAGAAATTAAAGAAGATATAAATAAATGGAAAGATATCCCATGTTTTTTGATGAGAAGACTTAATATTGTTAAGATGACAGTTCTACCCAGAGCAATCTACAGATGCGATCCAAACCCTATTAAAATCCTAACAGTGGTTTTTGCAGAAATAGAAAAACCCATATTAAAATTCATATGGAATCTCAAAGGATCCTGAATAGCAAAAACAATCTTGAAAGAGAACAAAGTTGGAGGACTCAAATTTTCATATTTCAAAGCTCACAACAAAGCAACAATAATCAAAACAGTGTGGTACTGACATGAAGACAGACATAGAGAGTGGAATAGACAGCCCAGAAATTAGTCCTCAAATATATGGTCAAATGAGTTTTGACAAGAGAGCCAAGACCAAGACAGTTTTTTCAACAAACAATCTTGAGAAACTAGATAGCCACATGCAGAAGGTGAGGTTGGATTCTTACACCATAAACAAAAATTTCTCAAAATGGATCGACTTAAACATAAGAGTTAAGGCTATAACACTCCTAGAAGAAAAGATGAGGGAAAATCTTCATGATATTGGGTTTGGTGATGATTTTTTGGATGTGATAGCAAAATTACAGGCAACAACAACAACCAAAACAGATAAATTGGACTTCATCAAAATTTAAAACTTTTGTACATCAAAGGACACTATCAAGTGAGTGAAAGGACAACTCACAAAATGGGAGAAATTACTTGCAAATCACATATCTGTTCAGAGATTAATATCTAGACTACATAAAATAAACTCATATGACTCACAAAAACAACAACAAAAGCAATCCAATTTAAAAAATGAGCAAAGAACTTGAATAGACGTTTCTCTGAAAAAGATACACAAATGACCAATAAGGACATTGAAAGATACTCAACATCATTAGTCATTAGGGAAATATAAATCAATATCACAATGTTTTACAACTTCACACTCATTAAGATGACTATTATTAAAAGAAAGGAGGGCTTCCCTGGTGGCACAGTGGTTGAGAGTCTGCCTGCCGATGCAGGGGACACAGGTTCATGCCCCGGTCTGGGAAGATCCCACATGCCGCGGAGAGCTAGGCCCGTGAGCCATGGCCGCTGAGCCTGCGCATCTGGAGCCTTTGCTCCGCAAAGGGAGAAGCCACAATAGTGAGAGGCCCGCGTACCGCAAAAAAAAAAAAAAAAAAAAAGAAAGGAAGACATGTTGGTGAGGCTATGGAAAAAATATTACCCTTGTTCATTGCCACTGAGAATGTGAAATGATGCAGCCACTGTGGAAAACAGTATGACAGTTCTTCAAAAGTTAAACATAAAATTAGCATATGACAAACAATTTCTCACCTCTAGGTATATACCAGTAAGAGTTGAAAGCAGATACTCAAACAGATATTTGCACACCAATGTCCATAGAAGCATTAAAGAGCCAAAGGGTAGAAACAATCCAAATGCCCATCAATAGATGAATGGATAAGTAAAACGTGGTATATACATATAATGGGATATTATTCAGCCATAAAAGGTAATGAAGTACGGATACATGTTACAACATGTATGAGTCTTGAAAACATTATGCTAAGTGAAATAAGCCGATAGAAAAGGACAAATATTGTATGATTCCACTTACATGAGGTACCTAGAATAGTCAAATTTATGCAGGAAGAAAGGAGAATAGAGGTTACTAAGGGCTGGAGGTAAGGGAAAATGGGAAGTTATTGTTTAATGGGTTCAGGGTTTCTGTTTGGAAGAATGAAAAAGCTCTGGGAATGTATAGCAGTAATGGTTGCACAACAATGTGAATCTATGTTATGCCACTGAATTGTACACTTTAAAATGTTTAAAATAGCAAATTTTATGTTATACATGTTTTACCACAATAAAAAAGATAATAACAGAGATTACCTATAATAATTTTCCAATGACTGTGAATGCTTAGGAAAAATACATAAATTTCTAGAAATGTATTATTTGGTAGAACTTACTACACAAGTAATTAATAGTCTTGAATAGTCGTATGATTACTGAAGAAATCAAAACAAGCTTTAAACATATTACACAAGAAAATATCTGGACTAGACAGTTTTATGGGCAAAACTGTCACATTTTCAAGAAACATACCATCTCAATTTTGTACAAACATTTCCAGACAATAGAGACAAGAGAAAATATGTTCCAATTCATTGAGACTGAAACCATATGAAAACATTATTAGAAACAAATATTATAGACCCATTTCATTCATTCTATAAATCTTAAGCAAAATATTATTAGTAATTTTAATTCAAGAGAATATAAACAAGGTAACTTACCATAATCAAGTTGGATTTCCCATAAATATATTTTATGACGTTAAAAAAGAAAAAGAAACTCTATGATCATCTCAATAGATTTTTAAAAAGTATCTGATAAAATTCAATCCCATTTATTATAAAATTCTTAGTTTGTGAGAGGACAATAACTTTCAATAATAGAAAAATATAGCTTTGCCAGTGTTTAAAATCAGTGTTTCCCTATGAGAAAATAAAATCTGTGTCCAAAATTATTGTACAAATATTCATACAACCATTTACTCTCAGGCCAAACACAGTAAAGGGCAGCATAAATGATCTGACCTAAATTCCACATACGTTTTTTCTGTTTTGGCCTCTTCCCTCTCCATGTACTAGGTCCAATCTATTACCCAGTTATGACATTTTTTTCTTTTAAATCATTAGTCAGTTTAAATTTTCTTCCCTATCCTCATATCTCAAGATCCTCAGGGCCTTCAGCCTAAGATATGTCCCTCCCTCCAGTAGCCCTCCATCCCTCTCAGTTAGTTTCCAACTGCTCCGCTCAAACCAACTCATGTTTTAAAAAATACAACTTTCTTCTGATCTCTCCCAGCTCAAAAACCTAAAATTTAAACCTCTCCCCTTTAACTCATATATTAAGTTCAAACCCTTGTGTCCAGCTTTCAAAATCTCATTAAATGGCCCCACATTAACTGGTCAACATTATTTCCCACTACCCTCAAGTTCTGAAAGATTTCTCATCACCACATACACATATGTAGACTATGTCACAGCTTGTAAAAACAGATCTCCCACTCCAGTGGGAGGGAAGAGGCAAGAAGATAGAATGTTGCCAAACGGAACCTATGAATCCACATATGGAGAATTTTTAAAAGATAATAAAATACAAGCAATATCATAATATATATATGCAACATCATAGATAGTTGAGTATTTATTATACACCAGATATTCAGATAAGCATGTTTCATAGTAATAACAAAAAATAGTTTCTCAGGTAATCTTTATAATAACTTTGTGACTGAAGTCTCATAGTTCCCATTTTAAATATAAATAATTAAAACTCTGAAAAATTAAGTACTTATCTCAAGATCATACAGTTGTAATAAATAAAAGACTTGAGATTAAAACCTAGGTCCGTCTAACACAGAGGCTGGATTCTTTACTACCTATCCTATTGTGGAAGGGCTCTTGCCTTAACACTTTTAATGGTAAGAAGTGTTTTGAAAACTCAAAAAAGTTGGAGGCCATTGGAGAATATTTTTCTCAGCTTTATTCTTTCCCACTGCTATTTTCTGCACCTCAAATGTCCTCACGCTTTCTTTAAGTATCAAACTACAACCTACTTTCTAAGGCTCAACTTAAGGTCCAAACATCTCCAACACTCTCCCTACGGCAACCTGGCTTAATTTTTTTCTTCACCAAAACGCTATAGTATGAGGAAACTTGACCACAAATTCAATAATTTAATTCATTTTTATTGTTTTACCCCTCTTCATTTATATTCACTCAGCAAGAGAGAGGGTACTATAGTACCCAGGAACACTCATCATGTTTCTGAAAACTGATTATGTAAAACCCTGAGAATTTCCTGGAGATACATACATGTGCATTTGTGTATATGCATACATACATATAACATGCATATATGTATATTACATATGGGTGTGTGTGGTGTGTGTGTGATGTATCTATCCCCCAGATAATCTCATTATAAATACAAAAAAGGAAATAAAATCATATATATATATACATATATTTCCAGACAATTTTTCAGTATAGAGACTAAAAGAAAACTTCTAAACTCATACATAGATGTGTATGTGTGATGTCTATATACCTATATCTATATCAAATATTTAGTGTGAGTTTCATGGGAAAGTGAGGGGATTTTGAGTTGTTTGGACCCTCTATTTTGCTTTTCTCTGAAGACATTTACTGTGAATGCAAAATGGCAAAATTGAGCTTGATACTGTTAGATAGAATAATTGTAGGCATAGAAAGAAGATAAACTTCAGGAATAAAGAGTGAACACTGTAGGAGAGCATATATCACACAATGTAAGCATACATAAAAACTGGCATTTAAGAGAATATTTTCTTTCCTTTTGTGTATTTATTCTTTCCTCTAGTTTACCTTTAAACATAGTAAACTAGATTTTTCCAGTTTTAGGACATGTACAATTGATCTCCCCCTAACTTTATTTTATTTGCTGAAGCAGGGCTATGAGGTTTGAATGATAAACATTGAAAAGAGAAATCCCACTGAGTTATTTTTTTTTTCGTTCTATTATAAGTGAATAAAAATAATCTTTTGGGCGGGAGTGGGAGATTCCTGTCCTTGACCAGCTGGTTCATAAAGCAAATAGAAAAGATAAAATACAAAACAGAGAATGGTAACATAATAAATGCTTTTGCATCATACACTTTATATATATATAATCTGTTTAGTACCAAATGTAAACGTTGCAACAAATAATTAGTAGAACCTTCACTTTTTGATAAAAAGGTCACAATATAACATTATTTTTAACAATTGTTTAACTAAATAGACTATAAAAATATTTTTACTGTAGCCAAAGCATTAAAAAACATCTTCTAAGTAAATAAGCTTGTCAGTACAGCAGACTATATGTTACACTTTTCAATGCTCAACTTCTACATACCTTATTTTATTGACTATTAGTTTATAAAGTTTAAATTCAGTATTTAAGGTGGTTTCATCTCCAAACATTGAAAGAATTCCAAAATGCACTTGCTCACCAGTTTTAACTTTGAAGTGTCTATAACCTTCACAATAGCAATGGTTTTCTCTTTCTCCTTCATCATTTTCTTTTCCTTACACTTGCAAGCAATAACTGGGAGAGCTGTGCAGAAACTTCTAAGGTGAACTTTGGTTCTTCCTTGGACTTTAAGTCTAATCTGCTCTAGATTGTGATTGACAAAAGCTTGCTTGTTGGTGTTCTGTAGTCCTTTCAAGTTCCAACCAAGCACAGGGGGTTGTTAATATTTACTCAGTCCTTGTCTCTGAAATAGTCTTGAACTATAACAGTATACTGAGATTGTCAAACGCCACCAGCATTTACAGACACTTGATTGAAAAATACCCATCTATGATAAAAGAAATGAGTTACTGTGCACAACCACATCTCTGAAAGGGAGAGGTGAAACTAAGACTAAAGGGTAGAAATTATAGGGAGACAGATTTAAACTCAGAGGCTAAACAATCCTTTGGCTGGAATGTGACAGAGGATCGGATCAGGCTAAGGTCCCTTCAGATTCTAAGATTCTACAATTCTATGAAATGGCTTCCTTCTGAGGCTGCTAGCACAGCAGAGTGGGTAAGATTGTGCATTTGGTGTCATACAGGATTGGATTCAAACCCCTCTCTTGATATTCACTAACTATATGAACTTGAGTGAGTTACTGAACTTCTCTAAGCCTCTTTCCTCATTTGTAAAATGATAATCCATAATAATAGTCTCTATCTCATATGTTTGTTGTGGTGATTAAATTTTCATGAAAAGTGTTTTGCACAATCCTTGTCACATAGCAAGTACCCAAGGCATAGTAGCTATTATTATTGTTGTTATCCTTATTGCTGCTGATTTTAGCCATTAAAAAATTTCCTAAATGGTAATGTATAATGGGAACAATTTTTTTAAATATTGTGTGTGAATTTTAAAGCATTTATGTCATATGTATTTGCTGAGCACCTATGATGTGCTAGACATTTGTGCTGGGTACTGAGAATAAAATAATGAACAGGTCACTCTTTTAGGCTTTAGGGACACAGCAGTGAACAAGACAGACAAGATCACCAGCTTCCAGGAGTTTACATTTTAAGGGTGGGAGCACACAATAAATAGGTAAATAAAATAAAACACAAGATAATTTTTCTAACTCTAATCCTAAGTGTCCCAGGGAATTAAATAAGATATTGATTTAGGAAGTGTGGGATGGGGTCTTCCAAATAGGGTGATTGTGGAAGACCTCTCTGACAAGTTGATATGGACTAAAGATCTGAGGCATAAAGAGATAGTCATGCAAAGATCTGGGACAAAATCATTCCAAGCCCAAAAAAGGAAATTCCATGGTCCTAAAATGATAATATGCATGTCATATTCAAGGAGTAGGAAGAAGGCTATCAAGACCAGAGCCTAAAGTTACAGGGAAGTGCTGACTATGGTAAAGGGTCCTGGTTATATTCTGAGGATTTCAGGAAGTTAACAGAATGCTCAGCAGTCAGAGAAACAGGATCTGAGTTTTGCTATGTGAAGATCGTTCTGGCTGCTGTGTGATCAACAGCCATACGGGGGAAAGAAGTAGCAGAGAGCTTAGTTCTGAAGTTCAAGTGAGAGATGATCATAGCCTGGAAAAGGGTTTTACTAGAGGAGCTGATAAGCTGTGAGATTCAGGAAATCTGGGATGCAGAGTAGGAGGGCATACTGGTAAATGTGGTTGTGTGGAAGTAAGAGAGAGAAGAAGAATTACTTTTTTTGGAGGGTGTTGGTTCTAGATGGATAAGGAGGGGGACAAAAACTTCTTTTCAGTCAGATTAGGTTTGAGATGTCTGTTGGAAGCACAAAAGATGTTAGGGTAGCAGTAAGACATACGAATCTAGCATTAGGGGAGACAGCTAGGCTGGAGAAGGGTTGAGATCACCAACAGAATGTATAGATATGTGAGAAAAGAGGACTGAAGTCTAAGCCTGGGAGCACTTTAGCATGTAGATGTCTATTAGAAGAGAAAGAACCAGTAAGGTGGGTGAAAAGCCAAAAAATACGGTGCTACAGAATCCCAGATAATACTTCAAGAAGGAGGGAGTGGTCAACCATGGCTACTGCCACAGAGAAACCAAGCCTGGTGAGAATGGAGAATTTACTATTGGCTTCGGTACTGGTTGGTTTTAAGAGCTCTTTTAGAATTGTAAGGGCAACAGCTGTATTGGAGAGTAGAGAATGGGAGGTAAGGAAATGGAAGCAGAGAGAGTTCTGAGGGGTAGGGAGTCAGGAAATGATGTGGTAGCTGGAGAGGAACTGCATTCAAAGGGAGTTGTTTGATTTGGTTTTATTTGGGGGGAATCTTAGTAAAGACAAGTGTAATGCTGATATTTATAATTCAATACATCAGAATAGACCGATGATATAGGAGGAGTTGCTATTTAGAGGGAGAGTGCTTGAGAAGGTAAGAATTTGTGAGATCTAGGACACAAGTAGTTGGGCTGGCTTCAGATTATGAGCTGGGACAATTCTATTCTAACAGAAGGGATGGCAGAGAAAATCAAAACAGATGCAGGTGGTCTTATAGAATTTGTGATGCAAAGCTAACAAGTAAGTTCTAACCTGATTGCATATATTTTCTCTCTGAAGTATGTTGTGAAAGAGAAATCAGCTAGAAAATGGAGAATGGATGGGGAATGGTGGAGATTTGAGAAGAGAAGAGAAAGTATAATGTTGTCTTAATTAATGAGAATTTTCACCAAGGAATAGCTGTAGTATTGTCTGGTAGTAGTGAAAGCCCCTATGAAATTTTGGTGATGTATTGGAGGTGAGTACTACGAGCAATGTGGTAAAATTTTATCCATTCAGCTACCCAGGTGAAGATGTGGAGTAAGATGAAAAATAAGTTTAATCAGGGTCGGGCTTTTGCTAGGAGAATCAAATGAAGAAAAATGGGTATATGCTAAGAGTGTTCGCAAGAGAAATGGTTATAGTACTTGACCAAGAATAGGTTAAGAAAGAAATTGTCAAAATGTCATGAGTGAGGGGCCGGGGCAGCCCACCCCACCCCCCCGTCCCCACTGCCTACGAGGGCCAGCGTGGGCTCTGGGTGAGTGTGGCCATGGAGGGTTCTCCGGAATCAGGGCCCAGAGGTCCACGGGACCCAATCCTGGGCTTTGAAAAGAGCACAGCACATCTGGCACTGACCTGGAGCACCATGCCATGCTTCCCCCAGTGTCAGCTGGAGGACCCAGAGTACAGCCAGTTGGAGTACAAAGGTGAGCAGGGTGGGGCTGTATGCTGGGCACCACAGGGTGACCCACAGAGGCTGGTGTTCGGCCCAAACCAAAGGCTGGCCTCAGACAACCCGTCTGGTGGACTGCAGTTTGCCAACACATAACGAAGAAAAGATTGGTTCAAAGAGGGAAAAGGCTGACGGGACCCCCAACCCCGCACGACCACACCCCCGGCCACAGATGGTAGAGCAAATTACGCCCTGGATGGAGGGGCAGACGAACAGCGATCCAGCTCACCAAGCTGAGCTCTATGCAGCCCTGGCCTTGTCCTGCCCTTCCTGGAGGTCTCAGAGAGATAGAGACGGAGGAAGGAGAAGGGGGCCAGTTATTGCATACACTGGCCGCTTTCATTTTCCAAGGTGGAGGAAATCCTCACCATATTAATGGCATGGGAAAAAGAAAGAAGAGGTATCCAACGGCAGAGGGAAGAGTCCAATGGACCTGATTCTCTGCACAGAGAATGCTGAAGGTGACCCCCTCTGCCCCCAAAAGAAAACAGAACAAAACAGAACAAAACCCGTCAGGAAGCTCAGTTTGATTGCAGGGTAGAAACTTCATCGACACTACAGAAATCGGTTGCCTTTCTGTACACTCACAACAAACTATCTGAATGAGGAAGGAAGAAGAGAACCCTGTGGACAATGACAGTAACAACACACAAAAAATACCTAGGAGTCCATCTAACCCATGACCTACAAGACCCGTAACTCAGAAAACTGGATGAGAGACATACCAATGAAAGAAAATGAAAATGATACACACAAAACATGGAACGATAGGTGGTGCTCATGGATCGCAAAAGTCCGTCTTGTGGAAATGATTCCACACCCCCAAGGCAATCCAGAGATGCAATGCCATTCCTCTCAAAATACCCACGGATTTTCTCAGACAAGTACAACCAAGAATTCCAAAATGCGTCTGGAAACACAAAAGAACCTAGAGAGTGTCAATACGCTCTTCAGACAGAAGCACAGACTTCGGACTTCCCACACTGCCTGATTTCCAACTAGCCTGCCAACCTGCCATCATCAAGACATCATGGTATAGGCACACAAGACATCCACATAGATCCATGGAGGAGAAAGGAGAGGCCAGAAAGAAAGCCACGCTTATGTGTCTATTCGTCTCTGACAAAGGAGGTGAGAAGGTCCCGTGGGGATATGATAGCCTGTGCAATGAATGGTGTTGGGGAAACAGGACCGCTCCATGCACAAGCATCACAATGGATTCCTTTCTCGTTCCACCTACAACAAGAAACTCACACCAAATCGACTACTGCAACGTAAAACCTGAAGCCAGGCCAGGCCTAGAAGAAACCCATAGGTACTGCGTTCTCGGACCTCCGTCTTGGAACCATGTTTGTGGATTGGTGTCCCCACGCAAGGGAAAGAGAAGCACAATAAACCCAGTTGGGGCTCCAGGTGACTGAAAAGGTTTTCAACAGCACAGGCAAGCGTATGCATGACGAAAGAGGCAGTGGACCGAATGTGAGAAAACACTGATTTGCAAATGTTGTATCTGAGAATGGCGATCATCTGGAAAACAGACTGAGAAGTCGCACAACACAAGCCTTTGAGACACAAAAACCCTAACCTGACGCTTAACCCTAATAATGTGTGTGTGTAATTATTTGCACTGATAGTTATTTTATACTCAATATACCTAGATTATGTATAATAAACATATTCTATATCAAAAAAGATGTCATGAGTGAGAAATAATAGCTATTGAGAAAAACAGTGGTAGAGTCAATTGATTTGGAGTCTCCACAAGCTTGAGCAATTGGTGAAGTAAGAACATTAGAGTAGGTGCACTGAAAAACAGAATGTAATGGTCAAAAAGTATGAAATAAAACTGTTATAGGATAGAGAAATACATAATAACAAGATCTAAGATATCATCATGTGAAGGGATGGCTGGATAGGAAGGAGAAAAATACCATTGACACCAAGGAGACTGAGAAACTGAGAGGTTAAGGTATTGATGAAAACACAGCTGATTTCACTGAATGTTTCTTGCACTTTGGGTCTTTTCAGTCCAATTTACAAAATTGTTGCAGTAAGAACGAATTGACAGTTGCCTAGTTCTCTTGGTCAAATAGAAATTGAGAGGTAACTTCTGCGTAATTATTCTGAGTCTAGTCACTAATCACTCAATATTCATTTCTGGGTCAGAAATACCTGGGCTAAATTGATCTGTGAAAACCCTGAACTATTCCATTCAATCTGGGGAAATGTGAAGGACCACCACAAGTGGTGCAAGCTACCCCTTAGCAGCTTCCAAACTTTCCACCAACAGAAGTTAGAACATGATTTTTAATTAAGCCTATATGCAGTGGTCCTGGGATAAATTTACACTCAAGGTTTTCTGCTTAAGTCACAGCAAAAGAACCCCAAAGTGACTAACAGCACAATCAGTAGATTGCCCCTAAGACTTTGCAATTTCTGTGAGAACTAGAGAAAATATGTAAAATACTCAGCAACGTGCCTGTGACATAGTAGGTGAGACATTAAGAAAAATTATTATTATTGATAAATATCCTCACTTTTGAAGCTTACCATTATGGGCATCTGTTGTTTCAGCCTCTCTAGAATTCATTTACATTTATTTTGGTAACAACTCCTGCTCTCCTGGTTCTCACTCTTAACCTAGATAATTTGTTTTGTGGAGCTGCTTGATTCACAGCTCTAGCGTGGGCCCAAGACCCAGAAAAATTAGCTGACAGTTAGATATATGACAGAAATTGCTCCACAAGGAATTAGCCCAGAGATTGAACTGGAACTAAGCGGGAAAGGAAGCTCTCCTCTTAAGTTTTTAAGCTTGACTTAATGTATCCACCAGGATGCATTTGGTTATGACAATCAGAAAATCCTGACACAATTAGCTTATAAAATAAAGGAAAAAAATCTTACTTAATGTGTGAGATCCATAGGTAAAGAATTCTCCCGGGGCATATAAGCAGTATTTCTTTGCATTCCACTTGGATTTTCCTCTCCCTTTGTTTCTTTAGTTTTTCCTCAGTTTATTTACCTTCTGGGCAATAAAATGACTACATAAGTCACATTGTCTTACAACATCATGGAGAGGCAAAACCTTCTCTTTCTTGGGTCCCCTTTAAAGGCTAAAGTAAATTCTAGAAGACCCCAGGAACCTGCTCAAACTTGCCAGAATTGCAACACAAGCTCATTCTTAAAACAATCTCTGGCCAGGGAAACGGGGTCACCAGGGTTGGCTTAAATTAATCAGAAACTTCCTCTTCCTTGTGAAGGAGTGGATGTCTGAAAAAAAACTGGGTTAGCAAGGAAGAATTGTGTGCATAGCTAGGAATAAGCTGTGATAGTGTCTGCTCAACAGCTGAGAATAAGGCCAGTACAGAACAAAGGCAAAGTTATGGAGGGATGTTCACATACAATATTACTTAGGAATTTGTGGATGACATGAGCCAACAAATTCCTTTCATACTTAAGCCCCATATTAGCCAGGTTCTATCATCTACAACCAAAAGTTCACTAGCTAAAATGCTTACTCAAAGCATTCCTCTGAATCTAACAGGTCTTTATTTTTATCCACATGAACTATAAATATCCTTCAGAATTTCCTATCTCTGTTCTACCACCTATTCTTATACATTCTTTTTTTCTGACTTCTTGCCTTTTCTTATGTTGTTCTCTCAACTTGTTATACTTTGCTGCCTTCATGTCTACCTCTTAAAATCTTAACCTTCCTTTATAACTATATCTCAAATATCATCTTTTCCTAAAGCATTCCAAAAATATCTCAATTTCGCATGGTTTCTACTTTAGTCAAACTCCAGGGCAACTCTCTGACTAGCATTTTAAAAAATTATATATATATATATATATATATATATATATATGCCATCTACCAAGATTTAATATAAAAATAGCTTTGGCAATAAATATTTTCAATTATTCTCATAATGCAGAAGAAGAAACTGAAATAAAGAGAAGTGACTTGCACAATACCTAGCTGACAACTTGGGTTGATACCAAGATCCATATTCTTTCCCTCCCTGTCTCTCAGGTGTGCCTCACTGCACTGCCTCACTATCATGTTGCCTCTTGATATGTGAATTGTGTCTCACTCAACTTTTAGTTTCCTATAGTGCACGTATTTTGCTTTGCATATAATAACTATTGAATAAATATTTGGTCAGTTGAACTGCTTGGGGTTATATCTTGATCTTGATTTATCAATGATTGTTGATTGGCCAACAGCAGATACTTCTTTATATAAGTACAAATAGGCCAGTAGTATCTATCTTTTACATTCTGTATATCAAAAGCAAATTCCCAATACTCACTGTCACCAGTTTGCATGGAATAAGCAATCTATGCAACCTCTACAAAACAAGTAAGATAATTTGACAAAGAGAATGTTTCAATATACAATTTCAGTGAAATAAGTACCACATACAAGGAAGAGAAGATTGCAGGAAATTAATATCATTTCCTCAGACCCAGAAGTTGAATACTAGTTAAGAAAATAGTAACCTCATGCTGTTGAATTAGATGGGGAAACTTAGCATTAATAACATTTATATAGATAATTTGTTAGATTTCCTATAAATATGCTGCTTAAAACCTGAAGAGAGAAGAGGTAGAAAGAATTGTCACTTCATTCTAAAAAACGAACGAACGAACAGGCAAAAAACAAACAAAAAAATCCACCAAAAAACCTTCAAAAAAAACCTAGATTTTAAACCTCATTTGATCTTTGTCTAATAGTGGTATTAATGACTTGTTATAAAGTGGAGGTCCTTTGTACGAGAGAAAAGGAGGAAAGAGATAATTCTCCTTTTTGTAGTCTATTTGGGAATTAATAAAGAAAAGAGGGATGCTTTGTCTAATTTTTTTCTTAAAGTTTTAAATTTAAAATGTCCATTGTTAATATTAATATAACTTAGCCCACTGATTTACTGATGAACAGTATCTAGTCAGAATTCACTTTCTTTAAATGAAATGTTTAACAATTAAATCACAATCTTTCATATTTTTTCTCATGTTTTCTGAAAGGTCTAAAACCATAAACAAACAAACCAACAACCCTTCAAACTGTATAGAAAGAGCTTGCACACCCTTTACAGATTCATTTCTAGAGATTAATAAATGAACAACGAGAAGGCAACAGTAATCAAATAGGAGATAAGATAACTCTTCACTGCATATTATTCCAGGAATTTGTGATTCCAACACAGAAATCTGTCTACATGCCTTAAAGTAGTGTGAGGCTCTTCTACCTTTCTTCAGTTCATCTTTAACCTTTGGTTATTGGCTCAGAAGTAAAGTTATATTTTTGTTGTTATAAATTTTTTCTTTCCTCTATAAGGTGTAGAGCCTCTGAATCTGATAGCTGTTAGTCATGGTAAAATAGTTAAAATTTAGCCATGAACTTATGAGGGTATTATGATATGTTGTGCTTCAAACGGAAATCTGAAGATTTCACAGAAAATGCTATAGCAGACTAGATATATAATTAGATGGTGTTTATAGAGATTAGGTAGGTAAGAAGATAGATAGATAGACAGATAGAATAGTACACGTCCTATTATCTTCCTCAATAAAATTATGTATCTTTTTTTCTGCCCCAATAAATATTTTTTAATATTTATCTATCTTGTATCTGTTTCAAAAGTGCAGAAGAAAACACCACTTATTAATCAAATGAAATTTCTTGTTTTATCATCATATGCTATTATTGATTTTAATCTCATTGACCTCCTCAGGTCTGGAAACACTTACTGTTCTTTGCATTAGCAGAGGAGAGTCTGTTCCTTCCTCTTTAAAACTCGATTCCGTACCGATTATATCCTCAATAACGTCCTCCATCTAGCAAAATATAATACATTTAGAATATTGTGCATAATGATAACAGTTGCACATCAGTCTGAGTTCAGAGAGAAAAATTTTAGCAATCTTTAAAAGTTTTTTTAGAATATTTAGATTATATGTGTATCAAAACACAGAATATTTTAGAACTTAAAATGAAGTAATCCTGACACTCTGATCTGTGTTGCTTTTCCTTGCATTAGCTTACGCCTGCTGGCAGGTGATGGCTAGGCAAATCACCCTGGGTTAGTCCTTTGGAAATTAGTATCTGCATAAATAGAGTGATTATCATGAATACCTTGAGCCAGAGCTCATATACTTAGCTTGTAGAGAGATGACTTCCTACAAACTTTATTTTTCTTTTAAAATGTTTTGATAGGGGGCTTCCCTGGTGGCGCAGCAGTTGAGAGTCTGCCTGCTGATGCAGGGGACATGGGTTCGTGCCCCGGTCCGGGAAGATCCCACATGCCGCGGAGCAGCTGGGCCCGTGAGCCATGGCCGCTGAGCCTGCACGTCCGGAGCCTGTGCTCCACAATGGGAGAGGCCACAACAGTGAGAGGCCCGCGTACCACAAAAAAATAAAAACAAACGCACACACACATACACACACATGTGGCCATTGGGTACCATATTCCAGAGTGTGGCTCTAGGCCCTGTTCTGGACTTTAGATGTTATTCCATGTGCACTGAGAGATCTCTAAAGGATCTAGGAAAACAAATATACATGTTTTCTTTCTTTTGGTTAGACCACTTTCTGAAAGTTTTCAAGTATATTATTGATTGTTACCAAACTCAAATTTTAATTTCATGACATTTTTCTTATTACTACTCCACCATTAAATGGACAACAAATTTGTATTGAACAGATGTGAAGAAAACCTGAGGGAAGAAGGATGCTAAACACAATTCATGGTAAGTGGTTTACTTTGGAGTATTTCTGATAGTTTCAATAAAAATTACACATGTCATTTGTCCCTTTTCTTTCTGGAAGCTTACATCATAAATTACTCAGTCTCCTGCATCTCTCATTTTTTCCTCTTACCTATAAACATACTCAGGTTTCTTCTATTCCAGAAGGAAACCCTTCTTTCCTACATGTCAAAGTTCATCCTCCTTGGAGACTCTACTTTTGCCTCTAACACTTCTATCCATAATTTCTGTCATCCACCTACATGACTATCTTTTCCCCTAATTTGTTGGAGTTGCTGTCTCTTCCATTATTCTAAATTGACTTTAAAATCTAAACCAAAACTTTGCTTCACAGCTTCCAGGAATCTTCATAATTAATCACCTTGGAATCCAGTTGCTACTTTAAGAAAGACAACAAACACATCATTTTATATCAGATGAAACAGAATGAACAGATTAGACAAAAGAAGAATTACAAATCAGCAGAATAAGCGTCCTCAAAGTGATAAATGAAGATGATGAAATACAAAGGAAGAACACAATATTTTTACTAAAATAAAAATAGAAATAATAGTTATGGAAAGAATGAGGCTCAAGGACAAAGGAAAAGATTATAAGAAAAGGTCTACAAAAGACTAAGAATCAAGCTTTTCAACAACCCTGGGTGCAAGAAAACAATGGGATAACATTTGAAGTGTTAAAGGTAAAGAATTTTGAACCTAGACATTTATAACCAATAAAATATCCTTTAAGTGTGTGCATGAAATAAAGCTTTTCTTAGACATAAAAACTCAGAAGTTTTAGGGCAAAAAGACCTTCGGAAAACACTCTTTCAGGAAGTACACTAGTCAGATAATAAATAAAACTATGAAATCAGTACAAAATATAAGAATGAGGAAGTAACAGTAAAATGTTTGTGGTCTAAATAAGAAGAATGTATGTGTGTGTATTCATTCTAAAAATATCAATTCAGAAAGATAGGTGAGAACAAGAAGGAGAAGACCATACTCAGATAGACTTTTACTTAAGGGTATGACATAGATATTGTTAAACAATGACATAGATAAAGAAGAAATATAGCTATGTGTCTTAAGTTAGGTGTAACCAAAAAGAGAGAGAGAGAAATTTAACCTATCCAATAGAGGATAGAAAAAAAGATGGCAAATAAGGAAACAGAAAGCATAGTAATTTAAAAAAAACGTGAAAAAGGTAAGTATTAAATCCTAATGGTAAAATAATTACAAGAATGTAAATGAGTTAACATAGTGCTCAAGAAATTATCATTCAAATTGGATTTTTCAAAGGTATTGTAATACTTTGTCTATAAGGGACACATTTAAAATAAAACAATAGAGAAAGCAAAAAATAAAGTGCAAAGATGAACAACAAAAATGACCAAAAGGAAAGCAACAGTAACAATGTTAATATTAGACCATATAAAATTCAAGATCAAATGTTAAAGCAAAAATAATAAAAAAATAATACCAAGTAACCATGAAACCTAAAAAACCTAAAAAGAAAAACCTAAAAAACTCTGTAGCAACAGCTGTCAGAAATCTATGAAAAATAAATTCAATTGTAGTTGAATATTTTAGCTCACCACTCTCAAAGTCATAAATCTGAATTTAGCCTTCTCTTCACCTATTCTCTAGACCATGCCTGAGTCCTATCACCTTCTAGTCTATACCACTCCATTTCTGAAATTTTAAATTCAATTATCTCACTCATCAAATGCAATATTCCATTTAGATCCAATTTAGACCCCCTATGGCAAATCAACTGAACAATTTTCATTATGACTCTCTATGCTTTTACCCTATTATCTTTCTGCCCAACCACCCCTAACTCCCCAGGAGTTCTCTCTCTCTACTTCCTGTTAACTCTGAATTCAAAGTAGAATGGTTCTTGCTCACCATCTTACTGAAATTCCTTTTGTTGCTATTTTCTTTGACTGCTTGACTGATAAATTCAATAGATATTTATCAGTCCTTATTTTACTAGACTCAGTCACTACATTTGAGTGTGTGGGTCATTTCCTCCTTCTTTAAACAGGTTCCTTCAGTGGCACCACACTAGTTATCTTTTTACTTTACCTTTACAGTCCTTTTCCTCTGACCACCCCTTAAATGTGGGTGATCTCCTCAATCCCACCCTTGGTTTCCTACTCTCCTCATTGTTTTCATGTTCTTCAGGAGCTTTCTTCCTCATTCAAATTTTCAAGTTCTACCCATAGGCTGACAACTCTTAAATCTCTTCCTCCAGTCTAGATTACTCCTCCTCAAGACAAACTTGGATATCTA
Source organism: Leucopleurus acutus (assembly GCF_964270905.1). Taxonomy (NCBI): domain Eukaryota; kingdom Metazoa; phylum Chordata; class Mammalia; order Artiodactyla; family Delphinidae; genus Leucopleurus; species Leucopleurus acutus. The sequence continues at coordinate 75,402,011 of NC_139144.1, forward strand.
GCTGTCACCAGCATCTCCACATTGTGGTCTCACAGATACCTCAGTTCTAACATGTTCTAATATAAGGCCTCATCATCTCTCATTGTACTATAGAAATAACCTCCCCACTGGTCGCTCCCTCCCTCCAGGTTTCTTCTTCTACATAGTTGACAGAGTGATATTAAAGTCAAATCTGATTATGTCGCCCTAGCCCTTACATTTAAGCCTTTCAAGGATTTGAAATTACTTAACATGGAGCACCAGCCTTTCTGTGATTTGTCTATTACCTGCTTCTCTAGTGTGACCTTTTGTCATCACCTCATGCTGTTTCCTATTCTTTGCTCATGCTATCTTACTTGGCTAAATTGCCCCACTAGCCATTTTCCTCTAAGTCTACTTGACATACTTCTGAAGCAGAACAGCACTTCTGCACTTCTACATATACCATAGCCTTTTCTACATAATAGTATAAGTATTTGCTTCCTTTTTTTTCTCTTCCCTTCAACTTAGAGTTCTTGTAGAGTACAGAGGATAAGAAAAACAAGACAAGGAATAATTAAAATATAGCATGTGCTGTAAAAATGCTACGATAAGAGCAGTTTTTATCCACATGATATAGGTGTTACTATGAAAACTCAGAGAATAGGTACCTAATCCACACAGAATACCCCCAGGGAAAGAAGAAACCTGAGACGAATTTTGAAGAGTCAGTCAGAATTATCCAGATAAATAGAGATTGAATGAGTAGTTGGTAAAGAAAGGATATAAGGAAGAACCTGGCCGCTGTGAAAATCACTAATGAACCATATGGCTGAAGAACACAGTACCATGCAGATGTGTAATGATAAGTCTGGGTAGGGTAGCAAGGGTTAAGTGTGGAAGAGTCCTGTGTGCCGTGAGTACAAATTTGAATTTTATCTTGGAAAGACCCATGCTATAAAATGCTTATTTGACTTTATATCTGATTGTCTTGGAGCGCTTTAATCACCTAATTACTCCTAATTCCAACCCCCAAATCCTAAATCTATGGATGCTCTCATAGATTTTTTCTGTGGTAGCTATGATTTCTGGGGTCTTTGAATTAATGAAATGTTCCGTGATGTCACAGGAGGACAAGCATAGAAGAAAGAAACACAAAAATATGGCAACAGCCACCAAATCCTGAGCAATCTCACTGCCCTCGTGTTAGAAACTTCAAAAAATGTAAGCATCAGAGTGACATCACCAAGATGGCAACATAGTTAGCTCCTGAATTCACTCACCATCATGAGAAGAACAATTAACATCTATTCAGAAACAAGACACCACTAAGAGAATCCTAGAGCACGGGGGTGAGGCTGAAATACCCACTGAACCTCAGAGATCAAGGCAGACTGCATCAGAAGGTGAGAGAAGCAGCTACACATTGACCACATTGACCCTCCCCTAGGACAGTGCAACACTATGCAGAGAGATCTTCTCTGAGCCACTGGTTCGTCCAGAGGGAAAAGAGAACCCAGGGCGGACAACCAATCTCCTTCAACATTGTGGGCTGCTCTGTGGGAGCCCCTACTTTGATCTCGCACTACGGTAATTGCAGAGGAATCTATGGGGCCCAGCCACTGGGAATCTGTGACAGAGAAGCAGGGAGGGGCTTGCAACAATCAACAGACAGATCTTGGCAGACAGTTCATATCTGCAGTGCCTGCGTAGTAAATCCAACCAGCGACATCGTTGGTCTGCAGAACCAAATCAGGGGTACACTTTGACCAGGTAACTTGGGGGGAGGGGGCACAGATCTGACTGATTCAGATCCTCAAGGAGTTTTATCAGCCCTAGAGCCCATTTGTCCACACCCAGTCAAGGTGCTGAGTCATGGCCCCACCCACAGTGAAAAGTACTTTCCAGCCCCATCTGAACAGAAGAGCTAGTGACAACTCCTGGAAGTTGTGTGGCACAGTGGGGCTTGAGTCAAGAGGCAGGTGGACAGGCAGAGCAGATCACCCACAGAGCAAAGCCAGTACCAGTCATGGGGTCTTCCCATGCTATGCACAGGCAGGAAGATTAATTCATAGCCAAGGGTAGCTCTTGGCATCTCTCAAACTGAGAACCTCCTTGGAAAATTGAGAATAGTCTGGAAGGCTATTCCTCTGGCCCCAACTGATCAGAAGGGCTAGCAAAAATACCTGAAAGTTTTGCAGCACAGCAGCACTCAAGCTGAGCAAAGGGCAGACAGAACTGATAGCCTGGAGAGCAAAGCCAGCAGCCCTGTTCAGCCAAGGAGCTTGGGTGTGGGTCAGCTTGAGTTAAGACAACAAAGAGCTTTACTTGTTTTAGAGCAGCTTCTGCAACTGTGTCTGGGCAGAGAATCTAATTCATAGTCTTGCTCATCATTGAATACAGCCTTCAACCCATCCAACAAGGAAACCTAACCCAGAACACATGGGAAGTTGCATAGCTCATTTAACAGTCCCACATACAGTGGCACTTGAACAGAGAGCACAGCCATGGCTTCCCCTATCTGCAGAGCAAACTCAGTGGCCTCATCTGACCAGGGTATTCAGTGCATACTCAGGCCTTATTCAGGCCTCCAAACAATGAACTGCACAGGCCCTGGGCCCTAACCTACTTCCCTGCTAGGACAGGGAAGCTAATTCATAGCCCCCACTGCTACATCCAGTCCCAACCATCTAGTAAGCCTGATCAGAGAATTCAGGCAACTGTGGAGCCTATTCTACAGCCTCACTTGAGTAAGAAACAAAGCCAACAGTCCTATCCAACTGCTCTCAGCTAGTGGCACAACCCCCAATCCCTGTGTTCAGAGTTCTAACAGTTGCCTCACCCAAATATATCATAATATCAGGTTCCACCTGCCCAAAGGCATTAGTGGCAGACACACCCAGAAACCCAAAATGAGCAGACTGATGAAGAACTGTCTCTGGCAAAGCAAACCTGTAAAGTCTGCAAGAGGAGCCCTATTACTCAAATGCACAGATACCAACATAAGGAATTAAGGATCATAAAAAATCAGGTAAATATGACACCACCAAAGGAAACTAATTAAACTCCAATAAGTGACCCTAAAGAAATGGAGATCTATGAACTGTCAGATAAAGAATTCAGAATAATCCTTTTAAGGAAGTTTAGTGACCTACATGAAAACATAGACAGATAACTAAACAAAATTAAGAAATAGAATAATCTATTATTAATAACCCAATATTAAAAACAGTATAAATTTTAATAGCAATAACCTAAAGTGTGATGGGGAGAAGAAGTAAAAGTGTAAAGAATACAAATTCTATTTAAGTTAAGTTGCTATCAATTTAAAATAGGGTGTTATAAGTTTAAGTTGTTTTATGTAAGCCTCATGATAACCACAGGAAAATCTTATAGTATTGTAATTATGCAAAAGAACTCAATAAAGAAGTCAAAGCATATTGATACCAAAAGGCAGAACACAAAAAATGACAGCAGGATAAGAAACAGGGAATGATGGAGCTACAAAATAACCAGAAAACAACTAAAAACATTTTATTGTAGTGAGCCCTTATCTATCAGTAATTACTATAAATATAAATGAATTAAATTCTCCAATTCAAAGACATAGTATGGATGAATGGATTAAAAATTTAAGATCCAAAATGTGCTGTCTACAGGAGACTCACTTTCACCTTAAAGACACAAAGAGTGAAGACACTGAGAGTGAAGGGATGGAAAAAGACATTTCAAGCAGTGGTAACCAAAAGAAAGCAGGGGTAGACAGCTTATATTGCTTACATCAGACAAAACAGACTAAACTAAAAATGGTAAAAAGAAACAAAGAAAGTCATTATATAATGATACAGGGGTCAATGCATCAAAAAGATGTAACTATTTATGAGTCCAACATCACAGCACCTAAGCATATAAAGAAAAAACTAACAGAGCTAAAGAGAAAAACAAATGGTATAGTTACTATAAACAATAATAGTTGAAGACTTTTTTACCCCACTCTCAACAATGGATAGATCATCCACATAGAGAATCAATAAGGAAACAGTGGATTTGATCAACACTATAGATTCCCTAGACCTAAAAGATACATAAAGAACATTCTATCCATTGACAGCAGAATACACATGTGTACTCTCAAGTACACATGTGACATTTTCTAGGATAGACCATATGTTAGACCACAAAACAAGTCTTAACAAATTCAAGAAGAATGGAATAATACTAAGTGTCTTTGCTAATCACAATGGCATGAAACTAGAAATCAACAAGAGGAAACTAGAAAATTCACAAACACATTGAAATTACACAACACTCTCCTGAACATTCAATGGATCAAAGAGGAAATTAAAAGGGAAATAAAAAAGTTTATTAAGACAAACAAAAATAGAGACACGACAAACCAGAACTTACAGGATACAGCAAAAGCAGGCCTTGAAGGCATTATGCTAAGTAAAGGAAGTCAGACAAAGAAAGACAAATACTGCATGATCTCACTTATATGTGGAAACTAAAGCAAAAACAAAAACAAAAAAACCTCGTAGAAAAAGAGATCAGAGGGGCTTCCTTGGTGGCACAGTGGTTGAGAGTCCGCCTGCCGATGCAGGGGACGGGGGTTCATGTCCCGGTCCGGGAAGATCCCACATGCCGCGGAGCAGCTAGGCCCGTGAGCCATGGCTGCTAAGCCTGCGCATCCGGAGCCTGTGCTCCACAACGGGAGAGGCCACAACAGTGAGAGGCCCGCGTACCGCAAAAAAAAAAAAAAGCGAGATCAGAGGACCTTCAAGATGGCGGAAGAGTAAGACTCGGAGATCACCTTCCCATAAATACATCAGAAATACATCTACACGTGGAAAAACTCCCACAGAACACCTACTGAATGCTGGCAGAAGACCTCAGACCTCCCAAAAGGCAAGAAACTCCCCACATACCTGGGTAGGGCAAAAGAAAAAAGAAAAAACAGAGACAAAAGAACAGGGACAGGACCTGCACCAGGGGAGGGAGCTGTGAAGGAGGAAAGATTTCCACATGCTAGGAAGCCCCTTCGCGGGCAGAGACTGCTGGGGGGGGGGGAGGGGGGCGGGGGGTGGAGCGGGGAAGCTTCAGAGCCACGGAGGAGAGTGCAGCCACCGGGGTGCGGAGGGCAAAGTGGAGAGATTCCCTCACAGAGGATCGGAGCTGACCAGCACTCACCAGCCCGAGAGGCTTGTCGGCGCATGAGACACTCAGGCTGCTGCTGCTGCCACCAAGAAGCCTGTGTGCGAGCACAGGTCACTATCCACACCTCCCCTCCCGGGACCCTCTGCAGCCCGCCACTGCCAGGATCCAGTGATCCAGGGACAACTTCCCCGGGAGAACACACAGCGCGCCTCAGGCCAGTGCAACGTCCTGCCGGCCTGTGCCGCCGCAGGCTCGCCCCATACTCCGTACCACTCCCTCCCCCCGGCTTGAGTGAGCCAGAGCCCCCGAATCAGCGGTTCCTTTAACCCCATCCTGTCTGAGCGACGAACAGACGCCCTCAGGGGAAATACACGCAGAGGCAGGCCCAAATCCAAAGCTGAAACCTGGGAGCTGTGAGAACAAAGAAAAGAAAGGGAAATTTCACCCAGCAGCCTCAGAAGCAGTGGATTAAATCTCCACAATCAACTTGATGTACCCTGCATCTGTGGAATACATGAATAGACAATGAATCATCACAAATTGAGGAGGGGGACTTAGGGAGCAATGATATATATATGTATATTTCCTTTTTCTCTTTTTGTGAGTATGTCTATGCTTCTGTGTGTGATTTTTTCTGTATAGCTTTGCTTTTACCATTTGTCCTAGGGTTCTGTCTTGCCTTTTTTTTTTTTTTTTTACTGCTTAAAATTTTTTTTCTCTAAATAATTATTTTTTATTCTAATAGTTTATTTTATTTTATCTTCTTCTTTCTTTCTTTCTTTCTTTTCTCCCTTTTATTCTGAGCCGTGTGGAGGACAGGCTCTTGGTGCTCCAAACAGGCATCAGGACTCTGCCACTGAGATGGGAGAGCCAAGTTCAGGAGACTGGTCCACAACAGACCTCGCAGCTCCATGTAATATCAAACAGTGAAAATCTCCCAGAGATCCCCATCTCAATGCCAAGACCCAACTCCAGTCAACGACCAGCAACCTGGAGTACAGGACACCCTATGCCAAACAACTAGCAAGAAAGGAACACAACCCCACCCATTAGCACAGAGGCTACCTAAAATCATAATAAGGCCACAGATACCCCAAAACACACCACCAGACATGGACCTGCCTACCAGAAAGACAAGATCCAGCCTCATCCCCCAGAACACAGGCATTAGTCCCCTCCACCACGAAGCCTACACAACCCACTGAACCAACCTTAGCCACTGGGGACAGATACCAAAAACAATGGAAACTACAAACCTGCAGCCTGCGATAAGGAGACCCCAAACACAGTAAGTTAAGCAAAATGAGAAGACAGAGAAACACACAGCAGATGAAGGAGCAAGGCAAAAACCCACCAGACCTAAAAAATGAAGAGGAAGTAGGCAGTCTACCTGAAAAAGAATTCAGAATAATGATAGTAAAGATGATCCAAAATCTTGGAAATAGAATGGAGAAAATACAAGAAACGTTTAACAAGGACCTAGAAGAACTAAAGAGCAAACAAACAGTGATGAACAACACAATAAATGAAATTAAAAATTCTCTAGAAGGGATCAATACCAGAATAACTGAGGCAGAAGAACAGATAAGTGACCTGGAAGATAAAATAGTGGAAATAACTACTGCAGAGAGGAATAAAGAAAAAAGAATGAAAAGAATTGAAGACAGTCTCAGAGACCTCTGGGACAACATTAAACACACCAACATTTGAATTATAGGGGTCCCAGAAGAAGAAGAGAAAAAGAAAGGGACTGAGAAAATATTTGAAGAGATTATAGTTGAAAACTTCCTAATATGGAAAAGGAAATAGTTAATCAAGTCCAGGAAGCACAGAGAGTCCCATACAGGATAAATCCAAGGAGAAACATGCCAAGACACATATTAATCAAACTATCAAAAATTAAATACAAAAAATAAATATTAAAACCAGCAGGGGAAAAACAACAAGTAACACATAAGGGAATCCCCATAAGGTTAACAGCTGATCTTTCAGCAGAAGCTCTGCAAGCCAGAAGGGACTGGCAGGTCATATTTAAAGTGATGAAAGAGAAAAACCTACGACCAAGATTACTCTACCCAGCAAGGGTCTCATTCAGATTTGACGGAGAAATTAAAAGCTTTACAGACAAGCAAAAGCTAAGAGAATTCAGCAGCACCAAATCAGCTCTACAACAAGTGCTAAAGGAACTTCTCTAAGTGGGAAACACAAGAGAAGAAAAGGACCTACAAAAAAACACCCCAAACAATTAAGAAAATGGTAATAGGAACATACATATCCATAATTACTGTAAACGTGAATGGATTAAATGTTCCAACCAAAAGACACAGGCTTGCTGAATGGAAACAAAAACAAGACCCATATATATGCTGTCTACAAGAGACCCACTTCAGACCTAGGGACACATACAGACTGAAAGTGAGGGGATGGAAAAAGATATTCCATGCAAATGGAAACCAAAAGAAAGCTGGAGTAGCAATTCTCATATCAGACAAAATAGACTTTAAAACAAAGACTATTACAAGAGGCACAGAAGGACATTACATAATGATCAAGGGATCAATCCAAGAAGAAGATATAACAATTGTAAATATTTATGCACCCAACAGAGGAGCACCTCAATACATAAGGAAATTACTAACAGCCTAAAAGGGGAAATTAACACAATCATAGTAGGGGACTTTAACACCCCACTTTGACCAATGGACAGATCATCCAAAATGAAAATAAATAAGGAAACACAAGCTTTAAATGATACATCAAACAATATGGACTTAATTGATATTTACAGGACATTCCATCCAAAAACAACAGAATACACATTCTTCTCAAGTGCTCATGGAACATTCTCCAGGATAGATCATATCTTGGGTCACCAATAAAGCCTTGGTAAATTTAAGAAAATTGAAATTGTATCAAGTATCTTTTCTGACCACAACGCTATGAGACTAGATATCAATTACAGGAAAAAATTTGTAAGAAATACAAACACATGGAGGGTAAACAACACACTACTTAATAACCAAGAGATCACTGAAGAAATCAAGAGGAAATCAAAAAATACCTAGAAGCAAATGACAATAAATAGAGGGAACTTAACTCAACATAACAAAGGCCATATATGACAAACGCACAGCTAACATTGTACTCAATGGTGAAAAACTGAAACCATTTCCAGTAAGATCAGGAACAAGACAAGGTTGCCCACTCTCACCACTATTATTCACCATAGTTTTTGAAGTTTTAGCTACAGCAATCAGAGAAGAAAAAGAAATGAAAGGAATCCAAATTGGAAAAGAAGAAGTAAAGCTGTCACTGTTTGCAGATTACATGATACTATACATAGAGAATCCTAAAGCTGCTACCAGAAAACTACTAGAGCTAATCAATGAATTTGGTAAAGTAGCAGGATACACAATGAATGTACAGAAATCTCTTGCATGCCTCTACACTAATGATGAAAAATCTGAAAGAGAAATTAAGGAAATACTCCTATTTACCATTGCAACATGAAGAATAAAATACCTAAGAATAAACCTACTTAAGAAGACAAAAAACCTGTATGCAGAAAACTATAAGACACTGATGCAAGAAATTAAAGATGATACAAACATATGGAGAGATATACCATGTTCTTGGATTGGAAGAATCAACATTGTGAAAATGGCTCTACTACCCAAAGCAGTCTACAGATTCAATGCAATCCCTATCAAACTACCACTGGCATTTTTCACAGAACTAGAACCAAAAATTTCACAATTTGTATGGAAACACAAAAGACCTCGAGTAGCCAAAGCAATCTTGTGAAAGAAAAATGGAGCTGGAAGAATCAGGCTCCCTGACTTCAGACTATACTACAAAGCTACAGTAATCAAGACAGTATGGTACTGGCACAAAAACAGAAATATAGATCAATGGAACAGGATAGAAAGCCCAGAGATAAACCCACGCACATATGGTCACCTTATCTTTGATAAAGGAGGCAAGAATATATAGTGGATAAAAGACAGCCTCTTCAATAAGTGGTGCTGTGAAAACTGGACAGCTACATGTAAAACAATGAAATTAGAACTCTCCCTAACACCATACACAAAATTAAACTCAAAATGGATTAAAGACCTAAATGTAAGGCCAGACACCATCAAACTCTTAGAGGAAAACATAGGCAGAACACTCTTTGACATAAATCACAGCAAGATCCTTTTGACTCACCTCCTAGAGAAATGGAAATAAAAACAAAAATAAACAAATGGGACCTAATGAAACTTAAAGCTTTTGCACAGCAAAGGAAACCATAAACAAGATGAATAGACAATGCTCAGAATGGGAGAAAATATTTGCAAATGAAGCAACTGACAAAGGATTAATCTCCGAAACATACAAGCAATACATACAGCTCAATATCAAAAAAACAAACAACCCAATCCAAAAAGCGGCAGAAGACCTAAATAGACACTTCTCCAAAGAAGATATACAGATTGCCAACAAACATGTGAAAGAATGCTCAACATCATTAATCATTAGAGAAATGCAAACCAAACTATAATGAGATATCATCTCATACTGGTCAGAATGGACATCATGAAAAAATCTACAAACAATAAATGCTGGAGAGGGTGTGGAGAAAAGGGAACACTCTTGCAGTGTTGGTGGGAATGTAAATTGATACAGCCACTATAGAGAACAGTATGGAGGTTCCTTAAGAAACTAAAAATAGAACTAGCATACGACCCAGCAATCCCACTACTGGGCATATACCCTGAGAAAACCATAATTCAAAAATAGTCATATACCAAAATGTTCATTGCAGTTCTATTTACAATAGCCAGGACATGGAAGCAACCTAAGTGTCCATCAACAGATGAATGGATAAAGAAGATGTGGCACATATATACAATGGAATATTACTCAGCCGTAAAAAGGAACGAAACTGAGTTATTTGTAGTGAGGTGGATGGACATAGAGACTGTCATAAAGAGTGAAGTTAAGTCAGAAAGAGAAAAACAAATACCATATGCTAACACATATATATGGAATCTAAAAGAAAAGAATAAAAGAAAAAAAAATATTCAGAAGAACCTAGGGGCAAGACAGGAATAAAGATGCAGACCTACTAGAGAATGGACTTGAGGATACGGGGAGGGGGAAGGGTAAGCTGGGACAAAGTGAGAGAGTGACATGGACATATATACACTACCAAATGTAAAATAGATAGCTATTGGGAAGCAGCTGCATAGCACAGGGAGATCAGCTTGGTGCTTTGTGACCACCTAGAGGGGTGGGATAGGGAGGTTGGGAGGGAGGGAGATGCAAGAGGGAAGAGATATTGGGACATATGTATATGTATAACTGATTCACTTTGTTATAGAGCAGAAACTAACACAACATTGTAAAGCAATTATACTCCAATAAAGATGTTAAAAAACAAACAAACAAAAAAGATCAGACTTGTGGCTACCAGAAGTTGGTGGTCGGAGTGGTGAGGAATTGGAGGAAGGTGGTGAAAAGATACAAACTTCAGTACTAAGATAAATAAGTACCTTAGTACTTATATAAGTACTACAACTAGTACTTATATAATATAATGTATTTCAATGTGATGACCATATTTAACAATATTGTATGACATACAGGAAAGTCGTTAAGAGGAAATTTTTTTTTTCTTTTCTTCTTTCTGTTTTTTTTTACTGTATCTATATGATAAGATGGATGTCAGCTGAACCTATTGTGGTAATCATGTCACAGTATGTGTAAATTAAATCATCATGCTGTATTCCTCAAACATATATAATGATTATGTCAATTATTTCACAAACAAGCTGAAAAAATAAAATAATGTTAAAATAATTATAAAAATAAAAGATGACAGAAGCTCCTCCCAACCCACCTGGAAATGTAAGCATCAAAACAACTCTTCAAGGAATTCCTTGGTGGTGCAGTGGTTAGGAATCCGCCTGCCAATGTAGAGGACACAGGTTCGAGCCCTGGTCCAGGAAGACCCCACATGCCGTGAGGCAACAAAGCTCGTGTGCCATAACTACTGAGCCTGCACTCTAGAGCCCGCGAGCCACAAGTACTGAGCCCACATACAACAACTACTGAAGCCCGTGTGCCTAGAGCCCGTGCTCCACAACAAGAGAAGCCACTGCAATGAGAAGCCCACACACCACAATGAAGAGTAGCCCCCACTTGCCGCAATGAAGACCCAACACAGCCAAAAATAAAATGTAAATAAATATATAAATTTATATATAAGACACCTCTTCAAACCATAGAAATGTTGGTGAGAGAGGTTAAGGATTGAGACCACACAACAACTAAGTGGTGGTGCTAATCTCATGGTGCCTGACTCTGAAGACTACAAACTTTCTGCTTTGTGACAATGACTCTTAGCACCAATCAAAGAATATTAGGATGTTGAGGTAAGTTCCCTCTATGCCTACTTTCTGGAGAGTTTTTTATCATAAATCGGTGTTGAATTTTGTCAAAAGCTTTTTCTGCATCTATTGAGATGATCATATGGTTTTTATCCTTCAGTTTGTTAATATGGTGTATCACATTGATTGATTTGTGAATATTGAAGAATCCTTGTATTCCTGGGATAAACCCCACTTGATGGTGGTGTGTGATCCTTTTAATGTGCTGTTGGATTCTGTTTGCTAGTAGTTTGTTGAGGATTTTGCATCTATGTTTATCAGTGATATTGGTCTGTAGTTTTCTTTTTTTGTGACATGTTTGTCAGGTTTTGGTATCAGGGTGATGGTGGCCTCATAGACTGAGTTTGGGAGTGTTCCTCCCTCTGCTATATTTTGGAAGAGTTTGAGAAGCATAAGTGTTGGCTCTTCTCTAAATGTTTGATAGAATTTGCCTGTGAAGCCATCTGGTCCTGGGCTTTGTTTGTTGGAAGATTTTTAATCACAGTTCAAATAAACAAGTGGGACCTAATGAAACTTAAAAGCTTTTGCACAGCAAAGGAAACCATAAACAAGATGAAAAGACAATGCTCAGAAAGGGAGAAAATATTTGCAAATGAAACAACCGACAAAGGATTAACCTCCAAAATATACAAGGAGCTCATGCAGCTCAATATCAAAAATACAAACAACCCAATCCAAAACTGGGCATAAGATCTAAATAGACATTTCTCCAGAGAAGATATACAGATTGCCAACAAACACGTGAAAGAATGCTCAACATCATTAATCATTAGAGAAATGCAAATCAAAACTACAATGAGGTATCACCTCACACCAGTCAGAATGGCCAGCATCAAAAAATCTACAAACAATAAATGCTGGAGAGGGGTGGAGAAAAGGGAACCCTCTTGCACTGTCGGTGGGAATGTGAATTGATACAGCCACTATGGAGAACAGTATGGAGGTTCCCTAAAAAACTAAAAATAGAACTACCATATGACCCAGCAATCCCACTACTGGGCATATACCCTGAGAAAACCATAATTCAAAAAGAGTTATGTACCACATGTTCATTGCAGCATTATTCTCAATAGCTGGAACATGGAAGCAACCTAGGTGTCCACTCACAGATGAATGGATGAAGAAGATGTGGCACATATATACAATAGAATATTACTGACTCATAAAAAGAAACGAAACTGAGTTATTTGTATTGAGGTGGATGGATCTAGAGTCTGTCATACAGAGTGAAGTAAGTCAGAAAGAGGAAAACAAATACCGCATGCTAACACATAGATATGGAATCTAAAAAAAAAAAAAAAAAGTTTCTGATGAACCTAGGGGAAGGACAGGAATAAAGACGCAGATGTAGAGAATGGACTTGAGGACACAGGGAGGGGGAAGGGTGAGCTGGGACGAAGTGAGAGAGTAGCATTGACATATATACACTACCAAATGTAAACCAGATAGCTAGTGGGAAGCAGCTGCATAGCACAGGGATGTCAGTTTGGTGCTTTGTGCCCACCTAGAGGGGTGGGATAGGGAGGGTGGGAGGGAGACGCAACAGGGAGGGGATATTGGGATATATGTATACATATAGCTGATTCACTTTGTTATACAGCAGAAACTAACGCAACATTGTAAAGCAATTATACTCCAATAAAGATGTTTAAAAAAAAAAAAGAATATTAGGAAATGGCAACAAGGTAGGATATATCTTAGCTACTAAAGATAGCAAGACTGGAATTGACAGCACTATGTGAAAATGTGTACACGATAAGTCAAATTCAAAGAAAACACACATTAAAACTATAACAGATGGAATAAAATTGTGATTGACATTAATGGTTGACGAGACTTATATACACAGTTTAAAGAACAATGGTTAAAAAAAATAGAAAGTGTTTGTCTGCAGCCAATGTGCATGTTGTCCCTAGACCACTGCACTTAATGAGGCTTTCAACCCTTCCCAGCCATGCAACTCCTTTTGACTGATACCACCTAAAGGTCCACTAAGATCAGGTAAATTTCTCTTATACAAACTTATTATAAAATAAAAGGTAATCTGTGTGCCTAAGGAATAAAAATGTTATCTAAGAAAAACCGAGAAGACTGATATATGTTAGTTATCCTTTCTCATCTTTTAGAAGACATATTTCATAAGACACATAATAAGATCATTTTCTGGGTTTTGCCTAGAATTGACTGGCATATGCATATCCTTTGCGATTTGTTTTTTCCTTTGGGAATCACTCTTCCACACAAGGAAATGAACTTGGGAAGAAGGTGGTTGTAAGAAAAGTTGTATTGGGTGAGTTCTAATATTTACTGTACAGATGATTTTCAACCTACATATATTTTTATTATCTTCATAGAGTGAATAGAGAACCTAGTTCTACATTTTTTTTTGAAAATTCTTTGTATATCCACTACTGAAAAGTTGAAGTAAATATACATGTAGAGATCTATGTTTAGTTTTGGATTTCAACTACTCCTATTTTGTGGTTGTTTTATTAAACAATCTACCAGGTCCTTATTCTTTTCTCTTTTCTAGATTAACATAAAATTTGCAAAAGAAAATCTTCCTCTATCATTTGGAATTCAAATAATGATATACTGAGCATCTATTTTGTACCTGGAGGCTACAGACTTAGCTAAAAAGCAGTGACCTGAAATCAGTAATAATCACCAGGAATGCAGATTGGGAGATTAAATCTGGGAGATCATAGAACCATGTCTCCATCTAAAAATCAAATGGAAAAAAAGAAAAAGAAAAGAATAGAAAGCTCAGTTACTGATGTAGTTTTTCTACATTGAGATATTAAAGGAACTCTTTTTCCCAGTTCTAGTTTTCTAGTTCTAGTTTTCTCCCACTTCTACTCATTCTTCAGTATTTTTTGAACGTTCATTTACAAGCAAGTCACAATAATTATGAACTCCACGAAGCTAGACACTCATTAATTTTGTATCCTCAGCACCTCTAATTTCCTCTTATTTAGTAAATGGTAGGCAAGTATTTGTTGAAAATAGAAATGAATGGATAATCAATAGTAATAAATTCCGATATAATTCTACAAAATATTAAGTGCAAGAAGATTATTAGTCTCATTCTGATAAACATTTCTAGAGCACATGTTTACTGTTATTTATTCTTTTGCTTGTTTTATCTTAATGGGTACTTCAGATAATGTAACTGTTGATAAATGTTTTAACTAAAGTTATCAGAAAACCATTACAATTAAAGTTAAATCTTCTTAACATATTACTATTAGAACCTGCTTTGACTCACATTGATACAAAACTGAAATGAGTGTTGAAAAATGAATTGTTATATTTTATGCATAACAATTCTTATGGGCATAACTAATTATTACAAATTAATAAATTAAGACATCCTTTTGTTAAATAAATTTGCATATGGAACGTTTACTATAAAAATTTGACTTCAATTTCTTGAGGTATTTTTTTCCCCAAGAAACTGATGATATATTTTCATAAGCAGCCATTAGACATACATGCCATTCCACATTGTCATCTTCTTTCCCAAGAGTTAGCAACTTGGTGAGTGGATTTCCAGTGGGTCCAGTGTTACTCTCGGGAGACTGGTGTCCATGCTGTACCAGAAGTGCACTGCTTGGTGTTGGAGGGTGTGACCGTTTAAGAGTCTGGTGAACGATCTGGTGGTCAAGGGTCATGAAAGGTTTTACTTGCTGTCTCTGAACTTTCTGTAGCTGAGTCCTAGCAGAACTTTCCAGGTGTGCTGGGACCTACCAAATAAAAACCAAACAAATGCAATGTGTAGCATCATCTGGTAAATGAGTTCCACTTTCAACAATTGGATTATGACAATAAACACTATAACATCTAGTTTGTTTCTAATTTATTGTCTATGCTTCTGTCATAATTTACATAAGATATTAATGGACTATAGTTTTTGAGAAGTCATTAAAACTTTACTAAAATATTTTAAATGCTAACCAAGTGTTTAAGAATAGCTCTTAAAATAATATGCAACTGAAACCAACTTGGAATAAATATAAAAGCAGCAAAACTTTTTGAGGGTCTGTAAAAGAATGACTAAAATAATAAAAGGAAAACACAGCTGATTTACTATTATTAGTGATTTTTATATAACATATATCTCTTGTATTCCTTTATATTACATATAAATATTCCATTGTCTATAATCTCTATTTTTAATGAAAGATTTTAAAAAATTATCCATGAGGGAGCAGAGACTAGAAATATATATACTAAATATTGTCTGATACTTTATGGGTGGTGAAAATCTAGGTGATTTTTTTCAGTTTTCTGTATTTTCTGGAGTTTCTATACTGAGTTTTATTTTAATTTTTAAAAAATCTTAATTTTAAACTCTTCCATATTCTCACTTTATAATAACAATACTTTGGTAGAATCATTATGAATTGACAGAAAGAAGCATTCAGAGAAAAATCTAACCAGTGTCATGTGCCAACTAAGCAACTATCCAGTATATTGAAATCCCTATTTCAAATCATAGACATAAAATTCTGGGCATCTTCAGTGTAGCTATCATAGTTAATGATATACCATTATTTGTATAAGGACAATTTTAAGTATTTCAAGCTTTCCCTTTAAAAACCTCTGAAAATAGTATTGCCTGCCAGTCCCCTTTATATTTACTATGCTGCGATGTGACTTCTAATACATTTTCCTCAAGTGGCCTATATATAAACCTATTTAATATTTCCCTCGTGTTAAACAATAGTAAAGATTGCTGTACAGTGCTTATTTTTCCTTTTATTTCAGCTACACAAACTACTCCTTAAATCCCTTAACATGCATTAGCTCAGATAAATAGCCTTTACAAAGTACTTTGCATTTAAATTAGCTGGTTTGGGGTACAATATTGTAGTAGTTACTTTAGTTTAATTCTGTTATGCTGACATTTTTAGCATTATTTTAATTGTACTACCATAAAATAATTTTTCAGTCATATAAAAAAGATTAAGATTGGTAATAAAGATTACACATATTACTAATTATATTGCTGTGAGCTTTAAAGTTGTAAAACAACATTTCATTAAAATGCCTGTGGTAATTTTTGGGGGGTAGCTATTTAGATTATCCTACAGTTTTAAATTAATCCTTAATCCACATACATTTACAAAATATACACTATAAACAGCATTTTCAGATTCACAAATCTGAATGACTTTCACACAACGTAACTGAATGCTAAAGAACATTGTATATTATTTTAAGAAAAGTATGTTGAATCAGAATTTACAACATTCATTAACTAATTCATTTTTCACTTTTCATCTGTGGATGATAGTACTTATTGTGTTTTGTGTTATATCAGGAGTCCAAGGGAAGTCATAAATGTGATCCTAGGGCTCTAGGAATTTACAATATACTTGGGCAATATTAATATCAACTACAGCAAAAATGATGATGATGATAAAAATAATAATATGCAGCAGGTATCAGGCACTGTGCTAAGCATTTTACACACATTGTTTCATTTAATCCTTGTTACAACCTTAGGAGATAGGTATCAATAGTACCCCCATTGCACCATATAATTGAAGCCACTGAGACTTAGAGAGGTTAAATGGTGTGGCTGTTATCACTCTGCTAGTAAGAGATGGAACTGGAATACAGGGCCTGGCTTCCTAAACAGTACATGATATTGGCTCCTGATTGAAATGACTGGAATACAAAGAAAAAGCTCAGTAATGTATACAATGAATTTAGAATGCCACAAGAAGCAGTGGTTTTAAAAAACTAATTGAAAGAGAAAATGGTTATAAATCAGGTGTTGGAAGGAGATGGTCCTGGGATAGGGGACAGAAAGAAGGAAAACTCAAATGTAAAAGATCAAAATGAAAGAAGAAAAGAAGTTGGGAGCCAGTCACAAATATTAGTCATGAAAAGGAATTCACATGAATACTTTTCCTTTCTCAAAGCAAAACTACCATCTCATTAGATCACTCTATACAGAGACGCAATAAAAAATACGAAATTCTAATTCTGCCTAAATTATTGGTTATTTATAGGGAATTACAAGGGTTTAGCAGGCAAAAGTGAAGACTCTCTTGGATCCTACATCTATATACAACATCTGTATACAACATCTATAAACTAAGCATGAGAATCTGAAAGATCAGTGGAGCCAGGGAAGATTAAATGGAATGCAATGAAATTACTCCCCAGTAAACCTCCGTCTTTTCCAAGCATGGACTGATATCAGAACAATGAGACAACTAACTGTAAAACACCAGTTAAACCATGTGCAGTCAATTTTAAAATACTTTTAAATTGCCTGGGATCTGAAGACACAACTATAGAACTATCTGTTGGATTGGTTTCACTGAAGGTCTTGGTAGTTGGTGAGATGAAGTAAATGAAACTATATGTTGCCATTGTTCATTTATTCATTTATTTAAGAAATACTTTTGAGTGTCAAGTGTGTGTGCACTGAGTCGTGCATTGAAGGTAAAAGGGAGATAACCACAGTATCTGCCTTCAAAGAGCTCGTAGTCTAGTCAGGGAAGAAAAATAAGAGATCTCCAAGGGCAAGGGCTGCATTTATCTTGCTGGCTGCTGGACTGCCATACTTCCTATACATAACCCAGAGAGGGGCACACAGCTGGCACTTAAAAATATGTGTTCACATGTGTTCAATGAGTGATTTTATGAATGAATCATTAAAGTACAGTGTGTGAATAACTATGGGTGACTGCAGAGAGCTTTGGGAACCCACTAGAGGAAGCAGGTAAACCATAATCAGAATACCAAAGTCTTCACCTAGAAGGCTAGAGCAGCTGTAGACTGTGATTTTGGTTCTTTGGACTATCAAAGAGATTAAGACCACCCAGATGTAGGGAAGTTTTGCTATTGAGAGTAATAAGTAAAACATTATCTCCTAACTCTGAATTATGTCTCAGCATTATCTCTCTGGCATGCTGTTATTGCAAACTAAAAATAATGATGGTCAGCTTAAGTTCAAGGTTTTGTCTATGTGCAGAGATCTGTTTTATTTCAATTAAAAGAATTTATTTACTTATATTCTCCCTCTTTTCCAAAACATTATAAATAAATATGAGGCATAAATGTGGTGAGAGGTATTTATACCAGAAAATGTAGGCTGAAGATTAATATTGCAATCGAGTACAAAATTTACCCATGAGCATCCTGACAGCCAAGGAAAAAGGAAAATTTTAAAAACATATTAGGTGGAGCCTTGTGAAATTGCAGATATTTGACAATTTTTGATCTACGAATCGTCCCTTCTGTATAGTTCAACCTAATATATATTTCTTAATAAGTAATTAAATCATGCCAGCTCTGAGGAAAGACAAATATTTTTCAGAATAATATCTGAGAATTTATAAACCAGATATTTTCATGGAAGACTTGAATGATATCTTGAACAAAATTCCAACTTGCAAAATAGGCAGTGAAGTTCTTTATATGCCCATATTTAAAAATAAATATTTATCATCTTCAATTGAGTTAGCTGGGAAACATAATCTGAAACTTGCCTGTAGGATGTTTATTGGGGGGTGCTCTCAGAATCGGCGCTGCAGTAGGGTGAGGGAAACAGGATCAGGTGGAGGCAAGAGTGGTTCAGTCATGAAGGGGATAATGTTGGCCATGCACCGTAACATCCACTACATTTATTCTTGATCAAAGGCCCAAAGCATAATATGAATCAGCTCAAGTGAAAGCCCAAACATATAACTTTATAGTGATCTGACTTGACCCTTAGATACCTTAGACAGCACTTAGAGCAGGCAGAGCAATGTTTTCCAAATCAATTTATATTTCAGACCCCATATTTAAATACACTAACCTAGAGGATCACCTGGTTAGACCACTAACCCAATATCAATTATCTCAACCTAGGCTTTCAATAGAAATTATGTTGTTTTTTTCCAAAAAGTTCCATTATTTGGAGTTACAAAAATGAAACTTAGCTTAAAACATCCAATTATTTTTTAAAATATGTTTCAAATGTAGTTAAGCTCTCATATAAAGGGATGTGGATATTTTAAAAAATTAGAAATGCATGTATTGATGAGCTTTAAAAAATGCTTAGATTCATTAATAAGAGAACCAAGCAATGTGCTTAATGGGTCAATTGAAGTATTTTTTTTAAATTAGAAATACATAAATTCCTGCAAGTACAACAAGCTAATGGGAAGAAATTGGTCAGGAAGAAAAAAGCATTCTGGTTGTAGAAAATATAATCACTGGGGAATCACAATCACAAATACAAAATGTATGTATCTAATTCAAAAAGAGCCATGTACCACAATGTTCATTGCAGATCTATTTACAATAGTCAGGACATGGAAGCAACCTAAGTGTCCATCGACAGATGAATGGATAAAGAAGATGTGGCACATATATACAATGGAATATTACTCAGCCATAAAAAGAAAAAAAATTGAGTTATTTGTAGTGAGGTGGATGGACCTAGAGACTCATACAGAGTGAAGTAATGAGGAACGAGGAAAACAAATACCGTATGCTAACACCTATATATGGAATCTAAAAAAAAAAAAGTTCTGAAGAACCTGGGGTCAGGACAGGAGTAAAGACGCAGACATAGAGAATGGACTTGAGGACACGGGGAGGGGGAAGGGTAAGCTAGGATGAAGTGAGAGAGCAGCATTGACATATATACACTACCAAATGTAAAATAGATAGCTAGTGGAGAGCAGCTGCACGGCACAGGGAGATCAGCTCTGTGCTTTGTGTCTACCTAGAGGGTTGGGATAGGTAGGGTGGGAGGGAGACGCAAGAGAGAGGAGATACGGGGATATATGTAGAGCTGTTTCACTTTGTTATATAGCAGAAACAAACACACCATTGTAAAGCAATTATACTCCAATAAAGATGTTAAAAAAAATTCATGTATCTGTAGGGTTTTTTTTCCTTCCCCTATTTTTAGACTAGAATAGATGCAGGAATCCTGACTATTGACAGCATTGATGGAAATTCATGAGCCAGCAGCCCAATGCCATAGAAAAAGGTCAGATCTCATTCTCTGACACTACAGAAGATGATTTAGGGTATCTAATACCTGAATTTTCTTTTGTTTGTTTTGTTTTTTAATTCCAGAGTTTAGATCCAGTCTTGGGAGGTTTCAACTCTGTAAATCAGCAAATATTTAATTAGAAATTAAGGCTAACAAAATGTTATGTGGCCCTATATGCATTTGTATTTAAAATCTCCTGGTAGGTAGAAGAGCTATGGAGTAATGCGGGCCAGGCAAGCAGTGCTGGCTAGAAGGAGGCATTCTTATTTTCACACAGTGGTTTTCAAATTATGCTCCTAAATACATGAATTAATTCTCCCAATTTACGTTTCATTGTTCCACACTGTAGTCTTTTGATTTAGTTCTCATATGGGTTTCAGTCCTATCCAGTAGATAAACAACAAGGAGAGTTGTTTTTTGCTTTTTGGGTTTTTTTGCGGTACGCGGGCCTCTCACTGTTGTGGCCTCTCCCGTTGCGGAGCACAGGCTCCGGACGCGCAGGCTCAGCGGCCATGGCTCACGGGCCCAGCCGCTCCGCGGCATGTGGGATCTTCCCTGCCCGGGGCACGAACCCGTGGCCCCTGCATCGGCAGGCGGACAAGGAGAGTATTTTGAATGAGGAAATTTTAGAAACAATTGGGTGGATAGTTGTACAAAAAAACAAAAACACCAACCCTGTGATTCTCTGTCTATAATATTGTCTACTTGTATCATATCTTCTTAAATATTGCTACAAATCATATAAATACTTTTAAACATAATTCATATATATGCATATATATGATAGCCTCTTTAAAAAGTTACCTTTTTATAGAGAGACCATAAGATAATCATAAAAGCCCTCAGCTAATTCTTTTAACATTCACTCAGCAAACATTTAAGGAGAGTTTGTTCTTTGTTAACGCCAGTCCCAAGGGAAAGTCATTCCTCTCCAGAAAGCAGGTCTATGATCCATGTGTCACCATCCACCTGGAGATCACTTATCTAAACTGAGGGCACAGAACCTGGGAGGAGATGAAACACCCTCTGGGTACTGGCCTTTTGAAATTCAAAACTAAAAAGTCGTGGCAAACATCACACAAGCAATCATCTGAATAACAAGACATTTTATCACCATTAATTTGACTAGCCAAACCAATCAGGCAAATATGGGCACCTACTTAATGAGTGTGTTTAGATTATCTGCAAAAAGAGAAACAGAAATATTTTCAGCAAGAAAAATATTTATTCTATACATATTTACTATGTAGTGATAGTAAGTAAAAACACATGCACTACCGCTAAACACACACACATACACATACAGGCAGGTGTATACACACAGCCCCATCAAAAAGCAAGACAGACAATCCCATTCACTACAACATGACAACCCTCATTTAATTTTGTTAATTTTGTACTAAGGTTGAAATTAATAAATGAAGTAAAAGCTTGGACTTCACAAGTGAGTAATAGGTAACTATTAATTATGTTCCTAGTAGCAGAGGTATATAAGAAGAAATCTATTTTGGGGGGCTTATGAATCTACTACCTCATAGATACCTACTCATAAAAGCCACATGACGTTTGTTAATATTCTGTAGCAAAGATTAATAACTCGCTTCTTCAAATCTTACTTTCTTCACAGCAGTCTTTGGATATGATATACCCATAAATCTCATCCTGACTAAACCTAAAATTATACAGTCGAGCTTGTCTGATTGAGATATAACTACTGAACAAAGTAGGGCCGGGTTCATCAAAAGTTTTACTTAGGTTTCTGAATAACTGTCAGCATATTTCAGCTGAGCATTATATAATCCAAAGCTATTTAATGGATAATAATATAAAATGTGATTGTAACATATTCCTTCAGTCCCTATCACTTGAATTTGGATAATTCCAATGGTGTGTCTTTAGAAGAGATCCACACTTAAGAGACTTTAAAGAGGCATGAATATTATTAAGCATAGTTTTCCTAATTCAATAGTGTTCTAGCAGTAAAAATGCTTGCACTCTATGCACACTTATATTATTACTGTAAAGACTAAGCTTCCCTTATAACTCCATCTATCTCCATTTATACTTGCATTGATTTGCTTTGTTTATGTTAGTATCTCAGGAAAATTACCATTTTATATCTTTAAAAGAATTAGAACTAATGCCAGAAATAACTGTGGTTTATTTAGTCTGATCTGTTTTATAAGTGTATGTGTATATAGAAATTTAGAGCCATAAATATCAACTAAGAATCACAGCAGACACTGACCACTTCCCACTGACCTCAAAATTACACAGCAGCCATGTACACACTAAAGTCAACCGGCAATATCATCAATAACAAAAATAAGTTAATATGAAAAATGCAGATAACTTAAGCCATAATACTTTAAAATATATTTGACAATGCATTCTCAGGCTTAGTATTCATTAATTCTATAAATATTTTTGAGTGCCACTACACATCAGGTTTTATGCAACTGTGATAAGCTCTGGGGATATAATTATGAACAAAATAGACATAACCCAGTCTTCAAAGAGTTCACAGTCTACTAGGAGAAATAGATAATTAAAATATAATTATAACACAATGTGATAAACCCTGTGAAAGTAAAAGTTGTCACAAAATCAAGCAGAAAGACCTAGATAAAATGGAAAAGAGTCATTCAAATGACAGTTTCTGCTATTAATTTCACTGATTCATTCACTTAATAGATATGTGTGTGCCTATATATATATATATACTGGCTACTATATATAGTAGTAGCCAGTTGTGTGGGTAACAATGATGAATAAAGTGAAACATGGTCCCTTTCCCCATGCAGCTTATGGACAGGTGGAAGAGACAGATTTTAATCTAATAATCATACAAATGACTGTAAATTTTCAAGTGTAACAAGTGATAGGCAGGAGAGATACGCATGACTATGAGCCTGTAGAAAAAGATTATCTAGACAGAAGTTAGGGACAACTTTCCTAAAGAAGGGATGATAGGGCTGGATCTGGAGGATGAGTAGGAAATAAAGAGAGGAAGAGTAGAAAAAACATTTAGAGAGATAAAGCAGCATATGTGAAGACTCTAGTGGGAAGAAACAAGATGAAAAAAATGCACTGAAAGGAGATGATAGGACTAGAGCAGAGTGTGGTATGAGGCTGGGGAGGCCAGTAGGGCCAATTCATGCAATCTTTTCGGTATACAAAGATGTCTTATTTTCTTTATCATAAGGAAAGGGGCAGTAGCAGTTCAGTGGGATGAATTTTAGAGAGGGAAAATGAGAGAGTCTAGGAAAGAAAAAAGGGCTGCTTGAACTAGGGTCATGTGATAAGGGTTGCATAGTCACATGGAAACAAGTAGATGGATTCAAGAGATGTTTAGAAATGGATTAAGAAATGACACCTGAGGTTTCTGGCTTAAGTGACTAAATAGATAGTGATGGCTTTCACAGAGAAGACTAGGTTTTTTGAGGGGGACAGAGAATTATAAGGTCAGTTTTGAACACGTTGAGTTTGTGATGTTTTGAAAGTGTCCAAGAAGGTATGTGAAGTAGGCAGCTGCATTTATGGGTATGGAATTCAGAGGTAAGGTATGGACTCTGGATAAAATTTACATAACATCTACACTGAGGTGATAACTGAGATGATTGTTGGAGGATGTACAGAATAGAAGATGAGAGGACCTAGTGCCAAAGATGGTTAACTCCCATGTTCTAATTACACGTAGGGAAATCTATTCCGATTCTAAACTTTATTTTTCCCTTTGGCTCCATTGATTTTTTTCTCACATTTTGCAAAATGCTTATTTGAAGTTTGTGTGTGTTACATTGTCAGGTAAATCCTCCTTAATTAATAGTTAGTTTGCCCTATTTCTAAAATTATGCATTCAACCTTTTGATGTAGATACAGCCCTATTTTCCTAGTCCAATTGCATTACAATTCTATCAGTCCTCTACCTCTTAACTGCAATTCCAAAATCCAAAAAGCTCTGAAAGTAGGAGTTTTCTTCTTTTTTTTTATGTTTGACACAAACCCAATTGGTGGCAAAATCAAACTTGAAATGAAGTAAGGTTAGTTAAAGTCTTTCTTTACCCTACTTACAGTAGATATTCACATGTACTGTTGCAGGTATATTAATGTGTTTGATTATGGGATGCTGTCTTGGCCTGCTGCAGGGTATCAAGGAATATGTACCATATCACCTTTCAAAATTTAAAGTATTGATAATTTTGAAACACATCTAGCCCTAGGTTTTTAAATAATAGATTTTGTACCTTTTCTTTTTTATTGAGTGAACAGCCTATAGAAAGGACTATGCTATATACTTTGCATATATTATCTTATTTAATCTTACAATATCATAAATAAATACTCAATTGGGCCTCCACAATTATTTTCTAAAACTTCAGTACAATATTTAACTGCATTTTGTTTTCAGAAATTATAGTGTATCAAAAATTAAATTAAAATTGAGCATATTCTCTCTTGGAGAAATAACAAGATGAGGAAATGTCCTTTCCAATTCAACAAACCAGTTGAATGAATGAATGATGTATTCTTCCTTTAATAAGAAAGAATTGTCCAGTTGTAACATTATACTTTGATATTATTAGACATATTTATGTTTAGTGCTTTGGCTGTATTTAAGTAAGTTAATACTACAGTTTATATTCTTTTTAGAAGCTTCTCATACAATTAACTTGTTTCCTGTAAATGTGGAAATATACAAGCTAATTATTTAAGCTAGATTCAGTAAAAAGTCTTAACTTCTTTAAAAAAATATTTATCTATGGGCATTAAGACTTAAACATTAATATTTATTAATAAGACTTTTATAAAAACAAAAGACATTTTGCTTCAGAAATCAACAATTGTGTTTAAATGATGATTTATACTTCACAGTTACTTTCAACTTAAAACAAAGCTCTCATGTAATGCTTAAATGTACTATTTTTCATCTTCCGTATAGTGACTTTTTGATATTATTTTCATTATGAAGTTGTGAATGTTCTTTCAAGGATGCAGAGAATAAAGGAGAAACAACACTGACTTCTTCAAAAGGTCATATTTCAAATATCTTGGAAAGTCATCAATATTTTTTAAAAAAAAAATTTTACACATTCTAAAATAGATCCAAAGCCATAAATAGGAATATCTGGGACAAACTTCCATATAATACTTGTCATCTCTTGTATCATTATGCTGCAAATATATTACATTTTTAATTTTTAGTATATCTTAATGGTAAGATTTGGGATAACATCAATATATTGTCGACTTATGCAGACCTTATAAAAGAAATTCATAGGCCACTTAATGCAGGTAAATTTATAACAAATTTATGTATTTTGTAAGAATAAAAGGATCATAAATGTTTATTCTTAAAAAAGAAAATCTAAACAATTCAAATTGGTTTATATTATCTTAGACTTGAAAACTTTTTATATCCCTTATCTACTTTATGAGTTGATATATGGTCATCAATTAATGAAGTCATTTTTATCATAATAAAATGTCATCATTAGAACTGCAGTATTATAGTGTAACCATTTTCTAAAAAATATGATTGGGGCATTTTAGGTAGTTAAATATTAAAATAATCTAATTGAAAATGAGACTTTAAAATTATTCATTTTGATTGGCAAACGGCAGAAAATGGCTTTGTTTCATAAGTACATTTTATCACTCAATTTTCGTAGATATTACTAGTATTTCTGGAGAAAAAAAAAGTAAAATTTATCTTGTCTTTGTTTTACCTAACTAGTACATATAATTACTTTTGGTTCTCTATGTTTTAAAGGCACCTGTTACTACATTTACATAAATCAAACTCCTCAAGTAATTGTGCCCTCATGTACGAAAGGCCTTCAGTTACAAAGTTGCAGTTTTACTTTCCACTTATCCCTGAAGAATAATGTTCCTTTAGAATCAAAAAAATATACTGCCGTTTTAATTTTTTTATGGTTATGGAAAGTATATAGCCATGAAACATCAATTTGTTGAGAAGATTGATCACAGGACCTCATGGACTAGTTGAAAGCCCCAGAATGCAAGATAATAGTAGCCACAGTCACAAGTTGAATCAAACACTCCAACGATTTAAGTAAAGACTTTTATCCTCATTTTAGAGATGAAGAAACTGAAGCTCAAACAGGTTATCAGACTCGCTTACAATCACACAGGCAGAAAAGTGAATCTGACTTCTTGTCTTTTGAGTACAAGGAGGGTATTCTTTCAATTGCAAGTTATTTATTATCAGCGCACAAGAATAGTAAAACTCCAGGCCCTGCAATTAGAAAAAAATGTCCCATATCTGTATACAAATATGAATCAATTGACTCTACTCTGTAGTGGAAAAACCTTTGGGGTTGCTTCCCCATTATTAGTTGAGTTTGGCTTGATTCACTTTTGATTTTGTATTATTTTGTGTTTCACTTCATCTATGTTGTAACCACCTTATGGTGCAAGACCTGGGTTTTCCATACAAGTGGCGTAATGCTATAATTGAAAGCTACCATCAGAAAATATGAACTCTAGATAAGTGTTTCCTTTCTTTAAGATGCTTTCTCCACTTTAGTCTCTAGATCTATGTATTAAATATACAGTATTCTGAAGAGTATTAGCCTCCTTACCCATGAGAAATTTTATTTCCCTTATATCATTTTACTGTTACCTTTCCCAAAAACCTTTTACTCCTTTTCACAAGGGTGGATGGGAAGGCAGCAGGTGGAAAGAGCAGAAAATAATATTAATTTCAGCTTGGCTTATTCTAAATAAATATCATGACTATTCTATTCAGTATCTTTAAACTTCCTGCTCTCGGGGATAAATTTAAGAAATGAATAACTGCATATAAAAAGTTGGTAAGAGTTGAAATAATAAAGAAGTTCTTTGTAAGAGCTTTCTTTTATGTCAATTACTTTTGAGAAATAAAGAAAAATCAAAGTGCTAGTTAATATTATAGCTTTGGAATATATGGAAAATATTCTTACTGAAACTTCATATATGAGGATACAGGATTCTATTTTCCACACTAATTTGAGCAGACAAACTAAGTAAAACAAAACTTTTTCATTGAAAACAAAAATATATTTGAACATATTTGTTTTAGCCTTTTTAAACTTTTTCCATTTATTTTCAATTATTCTGTGGTAGATGAAATAATGCCTCCTTCACCAAAGATGTCCACATCTTAATCCCCAGAACCTGTGGATATCTGACCTTACACTATAAAAGGAACTTTGTAGCTGTGATTAAATTAAGGATCTTGAGATGGGGAAATTATCCTGGATTATCTGGATAGGTCCAATGTAACCTCAAGGGAGGGTCCTTATAAAAGAGATATAGGAGTGTCAGAATTAGACAAAGGAGAGAGATATGACTGTGGAAGCAGATGACACAGTTATGAGAATTAAGCCAAAGAATGTGGGCAGCCTCTAGAAGCTAGAAAAGGCAAGGAAACAGAAACAAACTAAACCCTGGTGACACTTTGATTTTAGCCCTGTTTAAATGATTTCAGATGCCTATCCTCTAGAATTGTAAGATAATAAATGTGTATTGTTTTAAATCACTAAGTTTGTGGTAATTTTGTTACAGCAGCAATAGGAAACTAATAGGTACTCCTTTTAAATTCTGAGTTTCTCATTCTTGTAGCATTAAGAATCTTGATGATGGCTTCTAGGAAACACCCTGCCTGGAAATTCTAGTGCTATGGGATTTCCTCATCATAGCTGAAGTCATTTGAGGAAAATCCTACAGAGTTCAGTTCCCCAAATCTCATGTCTTTAATTAAGCTCTCAATGTTATTAAAATGCTCCAATAGCAGAAGTTATAAAGACAAAATGTTCTTTCTTACCCCCTTCCTCTCTTCCTTTCTTCCCTTCTTTCTTCCTCAGTATGATCTGAATAAAGTGTAGGTGAGGACAAATGAAAATAGAAAACTAGGCAGAAGCCAGCTCATAAAGAGAAATAAATACAACCTTAAGCTTTGTGCTTATAGCCCTAATGTGCCATATAAGACTTTTAGCAGGACAGTAATATGATCAACTATTATTTCAGAAATATCCCTTAGGCAACAATATGGAAACTGAATTATTGAAAGACCAGGGCACAAAGAGAACAATTAGGAGTGTTTAGTAATATTCCAGGAGAGAAGAATAGAGGGCCCAAGCTAAGGCAATAGTATTTGATATTAAAAAGATAGGGTTAAATATTACCCATAATATAGAGGATAAAAATTTTAAAATATGTACAGAATTTCTGATTGGTTTATACGTGTGGTGAAGGGGAAGATTCACATATGATGAAGTGGTAGAGAAGATGGCATTTATCAAAATAAAGAATAAAAGTGGAGGCAAAAGATTAGAAGGAAAGATGATAACTTCAGTATTGGACATAATGAAATCAGAGTGGCTGTGAAACATCCAACAGGGATGCCTAGTAAACAGCTAGATGTGTGGATTTAGAGAAACAGATATGGTGGCCAGCTTAGAACAAATCACTGAATCAGGGTTTTAGTTAAAATCACACAGGACAAAGAATTAGAATTAAAAAGACAAAATCCAGGTAAAGAACTCTGAGGAATATCAACATGTAACAGGCAGAAAAGACTAAAGAAATCTCAAGAAAGTATAATGAAAATTAGGACAGAATGATATAACAAAGCCAAAGTAGGATAGAATTTCAAGGAAAAAGTGGTTAACAGAGTCAAATAGCACAGGGATGAGGAAATAGAAAGAGCAGGAGATATTGCTGGCAGATTGGGAAATAACTGGGTCACTGGTGACCCTCAGGAGAATGATCTCAGGGACACAGTGAGAATAGAAGTCAGCCTGCAGGGACAGGAGGGACATTGCAAATTGTAAATGAGGAGACCTCGGGGCTCAGCACTAGGCACTTCTACTCTCTCTCCACACTCTCCCCAAAGAGGGTCTCATCTGTTCCCCTGGCTTTAAACACCACCAATATGCTAATGATACCCAAGTTTGCAATTCTCTTCCAGAACTCTCTATGAAATGGAAACTGGAATGCAGTAACTTGAAAAGTGAATTGGAGATGACACAGGACTCAGCGCCAGACACCTTCTCTTTCTCATGTATGTGGATGATATCGCCTATCCCCTCAGTTATAAATACCAGTTACACACTAACAAAACATAAATCCCAAAGTTTCTCTCTGGGAGGCCGAGGTTTATGTATATTAGATAAATAGATAGATATCTCACAAATATCGCACAATTTAAAATTTGCATGTCCAACCACTTGTGATAATCCTCCCCAAAGCCTGTTTCTCTTCATTCTTCTCCAAATCAGTTAATGGCATAATTATTCATCCAATTTCTCAACTCAGAAACTGAGCAGTCTTCCTTTTGTCCTTCATTTTCCTTTACCCTCATATATAATCCACCCCATCCATTCTAACTCACAAATGGACCTCAAATATAGTCATCTCTATCTCTAACTACCAGAGCTCTAGTACAAGCCACTATCATCCCTTACTGTGACTCTCTCATTACTCATCTCCCAGCCCCCTCCTTTGCTCTCTTCAACCATTCTTCATACACCCTTCAGAATGGACTTTTTAAATCATAAAATGGATTAACCTCTCTCCTGATTAAAAATCTTTCAGTTGCTTCCCATTTCATCTAGAATAAAGTTCAGTTTCCTTATCGTGGCCTATGGATAGGTTGTCCCCCACCTACCTATTCAACTTCATTTTTCATTTGATCCCTTATGATTATGATCCCTTATTTGACCCATTTTTTTGATAAGCTAATTAAGGCTCATGTTAAGCATGTTAACAAAGCAGCATGCAGAGTTAAAATCAATCGAAGTCTGCTCATCTCTATGCTGGTGTTCTCCGGAAAGTATGTTAATAATCATAATGATAATAATGGCATACATTGCTGATAAGTATAGAAAGTTTGCTTTGTGTCAGGCACAGAGCACGGAATGCTACCCACCATGTCTCATATAATCCTCGCAGAAAGCTGTGAGGTGAGTAGCCTTTCTCCGCACTTTCATGAGAAAGTGGAGATAAAGGATAGGTTGAGGAGCTCTGAAGCAAAGCCTGAGTTCAAAGCCTCACTGGTCTCACTACTGAGTCTTTGTTCCTCATCAGAATTGATTATTAAAATGAAGCTGTTTTCCTTTCAAATTAACAAATATTTTTAAATGATAATACCTAGGGCTGAGGAGGGAACAATGCAATAGGCATCTGTGTGAGTTGCTGCCGGGGAAGTAAATTCGTACATTTGCATAGCTTAAGGAAATAATCCTAGATGTGTAAAAGGTTTGAAGCATCAAGATGATCACTGAAACATTATTAACAATGATTCTATAATGTAGAGAACATATACAATTTAAATATATACCCCAGTGGACTCTCTATAGCATTCTTCAAACGGTGAGATTTAATTTATTTCTCTCTTTTACTCAGGTCAAAGGGCTTTACTGCTAAAGCCACTTAATCGTAAAATGACTAGAAAGCATAAACTTTGAAAGCAAAGTTAAAGTAAGCTTCCTTTCTCTCTATTAATCACAAAATTTTTAAAATAGAATTATATATCAAGTGACTCTAACACAAGAGAAAATATGACTATTAAGCAAGCTATTTTAAGAAAAGTATCATTATTTTAGTCATTACTAACACTCTGGCTTTAAGTTCTATCTAGCCTTACCACTGAACTTTAATAGAAGTACATGAGATAGCATCTAAGTCCTGAACATTTACAAAACATTTCCATGGGAAAAGTTAGAATTTTAGGAGTGTTGAAGAGCAGCACATGAATGTCTTTCAAACAGTAACAGGATATTTCAAAATCTCAACATAAATGTATTAGGATGTTCAACCAGCATAAACCAGACCTTATAAAAATGAGCTTACAGCAGACAATAACCTCATTATGTTCTCCCCATAAAATCCAACACTATAATGTGAGAATAAATCATTCTTTCCATCCTTATAGTGTTGTTTATGTCTTGCCCAAAGCTGGAGCTCATTTCAAAGTAAATTTCCTAAAGGAACATAAGGATAGATAGATAGGTATATAGATAGATAGATAGATAGATAGATAGATAGATATAAAGGGGCTTGCTTTGAAAAAGCAGCTCAAATAATAATGTCAACCAGATTCTTTTGCCTCTCATCAAAGGTTCTGTTTTGTTTTTCCTTCTCTCATAAATTCTTCTTAGAAGGACTGCTCTTAGTGGCAAGGTCAACTTTGCCTTACCCCAAGTCACTAATGACTGAATTGGTAACCTGATATCTGAGAAGTCATTTGCTGTCATAAGTCTATCACCAACCCTTCAGAAGAGTAAGAGAATATAATGCCTTACATTAGGACTTGGCCAAGTTAAGGTAGAGTTTCAATTTTACTGAACTCTATATGTGCATGGGGTGAAATGTGATTGTTTTGTAGCCTATAAATATATTGCCAGTGCTAGCAAGTGGCAAGACATCTATCTCACTCTAGAAAGTCAAATGCTGCAATGTGTCACTTTCAAACTTCTCTCACTGGTCCCAGGAAAATATGTACAGATTTCGAATAAAGTTATTTAAAGTAGATTCTGGTATACACATACTCCAAAGTTAAATTTTCCAGTTAGACTGTCTCCAGTCAATCTGACCATTTCAAGCTGAAGCCGGTCAAATAAGCAGTCACAGTGGGCCAAAAATCTGTCAGAATGGTTTGCTTCACTGGTGATTACTTTTTGACTGACTTGTGCAGTCAAGTTAATCAAAACAGTCAAACCAGCTTTCCCATGTGTACACGGTCTTAGCTCTTCCTGTGTTAGTAGCTGTGCCCTGTTTAAGTATTTGAAAGAGTTTTATTAAGTTACATTGTTTAAGAGAAACAAGTCAAAAAAGTTATGAGCAACTAGTTTGACAATTAGGGCTCCCCTCAGAGCTGGACCTCAGCTTCAGCACTGGGGAGAAAAGGCTCATGGGGCCTGGGAGGCAAGGGCAGGGGCAGACAAGGGAAAAGCACCATGGGAGCAGGAAGAAACCATATGCCCAGCTCCTAACATTTCTTGGTTATGGAGGACTGATAAGTGTTCTGACAAGGGCTGGTTGTACCTTTTGAAATTAAATAGAAACACTTAGAAAGAATCCAAGGAAGGGTTTGGTGACATAGATATCACTGTTAACAATGGTTTTTGATTCTTGGTGCAAAGAGCCATTTCTGTCAGACAAAAGATAAGCTTTAAGAATCCCCTTAATTTAAAAATGAGGGTGAGGACTATTTAATTTCTCAGCTTGCACAAATGACAACCTTGAACTGCAGTCTGATGTTTCCAAAGCAGTGTTAGAGGAGCAGTTAGGATTATAGGGTTTGGAGTCAGCCCACCTGGCTTCAAAGCTGGGTTCCTCACTGACAAGTTGTATGACTTTGGACCACATATTTCCCTCCCCATATGTAAACACTCTTACCTGTTCACTGAGCACAATAATACTGCTTAATTTCCAGAATTGTTCTGATTACTAAATGACTTAATGTGAGTAAAGCACTTTTATTGGGGAAGGTAAGGAAGACTTGCTGTAGTGAGGCATCTGACCAGAAGATGGTCCACCTCAAGTTCACCATAACTGTGAGAGTATCTTATTCAAAGGAAGGATTTTTATAAAGTACTAGACTTCTTTTATACTAGGGTTTTATGTTTTAAGTCATGCCCCAATTAATAGTTTTACCATTTAATATCTTTATCATTTCTAATAATGATGTTAATAGATACATGGCTGATAAGTATATGCGGACATTGAGCTGGGTGCTTTACCTTTACTTTCTTATTTAATATGAAACCCAATGAGGTATACCAGGTTTACACATGAAGAAATGAGTTTACACATGAGTTTCAATCAAATTACATGACCTGTCTGGGATCAAACAGGTGATTATGACAGAGCTGGTTTTGAAACCTAAGTGCCTTGCTTTAAAACCTACGCTCATTCTAATACACCATGTTTCTAAGAACCTACAATGTAATAAATATCTAACTAATAATAACATATTTCTGGTTCTTCCAGCAAAGAAGAGTAGCTGATATTGCAGGTTTGGGACTTCCTAAAGAGCAACATTTGTCTATTGGGCCTCCAAAGGTATTACAAGTAAATCAGAGGAACCAGGAAGATTGAACACTGACCTGGCATATCCAGAGCCCATGTTCTTCCCACTCTCTACACTGCCACTCTGGGTTCCAAAAAAGTACAAAATTTCTGGACGACAAAACTCACAGATTCCAAAGGATTTAGAGCTATAAAGGATTTTAAAGACTGGTTAATTAAGAAAATACAGGTAGAATATCTCATTAATTGAAGATGGCTCAAGAATCAATTAATAGCCTGAAAACTAAGTAATTCTTGTGACATCAAAACTATTTCATGCCAATTTCTTGGGTGATTCTTCTGCCATTGATAGAGGTAGTAATCTCAGAGGGTAATGTACAAAAAGTCTAGACTCTGAAGGAGTATGAATGAATGATACCTCTGGGAAGTGCCCAGCCTTCCAGCTAAAACTCAACATAGAGGGTGTAATCCAACATAGAGGTTTAACAGCTCAGGAGATTTGCCCTAGGTCAGTTCATCTCTCTGTGATGCCTTATCCTCTAGATGGAAATAAAAGCAGTGAACTCTCTTAAATGTGCCCTATGGTCTGATTAAAGATTGAAAAGGTCTCTAAAAATCCACAGCACTCCCAGGGAAAAATGCTAAATATCATTATCATTATTACACCAAATGCCATAATTTGGTCTCCTCAGATTCCCTTTTTATGTAGATTCCATCAAACTCTGACTTTTGACTTTTTGCCTCTCTGACCAAATCTCCAATGACAAAGCATAGGGAAATGTTGAGGCAATTAGTGGGAAATGGAAGCAATTAATTCCCTTTTTTAGTGGAGACCTGGCCTCTGTGAACCAGTTTAACCAAAAATAATCAATGACCTTTCTCTGACCAAACTGAAGCAAATCTCCTTGATATTTGTCACTGGTTATCCATCTACTGCTTCAACATTAATGAGTCTCTTCACTTTGCCCCTTTCTTTTATGAAATAGAGCCATCTATTCTGGTCCCTTGTTACCTCTGCAACTGCCATTTTTGCAAATTTAATGTAGTCAAAGACCTCGTTATCCATGTATAAGCCTAGGAACCACTTTTAGCAGAGCTGTGATTTCTGATTTCCCCCAACCCTTCTCCCTTGAACTGTTTCCCCTTCTCTGCTATAAAGATGGGATAAAGCAGAACATTTGTTCAAAATGAATAAAGTAGAACAACAAAGATACAGTTTAAGTTTAAAAGTTCCCCAGAAAAGACTACAGAGTTGACTTAGGTCTAAGACCTTTACAGACCTAGATCTAGGTCGCTGCTCCATCACTTACCCACTGGTCACCTTGGAAAAGTTACCTATCCTTCAAAAGCCTCACTTTTCTCAACAATGGCAATAGCGGACTTGCCTCAAGGGCATGTCAGGCTCAAATGAGGTGATAAAGTCTTTAGTACATGCTGAGAGCCCAATGGATGTTAACTATTATCAACTGTGGAAGAGAAAAGACTATTTCATGTACAATATCTGATTTTGATACTGGTTAAAACTCCTTCTAAGATTACTGCTATCAAGCAGAAGTAATTAACATTCACTGTCTCTCTTTTATCCCTCAATAGAGGACTTAATATTTCAGCTTATGCATTTATTTTATAAATTCTTTCCTTCTCCTAACATATTATAGGATATTTTTGCTTGCTATTTTGTCATTGTTGCTGCTTGTTTTGTCTTTAGACAAATACATCTTAAGCAACTGGTTGTGTTACATATTTCACTTGGTGTGTTCAGTGGGGCTGAATCTAAATGAATTCAGATACTACTTAGTACACCAGTGTTTCCTATTGAAACAAATAGAAATGAAAATGAACTGGCAATGCAGTTTTAGAAAATATGGAAAAGTAGATGTGACCCATGAAGAAAAGGCAAATTATGCAGAGTTGCTTCATTCTCTACTTCATTTTGCTCTGAGAGCTCTGTCCTAAGGCAGAGTCCTCCAAGGCTATTTTCATAGGAGAGAATATATGAGACAGTAGCCCCTGGTTATGTTCTGTGCTCTAGAAATCTGTCAGAAATGTGAGATCAGGGATCCCATAGGGAGAAGCAGAGAAGTCCTCCCTTTGGGTTGTGACCTTTATTTCCAATCTTAGAGCTCCCATGACCAATCTAAATTTGATATCCTAGGAGCAAATTCAGAACTACTCTTCAAGCACAGGAGACTTTAACACAACCAGACCCCTCTTCCTTCACACTCAGGCCCAGCCCCAGCTGTTCATTCATTCTCCACGCTAGGTATTAATTCAATATAAAATATTCAGCTAACACTCGCACATATAAACACACAGACTTATTTAAAGTCACATGGCAAGTTAGTAGCAAGCTAAAAATGCTGAACTTCTGACTTCCTATTTTACAGTGTGTTCTATCAGCACTAAACAAAGCAACCACAAAGAAATCACTGAATCACTTGCAAATATTTCCTTGGCCCACTGGTTTGGGAGCTAATCCATGTTCAGTTTAAGTGGTTATTTTTACAGTGGAAAATGACACAGTCCACCACCTTTGATTTTCTTATGAAGTAGGTTCTACAATATTTTTAGTAAAGAACTTGCCTTCTGTTGTTGCCAGAGGTTCAACCACTTTGCAAAGTATTATCCAGAAACATATAATTGTCTTTGCTGTCTTAAAGCAGATACAGGAGCACTCTACAAACAAAATCTAAAACTTATGACTCTGGTCTTTCATCCCACCAATCTGTGTTCCAAATGGCCAGAGATATCCTGCTAAAACACAATCAGAACAAGCTACTCTTGTTAAAACTGTACAACCCTTAAAAGCATAGTTCTTATGGTCTGCCCCCACCTTAACTCTCCAGCTCTTCTTTATGTTATTCCCCACAATGATTCCAAGCTATAATCAAAGACCCTTGAATGTGCCATGCTTTTCACATCTCTGCTCTGATGGAAAGAGCAAATCATCCATCATGTGAAAAGTGCCTTACATATGTGTAGGACAATCATAAGCTATAGAAGAGGAAAAGTGATTGATTAAAT
This sequence comes from Leucopleurus acutus, assembly GCF_964270905.1. NCBI lineage: Eukaryota > Metazoa > Chordata > Mammalia > Artiodactyla > Delphinidae > Leucopleurus > Leucopleurus acutus. The sequence continues at coordinate 75,438,632 of NC_139144.1, forward strand.
GGAGAGAAACATTTGAGAGATGCCTCTTAGCCTAAGACTAATTAAAGAGAAGCCTAAAAGTTTACCAAACCTTAGAGTCTGATGGTAAAAATGCTACTGACAAAACTTCTGTTACAGACCTCAATAGTTCAGTAGGTTCAAATCTATTTGAATTTGCACAGGATCAAAGGGAGCAGAGAATGTAAACATCCTAGCTGCTGAGGAATTCCCTGCAGACACTAGCTGACAGCATTACCTGTCTATAGAGAGATTTTCAAGGCAAATAGGTACTGGTCTAGATTTTTGGGGAGTGTGGAAAGATGTCTAATAGAATGAGTTTTCACCAATGGAGAAAAAAAGGGATACAGTGAAATGTCTGACTGAACACATAACCCTGGCTCAAATGCTTTTCTGGATGGAAATCCACACAAGGAAGCTAAATATCTTTCAGAACTTAATTGTTCATGTGCATAGAACTTTTGTATTGGAAACATGTTCACAAAATAAGGAATAAAGAAAGGAACAAAGGGAGGGATAGAAGAATTCTCTGGCCCAGTGGAAGAAGCTAGAAAGTGAATCACAATCTGTTCCAGTACACAGGCTGAGGGGGAGTGTTTCAGGAAAGGCAAGAAATGATTTGGAAACACTCTTCCATGGTAACTCTTGGGAATAAACGTAAGGGGATATGGAAATTCGTATTAAACCTCAATCTCTTGCCTAGACTCATTCCTTTTAATTGCCTTTTTTTAGTTCTATTTTTGAATTTCACATGTTCTTTCAAATGTGAAGTGATAAAAAGAAAAACAGCAACTTAATGGGCTTTAAGATCATTAGGCTCAACCTCCTGCTGTATTCTGAGAACAATTACAAAATTAGAACCTAGGGTTTTCTGTCCTTAACCAATCTGTTCTTAAAATTGTCACCTAAGGAAATTCCACAACCTATCTTACTATCTCACTTTTCAATAATACAGATCCCCCCAATTTTCCTAATGTTTAACATAAACTACCTGTAATACATTCCCATATCATCCTTTTTTGCTGATGAGTAATTGGCCAAGACATCCATGCTCCAATAGCTACAATTTAATGGAATCACAAAATTATCATCAACTAAGTTCTCACAAGCAAAATAATGTCTGACCAATTCTGGTGTATCTCCAAACACCTATACCCAGACCTACAGATTCCTGAACAGTCTGGTAATTCACAACTCTAGAAAATAAGGGATAATTTTTGTATGTTAATTTAATGATACTCATTTTTCTATAAGACTACTGTTAAGCTCTCCCCTCATAGATTATGTTTTTGAAAACACTTGTGATTCTTACTGTTTTCCTCATACATCCTCTGCTCTATGCCTCACTGACTCTTCTTCCTAATCTTAGTAAATATAATCAGTAAAACCTGAGCAAGAACTATATTTTGCACTATACATTTGTTTTGGGTTTTTTTGCCAAATAGTATAAAATTTGCAATCTGCTATTTGTAAACATCGCTTCTCTGGATCTGCTATCACTCCATTGCTTAATCCAATATTTTTTACTATAAAGAGTTAATTAAATTTTCCTCCATGAAGAATCTGGTATGTCTAGTGAATTTCATTTTATACAATGATTTGTACAAAAATAAAATTGACTTCTATTTATAATTGATTAATAAAGAATTGATGATATACATCCACTTGTATATTTATTACTTTATCAGTATCCATCATTATTCCTTTGAATCATATTTCATTAGTTTATTTGAAACTATCATGTAAGAATATTTTATTTCTTTCAGTTTCTCCTTTCTAACTATTCAAACCACTGTTTTCAAAATTATTTTCCATTTTCACTGTGTTAATTACCAGAATTTCTGAAAATGTCACTAATGCTAGACATTTCCATCAGATTTAAATACCTCATAATTATTTTGGCTATCTAAAACTTATAATATGGGAGGGAGGGAGACGCAACAGGGAAGACATATGGGAACATATGTTTATGTATGACTGATTCAGTTTGTTATAAAGCAGAAACTAACACACCATTGTAAAGCAATTATACCCCAATAAAGATGTTAAAAAAAAAAAAAACTTATAATAAACACTTGTGTCACAGTCATTAAAATTAAGCTGATTTTTAAGGAACTTTTTTCAGTTTGTTTCATTTTTGACATCAGCTCCAACTTCCAGTTCAATAAAATTACTCATACATTGAACTATTCTACTGCTTTGTAATGAAATAGAAATTTTTTAAAAAGTAATGATAATCAAGCCAAAGAAATAGACAACATGAAAATTGTCTCTATTCCATTTGTTTTATAGCTAAAAAAAGTTTTCATTCTCAAAATGGAGATTACAAAGTTTGGCCTATTTAAGGTAGCTTCCACCAAAAAAAGTAAAAGATTTAGTATTAATTCCAAAGTTACTTGAAAGTGTAAAGCTACACTCAGATTCATCTAAAATAGAAGTGAAGCAGAATTGTCTGAATAATCTTGATAATGAACTCTATATTCTGTTTCACTTTGCTTTGTTGACACAGTCTCTGAACAGGGAAGAACTGTGAAAGTTATTTTAAATTCTCTTAACTTTAAATGAAGTTTCTAGTAAATAAGTTACTAAAAAGCTACCCAAAATGAATTAAAGATTACCTCAGGTTTATTTTCTTCTCAAAATGTGTATTCCCAATGAAACATTTTAAGATGATACTGAAAGCATGGGATTATAATTCATATAAACAAATATATATAAAATATATTTTTATGTACATATATATATAAACAAATATATATATAATCTTCCAGTCCCTACTACAACTCTGCTAATTATTACAGTTGAAAACTATTACTAATAAACTAATTGAAAACTATTATAATAAAAAGTTATTGCTTTGGGATTTTGACATCTCCTACACAAATTTTTCAGATTCAAATCTCCATAAAAAACAGAATAACTTTTAATGCTGGAAAAATAATATATGCTAAAATACTATCTGGTGTTATTTCTGCTATGAATAGTATGCATATTTTCTTACCTTTAATAGCCAATAAAATATATATTGCTAAAAGTAGAAATTAACATTTACTCATAAAATAACATAAAAGATGCAATAAAATGTTAAATCATGTTCCAATTTAGTAAATATCCAGGAATATTAAACTGGAAGAAGAAATTCCTTTGGTTATCATGAAATAAAACAGTGCTTTCTATATCTTGATTAAAATAAGACATTAATAGATTGAGTTTTAGATATATTTTACCCAAATTACAGCAAATCATAGCTCAACTACTCTAATATCCTGATATCCAGTGATCATGCAAGATGAAACTATAATTATCAGCAAGTCACACATATCAAAGTAAAATAGGTATTGATTAGACTTGTCTTTCACAGTTTAAAGTACAGAAAATTAACTTGCCAGTTTAGTTACCTACCAGCAATGACTGGATTCTATCAGTGTTATCACCTTTACAAACAGCACCAAATTATAATCCCTCTTCCCATAACATAAGCACCATGCCACAGGAGACAACCAAAGTCAACGTCCTGATCATGAATAATGAATAGTTTGGACTGGTTGGAATCCACTTAGTTGAGGAAAGAGAAAAGAGAAGTGGCTCATTAGGGCATTTCCTGAACCTTGGTTGGAATTTCAGTTAAGGAAGAAGAAATGACACAGCAGTTTCATGTACGGGGACTTCCTTTCTTTATGTGAAATATGCTACCAATTTGAGAAATAGCACTCCAACAAAAGTACTCCACAGTAATGTGACCACAGTAAAAGCTCTAGTTGATCCCATTATTGCCCCATAATCAACATTTCTTCCCAGAATAAACACAAGCAGTAAATGGTTGTTATCAAAATGGACTAAGGTCCCACATTTATTGCGATGTGTCAAGTCTCACACTTAGCGTTTCTTCAAAAAGCTGACCTGCACCAATTTTCAGTTTTTAAGAATTGCAGTTTTGTTAAGAGTGTTAACAGATTTTGAGTTTTTGCTTTAGGCCATTAAATTTCCCATATTTCATATAATCACATTTTCCTTACATATGATTTTGCTCTCAAATTCCAGGATAATTTTCATCTTGTCCAGGAATATTTTATTTTCCTATGTAGTCGGAAGATATATATTTCAACTTACAAGATTTCTAATTTTTATTATTATTTTTCATATCCCAGTGTGACATATTTTAAGGGACATGAGTACTGGTTACTCACTCACTACCTTTATAAATGAAACATCTAAAGAGGTCTCATTTTATATATTAGTTACCTGCATGAAAGTAAAAACCTAAAGATACAACTTTGTTTCATGCAAAGGTTACATTCAAATTCCTCTCTTTGTGTTTTATAAAATCATGCAATTGGGCTTCCCTGGTGGCACAGTGGTTGAGAATCTGCCTGCCAATGCAGGGGACACGGGTTCGAGCCCTGGTCTGTGAAGATCCCATATGCCGCGAAGCAACTAGGCCCGTGAGCCACAATTACTGAGCCTGCGTGTCTGGAGCCTGTGCTCCGCAACAAGAGAGGCCACGATAGTGAGAGGCCCCGCACACCGCGATGAAGAGTGGCCCCCACTTGCCGCAACTGGAGAAAGCCCTCGCACAGAAATGAAGATCCAACACAGCCATAAATAAATAAATAAATAAATAATATATATAAAATCATGCAATTAAATTGACATTGATGTTTATCAAGGAGTGAGGTTTATGTGAAAATGTCTCAGCACTTTGTGTCTCCTCTGAAGAACTGCAAAACTATTAAGTAAAAATTTTAAAAGTTCTCTCATTATCAATAACTAATTTTTGAGTCACCTTACATTTTCTTATGATGTTATCACACATTTAAATCTCCTAAGGTGATGGGAAGGAGTAAGTACTTAATTTAGAGCAAAGGTGATTGATTTAAGCTAATTTTAGAAATAAAGAAAACAAGATTAATAAGAAACATTGTTAAGAAAGAGAAACATATGGGATTTTAACTCATATTAGAAACTACTTCAGATAGAATTATAATTTAAAACACATTTGTGTGATTCAGAAGGTAAGTTTTGAAGCTCTATTATTATAAGGGCATACATTTTGGTTTTTGAAAAGTTGGAAATGCACACGTGGACACACACACCTGAAGCAAAAGGCACCAATGTGTTAACAGTGCTTATATCTTAATGGTGGTCTAGAGGAGCACTTAAGATATTTTAAAAGTTTTGTTTACCTATAGCTTCTATATTTTATATAATAAACATGTTTGTAATTTGTATTAAAATATAGTTTTGATTTTAAAAATAGTTTGTACACCAAAACATTTAAGGATAGTATACTACTTTGTGTGATACTGTGATATAATAAGAAATAAATATTTGGTCTTCATCCTTGGTTCCTGGTTCACGGTTCTTAATAGGGGTGAGAAGAGCATCTTTTGTTAATCATGTAAGCCCATTTCAACTAGTACATGAGTTTATGTTGAAGAGGTGACTTCTTTGGCCCCAAAATAGTTTCTGGATGAGGGCTGGTTGTCAGAGGAAACAACCACGTGATTAGAGCGTTGTTTTTCTAAATCACAGATTTGATAATTTTATTCTCCTTACTTGTAACCATCAGAAGATTCCTACTGCCTAAACTGATTCCCATTACTCTAGAACAACATATAAAAGTCCTCACAACCAAATCTAAGTCTGGATTTCAAGCTTCATCATAAACATCCTTCCTTCCTTCTGCTTAGAATGTCCTGATGCAAGACTCTCCCTTTTTCAAAGTCTAGATTGTGTCTGACCTCCTGTCTGTAGGCTTTTCTTGAAAGATAAGAATTAAATGCCCTTGTGTGTGTGAACAAACGGAACTTTACATATCTTTCTACTATAAGTATTAATGTCAGTATATTTTAATCCCAAATAAATTTGTAAATTCAATATAATATCCATCAAAATTCTAGTTACAGTCTATTGGTGTTTCTATTATTATTTACTAAGAAGAATAAATGAAAAACATAGCCAAAATATTTTGAAATTAAAAAATAGTGAAGAAGGACTTGACTAATGAGATACTGGACATACTGTAAAACTACACTAATCAAAACAGCTTACTGATGGCATACAGTAGACAGAAAACTCAAACATGCATTTTTAGAAATTTAGTATATGTTGAAGGTTGTATTTCACATCAGTAGGAAATAGATATATTTCTCAATAAATACTTTAAGGGCAAATAGCTAGCAATTTGTTGGGAGAGAGGAAGAGAGAAGTAGACAGAGACCCATACTTTTACTATACCAAAAATTCAATCTCAAAATCTTAAAGATGCAAATATAAAATTTTAAAAATCACCCCCCAAAATGTGACTATTTTGTAATTTATAAAGTAGAGAAAAATATCAAGAAAGTCTAACGTATTTGACCACATACAGATTAAAATCTCTCTAAGAAAAATACTTTTTTATGACTAAAAAACATCTTGGGAAATGCTTTTATTCCTTAGCTTTAAATCACATAACATGTAGGTAATCGTTACACTGTATTATAAAGGTTTGATTGTCTTCTTATCTAAAGATGTACTTATTGCTGGATTGGACCATAACTTTTTCTTCTTTGTATTGGTAATTCTTAGTTTCATGACACTGGAGATTATGTAAAATGCTTAGATTTATTCCAGGCAGGGAACAAAGGACCTAAAATCCATCAGCCACTGGTTTCAGGCTGCCTCCAAGAGAACATTAACACCCAAGCATATCCTGCCCAAGCTGCAGCTGGGCAAAGTGGAATCTGTTCTGCTGAGGGCAGCCTTCTGACAAAACTTCCATTGCAGGCAATTGGAAGACAAGCCTGAGATAGTAAGTGGTATATGGAAATATAGACAGAACATGGACAGCATATGCTCCAAGTACTTATAATTAGTCCTGTCACACAATAGACAGTGTATATTAAATACTAAGTGTTATGTTCTTCACAGTAGCTTCTCCATCAAAACCAATATTTTATCTATTATTAATTAATCAGCTTCTACTGAATGTCTACCATGTATCAGGCAGTAGGATACAAAGACAAGCTGTTGTGATCCTTATCCTCAAGGAGATTAAAATCTAATAGAATTTGGAAGATAAATTACCTATGGTTTAAGTTAGTTAAAGGCGGAGAAACAGTAATTTAGTAGATGAATATATGAAATAGCAAACAAAAATGATGTAAGGAATAAATGGATTGTTTTCTTACATCTGATTTTGTGAAGGACTGGGATATTGAAATGAGAAATGCCACAAAAGTAGAGGCTGCTTGGTTTCTAAAGTCAAACATATTTGGGGGCACTAAGGTAACAATCAGTAATAGACAATGTCTGTGATAAATAATGTTTAAGTTAAAAACATATGAACAGACCATAGAAGAAAAAATTTTCTGATTGCCAAATGGCAGCTAATGCACTTTTGGAAATGGATTCAAAAAACAGTCCTACAAGTAAGTAGAAAGCAGACAAGAAGATTGCATACCGGCTCTTCAAAGAAGAAAAACAAGGCATTCATTGTAACTTCAGACTGCTTTCATAGAAGTCTCAAAGATAAAAGATTATTGGTAAAGAATCCTTTTAATGGCAATTGATTTTGTACATATATACCTGGATGTTGAGGGTCATTATGCCCATAAGTATGCCTTTTTTCTTACCAACAAGTAGCCTAGTTTAATATAATCATTAATTTTTTAAAAACTTCCAACCTGATAAACACTGAAGAAATCTAACTTCTCTTTTAAAAAGCTAAATTCAAGGAAAAGATACAACTCTCCTAAGAAGTTTGGAGAAAAAGTTCAGAATCAATATTACCATAGAAAACAAACAAAATCAGATGTGAGTATATAGAACTGGAGTTTATATGTCCCTCAGGGATAGAAATTATCCTTTTACAGAGAGATTAATATTACCATTAAGTCATTTGGCAAAAAATTCACATTGATTATTCAAAAGTCTGATTTCATTACCAGAAGTGCGTAAGTTAGAAAGTGAATGTTCCCTGTTTGTATGTGATTACTCTACACTTTGCCTGAATAGCACTTTAAGATAAACACTAAATATCAAATCTGATCTTAAATTCCAATATCATTTAAGAATTACAGACCATCAAACATATAGGAGTTCATCCCACTAAAATACTAACACTGAAACTTATCTAGATTTCTACTATTTCACTAGCACATTAGCAAGTGTAGTATTTGCAAACTTTCAATATATCTTTTAAAACTGCATTTAGGTTTTATTCCATCAAAGTTATTATGTCCTTAAGAAGCGTACTAGGCATGAGAGCTGTGGAACACGTGTAAGATCAGTATAAATATACAATTGCAATAGTAGTACTTTTTCAGTTCTAAAATGCTCTCATCTACTTCAATGAACTTCACAAACATCAACTCATCAATCCACAGTGTCAGCAGAAGTGCATGACTTAACATTGCTCTGTGAGAAATGGAGAATCAAATGACTTTTGCAAGTTTTTCTGTCCCCAACAAATCAGTTTTGAAGAGCACGAAGTCTCTACAAACCTTTAAGGCATTAATATAATTTAATTCTTCTATGATGCCAAGGGCTTTAAGAATTCTCTAGAGTTTATGTTTAATCTCGGCATACACCAGAGAATTAAACAAAGAATCGGCTCTTCTAAAAATTATGAAGTAGGCAAAATTTGTCTTTAACATGCAATCTCTATGTCTTTTTCCCTTTTGCCAGACAGGTGCCATGATCCCTTATCATCTCCCCACTTTGCCACTATCTAAAACTATTTTTAGGAAACTCTCTAATTAATTCATTATGTACTTTATTCACCAAGGTATAAATGCCTAATAAGACTTAAAATATTCTCCTTCCCCAAAGCATTTGCATTTGGAAGGTAATAAATCCTTAAGGTAAAGACAGAAGATATATTTAAAATTGGGAAGGGAAAATTATATATAAAATTCCAGAAATCAGAAATATTCCATGGAGGCTACCATCTAACCTATACTCAGACGAGACAATGTATTTATTATCCGTAAAATAAGTAAAAGTATAAAGCTTCTTCCTTTGTAATATTAGGGAGTTCCAAATGAGAAGGCATCTCCCATGATTAACACTGCAGCCCCCTAGAGATTGGGAAAATTATAATTCTTTTGCAGTCTGCCAAAATTGTACAGTTGTTCTCTGCTAGACAGGGGAGGACAGGATATGCTGTGGTAACAAAAACCTTCAAAAAATACATAGTGTTAAAAACAAAACGTTATTTTATACTCTATAAGTCCAGTGTGGATTGCGGGGGGTGGGGGAAGGGAGGCTGTGTTCCACACAGTTACTCAAGAACCCAGGATAATGGAGGCTCCATCTCCATATACGCTTTCAACACCACTGAGGCAGGCAAACAGGATGCAATGAACCATATGCAGGTTCTTAAAGCTTCTGTAGGAAGTGACACTTGTCACTTCTGTTTGTCATTCATTGGCCAAAGCTGTCAATGACCAAGTCTACTTCAAAGGAAATTAACCTGCATAATCCTTCCATATATTGAGAGAACTGGGATATTTGTTATTAGGACCAATGACTATAAAACTCTCCTAATAGCCTTTAACTTATCAACTTTTCCCAAGGGAATCGCTCTTTAGTAAAGTTTAGTTCTCCTGTATTGTCACCTAAGAAACAAATTCAGTCCATGCAATAAGAAGTTATGAACTTTATTCTGAAACTCATTATAAATACAAATAGGAAGAGAGAGTAGGTACAGGAATAAGGGAGGGAGTAAATTGACAGAGAGATGATGATGATAATTTTGATTACCATGATTTGGGGAGATAAAAACTAAAATAAAAGAAAAGCTCTCTGTATGAGTATATATGTGTTTATCAGTATTGTTATTTTTGTTCTTAAGATCTATGCCAAAATGCTTTCCGGAATCCGCAAGGAGGGAATTGCCATCTTTCAAAGAAGTATAAAAATATGAGACACTTCACAAATTCATAGTTTGCTATAAGCAAACATGAAGTTTCCCTGAGTAAACTATAATAATTATAACAGTATAATAATTTTTAAAGGAATACAATCTGGAAAGGTAATAAGATCAGAGATAGAGAAAGGATAAGTGTAGAAATGTGTTTCCTATTTCCATTTTGAGGGTTTTTAAAATTCCTTTAGAGGTTTAAAAAAATGCCCATGCACACCAAAGAATCATCAAAGTATACTTCTTGGGGGCTTCCCTGGTGACACAGTGGTTGAGAGTCCGCCTGCCGATGCAGGGGACACGGGTTCGTGCCCCGGTCCGGGAAGATCCCTCATGCCGCAGAGAGGCTGGGCCCGCCCGTGAGCCATGGCCGCTGAGCCTGCGCGTCCGGAGCCCGTGCTCCACAACGGGAGAGGCCACAACAGTGAGAGGCCCGCATACCGCAAAAAAAAAAAAAAGGATACCTCTTGTTTTAATCTATAATTTTTGGTTGACATTTTTAACTACGATAAAACTACACTCTGACAAAGTAAAATAAGAAGAAATAGAAGGGGGAGGAGGGGAGTAAGATTGTCTTGTTCCTCAAGTAAGATAGGAAGTAATATGCAATCATCTACAAAGTCTAGGTGTGACCTAGACAAAGAGAGTAGAATAAAGCAAGGTAGAAATGTTCTGCTGGGGATAATTCATCACTTGGTGACAAGAAATGCTAGTGGTATTTAAATTTACTTTGGTCAGTAGGTGCATCATGATGTGGGAATACAACAAAGGAAAATGGGGCTCATAGGACTTCAATAAAGGTGTCAAAAAATGCCAGGAAAATGATGGCACTGGCAGGAATAGTCTTTGTTTAATTGATAATGTTTTAGTAATTAGCTAACATGATTTGTTCTTATTCCCTAATTTTTTTAAAAAATGTATACAGATAGTCCCCAACTTACAATGGTTCAACTTATGATTTTCGACTTCACAATGGTGCAAAAGCAATACGAATTCAGCAGAAATCATGCATCAAATTTTGAATTTGGATCTTTTCCTAGGCTAGCCATATGTGGTAAGACGCTCTCTCCCCATGCTGGCAGCATCAGTGAGCCGCAGAGCCGTCAGCCACATGATCACAAGGATAAACAATAGATACACTCACAACCATTCTGTTTTTCACTTTCAGTGCAGTATTCAATAAATAACATGAGATATTCAAGCTTTATTATAAAATAGGCTTTGAGTTAGGTGATCTTGCCTAACTATAGGCTAATATAAGTGTTCTGAGCACATTTAAGGTAGGCTAGGCTAGGCTATGATGTCTGGTAAGTTAGGTGTATTAAATATCGACTTACAATATTTTCTACAATGGGTTTATTGGGATGTAATCCCATCGTCAGTTGAGGAAGACATGTACATACAGAGAGAGAAAGAGAGAAAGAGCATTAATATTTTCTATTAATAAGATTTTTCACCTCATTTGGGCTCAGAAGAGAGAGGCCAAACTAAATTCACAAATTAGATTTGGAAATATCTTTTCATTTCAATTTTTACAGGGCACATAAAATAGAAATTACAAATAGAAAGACCTGATATTTTAATATTATTTTTGTTTTACAATTGCATTTTAAGTACTCCGTTTTTATTTATTTTCTTTCCCCATATTAGGAATCTATTGTAATGCTTAAATTGCACAGTGTCGTGATGATCAGCTTTGAGTTCCTGGGTTAACATCAAACCTGGCAAGCACAAACGTGCAGCCACATATTCACGACACAGAGCCACTAACATCATGGCCAATGGAAACCATCCTACACTTTCTAAATCACATTCCCATCCCCACCTTTGCCATTTGGGACTTATCTGATATGGGTTAACCCAGATTCGCCAGAATCCATGAATGGTTCTTGCATTTGTAGGAACTGTGATTCTTATGCCAGATATTAAAGAATTAACATTGGATTATTCACTTTCATTTTGTCAGAGTTCAAATGTTAGGATAAATTAAATACACTGCCATGGCTTAGGAAATTTAAAATGGAACACATTCTTTTAGGTAGAGGTTTCCCTCAAGGGAACGTTAAGACTTAATTTCCCAGGATACTTAGTTAATGTAACTTGAATATCGTAACTTGAGTATCTATCTCCTGTTGTGACACTGAAATGAGAAGGATCTGTCAAATATACTGAAATATTTCTTGAAACATAAATAACTGGGTGTATCTAGACTAGTATGTAAGCATACTAATTACACTGGGTGTAAGCTATGTGAATTGCCTTATCTTTCAATATAACATTTGTATTTATTGCATTTCCCATATGGTAATGCTTCCTTTCATTTTGCTATCAACTAATGAGGGAAAAGTAGAAAAAATATATATATATATACATATCCAACTAAACTGCTAGAGAAGGTCGGCCAAGTATTACAAAATATAAGCACAACTCTATTCAGATATCAGTTCTAGATTCAAGTAACTTGGGGCATGTGTGTCATGTGCCAGGAGCTGTGCTAGGTGCTTTCACTTGAATATGAAATGCAGTGATTTGAAAGTTTTTAAAAAGGTAACATACTTCAGAAATTATAAAGTTAGAATATTGGAAAATTCAACCCGTTGAAAACTTCCTATGTTAAATAAGAGAAAAAGAGAGCTGGTAAGTGGCAGTGACCAGAGTTGGTATATCTGAAAATCTATAACAAGTAATAGTGTGCTCGGAAGTTATTCTTTTCTCATGTGTATGGATCTTGCTAATCATGTAGAAAACTATACTTCATTTTCTGGTTTCAACTCAAAGCAGGCAGAGCTGAGTTTTGAAAAACCCAGGGATTTCAGAGGTTCTATGCTCCCTGTGTTGGATGACAGGTCTGAAACAAAGAAAACACACACACACACACACACACACACACACACACACGCACAAAAATAATATGGCAAAGCTTCACAATCAGCCAGTTCCTGAAACAAGGGGCAAAAGATGCATCTCTCACACCATATATAGACCTACAACTGTTCACCTTCTGCTGGCAAGCTGATATAAAGCTACAGATCAGTTATTAGAGAAAAACAACTGTGACATGGGAAAAACAATAGTGAAAGTGGTGCCTAGTAAGCTTCATTTTAAAGAAAAGGAAATACAGGTAAAAGTATCAGATGCAATAGTTAGATTTTAGATGTCTATACTATCAAGTCACAGAATACAGGTAGCAAAGTGAAAAATGACATTTTAGCACAACGAGATGAATGCAAACCCACAGGTACTACTGATAGTTGGCAGAATGGCATTCTTTTCTAGAATAGAGTCACAGAAGAACATGCTTGGCTTTAAAAAAAGTATGATATACATATACATTGTGGAATGATCACCAAGATGAAAATAATTAACATATCCATCACCTCACTTAGTTAACTCTTTTTTTAAATGCTGAGAACACTTTTCTACTCTCAGCAAATTTCAAGTATGTAACACCATATTATTAACTATAGTCTAGTTGAAAGCAGAACTTTGTAGTTAAAATGGACAAACTTAAGTTCGTTATTAATTTGTTAATATTTCATCCTTATAGGAATATTAAACCTAATTATGGATGTAGTAAGTAATCCAGAATGGCTTTTTATTAAATGAAATTGCCGCAAAAAGATTTGGAAGCTAGAACTAAACATTAAAAAGAAAATTATCCATGCCTGAATCCAACAGAATGCAGGACTCATTCAGGAGTCAGGCAGGGATGATGGGGAAAAATGAATAAGTCAATATCTAGGTCAATATGCCTCTTCTCCTTCTAAATTCCATTAATAAATCTCATGAATTCAACATGGAAATAACTGAATAAAGCTCAAAATTATAAAGCTGAATAACATATTTGGCTTCTCTTAAACCTAAAGGCTCAAATTTTCCAGAAATAGAAAATAAACTTCCCTTACATTGAGAGAGAGGGCTATAATATGTGATTACAAATATATGTACTTTTGTTGCAAAAACTTGAATCTTTTTACTGGTTAACTCAAACTGCCTTGACTTCTCATGTTTATGCAAAACAGATTTTTTGGAGAAAAAAAAGAAAGGTACTGTAACATCAGAGGAAATCATCAAAGAACTAGTGGCAACATCTTAAGGCTTTTATCAAAGTAGTGAGGGAATGCATTAAAGCAACAATATCTGAAGCTGACATGTGATGGGACTACTAAATTTAATAGTGTATCTTATGAACATATGTGGATATAATGATTTTTTTGTTAGACTACCTCATTCTGAAGGACTTTCTTCTGAGTAAGAGAACATTATTCTCTCAAGACAATTCAGAAAAAAAAATCCACCAATATTTCATTAATAATAGATATCTCACACTCTACAAACAGAGGACCAAAGTTTTTGAAAAGTATATGCACTATAAGTGAAGGTTATACAAAGGGGAATAAGCTTATGAATGGAAAAAGTCATTTAAAAATCCTTCATCAAATTCCTATGAGAAGATGGTGGGCTAAAACATGAATTGTTAAAACTGTCATAGTATCAATCAATATGTAAGGGTGTAAGTAAAAATAAGGGGCTCTCACCTAGCAAATCTTGCTGAACAAGCTATGATTAAATTTGAGATTTCTATTTACATTTATCAAAATGTGTTAAAAATAAACCATTTCTTATTTTTCAAAGAAAAAGTATCAACAACAGTATATAGTTTTACCTGCAAATAATAGTTAAGAATGAAAAGGAAAGGAAAGCCATATGAAAATGCATATTTTAGTATTTAACAGAGTATGACTATTTGAGATGCTTTACCTAAAAATGTCATGAGAGGTCACCAGTGGGTTCACTCATACCCTGACAAATCCAAGGTCAACCTCTTATGCATATTCAGTCTATGCAGGGCTCAAAATGAACTAAACACTACTGAATTCTTTGATTAATGAAGTAGAATATATGGGTGGGAATCGTGACACTATGAAAGAAAACTCTTCTGGGTGCTAAATGTGGCCTTCCTGTGAATGGGAACTACAAAACCACTAGTATCCAATTTCGGGACCCTTAGCTGCCAAATAATGCTTAGTTATTTTCTCAAAAATAAAAAGGTAATCCACAATCTCTAAAAGTATATCACTTAAATTTATGGCAGAATTAGAATCTAAGTTTTCCAATGTGAACGATGTTAAATTTTACTCAGGAGTTGTAAACTTGGGCCTCTGAACATTAAACAAAGAAGTGACTTGCCCCAAAGAAGACAGGAGTAGGATTCATTAAGCATTCTAAAGTCCTTCTATGCACATTCTCCATCATGGTCAGAACAAGCCTTATGGGATATCATGCAGTAGGATAATGTTACTGTCTTCTAACTGATATTTTAAGGTATTTGTACAGCATCTATTTAATGAGAATAGGCATTTGCTCTTAAATTAGTACTAATCGTGTAGCTCTTATATTCAAAATAAGAGATTTATTACATGCTCTGAACATAAAATTTAAATTATGTAGAATATATTTTCCTTTCACAGTGTTATAGTTACCAAGAATAGATAAACTGACCTACACTTACTTTGTTATAAAATCTTATTAGAGGGGCTTCCCTGGTGGCACAGTGGTTAAGAACCTGCCTGCCAATGCAGGGGACATGGGTTCGAGCCCTGGTCTGGGAAGATCCCACATGCCATGGAGCTACTAAGCCCGTGCGCCACAACTACTGAGCCTGCGCTCTAGAGCATGAGAGCCACAATTACTGAGCCCACATGCTGCAACTACTGAAGCCCGCACGACCTAGAGCCCGTACTCCGCAACAAGTCACCGCAATGAGAAGCCTACGCACCGCAACAACAACAAAGAGTACCCCCCGCTCACCACAACTAGAGAAAGCCCGCGCACAGTAACGAAGACCCAATGCAACCAAATATAACTAATAAATTAATTAATAAAAAAAAAATCTTATTAGAACGTAAGTTTATTTTCCTCTGGTTACTGTATCAGCAAAATGTCCTTCAAATCCTTTAGTGTTTGTTTTCTCGGTTTTTTTGAGCAACCACTTGGGAAGCATATTTAAGGGTCTAAATGTTAGGTAATAAAATGAATCACTGGTTCCTGGTAAAGAGCCAGACGCTGAATGTTATTCTCTTCTACAGTATTTTGACTGCCTATACCTGCTGATTCCAGGCAACTGACAGCTTCCCAGCCTCAGGCTCTGAGGCATGATCTGTAGTTCTACCTGGAACTTGCCTGTGTAAGATCTAAAATACTTGACTGGGACAAGCGGCACCCATGAAGAAGTTTCTCTTTTCCAAATTTGTTTACACTGAGCAGCACTGTCTACTTCAGTGGAAGGGAGACCAAATTCAATTTTTCCAGTTATGTAAGGAATTGCGTGGGCAAAACCTGAGCAAACTAGCACACCAGATCCAAAGAACCCGTGTTGTTGCAGTGCTGCCTAAAAATTGGCACCATATAATGCTACAAAGTTGGCCAGATCCTTAATCCAACACAACTAGCAAAAAGAAAAGAAATAGGCTTATACTTATTTATGTGAAAAATATCTTTTCCTTGTTTCATACCATAAGTTCAAAGAGGGCAAAAGCTTTTTCAGTTTAATCACCATTGTACCCCACTACAAAACTTTGTGCACAATATATATACTAGTGTTTAATAGCTCTCTGTGGAATGCATGAAATTGACAGATATTTGGTATTGATTATACTCCCTATAATTTAAATGCAGCCAAAGTCATCCATTTTTGTTTCAGAAACATGTATGTCAAAAAAACAAAAACAAAAACAAAAAAAAACGGGGCTTCCCTGGTGGCGCAGTGGTTGAGAGTCCGCCTGCCGCTGCAGGGGACTCGGGTTCGTGCCCCGGTCCGGGAAAATCCCACATGCCGCAGAGCGGCTAGGCCCGTGAGCCATGGCCGCTGAGCCTGCGCGTCCGGAGCCTGTGCTCCACAGCAGGAGAGGCCACAACAGTGAGAGGCCTGCGTACCGCAAAAAAACAAAAAAAACGGCAAAGCATCTGGGGCAAAATCACACTGTACTTTACATTTCTGAAGTTGTAAAAAACTATACTCATATACATAGACCATAATACCTGCAAGAGAAATGAGCTAGAATACAATCCTTTGAATTCATGCCTTGGAAGCTTATGAAGAAGACCCCTTCTTAGAAACAAAAATAAAATAGAAACAAAAGTGGTGAACACTTATAAAGCACTTATAATATCTCAGTAACCACACTAAAACTGCACAAATATGAAAAACAGTGGAACAATCCTATGAGGAGGTACTATTATAATCCCCATACTACAGATGAGAAAACTGAGGCATAGAGTTCAAGTAAGTGACCAAAGTCATACTATAGGCAAAATACAAGCTCAGGAAGTCTGGCTCCAGTTGAATTTTTACATTATACAACATCATTACTAAATAATGAGATTCTTTGGGTATCTCAAACTAAATTCATATAAGCAGTCCAAAAGGAATTACTTTTCTACAAAACTGGGGCAAATAGTATATTTTGTATTAATACACGTCTAATGATGTTTAAGCCCATAGCATTTTATATTCAGCTGCATGTGTTTGTATATTTACCTACATTAGCATAGTCTGGAGGAGGAGAAACAGAAAAAGGAGTAGTATGAATAATAGTAAAAATAGCTACAAACATTTATTGAATATTTACTATACACCAGACACAGCGGCCAGCACTTTCCAGGCATTATTGGTTGAATTATCTCCCCAAATTTTGATAGATGATACTATTTGTTTCATCTACTTTTCCAAATTATAAAACTAAAGATTGGATAAAATAACTTTTGGGTACATCAGGTGCTCTTCAGAGCCTCACACAAAGGATGTGGGGTGTGAGAGGAAGAGAGAAGCCAAGTGCTTTGTCCTGAGGAACTGTGAGGCTGGAGCTGCCATTTCCTGAGATGAGATAATCTGCTGGAAAATTTAGCAGTGTGGTTTTGGATGTGTTAACTCTGAGGTGTCTATTAGACATCCATCCAAATGCAAACATCCAGGAGGGGAGGAGATGCAGTGCACAAATGGGGGGACTGGTCAAGGTAGGGTCACGGAGAGTCCATTCAGAGTGAAAGGAGGGAAGCCAAAGGGTGGACAGACTCCAAGAGGCTGGGAAACATGGCTGTGAGTTTTTGGAAGTTCTTTTCTGACAGTTCACACTTCCTCAGTGAAGTACAATGTAAGAATGAGGAGAAGCATTTAAGGTTGGTGAGAAAGGAGACATGTGAAACAGAGACAGAATGAACCTTGGACATGTAATTGGATTTCTGGGGAGCAGTAACGGACAATCTGAAGTTCACAATTATTAATTTAAAGTGAAACCAGACAGCCTGTTTGCTTTGCAATTTTTCCCTCTACTTTCTATGTTCATGTACAGAGTACAGTTGGATTTGAATAGGATTTAGGTTTTGCCAGACAAGAAAAGTGAAGGGAGAGATGGACAAAGGATTTAAGAGTATAAATTAGGGCATTTTGATGTTGCCAATGGTAATAATGTTAATGATGATAATGATAACAAAAGCTAAATTTATAGTGCAAACTTTGTACCAGGAGGGAACTGTTCAAAACACATTACATAAATTATTTATTCTTCACCATAGCCTTATGTGGCATGTTTAACTATTAGTATTGCCATTTTATAGATGAGTAAACTGAGGCAGAATGACTAAGTAAATTGTTGAAAGTTATAGATAGTGAATGGTGAAGGCAGGATTTAAGTCCTTTAATTCCAGGTAGTCTGGATCCATATAATAATAATTCCATACTGCCATGAACAACTGTGGAATCTATCAAATAAGGAGTGAATTAAGAACATGAAGAATGAAATGGTAGAAGTATCAGTGGACTGTAGGTTCCAGTGGAGTAAAAAAGAACAAATACTACAGCTGTGGGTTTTCAATGATGTACAATAAAAAAATCAGAAGTGTTAGCTGGAGAGTGGAATTCTTGGAATTAAATATTATGAGGGAAGTGCATATATTTGGAATGGTGAGGTCTAGAATATAATAATTAATGTAGAAGGGTGGTTAACATAATAGAGAAAGATCACTGGAGGAAAAGAGGTTAAGGACGTAAGAGACCAAAGTACTGGAGACATTATCTGCAGAAAAATTAATATCACCAAGACAGAACAATTTGAAGGGAAAATGACATAGATCCAGGGGCTAAAATGTTGAGGGAATAAGGAGATTGTCATTAAAATGGTGACTGATGGATAGGGTTGCCAGATTTAGTAAATAAAAATATAAGATGCACAGATATATTTTAATTTCAGATAAGAAAAATAAATTTTCTTTGAGTATGTCCAAATATTGTATGGGACATATATATACCAAAGAATAATGTGTTGTTCACCTGAAACTCAAATGTAGACCTGGGTGAGGGAATCGGGAAGATGGCAGAAGAGTAAGAAGCGGAGATCACCTTCCCCCCCACAGATACACCAGAAATACATCTACACGTGGAACAACTCCTACAGAACACCTACTGAACGCTGGCAGAAGACCTCAGACCTCCCAAAAGGCAAGAAACCCCCCCACCCCCACGTACCTGGGTGGGGCAAAAGAAAAAAGAATAAACAGAGACAAAAGGATAGGGACGGGACCGGCACCAGTGGGAGGGAGCTGTGAAGGAGGAAAGATTTCCACACACTAGGAAGCACCTTCGCGGGCGGAGACTGCGGGTGGCGGAGCGGGAAGCTTCGGGGCCGTGGAGGAGAGCACAGCAACAGGGGTGCGGAGGGCAAAGCGGAGAGATTCCCGCACAGAGGATCAGGGCCGACCGTGCCACTTACCAGCCCAAGAGGCTTGTCTGCTCACCGGCCGGGGCGGGCGGGGCCTGGAGTTGAGTCTCGGGCTTCGGTTGGAGCTCCGGGAGAGGACTGGTGGCGTGAACACAGCCTGCAGGGGGTTAGTGTGCCACGGCTAGCCGGGAGGGAGTCCGGGGAAAAGTCTGGACCTGCCGAAGAGGCAAGAGACTTTTTCTTGCCTCTTTGTTTCCTGGTGCGCGAGGAGAGGGGATTAAGAACGCTGCTTAAAGGAGCTCCAGAGACAGGCGCGAGCCGCCGCTAACAGCGCGGACCCCAGAGACAGACATGAGATGCTAAGGCTGCTGCTGCCGCCACCAAGAAGCCTGTGTGCGAGCACAGGTCACTATCCACACCCCCCTTCCGGGGAGCCTGTGCAGCCCGCCACTGCCAGGATCCCGTGATCCAGGGACAACTCCCCCGGGAGAACGCACGCCGCGCCTCAGGCTGGTGCAACGTCACGCCAGCCTCTGCCGCCGCAGGCCCGCCCCGCACTCCGTGCCCCTCCCTCCCCTCAGCCTGAGTGCGCCAGAGCCCCCGAATCAGCGGCTCCTTTAACCCCGTCCTGTCTGAGCAAAGAACAGACGCCCTCCCGTGACCTACACGCACAGGCGGGGCCAAATCCAAAGCTGGGCCCCTGGGAGCTGTGAGAACAAAGAAGAGAAAGGGAAATCTCTCCCAGCAGCCTCAGAAGCAGCGGATTAAAGCTCCACAATCAACTTGATGTACCCTACCTCTGTGGAATACATGAATAGACAACCAATCATCCCAAATTGAGGAGGTGGACTTTGAGAGCAACATTTATGATTTTTTCCCCTTTTCCTCTTTTTGTGAGTGTGTATGTGTATGCTTCTGTGTGAGATTTGTCTGTATAGCTTTGCTGTCACCATTTGTCTTAGGGTTCTATCTGTCCGTTTTTTTGTTGCTGTTTTCTTTAAAAAACTTTTTTTCTTAATAATTAGTTTTTATTTTAGTAACTTTATTTTATATTACTTTATTTTATTTTATCCTCTTTCTTTCTTTCTTCCTTCCTTCCCTCCTTCCTTTTCTTTCTTTCTTTCTTTCTTTCTCTTTTCTTTCTTTCTTTCTTTCACTTTTTCTCCCTTTTATTCTGAGCAGTGTGGATGAAAGGCTCTTGGTGCTCCAGCCAGGAGTCAGTGCTGTGCCTCTGAGGTGGGAGAGCCAACTTCAGGACACTGGTCCACAAGACACCTCCCAGCTCCACATAATAGCAAACGGCGAAAATCTCTCAGAGATATCCATCTCAACACCAGCACCCAGCTTCACTCAACGATCAGCAAGCTACAGTGCTGGACACCCTATGCCAAACAACTAGCAAGACAGGAACACAACCCCACCCATAGCAGAGAGGCTGCCTAAAATCATCATAAGTCCACAGATACCCCAAAACACACCACCAGACGTGGACCTGCCCACCAGAAAGACAAGATGGAGCTCATCCACCAGAACACAGGCACAAGTGCCCTCCACCAGGAAGCCTACTGAAACAACCTTAGCCACTGGGGACAGACACCAAAAACAACAGGAACTATGAACATGCAGCCTGCAAAAAGGAGACCCAAACACAGTAATATAAGCAAAATGAGAAGACAGAAAAACACACAGCAGATGAAGGAGCAAGAAAAAAACCAACCAGACCTAACAAATGAAGAGGAAATAGGCAGTCTACCTGAAAAAGAATTCAGAATACTGATAGTAAAGATGATCCAAAATCTTGGAAATAGAATAGGTAAAATGCAAGAAACATTTATCAAGGACCTAGAAGAACTAAAGATGAAACAAGTAACGATGAACAACACAATAAATGAAATAAAAAATACTCTAGATGGGGGCTTCCCTGATGGCACAGTGGTTGAGAGTCTGCCTGCCGATGCAGGGGACATGGGTTCATGCCCCGGTCCAGGAAGATCCCACATGCCGTGGAGCGGCTGGGCCCGTGAGCCATGGCCACTGACCCTGTGCGTCCGGAGCCTGTGCTCCACAACGGGAGAGGCCACAGCAGGGAGAGGCCCACATACCACAAAAAAAAAAAAAAAAAAAAATACTCTAGATGGGATCAATAGCAGAATAACTGAGGCAGAAGAACGGATAAGTGACCTGGAAGATAAAATAGTGGAAATAACTACTGCAGAGCAGAATAAAGAAAAAAGAATGAAAAGAACTGAGGACAGCCTCAGAGACCTCTGAGACAACATTAAATGCACCAACATTCGAATTATAGGGGTTCCAGAAAAAGAAGAGCAAAAGAAAGGGACTGAGAAAATATTTGAAGAGATTATAGTTGAAAACTTCCCTAATATGGGAAAGGAAATAGTTAATCAAGTCCAGGAAGCACAGAGAGTCCCACACAGGATAAATCCAAAGAGAAACATGCCAAGACACATGTTAATCAAACTGTCAAAAATTAAATGAAAGAAAACATTAAAAGCAGCAAGGGAATAACAACAAATAACACACAAGGGAATCCCCATAAGGTTAACAGCTGATCTTTCAGCAGAAACTCTGCAAGCCAGAAGGGACTGGCAGGACATATTGAAAGTGATGAAGGAGAAACACCTACAACCAAGATTACTCTACCCAGCAAGGATCTCATTCAGATTTGATGGAGAAATTAAAACCTTTACAGACAAGCAAAAGTTCAAAGAGTTCAGCACCATGAAACCGGCTTTACAACAAATGCTAAAGGAACTTCTCTAGGCAAGAAACACAAGGTAAGGAAAAGACCTACAATAACAAACCCAAAACAATTAAGAAAATGGGAATAGGAACATACATATTGATAATTACCTTAAATGTAAATGGATTAAATGCTCCTACCAAAAGACACAGACTTGGCTGAATGGATATGAAAACAAGACCCATATATATGCTGTCTACAAGAGACCCACTTCAGACTGAGGGACACATACAGACTGAAAGTGAGGGGATGGAAAATGATATTCCATACAAATGGAAACCAAAAGAAAGCTGGAGTAGCAATTCTAATATCAGACAAAATAGACTTTAAAATAAGGACTATTAGAAGAGACAAAGAAGGATATTACATAATGATCAAGGGATCGATCCAAGAAGAAGATATAACAATTGTAAATATTTATGCACCCAACATAGGAGCACCTCAATACATAAGGCAAATACTAACAGCCATAAAAGGGGAAATCGACAGTAACACATTCATAGTAGGGGACTTTAACACCCCACTTTCACCAATGGACAGATCATCCAAACTGAAAATAAATAAGGAAACACAAGCTTTAAATGATACATAAGCAATATGGACTTAATTGATATTTATCGGACATTCCATCCAAAATCAACAGAATACACATTTTTCTCAAGTGCTCATGGAACATTCACCAGGATAGATCATATTTTGGGTCACAAATTAAGCCTTGGTAAATTTAAGAAAATTGAAATTGTATCAAGTATCTTTTCTGACCACAACGCTATGAGACTAGATATCAATTACAGGAAAACGTCTTTAAAAAATACAAACACATGGAGGCTAAACAATACACTACTTAATAACGAAGTGATCACTGAAGAAATCAAAGAGGAAATCAAAAAATATCTAGAAACAAATGACAATGGAGACACGACTACCCAAAATCTATGGGATGCAGCAAAAGCAGTTCTAAGAGGGAAGTTTATAGCAATACAATCCTACCTTAAGAAACAGGAAACATCTCGAATAAACAACCTAACCTTGCACCTAAAGCAATTAGAGAAAGAAGAATTAAAAAAACCCAAAGTTAGCAGAAGGAAAGAAATCATAAAGATCAGATCAGAAATAAATGAAAAAGAAATGAAGGAAACGATAGCAAAGATCAATAAAACTAAAAGCTGGTTCTTTGAGAAGATAAACAAAATTGATAAACCATTAGCCAGACTCATCAAGAAAAAAAGGGAGAAGACTCAAATCAATAGAATTAGAAATGAAAAAGGAGAAGTAACAACTGACACTGCAGAAATACAAAAGATCATGAGAGATTACTACAATCAACTCTTTGCCAATAAAATGGACAACGGAAGAAATGGACAAATTCTTAGAAACGCACAATCTGCCAAGACTGAATCAGGAAGAAATAGAAAATATGAACAGAAGAATCACAATCACTGAAATTGAAACTGTGATTAAAAATCTTCCAACAAACAAAAGCCCAGGATGAGATGGCTTCACAGGCGAATTCTATCAAACATTTAGAGAAGACCTAACACCTATCATTTTCAAACTCTTCCAAAATATAGCAGAGGGAGGAACACTCCCAAACTCAATCTACGAGGCCACCATCACCCTGATACAAAAACCAGACAAAGATGTCACAAAGAAAGGAAACTACAGGCCAATATCACTGATGAACATAGATGCAAAAATCCTCAACAAAATACTAGCAAACAGAATCCAACAGCACATTAAAAGGATCATACACCATGACCAAGTGGGCTTTATTCCAGGAATGCAAGGATTCTTCAATATACGCAAATCAATCAACGTGATACACCATATTAACAAATTGAAGAAGAAAAACCATATGATCATCTCAATAGATGTAGAGAAAGCTTTTGACAAAATTCAACACCCGTTTATGATAAAAACCCTGCAGAAAGTATGCATAGAGGGAACTTTCCTCAACATAATAAAGGCCATGTATGACAAACCCACAGCCAACATCATCCTCAATGGTGAAAAACTGAAAGCATTTCCACTAAGATCCGGAACAAGACAAGGTTGCCCACTCTCACCACTCTTATTCAACATAGTTTTGGAAGTTTTAGCCACAGCAATCAGAGAAGAAAAGGAAATAAAAGGAGTCCAAATCAGAAAAGAAGAAGTAAAGCTGTCACTGTTTGCAGATGACATGATACTATACATAGAGAATCCTAAAGATGCTACCAGAAAACTACTAGAGCTAATCAATGAATTTGATAAAATAGCAGGATTCAAAATGAATGCACAGAAATCTCTGGCATTCCTGTACACTAATGATGAAAAATCTGAAAGTGAAATAAAGAAAACACTCCCATTTACCATTGCAACAAAAAGAATAATATATCTAGGAAGAAACCTACCTAAGGAGACAAAAGACCTGTATGCAGAAAATTATAAGACACTGATGAAAGAAATTAAAGATGATACAAATAGATGGAGAGATATACCATTTCTTGGATTGGAAGAATCAACATTGTGAAATGACTCTACTACCCAAAGCAACCTACAGATTCAATGCAATCCTTATCATATCACTGGCATTTTTCACAGAACTAGAACAAAAAAATTCACAATTTGTATGGAAACACAAAAGACGCCAAATAGTCAAAGCAATCTTGAGAACGAAAAACGGAGCTGGAGGAATCAGGCTCCCTGACTTCAGACTATACTACAAAGCTACAGTAACCAAGACAGTATGGTACTGGCACAAAAACAGAAAGATAGATCAATGGAACAGGATAGAAAGCCCAGAGATAAACCCACACACATATGGTCACCTTATTTTTGATAAAGGAGACAGGAATGTACAATGGAGAAAGGACAGCCTCTTCATAAGTGGTGCTGGGAAAACTGGACATGTACATGTAAAAGTATGAGATTAGATCACTCCCTAACACCATACACAAAAATAAGCTCAAAATGGATTAAAGACCTAAGTGTAAGGCCAGAAACTATCAAACTCTTAGAGCAAAACATAGGCAGAACACTCTATGACATAAATCACAGCAAGATCCTTTTTGACCAAGCTCCCAGAGAAATGGAAATAAAAACAAAAATAAACAAATGGGACCTAATGAAACTTCAAAGCACAGCAAAGGAAACCATAAGCAAGACCACAAGGCAACCCTCAGAATGGGAGAAAATATTTGCAAATGAAGCAACTGACAAACGATTAATCTCCAAAATTTACAAGCAGCTCATGCAGCTCAATTACAAAAAAACAAACAACCCAATCCAAAAATGGGCAGAAGACCTAAATAGACATTTCTCCAAAGATATACAGACTGCCAACAAACACATGAAAGAATGCTCAACATCACTAATCATTAGAGAAATGCAAATCAAAACTACAATGAGATATCATCTCACACCAGTCAGAATGGCCATCATCAAAAAATCTAGAAACAATAAATGCTGGAGAGGGTGTGGAGAAAAGGGAACACTCTTGCACTGCTGGTGGGAATGTGAATTGGTACAGCCACTATGGAGAACAGTATGGAGGTTCCTTAAAAAACTACAAATAGAACTACCATGTGATCCAGCAATCCCACTACTGGGCATATACCCTGAGAAAACCATAATTCAAAAAGAGTCATGTACCAAAATGTTCATTGCTGCTCTATTTACAATAGCCAGGAGATGGAAACATCCTAAGTGTCCATCATTGGATGAATGGATAAAGAAGATGTGGCACATATATACAATGGAATATTAGCCATAAAAAGAAATGAAATTGAGCTATTTGTAATGAGGGGGATGGACCTAGAGTCTGTCATACAGAGTGAACTAAGTCAGAAAGAGAAAGACAAATACCATATGCTAACACATATATATGGAATTTAAGGGAAAAAAATGTCATGAAGAACCTAGGTTTAAGACAGGAATAAAGACACAGACCTACTAGAGAATGGGCTTGAGGATATGGGGAGGGGGAAGAGTAAGCTGTGACAAAGCAAGAGAGTGGCATGGACATATATACACTACCAAACGTAAGGTAGATAGCTAGTGGGAAGCAGACGCATAGCACAGGGAGATCAGCTCGGTGCTTTGTGACCACCTAGAGGGGTGGGATACGGAGGGTGGGAGGGAGGGAGACACAAGAGGGAAGAGAGATGGGAACATATGTACATGTATAACTGATTCACTTTGTTATAAAGCGGAAAATAGCACACC
The DNA here is from genome assembly GCF_964270905.1 of Leucopleurus acutus. Classification (NCBI taxonomy): domain Eukaryota; kingdom Metazoa; phylum Chordata; class Mammalia; order Artiodactyla; family Delphinidae; genus Leucopleurus; species Leucopleurus acutus. The sequence goes on from NC_139144.1 coordinate 75,465,219, forward strand.
ATTGTAGAGCAATTATACTCCAATAAAGATGTAAAAATAAATGTAGACCTGGGCACGCTATATTTTATCTGGCAACCTTACTAATGGAGCCAGCATCTGAATTCAGATTTTTCCAACTCACAGATTTAGTTCCTAAACTTGATAACATATCTTTATTGCTAGTATTAATTTAAGCAAATAAAGTATTGAATAAATCTTATCAAGTCAAAAATTATACTCCTAGTTTGCTAAACTAGAGTAAATGCATTTCATGATCTTAAATATGATATTCATATGAATATATAAATGCACATGGAATTTTATGAAAGTGAAAGCATTTTGAAAGCATAAACTGTGGTCTAAAATTTGTATCACTAGTTATATGTGTAGTAAGATATCAGTGGGTAGGCTCCCTGATCATTCCTGTTGTTAACACAGTTTAGAGAATAAGTTCGATTATGATGACAGGAAAATAGCTATGCATCATCACGAATTATCTTTTATCTTTGACATAAATGGGAAAAGATTACTCTCAGTAATTCCATAGTTATATTTAAAACAATTTAGCATTGTGCTTGATGTTATGCTTTTAAAAGCAATAGGCCCCACAGTTTGCAATCAATGCTATAGTAATCTCTGTCATTTAAATGTGTTTTTTGTGGGGTTTTTTTTTTTTTTTTTGCTTTTTCCAGTACTATTTCACATTATCTTATCTTTAAGTTTTTTTTGAATGATGTAGACAAAATCAAGATCAAGAAAGATGGTAAAACGTGTGTAAAAGAAGAATAGAAGTCTAAATTCAAAATAAATTAAATATACAAATATTTTCTGATATTACTTACATAGTGATTTTACAATCTACTAGGAGTCTTTTAATGTTTTCATACTATGGGCTTTTCCTGAAAAATATATAAGTAACATATGAAACATACATGGATTATATACTACAAAAATATTTGTAATAAATATTTTATAAAATTAATATCGAAAATATTTAAAGAGGTCTTACATGTACATAAAATGTTGATTTTTCAAAGAAATTTTACATGCAACATGATTTCACAAGTCTTTGAAGAAGATACTATAGCTGTAATAATATCTTTTTTGCAAATAAGACAATCAAGAATAAACAGAAAACTTAAAGGGTGACACACTGATCAATGGCAAGTTTCATTCAAGGACCAGATACTCTTATTATTGGTTCTGTGATCTTTGTACTCCGATAACCTACATGTTCAGATGCTCCTATTTGATGCATACTGTACCATATTTTTTCTGGTTTTATTGATATTATAATTAGCAGCTATTACAGATCAATTTATAATTATTGACAGCACATTGTTGAAATCTCACTAAAACCTTAATAAAAATATTAAGAAAGCATAAACTTGATGTTACTACACCTGACCAACACAGAGTAACTGGGGCCAAATCTACATTCCTAACGAAAACAACCAACAAACAGACAAAATATTTGAAACGCTAGCTTTCAAGAGACTGGGCATCAGTCAATAAAAGAAAATGATCCCTGAGAGACAGGAAACATTCAGGAGAAAAAGTGAGCTCAATGATTTCCCTAGCTTATTGCCATGAGAGAGTTTGAGGCTGTGGTACACAGTAAGTCAACCCAGGCAGAAGCTGGCAGACTCTGAGTGGGGAAGATCTGAAAATATGAGGAAACCAAGGTGGCTAGAGTTCCAAATATACTGGAGAAGAAAGAGCTGCACAGAGAGAGAACTCCAGATATCTGTAGGCGGTTCTCTCAAAGCATTCAGCTAAGTACTAATAAGTGCATTCTTGTATGAAAATACTCCAAACCAGAAAAAGAACCACTTGAAATGATTAGACGTAAATGCTGAGAACCATAGTGAAAATCATATGACTCACAGGTATGCAGGAAGAGAATACAGAAGGATCTTGCCTCAATTATGAGGATAATTATAGCCCTAGATCTACACTGCTCTGCTCCCATTTAAAAGAAATCTTAAAAACATAACCAGCAAAATTCAAACTCTTTCCAAGTAACTAAATTGTGTCCCAAAACAAAGTTTAAAAACATTTATAAGAATACAAAAATATCCAGCATCCAATAAGATAAAATTCATGATGTCTGACATCCAATAAAAAACTATCAAACATGCAAAGAAACAAGGAAACCCAGCCCATAATGGGGATAAAAATCAATCAATCAGTAAACCAATAAAAACCAACACAGATGTTAAGAATTAGAAGAAAATGACATTAAAACATTACAACTGTATTGCATATGATATGTTTGAAAAATTATGTAAAGACATATAAGATATAAAAAGGACTTGGTTGAACTTCTAGAGATAAAAACTACAATGTGTGAGATGCAAAATGTTCCAGATGGGAATAACAGCAGATTAGATACTGCTGCAAAAAAAAAAAAAATTAGTACACTTAAAGTCATAACAAAATAAACTATCCAAAATGAAACACAGAGTAAAATAAGAATAATAAGAACAAAAATGAACAGAGTGCCAGCTAGCTATGGGACAACTTCTTGTAGCCTAAAATATGTGTAATTGTAGTTCCCAGAGTTAGGAAAGAGAAAGAGAACAGAAAAAAAAAAAAAAAAAAAGGATGAAATGGTAGCCCAAAACTCTTCAAATATGGTAAAAACTATAAACCCATATAAACCCAAGAAGCTCAATTAAATAACTCCAAGCCCTAAACATCATGGCATACCATTACTAAATTGTTCAAAGCCAGTGATAAAGACAAAATCTTAAAAGTAGCCAGAGAAAACATGTTAGGTACAGAGGAACAAAGATAAGGATGACAGCAGATTTCTGTCACTGAAGATAGTGAAACAGCGTCATTAAGGTGCTGAAAGATAATAATGGTAAACCTAGATTTCTAAACTCAACAAAAACATCTTTTGAAAATGAAGGTGAAATACTTTTCCAGACATACAAAATCTGAAAGCATTCAACACCAGCAGACCCATACTATCAGAAATGTTAAAGAAAGAAGAGGACTAGAAATAGTAATTTATGGGTACATATTTATGATTTTTTCTTATTATTTAAATCTCTCTAAAATATAATTGACTATTTAAACAAAATTAATAATAATGCAGTGTGATGTTTATAACATAAAAATAAAATTAACAAAAAATAACACAAAAGCTGGGAGAAAAGAAATGGAAGTATACTATTGTGAGGTTCTTCACTATACATAAAGTTATATCACTTGAGGGAAAACTGTATGAAGTCAAAGACATAGCTATAAACCCTAAAGTAGTCGTTGAAATAAATAAAGAGTTATAGAGAATAAGCCAACAAAAGAGATAAAGTGCAATCATAAGCAGTATTTGTTTAATCTGACTAATCCAAAACGAGGCAGAAAAAGAGGAAAGGAGAACAAGGAATAGATGGAAAAAACAGAAAACAAATAATAGTTTTAAACCACTCAAATTACTAATCACATTGAATGTCTTATTACCCTAATTAAAAGGCAAAGATTGTAGGATTGCATTTGTTTCTAAAAGCAAGACCCAACCATATGCTTCCTACAAGAAATTCCCTTTAAATATACAGTAAGAAATAGTTTTAAAGTGAAAGGGTGGAAAAAGCTATACCCTTACTAACACTAATCAAAAGAAAGTTGGAGTGACTGTATTAATATCAGTTAAACTAGGTTATTCAGCAATGAATATTAGCAGGGATAAAGAAGGTAATTTTATAATAATGAAACAGTCAATTCATTTAAACCAATCTAATGATTTTAAACAATTATACACCTAATAACAAAGCTTCAAAGTATATGAAGCAAAAACTGATGGAACTACAATGAGAAATTAAAAATTTTACAATTTTAGTTAGAAATTTTAATAACCTTCTTTTAATAACAGATAGAAGACAGTAAATCAGAATATAGAATATGTGAGCAAGATGTTGGATTATCAACCAACTTGTCCTAATTGATATTTACAGAACATTCCACCCAGCAACAACAAATACACATTATTTTTACATTCACATGGAAAATTTACTTAGATAACATATTATAGGCAATAAATAAATGTGAATAAATATAACAGAAATCATGTCATACAAAGTATGGTTCTCTGCATAGTGTAATTAAATTGGAAATCAAAACAGAAAGATTTATGGAAAATCTCCAAATATCCGGAACAAAGTAATATGCTTCTAAATAACTCATGATCAGAAAAGAAATCAAAAGGGAAGTTAGGAAGTATTTTGAACTGAATAAAAATAAAAACAAAACTATGTGAGCTAAATAAATGGGTGAAGTACTAATGAAGCAGTACTTGAGGATACATCTTTAGCACTAAATGACTATATTTAAAAAGACGAAAGGTCTCATATCAACCCTCAGCTTCTACCTTAAGAAACTAGAAAAAGGAAACAAATTACAAATTAAGTTAAAAAAGAAAGGAAATAATAAAGATCAGGATGAAAATTGATAAAATAAAGAAATAAATGAAACCAAAAGCTGTTCTTTGAGAAAATCAATAAAATTGATAAAACTCTAGCCATACTGATCCAAAAAGAGAGTAAAAAAGAGAAAACACAAATCACTCAATAAGGAATGAAAGAGATGATATCACTACAGATACTACAGCTACTTGAAAAGATGATCAATGTATATTAAAAATAACTCTATTCCAAAAAACCCTCAAAACTTTTTAAAAACTTAAATGGACAAATTTGTTAAAAGGCACAAACATGACTTCAAGAAGAAATGGATAACCTGAATAGCCTACGTCTATCTAAAAAAAATAGAATATGAAGTTAACATTCTTACCAAAAAGAAAACTCCAAAATCAGATAGCTTCACTGATGAATTCTACCAAACTTTTATGGATAAATAATTTCAATTCTACACAAAGTTTTCTAGACAACTGAAAAGGTGGGAATCCTTTCTCACTTATTCTATGAGGTCAGTATTACCTTGAATCAAAACCAGATGTTACAAAACAAGAAAACTACATATCAATATCCTTCATGAACACAAATGCAGGAATTTTAAACAAAGCTTTTGCAAATATAATCCAACAATATATCAAATGAAAGAAATAATCATTACTCAGTGGAGTTCATCCTACAAACACAAGGTTGGTTTACCATTCAAATCTTAATCTATGTAATTTGCCTTATTAACATAATTAAAAAGAAAAATGATACGATCATCTCAGAAGACATTAAAAAAAGCATTTGACAAACTAGAAGATTCATTCTTGATAAAAAGTCTCAGCAATACAGCAATACAGCAAGATTAAGTATCAAATGGCCTCTTCTCAATAAACCATCACTGAGAATTGGTTCAAGAAAATTCTGAAAGAAAATTATTTCCAAGCAAAAGATACTTGCAGACATGAAAAAATGGATATGTTATTTTATATACAAGATAAGGGATTAAACCTATAAGGAAGACATGGCGTAGGACACAGCAGACCCAACATGGTGGAGACAATGGGCGCATGCAGGGTGATGGTGCAGGAAGTTCCATATGACTGTTATGCACCAGGTATAAAGTACAACTAGTCTGTACTGGAGAATATCAGGCTACTCCAAAAAAAGATGAAATTGATAGTATACTGATGTACTTGAACATCTTGAAGGAAGACACAGACAATGTTGGGGAGTCTTTGGTACTAAATAAGTTACAAATACATTAAAAAAATCATTTAAATGAGGAATGAAAGTAATATCTCTAGGAAAAACAGAACATTGAACAGTAAAGGAAATTAATCATGATTTACCATATTGTTCAGTTCTGGATAGTGCTTACATGGTCATAATAATCTAAACATAATATTTATCTAACCTAAATAACAACATAATCATATAGGGAAATTGGGGGTGGGGGGACTGGGAAGATTTTATATTATGCAATATGTATATGCATTATGGGGTGGGTAGAGAAGAGTTAAGTCTTAGGAATGGGAAGGCGATTGATAATGCATAAAACTGAGAAACCAAAATGTATAATTTTTATCACATTATTTAGAGACTAGTACCAAACAAATCAACTAAAGTCATGAATGGAGTTGCTTCTGGCACAGGGAAAATGGAGGAAGAGGGTGAGTGTGGTAGACTACTGATTTTCATAAAAGCCTTGTTGAACTATTTGAATATGTACAACTTTGATTAAACTGGAAACCAACAAAAAGTTTTATATCCAGTACAGACTTTTATTATAACACATTCACTTACTAGAGCATGAATTATAAACTGAAACCAAAGATTATCTCACCATTTGAAATTGCCAGTCTTCTTCACCTACTGTATGATAGTGGCTAATACAAAAGTGTCTATACATATGTGCACACTTATATATGGTTTTGATGTGGATGATGTTCCACTAGGAATATGAGATTGTCGTCTGCAGGAGAACTGAGACATAACAGACCACACTGAAGTTACAATGTCATCTTAGAGAAAAGGGCTTCCCGGTCAGCTAAAAAAAATTGAATGCAACATGATTGAGGTTATTATCTTACCTAAAGAAAGAATACATAAAACAGAAGGAGCCTTGTTCAGCAAAGGGAGCCAAGTAAAATTAGAATCTTCCTGGTGAATGCTGGCAATGTCAATTCAAGGCCTACCCAAGGAGGAAGCTGCCCTATTTACATAACACAGCCTGATGGCCCTGGTGGCTCTTCTGTCCCTATTGAGGAAATGAATTTACCCATCTTTCATTACCTGCCACCATTAGACATTTGAACCAGGCCTATCACAAAGCTATAAAAATTATATGCACTCATCAGAGGACACAAATATATAGCACCCTTGGTATTTGCATTTCTCATTGGAAATTAATACAATTTACAATGTTTCTTTAGATCTAGGTTAAAGTAGGTTCCTCCCTAAGAGATTAATCAACATTTAATATGTTAGAAAATAAGACTTTTTTTTAGTTTGTAATTCTGGGTAGGGGAGATGAAATAGGAGATCATGTTTTTTAAACTGTCAGGGAATATGTCTTTGAGATAAATCTGAATAGCAATACATATACTAATTTTAAAATATTCAATTACATTTGAGAATTTTTTTTTTTCTCTGAGTTGTAATGAGCCTAGGAAAAGTTTAAATAAAATGCTCGAGAACTTTGAACTTAGCTGGGGAAGTGTTAAACTAGTTCAGATAAAACAAGTTTGCTAAACTGTAATTATTTTATGTGATGTTTAAAAAATGCACTTAAAATTTTTTTTAAATATCTGAAACTGAATAAATAACATTAATTATGTCTACTGTGTCAGGAAGCTGAATGGTACCCTAGTAGTCTTGAGAAGATAATGCAATCTACAGTCTACGAAATTATTCCCTAGGCATAGTTTACACAGTAGGCATATATGACCCATTAAAGTCAATGTACAGTTTATGTAAGACCACAGTTCATCTTGGCCAAGAGGTGATTTCAAGTGAAATATTGAGAGTTTAACATTCTCTCACCTAAGAATAATTTGTATTTAAGGATAAAAATTAGATAATATAATGAGTTTTGTGATCAGTTTATATAAAATGTAAAATACATTTTAAGTGAACATTTAAACTCCAATTTGTCTACTAACATTTCTTAGATTCTAATTATTATTGTTCTAATATAGAGTTTTATAAAGGGGAGAGTTAGAAGGATCTTTGGGACAGCCCCTCTAGTGCAGAAGGATAAGGCTGTAAAACACGAGGCAGGACAAGCTCTTTATCTTTCATTGCTTTTATTACTCAGGATTCCCTGATTTTCCACAAACTTTGATTTACTCATTTCAGATGATTAGGCAAGACCTATTTTTCATGGATATTTCCACGTATAAGGCAGAGACGAACCAATGACTTTCAAGTGCTAATTTGAGAATGTTTGTATAGCCTCTGATTTCAGCAAAAACACAAGGGCACCTTGAGTGAAATGTTGACCATTCTTAGCTCTGGATTATGGAAGAGAAGGTGAGACAAGAAATGAGGACAAGAGAAATATGGAAAAACCTGTAGTCCAACCACCAAGAATTCTGGATATCCGTGACTACAAGCGTTCTGCTCAACTGATTTTCACATTGTATTGCTTAGAACAAGTGCACAGGGCAATTAATGACACATTATACTGTCTCAATGGCTTTGAATGTTGACACTTGTTTCTACCTTCTTTGATCATGCATTTATTTATTAATTAAGCAAATATTTATTAAGATTTACTATGGGGCTTCCCTGATGGCGCAGTGGTTAAGAATCTGCCTGCCAATGCAGGGGACACGGGTTCGAGCCCTGGTCTGGGAAGATCCCACATGCCACGAAGCAACTAAGCCTGTGCGTCACAACTACTGAGCCTGCACTCTAGAGCCCGTGAGCCACAACTACTGAAACCTGCGCTCCTAGAGCCCGTGCTCTGCAAACAAGAGAAGCTACCGCAATGAGAAGCCCATGCACCGCAATGCAGAGTAGCCTCCGCTCACCACAACCAGAGAAAGTCCGCGTGCAGCAACGAAAACCCAACGCAGCCATAAATAAATAAATAAATACATACATACATAAAGATTTACTGTGTACTACTCATAGCTATTATTCCCAAACTCACTCAAATAATCTATCTTTTAGTGAAAAGGTATGGTGTTGACTAAAGTCTTTCTTGCACTAATACCACAGTCCTCCTCCACCTAATAATCTCTTTGGCTATTAACCTGCAACATTCAGTGCTATCAAATGGATCTTCGGTAAATTAAATTTCCTGAGGGAGTAGGAAAAGGGAGGAGCTCTCCTCTCAGTTTTAACTCACAGTGCACTACTGACATCACCTAAGCCCTTCCTTCACTGAAAATCTTGACCTAGAATTTGCTCACCATTTTCTCCTCTCAGAAGTCCTACTCTATCTTTCTAATTTAATATACTTAAAAAAGAATAAATCCACATAAATATGCACTATTTGAGAATTTTTTTCTTGTTTGTTTTGAAAGGGAATACTTAATATCACAAATGAATGTTTAATTGGTAGACTTTCAAGGAGTGTTGCCAAATGAAATGAGGATTTCTAGCAAGACAGAAGCAATTACATTTTTGTATTTTTGAGGGTGGTGGGGAGACTTGGAGGTCTCTGTTTCCCTTACATTGTATAACAGGATGATCAATTATTTTTCCTATAAGCCCAGCCCTGATCTCCCTAAATCAGGGTTAATAACTATTTCAATGTTGCTAAACTTGGAAATAGTTTAAGTATTACATTAAGTGCAACTTAAAAACAAGGATTCAGAGATTCTGACTCTATAAACCTAAAAGGGTAGGAGAGTAAACTGTGGGTGTATAATGTGGATGTATAAATAAATGGGAAGACAAAAAGCTAGAAAACATACCATCTATGTCAAAGAAATAATTAAGCTGAGTCCCTGACACTAAAAGTTCTAATATTCCAAACAATATTACAATACACTGTAGCTATAGATTTTTTAGATAATTTGACTGGAAAATTTTGGAATAACTAATAAAGTGGGAGAAAGGTTCACTTGTATATGAACAGATCATCTATGAAATAAAATTTTAATTATTACTTTAACACTACCAGAAAAGAATGCTTTGCCTTCACAAATCTTAATAATAAATAATAAATCTAAAAGTAAAAGGCAAAACATACATCCCAAAGTCATAAAGCAACTGCAGAAAATCTGTTAGCTATATCTAGTTCTTTAATTTATATGCAGGCTATTTAACAAAGATCCACTTTCTCATTTTTAATAACACATATTTTCTAAGGATATTTCCAAGAATAGGATATACTGTACTTGAACACATTGAAATAATAAAAATGAATACAAACACAACATGAAGAAGTAACAGAAATAAGAACACAACTTTTAGACAACAGGAAAAATAGATACATACAATTCATTAATATTTGTTAAATGTGGGGTTAGCAAACGTTACATTTCTCCGTACTTGACTCTTGGCTAAAATGTTGAGCATAGAAAGAGTGATCATTTTTAAAATGCAATGAAATAGCACCCAGAGGTACTCTAGAGAAGATCAACAAAGCTGAAGTTGGTTGTTTGAGGGGCAAAAAAAAAGCCTAACAAAACAGACAAATCTCTGACAAAATGGATTAAAAGAATAAAGAAAACATAAATAATATAATCAATTAAAAGAGGAACATAACCAAAGATAAAGAAGAGACTAAAAAAGTAATGAGAGAATATTATAGAATATTATAAGACTCTGATTTTGAAAATAAAATTTACAAATTCCTAAAATTATGTCTCATCAGAATTGACTCAATAACAAATGAAGAGGTCGAGTAATCCTATGCACACATTTGATGCACATTTCCTCTTCTTGTTGATGATAAAAAATCCTGAAGAGGAAAAGTTCAAAGACTATATTTTCTGAAATGCTGCTACAGCCTTACTGTCAGGTTGATAAAACACTATTAATCAACAATGTAATAGTCTGCTGTCATGATTCTTAACGATAATTTTAGATTGGCATGATTTATGCATATAGGTTTTTAGTGAGCACTGCTTCTTTTTCCAGAGATGTCATAATTAATGTTTAATCCTATATCATTATGTGTTAATCAATAGTTTAAAAACCTTCCCACTTTTCCACTCTCACTGCCCCTGCTTTAGTTGATGGGTTCATGGTTTTTTGTCTGAAAAATTATGAAAGCTTCCTAAATGGTCTTTTGCCAACCAAAATTAATCTTTCTACTAATCAAATTTAAAATATTTTTAGAAATTTACCTCAAATTACTGGTCTGGGCTAATTTTAATATATCAAGATATTTAACCATTTTTAGTCTCCAGTGATGATGTATACTCTAATTTTCTCTGAGATATGCTCTTCAGAACAATATAAATACATATATAAGCATATACATATATAAAATAAAATAAAATCATTATTAAATAATATAAAAATATAATATGTATATGTATTTATTTTATATATACATAAATGTATGCATATATAAAGCAATATAAAAGCAATATAAATGTGTGTGTGTAAGTACAAAGCCATTTTCAAAATTTCCAAAGAAATCCAACCTTGTTAATTGTTAGTAAAACCTATAAAATTCAATATGCTTCCCTGTATTAAAATGTCAAGTATATTCATTTATTACTTTTTTGTCACCAGACAAAACAAGAGATAATAAAGCAAACAAATGGATCATTTTTGTTGACTTCTACAAAAATCTCCTAACATGTATTTGTTTGAAAAAATAAGGTTATTTATAAATGTAATATTTATAAACAAATAAATTCTCTCAGATCACCTAATATAAAATTATAGAGTTAGGTATTTTAGTGTTTTGGTACTTAAGAATCTAGTATTATACTCTCAGAAATGAGTATCATTAGGTTATGAGATAAATCTGAAGAAAACATAAACACATTAGAAATAAAAAGAAACACATTCAACATACATATTCTATTTGGCAGTTGGTTAGAAACATCATTTTTTAATATATATAACAATAAACACAAGTGTCTATTAGATCTAAACTGAAGTTTCAATGACAAAATTTCATTTTAAAGTAATAATGTTCTCTTATGACCAAATTGTGGTGCACTCTTCGATATTTTTATCATGTAATTAAAATCAAATTTAACAATGTGACTATTCATGTTACTATTATCAGAGAAGCATGAAAAACTACTTTTTCAAAAATGTATCTGAAGAAATAATCCTCTAAGAAGAGCAAGACAGAACAAAAAAGTAAGGGCATAAACCCCAAAGCAACACATAGACACATACATGCTCACTCAAGTAATGCACAATGAAATCGACTTAAAATATTCCTCTAAGCTATAAATCTGAACATGATCTGTATTCTCCATGCATAATGATTAAAGGAAAAAAAGGCAAAGATTCAAATGATAAGGAATATGCATATACACATTTTAAGCTATTTTATTTGGTTATTGTATAAGAAGGGGAATTCTTAAAATATTCTGATGCTCAACAAGTTAATATTTTTACTATATTAGGTGATGCTAAAATAGACATTTTTATGAAAAGGAAAAATACACCCAACACAAGAAAAATGTAAAATATTACTTTTAAAATTTAGAGATTCTCTGAAATTTAAGCTTACCCAACAGCTATGACATAATGATATTCTATATATCAAATGAAATTAATACAAGATGAGATGACTCTTTCATCACAGCAGGCAGACTAAAGTTAAAAAAAAAACCTGAATATGAATCAAGGTATTAGGCATTTAAAGGGCAACTCAGGTATGTAGCAATACAGAAATATTTATCTTGAACTGAGATTTTAATAGACTATATAATCAAAGGTACATTTCAGAAATGACTTATTATTTTAAGAATAACTACTGAATTTCTAAAATATCCCTCTTTCCTTTTCCTAAAACGTATACTTTATTAGATATAAAGAGATTTCTTTAGTCTATTTATAATGATTGCTATAATTATGTAAAGGGTATAGTGAGAGAAATTCTGCAGCTGCCACATAATACACAAATCTCATTTTAAATAATTCTCCTATAAATGTTAATAATTTCATATTCTGATCTAAACAGCTGCTTATAATGCCTCACTGTCTATGATAATGCACTTGATTTTCTCAAGTCTAAATACCACATATCAAAGTAGAAACCCATTTTTAGTAATGTATGCCACCATTTTAAGTAAAATACTTAGTATTACATAAACAAGAAAATGTGTTTTTGTCATAACTGAAATACAAACAAGACTCTGTGAAGTAAATTTATTCATTGTTCATTTCTTTCCCAAAGATTAGCCCTTATTCTGTCTCTATTGAAAATGCACACATGCAAAAAATATAGCTGCAGTTTCATACCTGTGTGTGTTTATAAAATTGGTTAATTTTTATTTTATAGACAAAAAGAATGTATTTTAAATCTTATACAAAAAGATATATTCAGTATGGGATACTAAAGTATGGAATACACAGATCATGCCTTTGTATTTGGGCCCAAACATTTTTCTTAAAAATACATATTAACAATAAAATGTTTGCTACAAAAATGTTTAAGTAGTCTTATAATGTTGTGTTTATGTGTCTCCATGGACTAATTCTTTTTAAATTTCATTCCATCCCATCAAAACCACATGAACATCTTAATAGATGCAGAGAAAGAATCTGAAAAAATTCAACACATTTTTATGACAAAAAAACAAACAAACAAACTAGGGATAGAAGGGTACTTCCTCAACTTGATAAAGGGTATCTTTGAAGAAAACATAGCTCATACTTAATGGTGAAAGACTAAATGCTATCCCTTTAAGACCAGGAACAAGAGAAGGATGTTGTACCACTTCTATTCAACATTGTACTAGAGAGTTTAGCCAGAGCAATTAGGCTAAAAAAATAAATAAAAGGCATCCAGATTGGAAAGGAAGAAAAGTTATCTACATTTGCAAATGACATGATCTTGTACACAGAAAATCCTAAGGAATCCACTGAAAAACTATTAAAACTAATAAATAAATTCAGCAAGGTTGCAGGATACGAAGATCAATAAACAAAAATTATATTTCTATAAACCACAATGAGCAATGCAAACAATAAAATTGAGAAAACAATATCATTTACAACAGTACCAAAATGAAACAATACTTAGGAATAAATTTGATGAAAATATGACTTGTATACTAAAACTATAAAATATTCTTGAAAGAAAACAAAGTTCTAAATATTTGAAGAGATATCCCATGGTTATGGATAAGAATATTCAACTCTGTTAAAACTGCAATGTGTACCAAATAGATCTACGGATTCAACAAAATCCCTATTAAAATCCCAGTGGGCTGTTTTGCAGAAATTGACAAACTGATCCTAAAATTCATATCGAAATTTAATGGACCCAGAATAACCAAAACAAGTACTAAAAAGAACAACAAACAATTAGTTGGAAGACTTACTGTCCCCAATTTCAAAACTTACAATAAAACTACAGTAATCAATACAATGGTACTAGCCAAGGATAGACATAAATTAATGGAATAGAATTGAAAGTCCAGAAATAAACCCTTACCTTTATGGTCAATTGATTTTCAACAGGGTGCTCAAACAGTAAAATGGGAAAGAATAATCTTTTCAACAAACGGTGCTGAGACAAGTGGATATCCACATGCAAAAGAATAAAGCTGAACACCTTACTCACACTAAACACAAGAATTGACTAAAAAGGGATCCTAGACTTTATAAGAGCTAAAGCTATAAAATTCTTAGAAAAAAACATAGAAACAACTTTTTGTGGCCTTGGGTTAGGCAATGCTTTCTTAGAGGTTTCATTCAAAGCACAAGTGATGCAAGAAAAAATATATAAATTGGACTTCCAAAATTAAAAATATTTGTCCTTCAAAAGACACCATCAAGAAAGTGAAAAGACCACCCACATAATGTGAGAAAATATTTGCAAATCATACACCTCACAAGGGGCTTTTATTCAAAATATGTAAAGAATTCTTACAACTTAAAAATTAAAAAAAAATTATAAGAACCCAATTTAAAAATGGGCAAAGAATTTGAATAGACATTTCTCCAAAGAGGATATACAAATAGCCAATTAGCACAAGAACAGATGCTAAACAACATTATTCACTAGGAAAATGTAAATCCAAACCACAATGACTTCATACACACACACCAGGATGACTATAACAAAAAGGCAGACAATAACAAGTGTTGATGAGGATGTGGAGAAATTGGAACCTTCATGCATTTCTGGTAGGAATATAAAATTGTGCAGTCACTTTGGAAAATAATTTGGCAGTTCTTTAAATGTTAAACATAGAGTTACTATAAAAACCAAGTAATTCAACACCTTCGTGAATTGAAAATGAGAGAATACCTCCACATAAAAACTTATACCCATATATTATAGCAGCATTATTCAAAATAGCCAAAAAGTAGAAGCAACCCAAACATCCGTCAACCAATTAATGGATGAATAAAATGAAATATGTTCATACAATGAAATATTATTTGCCAATAAAAAAGAATGAAGAACAAAGTTCTGATACATGCTACAATATGGATGAACCTTGAAATCATTATGCTAAGTCAAAGAAGCCAGTGACAAAAGACTACATATTGTATGAGTCCATTTATACGAAATGACAAGAATAGACCAAAAACAGAAAGCACAGTAGTAGTCGCCCAGAGTTGGGAAAATGAGGATAACAAGGAGTGACTGCTAATTGTTATGGTGTTTTGTGGGGAGGATGATGAAAACATTCTAAAATTAGATTGTGGTGATTTTGCACAACTCTGTGAATATGCTTAAAAAAACAACAACATTGAATTGTACATTTTAAGTGGGTGAACTGAATAGTATATGAATTATATCTCAATGATGCTATTTTTTAAATGTCCATCTCATTATTTTCCCACAAAGAAATATTACATGTACAATGTCTCAAACACCAAAAAAAAAAAAAAAAAAAAATCTCAGGGTTTTCTCTCAGCTATACCATCTTCTTTACATGGCAGTATCAAAATCCTGTGGAACCATTCAGCAGTCTTCTTTAAATCCTTCCTACTCTTCTCCTTGCCCTTGCCTCAGTTGATTAGGTCATAGTTTACTGTCTAAATAATCATAGCTGCCTCCCAGAAGGCCTTGCTGTCAGCCACCAGTCTCTGCTCTCTCCAGACCAGCTACTCACTGCCTATACACTTGTCTTCCTAAAGCATGCTCTGAGAGATATTCCAGAGTTCCCCCATAGCTCCCAGAATTAAGTCCAAAATCTTTAGCATAGATTCAGGTATTTTTCAATCTGACCCCATACAACAAATTAGCCTAATATCCCTACAACTTTCCAACCAGTACTCAGTACTCAAAGTAATCTTTCAAGCAACTTGCTGCTATTTGAACTTAGTATGCTCTTTATGCCTCAGTAACCTTGTATAATACATCCTCTCCACCTCTCACCTTTCCTGTCTGATTAGATTAATTCTTATTTATCAATCAAGACCCAAGTTTAGATGCCACCTTTTCTATGAAGTCTTCTAGGAGACCCCCTCAGGTATATTTAGTGGTTCTTTTCTTCTGCTTGGGAAGAATTTTATTCATATCTTCATTATAGTATTGAACACTGTTGTATTATTATTATTTGTTTACACATCTGTTTTCCTCAGTAGACTGTGAGCTTAGTGATAACACATTTATTCATCTTTGATTTTCCAATCCATCCATTAGAATCCTTGTTATATTTGGAAATGCTTAATTAATTCTTATTAAAGCATAAAACACATACAGAATTAATGAATGTTATACATACACATTTGCTTCAGGGTAAGTGGAGAATTTAACGCTGAGAGACAAATCTTCCAAAGCCTCACTCCAAAATTTGCTATTTCACCCAGATTTAGCATAGCATATTAGAGCTAGGAGGATCTTTTTCTAGATTAACTTGATAAACTAGAGTCAAAGAATGCTCTCTAAGGAGTCTTTAAAACTCTAAACTTTTAAGTCCAAGGACATTTTAACTCACTATAGGAAATACTTGGCCAATATTATGTATTAATGAATCAGTTATTAACCAAATGAAAAAGTTCTTTCTGTTACTGATTTTTAAAAATGAGTATCTTCCTCTTTTAAAATCTAATGTACCATTATGATCTAAAACAAAAGAAACCATGGTAAGTGAAACACTCTCCACCAGGAAATGTAAAAGCTAAATTTGTAAATTCATAGATTTGTTAGAGTGAATCATGATCATAAGCATAATGATTTCCAATGATATGCTCATATGAACTAGTGATAATGTCATAAATATTTTGTTGGCAAATTGTAGTCTCAGCAGATACATGCTAGGTGATTAGTATACTTTCATTATTGTGAGATAATTTTATTATCTCACAATAAAATTACATATATAACATACAAAAATACATATACATACATATATATCTAGTGAATCTCATCTCCATCAATCATTTTCAATAAATTTTAATAGATGTCTAATGAATGAGAATCCCAAAGCTAAATGTCTAACTCAGTCAATCTAATATTCAGTACTTGAATCCAATATGTATTTAAAGTTTGAGAGAAATTTGATTGCAACATTAACAACAAATAGATGGCTTGTTTACCAGTAAATGATATCCTTTTGAGAAAGACAATATAATAGCTGAAAATACAGAAGCTTTTAATAAAATTCTAGTTCAAAATATACAGCTAAATTTTTAGTTAGATAAAATGATAATATTAAGCACTATGAAAATATCTGAAATTTTAAATGATAAACATTAGATGCATTAATTAGTTTTAGATTCTGATATCTGTAATTGCATAATGATATCTAATTTCTACAACTGAAATTACCTGTACTGGTATGGTAATATAAATTAATAACTGCAATGCTAATTTTTAAAGACTTTAGAGTGATTAATAAAGATATTTTTAAGTATTGAAGTACAAAAATAAAATTTACCCTGCCTTACATAATGATCACACAAAATTAAATAAAATAACAAAGCATAAATCTTGAAACTATATACATATCTTGTATACAATATAAGTTCTTATTAAGTTTAGCTCACTAAATTAAAAGAAATCAGACCACTTATATTAGAAATGTCCAAATTTTCTCCCATTATGATCTAAAGTAAATAATTAAAGGAAATCAAAATTTCTGCAAACTTATATAAGAAATAATCTACAGTTACAGGCTTAGAGTGACAAAACCCTTGCTGTCTTTGTATGTCATATACCAATAATTCAGTTTCATTTAAAATAATATAGGGATGATAAACCTTTCACCACAGCCTCAAACATCAATCATTCACATAGAAATACACATACCTGCCCACACCAATCATATTCCAGCATTGTAGAGTTGGAGAATTTAAGGCTTTCAAGATTCTGAATATGTGCGTAAAAGCTGTTGATTCATTTAGAAGGAATCTGTTATTTTCCCTCCTCAAAGTGTAGTTACCAACTACAACTTCTTACTTAGCCATCAACACTGCCACAATCCAAGCTTTGTTGTAATGCTGTACTCTTACAGCTAAAAACCTGTTGATAATGAACCTGAACCCATTATTTTGAGTCAATGGATTGAAAGAAATAGGGCAAAGAATGAAAGCCACAGGGCCAATTACAAGCATTCTTTGATGTATTACTTGCTAGCACCCACCATATCACTTTGTGTCTTTGTCTTGATCCCCTCTGTTACTCATTAATTATTCTGGAAGGGTTAAAGTTCAGAGAGCTAATTGCACAAACAGTCTTTCTTGGTAGGGATTCTCCCTACTCTGACACTTTCCCCAACTGTGCCCAGCCACCTTGTATTATGCCAATTAACCCAATTCTTGGCATTTTTGCTTGGCCTTCCAGCATCTTTTCGAGCTTTGCCTAAAATATTTTCACTGGGTTACCTACAGAATAAACCAAGCAACTTTAAGATTTGATTAAAACTTATTTCATGATATAATCTTTCATAAACTTCTAATGACACAATTAAATTTTCTTCTGTACTAATTGTCATAAATACATTATTTATAACATAAAAATTCTTTAACAAATTGCTGAACATTCAGCAATATTAAATTATTTATTCCACCTTCCTACACTGAGTCACAGCCCATTCTAATAAAAATGACTTTTTGCACATTTGTCAGCCAAGATCTGAACTGAGATTTAGTTTTTACATGTCGTATTGAGGTCCCCGTAATATATGAACTAATCCCAATTATTATCAGGATATTTAAAGAAATCACCTGTGGTGAGTCTACACAGTTTCTGTAAATTTTCAATATTTGACCATTATTATAATTCTGAAATATAATTCCAAAAGTAAATAATCCTGCCTTGTAGTGCTTCCTGAGTATGCCTTATACGTCTTTATATTTTTTCAAAACCTTCAAGAATCCATTGCTTTTCATGTATCAGTTTCAATAGTATCTGGCAATTGTTTGAAAGCATCTATTTCAGAGCTATGCACTAATTAAGTACTCAATTTATTTTCAGTTATTGCAGTTGTGTTTTCATTGAATAGCAATTAATTAAGCAGCTACTACATATCTAGCATTTGCTGGCTGCTGTGGACAAAGGGTGAATGAGTTTAAAAGAGTGTCTACTCTCACAGAACTTTAGGTTAATGGAGTTGTCAAAGTTTCAACAGATAAGCAAATGCTAACATAAATAGTAACAAACAGAAGCTGCCTTGAAGAAGGAGGCCCATTGACAAACAGAACCATTAACCTGAAGAATGAAAAGGGGCCCTGCATGCAAAGAGCAGGGCAGATGGAATAGTATATGCAAAAGCTCCCCATTAGAGGTGAGCAAGCTAAGTCTGAAAAACTGTTAAGCCAATTTGCAGTATAATGAGAGGGAAAAGAATGACTGGGGGCTAGATTAGGAAAATAGGAACCAGATCATGCAGGGTGTTCTAGACTATGAAAAGAACTTATTTAAGGAACAACGCATATGATGTGATTATTTTTTATACTGCTGAGAAGAATACATTAATGGGTTTTTAAACTAAAAGAGAAGCGAAGCCAGAGATCAGTTTTTAAGTAGGAATTCCATAAATCTTCTAATTACTTCTGTGATGGAGAGTGTTCTTTGCATATACCCATAAAACTTACTTGACTCTAATTTACAGAACTAATTTGACCACATAGATTCCAATTGTTAATCTCCGTTAAACAGATGATAGAATCCTACACTCCACAAAGCAATTGTGTCAAAAGAAGAGGCCAATAACTTCTTGGCTTAAATAAAATACGTTTAAAAGCCCAAAGTACATAATTGTTGAATAAGCTTTTTAAGTTGGTTTATAGATTTTATTAAATGTCACAAGAATAATACAAGCCCAAGATGAAGCCAAAATGAAATGATTAGTGCCAGTGAAGTTATACCAATCATTCATTCAGAGTTACATAGATGTCACCTTTAGCTGCAACCCTGTATTAAATGTGTTTGGTTAGTTCATTCACAGTCCTATCAATGACAGAACTTTTCAGATTGACCTTTTAATAAAGCTAACACAAAAATAACCAACCATGATTCCAAAGTTATTAAATGTATCATTTTAACCTCTCTTTCATAAGATGCTGTAACACTAACACTAGGATGGCAAAAATAGTTCCATGAATTAATTGACTCTTACATAACATCTGCAAAAATACATTTTTCAGAGTCTGTGACTTGCCTATTTCTAATTTTTAGAATGCCAATTATTCTCTTTTAAATTTAACTTCTTTCACTCATGATACATTAAGGTATTAAGCTCTTTTTTCTTAATATAAATGAAAGGTAAATGATAGTTTTAAAATGTAGTTTCATTCTAATGATTTTCATCTAACTCAAAGTTCCACATTTGAAGTAAAGAGGGGCGCTCTAGATTGATGTTAGCACCCCCTTAACTCCCTCTTGCCCCCTGCAGAATTCAAAGAACTTATTTGCTTCATTCCAAACCCCTTCATCTCCCCTGGCGCAGTTTGTCAAACTAAATATTTTTCCTCTCTCTATTTCTGGCTAGTCATGTTATGGGTACTATCCTAAAATAATGATGCCACATTTAGGACCAGGGAAATTGAAAAAAGGCCAACTCCAAATGACCATTCAATTGCTCTTGTCCTCATTTTTTAAGATCTTGAATGTTTCTTTACGATTACCCTCTCCACTTTTTCCGAAGTTGTAATTCTATAAGACACAATAAATTCATTGTCCTGCAATGAAGTGTTAGCAAATGCAGGGTGACAATATCAATACTTCACGAACATTGCATTTTATTTTTAGGAATCAGATTCTAGAAGAATGATAATTCAGCATTCCATAGGAAAGAGAGAAAGCAGAATGTACTGCCAACTCATGATTTTAAACTTCCCTCCCCTATTTATAAGCTACTAGTAAACTGCTTGAACTGATATAGATTGGAAACTGTTTAGTTATGTAATTTCTGCCTCCACATTTGCTTCCTCATATCTCACAAGGTATGCTTCTGATATATCCCCTCTGGATGTATGAGTGAGATAGTTCTGAATCTGCCAAATGCTGTAAAAGAGGTGAAGTGACATCCTTAGAGCAGCAACAATAATATTTGAGCTATTTTCCATTGGTAAATTCATTAACTATCTGGCTTAATCTGCCACTATTTGAACCATCACTGGGAGTTTTATGGCAAAACTCTTTGGTACATGATCCATAATCAGTTAGAGGTCAAAGAAGAGAAGGCATCTCAGCCAATGTTATAAATTTCCAGACCTCCAACTCACACCCTTGGGTCCTCAATTTTATATCAATAAAACTGTTCTTAAAATACATTTATTCAACATAAACTATATTTAAAATGGTGTTTAATTTTTTTTAACATCCTTATTGGAGTATAATTGCTTTACAATGGTGTGTTTGTTTCTGCTGTATAACAAAGTGAATCAGCTATACGTATCCATATATCCCCATATCCCCTCCCTCTTGCGTCTCCCTCCCACCCTCCCTATCCCACCCCTCTAGGTGGACACAAAGCACCGAGCTGATCTCCCTGTGCCGTGCAGCTGCTTCTCACTAGCTATCTATTTTACATTTGGTAGTGTATATATGTCAATGCTACTCCCTTACTTCTTCCCAACTTACCCTTCCCCCTCCTTGTGTCCTCAAGTCCATTCTCTATGTCTGTGTCTTTATTCCTGTCCTGCCCCTAGGTTCTTCAGAACCTAAAATGGTGTTTAAATATTGTACTAAACCATTCATATTTCACATGAAATTATTTCTCTTTTAAGGGACTATTTCAGATGAAAATTTTAAAAATTAAAATTGCATTAATGTTAGGACCCTCCAAAACAAATACCCTATCAAAATAGAATGTCTAGAATCCTAAAAAATATTGACTAGTGTTGTCTGTAATATATCCTACTCTTCATATCTAAACTGAAATTGTATACAACAAAGACCATAATTTTATATTCTTTCACTATTTCTCCAAAGTACATAGGGCTTTGATCCATGAACCGTAAGACTGCTTACAAACTGAACTTCAAGTATTATCAGATATATCCCCTTTTCTATAGATTCTGTAGTCAGCAACTTAGAGTGCTACATTCCATTGTCCTTTTCTAAACAGCACACTTTCCAATCTAGTAATGTTTTCAGGGGTGGGTGAGGTAGAAAGTATCTTTGAGAACATTCTAAGTTCCTTCCCAGTGAGAGAAAGAAAAATATAAGCTTTGATTATTCCTGAAAAAGGAAAATTTTTCAGACTGCTGTTAAATGCCTCCAGTAACAGAGATCTCAAACCCATTCTGCTGTTGGATCAATCTAATAGCTTAAGTGTTTATTTTTAATCTTAAACTGTAAATCACCACATTCTAACATGGTAATTAACATCTTAACTTCTGTTTCTCATTCTTCCTTTGGAAAAATGTGGAAGAAGATTATTTTCTTTCTACAACAGTCCTTCAAAAAATACTTGCTATCACAATTCCCTTAAATCCAGTCTCTGAGATACTATATTTATTCCTTCACGATGCTTTATATGACTTTATTGTCAAGTTCTTCATGATTTCTCTCACCTCAGAGCTTTTGTACCTGCTGCTCCTTCTGCCAGGAGCACTATTTCCTCACCCTCTACTGCTCCAGGCTATCTATCTCTCATTTACCAGATTTTAACTTTGGGATAAATTTATGTGGGAAGCTTTCTCTCGTGTTCTCAAAACCTGGGTTGGATAACCACTCTCACCTTCACCCATAGCTATCTCTATAGAACTGTGGGCTGACCCATTATGGAACTTTTCATACTGTCCTGTAATTCTCCCTTTTTCCTCTGTCTTTCCAAATAGACTGCCAGCTCTCTGACGAAAGTAGCTGCCTTAATCACTGATACATCTCCAAAACTGGGCACTGGAAAACTAAAGAATGAGGTAGAATAGTGAACATCTGTGTTCCTCAGTTTCTTTATATGTAAAGTGGAAATCAGACCAGTATCCACTTACTGAGCTTGTTGAAAAGATCAATTGAAACAATATATAAAAAATCTTAGAAAAATCCCTAGTACACAGGAAGGTTTAGATAAATCTTGGTTATTTTTTTTTTTTGTGGTCAGCTAAAACCACTTTCTTTTTCACATAATTTAATATTAAAGTGTCTACACAATTTTGTACTTTCAGTGTTGATTTAAAAAAATTAAGGGACAAGTTTAACATTTGTATTAGTTACTTTTCATCTTAGCCAATTGTTCAAGATAATTGAAATATGTATGCCTTTAGTATTTTCACCTAAAATATGAATAAAGAAACATATATATATTATATGTATATATGTATGTAATAGAAACAGACAGAGAGATGGGAGTGAGAAGGGTGGGAGAAAATGGGAGAGACAGAGAGGGAAATGTATTAGTTATGTAAAAGAATTCTGGACACAGTCAGCCTTGGGTCCAAGTCTCAGTTCTTTCACCTAATGATTGTACAAACTTGGAAAAGTTGCTTACTTCCTTCCATTATTAATCTCTTTGTTGTAGATGTCCAGCCAACTACAAATTTACCACACTACAGTGCATTATCATCAGATCAATATTTCATTATGATTTTGGCATGTATTTGCTTAAATCTATAGTAACTGGAAATGATCTCTATCCTCTGAACCTATAATTACTCTATAGTATTTATCACAGAGAAGCCTGAAGCATATGTGATGAACAGTGAGTATCATACCTGGTCCTGAAAATATGGTACACAAAAAGTAGTAAAGAAGTAACATTGGAAAGGTAGGAATGGGCCAGACTATTTAAGACCTACAATACAAAGATGAAGAGTAAACACTTATTTGGAAGAGTAGCCAATGAAACTTTTTAGTAGAAGAATGACACAACTGGACCTCTAATTCAGGAATGTTATGTGTCACAATATGCAAGATGATGGCAGAGGGTGGACTCTTAAGCAAGGAGACCACTTAAAAGTTTTTGTAGTAGCCTGAGCAAGAGGTCAGCCAAAAGTATTTACTGAACCACCATCAGGTACAAATCACAATCACTGACATTGATGAGGATATAATGATGAAATATACACTAGCCTTATAGGTTAAAAAATAATCAAGTGAACTGAGGAATATAGATATATATATTTTGAAACTGATAGAAGGCAGCTTTGATTACTCTTAAAATAGAGATTAAAATGATGATTTAGGAGAAGAGATATTAATTCCCATTGAGGGTGAAAAAGACTAAGCAAAGTATCTCTGAAGGAGGATTATTGAAGCTGGGCCTTGATTTAGGTAGATGTCAAGCACTAGCTATGGTGGAAGGATGCACACAGATAAGAATGTACGAAGAAGCTGATTTTAAAATGAAGAGGGTAAGTCCTTCTCCCTATTCTGCTAGCCAGTATCCCTGGAAATTTCAAGGAATACTCATGTCAAGGTTTGGATTACATAAATCTAGCCCTCTGGGAAGAAGTTCCAAACCTCAGAGGACCAATATGACTTCTTCCAGATATCAAGGGTGCTTGTCTTCAAGGTGCGGTCTTATCACTGGGGTGGAAGGAGAAAGCACTAGAATTTTTACTACTGCTTTTTTTCCTCAAAGATAAAACTATTTTTATCTGAAGTATATTAGTATAATATTACCAGTATACATTTTTATAATAAGACATTTATATAATAAGACATACATAATTTGCAGATGCTCAAAAATGTTTTACCAATAGTCATGTGATGTTAAAAGATCAGAGGCTATTCTAGAGATCTGAATTGTGGACTTAAAAGAGAATACACAGAAAATACTCTTTTTTGCAAGACTTTATGCATAAAAAAATCCTCCAGAAAAATTCGTTATATAGATCAGAATTGTGTGAAGAACATGGAATAATACAGTGGGAAATAGTGTTAGCATGAAAACTGGTCTTTCTAAAATCTTACAGGTTAGACTATACAAAGCTTCCAGTTGCTGTAAAACCTATTAAATAATGTAAGATCCTAAATAAAAATAAATACTGTGTAAATGGTGAAATAAATTAATCGTCCTGCCTTTCACATAAAAGTTTACGATTGTATTTTCCCCCAATTTGTTTTTCCCTCAGGTCATCACTAACATGAGATTCTTAATATAAGCAATCCATAAACATTGGTAATGTTTCTGCTATTAAAAATCAGTATTATTTGTATACAAAATCTTTCCATGGGAGAATAAGAACACAGACTCAAAGATATTTAGCTTCAAAATGGATGTCAAAATTGACTGAGTTGCATTCTAAATGGAGAAACACCTTCAACATGAATTTTTTTAAATAAAAATAAAAATAAACAAGAACACTAATCCTTTAGCCCAATATACAAAATCATCCAAGACTGAAAATGTGCTTCATTCCAAACTGTTCTTTTTATAAACCAGTCTGTTTAGTTGTATAGAAAAAAACTGTCCAGTTGCACATGGCATTGATAAAAGATATTTCATAACTTCACTAAAATAAAAAGCAATTGGACACATATATTTATCCCCTTTAACCATTAAACTAAACTGGCCCAAATGAATTTCTGAAACAAAATAGCTTCTAGGCTAGAATCTTGATGCCAACTTTAGCCCGGAGCAAATTTTTACACTGACAGTGTTTGCTCTGGAAAGTGGTATTTTAATGGAAACACTGTCAGACCTTTGTCTCCAGTAGAGCTACTGGACCCATAAAGACATAATTTAAACTTCCAAACACAGGGGCCTTTTTTACCTACTAATTGTCCTTTCAGAGATCAGATCTCATCCAGTGTCTCCAACGAACTGCCCTGTGAACTCAGAAAGCACTCTTGCACGTTGCCCTAGGTTCAAGTGGAAAGAATAAATGGCAGAAGTTACACGTTACTATTTGATTCTTACATTTTTCTTCCTTTAATACTAGTTACAACTTGAACTTCACCTTACTGACAAAGCCTGTAGAATCCATTCAATTAGCTTTAATAGGATTAAAACACTGCCTTGGAACTGCAGATTTTAATAGACAAAAATCTTGCCAAATACATCTTTCATGTATCCCATGAATTTTAAAATAAATATGTTACCTGAGGCAAAATAAGCATAATAAGATATTTTAGCATTTTGCTTTTTAGCTAAAGTATTGTTTTCCATTATGGTAAAGTTTTAAAACCAAACTTTAAAAAGGAAGATTAGTGTGTGTGTATGTGTGTGTGTGTGTATTAATTAAAGTTTTGCTCAATATACACTCTTGCTTGGTAGTATTCTTCTGACTTAAAATAATGGCCAAGGCTAAAGGAGAAACTCACAACATTAATAACTTTAATTAATTTGAATTGGGCCATCTCCACCAAGTAAACAAGGCAGATTTCCATGATGGTCATTACTGCTCTCTTTAGCCATATGTTTTTAATGTAAAAAATATAGGTCACTTGAATAGTCACTGAGTAATTGCCAAACTGGATGTCTAATCCTGTGTCCAAAAAGTATATTGCAAAGTATGATCATTATTAGCTAATCAGCCAACTTCCATAGGTTCTACAAACAAAAAGCAAGTTAGATTAACAAACAGCCCCACCAAATGCCCTTATAGCAATTTAAACAGATCCTAAGCAAGAATAGATTAACCATTCTTAACGAAGGTAAAAGAATTTGCATCCCTTTCATTGGCTCATTTATTCAACCAATTAAATTTACTGAGTACCTATTGAGTTAATACATCAGCAGATGAATACTTTGAAGTTTCAAAGAAAGCAGTAAACTTGGGCCTTGTCCTCAGGGATAATTTCCTAGTAAGAGACAATACGTGACATCCATGAAACCATGGTAAGAGGATACCTGAACCATGCAGTGTGGTCTATAGAAAATACATGCTTAAAAAATGGAAAGTAAAAGAAAAATCTACAGTTACAGTTCATACAAGAGGCTTCATTTTTGTTTTTTAAAGCAAAAGAAAATTTCTCAAGAACATACGTGTGAGGAAGAGATAACATAAAGGCACAAGGAAACAAATGAGCAAAAAAGGGCTCTAGCAAAAAAATAAAGAATGCAGAATTTGAGGCTTTGAATTAGGGAGGTTAAATTTACCTAGTCTACAATCTAATACATGACTTACCCTGCTATGCGGTTTTAGAGCAGGTGCACTCTTGTTCTTTGCTTCTTTTTGTTTGTTTAATTTTGTTGCTTTGTCATTTTGCACATACCAAATGCATATTCTCTTTGTGATTTCATGTTTTACACTCTTTTCCCTCACATCTGTTTATACCTAAAATAATCTCTCACTTTCTATTTAAAAATAAAACCCTACCTTTTTCCCGACTCATAACTTCATTGATTTCTGAAGCTCTAATAGTGAAACAAGATCTAAACTGATGTTGGAAAATACATGCATAGGTTGGTATATGTAAGAAAAAAATGCAAGCTCTAAAAGTTTGTTATAGACATAACCTGACCCAGAAAAAAATTAATATCAGAAACTTAGTTACGTTCACTTATCTCATCTTCCTGAGATTCCACATTTTTTAAGGTAGTTGTAAAACAAAGGGTTTTGTTGTTGTTTTGTTTCATTTTCCGTTTGTTTTTTTTTTAACGTCTTTATTGGAGTATAATTGCTTTACAATGGTGTGTTAGTTTATGCTTTATAACAAAGTGAATCAGCTATACATATCCATATATCCCCATAACCCCTCCCTCTTGCGTCTCCCTCCCACCCTCCCTATCCCACCCCTCTGGGTGGTCACAAAGCACTGAGCTG
Source organism: Leucopleurus acutus (assembly GCF_964270905.1). Classification (NCBI taxonomy): domain Eukaryota; kingdom Metazoa; phylum Chordata; class Mammalia; order Artiodactyla; family Delphinidae; genus Leucopleurus; species Leucopleurus acutus. The sequence continues at coordinate 75,492,821 of NC_139144.1, forward strand.
ATCTCCCTGTGCTATGCGGCTGCTTCCCACTAGCTATCTATTTTACATTTGGAAGTATATATGGACATACGTATGTCCATGCTGCTCTCTCAATTCGTCCCAGCTTACCCTTCTCCCTCTCTGCATCCTCAAGTCCATTCTCTACATCTGCGACTTTATTCCTGTCCTGTCCCTAGGTTCTACAGAACCACTTTTTTTTTTTAGATTCCATATATATGTGTTAGCATACGGTATTTGTTTTTCTCTTTCTGACTTACTTCACTCTGTATGACAGACCCTAGATCCATCCACCTCACTACAAATAACCCAATTTCGTTTCTTTTTATGGCTGAGTAATATTCCATTGTATATATGCGCCACATCTTCCTTATCCATTCATCTGTCGATGGACACTTAGGTTGCTTCCAAGTCCTGGCTATTGTAAATAGAACTGCAATGAACATTGTGGTAAATGACTTTTTGAATTATGCTTTTATCCGGGTATATGCCCAGTAGTGGGATTGCTGGGTCGTATGCTAGTTTTATTTTTAGTTTCTTAAGGAACATCCATACTATTCTCCATAGTGGCTGTATCAATTTACATTCCCACCAACAGTGCAAGAGGGTTCCCTTTTCTCCACACCTTGTCCAGCATTTAGTGTTTGTAGATTTCTTGATGATGGCCATTCTGACTGGTGTGAGGTGATATCTCATTGTAGTTTAGATTTGCATTTCCCTAATGATTAGTGATGTTGGGCATCCTTTCATGTGTTTGTTGGAAATCTGTATATCTTCTTAGGAGAAACGTCTATTTAGGTCTTCTGCCCATTTTTGGATTGGGTTGTTTGTTTTTTTGATATTGAGCTGCATGAGGTGCTTGTAAATTTTGAAGATTAATCCTTTGTGAGTTGCTTCATTTGCAAATATTTTCTCCCATTCTGAGGGTTGTCTTTTCGCCTTGTTTATGGTTTCCTTTGCTGTGCAAAAGCTTTAAGTTTCATTAGGTCCCATTTGTTTACTTTTGTTTTTATTTCCATTTCTCTAGGAGGTGGGGCAAAAAGGATCTTGTTGTGATTTATGTCACAGAGTGTTCTGCCTATGTTTTCCTCTGAGAGTTTTATAGTGTCTGGCCTTACATTTAGGTCTTTAATCCATTTTGAGTTTATTTTTGTCTGTGGTGTTAGGGAGTGTTCTAATTTCAATCTTTTACATGTAGCAGTCCTGTTTTCCCAGCACCATTTACTGAAGAGGTTGTCTTTTCGCCATTGTATATCCTTGCCTCCTTTATCAAAAATAAGGTGACCATATGTGCATAGGTTTATTTCTGGGCTTTCTATCCTGTTCCATTGATCTATATTTCTGTTTTTGTGCCAGTACCATACTGTCTTGATTACTGTAGCTTTGTAGTATAGTCTGAAGTCAGGGAGCCTGATTCCTCCAGCTCTGTTTTTCTTTCTCAAGATTGCTTTGGCTATTTGCGGTCTTTTCTGATTCATTATAAATTGTGAAAATGTTTATTCTAGTTCTGGGAAACATGCCATTGGCAGTTTGATAGGGATTGCATTGAATCTGTAGATTGCTTTGGGTAGTAGAGTCATTTTCACAATGTTGATTCCTCCAATCCAGGAGCATGGTATATCTCTCCATCTGTTTGTATCATCTTTAATTTCTTTCATCAGTGTCTTATAGTTTTTTGCATACAGGTCTTTTGTCTCCTTAAGTAGCTTTATTCCCAGGTATTTTATTCTTTTTGTCGAGTGGTAAATGGGAGTGTTTCCTTAATTTCTCTTCCAGATTTTTCATCATTAGTGTATAGGAATGCCAGAGATTTCTGTGCCTTAATTTTGTATCCTGCTACTTTACCAAATTCATTGATTAGCTCTAGTAGCTTTCTGGTAGCATAATTAGGATTCTCTATGTATAGTATCATGTCATCTGCAAACAGTGAGAGTTTTACCTCTTCTTTTCTGATTTGGATTCCTTTTATTTCTTTTTCTTCTCTGATTGCTGTGGCTAAAACTTCCAAAACTATGTTGACTAACAGTGGTGAGAGTGGGCAACCTTGTCTTATTCCAGATCTTAGTGGAAATGCTTTCAGTTTTTCACCATTGAGAATGATGTTGGCTGTGGGTTTGTCATATATGACCTTTATTATGTTGAGGTAAGTTTCCACTATGCCTACTTTCTGGAGGGTTTTTATCATAAATGGGTGTTGAATTTTGTCAAAAGCTTTTTCTCCATCTATTGAAATCATCATATGGTTTTTCTCCTGCAATTTGTTAATAGGGTTTATCACACTGATTGACGTGCATATATTGAAGAATCCTTGCATTTCTGGGATAAACCCCACTTGATCATGGCATATGATCCTTTAAATGTGCTGTTGGAGGGGCTTCCCTGGTGGCGCAGCGGTTGAGAGTCCGCCTGCTGATGCAGGGGACACGGGTTCGTGCCCCGGTCCGGGAGGATCCCACATGTCGCGGAGCGGCTGGGCCTGTGAGCCATGGCTGCTGAGCCTGCGCGTCCGGAGCCTGCGCTCTGCAACAGGAGAGGCCACAGCAGTGAGAGGCCCTTGTACGACAAAAAAAAAAAAAAAAAAAATGTGCTGTTGGATTCTGTTTGCTAGTTTTTGTTGAGGATTTTTGCATCTATGTTCATCAGTGATATTGGCCTGTAGTTTTCCTTCTTTGTGACATCTTTGTCTGGTTTTGGTATCAGGGTGATGGTGGCCTTGTAGAATGAGTTTGGTAGTGTTCCTCTCTCTGCTATATTTTGGAAGAATTTGAGAAGGATGGGTATTAACTCTTCTCTAAATGTTTGATAGAATTCACCTGTGAAGCCATCTGGTCCTGGGCTTTTGCTTGTTGGAAGATTTTTAATCACAGTCTCAATTTCAGTGCTTGTGATTTGTCTGTTCTTATTTTCTATTTGTTCCTGATTCAGTCTCAGAAGGTTGTGCCTTTCTACGAATTTGTCCATTTCTTCCAGATTGTCCATTTTATTGGCATAGAGTTGCTTGTAGTAATCTCTCATGATCCCTTGTATTTCTACAGTGTCAGTTGTTACCTCTCCTTTTTCATTTCTAATTCTATTGATTTGAGTCTTCTCCCTTTTTTTCTTGATGAGTCTGGCTAATGGTTTATCGATTTCTTTTATCTTCTCAAAGAACCAGCTTTTAGTTTTATTGATCTTGCTATCATTGCCTTCATTTCTTTTTCATTTATTTCTGATCTGATCTTTATGATTTCTTTCCTTATGCTAACTTTGGGTTTTTTTTGTTCTTTTCTCTAATTGCATTAGGTGTAAGTTTAGGTTGTTTATCTGAGATGTTTCTTGTTATTTAAGGTAGGATCGTATTGCTATAAACTTCCCTCTTAGAACTGCTTTTGCTGCATCTCATAGGCTTTGGATCATCGTGTTTTCATAGTCATTTGTTTCTAGGTATCTTTTGCTTTCTTCAGTGATCTCTTGGTTATTTAGTTGTGTATTGTTTGGTCTCCATGTGTTCATATTTTTTACACATTTTTTCCTGTAATTGATATCTAGACTCATAGCATTGTGGTCGGAAAAGATATTTCATACAATTTCAATTTTCTTAAATTTACCAAGGCTTTATTTGTGACACATGATATGATTTTTCCTAGAAAATCTATGAGCACTTGAGTAGAAAGTGTATTCTGTTGTTTTTGGATGGAATGTCCTATAAATATCAATTAAGTCCATCTTGTTTAATGTATCATTTAAAGCTAGTGTTTCCTTATTTATTTTCATTTTGGATGATCTGTCCATTGGTCAAAGTGGGGTGTTAAAGTCCCCTACTATGATTGTGTTACTGTCGATTTCCCCTTTGATGGCTGTTAGCAGTTGCCTTATGTATTGAGGTGCTCCTATGTTGGGTGCATAAATATTTACAATTATTATATCTTCTTCTTGGATTGATTCCTTGATCTTTGTGTAGTGTCCTTCTTTGTCTCTTGTAATAGTCTTTATTTTAAAGTCTATTTTGTCTGACATGAGAATTGCTACTCCCGCTTTCTTTTGAATTCCATTTGCATGGAATATCTTTTTCAATCCCCTCACTTTCAGTCTGCATGTGTCCCTCGGTCTGAAGTGGGTCTCTTGTAGACAGAATATACATGGGTCTCATTTCTTGTATCCATTCAGCAAGCCTGTGTCTTTTGGTTGGAGCATTTAATCCATTCATATTTAAGGTAATTATCGATATGTATGCTCCTATTACCATTTTCTTAATTGTTTTGGGTTTATTATTGTAGGTCTTTTCCTTCTCTTGTGTTTCTTTCCTAGAGAAGTTCCTTTAGCATTTGTTGTAAAGCTCAATTCGTGGTGCTGAATTCTCTTAATTTTTGCTTGTCTGTAAAGGTTTTAATTTCTCCATGAAATCTGAATGAGTTCCTTGCTGGGTAGAGTAATCTTGGTTGTAGGTTTTTCCCTTTCATCACTTTAAATATGCCCTGCCACTCTCTTCTGGCTTGCAGAGTTTCTGCTGAAAAATCAGCTGTTAACCTTATGGGGATTCCCTTGAATGTTATTTGTTGTTTTTCCCTTGGTGCTTTTATTTTTTCTTTGTATTTAATTTTTGATAGTTTATTAATATATGTCTTGGCATGTTTCTCCTTGGATTTATCATGTATGGGACTCTCTGTGGTTCCTGGACTTGACTATTTCCTTTCCCATGTTAGGGAAGTTTTCAACTATAATCTCTTCAAATATTTTCTCAGTCCCTTTCTTTTTCTCTTCTTCTTCTGGGACCCCTATAATTTGAATGTTGGTGCGTTTAATGTGTCCCAGAGGTCTCTGAGACTGTCCTCAATTCTTTTCATTCTTTTTTCTCTATTCTGCTCTGCAGTAGTCATTTCCACTACTTTATCTTCCAGATCACTTATCTGTTCTTCTGCCTCAGTTATTTTGCTATTGATTCCTTCTAGAGAATTTTTAATTTCATTTATTGTGTTGTTCATCATTGTTAGTTTGCTCTTTAGTTCTTCTAGGTCCTTGTTAAACGTTTCTTGTATTTTCTCCATTCTATTTCCAAGATTTTCGATCATCTTTACTATTATTACTCTGAATTCCTTTTCAGGTAGACTGCCTATTTCCTGTTCATTTGTTTGGTCTGGTGAGTTTTTACTTTGCTCCTTCAACTGCTGTGTGTTTCTCTGTCTTCTCATTTTGCTTAACTTACTGTGTTTGGGGGTCTCCTTTTCACAGGCTGCAGGTTCATAATTCCCATTTTTTTGGGTGTCTGCCCCTAGTGGCTAAGGTTGGTTCAGTGGGTGGTGTAGACTTCCTAGTGGAGGGGACTGGTGCCTGAGTTCTGATAGATGAGGCTGGATTTTGTCTTTCTGGTGGGCAGCACTGCATCAGGTGTGCTTTGGGGTGTCTATGACCTTATTATGATTTTGGCAGTCTCTCTGCTAATGGGTGGGGTTGTGTTCCTGTCTTGCTAGTTGTTTTGCATAGGGTGGCCAGCACTGTAGTTTGCTGGTCATTGAGTGGAGCTGGGTTTTAGCCTTGAGATGGAGATCTCTGGGAGAGCTTTCACCATTTGATATTACGTGGAGCTGGGAGCTCTCTGGTGGACCAGTGTCCTGAACTTGGCTCTCCCACCTCAGAGGCACAGGCACAGGCCTGATAGCCGCTGGAGCACCAAGACCCTCTCAGCCACATGGCTTGGAAGAAAAGGGAGAAAAGAAGAAAGAAAAAATAATAAAATAAAATAAAGTTATTAAAATAAAGAAAATTATTTTAAAAATTTAAAGTAATTTAAATAAAAGAGAGAAAGAAAGAAGAGAGCAGCCAAACCAAAAAGAAATCCACCAATGGTAACAAGTGCCAAAAACTGTATTAAAAAAAAAGAAAAGAAAAGAAACCGACAGACAGAACCCTAGGACAAATGGTAAAAGCAAAGCTATACAGACAAAATCACACAAAGAGCATCACCTAAATTTTGGGATGATTCGTTGTCTATTCAGGTATTCCACAGATGCAGGGTACATCAAGTTGATTGTGGAGATTTAATTCGCTGCTCCTGAGGCTGCCAGAAGAGATTTCCCTTTCTCTTCTTTGTTCACACAGCTCCTGAGGTTCAGCTTTGGATTTGGCCCTGCCTCTGCGTGTAGGTCACCTGAGGGCGTCTGTTCCCGCCCAGACAGGACGGGGTTAAAGGAGCAGCTGATTGCGCACAGTGTGTTCTCCCGGGGAAGTTGTCCCTGGATTGCGGGACCCTGTCAGTGGCAGGTTGCACAGGCTCCCGGGAGGGGAGGTGTGGATAGTGACCTGTGCTCGCACACAGGCTTCTTGGTGGCGGCAGCAGCAGCCTTAGTGTCTCATGCCCACCTGTGGGGTCCGCGCTGGTAGCCGCGGCTCTCGCCAGTCTCTGGAGCTTGTTTAGGCGGTGCTCTGAATCCCCTCTCCTCGCGCAACCGAAACAATGGTCTCTTGCCTCTTCGGCAGCTCCAGCCTTTTTCCCAGACTCTCTCCCGGCTAGTCGTGGCGCACTAACCCCCTGCAGGCTGTGTTCATGCAGCCACCCCCAGTCCTCTCCCTGGGATCCGACCTCCGAAGCCCGAGCCTCAGCTCCCAGTCCCCACCCGCCCCGGCGGGTGAGCAGACAAGCCTTCGGACTGGTGAGTGCTGGTCAGCACCGATCCTCTGTGCAGGAATCTCTCCGCTTTACCCTCCGCATCCCTGTTGCTGTGCTCTCCTCCACAGCTTCGAACCTTTCCCCCTCCACCACCTGCAGTCTCCACCTGCGAAGGGGCTTCCTAGTGTGTGGAAACCTTTCCTCCTTCCAGCTCCCTCCCACTGGTGCAGGGCCCGTCCCTATCCTTTTGTCTCTGTTTATTCTTTTTTCTTTTGCCCTACCCAGGTACGTGGGGAGTTTCTTGCCTTTTGGGAAGTCTGAGGTCTTCTGCCAGTGTTCAGTAGGTGTTCTGTGGGAGATGTTCCACATGTAGAAGTATTTCTGACGTATTTGTGGGGAGGAAGGTGATCTCCACGTCTTACTCCTCCACCATCTTGAAGGTCTCCCCCATTTTCCGTTTTTTTCCAAACTGTACAAGTTGACAGTATTTATTATAAAAGTGAGGTGAGCTTACAAAAACAAACACCACAAGAGCTATTTAAAAGGATAAAGAACACATTTAAAAACCACTGAGACAGTTTGGAGACCAACAAAATAATGTATGAGGTAGTTTTAAATACATCAAGGAGGTAAAAAAGGACATAAATAATCTTGATTCCTGAGTATGAGATATAAACACTACAGAGAATTTTCCCCAACATCTGGTAACCTGGACAATTTTATAAAAATCAGAATTGGTTTGAAGTCAGATGGGTAAGACCAACTGCTGTTAATGTGATTACTTTTTTCTCATTATGCCTAGAACTAGACTAGACTTCAGGTTTTAGCTTCCCATAAGCACTACCATGTAATGACAAATGTATTTTGAAATTAAAAATTAGAATACATTTTTATTGGGATGTAGTAGCTTTACAGATTACCAAACTTGTGGACTGTTTTCCTCTACTCTTATTTTTTATTCAGTGGTTGATTTACTGTTCGTTATTATAATAGAATGAGCTCACCACACCTAAGCTTTATGCTGTAAATTGAAGTTAAATTGCTCACTCCCATCAGATGCTAATTAAACTATTATTGATTTTATGTAGCACATTGTGCTTTAAATATATATGCCTGGGATACCCAGCAGATGAATTGCTACTTATAGATACTAATAATAAGGATGCTGGTTATTTTTTCAACTTTAATTAACAGGTGTAATACCCACTTGCAAAGATATCATTAAATTCTATCCAAGATTTACAGAATTTATAATACAAAGTTGGTTGTTTAATATTCCTTTTATAGGTTGACCTTTTCAAAATGCAGTTTAATATTTAAGCATAAAACCACTGAATTTTCAAAACTTTGTTGCCTTAGCTCACCTCAAAACCTATTTTCTCTGTGAATTGTTTCTGTTTTATTGAGATGAAAAACACTTCACTAATGCCACTATACCAATGGCAGAAACAAAACAAAAGTGTGTGACTTCTGGTCCAAATGTAAGAAGCTTAGAAGTAGCCACTCCTTCCTAAAAGCAAGTGAAAAGCTGAACAAACTGAAAAATAAACAACTCTTCTTAGATCTGTCAAAAAGACCTCTCACAGGGCAAATTCTTGCCCCTCAAATTGAAGAGAGAGACAGGCAGATACAGAGAATCACAACTTACTCAAGCAGAAATCCATAAGCAGAAATCTCCTTGGGAACCAGTAGTATGGTAGAAAAACCTAAACTGTAATTGATGAATTGCTGGAAGCTCAGGGAGTATAAGACTGCAAGTTAAAAGCTCTAAGGGTACACAGACCTATAGGGACCTCCCACTTTCATGCATCTTACCTCCAGGAGCTCTACCAGGTTCTCATAATGAATAATCAGAGACAAATTCCCTCCTGCTTCTGGCAAAGGTAGGGGGATAGTGGCCATTTTAAAATACACTGGAGCATTCTGTTATTCTTAACAAGAACTTCCCTCAGAAGAAACTATTTTACCAGATCCTAACCTCCTGAGAGAAGGAAATATACAACTTCAGCCCCACCTAGCCATCCTGTCCCACCTAGAGTATGTGGAAGTGGAGATTAAGAAGGTGTGAAGTTCACAGTCCAGAGACCTAAGCTCACCAAAAGACTGGGTAATCACAGATTTTAAAATTTGTCCCTTAACTCCCACAGTTTACCACTATATTGCTAAAGACCTCTTAAGGCAGATTCTTTCATGAAATACATCATGTCCACTTTTCAACAATAAAAATATTTATGAGGCATACTAAAAGGTGAAAAACACAGTTTGAGGAGATTAAACAGGTGTCAGAGTCAGAATAAAATATTGCAGGGATGTTGGAATTATAAGGCCAGGAATTTAAAAAAACACAAAAATCCTGCAATTAACATGCTAAGGGCTTTAGTACAAAAAAGTAGGCAACATGTAAGAACAGATGGATAATGTAAACAGAGAGGTAGAAATTCTAAAAAAGAAATGTCAGAAATCAAAAACACTGTAGCAGAAATGAAGAAAGACTTTGATAGGCTCATTAGCATATGGGACATAACTGAGGAAAGAATCTCTGCATTTAAGGATATGACAGTAGAAACTTCCAAAGATGAAAAGGAAAGCAAAGACTGAAAAAACCAGAACAGAATATTCAATACTCATGCGACAACTACAAAAGGTATAACATACATGTAATGGGAATACCAGAAGGAGAAGGAAGAGAAAGAGGAACAGAAGTATTTGCAGCAATAATGACTGAGAAGTTCCCCAAATTAATGTCAGACACCAAACCATGTATCCAAGAAGGCTAAAGAATATCAAGTAGGATAAATGTTTAAAATACTACCCCTAGGCATATCATGTTCAAAATTTAGAAAATCAAAGACAAAGAAAAATCTTGAAAGAAGCCATAGGATAGAAACATCTTACCTACAAAGGAGCAAAAACAAGATTTATGTCAACTTCTCCTTAGAAAACACACAAGCAAAAACTGGAGTGAAATATTCAAAGTGTTGGGCTTCCCTGGTGGCGCAGTGATTGAGAGTCCGCCTGCCTATGCAGGGGATGCGGGTTCGTGCCCCGGTCTGGGAAGATCCCACATGCTACGTAGTGGCTGGGTCCGTGAGCCATGGCCGCTGATCCTGCGCGTCCGGAGCCTGTGTTCCACAACAGGACAGGCCACAACAGTGAGAGGCCCGCATACCGCAAAAAAAAAAAAAGAAATAAATTCAAAGTGTTGAGAGAAAAAAAAAAACCCAACCTAGAACCCTGTACTCTCTGAAATTATCCTTTAAAGTGAAGGAGAAATAAAGATTTTTCAGACAAGCAAAAATTGAGGGAATTTGTTGCCAGTAGACCTACCTTGCAAGAAATGTTAAAAGAAGTTCTTAAGAGAGAAGGAAAATGATATAGGTCAGAAACTCAGATCTACATAAAGAAAGAGCATCAGAGAAGAATTAAGTGAAAGTAAAATAAAAGCTTTTGCTTTTCTTATTTTTAATTGATCTAATAGAAAACAGTTTATTCAAAATAATAACAATATATTAAATTTTGTATACTTATTGTATGCTTATGTGTAAGTGAAATGGGTGACAGCAACAATACAAAGAATGAGAGGAATTAGAATTATTTTGCTATTATAAAGTACTTGCACTACTGTGAAGTGATACAGTGTTTTTTAAAAATGAACTTGGATTACTTGTAAATGTATATTGCAAACTCTAGGTCACACACTAAAAAAGTTTTAAAAAGTATAATGGATATGCTAAAAAAGGAAATAAAATAGAATCATATAAAATGCTCTGTGAAAACCACAAAGGTAGAAAGAGTAGAAGGCAAAAACAAAAATAAAAAACAAGGACAACAAAGAGAAAACAATAACAAATATGGTAGATATTAATCCAACTATATCAGTAATTACTTTGGACATCAATGGTTTATATGCATCAATTAAAAGACAGAGACTGTCAAAGTGGATAAAAAACAAGACCCAACTCTATGTTGTCTATAAGAAACTCACTTTAAATATAAAGATTATACTTATATAGCTATATACTATATAATATATAAATTCAAAGTAAATGAATGGAGAAATATATACCATACTCACACTAATCAACAGAAAGTGGGAGTAGCTATATTAATTTTCAACAGAGTGAACTTCAGTCAAGGAAAGTTATCAGAGACAAAGAGAGGCATTACATAATGAGAAAGGAGTCAATTCTCCAAGACATAACAATCTGTTTTCTTTTTTAATAGATCGTTATTGGAGTATAATTGCTTCACAATACTGTGTTAGTTTCTGTTGTACAACAAAGTGAATCCATCTTTAACATGTATGCATCTAACTAGAGAATATATGAGGCAAAACTGCTAGAATTTCAAGGAGAAATAGATGAATCCACTATTATAGTTGCAGACTTTAACATCCCTGCATCAGAAGTGGAAAGATCCAGCAGGCAGAAAATCACTAAGGACATAGCTGAACTCAACAGTACTAACCATTGACTGGATATAATTGACATCTATAGGTACTCCATTTGACAATAGTAGAATGTACATTTTTCTCAAGTTTACACGGAACAGTCACCAATATTCCGGGCCATAAAACACATCTTAACAAGTTTAAAAGTATAGAAATCATACACTGTATTTTCTCATATCACAGTGAATTTAAACTAGAAATCAATAAAAGAAAGATAGCACGAAATCCCAAAATACTTGGAGATTAAATAACATACTTCTAAATAACATATGAATCAAAGAGGAAAATTCAAGAGCAATTAAGAAATATTTTAAACTAAATGCAAACAAAAATACAGCTTATCAAAATTTATGGGATGCAGTGAAAGAAGTGCTTAGAGGGAAATGTATAGCATTGAATGAGCAGGCTAAAAAAGAAAAAAATATCTAAAATCAATAATCTAAGATTCCACATTAGGAAATTTGAAAAAGAAGAGCAAATTAAAGCAAAGTAACCAAAAGAAAATAAATAATAAATTAGAGCAGAAATCAATGAAACTGAAAGTAGGAAATCAACAGAGAAAATCAACAAAACCAAAAGCTTTGAAAATATTGGTTGTTTGAAAATACCAATAAAAGCAATAAGCTTCTAGTGAGACTAAGAAAAAGAGAAAGACACAAATGATCAATATCAGAAATGAAAGATGGACATCACTAAAGAGCCCAAGGACATAAAAATATAATAAATATATATTATAAACAATTCTATGCCCACAAATTTGATAACCTAGATTAAATGGACCAATTTCTTGATACAATTTGACAAAACTCACACAAGAAGAGATAGACAATCTGAATAGGCCTACATCTATTAAATGAATTGAATCAATAATTAACAATCTTCCAAAACAGAAAGCACAAGGCTCACATGGGCTCATTGGTGAATTCTACCAAATATTTAATGAAAAAATTATACCAATTCTTACAATCTCATCCAAAAGACAGAAGCAGAGGGAATATTTCCTAACTCATTGTATGAGGCCAGCTTTACCCAGACAAAGACAAGAAAAGGAAACTACTACAGACAAATATCTCTTATGAACATAAATGAAAACAATTTCAACAAAATATTAGCAAATTGAATCCAACAATGCATAAAAATAATTATACACCATGACCAAGTGTGATTTAACCCAGGTACACAAAGCTGGTTCAACATTTGAAAATCAATTAATCAATTAATGTAATCCATCACTTCAAAGCTGAAGAAGAAAAATCACATAATCATATCAATGGATGCAAAAAGGCATTTGACAAAATACAACACCCATTCATGATAAATCTTTCAGCAAACTAGGAATAAAGAAGAACTTCCTTAACTTGATAAAAGAAAAACTACACAAAACCTACAACTAATATCAACTAAACATGAAGATTTCTCACTAAGATCATGAACAAACCAAGGATGTCCCCTTTCACATATGCTTTACAGCACCTTCTAGAAGTCCTAGAAAATTCAGTAAGATATGAAAGGAAGTTAAAATATACAGGTTGGAAAGGAAGAAATAAAACTTGTTCAGATGATATAATTGTCTATGTAGAAAATCTGAGAGATAGAGAATATTTAGTTTTGTTAAAAAATCACCTGTCTTCCCAAGGGGCTGAGCCATTTTGCATTCCTACCAGCAATAAATAAAAGTTCCTGTTGCTCCACATCCTCACTAGTATTTGGAATTGTCAGTGTTTCAGTTTTTGTTCATTCTAATATATGTGTAGTGGTATTCCATTATTGTTTTAATTTCAAATTACCTAATAACATATGATATTGAGCACTTCTCATATGCTCAATATCAATATGCTCAATATTCATTGAGCACTTTTAATTGACGTCTCTGTATCTTCTTTGGTGAGGTCCCTGTTCAGATTTTTTTGCCCAGTTTTTAATTGGGTCATTTGTTTTTTACTGTTGAGTTTTATGAGTTCTTTCTTCATGAGTTTTTAAAATCATATTTGATGGTTTAAGCAAAAATTATAGTGCTGTTTGATGTATGCTCAAAGTATGTAGAAAAACTTATTAAGAAAATTACATTTTAAAAGTGGGCAGGGTAAAAGGACCTAAATGGAAGTAATTTTCTACACTTTACTCAAAGTTGTAAAATGTCAATACCAGTAGACTGTGGTGTATGTAGACTGTGATGGTAGATATATATGTATATACTTTAATACCTACAGTCAACACTGAAAAGCTATACAATGATATATACTTAAAAAACTGTAAATAACGAGAATGAAACTCTAAAAAACATTCAAGTAATCCATAAGAAGGAAAGGAAAAGGAAAAAGAGGATGAGAAACAGAGGGAACAAATAGAAAACAAATAATAAAATAGAAGATTTATCTCCTAATATATCAACAATTTCATTAATTGTAACTGTTCTAAATATATTAATTAAATGACAGTAATTAGTGGGCTGGATTTAAAAATGATTAAATTATATGATGTCTACAAGAAAGTTCCTTCAAACATAATGATATAAGCAGATTAGAAGGACAGAAAAAAGATACACCATACAAAACTTAATTTTAAAAAGAGTAGCTCTATTAATATCATGTAAAGTAGACTTCCGAGAAAAAAAAAATCAAACAAACAAACAAGCAACAACAACAAACCCCACCAAAACCTTACCAACAACAAAGAAGCATATTACAAGGGTCATTACACCAAGAAGACATAGTGATCCAACATGTGTATGCACCAAGCAATGGAGCATCAAAATACATGAAACAAGAATGAATAGAACTGACAGGAAAAGAAGACAAAGCATTTTAACTGGCAGTTTCAACACCCTATAACTGTTAAAGAAATTTAATTTCTAAATTAAAAACTTACAAAAAATAATCTCTGTAGACCCAGATGGCTTCAGTGGAGGAATCCACCAAACAATAAATAAGAATTGGGACAAACTCTACATAATCTCTTCTAGATAATAGAAGAGAAACTAACATTTTCCACCTCTTTTTATGAGGTCTGGATTATCCTGATATCAAGGTCAGACAAAAACAATACAGGAAGAAAGAAAGAGAGAGAGAGAAGGAGGAAGGGAGGGAGGGAGGAAGGAAGGAAGGAAGGAAAAGAAAGGAGAGAAGAAGAGAGAAAGAAAGGAAGGAAACTACAGATTAATATTTTTCATGAACTTAAGTGCAAAAAATTCTTGACAAAGTATGAACATTTTGAATCTAGCAATGTATAAAAAGAGTTCTTAAACATAACACCAAAACACAATTCATAAAAGAAATAACTGATAAATTGGATTTTATCAAAATTAAAATTTTCTGTCCTGTGAAAGATCTTATTAAAAGGATAAAAAGAAAAACTACAGCCTTGAAGAAAATATTTGCAAATCACATATCTGACAAATGACTTATACCTTTAAAATGTATAGAAAGAAGGATAAAGAATTAGCTTCACTGATCTTTATGTTATTTACAGTTTTCTTACAGACTTACAGAACTCTGCACAATAGTAATGGCTACACTGTATTAAGTAATCAGGAAGGTAAGGTTCTGCCAACTGATAATCCTGGGATAGCAATATGTGATAAATTATTACAGTTAGAGTACCCCCCCAAAAAAAATCACACCTGTTTGTATTAACTCCATTATGTAGTCTTTTCCTACATTGACTATGGCTTAGCCATGTTGGCTTGGCCAATGAGACATCATGCAAAATGATGTCACATTCAGGCTGGCCTCATCTCTTCCTGCTTTTAGAACCCTGCTACATATGAAGCCAAGTTATCCTACTAGAGACAAATGGTCCAGCAGACAGCCAACACCAACAACCAGACTTTTGAGTGAGGTTGTCTTAGACCATCAATCCCAAGGATAGTCACCAGATAGTACGCAGAATTAGCAGCAAAGGAACCACTAAAATGAATTGCCCATATTGCTGACCCAGAGAACGATAAAGAGGTAAAATAGTTGTTTTAAGTCACTAATTTTCACAGTGGTAGATTTCGCAACAACACGTAACTGATACAGCTTATTATTACTAAATATTTAAATCTTACTTAAACTTAAGTAAATGGGTTGACTCAATTATGTAATTGAGTACTTTCATTTCAACTCTAATTTTGAAAGCCCTTCATAATTATACACTCTAACTTTTTAAAATTTGAAGTTGTTCATGGTATTATGAGAATCACTGAAGAGAGTAACAGCATCAATGTAGCTGGTTTGGGAAACTGAATTTTGTGTGAATTTATTCAGAACCTACCTTACATAATGTATTTTTAATTTGCCAATAATGATTTTGGCTTCAAATTCTGCCTGCCTTCGGAATATCAAATGGCCAAAACCCAGCAAATTCAGAGTTTACTCATAACCAATTAATGTAAGTTTTACCAATTATACCTTTATACAAAGTTCAAGTCTTGAACAATTGTGGACTGTGGACTGTTTTTCTTATCATCTTTTGAAATAGTTTAAAGAATAAGAACCAATTGCCAAATGTGGAGATCAACACTAAAAAGATTAAAATGTTCATCTGTCATTGTAATTTTGCCAAATAAGTTATTGAGTAATTTGTGGAATTTATTATTCAAGCTATTATTTAGGTCAATCTAGTAAGCACATTAATATGAAAAACATCTCCTTTTCGCCATCTTAGCTACAATAAACTTTAAAATATGCCAATCTTCATGCTTTAGGGCATAATTTGGTTACCAGCTGGGGTCAGGAAGAAATTTTCTCCATAGTGTAGTATTGCCAATTACCATAGGTGTAGAGAGAACAAGAGAAAGAGTCCAGGGGTTACACGGCCCTCTAAAGCATCTGGTATTGGATGCTTTCTGAGTGAGAATTCAGGATAAGATGAAACATTCAATTGTTCCTGTATGTCAATTCCGATATTCCTATGAGCAGCCAATATGACATTGCTGCCACAAGGGAGGGATTTCCTACAGAACAGATGTCACTTACAGTATTATGTGGACTATCTATCTCAACGAATAATTGCTTGGCACTTTTGCCCTATGGCAAGGGTCTGAAAATATGTTAGGGTGGGAACACACCATACAAGCAGATGGGCTTAGATAAAAGAAAGAGCAAGAGCATACTGAGTCTGAAATAGATATGTAAAAGCCAGATGGGGGTACTGAAGCAGATGTCTTTCCTTATCTTCAGCAACTAAAGCTCAAGATCAGAATTTTCCAGTTATTAGTTATTTAGAAGTTCTATTCTCAAATTTCTTTAGATGAGTATGTGTTACATAAGGCTCCAATTTATTGAAGTAAAGAAACCTTGCCTTTTTGGTATAAACTGCAATTTCCATTTGAAATGAACGCATTTTGCTTTAGGCCTGAAACTGATGTGAGACTCCCAACACCAGTGCCCGCTACTTCCACCCCTCCCCCGAAAAAAGAAAAAGGAAAAAACTAAGCTGGGATAAGAGGAGGGACACAAAGACTGACAATGAATGACAAAGGACAACTGAGATGGGACTTGCCTGAGAGAGACAGCAAGAGAGGAAAAAAGTTCTTTTAAAATATCAATAAGAGAATCAAAGAAAGCAAGATCCTTTTTCTGATAAAAGGGGAAAAGTTAATAACAGTGAAGAAAGAAGGCAATTGCAATATGCTCCAACTGTAATGGAAGAAAAGAAGATGAAGGTAGAATCAGAAAGTAACCATTTTAAATAAGTTTAACATACATGTAGCTTTCACAATTCAAGAATTAAAGTTTTAAAAATATTTAAACTATTTGCCTCCATAGCAGACCTGACTGACTATCCAAATAATGGGTTGGAGAAAGAGGAGGAATGTTTTTGTTCACAAGAACCAGCAAAGGAATTTTTACTTTTAAAATAGCATTGACTCCAGAAAAAAGCTTGGGTCTGGGGGCAGGGAACAATAATGAATATGTTGTAAATTATTAACAAGCATTAATTGATATCTCAGAATTAGAAAATGCTCGAGGATGTTACAGATACATTTCTATGAGTATAATTAGACACAAGTAATAAGTGCTTTGAGAATTTTTTGGACAAAAATAATCTGGCCATTCAATAATGTCCGGAAACTGTGAGTCAACAGAACATTTGTTCATGTGTTAGAGCAGATTCAAAGGTGATTCTTAAGGAAAATTCTAAGCCTTGCTTGCCTATATCCCTTTGTATGTAATTTAATCTTAAGAAATATAATTTTTATAAGATATTAATCCTACCATGTTCATCTGTTTTCAAAGTTTAATAACCCATTCACAATTGTTAATATGGAGAAACAGGATATAAGGTCCTATTTGAGACTATAGCTCAAAATTTTCTTTTAGAGAATGAGAAATGATGATGACCTTGACTAGGGTTGTGGCTGCAGCAGTAGAGGAGTGGAGAGATTTGAAAACTATTTATGAGGGGGGCTCAAACAGGAATTTGCAATAACAGGGATGAAAGAGAGAGAGGATGGTAGGATGATTTCTGTTTTAAGGCTTGTGCAAGGGCATGGGTAAATATTCCAGTTATGAAATATGAAACTCTGAAGAAGGAGCAGGGTCTTTGTTTGTTGTTTTGTGTGTGTGTGAATTCATTGGGAGACACTACTAATCCAGTTTAGGCCATATTAAGTTTGAAGAGGCATCTAGATAGAAGCAGTTGGATATTTGGATGTGTAGCTAAGAGGAGGGCTGCAAATTGAAGACAAATATTTTTAGGTAAGCAGCATTTACTTTATTGAACCCATGGTAGTGGATAAATCTGCCTGAGGATAACGTGAAAAATCAGAAGCAAAGAATCTCAAAAACACTTTTAAGGAAAAAGATTTATTAAACAAGTATTTTGTAAGCACCTACTCTGTTCTAGTCCCCAGAGCTCGCTCTATCTCACTCTATACAACAGATAAGGTGTATTCTCCCATGTAGCATACATTTTCAGGAGTTGAGCCAAACGGCTAACCAGTAAACATATAAGAGCAAAACCCTCCAACATGATAAGTTAGGTATTTTCAGATACTCTGAGAAACTGTGTAGAAAATAAAAGAGCACATGGTGATAACAAGTGCCTGGAACATGGTGGAACACTGAGGGAGGGATAAGAAGATGCAGCATGCAAAGGAAAGCAGGAGCCCTAAGGAAGAAGAACAGCAATAGGAACAGGGGTTTTATTGGAAGAGGGAAACTATTGCAACTCAGAGCCAACCAAGAGGCAGAAAACGGAAAGTTAATTTTCTCTCTAATAAGGCCACCAAAAGTTTCTCTGCCAAAACTGCTGCTTATACAGCGTGTAATCAAACTGGACAAGTCTCAGAAAAGTTGTAGAAAGACAGTGCCTTGAATCTAAAGTCTAGAAAGTTAAAAGGAAAGCAAGGAGGGTTTGGGAACTGCTGAATCTAGTGAGCTAAAACGATTAACAAAACACCGAGATAAGACCTTTCCTTAATATAGTTATATATTAATATCAAAAATGTAACTTAGAATGGAAATGTATACTAGTCCTGCTTTTCTCAGTTATTCACGTTTGATATTTCACCCTCAGGATTAGTTACCACATCTAGACATCATGATTTATCTAGTGGAAGCTACTGAAATAATTAGCATCTGTATATCTGGGTTTACATACTTAAAAAATGATGATAGCTGTGTTGCCACTAAAAATTAGCAAAACAAAGTTATAGGTTGAGCACACATTATTTTAAAATTCTAATGAAACATATGATACATTTTCAAGTAGCTATGAGAAATTTGAAGATTCCTTGAAATTTGAAATCATAGTAATTTGAAGTCATAATAATCTATTAAAAGCCTCAGAAAGAGACATACAAGGAAAAGTTGAAAAAGAACAACAGTATTCACATTTATGGCGGGAGATTATAAAGTTAAAGGTGACCAATTTTCTATGTTTCAAGATAAGTAAAAGGAAATTAGGTTAAAATTATAAGCCAATCATAGTGAAGAAGAAGATTAATATTATAACTTCTATGTATGCCACAATATATTACCCAGAAGGTTGTATAATTCTCTCTGCTTCATTACCTAAAATCAAGACAGGCCCTGAAAAGCAGGTATTGATTAATAAGAATCATAGTGCCAGACTATCTTATACTTGAGGTTTCCAAAGAAACAGGTCACTCCCACCCTTGTCCCCTTTGACTTCAGTGAGCCATTTTCCTCCATCAGTAAGCTTTTGAGCTATAAAGATATTTCATAGGGTTTTAGATGCTACTAGTCTCAGGTGTATAATAAGCTTTATTCAGACAACACCATGGGGATTAGTTGTCTTCTTGAGACTCTTGCTTATGAAGTTGATCGTAACTTGGATGAACTCAGCTTAAGCCACAGCTACCATCTTAGTTCACCCATTACTCATCATCAGTTAGTAGTAGCTGCATTTGCTCAGGTTCAACCATGCATTCCTCATTTTTATAAAAAAAGGAAATACATGTTTGTGGAAAACATGTCCTCACTCTGATCAAAAAATCTTTTTATAGACAGTGTATAGCTCTCACTTTATGTTTTCAGCTCCACAGCTTCTGTAATTTCTGTCCCTTTCATCAACACTAGAGGCAGAGGGGTTTTTAAAGTATGTTAGGTGTAATATACAGGCCACTTGACATAATTTCTTTTTTAAGTCTGAGTCTTATTAGAAAAAAAAAAGAAGGGTTTTAAAAGGTTTTTGGAATAGATAACTTCAAAAGTTTGCTCAGCATAGATGTAAATGAAATCTATGTCTGGAGGAAATGAACAAATCCTACAGGTTATTTAACAAATTTAGAACATCCAAAGGACAACTAGACAATGCTATCTAAGCATGGAAGATTTAGCAACTGATTCTGTAACTGGATTTCTGGTTTCTAACTCTTTTCTCTTGTTCTCTAAGTTTTACCTCTGCATCAGAGTTAGTATCCTTGATATACACCTCTTGTGGATTTTTCCTTTTTTTGTATGCCAAATCCTTTCCCTGCATGCCTCCTGTCCTATGACTCCAGAGAAAAGTAAAGGCAAATGCCAACAGTGGAAAAATGAAGATGTAGGAAGTTCTTGGCAGATCAAGCAATGAGAAGTATACATTTCCACCAAAAAAAAAAAAAAAAATTACAGTAAGAGGACAAAGGGAGACAAGATGACAAACATGAGGGTTCTAATTCCCTGTTATGGGACAAAACCATTTTTGTATATGCAGTGGAGAGTCAGAGAGAAGAAGAAACATAAAAAGAGGGATTTTTGCTCCGTTTTCCATTTATGATGGTGTTGAGTCACCACAGCATATAAGAAATGATGACAAATATTCCAGCAGGCCCCAGGCTCTGTGACTGAGCCCCAAGGTCCGCTGGCATTGACCACTGATGCTACCCTTGCTGGAGGTAGACCGTGAACCCCATTAGCCACAGACTTAGCAAGGGGAGCTAACAGGAAGCCTGGTTCTTAGGTCAAACCGGCTTCAAACGTTCCAAACAAATTTGACAGACTTCAGCTAATGGAAAAAATTAGACAAAGCCCCTCTACCCTGCATAAGTGATTTAACAAATATAATGTTAGGCTGTTAACCAGTATAGAATTAACTAATGCAACGAGAACAGGTATGGCCTGTGTTAATAGCCACAAACTGGGATGACTGCCTGGCTCATAGTAATTTCTGGAGCCATGTTTGTAAAGCACCCCCTCCTCATTCTAATAATATACTATCCCTTCCATCTCTCCCTACAGCCACAAAAGTGAATACCTGACTAACGAAAACTGATCATAGCATCACCATCACCTTAATGACCAGCCTAAGGGATCACATGCCGCGGAGCAACTAAGCTCGTGCTCCACAACTACTGAACCTGTGCTCTAGAACCCGCAAGCCACAACTACTGAAGCCCATGCACCTAGAGCCCGTGCTCCGCAACAAGAGAATCCACTGCAGTGAGAAGCCCCCGCACCACAAGGAAGAGTGGCCCCCGCTCACCGCAGCTACAGAAAGCTTGCGCGCAGCAACGAAGACCCAGACAAAAATAAAATAAATAAAATTGAAAAAAAAAAAAAGGCTGGGATCCCAAATGTGATCCCAGCAAATTTTTATCTGGAATTTTTCACACTAGAGCCAAGTAACATAAGCCCCCATTTTCCTAGGTGACATGTTGTGAGGATGCAGGCCTAAAGGGAATGAAGCCCACACAGTGTGCTACAAGGAGGACCTGGTCTGAGAACAAAGACAATATGCAGAGAAAAGCACAGATGAGAAATAGACACTTCTTAACCATATTTGAAGTTTCCTAACGGTATTCAAAGTCCTGGCTCCAGTCACCCCTGATATCCTTCCTAGTAATAGGGGTCAACGAATTCTCTTTTTGACTTAATCAACTTCCAACTGGGCTGTTCTTACTGAACATCATCTGAGTCTTCACTAATAAAGCTAGTGAGAAAGTGGGTAAACCCCAACCAGATGGACAAATAATAACTGCCAACACTGTAATGGTCATAGAACAATAACATTTTTTTCATTGTGCAATTTTGAGCTAATTTCTTAAAATCTCTGAGCCTCAGTATATTATCTGGAAAATAGGGCTTTCAGCTACTCTACTGGATTATTGAAAAATTAAGAATAATGTTGTAAAGTATTAGCATAATGGCTTTCCATGGCACTTCTTAAAAAGTGCTAAAAATTTATTTTTCTGAAAGCGAGGATGTGAGGATAATGATGAAGATGACCCTGAAAAGACAAAGATTACAGGACTCAGAATCTTACGTGATTTTTCTATTAAAAGCATGCCTGATCAAACATATCTTAATAAAGAAAGTTACAAGAACTGAAAAGAAAAATGTAACATAGTCAGAGATAATTATAAACAAAACATCTCCATTACCTTAAGAAGCAATGATTTTAAGAGCTTAATTTACAACAAATAAGCATTCATGGTCAAAAGTTTACTAGGGGTTAATGAAATAGTCTTACTTTTAAGAATAGGTTTAATATAAAAACAAGCAAATGTGATTGATATAGCTATTCCCTGAGAATGGATATAACAATAGTTTTAGGCCCAACTCAAATGTCTCCATAATAATAAAGCCTTCCATGACTTCACTAAACCTATGTACAATTACTAGACACCATACCTATGGTATTTAGTCTTTCTTTCATTGTATTGATATTTATTTATTTACCTTCTACATTATAAAACCTACATAGCAACGTCTCTCTTTTTCGTATTTGTACCCTATAATTATAGCTCAAGAACTTGGTCGAAAGTAGCTGCTCAAAGTATTAAATTAAACTGAACTCTAGAAGTTTACTGGGAGTCAGAAGAAATGGTTTCCTATCTTGCCTCTGTCATTCACTCAGTGTGTTCCCTTAAAAAAGCCAATAGCCTTACAGTCATATACTCACTGCAGTGGACTTCAAAGTTAGGTACTCTAACCTCCTACTCCAGTGCAAAAATCCCCTCTAAAATACATTTGCTCGAAATTGAGTTATTTGTAGTGAGGTGGATGGACCTAGAGTCTGTCATACAGAGTGAAGTTAAGTCAGAAAGAGAAAAACAAATACCGTATGCTAACACATATATATGGAATCTAAAAAAAAAAAAAAAATTGGTTCTGAAGAACCTAGGGACAGGACAGGAATAAAGACGCAGACATAGAGAATGGACTTGAGGACACAGGGAGGGGGAAGGGTAAGCTGGGACGAATTGAGAGAGTGGCATGGACATATATACACTACCAAATGTAAAATAGATAGCTAGTGGGAAGCAGCCGCATAGCACAGGGAGATCAGCTCAGTGCTTTGTGACCACCCAGAAGGGTGGGATAGGGAGGGTGGGAGGGAGACGCAAGAGGGAGGGGGTATGGGGATATATGGATATGTATAGCTGACTCACTTTGTTATAAAGCAGAAACTAACACACCATTGTAAAGCAATTATACTCCAATAAAAAATAAAATACGTTTGCACACTCAGACCCTCTACAAAAAAGTAATCTTCAATGAAGTTCATAACCACTTTTTCGCATAATTATTATCTCTCACATTGAACAACTCAACAAAGCAATGCTTTAAAAGACCCATTATCATAGAGTCAGCGAGAGATCCAAAATTCCAACTGAAAGATGGCATCCTTTCTTTACACCCTAGCACTTACTTGTGTTTTAAAGTCTTAGAATGACTTTAGAAAGCTTATCATTCTTAATAATCTTCCTACTCATATGGCACACCTCACTGATTGGTTTAGATAGTCAAATGAGATGATATGAAACTTCTCTGTATAGTATAAAATGCCGTATTATTATCTTAATGATGATGTTGATTATAATGATGATGATAGGAAAGAGAAAATTATGCACTTTGGAGGTTTTGTTGCCCTAATATTTACATGCTGTTAAATGAACCACTTGCTGGGTATTGAGAGGAAGTTCTGGATTTATATCCTTACTTTGTCTTCAACTTTTGAGTACATTTAAAATGTATGAATTAAAAAGTAGGTGATTACCCACTATATTTACTTAGAAATTGTGGCTATTATGTATACAGATATGTACCTTGGGAAAGGATGGTAACTGACTTGAAGAAATTTCTGGTCTTACTGGGAAAAGTCTCTGAAACATTGGTTTGTATGAAAATTGCATGTGGAATTGTGTGTGCTGGGTCCTGGCTTCCTGGCTGAGTTGAAGTCTCCTCTCCTTTTCTCCTAATTGTCCTTTCAGTTGAAATTGGAATCTAATTAAAGCTTGTAACATATTTTTCTACTTTTCTTCTCACTATTAATGATTTGAAAAAAAGAAGCTCTCCAAAAAACATGCAAGAAATTATTTTCTTTTATCACCTGAGATTACATATTGTAAAATAATCTAGTAAATGATAGGGGAAGCATCTGAAATAGAAAAACAAATTCATTCTTTAATGGTTACGGTTCACCCATAATACAATTCTTAATGTTCAAGTTAAAAAAAAAAAAAGATGAGAAGAAACAGTTGGCATTCAGCTAACAATTGTGTTTGGAGATTTGTGCCTGACTTTGTTATTCTGAGCAAAGCCAGGTACCAGTCTCTTGGGATTATGTACAAAGGCAAGAAAAAAAGTGGACATGTACAAACCTCAAAGGTGACTGCTGGGTTAATAAAACAGCCTGTTTTCTGTTCACCCACTCTTGCTCTCAGTGTGCAAGTATATTAAAATATGTCAAAAGGAAAACCATTCGCTGTGCAAAAATAATTCAACTACAAGTCACAATTTCCAGCTGCTGGAGTGCCTTAGTGCATTTAAGTGCACTAACAAGTGACCCATACATCTCCCTGGATGAAAGTTGTATCCTCATTAAAGGAGAAACAAACACAAAATAGGAACAACTGTCACATAGAAAAACAGACCACAATAGATGCCGCATTTCCCTCAGTATGTTTCTGACTTGAGCTATCACAGACTGAAGAGCAGTGCTGTCCTAGAAGTCACCTCTTAAAAAGCTATGAAAGTAAAACGAGGAAGCTGCTAGAGGAACTGAATGTGTATCTGGAAAAACATTTTTTCTTTCTAGTCTCTATAAAATCTCTCGCCACACAAGACATTGTAATAATGTGAAGTGGCTGGATTAAACAAACGTAGCCCAGGGAATTTAGAATTAATGCTCTAACATATCTTTAAATAACCCCTCTTAGATAAAGTCTGGTTTAAGCATTCATAAGATATCATACCAACCTTTGCTTTTCTGATTTTTCTCTAGAGAACTATATCATTAATATGAATCTGCAAAAAAAAAAAAAAAGAGGTTAATGTTGTTCAACTCTAATAATACTGTTCTTATTTGATTAGTATGTTGCATATTACTGTAAGGTAAAAATAAACATTGGATGCTCAGTGTGATAGCTCCAGTCCTCAGCACAGCAAGATATATTTTAAAAAAGCATATGCCTTCAAAAAGCAGATAATAATCTGGAACAATAAGGGAACAATATTTCAGAAAATGTACCTAATTACAAAATGTGGTACCAACAATTATTTCAAAGCTGGATAAGGCTCTCCTCTTGTATACAGGGACATCTTTGCTCAACGATTTTCGTAGCAGTTACCGGATATTATTGCAATTGCCTACTTTGTTGTGATTCTCAAACTAGAATGCAAGTTCTTCAAGGGCAAGATTTCTTATGTCATTTTTTTAATGTTTTTAGAACACCCATCTCACACAGCCCCTGGCACGTAATAGGATGTGAATAATTTAATTCGTTGGGTGGTTAACTTATTAAATATAGTTGTGCGGTTGACAATTTGTGTCCCCTTTTGAACTACCAACCCTTTCCTGGAAGAGAGCAGAAGAATTGTAAAGGGAAGGTGGATCTAGGAAGACATCAACAATTTTTGTGAAAACTTACAGTCCAGAAACAATGGATATACATATAGAAGAGCAGAACTACTCAACTCTGAACTATGCTTTAAACTCGAATATACAGAGCCATTATTAAAATGAAACTGAAGCCCAGTATAGGAGGAAAGATAATAAGGGATCAACAAACCAACCTAAATAAATTAAACTGGCCAGGCCCAGAACAACTATGTAAGCTTAGAACAAGGAAAGTATGTGAGGAACCTAAGTTAATGATAAGAATAACTTATTAAAAAATGGGAAATGATACATTTGGATACCAAGAACTAGTGAGCTTGATTTTTAGCCCCCGTGAAATTCAAAGCAGATTATTAAACATATAGTCTAGGAAGTCGTGAAAAATAAAGTGGAATTCGGTAGGAGATAGTATTGCATAAAATCAAAAGAGTATTGTATGAAAACAAAAGTTCTGGGTTCATGTTCTATATGTGTACCCTGGTTACTTTAGTGATTTCTCTTTTTTCTTATTTGTTGTGGGATAAATTGTGTCCCCCTCAAAAATATGTTGAAGTCCTCACCTCTGGTACCTGTAAATATGACCTTATTTTGAAACATTGTCTTTGCAGATGTAATTAAGTTGCAAGTTAATTACAGCCCTTAGTCTACATGTCTGGTGACCTGCAAGGAAGAAGAGAAGAGACACGGAGAAGACAGACACACCCGGAAGAACATCATGTGATGATGGAGGCAGAGACTGGAATTGTGCCAGGAAAGAAGCATGGAAATCTCCCTCTTGACTCCCAGGAAGGAAACACTCCTGCTGACACCTTGATTTTGGACTTCTAGTCTCCAGAACTGTGAGAGAATAAATTTCTATTGTTTTAAGTGACCAAGTTTTTGGTAATTTGTTATGACAGCCCTACTAAACTAATATACCCTTCTATAAAATGAAATTAGTGATATATCTTCCTAAGGTGATTGTCAGGAAGACATCAGCAATTCTTAATTTCAGCAAAACATTTCACAAAGTTTCTTGTAATGCATTTACTAATAAAATCAATCTATATGAGTTCAATTATGAGTTAGGTTCAAAGATGTTAAAACTGTCACTCCCAATGAGAGCTGACTAATAACTCAACATAAATCTAATATTTTCCAAAAAAATCACTTATTGATACATAGAAAATAGCTCTCAGGCCTTGGATGTCTATATTTTAGGGCTCTTGGAGACAAATGGACAGAAGATGGGAAACTGATCTTGAGTAATATTTGTAATGGTGGACACAGGACCTTCATTCACCTGTTACTTTTAACACATTTAACAAGACTTAGAGAAATACACAGAATGGATGCTACTCAAATATAAGGAAAAAGATAAGTCGGAGAAATAACACTCACTGAAAGACAAACAACATTTAAAAATAAAATTCTTATTATCTTAATAATTATTTATTATAACAGTATAATTTAGTAATCACTATTAACAATTTAAACCACTAACAGTACTCCGAATAGTACTTGATACATAATAGATACTCAATAAACTACTATTATTATTAATAGCATTATAGCTTAGAATAATGGGTCAATCTCACTTAGGTGCAAAATACACAATATTTCATTTGGGTTCAAAACTATAAAAGTATGTGAAGTGGGAAATATCCAGGTTCATCATAAATTCATATAAAATAGATTTGGACATTTCAGCTGACCAAAGTCTCAATCTGTCCAGTGTTTTTGTGGCCTCTAAAACATAAACAAAACTAAACAAACAACAAAGGTGAAAACTTGGGGTGAATTAATAGGTGTACGTAAGCCTATGATAATTTGCAGAAGGGGGAGGTGAGAGGTTTGTTTTTCTAAAAGCAGCAATTCTCCTCTTTATATCTGACAACAGCCTACATGGTTTAGAAAGAAGAGAGAGTTCCAAAGGAGATGGAGGGTTTCTGCACATTCCCAGACAAATTTCAGGAAGATAAGAAGAGGTAGGCTCCCAAGGCATGCAAATCAGTGTCACACGAAGATCCGGGTGAAGGCCGGGTTGCTTCAGTTGAAGCACTGAAACAATTGAAGCTTCACAATAGTGGCATCCGAGAAATGCAACAGCTTTAAGAAACACCAGAGTCTCCCTCAGCTAAGACCAAAGGGTGCAAAGAATGACCACAGGCATTTGAGGGGCTAAAAGAAAGACACCAGTTAGGAAGAGAATTTGGAGCATATCACTCCCAAATATCCAAAGGAGACACCAAAAGTAAGGCGGGAGGTAAGACATTTGCCAGAGAATGAAGACAAAGGCATGAGAAGAGAAGCTCACACTGCCATGAGTTTTGGTGATATCCAAGAAAACGGGACAAAGAAGGGCAGGTCTAATATTGTTAGTGTGGCTTTTTGTTAATTAAACCTCTATCTCAAGGCTTTTAGGAACATTACATGCAATGGGGAACGTTCTGTATGTAAAATGTATTTTCTTAGACGTTGAGTAGAACACAGTGCCTATGATACTGATCATAGAAAGTAACTCGGGTTCTTTATACTTGAGTTCTTTCGATGCCAGGTTTCAGACAGTTTTGATTACTCACTGTACTAGTTCCTATGGATGCTGTAAAATAATTACCAAAACTTTGGTGGCTTAAAAAACACAATTTTAATTTTTTTCTCTTATAGGACAGACACTGAAATCAGTTTCCCTGGGCTAAAGTCAAGGTGTCCGCAGTGCTGGTTCCTTCTGGAGGCTCTAGAGGAGAATCCATTTCCTTCCTTTATTCAGATTCTAGAGGTTGCCCGTATTCCTTAGCTTGTGCCTCCTTCTTCCATCCTTAAAGTGGGGCACTCCAATCTCTGCTTCTGTGGTCGCCTGTCCTTCTCCCTGACTCTGACTTCTGCCTCCCTCTTATAAGTACTGTGGTGATTACATTGGGCTCACCCTGATAATCCAGGATGATATCTCTGTCTTAAGATACTTAACTACATCTGCAAGGTCCATGAAAGCATAAGCTAGTTTTGCTTGTTTCACAAACACTTATAATGCTTCTTATTGGCCAGCTGCTTTCCTAAATGCTTTACATTATTAACGCATTTAATCTATATGATAGCCCTAGGAGGTAGGAATCATTATAATTCCCATTTCACTGGTGAGAAAACTGAGGTACAGAAAGGATAAGTTACTCACAGATGGTTTGGTGGTTATTTAGAGGCAGTATGAATCCAAATAATACCTCTTAGCTGGGTGGCCTTAATACAGTGTTTTCTCTGGGAAAACCCTATTTTATATAGTTGTTATAAGGATTAAATAAAATAATGTACATAAAATAGATAGCACAGTTGTTCATTCAAAATGTACTCATTACAAGGTAAATGATAAAATAAATAAATATATCAGAAGCATTGACCGAAACAAAAACCAACCCAAAACAGGAAAAGAAGAATAAGCGTGGTTAAGGATTGGAAATGCTATGATCTGGACAATGATAGTTTAGCTTGGAGAAGAAAAGAATTATGGGGACATGATAGCTGTCTTGAAACATGTGATGAGCTTTCACGTGAGAGGGGAAGTAGATTTACTTTAATGTTCCTCCATAAAACCAAAATAAAACCTAAAGGTAGAAATTACAGGGTGATACAATCTGGCTCAAAAAAAAGTGAAAGGGACTTCTCTGGTAGTCCAATGGTTGGGACTTCGCCTTCCAATGCAGGGGGTGCAGGTTTGATCCCTGGTTGGGGAGCTAAGATCCCACATGCCTCGAAAAAACCAAAACACAAAACAGAAGCAATATTGTAACAAATTCAATACAGACTTTAAAAATGGTCCACATTAAAAAAAAAAAAGAGAAAGATCTAATAATTAGAGCGATCCACCAATGGAAAAGTCTGCCTCAGAATTTTGTAAGCTTTTAGTCCGTTGGAATGTTCAAGCACAGGCTAAGTGACTTTCTGTAGTATATAAAATATGGAAAGGATTTCAACAATGAGAGGGACATTAGAATACATTCATGCATTTATTCAGCAAATATTTACTGAACATCTTCTGTGTGTACCGCCTGTAAGACCCCTTACAACTCTGAAAATAATAGAATCTCCTATTCTATGAATGAACAAATAAGAACACATGTTACAAAAATAGACATAATTTCAGGCTGATTCCCATTGGATTTACTGATTCTTCAGCTCCCAGGCTCTCTGGCTGGTCTGGTGTGATCTGCAGTAAGCCTTTATTTTCACAATCACTTATCACTAGTCACAGGGAGACTTTTTCTGCACTAAAGAGTCAGTTTTTAATAGGAAAAATCACTTATTTTGCATTCTGATAGCAGGGGCTTTTCTTAAAAGGAGAGAAGAGAATTTTATTCCACATTACTTACTTTACTTTTCCTTTCAGCCTAGGCAAACAAATATAATAATAACCAACCTCTTTTAATCCAAAGAAGGGGAAAAGATGGGACCCTTCTCATTTGATCTGAAGCATAAGCCACTTTGGAACAGTCTGTGCTTTGTCATTGTCTCCAGCAAAGATATGCAGAGACTTTACTCACTCTCGTGGACCCACAAATAAATGAATTATGGTAAAAATCTATTAAGTCTGATTTGTCCTGGGAATTATTAAGAAGTTGTCTACCTACCTCTCACCTAATCTCTCTGGCTAAGGGAGATTGCTTTTGGAGAATTACCTGAATTACACAGGTAATCCAAGAAAGTCTCCAGCCACGGAGCAGAATGTGCCCAGTGTCTACACCACCCGTATGACACTTCATCACACAGCACCCACTAGCATTTATTATACAGCTGTTAGTATGTGTCAGAATTGACCAGATAATTGGATAGCCCTCTATTTGATTTTTGGTGCTTATAATATTTTCTTTGCAGAAGACACAAAGCACGGATAATAATAACCCTAATACAAGTGGACATTTAATGAGCTCTTACTATGTGATGGTCACATCATATAAACCATCATAGGCAATCCTTTCAACACCCTGTTGAGCAGGTATCACCTTTATCCTTGTCTAACGAATGTGATGAGGTCAAGATTAAAATACAAAGGGACATGCTCTTGAGCTCCCATTGACTGATAAACCACAACATTTAACCACCTCCCCAACAAAGATAAATAAGTTAGCAAAGTAATTACAAGTCTGTATTTAGATATCTTTTACAAAAATAAACAGTGTGCCAAAGATGGGGTTAGAACCTAGTTCTCCAGATAACAGTGTTCCAAATGACTCTTGCCTAATTTAAATATGAAAACCACTGTCAGCCCCCATGGGCTAGCTACATCACTGAGTTATTAAACATCAGGCAAGAGCCAGTATAGGTAAGAACATTTTTAAAATATGGTAAATTTTATTCTCTTCCCCTTCAAAATGCCTCAAGTCACTCGTATACATTATGGACCTCACTGGCCTGAAAATTCTCAGTTGAGGGAAAAAGAAATCCAAAATCCTTGAATTATAAGAGCACTAAAAAAATCTAAAATGATAACTATTTTGTCCATTTAACACCAAAAGATCAACTGATCTTTATTTTTTACTTGGAGTTGGCCTTTATTTAACCCATGGCATGCCAAAGTTATGGCCTGAAGCAATTTTTTCAGTGAATGCCTTGACTTGGGACAAGAATAGACATCTCTGCCTCTGAATCATTGTTTCATACCACTGCTGATGGTCAGTCTAACAAAGAAAAAACATTCCTCAACATGTAAAGAACACTAAAACTTTCTGTTCAATTATGTATTTCCTCCATTTCAAATACATTCAGAACTGTAAAATATTTGCAAATTCCAAAATAATATGCATTATTCAGAGTTATTAAGCTCTTCACTAAAATGTTTGTGCTCAATTATACATTAAAGATAACCAACTGACTGTGTCTGCATTTTTAAAAAGTTACAACAGTTTCTTTTGATCACTTGGCTGCCTGCTGGCATCATTTCCTAATGGAGAAATTAATTTCAAGGCATTCTGGTGCCTCTTTTACCCCCCAGATAAGTCCTGCACCTATACACAATTGTTCAGGTCTATCCCATTATTTTGAAAGTAATAAATGAGGTATAGTTAAAGGATTTAGACATGATTAGTATAGTCTAACAGTCCTTCTCTAACAAAAACAAATTTAATAGTTGCATATTATGAAAGATTACAATACCAAAGAGAAAAGTCCAAAAGTACAGTAGGAGGTATCTAATTTAGGGATTAAGAATTTATGGTGATAAGGACTGTGAGGCACCTCTGTGAGTTATCCAGGGAGAATGCAGATTCTCTGCAGGTTTTTAATGATATAAACAGCTATATTTCTGAGCGGGCATAAATAGGATCCTGGTTACGGGTAGGCAGCATAATAAAATAAAATAATAGTGTAGGAGAAGTAGATCTAATCTGGCTCAAGGATGTCTAGAAGAAACTGTTCAACAGCAACTATGTTTATATGAACATAATTTAATAGTAGCACAAGTCTTCTATTGTGTATCATCTCACATATTTTTATTTCCTGGGCAGAATCAATCTTTAGAAATTCACACACAAAAAATATCAATATCACCATACGTTGAAAATTTGCTAAGCACTTTGTATCTACTATCTCCTTCAACAGTTTCAATACACCTATTTATTAATGCTCTTTATTGTTACCAAATGGAGAAACTGAAACTCAATAATCACAAGTAATTTGTCCCATGCTACATATTTAGTAAGTTGAATATTAAATTCATATCAGTTTGACTTCAAAATATATGCTTCCAAACTCCTGTATTATACAGCAAAATAGTCTTAGCAATAATTGAGAAAAACACAAATCCACCCACTACAGTGGGTCAGGAAAGAGAAATGAGTTAAGACTACTAAAAGGATACATGATTATTATCTGTAAATGATACAAATAGCTATATAGAAAACCTAAGAAAAACCAACAACAGCCAAAAAAATTGTAAATAACAAGAGTTTAAATACAATGAATTTTTTAAAATCTTAATTACGTGCACAAACTTATGAATATACTTTAAAACCCACTGAATTGAACACTTTAAGAGAATGAATTTTATAGTATGTAAATTGTATCTCAATAAAAGTTAAAAAATAAATGATTATACTACCAGTTAATATGAGAGAAAGCGGGTGAAATAAGGACTATTCATTAATGGTATAAATGTAAATTAGAACTTTTTTTCTAGAGAGTAATTAACCTTTGTTTATCAAAAGTCTAGTTATTATAAATAAATAAATGTCTAAAAATGCATTCTAGGAAACTAATTGGAGATGCACCATTAGATTTATACACAATAATATTCATTCAATAATATTATTTATAACAGTTCCCCCGAAAAGAATTAAAACAATGGAAGCTATACAAATCCAGGAACTTCTAAATTTACTTCAATATATCCATAAAAAATCATGTTTCAGAATAATTACATTGAAAACGCTCACAATGTTAAGTGAAAATGGCAAGATACAAATAAAATAAAGGTTAAAAAGAAATTAGAGCTATAATAAATGGTATGAGAGAAGAGGATTTTTTGCAAAAATATATTGGACAAGATAAAAGAAGCTGATATGAAGGCATAGTTGGGTCTAGGAATGAATTTGTTCATTTGCTGGTGGGGAATAGGTTGTCACCGGAGTAACAGAGGGTCAAGGAATTGTAGCTTGTTCTGTGTATAACCCCTAAATGTTAGGGAAAGAGATGGGATTGCTGCTCTGCATCACTTTCCCTCAGATACACCAAGCCTACTCTCCCCATGGAGCCTTTGCAAAGGCTGTTTTCTCTTCCTGGAAATTTCTTCTCCTAGATTTTAACTCGGCTGGCTCCTGATGCACATTCCACATACATGTTGCCACTTAAAAGTCATTTAGTAAACTGTAAGGTCTTTTCTGCCCACCTGAAGCAGCATGGTCATCACCTGGGAATTTGTTGGGAAGTCAGAATTTCATGCTCTACCCAAGACCTACTGAATTCAAATCTGTAGTTTAATATCATCCCCAGGTGATTCTCGTGCACACTAAAATTTGAGAAGTACTGATTTTATAGTCTATGATAGAGACCCCATACCAATTCCTTCATCATTTTCTTCATAGCTCTTATGCATCTCTAAAATTCCCTCTCCTTCCTACATGTAGTTCCATTAGGACAAAAATCTTTTTGTCTTTTTGCCTGTATCCTTAGTTCTCAAAATCATTCTTGATGCACAGTTGGAACACAGTGAATATCTGTTGAATGAAAGCATAGGATGGGGAGAGGGATACCTCAGTGATTTTCATTGAAGAAATATACTATTTCATGTTTCCTTAATTATCTAAGTTACTCTGTTTTTCAAACCTTCCTATTGTATATGGAGACAAAAGCTATTGGATAAATATTCCAGTCCAAGACATCATGTGAAAATAATATTTGTTGGTGCATAATAAATCCTATCTAATAACTTTCTGAAGAATAACCAATATTAGCATGTATAAAATAAAAGGAGGTTTCTAAAAGTTAAAACTAGAATTACCAAAGGATCCAGCAATTCCACTCCTAGGTAAATACTCAAAAGAACTGAAAACAGCTGTTCAAACAAAAATTTGGACATGAATGTTAATAACAGCATTGTTCATAATAGCCAAAAAGTGGAAACAATCCAAAAGCCCATCAATGGATGAATGGATAAGCAAAATGTGTTTTATACATACAATGGAATACTATTCAGCCATAAAAGGGAATGAAGTACTGATACCTGTTACAACGTGGATGAACTTTGAAAATATTAAGTGAAAGAAGCCAGACACAAAAAAGGCACATATTGCTTGATTCCATTTATATGAAATGTCCAGAAGAGGCAAATCCATAGAGAGAAAAAGCAGATTAGTAGTTGTCAGGGGCTGGAGAGAAGGAGGAATGGGGAGCCTGCTTAATGGGTATGGGGTTTCTTTTGGGGGTGACAAAAATGTTTTGGAATTAGATAGTGGTGATAGTTGCACATTATTGCGAATGTACTGTAAGTCACTGAATTGTACAGTTTAAAATGGTGAATTTTATATTATAGGAATTTTATAAATAAATAAAAGTAAATTACTATTTTAAAATGTAGTATAGCATAAATGTATTGACTTGCTACCAAGAAACTTTGTGCTACAGACTCACTTATTTCAGGGGTCAGAGTTCCAAATGATTAATATTATGTGATGATTACCTCTGCCAGACAGAGATAAAGCAGGGAAATAAGGTAAACGAAATGAGTCTGGGATTTGCCTAAGCCAGGACTCAGATTCCTTTGATTCTTGGCTAAAAGCCCTGATTGGCCCAAAAGGTCAAATGGAAAGGAAAAAGCAGTCAAGAATAAATCAGTAAAATAAAAAATTCATTTAAATTTAGCTATTGGGAGGAAAGGAAATAACCTTCCTTTCTTCTACTAAAGAGAAAATTGACAACCTAATTTTCAGAACAGGTAACAGATGTATGGCTATAGCAAGGTGCCCAGAATTTCTTCTCTACTGGGAAATGCTGGAAATAAATTTAGGAGGAGGCTTCAGACTTACTGAAGCCGCTGAAGTTGTAATTGTTGTTACAATTGCTAGGGTTTATTAAAGATCATCAGGAAGCTTGGCATTAAAAAAGTGTTTAGATAGATAAGACCCCTGTTTGCACTTTAAGCCTTTACTGTTAATTACATGTTGCTGTGACTAAGCACTTCAAAAGTGACTTTTATGAACTGTGCTATTATTTAATTTAATAATAACTTCGAATAAAGTCACAGGTTAGCAAAAGTTCATTAGTAAGTTAAATGTTTGGAGCTCAGAAAGCATTTCCCCACAGATCAATGTTAGCCATGGTTGTTGAGCTGTACATCCATGGGGTACAAAGGAACAGGTAATCGATACACAGCTGCACCAACAGTACTAAAGAGTACAACACGCACATAAAAGGATTTCGTGGAAACATTCATTCAGCATTCTGGGACCAAGACCATCTCTTCCCTCCACTGCATTACTGATGCTTATTCATTCATTCATCATTCCATCACTCATTTAACAAGCATTGGTAGTGCCTGCTATGTGCCAGGCCCCTTGACAAGTTGTCTCCCTTTCCATCTGCCAGGTAGCAGACTTTCTTCAACTTGGAGTAAGTACCTTGTGGCCTAGCTTATAAACTCCATCATGGTGGGGGTCCCTCTAGGGGCAAAGATGAGACTCTAGGGTTAAGGTGACATAATGAGGGCTGGGAATCAGTAAAACAAGGTGATGGCATAGGAACCATCCACCAACCAAGCCGTCTATACCCTTGTCCCCATTCACCACACCGTGGCCACATTGGCTTTACAGTAGGAAAACCCTAGGAGATGATACCAATAAAGGTCAGTTAGATAAAGGATGCTTTTTCCTGTTTCACTCTCCCATACAGCAGTGACCAGGAGTGGGAAATGCCAGGAATAGTGTTAAAGCCAAACAGGTATGAGGACTGAGACCTAAATATTTATTTCCTTCCTATCTCATTACCTGAGAGCACAGACATAAAAGAATAAAGGAGAAGGAAAATCATTTATAGATGTATATCCATAGGTTTCAATGTTGTACATCGGGAATTGTTCGAAACAAAAATATTGGTTTTCTTGTAACTGTTGAGCTCATATCATTAAGGAATCACGAGTTACCAACTAACAAAGATCACCACCTAGTGGCCCCAGCAGGATAATTGCACTTGAACAAAGTGCACTGAAATTCAAAAATGTTGGGGTTTGTTACAAGAATGTAACATAACATTGAAGCTCCTTTTGTCTCTTGGACTCCAACCTCCCGTTTTCCTTTCATACTTGGTCTCTTCTAGTTTATAATTCTAAATAGTCTCTAAATCCTTCTGTTCACAGTTATCTTTATTTTAATCTTTACAATTAGCTGTCTACTTTGTCACATTTTGAGTTCCTCTTCTTTCATTTTATGCCATAAGCCCCTATGAGTCTTATATGAGGTCAGTTTCCTTAAACATCACTTTTGTCATACCACTTCCCTATCAAAAGCTTGAATGCTTAAGTGAATCCTGTTGTAATCTTTAACAAGCTTGGTCTAACCCACATAACCCCACACTCCACTTAGTAAATGTATTGCCTGCCCCTTAGGCTACTTTCCTCACTGTTGCTTCACAACCTCCAAATCTCAGACACAACCACGCTTTTACCTATCGCTGAGTACGCAGATCCAACTCAAACTCCACCTTTTCTATTAGTTTTCACCTACTACCCCTGCCAAGCTCACTTCTTTCTTCTCTAACTTCCTACATTCATGGTTATTATCACTGTTTAGTATTTAATTATTTTCTAATTGCTTTATGTGTATTATGTCTGCAAAGAACGTTCCATAGCTTCTTTTTTTTTTTTTTGGCTGTGTTGGGTGTTCGTTGCTGGGCTTTCTCTAGTTGTGGCAAGCAGGGGCTACTCCTCGTTGCAGTGTGCGGGCTTCTCATTGAGGTGGTTTCTCTTGTTGAACAGCATGGGCTGTAGGTGCGCGGGCTTCAGTAGTTGTGGCGCGTGGGCTCAGTAGTTTTGGCTCTTGGGCTGTAGAGTGCAGGCTCAGTAGTTGTGGCGTACACGTTTAGTTGCTCCGCGGCATGTGGGATCTTCCTGGAGCAGGGCTCAAACTGGTGTTCCCTGCATTGGCAGGAGAATTCTTAACCACTGTGCCACCAGGGAAGCCCCGTTCTGTAACTTAAACATGTCTGTATCTCCCACAAACCTCAGCATGGTATTAAACATAACATAGAATGCAATAAATAAATGATTTATTTAGAAAGGGATAGAGAAGAATTCCTGTAATTAAAGTGCTTTTGGTGGTCTGATAGTGGGGAACAAGGGAAGAGGAGGGAGAATAGAATGGGGAAAGGTTGCCAGAATTATACCCTATGAATTGAAAAATGTTAATTCTATCCTCCTTTATCATGTAAAATAGCAGTGACAAACAGAAAAGTATCCCTCAAAATGCCAGGATAAAGACACAGACCTACTAGAGCATGGACTTGAGGATATGGGGAGGGGGAAGGGTAAACTGTGACAAAGCGAGAGAGAGGCATGGACATATATACACTACCAAACGTAAGGTAGATAGCTAGTGGGAAGCAGCCGCATAGCACAGGGAGATCAGCTAGGTGGTTTGTGACCACCTAGAGGGGTGGGATAGGGAGGGTGGGAGGGAGGGAGACGCAAGAGGGAAGAGATATGGGAACATATGTATATGTATAACTGCTTCACTTTGTTATAAAGCAGAAACTAAGACACCACTGTAAAGCAATTATACTCCAATAAAGATGTTAAAAAAAAAAGTAATCATAGATGCACATAATAAGTCAGCTGCCAGAATATTAAATCAGTATATTCATACAATAATAAATTAGAAATTTAAATTGAAAAAAAAATGCCAGGATACATTTAAACTAATATTTCAAAATATGTAGAACAATTTAATCATGGAAGTTTGCAGTAGAGTATAGTTGCTTTGGGTGCAGCCAGTGACAGGAGCTCACTTCACAGATAAAAAGAAGAGAAACACAGAAGAAAAAGAAATTGTTATTTAAAAGGTAATGAAATGTTAACTTGCATTCTAAGGTAAGACAACGTTTTAATTCTTGGGTAGCAGCAGAAAATCTGCTCCAGGGATATGAATTACAGACAGATTAGGCAGCTGCACACTTGGAAATAACAGGACCAGGAGAAAGTTCTCTGCACTCAAACTCTGGCATACAATTCAAACAACTTCGAATGTGAACAGAAATATTTTACCCCCAAAATGTGAATAATAAAACAAATAAAATATTAAATAATCTACTCAAATGAAGTCTGCAGAATAAGTAATGTGAACTTGAAAAATCTCATTAAGTGACACCAGAATTCTATTTCTAGTGCAACTGCAAGTAGTTTTATAACGAGGCTTCCAGTAAAATAATTAGACTATTTTAAGGGGTAGCAGCTGATTCTATCTTGAGGAGAGAGAGAAAAAAATGTCTCTCCTATGTAAATCTCCCCCTCCCCAATTCCTTAATTTGACATTTTCAAAGGGATTAGAAAAGGACAATTACTTATATGCTGTATGTATACTTCTATTTCACCACAAAAGAGTGATACATATGCAAGGCCTTGTGCAAGATACTGTAGAGGGAAACAAAGAATATAAATGCCAGAGACCCTGCTCTCAAGTTTCTTACTGGGGCAAGAAGGCCTATACAATTTAAAATTTAACAGATAGTAAAAAATTCCATGGTAACTTTTAAGTAAGTATACCACATATTATGCAGATAGTCTATATTTTCATACTCAACAAATATTAAAGGCTCACAATTAGCAAGATGTTATATTAGTCATTTGGGAATAAGAAGTAAATCAATTACACAACTGACCCTCAAAAGCAATATGTCTAACAAGAAATGTATGGCAGGTACATTAAATAGGGCAAGAGAGTACTTGATAGAAGAGGCAGAATTTGTGATTCATCTTATTGTACAGGTATGGTTTAAATATGCAGGGTTGGGAAGTATTAGAGAAAGCATTCCAGGCAGAGATTTTATCATGTGCAAAGGCACAGATGAATATGAGAACATTAATTTTTTTACTGGGATATACAGAAAATGTGAAATGAAACACTGAGAAATTATATTGGAAAGCTAGATTGGAACAGGAATATAGAAGACAGTCAATTCCAAGCTTAAGAATTTGACTTTAATCTAGCAAAGAAGGAGTCTTGAAATTTTGAGCAAGAGAGTGACACAATCACAGTTGTGCTTTAGGGCAATTAATCAGATGACAATGCATGGAATGGCCTTGAGTGTGGAGACATGGGGAATCCATTAAGAGGCTATATTACATTAGTTTAGAGAAGAAGTAAAGTTGGTGGTATATGTAGTGACCAGGACAAAATGGAAGAGAATTCCAAGACATCCTACAGAGATAAAATGAACTGAGACTTGGTTGATTAGATCAAATATGAACCAAGAGGATCATCTCAAAGATAATGCCATTTAGGGAAACTAAGAACAGAAGAGGGGTAAGGTTAGTATCTATGGAGAGTTGATGACTTCATTCAGACATAGTTTTCAGCTTGAAGTGCCTTTCAGAATGAAATATCCAGATGGGAATTACAATGTGGGACAATTGAGATCAGAGATTAAAGTTGTAGATTTGGAAAACAACCAGAGTGAGTATAAAAGAACTGAAATCTCAGACCTTGTACAAAAAGCAGCCAGAAGAGCTAATTTGATACCACAGAAACCTATTAATGAAAATAGGAAGCTCATAAGAAAGGGTGAGTAGAAGCAGTTAGCTCTCCATGTCCCCGCTCTGCATTGAGTCCTCTTCCAACATGGTAGGAGGTGGGAAATTCATTCTTTAGAGAAATTAAACCAAGTGTACAAAAGTATTTCCCAATAAGAACATCACAGGAAAAAAACTTAAAGTAAATGAGACAATGTATATGGGGGGGGGGGGTAAAAGAAAAAAATAAATAAAGCTTGAAATTAGCCTCAGAGTGATAAAAGAATATATTTTATATATTATATAATACATAATATATTATATATTTTATGAAATAAAAATCAGGATGCATTAAAAACAGAAAAAATCAATTTCAACTAACTAAATAAATATGAGACTATCCAAAATGCAAAAATAAAGGAGTGATGGATATAGGAGAGGGAAAAAATAAGAATTCTTAGTTGTTTACACTAGGTAAACAACTAGGAATTCTAGAAAGAAAAAAGAGGGGTAGGTAAAATGATCAAAGAATTAATAAATAAAATTCCCTAGAACTGAAGCTCATCAATCTCCAGATTGAAAAGGCCCTCGTGAACCTATCAAAGGAAAGACAAAGTCACACTATCAAGAAATTTCAGTGAAAAAGAGTTAGAACTCCAGATGGGCAGATGGAATTGGTATCAGTAACCTAGGAAGCTAGAACACAATGGAGGTATGATTCCTTCAAAATCTGAGGGAAAATGACTTTTGGTCTAGAAATCTTTACCAAGTTAGTTCTTAGGCCTAGGTGTCAGGGTCAAAAAAATCTTACAAACACGTGAGATCATGAAATTTCATTTCCTTACATACTCTTCTGACCACTACTGAATAACGTACTTTAGCCAATTGTGGAAGTATACCAAGAAAAAGGAGATTAGGATTCAAAAAATAAAAGCTGGGGCTCCAACCCTAGAGTA
Source organism: Leucopleurus acutus (assembly GCF_964270905.1). Taxonomy (NCBI): domain Eukaryota; kingdom Metazoa; phylum Chordata; class Mammalia; order Artiodactyla; family Delphinidae; genus Leucopleurus; species Leucopleurus acutus. The sequence continues at coordinate 75,533,257 of NC_139144.1, forward strand.
ATAGTTTAGCTAGATATAAAATTTTACATTATAATTATTTTCCCTCCACTACTCCATTATCTTATGGCCTCTATTGTTGCTGATGAGAAATCTTCAATTATTCTAATTCTCGTCCCTTTTAAGGTAATCATTCTTTTCTCTCTACTAGCTTTAAATATTTCTGCTTTATATAAGATGTTCTGCTGGGTATGTATTTAAGTTGGTTTAACTTCCTGAATATGGGGAATGTGACTTCAAACTAGTATGTTCACAGCTTCAGTTTTATCGGCCATTTGAATTTTGCTTCAGAGCATGTTTAGTTTGTGTTTTTAAAAAGCTATATATCCTTTTTGAGTTACCTCTTTTTTAGTAGTTCATCTTCTTATCTTTTCCTGGCTTTGGTTTTATAGTTTGAAAGGCCTTATAAACCCAAAGACTATACAAATATTAAAATAGGTAAAAAAGACTAGTTCAACCAAAAAAAACAAAATGTTATTTAAAGGCAAGTGAGTAAAGAATAATACAGGTATGTAGGTGACTGGGCTTGAGAAGGCAACCTGAATAACATGAGGTAAGAGTTGTTACTGAGAGATATAAGGGAAACAAGCACAAATTTACATTTTCTTTCTCATATGTTGCCTTTACATTGGCACACCATATTTTACTAAGCATACAGAGAACATCAAATGTAATTTGTGTAGTGAAAGTAATATAATTGATTTCCAAGACTAACCAATAAAGTGGTGAAAGAACAAGATCTAGAACACAACCCTCTTTGTATGGGGTTTTTCTTGTTAGCTTTGTGGTTCCTAATATTTTTACATATTTATAATTTCTGAAGCCAATTCTTAACCAAACTGAGAAGAAGAAGAAAGTTATTGTCATTCCCCCAGATGTCTTTTCCTGATATACTTTTTCCCTTCAATGGTGGTTGTCTAACACCTTCAATTCCCAGTGTTCTCCTTGCCCTCACACTATAATGTTCATGATTCAATATTTTTTTCTGCATTCTTGTTTATATCACCATATTCCTACTACCACAAATGCAAGAACACACACACACACACACACACACACACACACATTTGCTTGACAAATTCCTTTCTGCTCACTTACTAATTTGAAGCCCTATCCACTAGCAGTCTCCTCAGACTAATCAAGTGTAGGTCAGGGCTGTTATTTTCTTTTGTTAGTTCCCTGTAGTTTCACTAATATTGCCCTATCACAGAATGCTGGCATTTTGTTTTCTTATGCATTCATTAGCTAGACTATGAATTCCATGAGCACTGAAACCTAACCTGTCTCTTTCACCATTGCCAACTAGTACAGCATGACAAATATGTAAGCAAATGGAAGGAGTTCTATCAAATGCAGAGAGAAGGAAGTGAAATTGATAATATGGTAACCTACAAGAAAAACTAATGCTCTATATTTAAGACTTGGTGAAAATCCAGTGAAGAGACTTATAAGGGACAAGTGGTCAGAATTCTGAGTTTAAAAAAGAGTTTAAAAAATATGTAAACTGTCCAGATATTCATTCCAAATTTATCACGCATCGTTGTTTACATTCCTTTCTAAGATGCCAAATGATTAAAGAAAAATTAAAAAGTGATGAATCTCTAAACACAAAAGACTAGGACAGGAAACATTAGTCAGTAGAGATTTTATCAAATTTTTAAGAAAGAAACAAAAGGAGGGATTGTAAAACGTTTTGTTATGAAAAGTCTATATAGTCTATATTTCAATTTATAGAAAAACCTCATTAATTTAAAAGTAATGGAAAACCATGCAGAAGCAATAATATATTTGAATTCTAGAATAGAATCATAAATTTCTATGTTATCCATCTAATATTCCACATGTTAGAAGGGGACTTAGAAGTTGTCCATCTCATATTTCATATAATAAAAGATTTCTACAAAGTGCTTGAAAACTGTCATGCAACCCTAACCCTAACTCTAACCCTAATTGTTGTGATTGGGCAACCTTATTGGTTTCAGACCAATCAAATCTCTATCACTTAACAATCCTTCATAGTTATAATACAACCACCAAGGCTAAGAAAAGTCTTTTGACTTTATGCAAAGTTTATCCATTTCCTCATATAGTATAGTTTATCATAGTATCTCTTCTGAAAAATTCACTTCATAAGAATTATTAAAGTGCCAAAAATGGAATATAACACCCCAGACATAAGATGACCAATTTAATTGTGGTGGAAATGTACATTTCCTCATTCTGTGTGCCATATCTATTCATATAACCACTATTAGTGTTTTGTAATTTCCTTTTTTCTCTCTCTCCCCCCCACCCCCCACCTTCTGTCTGTCTCTCCTGTGACATCATATGGTTGATTTATATTGAAAAGATCAACAAATTGAGATTTTAAAATAACGATGACCTGGGTTTAAATTTGGACTCTACCACTTACTAGCTTAGGTTAGTTAATCTTTCTTTAAATTTCTTTTTATTTTCCCTCATCTTAGAATGAAGTTTCAGAAAGACAGGGGTTTTGCATGTTTTGTTAACTGCTGCATCCCAACACTTAAAACAGCTATTGGCAGATGTAGGCACCTAATAATTGTTACATAAATAAATGAGTGAATGAATAAATATATAAAATGAGAATAGTAACTCAGTCACAGGTTTGTAGTGAAGAGCAAATAGTTATAGATACAATATATATTTCATAATATAATTTCACACCAGTGATAACTATGACTCCATAGGCCATATTTGCAACCAACTAGTGGACAGCTCCACTTATGTACCACAGGCACATCAGACATATCATTTGTAAAATTGTTCATTTAGAGCTAAACTATGTGTCTCCAGTCCTACTGTCTCTACTCTGTACATTATCTCTCAAAGATGTCCCTTTATCTTTCCTTTTGCCAAGCCTTGCCTAGATCAAAATTTCCCAAAATGTATTATGAACACTAATTTAACTATATGACATAACTGTATGGCCAAACTTTCCTTTTCCTTTAGTAGAATTTACATCAGTGTGTATTAATACAAATTTGTACCCAGTACATTAAGACCCATGATCTCATTTATAGTACTGTTTATGTACAGCAAATTTTTTAGGTAAGTTTATTTACAACTAATTTTGAAATATGCAATAGATGATAAACAGATATGGCTGTGCTTTCAGACCATATGTAAGTTGGATCAATATGCCATCAGTAAGTCATCCAAACCCTCATGCAAATAATTTATAAATATCTTGGAAAGATTAAAAACAAAGGACAGGGCACAAAGATCAGCCACTACAGACTTTTTTCTTAGGTAATATGGATCCACTAATCAAGACTGGTCTGTTAATCAGTTAAAATGAATTAACAATATCATCATTCAGTACATATATCTTCACTTTGGCCACAAAGATATCATGAAAATATATATGTAGAACAGATTTCTCATTTACCAATCTAACAACATTATACCTATTGTAAAAACAAGTGTAATCATATTATTTTATATTATTTTTACTAAATGCAGGTGAAATATTACCTCATAGAAAGAATACTCTAAAATAAATAGAGGGAGGGACTTCCTTGGTGGCGCAGTGGTTAAGAATCCACCTGCCGATGCAGGGGACACGGGTTCGTGCCCCGGTCCGGGAGGATCCCGCATGCCGCGGGGCGGCTGGGCCCGTGAGCCATGGCCGCTGAGCCTGCGCGTTCGGAGCCTATGCTCCGCAACGGGAGAGGCCACAACAGTTGAGAGGCCCGCGTACCGCAAAAAAAAAAAAAAAATTACTCATGTAAATCCCTTCAATCAACCATAAGCTGTATCCCTTAGTTTTATCTATACAACACTGCTCAAATATATCATTTCTCTGTGTTTTTTCAAGGATTTGAACAAATTTCTGCTTCTTTGGGCATCAGATGAAATACTTGGTCATTTAGGTCTACACTGAATGGAAAATACAAATGCAGAACAGATCAAAGTTATTATCCAGGAGTTACTTGGAATGTCATCAATAAGTACAGCTCTTAAAAAACTGAATGTGCTCACGGGTCAAAATTTGATAAAGTTAATAATATTTACTGCCTCATCCAAGACATTCTTAAGTAAAACTGGCAGTATTTTTCTTTAACTGCCAGTAAATGGCAGTGAAGAAGCCAGTAATTACTAGCAGTTTGGTACCACTGCCTTGATTCTTGAAAAGACACCAGAAATTTCACTCATTATTGCTCTTGCACCATCAGCGCAAATACCAAGACTGTGAAAATGGCAAATAACATCTTACAATTAATATAAAAATAATTTTGACATTGTGGGCCTCCTGAAAGTGTCTTAAGAGACTCCCTGGAGATTATGGAACACTCTTTGAGAACTATAGCATTTACTCAACATTTCAACAAACTATAGAACATTAGTAGCTGAAAAAATGTGAGAATTCTTTTTTCTAATGGCAAAATATCTTTTCATTTTATTGTGAATGTTTATATAATAAATATTTATGTAAAAATGTAAGCAATATAATAGGTAACACTTTGAAATCACTTTTATTTTTGCTTTTATCTCATTTCTTATTTGTCCTTTTTCCAGAACAATTTTATTTTTTTTTATTTAGAGAATACTCTATTAGTTTCTGTAATCAAACCCATGTAGATAAGACCTTACATATTTAATACAGTGCATTACCCCTGTACAAATGGAAAAAATTATGTTTAATGTTTCTAGACCAATATGGCTGTTGATTTCTGTACAATGCCAACCCAATACGATACAACTGGGATACTTCTCCAAAGTTGACAGCACAGCTAAAGTTTCCAAAAATTCAAATTATATATATATTATAGATAGATAGATAGATTTATTTATTTATATAAAAAGAGCAATAGCAGTATGTTATGCATCAATAGCAGCAACAGCTTTTCCAGGTTCTGCGGTCATCAGAACAAAATTATAGAGACATCCAGCGCACTCCATTAAAAAAAAAAAAAGGTTAAAAACAAAACCTCAGAAAACAGCAAATTCTGTTACTGTTGTGGTACCTGGCACCATTTTTTTTTTTAATTACCTTCTCAATTATTATCTGGAAAGAAAACATTCTAGAATAACGTCATTAAAAACAGATCTGATAAAGCACAGTCACTACTACGTATCATAAAGCAGGTACAAGATATTTTACATTCACAGAGGTATGATACATTACGGTCCTACATCTATAATACTAGAGAATATAATTAAAAAGGCACTATTTGAGACTTGATTCTACTTTTTCAGCAGAGGGCCCAAAGGATGGTTATAACACAGCTCTGGTACAGAACAATGTCAATTTTAAAGCTTTGCCAGTTACTTTTTATTTTTCTTCAAAATGGTTTTCTTATAGATTAGGAGATGAAGAAGGCCATTATTACAGTAACTTAAAAAGAAATAAATGTATGCAATAAAAGCTATCGTAAATCTTTAAAGTGCTTATAATATTTTTGTTTCTGTTGATTCTCAAAAGTTATATAGTTATTTATATAGTGATAAATAGTAATTTAATATTTGTTTAAATCACAATGCCTTATGTTAAGATTCCTGGTAACTAAAAGTGAAAACATTTCTTACTTAGCAAACAAAAAATAATTCCTTTCTTAATTAGAAAGTTTCTTTACTGATAAATGTGTTTTGTTAACATAACTTAACATAAGTTAAGTCATGTTAACATATGTTAACATAACTTAACATAAGTTAAGTTATGTTAAGTAACTTAACATAATTAAGTTAACATAACTTAATCATTTACATTAAAGATTCTTCATGCCACCCTTGTTGATTTCCAGAAAATTCAGCCTTTCCTTTCTTGACTGAATTGTATTTTGAAATAATTAAAAGAAAATTTTAGATTTCTACCTCTTATCTATTTTTTATTTTTTTGCATTATTTTTCAGGGCTTAACCTATGCTATTGTAATAAATGCTAATTGAAGTCTAATGTATAGCAGCTTATTAGATGCCTAAGACATCTTTAAGATTTAAAACAATGTTGATGAAGTAGAGCACCATTAAATTCATAGAGTAGATAAAAGAGAATAGGTCATGAAAGATAATAATGCAAAAAACAAAAAAAAAACCCAGATTGACACAAGCTCCTAACATGTAATCATTGACAGGAACAGCCTGCAAATCAAGTCAAAAGATAGTAGTAGGCCAGGCAAACCAGACTAAAAGCTTAAGATAAAAATAACTACCTCACTAGTCTTTGTAGAAAACTTCTGCATGCTAAGGATGTCAATGTAAATGTGTCTGGTTTATAAATAAGAATATTTAAGAACAAGACTACATACATTAAAAGAAATAAAATTAATATAAAAGACTGAGTCAAGTAAATGATCTATGTAAGTTCAGAAACTTTCATTAAATACTTGAAAAGCTGTAAAACTAGAATTACAGCTTTTATCCTTTATCACACGTTAAGCAGGGAGTCTATGCTTGACTTCTGTTCTATGCTAAAAAGAAAAAAGAAAAGAAGATAAAGAAAGAGGAAGGAGAAAAATGCTCCCTCTCAATCAATTAATTGTACACAAATTGAATCACCTCTTACTTATAAGTTTATCAGAAATATTACTGCATACAGAAATGACCTGTCTTCCCTCTCAACTCCAGTTCAAACTCTTCTCTTTAGGTCTCTGACATTATTTTCACACATTTGACAATTAATTTTACACATCAAGAGGAAATGTGATTATCTGTGAATCCCTTATTTTGGAGAAAAAAATATTATTCGACAACTTTGAAATTAATAAGATTATAAGCATTACTATATGAAAAATTAGAAGTCCTGTTTTTGCATCTTTTATTTTGATATCTGAGTTAAATATATGGACATAAATATTTTTTCTATCTATACAAATCTAATAAATGTGACCATACTAATGGAAAACAAAAGGTATATTTTAGCTTCACAGTGGAGTGGCAAAAATGCACCAACCTATATGTGAAGTATTAAACATTGTTATAATACTGGTCTTTGAAACCAAACTAAATGTCTTATTTATTAAGCATTAGGAAAACCTCTTCAGCTTCTGTTCAAATACATTGCAACATTTGAATAATGCCAGTCTCTGTAAGACTGATATTGGACTATGAATATTTGACCTAGAATGTCACTAACAACTTATACATTTTAAAACCACGTTTTGAAATGCGGCAAAACTAAGACTGTAGTGAATTTAATTTCAAAGTCATACTATCCCTCCTTTTATGCTGTATGTGGTAATCCTTGATTTTTTGCTGATGCTAAATGTTAATGAACAGAGCCACCGTGTACCATTTCACCTGGAGCAATGAAAACATTAAAATCTCTTTAGAAGCCTGAATAAAACTTTATTTTATAAATATAATCCATGTTAAAGCTCCACCGTTTCACTGTACTTTTGAAATAAGGGCACATGGAAAATATGGAAGCGTTTCCTTTGAGATGGCTAACTAAAGCTACAAAATGAGCACTGTACGGCATTTCCAAGGAACATGGTTCAAAAGTTGTACGATTACTACTAAGGTTGTTTTATTCTCTACCACATTTGGAACAGGAAGTCTGTGTTGTTCTTGAAGAATTCTGAAAAGCAATGTCACAGTCTGATGACCTCTTCTCCTCATTAAAACGTTCCCAAAGACAGCGCTCTGCATGATGTTTTGTAGCTTCAGCAGCCATGAACTAATTTGTACCTCTTATTTTGATCATGCACTGGTGAAAGCACCAAACAATATTTTTCTTTAAACACAGAGAGGTCTTTCAACAGCTCAGCATGCACTTCTACCCTCTTTTTAATCTTGGAGCACCTATTTATTTGCTCTTTTCACCACTAAATCTTCTTTGCTCCTTTCTGCCCCCTGCAAAGCAGCTAGTTAAAAATCTTCAGTGTTTTTTCTTCATAGGCTTAAACCATTAAAAGTGTATTACCATAAAAACAGAGATGAGGGCTTGTAGATATAGTACAAGCAGAATTTGCATTTCTAATTTTTAATCTAATTAAACTAAAATGATATTTATTTAGTTACTACCTTTCTATAATGTGCCTGATCACTAAAACTATGTGAAAAAAGTATAGCTTTAGAAAATTAGTTTTTAGGGTTCTCTGCAAAGACAGATTGGTTCCTTACCGTGAATAAAAGAAGGCTTTACTTAAAGCTTATTAGTATGTATGTGACTCATTTGTTTATTTTGCATACCCCTGCAGTTTCTTTGGTTCAGTGATATGAATCTTTTCTATATATTCCTTTATACTACCAAGAAGGTGTTGAGATTATTGTATGCATTACGTAGGAAACTGATTTTAAGCCAGGCATTTAATTTACTCAGGAAAAAAGAAGGGGTAGGGGAAACCATAATAATAAGACATTGTTAATGGATATGACTTTTAAGCAGTAATATTTTGAACTTATTAATGAAAACAATTCCAATAGCTTAATGATTCAAAAGTATTGTTTTAAAATGTATATTAATTTATATTAATTGGAGTTACATAAAACTCACATATGGCTAAATGCTAACAACTGATTAAATTTTGGTAAATTTCATCAAGCCAATGGTAGCTGTAAACAGGACATACTTCAAGGATTAAAGATCTAATTAAGGTGAAATCTATAATTATATACTAATAAGTGAATTATTTCATCACCATGGAAGATTTGCTCTTTCAAGATGTAATTACTGAACACAATGAATTTCTCTTAAAAGGATCAAAGATAATAACGTAAATATTTCACCATTAATGAATCATAGTATGTTTTCAAACTCAATAGAAATTTAAATATTAATATTATTTAAAATAGTAACTCATTGACTTTCAAGTTTTCAAAAACCAGTTGATTCTTTTTTTTTTCTTATAAATTTATTTATTCATTTTTGGCTGCATTGGGTCTTCCTTGTTGCACGCAGGCTTTCTCTAGTTGCCGTGAGCGGGGCCTACTCTATGTTGAGGTGTGCAGGCTCCTCATTGAGGTGGCTTCTCTTGATGGGGAGCACAGGCTCTAGGCATGCAGGCTTTAGTAGTTGTGGCACGCGAGCTCAGTAGTTGTGGCGCACGGGCTTAGCTGCTCTGCGGCATGTGGGGTCTTCCCAGACCAGGGCTCGACTCCGTGTCCCCTGCACTGGCAGGTGGATTCTTAACCACTGCGCCACCAGGGAAGCCCCCAAAAACCAGTTGATTCTTGAGCATTGTTTTATATAAATATGCAATTTATCCAAATAATTTCTCGATTTATTTGTAAAATTAAACATTTGTAGGAAAATAAATACCAAAAAGGTGTTGTTTCTAATGATATGACCAATATTTCATTTTAGCCACATTTAAAAAATTTTTTTCCAAGTAAAATTAATCAAATCAATGTTAGCAAAATAAATTATGTGACTTTTTAAGTCATCACATCTACTTAATTGATCCTTTTCTCTATTCCAAATTGCTTCCTAATGAATATTTTTCATTGCATTATACATTTTGATGGCAACCAAGAATGTGTAAAAATTGTTAATTTCAGGAACTATTCCTTCAAATTTAATCAATTTTGCTGTTTAGAATTATTTCTTCCATAAATTTGTCTTTGGCTAATCTTAAAATATATTTACATGTCCTGTTGTGTCTCTATCATATCTTAAATATAATTTTTTCATTAATATAGACCTCGTAGTGACCAGCAATTGTCATAAATTTTCTTGATCTTTTCCTCTCAGTAAAAGACTCACCACACTGCTTTAATTTGTCTCTTAAAATGATTTTTAAGAGATCTTCTGAGCTATTCAACTCTAAGTTGTATTTATGTGCCTGTGTTTTTGTGTCCAGAGGTCTAGTTTGAGACTTTCGGGATACCTACCCACATGCTTCTAAATCCTCAGGGGAAATAAACACACCCAGCACCAGCTTTCTTGGGTTCCCTGGCTTGGTTAAGGGATGCTTTTCAGTTTAGTGTAACAAAGTCAGAGACCTGGGTGTGAACATAGGTCCTGTCACAAGACCCTCTGATGAGCTTGAGCAAATTATTTCACTTCTTTGAGTCTTAACTTTCTCAACTTTAAACTGGGTTTAAACAATCCTTTTCTGCAAGGTTATTAAGATGATTAGAAATGATGTATGTAAGGGATATGGTAATGGTAGACGCTAGCTGATAGTGACTAGTTGTTGACAGTTTAGCTGGGTTCCCCCAAACATTAAGAAGTTTACCGGCACTGTACCAACAGTGATAGCCCCTAGAAGGGTGCCAGAATGAGTGCCAAGAAACCTGGATTCTTTCTTCAGTTCACAAGTCACCTCACCTTCCTGAGCATCAATGAATAAAATTTGAACTAAATAGCCAGGACATTTTTATTAAGAATCAATTTAGATGATAGTTGTGAAAAACCCTTGAACCGTATCAAATAGTATAGAAAACAAAAATAATATTATACAAATAGTATTCCAGATTTCTAAACCAGAAGAAAACTATAAATGTGAAAGAAAAGAGATTCAGACAGGCTTTCCCAAGATTACGTAACTAGCCAAATACAACGTTTATCTGTTTTATGTAAATCTACCTCTCCACGGTTGATTGTAAGATATCTCCTTCTACATATAGGTTGTATTAAATTAACATCTGATACTGCCACAATAAACTATACCAAGTTAATCAAGAAAGATAAGCCATTATAGTCATAAAGAGTTCAAAATAACATACAAAGTTAAAAGCAGGTTTAAAATGAACCCGACATCTTATCTTCAGAGAAAGCATACTGAGGTTAGTATAGGAGGGAAATTTCTTCTGATTTTTTTTAAAGTATGTTATCTGAAAGTGAGGATCCTGCTTGAGGGTAGTTTTACGTTCCATTCTGTCTTTCGTCCACTAGATGTCCCCAGTACGTCATACAGAAGCTCTGATCTCAGATGGGGCCTTGTTAGAATCTGCATCTACTGTTTCTTTTTGAAGTGAGTTTCTGAGATACCTTGTCAAATGATTTTTTTTCCTGAGTTCATTTCATCCTGAAAATTAGCAAGCTACTAATCTACAGAGAAATGCAATCATTTAAAGATTTTTGTCTAAGAGACAGAGTATAACTTTGCTAATGTAAGAAGCAATTAAAGAACATGTATATCTTCTTTTCTGAAGCGCGTTGAAGAAATCAAAGACCTGAAACAAGTTCAAAATCCTTAGAGAAAAAGTTCAGAGGCTTGAAAAGAACGACTCTTAACACAACTTTTAATTGTATTGGTTTCAAACGGTGAATAACATTTACACAAAATAGTTCAGAAAACTTTGGTGACAGCAGGAGCCTTGTTTAATTTGAACTTTAATAAATTAAAGAAGAAAAGTAAAAGCCTGAACAGTCACCCAAAGCGTCCCCTCCTAACTCACACAAAAACCTCTATAACAAAGGCAACAAGACTGAAATACAATAATAATTGCAACGTGGGGATATTCAATTAGAACTAGGCTTGCAAAATGCTGTCTTTTTTTCCCCTCAAGAGCCCAGTGAGCCCATATTACAGGAGGCTTCTGCCTCTGAGTGAAAAATAACACCCTCTGGGGTTACTGTGGCAGATGGCTGCACTAGAGGGCTGGGAATCTACTCTTCTAAAGCAATTCAATAAGGATTCCTACAAGGTGTCTCAAAATGGAAGCACTCAGGCAGCGTGTTTCTGCCTCACAGGGCAAGAGGTAAAAAGTTCAGCCTGTGAAGTAGAACAGTTTCTGCCCCAGAGCAAAAGAGAGAAAAAGTACAAGAGCATTCTGATGAATTATCTCTTACTCGGAGCTAACACGGGCTTCCCAGGAACAATGGCCAAGTCTAACCAGAGCTGACAGCTCCATTCACTGCCCAGCACTCCATCCCGCACTGTGTCGGAACAGTGCGCAATCCTCACCGCTTCCCAACCCGTCCCCAGCCTTTCAACAAACCTTCTCCATTCGGGAGCCACTTCTTGATAGTGCTTTTTTTGATTAAAGCTCACCTTTCATCTCTCTAACATTTTATTGTTAGTATTTACAACGCATTCCAAGAATGGAGGTAACGTCAAAAAAAAAGAGTTTAAACCAATGAGCCTTGGATTCATCTAGTTAATTATCAAGGTTAGGAATGTCGATCCAATCATAAGAAGCAACTAGAAAACAATTTAGTGATAAACTATGGGATCCTGGCAAGAATTACCAATGTAATTCACAGGAGATTATATTTGTGTCCTGGAAAAGAAGGGGTTAGAGAGGAGTGGGAGCTTGAACAAAGTTTTAAAGGATTCAGGGACCTGGGAGAAAAAAAGGAGGCAAAAGGAGAAACCAGGTGAGAAATCATCAAGTGAAAGGACACAGATACAAAAATGACCATTGCATAAGCAGAAGACAGACAGAAGCCAGCTGGACCAGGCATCCAGAGGCGCTTGAACAGAAATGGGCATAACCTCCAGTAGGCTGGATTGTAGAGGTTCAAGAGAAAAAGGTCCACCAGTTTAAAAAGCAGAGGGGAGCCATTATAGTGTTTTATGTTGGGATGTGAGGCAATAGAAGGAATGTTCTAGAAATATAGTCACAGCAGATTTGGCTGTCGAGGCAGGAGAGGAAGTTTACCAGGAGAGGTGAAGGATTGTCAGAAAATGCATTACTTGGTTATTAACACAACCTGTGGTTTTGATAATAAGGGCCAAGACCAGATGATTGGTTTTTCAACATAGAAAAAGAGGCAAATCTGAGAGATCGAGCTTGGTGAAAAAAGAGATAAATGAAAGAAAAGTGTGGTTTCGACAGGAAAAGAACCTACTCTTTGTTTAGATACTACAATTTCACATTCTTCTCCCAAGGGTAGAGCCAATTTCATCTGTATTTTGTTTAGTATTCCACAGAATAAATAACATATTTCAATAAATATGCCTTTTTTTAGTGACTCCATCCCATGAGGAGGTATTTTATGTCCCAAACATCTTTGAGATAGCCTAGAGTAAATATCCTAAATTTCTGCTGAGGACATCTTCATATTTCAAGGTATCAATATTATATCCTTAAAACAAATAATAATAAAATAAGTTATGTGCAATATAAACTAAAGCAATGATATATTGGCAGTGCCTTATAGCATATGAATGGCTGTAACTATTTTAAATGTATTACTTAAAGGGATATTGTAGTCCACACACCCAGACTTAGAGGCAAATGATACATCAGGTGGAAACTATCTTCAATTTCTCCCTTCCCAACTGTGACCCTCACCAGACTCTCCACACTCTAGAGGTCATACCATTGCAGTCTTTTCAACATTTTACAAATATTTATAGAGCAGCCTCATAAAGTTGAATATGACACAATCTATGCCCTCAAGGCACTTGCCCCATCTAGTCCTTTCCAGACTGGCACCGAATTTCCCCACCTTCCAGATACCAGCCACTTGTTAATAAAACAACTACTCTATATAAAAGTATCAAGCCCTGTGGGAAACTTGGGAGAAACCCTCTTACATGGTCAGTACTCTCTGAAATTTACAATCAACAAATTACACAAGTACATAAACAGAAGCATACGTATTACATGTTAATTAATAATGCAGGGTAAGTAAGTAAGTGCTGCAGAAGTTGTTCCAGGAATTCACAGGAGGGATATATCAGCAAGGATGCAACTAGTAAAAGTAAAAATTAAAAGGCTAATTGCCATTTTCAAACTTAAATTGCTTGAGTAATTTTAAATATCTGGAACTCCGTAAAGGAGCTGGAGCCGTTCAAGCTATTATATGCTCATCATTGTCTTAATGTCACAAATAATAAATAGTCTTTCATGGGTATCTGTCCAAATGTTTAATAATTTTTAAAAGCTAAGTAAAGAATGAAGTTTCTGTAACACACTCCCTCATAACAAACTATTGAGCCAATTGATTTAAAATAGATATCTAATAATCTTCCAAACAAACCAACTCACCAGCCTGAAAACATGCTCAGTCCATCTGGGCAGAAGATCAAAGGGACAAAAAGAGTCTCTGTGTGTATGTACATGTGTGCTTAGAGTGTTTCATTTTGTTGGTTTTCTTTCAGTCAGACGCCTTAGAGAAGCATCACCAACCAAGGACTATGGAAGTACCGCTGAGGTCAAACAAAGTTACACTGATTACTTGCTGCAGCCAAGGAGACCATATTTCATGAGGAATTAGGGAGCACCTCAGTTCAAGGATGTTACAGGGAGCTGGTCAGAGGGGTGGGCTTGCATTAGGTGATTTTTAAGAAAGGTTCAAAGAAGCATCCTTGGCTTTAGATTGGATGTTATCAGGAATTGGGGGTAATTCAGTGGTTGGGTACCAGTAATTTTCTAGGAATCAAGGAAAACACAGATTGTCTAAAACTGTAATTGGTAAACAAATGCAGCCACTCATGTCAGCCATTAGAGGGAGTCGTTTGGTCATTTTTGTGGCTGGCACAGGGTTTGGTTTTTGTCTCATTCTATCATAATCTCAGAGTAACCTCAGCAGATGCAGGTGCTGTTTAGGAAAAGCAGAACACCATACCTTAGCTGTTAGGATCAGGCCAGCTACCAGCTGACAGCTGTCAGAGCTGCTCTTTTTTCTCAAGCACTATTTTCTGTGATGCAAGGATTGTCCATGCAGTGAGAAAAATATACATCTTCTGAAGGAATTCTTCATTTTCTTCAAAACTCCCAACTGATGAGGATTGCTATGAATTCTGCTTGTCCCTAGGAACACTCACTTTATCAGTAAACTGGAAGAGCTGGGCACAAAAGATAAGGGTCCTCTTTGAAGTGCTGGATTTCTAAGAAGACTGATAAGGCTGGCATTGTAGATACATTCTAGGGAGCCCCACCTTATTTTTCAGAACGCATTCCCACACATTGTTGGGTTCTACCAGCTACAACTGCATTATTTGATACCCCTTTGCCAAAATTAAGTGGACAGTGGTAGATACCTGACCCTAGCTGGACCAAATTCCCCCTCCTAGAAACCTGGAATTGGGATTCAGAGAAGACAAATGAGTTCTGCATGCAGCTGGAATTGTCGCAGGTTAACTCCGGGGCTCTGCAGATGCTCTTTTCCTTATGTGGCCTGACAATCACAAAAAGCCAGGTTATGGAGACAGAATGAATCAGAACTGCAGAAAGAAGCAGAGATACGGACATGGGAGGGTCCTGACAATTTTCAGTTCCTCTTTCCAGTCTCTTCCTGAGGTCCAGCTGAATTCTCACTCTTTTGAGTTCCCTGTATCTTCATAATACATTCTCCATTTTTGTTTAAGCCAACTCAAGCATGTTTCTATTATTATAATTTACAAAAACTCTTAGCTAGCAATAATAAACAATTTAATGCCAGGTGTAAGTGTAGCACAGACCACTGACTGTAGCCCGGTATTCAAGCTTCCACTTCCCAACTAATTTTGCAGCTAGGTGTGACCATATGACTGTGTTCCGTCTAATAGTATGTATGTGAAATTGATGCATGCAACTTTATGGTTATCTCCTTTAGGCAAGCTGCCTACCCTGAATGTTCCTCTTTTCTCACTGACTGGAAAATGGTGACCACTGGAACAATTGTCTTGGACCAGAAACAGAAACACAATTGGGATGACAAAGCCAACGCACCAACCAATGTACCTGGTTGACCTTCAGGAGAAAAGGTTCTGCCACTGTGCCCACACCACCTGCCTGACTGACCAGCACAAGAGAGGAGTGAACTTCTATCTCATTTGCACCACTATATCATGAGGTCTTTTTGCTACAGAAGACAAGACTCCCCTAATCAATACAGAGAGGTTGCCATAATAGACCTTCAGAGAAAATGCAGAGCTAGCTGAGTAGAGAATATGTGGGGTGAAATTTTTATGTCGGTATGAAAATCCTACTGTCTATGTTACGTGATGCTGAAGCAGTTAGTTAAAATCCTACCTATAGTCTCTGGGAATTCGAATGATATTGCCCCAAAGATGACAATGTTTTAGGAGAATTCTTTGTTTAGAGTGAGAATTTTAAAATGTGATACCTACTCTTTGTGATAATCAATGAAGTACAACATAAAAGAGGAAAACAGTCCAGAGTTCCCATCTGGATGCAGATAGAGAAAATATGTTTAATGAACTGAAATTGCTGAAGCCTAAATCAAGAAATGAATAGATGTCTTGCCAAACTGAATTATGCACATCACTCCTTGATGTGTATATTACTGATGTTCTATTATGGAACTGCAACATCCTGACCATTGGTATGGGATCTGGGAAGAGTGAGAAAACTGAGGAAACCTATCCTCTGTGCTGTCTCTACTCCTTCTACAAACGTATCACAATGCCTCTAATTATAAAGTTTAGTACAGGATTATGGGGAGAAAGAGGCCCAGAGAAGACTAGAGATGAAGTGCTTGCAGATACCCTTCCTCTGCCTGGAAGGGTATCTGCAAGCCCTTTTTAACTAGTTCCTGATTCACTGATACTCAGGTACTCGGAAAGGGTAGAGTGTCTTAGCACAAAAACTCCATCAATATCACTCATCTGGGTATTACTAAATTTGGCATGACAAAAAAGTTATGAGGATATAATGAATGCAATCATGCTAAATGAAATTGGCAAGCAGTCCACTAAAATTTTATAGGATTATGTGATGATTAATTTCTTATGCCAACTTGGCTAGGCTGTGGTGCCCAGTTGTTTGGTCAGACACCAAACTAGATGCTGCTATGAAGGTATTTTTTTAGATGTGATTAGTATTTAAACTGGTAAACTTTAGTAAAGCAGAGTGCCTCCATAATGTAGGTGGACCTCATCTAATCAGTTGAAGGCCTTAAGGGAAAAGACAGGTTTCCCATAGAAGAAGCAATTCTGCCTCAAGATTGCAACATAGGAACCCTGCCTGAGTTTCCCATCTGCTGGTTGGCACTGCAGATTTCAGACTCCAAGACTCAACATCAACTCATGAAGACTCAAGATTGATACACACACACACACACACACACACACACACACGCTGTTTTTCTGGAGAACTTTTTTGACTAATACAAATTGTATTGCTAGGGGAAAATGCAATCCTGGCCAACTGTGGCCAAAAAAGTAAAAATAAATACAAATAAAACAGTATACTAATAATAATTACCCTCTTTTTCCCTGATCTCAGGAAATTCTGTATGCTTATTCTTTCACAACAGTAAATTGTCCAAACAAGATAAAACTGATTCCTCTTCTTTCCCTAGAAATTCACCTGTCCTAAATCTCTTCCCCCTAGGCTCTCAACCTTGGGAAGTGGCATTTACTTCATCTTAGAGTCAAATCCATGCTAAGGAGAGAACAGGCTGATATCTAGAAATCCTGCTCTTTCCCCAAACTATCTGAAGATAGTGACTTCTGCTTTTGCTGTATGATGTAAAGTGGCTAAAACTGTCACCTCTTAACCACAGTTAAAAATAGGAGGAAATCACTTGGTCAGGAGGGGCCTGGCAGCACCCAAAAAAATCACACCACAGAGGCCACTTCCTTTTCTGCATATATGTAGAATATCATAATTGCTAGACTCACATCCAGCAAACACTCTAAGCTCAAGGATTACAGGCAATTCTGAGAAGCAGAGTATTTCCAACCAAGTACCAAGACTGCAAAGTCAAAAATGAAGTTTCGATTTGTTAAGGGATGCAGGAGCTATAATCAATCAGGTCTCAAGTAGTTTCAGTTTCAGAAATACTTGCAGGATATCAAGTTATTTTGGATACATTTAGGTCCACACACGAATGGACCTGAATTCCTCAGTAACATTGTCTCAGAAATACCCATGACACCCACTAAAACAAGATAATTCTAGAGCAGGCAAAACTTCTCAGGTTGCTTACAAATTGAAATACCATAATTTCTGTGACAGTTGAAATAGTAATATTTTAAGACTCAAGTATGGTACATGATAAAAATTGGTCATCATCAATTTCTTTACATTTTCAAATTCAAAGTAGGATATGGAGAAAGAAAATTTAAAATCACAGACAAAGGTAAAACACTGACAGGAAATGAAAAAATTTGAATTCTGTTTGTAGCAACTATGAAGGACAAGAAATTAAGTGGAAAAACCTACCAGTGTAGTATACCTAATACAGCTGAATAGCATTTTTAGAAATCACTTTAATACCTATCTGAGCAAGAGAAGACAATCAAGAAATTCCTCAACCACTAGAAACATAAAAACCTGCAAATCCAGAAGAAGTAAAACCCAGAGCAGGAGTTTGCCCAGGACTGTTTGCCATCCCTGACAAACGAGCAGTCCAAATTTAACAGGCTCACAGTTGCGGCAAGAGAGACAAAGGTCCGGGACCTAAGTTGATCAAAGAAAATCCACCAAAGCCAGAACCCCTGAAGAAAGGACACTATGGTCAGTGCCTGAAAGAAACTGCTCTGCTTGTAGAGCCTGTGGAGACACTTGCATGCTGCAGCTTTACCTCTGAGTGGTGAAATTTAATGGTGTTCCCTTCCTAACCACAAGCCTCAATCTCAGGTGTCTAAAGCAAGAATTCAGGCTCTATCTATGGTCCAAAATACCCATGTCTGGAAATGTCGATTAAAGTGATCCAGGGTTGGTAGTAAACACAGGTTCCTGACAAAAGCAAACACAAGTCTTACATAGACAAACTCACTTTAACACACCTCAAAGAAGTCTCACAGTTAATGCTTCAAGATTAACTCAGAGTGAAAAGTCACCAAACACTAAAGGATCAAACAACTATAAATGAGAGTTAAGATATAAATCAAGAAACTGCCAAACAAGACTCTCAAAGATGGTTAATCTTATAATGATCAGAAGAAGCCTATAAAATGAGTTTACTTGTTGCTGTTAAATAAATAAAAGAGACCATTATCAACTACAACTGAGGAAGAAGAAATCATGGGAGCTGATTGGAGAGATTTGAGGAAAGAATAAAATAAAATTGTTGGAAATGAAGAAATGTAATAACTAGAATTAAGAACTCAAAGTTTAGATGAAACAACAGATTAGACAAAAGTGAAGAGAAATTTTGTGAATTCTGAGACATACATGGATAAAATATTCAAAATGGAGCACAAAGAGTCAAAAGAATGGAAAATGTAAAAGTTAAGAGACATGAAAATAGCAAGATTCCAACGTGTCTGCTAATTGGAGTTCCAGAGATGAATGAGAGAAAAGATGCAAAAGAAATATTTGAAACAATAATGGCTGAGATCTTTCCTGATATGACGAAAGATACTAAATCCTCATATTTAAGAACCTCAGTAAGTCCCAATGAGAATGAATGGAAAGAAATCCATACTTAGACATATCAGTGAAAGTGTAGGACAGTCCTGGCTGAAACTTCAGGTGAACTCACCATGACCCACTGGGTACTACACCCCATATCCTTTTGCTGACTCCTCCAGCAATTCTTCCCTCTCTCTTCTGCACAATCACTTGTTTCTCTTCTACTGGACATTCACATCAGCATATAGCATGTTCTTCTTTCTTCCAAATATTTTTAAAAAGTTTTTTTCACCCTTATTTGCATGGTTAGCTACCACAATATTTCCCTGTTCCCTTTGCAGGAAGGGTCCTTGAAATAACTACTATTCAAGGCCTATTTCCATTTCTCTCAATTATCTTTTCCAACTATCCAATCAGGTTTGTGCCTCACAACCAAAGTTCTTACTTCAAGGTTACATGGCTAAATCCAGCGCTAAATTCCCAATTTCCATTATACTCTACTATCAGTAGCATTTGACAAAAACAATCACTACTCTTTAATATATTTTCTTGACTTGCCACACAGTACCTCTTTTGGTTTTCCTTCCATCACATGGATCAGATCTTGCAAGATCATCAACTGAGAGTAAAGCTGGAGGAGGGGGCGTTGGAGGAGAGAAGAGAAGATCCCCCCAAAAAAAGGCTTTCAATAATCTTTTCAGAATGAGGATGAAATAAAGACATTTTTAAGATAAATAAAAATTGAAAGAGTTTCTTACCAACTTACCCTCACTAAAGGAATTAGGAAGAAAATGATCTGAGAAGGAAGGTCTGAGGGGCTAAAATGAATGGTGAGCACAGAAGTAGTTAAAAAAGCAGTCAAATATAAATAAGCATCTAAATAAATCAATAACAATATCTAATTTTGAGGATTACAAATAATCAATGTTTAACTATTATACTGTGTAAGAATAACACGCAAGTAAGGAGAGGGTATGACTGGTGTATGTATGTATATACAAGTTCAAGCACCATCATTTCTCAAGTTGCAGTGATGAACAGAGGCTTTTTGAGTTATTTCTAAATAATAATACATTTGCTGTTATATTTGGTGATATCTTCAAATTTCAGCAGAAAAATTCACACTTTTCTCTCATTCTCCCGATTCCCACATTCTACATCCAGCTAAACAAAACAAAAATTCATACAACTTTTCAGCCTTGGGACAATAAAGAACTGGAAAACAGACATTAAGAGGTACTGAACTCAGCAGTTCACCACTAACTCCTCAAGTATTTTGCATTGCCTCTAAGTAATGGGGCATCCATACTGTAATTCCTTTACAATAGCCAATGTGCAACCAGATGGAAATCAGACTAACCCAAAAAACTTCCTCCTCCCTATCTGGATTGCCCACCTAGTAAATTAATTCTGGGCTTTAGATGTTAGTTTCTGTTGACTTTTAAAATCCAAATAATTTCACATTCCAAAAGACCGAAACATTTTTCACACAATCTAAAATTTCCTTTTTGTTATACCTTGTTTACTTTTACAGTTTACTACTAATCTCTGTCTCTTACTTAAATTTTTTTAATGTTAATAGAAGACCTTACTTCAGTTAAAGCTCTCTTCTTTGGGCAGTGGAATTATGACTTCCCAATTACCAACTTCTACTTTCAAGATTTTCAATGATATGCATGAATTATTTTTATAATAAGAAGAATTAAATCTGTTTTTAAATTAGAAGTCAGGGAATAAATTGTATTATATCTTCTGGGACCTCTATTACAATATTGAATACAATGACTATGGGCTTCCTTGTCTTTAAATTTTATTGTGGAGTCACTAGAACTATGATTAAATGGCCTTAAAGAAAAAAAAATCCACAGCTCACCTTCAAAAACTAAACCACCACAGTCACATGGTGATATACAAATGGTTAAGGATATTAAAACAATAACAACAACAACAACTACCCTGGCATCTACATGTTTAAAGAATATGTTTGCATTTTTATTGCTGTCACATTTCTTTCTTGCAGAGTGTATAGTTAGGGGAATACTATTTTAATAGTGTGTTAACTGGAAGTGAAACTAACATTTAAAAATTCATGAGAAGAGTTTTTGTGTTCTTATATTAGCAATCAGAGGTAGAGTAAGGGTGATTGGAAGACATGTGAGTTTGATTCAAACTCAAATTATATTTGTTCATATAGAAATAAAGCCCTTGTGATGTATGGTTTTGTCTTGGCTCAAAGCTTAATTTGATAAACATTAATTTTGGTATGCATCTCTTTTAAGGGAGTATAATAAATAGTATAAAACCAACATTTGAGGTTTTAAAATTGTAACTTCTAAACATAATTTTATTCACACTACAATATTTTCATTGATTTCCTTTGAAAATAAAGCAGTAGATTTTTAGCAAGTTGTGTGTAGCATATACTCCATCATTAGCACATGAAAATGAATAAATGTGTGACAAAGTCTGAATCTCTTTTGAAAGATTGATTGATTAATCTCAGTTAAATTCAAAATAGATTTTTTCTAACATTAATCTGAACACAGAACATTTTCAATTGATATTAGCTTTTGAAATTTTTACTCTCCAGTTGAATTTTTCTCCTTATCTTAACAGGGTTTGTTTTTTTTTCAACAAGAATGAAAACTTGTTACAATGGAATTTTCTTTTATTCAGCAGGACAAATGTACTTAACTCTTTATATCATTATACAAACTTTCATAATTGGAAGATTTGCATTTTTGATGGATGAAATAGTGAATGAACATCTGTAGTGTAAGATAACATAAAGTGATCAATTTAATTGGTTCATAAGATAATAACAAAATCCGAATTGATTTGTTTCACTGGATTTTAACATTTTTTTCACTGAGATATCCATTCTAATTCAGTAAGCACCTTGGACTTCAGCAAAGATTAAATTCCTGGAAAAATTTTTAATTATTTCCCAATGTAGGAAATAGGATAATTTAAACATAAATGTAGATCTCTCTGGTCATTTTATCAAAGTATTAAAACCTTTTGAAGTGACGGTGCAGAGTAATACTCAGACCTCTGTAAGTATACCTGGATTAAACTTTGAATTTAAAAAATAGCATTTAAGAGCAAAGTGCTCATCAGCTTTAGTTTGGGAAAAATGTCAAGAACTTCCATTGCTAGTCAAGAAAGAGGAACAAGGACCAGATTTATGCTTGTATCTTAAACTAAAAAGTCTAACAAAATATATGAAACAATGATTTTCAGACATTGAACAACTGGCAGCAGAGAGCAGTGGTCCCTGAGAGAAGGAAAATAAACTACTTAAACTCTATGATTGCTTCAGCTTACTTCCTGGACAGAGTTTCCAAACCACACCACAGGGAGAGAGAATCCAAGCAGAGCCCAGAGTTCTCTCTGAATTGAGGAGACAAAGACAAGAATCTGGGGAGGCAAATCTGGGGAGGATTTGCAGGGCAGAGTACCACAACAGAGAGAGTTACAAAGAGAGGTAGCTCCTGAGATCCACAGAGGGTTCCCCTACAGACTTCAGCTGAGTACTGATCAGAGCACGTGCATAAGCAAACTACCTTTTGGCTGGGCAACAAACTACCGGAAAGAAGTAGTAGGAATAATTTCTAGAGATCACACAAAGCTGGGAATGGTTTATGTTCCCAAGAGCCAGGGGGTAGAAAATACACAGGGTGTACCTCAAGAAGAGTACTCAGAAAGGTACTGCCTTACTAAGGCAGAAAATTAGCCTTAGACTAAAGACTGCTTCGATTCCATTTGGCAAAAATTAAAGCTACTTGTGAAAGAATCAAAATGTTTCCAAGCAAATTAACTTCATCCCAGAGCAAAGCTCAAAAATATTTCTAAAAAGTACTAAAAGTGCTGGGCTTCCCTGGTGGCGCAGTGGTTGAGAGTCTGCCTGCCAATGCAGGGGACACGGGTTCGAGCCCTGGTCTGGGAAGATCCCACATGCCGTGGAGCAACTAGGCCCGTGAGCCACAACTACTGAGCCTGCGCGTCTGGAGCTTGTGCTCCGCAACAAGAGAGGCCGCGACAGTGAGAGGCCCGCGCACCGTGATGAAGAGTGGCCCCCGCTCGCCGCAACTAGAGAAAGCCCACGCACAGAAGAGAAGACCCAGCAGCCATAAATAAATAAATAAAATTTTTTTAAAAAAAGTACTAAAAGTGCCAATACTCACAATGCTTGGTATCCAATCAAAAATTACCAGACATACAAAGAAGTAGGAAAGTATGAAGAACAATATGGAAAACACTAATTCAGTAAAAACTGACCAATGAATGACACAAATGACAGCAACAATAAAAAGCACATTAAAACAACTACTATAACCATACTCCGTATTTTCAAGAAGGTAGAGGAAAGAATAAGCCTTTTAAGGAGAGACATGAAAGATACTACAAAAGATCTAACTCTAAATCCTAGAAAAGGAAAATATAATGTCTAAAATAAAGTTTACTCTGGATAATATAAATCTTAGCCTGGGAACTGGAGTACATTGCAACCAGGAAACACCAACAGGCTGGACAAATAGCCTTGATATTCCTTATCCTTTGAGCAAATTAAGCAACAAAGATGATTGTTAATCTGGCTATTTTCTATTTCTTTGATGCTATAGTTGTAGTTACTTATTTTGTGTTTTGCATTCTACCTCTGATCATTCACTTTACCCATAGTGATTAGCAATAGTTAGGCAAAGGAAAAAAAAAAGCTCTCTCTTCCGTTACTGGTTAGCAAACCAAATAAAATTTATAATGAAGTAAAAAAAAACAAAGAAACACTGGATAGGATTAAAAGCAGATTCCATACCACCGAAGAAAAGATCAGTGAACTTAAAGACATAATAGTAGAAACTATTCAAAATTAAACTAACAGAAGAAGTCTGAAAAAATTAAGCGGTTATCAGTGAGCTATGAGACAACTTCAAGCAGGCTAATATACATGTAATTGGAGTCACAGAAGGAAAAGGGAAACAAAAAAGCGTCCCTAGGTTTTGAAAGCTTTTGTATGTGGCCCATCCCTTGAAGCAGAGGATTAGATAAAACCATAAGGAGAGAAGAGTTATCCTGCCCTAGCATAACGGTAAAGAACACAGTGTTCACTAAACATTGTCAGGCAACAGACATTAGGAATATCATCATTTAACTTTAGTTAAGAGTATTGAGCTACAGTGGCCATTCTTCATATGATGCCTGTCTTCCCACTTTTGACAAAAATCTTCCCAGTTGATACATGTACTAGAGTGGCCTCCAAGGTGTGAGGGAGAGATGGATAATGCAGTTAAGACTCAGGCTGAAGAAAACTTTATAAGCTATGAAACTCTGTCACTTATTAAAGCCCTTCCTTTCCTTCCTTGCTCTCATCTCTATCCCCCACTTTCTTCAGATGGAGACTTTACTATCTCTTGGTATATCACAGAGCTCCTATTCACACTGGCACTGGAAGGAGCACATGACTCTCAGTGGAAATCATGACTCTTGAAAGTATAGTGGCAATAATAATATTCATCCATATATTTTTTTATTTATTCAAAATCTCTTATGGGCCAGGCATATGAAATGTGTTGGGAATATATTAGTGAATAAGGTAGATACATTCTTGATCCATGGAAATTAGAGACTGCCTAGAAAGATTGGCATTACCCTCATAATAGCATTAATTAATATATACTTGTTTAGTATACTAACATTAATTATTTGTCTGAGGCCAATCACTTTCTTCCATGTTCTGTGCCGTATCTACAGGGGGACAGAGACCCCCAGAAAGTATATTTCCCATATTTCCTTGCTAACTGACTTCCAGTTAAGTTTGGCTGATGAGAGGAATTGATACAATATTGGAAGGTGACAGGAGGGGAAAAGTCATGGGTCTTCCTCTCTACTGGGCATTTATTCCTCTCTCTTTGCCTTGTGGTGGTGTCCATGAAAGTGGCTGTGACCCTTCTGGGGTCCCATCCTTAGCTCTGATTTCTCTAACTCAGCTATAGTAGCCCATGGTAAATTGTCCCCTTTGGCAATTCTAGCACTCTGATAGGCACCCTAAGAAGTCATAAACACACTCCCAATCTGGGTTACCTCACCTTGTTTTTATAGTTCCAAAGTATAGCCCACAAATCTGACATCTTCCATATCATTGTTAATTGACCCCAGTCCAGTATGAAAAGAACCCAGAGTATGAAATCAACTATTTTGCCAATTGTATAACTAATTCGTTTTATTAAATTCACTTTCCTTGAAAGATCTAGTATGATTTCTGTTTTCCTGACTGATACACGTATCATATTGATAAATGCCAAGTACATAGCCCACTGAATATATGTAATGGGATTTCTAATCTATACTGGGGAATCAGAGGCAGTTTCCTTTAAGAATTAATATTTAAACTAAGAACTAGAGTATGAATAGAAGTTAGCCAGGTGAAGGGACATCAGATGATCAAATATCACATTATTTAAGATATCAAAGAAGGACTATTCTACAAAAGGCACTTCCCTGATATACACTTGACATAGTTCCATGTTGTACTTCTTACTGTGCCATTGAACCTAAAACAAGCCTGCCAGCGTCTACCTCAGAGGGCTAACGCAAAGAGTTGTTATGTTCAGTCCTACTTCTAAGATTACAATCAACGCCCAACTAGCAAAATACATTTGAAACATGGGAAAACAAGATATTAAAAACTAGAGAAATATTTTATTTCATGTGGGCTTCCCCATAACTGCACCCATCCTCAGCCTTGAGTCTCTCAAACAGTTTGGCCACAAATAAATGGGTCACATGTATTTTGTAGCTCTCTCTTGTGAGTCTCTAGAATTTCTGCTTGGTTTCTCAAGGGCTTACTTTTCCAGTTCCTGAGTGTAGCCCACAAATCTGACATTTTCCATAGTAATGTTAATAGGCCTCAATTTAATGGGAAAAGAATACAGGCTATGAAATCTAGGCAGGTCTCCTATTGGCTCCTTGTTTGTAACTGGAAAAGATATTTAGGCCTCCATCTCCTCATCTCCAAAATGAAGGTTTTGGACTAAAAGGTCATTAAAATATTTTGTCATATTCACATCCTATGACCAAGTAATTCTGCTACACATACACATTTTAGACCATATGGAAGACTTAGCTTAAGTTGGACTTATTGGCACTCTCTCTTCATCTCTGCTTTTGTGTGTACTAAACTTTATTCTGAAGTATCTGCAATTCACTTAGAAAGTAATTTGGGGACTTCCAATCATAGCAAGAGTTTTGATATCATATATTAGGCCTCTAACATGTCTCAGATGATCTTTCCTATACTTTCTCATGTTCTGTTTTTAAATTGTGTCCTTCTTTTATCATATTCCCTAAAATGTCCTATCTCAGAACACCTTCCTTTCACATGCAGAAGATTCACAAGCACATGAAAAGAACTAGCTTAGTGCTGCTTATATTTCTTAAGAAACTTTTCTTTCTCTCTCACTCTCTCCCTCCTTCCCCTGTCTTTTCTCTCTCCATTCTCTTCTTTTTTCTTCCTTGGCTTGCTTTTCCCATTTTCTTCCTTTTTCTCTCATTAACTTCCTTTATGACAGTGGAGAAGATCCTAGATGTTTAGTTCAGAATATATGAGCAAGTAAAATAACATTACAAATTGAATTTTACTTGACAGTATGCATACAATGCATACTATATTCAGTGCATGCGGAATAACATAGTAAGGAAAACATATGCTATAAGTGAAATGGATTAGTTATTACAAATAATATGTGATGACAAAATACATTTAGTAGGGAATGAACAGTGTTGGGGGGGGTAAGAGAAACCAGGAAACAGAGGGAAAACAAAAGATGAGATGGTAAGTGTGGAGCTGAGAATGAAGTTCTGAGCTATAAAAATATTTTATGAAGTCCTATGTTGGCCTTGCTTAAACAATAATGGATAAACAGTTGTTTTTCCTTTCTTTTATGATCTCATACAACTGTAAAAACATAGTACTTATGTCATATTATAACAATGTAAATTTAGTCTTATAGTATTTCACAATTCTTCATTAACATTATTATTTGAAGAGGGCCTTTGCTTAACTGTACTTGCTTCTATTTTTGATGTTTGCTTATATTAAAAATATGAAGTGACAAAAAGGTATAATCAAATATTCTTTACTTTTTTATCTTAAAAGATTATAAAATGTGCTCATTTATTTATTATAAAATTTATCATTATAAATACGAATATGAACAATCTGTATTTCATGTCATTCATATATCTAATCCACAGAATTTAACTGCTTTTATTTTTAAATAACTCATTTCTCTCCATTTAAGGGCTATCTGAACTAGGATTCAATGTGTTAAATGAAATGAACACTAAGTTACAAGTGTATTTACTGCAGTGAATAATGAGAAATAAATATCACCCATTAAATTATGAAATTCAAATCTATTTATGCCTCACTTTAAGGATATATAATTTTCAAAGTTTCACATTTATAATGCATACTTCTTTATCAAAAATATACCCTATAGAATAACTTTCTTGTCTGGTGCTCTTTCTTTAAATTAGATAGATGATTGAGAGATGATAGATAGATTATATTCCTTACATTATAGATAATAATTATATCAAACAGTTCTTTGTAAACATATATATTGCATAAAATGAGATAAACATACTCATGCCAATTCTCTATAAACTTTGGCAAAATTTGAAACCATTTTTGCACAGCCAAAAGAGAAAACTATTTAGAAATCTCACATATCAGTTACTCAACTCATCATTTCCTTTTTCTTCTATTAAATTCATCACTGAAGCATTATAATCAAATGTTACCAATAATTTTAAAAATAGCACTAAAATTTTATCTATTTCTAATTTATAGAGCAAAATGTAAGTTAAGATCTAAATGTTTTTAATATGTAAACATTTCAAATTAAGTTGAAATGTATAGTTTAGTGCTTTTAAACCCCTAGATATATGTAATTTTATAGTTCTAATTAAATAATTTGGAGGAAAAAATTACCTTTGTAATGTCTCAGGAACATAATCTGTAAGAGTCAGTCTCTCCATTTGCTTTCTATGTACTGTACTGTTGACTCCTACTTCTCTACCTGTTCTACTTCTAAGGGAGGCCAAGCTATATAAAGCATGATTTAGTTCCTCTTTTTGGCATTACATTCATTTCTCATATTCCTGACTATAGTTTTGAAGAGAATGAGTAATATTTAACTAACCACGATTTTAATAATTTGTAATTACAAAGAACAACCCAATTCTTTTTTCCCCCTATCAAATATTTTATTATTTTATCAACAATGCTCTATATACAAATAAAAGTTAGAAGTGATTAATATAAAAACTGAGAAGTAAGCAGAAATTTCAATGTGTAAAAAGAGGACAATATTGCCACTGTTAGGTGAAGGCTCCTAGGAAAAGATAAATTGTTCCTCTGTCATCATTGTCTGGCTGTAGTTTCTCTGGATTTTACAAGTTGTCTTCTGGAAAAGTTAACAAATAAACTCAAGTAGGAAACACTGGGTTTGCTTCAGTCAAAGATTTGGAAGAACAAGTGAGTTATGTTTCCAGAAAAAAAAAAGAAAGAAAAGAAAAATAACATACATACATCTGTGTATCTGTATGAGTATTTGTCAATGGGTGGGTGTGGTAATCATTTAATGTTCACCATTTTCATTCATATTCCATTCTCCTATACTTCTGACTCACTTGAAGTTAGGAGTGACCATGGAACTAACTTTTGGCCAGTGAAATAAGAGGGTTTGTAACATTTCTTGCTGGTGCTTGGCTCTACAGCCCTCCTTTCTGGCTGCCTTGGTGATCATGGAAGCAAGTGTCCAAAGAGCTTCCATCAACCCAGGGCCCCTGGGTTTGACTCTGGTAGACAAAACCCTCCTATCACCTACATTGGGCTTGTAACACAAATGAAAAATAAACTATTTTATTAACTACTGATATCTGGAAGTTATGTGTCTAACCTAACCAATTTTTTTTTTTTTTTGGTGGTACTCCGGCCTCTCACTGTTGTGGCCTCTCCCGTTGCAGAGCACAGACTCCGGACGTGCAGGCTCAGCGGCCATGGCTCACGGGCCCAGCCGCTCCGCGGCATGTGGGATCCTCCTGGACTGGGGCACGAACCCCTGTCCCCTGCATCGGCAGGCGGACTCTCAACCACTGCACCACCAGGGAAGCCCTAACCTATCCAATTTTAACTGGCTCAGGGGATGAAATTATAATTACTCTATTTTCAAAAGTAGTGTACCTTTAAATACTTGTGTCTATAAGAACAAGCCTCCACTCCCTCCTGTGAGCTAGCTTGCCTCTACAATGAATGTGCAGACTACTCATATGGAAAGA
Organism: Leucopleurus acutus; assembly: GCF_964270905.1. NCBI lineage: Eukaryota > Metazoa > Chordata > Mammalia > Artiodactyla > Delphinidae > Leucopleurus > Leucopleurus acutus. Next base: position 75,562,707 of record NC_139144.1, read on the forward strand.
GGACAACGCTTGGAGATTTGGATAGTTGTCCAAAGTAATGCAAACTAATTAGTAGCAAAGCTTGAACCTCTCACTAACTTGTTGCATTACTTTGGACAAGTCATTTAAGCTCTCTAAACTTAAGTTTCCCATTTGTAAAATGGGTACAATAAAAGTTTCTGTGTTTATATAACAAAGTTGAGTAACAAATAAAATAATATACAAGTTTTATGTGTTGCCCTTACTAAAGGATAGAAATATATTCTATTCTTCTCTAAATGCCCTATCACAAAGTAAAATATTTTATATCACAATGGATACTAAATAAATATTAGTAATTAAAGGCAAATTCTACTCCAACAATTATTTAAGCCTTTAATCAATGTCTAATGCTGATTTATAGACTAATTGAGAACATCTCTTTCAGGCAATACTTTTCACTAGCCAAGTGTTTAATTATTTTAATGTGTTAAATACTTATTAATTATTTACCATGTCAGGTATTGTTCTATGCATTGGAGGAGTGGATAATTAAGCAAATTAGGCAAATTTTCTGCTGCGATGGAGGAAAACAGACAGTGACAAGCAGAGGCTGTATGTGGGAAAAGAAGGAGGCAAGGGTGATTTTGATAAATGTTCAGGAAAAACCTCCTTGTTAAGCTGACACTTGAGCAGAGAATTCAGTGAAGGACTGTGAACCATGTGGATACTGGAGGGAACAGTTTTCCAGGCAGCGGGTGCAGCACATGCAAGGGCCCTGAGGCAGGAATGTTCTTAGTGTATTTGAAGAACAGCATGAAAGCCATTTAGATTGAGGCACCTTGAGAAGAGGATGAATACAAAGGATGCGATCAAAGACATAGAGGAGGAACCAAGTCTCTTGTAGGCAGTGATGAAGGCAATGAAAATTTTCTGAATGAGATAGAAAGCACTGGAAAGTTTTAAGCAGAGTAGAACATGATTTGGCTTACATTTTCAAAGGATAATCAAGGCTGCTTCGTGGAGAATGGATTGTAGGAGGCCAACTATGGAAGCAGGAAGATAAGTTGGATGGTTATTGAAATAGTCCAGGTGAGACAACTGGCTCCAAGTAGTTTGATATATATATATATAATTTATATATTAATATAAATTCATATATTAATATAAATTCATATAAATATATTTATAGATTATATAATATATACATGGATCAGATTTCCTTTCTGAAGCCATTCTCAGAGCTATGTTACTATGGCAAGAGTCAAACGAGAGAGCCAAGGAATGTGTTGATATGCAGGGTTATATGTATGTCAGGAATAGCCTCTTGACATGGTGAAGGAAGAAAGAAGGGGTTTGCTTTAAGAGACGCACAAGAGATTTCTGTATCAAAACAGTATGGTACTGGCACAAAAACAGAAATACAGATCAACGGAACAGGATAGAAAGTGCAGAGATAAACCCACACACCTATGATCACCTAATCTATGACAAAGGAGGCAAGAATATACAGTGGAGAAAAGACAATCTCTTCAATAAGTGGTGCTGGGAAAACTGGACAGCTACATAGAAACTAATGAAATTGGAACACTCCCTAACACCATACACAAAAATAAACTCAAAATGGATTAAAGACCTAAATGTAAGGCCAGATACTATAAAACTCTTAGAGGAAAACATAGGCAGAACATTCTTTGACATAAATCACAGCAAGATCTTTTTCAGTCCACCTCCTAGAGTAATGAAAATAAAAACAAAAATAAACAAATGGGGCCTAATTAAACTAAAAAGCTTTTGCACAGCAAAGGAAACCATAAACAGAACAAAAAGACAACCCTCAGAATGTGAGAACATATTTGCAAACAAAGCAATTGACAAGGGATTAATCTCCAAAATATACAAACAGCTCATGCAGCTCAATATCAAAAAACCAAATAACCCAATGAAAAAATGGGTGGAAGATCTAAATAGACATTTCTCCAAAGACATACAGATGGCTAAAAAAAAGATGCTCAACATCACAAATTATTAGAGAAATGCAAATCAAAACTACAATGAGGTATCACCTCACACCATCATTAAAAAATCTACAAAGAGTAAATGCTGGAGAGGGTGTGGAGAAAAGGGCACCCTCCTACACTGTTGGAGGGAATGTAAATTGGTGCAGCCACTATGGAGAACAGTATGGAGGTTCCTTAAAAAACTAAAAATAGAGCTACCATATGATCTAGCAATCCCACTCCTAGGCATATATCTGGAGAAAACCATAATTCGAAAAGATACATGCACCCCAATGTTCACAGCAGCACGATTTACAATAGCTAAGACATGGAAGCAACCTAAATGTCCATCAACAGGAATGGATAAAGAAGATGTGGTACACATATACAATGGAATATTACTCAGCCATAAAAAAAGAATGAAATAATGCCATTTACAGTGACATGGATGGAACTAGAGATTGTCATACTGGGTGAAGTAAGTCAGTCAGAGAAAGATAAATATCATATGATAATGTTTATATGTGGAATCTAAAAAGAGGGGACAAATGAACTTACCTACTAAATGCAAACAGAGTTACAGATATAGAAAACAAACTTATGGTTACCAGGGGTTAAGCGGGAGGTAGGAGGTGTAAATTGGGAGATTAGGATTGACATATACACACTACAATATATAAAATAGATAACTAATAAGGACCTACTTTTTAACATAGGGAACTCTACTCAATAGTCTGTAATGGCCTATATAGGAAAAGAATCTAAAAGAAGAGTGGATATATGTATATGTATAACTGATTCACTTTGCTGTACACCTGAAACTAACACAACATTGTAAATCAACTACACTCCAATAAAAATTTTTTAAAAAAGAGAGAGATGCACAGGAACAGAGTCTGTGTAAAAGAAGAAGGAGAAGAAGTAGAGGAGGAGGAGGAGAGATTGTATTTGCTAAAGGTTGGTTATTTTCAAAAAGTGACCTTCAATGGGAAGATTAGGAATCAAGACAATCCAGACAGACAGAAGAACATGGAGGCAACACATATGGCTTAAAAAAAAAAAAAAAATGACCTGTGGACCTATTATTACTGGAGACATCAGACAAGTTATTTAGAAAGAACAGCTAGCAAGAGGCAATGTAGGCTTATGAAGGACAACAGACACATCAGTCTAGAAGTCTAAGATGAACCTCTAAATCAATCGAATTTTCTATGACACTTATAACTAACAGGGGGTAAAACAAACCATGAGATATCATGGAATTACTGTGGCACATCATTTTGCAAAATATTCAATAGTTACTGGTTTCTATTATTGCAAGAACATTTTCCTTTGTTACATACAACCAGCAAAATTATTACCAGTGTCTGGGTTTACAAATCTCAAACTCTCTATAGAAGGCATTTTCCTAAACTTCAGAGAAATGTGAGCCAATCGAAAAGTGACCCCCTTAGGGCTTCCCTGGTGGCGCAGTGGTTGAGAGTCCGCCTGCCGATGCAGGGGACACGGGTTCGTGCCCCGGTCCGGGAGGATCCCACATGCCGCGGAGCGGCTGGACCCGTGAGCCATGGCTGCTGAGCCTGCACGTCCGGAGCCTGTGCTCTGCAACGGGAGAGGCCACAACAGTGAGAGGCCCGCGTACTGCAAAAAAAAAAAAAGTGACCCCCTTAAGCTATAGCCCAGCATTTACTGCCAGAGAAGCCAAACAGGGACCTATATTCCCTGGCAGTTCCAAAGGACAGTTCCAAAGTCAGTTGCTCAGGTTGGTTGGGGGTCAGGCCCCAGGGAAACAGGAAGAAGGCAGAGAGGCATAATGTGGGTTGTGCATGCCAAAGAAGCCACAGGGCAGTCCGGAAGCAAAGAAGAAGAGTTAAGGCTGATGTGAGTCTACATCTTGAAGTCAATGCAGCCAGGAGCCAGCTCCAACAACTACTGAGAACTTCTGAGACTACTAATGTTTTCACAGCTCAGAACTATGGATCACTGCTCAGTTAGAATCTCGAGAAATTTTAAAGAACTCTGACATTTCTGGGGCTTCCCTGGTAGTGCAGTGGTTAAGAATCCGCCTGCCGGGGCTTCCCTGGTGGCGCAGTGGTTGAGAGTCCGCCTGCCGATGAAGGGGACATGGGTTCGTGCCCCAATCCGGGAAGATCCCACATGCTGCGGAGCTGCTAGGCCCGTGAGCCATGGCTGCTGAGCTTGCGCGTCCAGAGCCTGTGCTCCGCAACGGGAGAAGCCACAACAGTGAGAGGCCCGTGTACCGCAAAAAAAAGAGAATCCGCCTGCCACTGCAGGGGACACAGGTTCGAGCCCTGGTCCGGGAAGATCCCACATGCTGTGGAGCAACTGAGCCCATGTGCCACAACTACTGAGCCTGTGCTCTAGAGCCATGAGCCACAACTACTGAGTCCATGTGCCACAACTACTGAAGCCCGCACCTAGAGCCCATGTTCAGCAACAAGAGAAGCCACCACAATGAGAAGCCCGCGCACTTCAAGGAAAAATAGCCCCGCGCGCCGCAACTAGAGAAAGCCCGCCTGCGGCAACAAAGACCCAACACAGCCACTAATTAATTAATTAATTAAAAAAGAAAAACTCTGACTTTTCTGACTGCCACTACCGACAGTCAGGAGTGTACACTCAGTGTGGTAAAGACCCCACTACAATGTTTATCTAGAAACTGCCTACTTTTTCTCTGGGACCGTGCTATGTTCCTCTGGTGAGTCGAATTAGGAGGGCATAGGCTAAGCTTCAATAGGTACCTAAAATACAGTACCTTAAACAAGGTAGTTTATTTTGTGTTCATATAATTGTACAGAGATAAAACATCTCAGGACTGGTATAAGTGATCTGCCACTCTCAACAGGGGGTTTCCATCTCTGGGCCAATGTACCTGTCCCATTTCCTTCATCTTCTATTGGCACACATCACTTTCTCTCCCATCCCTTTGGTCAGAAATAAGTCTGCGAGGGAAACTGGGAAACATAATGCCTAGCCAAGCAGCCACGCCCCCTGCTGAAACTCAGAATTTCTTTTAATAAAGAAGGGGAGAATGCATCTTGGTGACATCTAGGAGACTCTGCCATAGGGAACTTGACAAAGTGTTACAAATGTGAGATTTGAGAGGAAGAGATTTATGAGGTTTTCTCCCATTTTATAGATGAAGAAACTAAAATACAGTTCTATGAAATCTTTTAACTTATTCGGAAATATCTGGAAAATCAGTGAGTGACTTTCCTTGCTATCATTCACTATAAAAATTCCATGTTCATGTACTTGTTTTCCTTAAGTATTTATATCCTTTGTAATTACACAAAATATTGCTGAAAAAGTTTTGTTCTTCCATAAAGTACTGTAACAATTATTTGTGGCCCAGGAGTCTGAAGACTAAGAATTATAGAATATACCATGTAAAACTTAGCTATAATTGAGCTCTCTATTTCTTCTACTAAAGAAGAGATGCATTTTAATAAACATCTGCAGACCATATCCTTAAAGGAAAGCCCCTTTGACTGAGAAAGATTGAGAAAGATGTATGCTATCTATTTCGCCCAAAATTATCTCTCCCATTAACAAACAGATGCATATAATTCCCCAGCTAGAGATTATTTTAAAATCTTGACTCTTATTTAAAATTAAATATACAGGAAGATGGCGGAAGAGTAAGACGCGGAGATCACCTTCCTCTCCACAGATACACCAGAAATACATCTACGCGTGGAACAACTCCTACGGAGCACCTACTGAACGCTGGCAGAAGACCTCAGACCTCCCAAAAGGCAAGGAACCCCCCACGTACCTGGTTAGGGCAAAAGAAAAAACTAAACAGAGACAAAAGAATAGGGACGGGTCCTGCACCAGCGGGAGAGAGCTGTGAAGGAGGAAAAGTGTCCACACACTAGGAGCCCCTTCGCGGGTGGAGACTTCGGGAGGCGGAGTGGGGGAGCTTGGGAGCCGCGGAGGAGAGCACAGCAACAGGGGTGCGGAGGGCAAAGCGGAGAGATTCCAGCGCAGAGGATCGGGCCGACCGGCACTCACCAGCCGAGAGGCTTGTCTGCTCGCCCGCCGGGGCGGGCGGGACTGGGAGCTGAGGCTCCGGCTTTTGTCAGAGCGCCGGGAGAGGACTGAGGTTGGCGGCGTGAACACAGCCTGCAGGGCGTTGGTGCGCCGCGGCTGGCCGGGAGAGAGTCTGGGGAGGGGTCTGGACCTGCCGAAGAGGCAAGAGACTTTTACGTCCCTCTTTGTTTCCTGGTGCACGAGGAGGGGGGATTGGGAACGCTGCTTGGGAGAGCTCCGGAGACGGGCGCGAGCCGCGGCTAAGAGTGCGGAGCCCAGAGACGGACATGGGACGCTAAGGCCGCTGCTGCCGCCGCCAGGAGGCCTGTGTGCGAGCGCAGGTCACTAGCCACACGCCCTTCCGGGGAGCCTGTGCAGCCCGCCACTGCCGGGGTCCCGGGATCCGGGGACGGCTCCCCCGGGAGAGCGCACGGCGCGCCTCAGGCTGCAGCGTCACGCCGGCCTCTGCCGCTGCAGGCCCGCCCTGCACTCTGTGACCCTCCCTACCCCCCGGCCTGGGTGAGCCAGAGCCTCCGAATCAGCGGCTCCTTTAACCCCGTCCTGTCTGAGCAAAGAACAGACGCCCTCCGGCGACCTACACGCACAGGCGGGGCCAAATCCAAAGCTGAGCCCCTGGGAGCTGTGAGAACAAAGAAGAGAAAGGGAAATCTCTTCCAGCAGCCTCAGAAGCAGCGGATTAAAGCTCCACAATCAACTTGATATACCCTGCATCTGTGGAATACCTGAATAGACAACGAATCATCCCAAATTAAGGAGCCCTGTGGATGAAAGGCTCTTGGTGCTGCAGCCAGGACTCAGTGCTGTGCCTCTGAGGTGGGAGAGCCAACTTCAGGACACTGGTCCACAAGAGGCCTCCCAGCTGCACATAATATCAAACAGCAAAAATCTCCGAGAGATCTCCATCTCAACGCCAGCACCCAGCTTCACTCAACGACCAGCAAGCTACAGTGCTGGACATCCTATGCCAAACAACTAGCAAGACAGGAACACAACCCCACCCATTAGCAGAGAGGCTGCCCAAAATCATAATAAGACTACAGACACCCCAAAACACACCACCAGACGTGGACCTGCCCACCAGAAAGACAAGATCCAGCCTCATACACCAGAACACAGGCACTAGTACCCTCCACCAGGAAGCCTACACAACCCACTGAACCAACCTTAGCCACTGGGGACAGACTCAAAAAACAACAGGAACTACGAACCTTCAGCCTGCAAAAAAAAAAAAAAAAAAAAGGAGACCCCAAACACAGTAAGATAAGCAAAATGAAAAGACAGAAAAACACACAGCAGATGAAGGAGCAAGATAAAAACCCACCAGACCTAACAAATGAAGAGGAAATAGGCAGTCTACCTGAAAAAGAATTCAGAATAATGATAGTAAGGTTGATCCGAAATCTTGGAGATAGAATGGACAATAGAATAGACAAATTGCAAGAATCAGTTAACAAGGACCTAGAAGGACTAAAGATGAAACAAGCAACGATGAACAACACAATAAATGAAATTAAAAGTACTCTAGATGGGATCAATAGCAGAATAACTGAGGCAGAAGAACGGATAAGTGACCTGGAAGATAAAATAGTGGAAATAACTACTGCAGAGCAGAATAAAGAAAAAAGAATGAAAAGAACTGAGGACAGTCTCAGAGACCTCTGGGACAACATTAAACGCACCAACATTCGAATTATAGGGATTCCAGAAGAAGAAGAGAAAAAGAAAGGGACTGAGAAAATATTTGAAGAGATTATAGTTGAAAACTTCCCTAATATGGGAAAGGAAATAGTTAATCAAGTCCAGGAAGCACAGAGAGTCCCATACAGGATAAATCCAAGGAGAAATACGCCAAGACACATATTAATCAAACTGTCAAAAATTAAATACAAAGAAAACATATTAAAAGCAGCAAGGGAAAAACAACAAATAACACACAAGGGAATCCCCATAAGGTTAACAGCTGATCTTTCAGCAGAAACTCTGCAAGCCAGAAGGGACTGGCAGGACATATTGAAAGTGTTGAAGGAGAAAAACCTGCAACCAAGATTACTCTACCCAGCAAGGATCTCATTCAGATTTGATGGAGAAATTAAAACCTTTACAGACAAGCAAAAGCTGAGAGAGTTCAGCACCACCAAACCACCTCTACAACAACTGCTAAAGGAACTTCTCTAGGCAAGAAACACAAAAGAAGGAAAGGACCTACAATAACAAACCCAAAACAATGAAGAAAATGGGAATAGGAACACACATATCGATAATTACCTTAAATGTAAATGGACTAAATGCTCCCACCAAAAGACACAGATTGGCTGAATGGATACAAAAACAAGACCCATATATTTGCTGTCTACAAGAGACCCACTTCAGACCTAGAGACACATACAGACTGAAAGTAAGGGGATGGAAAAAGGTATTTCATGCAAGTGGAAACCAAAAGAAAGCTGGAGTAGCAATTCTCATATCAGACAAAATAGACTTTAAAACAAAGACTATTAGAAGAGACAAAGAAGGACACTACATAATGATCAAGGGATCAATCCAAGAGGAAGATATGACAATTGTAAATATTTATGCACCCAACATAGGTGCACCTCAATACATAAGGCAAATACTGACAACCATAAAAGGGGAAATCGACAGTAACACATTCATAGTAGGGGACTTTAACACCCCACTTTCACCAATGGACAGATCATCCAAAATGAAAATAAATAAGGAAACACAAGCTTTAAATGATACATTAAACGAGATGGAGTTAATTGATATTTATAGGACATTCCATCCAAAAACAACAGAATACACATTTTTCTCAAGTGCTCATGGAACATTCTCCAGGATAGATCATATCTTGGGTCACAAATCAAGCCTTGGTAAATTTAAGAACATTGAAATTGTATCAAGTATCTTTTCTGACCACAATGCCATGAGACTAGATATCAATTACAGGAAAAGATCTGTAAAAAATACAAACACATGGAGGCTAAACAATACACTACTTAATAATGAAGATATCACTGAAGAAATCAAAGAGGAAATCAAAAAATACCTAGAAACAAATGACAATGGAGACACAACGACCCAAAACCTGTGGGATGCAGCAAAAGCAGTTCTAAGGGGGAAGTTTATAGCAATACAAGCCCACCTTAAGAAGCAGGAAGCATCTCGAATAAACAACCTAACCTTGCACCTCAAGCAATTAGAGAAAGAAGAACAAAAAAACCCCAAAGCTAGCAGAAGGAAAGAAATCATAAAAATCAGATCAGAAATAAATGAAAAAGAAATGAAGGAAACAATAGCAAAGATCAATAAAACTAAAAGCTGGTTCTTTGAGAAGATAAACAAAATAGATAAACCACTAGCCAGACTCATCAAGAAAAAAAGGGAGAAGACCCAAATCAATAGAATTAGAAATGAAAAAAGAGAGGTAACAACTGACACTGCAGAAATAAAAGAGATCATGAGAGATTACTACAAGCAACTCTATGCCAATAAAATGGACAATCTGGAAGAAATGGACAAATTCTTAGAAAGGCACAACCTGCCAAGACTGAATCAGGAAGAAATAGAAAATATGAACAGACCAATCACAAGCACTGAAATTGAAACTGTGATTAAAAATCTTCCAACAAAGAAAAGCCCAGGACCAGATGGCTTCACAGGCGAATTCTATCAAACATTTAGAGAAGAGCTAACACCTATCCTTCTCAAACTCTTCCAAAATATAGCAGAGGGAGGAACACTCCCAAACTCCTTCTACGAGGCCACCATCACCTTGATACCAAAACCAGACAAGGATGTCACAAAGAAAGAAAACTACAGGCCAATATCACTGATGAACATAGATGCAAAAATCCTCAACAAAATACTAGCAAACAGAATCCAACAGCACATTAAAAAGATCATACACCATGATCAAGTGGGGTTTATTCCAGGAATGCAAGGATTCTTCAATATACGCAAATCTATCAATGTGATAAACCATATTAACAAACTGAAGGAGAAAAACCATATGATCATCTCAATAGATGCAGAGAAAGCTTTTGACAAAATTCAACACCCATTTATGATAAAAACCCTGCAGAAAGTAGGCATAGAGGGAACTTTCCTCAACATAATAAAGGCCATATATGACAAGCCCACAGCAAACATCATCCTCAATGGTGAAAAACTGAAAGCATTTCCACTAAGATCAGGAACAAGACAAGGTTGCCCACTCTCACCACTCTTATTCAACATAGTTTTGGAAGTTTTAGCCACAGCAATCAGAGAAGAAAAGGAAATAAAAGGAATCCAAATCGGAAAAGAAGAAGTAAAGCTGTCACTGTTTGCAGATGACATGATCCTATACATAGAGAACCCTAAAGATGCTACCAGAAAACTACTAGAGCTAATCAATGAATTTGGTAAAGTGGCAGGATACAAAATTAATGCACAGAAATCTCTGGCATTCCTATATACTAATGATGAAAAATCTGAAAGTGAAATCAAGAAAACACTCCCATTTACCATTGCAACAAAAAGAATAAAATATCTAGGAATAAACCTACCTAAGGAGACAAAAGATCTGTATGCAGAAAATTATAAGACACTGATGAAAGAAATTAAAGATGATACAAATAGATGGAGAGATATACCATGTTCTTGGATCGGAAGAATCAACATTGTGAAAATGACTCTACTACCGAAAGCAATCTATAGATTCAATGCAATCCCTATCAAACTACCACTGGCATTTTTCACAGAACTAGAACAAAAAATTTTGCAATTTGTATGGAAACACAAAAGACCCCGAATAGCCAAAGCAATCTTGAGAACGAAAGAAGGAACTGGAGGAATCAGGCTCCCAGACTTCAGACTATACTACAAAGCTACAGTTATCAAGACGGTATGGTACTGGCACAAAAACAGAAAGATAGATCAATGGAACAGGATAGAAAGCCCAGAGATAAACCCACGCACATATGGTCACCTTATCTTTGACAAAGGAGGCAGAAATGTACAGTGGAGAAAGGACAGCCTATTCAATAAGTGGTGCTGGGAAAACTGGACAGCTACATGTCAAAGTATGAAATTAGATCACTCCCTAACACCGTACACAAAAATAAGCTCAAAATGGATTAAAGACCTAAATGTAAGGCCAGAAACTATCAAACTCTTAGAGGAAAACATAGGCAGAACACTCTATGACATAAATCACAGCAAGGTCCTTTTTGACCCACCTCCTAGAGAAATGGAAATAAAAACAAGAGTAAACAAATGGGACCTAATGAAACTTAAAAGCTTTTGCGCAGCAAAGGAAACCATAAAGAAGACCAAAAGACAACCCTCAGAATGGGAGAAAATATTTGCAAATGAAGCAACTGACAAAGGATTGATCTCCAAAATTTATAAGCAGCTCATGCAGCTTAATAACAAAAAAACAAACAACCCAATCCAAAAATGGGCAGAAGACCTAAATAGACATTTCTCCAAAGAAGATATACAGAGTGCCAACAAACACATGAAAGAATGCTCAACATCACTAATCATGAGAGAAATGCAAATCAAAACTACAATGAGATATCATCTCACACCAGTCAGAATGGCCATCATCAAAAAATCTAGAAACAATAAATGCTGGAGAGGGTGTGGAGAAAAGGGAACCCTCTTACACTGTTGGTGGGAATGTAAATTGATACAGCCACTGTGGAGAACAGTATGGAGGTTCCTTAAAAAGCTACAAATAGAACTACCATATGACCCAGCAATCCCACTACTGGGCATATACCCTGAGAAAACCATAATTCAAAAAGAGTCATGTACCAAAATGTTCATTGCAGCTCTATTTACAATAGCCCAGAGATGGAAACAACCTAAGTGTCCATCATCGGATGAATGGATAAAGAAGATGTGGCACATATATACAATGGAATATTACTCAGCCATAAAAAGAGACGAAATTGAGCTATTTGTAATGAGGTGGATAGACCTAGAGTCTGTCATACAGAGTGAAGTAAGTCAGAAAGAGAGAGACAAATACCGTATGCTAACACATATATATGGAATTTAAAAAAAAAAATGTCATGAAAAACCTAGGGGTGAAACAGGAATAAAGACACAGACTTACTAGAGAATGGACTTGAGGCTATGGGGAGGGGGAAGAGTAAACGGTGACAAAGCGATAAAGAGGCATGGACATATATACACTACCAAACGTAAGGTAGATAGCTAGTGGGAAGCAGCCGCATAGCACAGGGAGATCAGCTCGGTGCTTTGTGACCGCCTGGAGGGGTGGGATAGGGAGGGTGGGAGGGAGGGAGACGCAAGCGGGAAGAGATATGGGAATATATGTATATATATAACTGATTCATTTTGTTGTGAAGCTGAAACTAACATACCATTGTAAAGCAATTATACTCCAATAAAGATGTTAAAAAAAATTAAATATACAAAAAAAGAGTCACATAAACTAATTAAAAACTTCTATGCAATTTGTAATATGAGTAATACTGTACCATAATTGCCTATGGTGGCGATAGGCATTTTACACATATTACCTGTAATTCTTTTTTTTTTTTTTTTTTTTTTTGCGGTACGCGGGCCTCTCACCGCCGTGGCCTCCCCCGCCGCGGAGCACAGGCCCCGGACGCGCAGGCCCAGCGGCCATGGCCCACGGGCCCAGCCGCTCCGCGGCATGCGGGATCCTCCCAGACCGGGGCACGAACCCGCGTCCCCTGCATCGGCAGGCGGACTCCCAACCACTGCGCCACCAGGGAAGCCCTACCTGTAATTCTTACAGAACCTTAAGGAAAATAACATGATCCCCGTTTTAAATCTTAGAAATAGAAGGTTAAAAAATTTAAGTATCTTACTCAAGATCACACAGGTAGTAAGTGACCGAGCTAGAAGGTCATTTGAGGTCTTTCAGTATTTATGTCACATTTGCATAGGACATGTTAAAGTAGCATTTTGTGTTGGCACTGCTGTTGAATCAAAGATTAAGTTGTGCTCCATGGACTATTTAAGTCAGACAGTGAGCTTCTGGAAAGTGCCAGCACTTGAAATAACCATCACTTTCATTTTAAAAGTTTCCTTTCCCTGAATTTCCTTTGATTTTTACTCCATTGCTATTTCCTTTCATATTTTGTTTAAGTATCTGGAGAAAAAAATCTAAGACATGTTCACTACAGAGTTAGAAATTTCTCTTTTTAAGATATTAATATCAAATAAAGACCTTGGCTGATAGATATAAGAGACTGAACCAACACCTAACTTCATTATGGTTATTTGTGACTTGTTCATTCAATGGACCTAAATTGAAAGAAGAACATTATCCAGAATGTCCATCATTAGGTTATATGCACTAACCTCTACAGTCTATAAGTGCAATTAGTTCTCTTCCTTTTTCTATTTTCAGTGCAATTCCCATTTGGAAGTTTGGTTCAATTATGGCAATCAGAGAATTCATCTTACTTGTGGAAATAAATAAAACAAGAAAATACCCTGAAAACCACACTTTCTTCAGGAAGTCACTCTATTTTCATAAAGTAAAATCTACAGTGGAATTTACTCCCTTTCTCCTTTTTTATTTTTATTTTATTTTTTTACTATTAAGACATGGGCAATTGGTATTCTTCACTTCTCTATTCTTGTTAATGTAGTTCCTTTTTATTCTACTTGGGTGGAACTAAAACTAATAACTGTCTTGGTTCTTGTTAGAAAGTCCCTGGGCAGTGGTGAGACAGATATTGGAATTAAACTGCTGACTCACTCTCATATGACTGCACTGTAAAGTCCTAGAACTTAGGGGATGTAGAAGAAAAATTCTATATCAAATACACTACATAGTCACAAGAGAGAAGCAAATTTAGAGTTGAATAGACTATGGCTAGATGGAACTTCCATGGGTGACACAATAAGACTGAACTTCTTATTATAAAACCTAAGGTTCAGTTGAACCTTTTGTGGATTGAGTGGACAACTTGTTACAGGTCATTTGAGGGGAAGACTGGAGGGAAAGTTGCCCATGAAATCTACACTGCCTTAAAAGGCTTAAAGGCTAAGGAATAGTATTGAGTAGGAATACACCAACCCCAATACCATTACTATACATTTGCCTAAATGCAGTAAGAGTAAAAAATGGCTTCTATGAAGGCATGGTATAAATCAGTTTCCTAAGCTGTTGGCCATCTCTTATGCTATCCTCATGAACAAGATGATCAAAAATCAGCTGACTTATGGCTGACTGAAGAAGGTTGATATCACTCTGAAGTAGAGGCACTAGTAGAATGCAGCAGATTCCACACAAGTCAAACTTTTAATCAGCTATTTGGAGGAATGTTTAAGGCATGCTCTTCTGACTCTTGCCCATTTGCCCCACCCCAGATTATTCCCTGCCCTGCTTTGCCATGTTCTGTGCCCAGGAGCAGAGGCTGATTTACTGTTGAGCTAATGAAGCTTCCTCTTCAGGGCCCCTCAGGTATTGCCCCTTCCAAGCATTGTGCCTAAGATAATTTTGAATTATTTTTCTCGTAGAGTACCTCCTAATTGTATAAGCTTCATTGCCACATGACTTGTATCCAACCCTACCCAGGAGGCTAAATCCTAAAGACTGTCAACTGATACTGCAGGCAGAAGAATGGCTCCTCCCAAAGATGTCCACATCCTAATCCCTGGATCTTGTGAATATGTTGACTTATATAGCAAAAGAGGTCAGAGTGATGTGATATGAGGACTCAATCTGCCGTTGCTGGCTTTAAGACAGAGGAAGGGAGCCATGAGCTAAAGAATGTGGATGGCATCTAGAAGCTGGAAAAAGCAAGGAAATGGATCCTCCACTAGAGCCTCCAGAATGGAACAAGCCCTGCTGATACCTTGCTTTTAACCCAGTGAGACCTCTGTATGACTTCTGGCCTCCAGAATTATAAGATAATAAATTTGAATTGGTTTAAGCCATGAAGTTTGTAGTAATTTTTACAGCAGTAATAGGAAACTTATACACCTGGCTTCTGGTTGGATGTGGCTAACGGGAATCATCCGAAGAAGAGTGGCAACTGAAAAGAGAAAGTGGTTGGCATGTTTCCTTCCTGTTCTCTACCTGTTCTGAAACAAATGTCCTGGCAGGGCACTCATATCTCTACAGCTAGAATTACTGCCGTGGGCCCCTCCTTCACTGGTCCACCTCAGTGGGACCCTGGGGCACAATACGTCTTCTTGTCCCTTCAAGCTTAGGGTTGGTAAGCATTTTTACATCTTGCCTGTTTCCTTATTCCACCCACAATTTCATACATGGTATCTGTAGTGTGTTGAATAGTGTTGCTCAAAAATTCGTGTCTACCCAGAACCTCAGAATGTGACCTTATTTGGACACAGGCTTTTTGCAGATGTAGTTAAAGATCTTGAGATAAAATCATCCTGGACTTAGGGTGAGCCTTAAATCCAATGACTGATATCCTCATGTAAAGAGGAGAGGACACAAAAAGATACACAAAGAAGAGGCTATGTGAAGATACCTTTTGAAGCCAATGAATGTCAAGGATTGCTGGCAGACACTAGAAGCTAGGAGAGAAGCAGGGACAGTTTTTTCCCTTCAGAGGCTCTAGAAGGAACCAAATCTGCCAACACCTTGATTTTGGACTTTTGGCCTCCTTAACTTTTGCTTTAAGCCACTGAGTTTGTGGTAATTTGTTATGGTAGCCCTGGGAAACTAATACAATACCTTTGTTAAACTCTTTTGAACCATCTGAGTTGGCTTCTGTTTTCTGTCGGGACCCTGGCTGACAGAGACCTATGCTTATTACACTTATAAAAGATGGGAAGATGGAAGAATGGTTAAAACCCTGGATTACATAGCCAAAATTAAAAATTATCTCACAGTCTAATGAATGTAAGGGGCCATAACCAAAAATATAAGCTATAACAGCTTTATACTCAGGCTCAAAAAATCAGCTGCCATTTATTGCCCATGTAGCCTTAGCAAATTACTTGGTATTCCTGACTCTAAATATTATCATGTTTAAAATGGAGTTAACAGAACTTGCTTTTCTTATCTGATGGTGTTCTAAGAGTAAGAGGAAATAATAGAATACAAGGAAATTATAGCAGCCATACGATCTGGTCTAGACCTGACTTTGTCACCAACAAGGCGTGCAATCTTATTTCAATTAATTAACCCCTGTGATCTCTAGTTCCCTCATCTCTAAAGTGAGGAACTTGGACTAGATGATCTGCAAGTAGATCATTTTGTGATAACATTCTCTAGTTTGGTTGATTGGGAAGATATGTAAAAATAGCCATTCTCATGAAAAAGACCAAGGGGATTTTTGGTAGTTGATCACAAGCTCAAAAGTAACCAATTAAGTCATGTGGGTGCCAAAAATTAATTAATTAGTTAAAAAGAAAGAAAAGAAAAACAACATAGACTTAATCTATGCTAGAAATATCTATCTAAAAGGGTATGAGAGTCCTACTGAGCTGTGTTATGTGGTCAGTTATAAACATCAAATTTGTAAAGGAACATTAACAATGGCAGGGTTATTATTACCAAGGCAGGGTTATCAGAATGGTTTGGCATGTGAAAAATATCACATATATATATGATTTAATTAGCAAAAAATACACATCCTGGAGAAGGGAAGGTTTAAGACGGTAATAAACAGGGAAGACTAAGGCCAAAGTGGACCAAAGGTAATTTTAGAAGCATTATCAGGAAAAGAACAATAATAATTGGAACTACCAAACAGTGGAATGGTAATGTTGGACACAGTACTATTCAAAGCTAAGGCTAGGTAGCATTTTAGGGTTCCAATCAACCTACGAATGGTTTGTTAAAGTTGTCTTGTACCGGCTCACAAGAGATAATTGCTAGCAACTCTTCCAAACTCCATGTTCACTGACATCATTTCAGTAGGTTGAGACTGGCCATCAGGGTAGTATTTACACCAAAAATACCAGCAAACACTGAAAACAAGGGCCTTTGTTTTCCCCCAAGACCTGGTGGCTAAACATTTACTATCACACTACTAGGTATTATAGAATTCCAGCATTGAATAGTTCAACATTTGCAATTTTACTCCCAGTTCTATGAGTCTAAGATTCTATTTGGCATGATTTAGTGGAGGGAAAAATCAAGAGAGAAGACTCTAAGTGAAGTTAAAATGCCTTCAGAGTGGGACCTCTGGACTCAGCTTCCTGGTTCTACATACTCATATTCTTCCTTTGATAATGACTCTTCCACCCACTTTGGTTATTCCCTCCCTATCAGCTTTCTTTACCCTTTTTGTTACGAAAACTAAGAGAGATCTGACAGAGACACATAATAAAGACCTTCAAACAGGTGAAGGGTTGTTATGCAGAAAAGAGATAAGGCTATTATTATTATGATATCTTTTATCAGCAGAGGTATTATGGTATGATTTAAACAACAACAACATCAACAACTATATATGGATTAACACCATTCATTAGCTGGCATTGATTATCTACACACGTGAGAGAAGTTACTTAATATCCCCTGGATTCTGTTTCTCATCTCTGAAGTAGGACTTACAACTCCTAAATGAAAGGTTTGGAAGGTTCTATATGATATAATGAAACAAAAATATTTTGTCAAGTACTATGCAAATAAGAATTATTATTGTTAATATATATCACTAAGTTTTATTTACATCCCAGTTTAAAATTGTATTTATTCTGTGATTTTAACAAAAGCAAGAATTAGCTACACATCCTTCCCCCTTAACCCCCATCCACATCTTCTATCTGAATGTGATGCAAAAGCAAAACAATGCAATCCAGGCCTTGTCATTCCCCATGTAACAGCAGCAGCAACGACTGCAAACAGATCTTCTTCTGTGACTTTGCCCATCTCTTCAGCACTGCAGTAGGGACCTATAATATCAAGCGTTTCCCAGAACCTTGCTCATGTGGAGTATTTCCTTCCTCAGTATGTTCTAAGAAATAAATAAATAAATTTTTGAAAATAAAAGCATTTTGAAAAACCTCACATTGTATTTTCCCTTGTATTAATCCTATTTTTCTCCTTCTTTTAAAAGCCATTCCTTCTACCACTAAGCCTAAGGCATAGAGTTCAATGTCCTAGAAAAAGAACATGATAAAAGCCTGGAACAAAGAGGTCATTGTTTCTCTTTGAAGCTCGAAGCTTCAATTTTTGAGTCCACAGCAAGAGAATACTCTTGAAAGTCAGGCTTTGTTGAGAGAGTAAAGAATGTTCTAAAATCTAAATCTGAAGTTTGCCTTTGCATATCAAGCTTAGAGGTCTGAATATATAATTTTTTATAAGGTATGAGTAGAGAAGAATTAGGATAGCACATAATATCCTGGAGCTCATGTCCGCCTATCAGTTTCAAATGAACGATTGGGAAAGAGAATGTTGGGGGTGAGGATAGGAGATGGGATGAGAGATGCAGGGAGTAAGCAGAGAAAGTCAGATGAGACAAGTCCAGGGTAAGGAAGCTGCAAGTACCTGAAAAGGGCCTCAACCCAGTGGTTTATAGAAATTCTTATAGAAATTCCAAATAAGTTGAGAATGAATCTGAGAGCAACTGAGCTGATACTCCAGTTTACACCGTGGGGAACCCTACATCAGCAGGGCCAGAGAAAAGGGTCTAGGTGGATGGGGCTGGGCATTCCTGCATCATCCCCTTGCCTCCTGAGTAACAGAGAAGTGATCCAGAAGTTCCCATGTGGGGTGGAAAGTAGATGAAGTGAGCTTACCTGAGGGGTCTGGATGAGTAGGAAATTATCTTATACCACACAGCTTTCAGGCTAAATACCCATGTAAGGGATTGAACTGGAATCATAGCTGGACCTTCAGGGACACATATAGTAGGAAGGAGTTGTAGCAAAATTTGCCAACCCAAAATGTCTCTTTGGTATGTGGATTATTTCGTGATGAAAACAATCAAGGCCAAAAGACTCAGGAAGAAACTCTGACCTTCCCCCTAACTGCCTGAAGAATGTAGACGGGGACCTGCTCCAGGAAGGGAGCTGTCACCATAGAAAACTATAGTATGAACTAGGTGCGTAGACAGGGAGGAACCTAGCAAAGTCTGTTTGTTAAAATTTCTCTTTGTGTCTCCGCACGGCCTAGCAATATCTGTTTACCAAACATTTGTTTTTCCATCTCCATGTCAAGTGCCTTCTTCCCCTTTGAGGTCCCAAACCATTACCCTCAATATCCTCTTTTGTCTTTAGCTGAAGGTGGTATTTAAGGTGAGAATTTCAGCCTTTTTGGTGGGTTAGATTTTCTGGGTCTCTTGTATGTATACATGTTATTAAACTTTTGTGTGATTTGCTCCTGTTAATCGGCCTCATGTCAATTTAATTCTTAGACCAACCATAAGAACTTAGAAGGGTGGAGGAAAATTTCTTCCTCTCCGACAGAGTCAGGACAGGATTTGGTCAGATGGCGGAGGGGAACAAGCTTAATCTCACACCATATCAATGCCAAGAGAAGAGAACACAAGTTACACCACCTGAGGACACATTAGAAGAGGCAGTGGATGTGGAGAGCCCAGTGAAGGCTCTAGTGAACCCTAAGTTACATAGTTATGTGTCAACAAAAGACTGATGTGATTTAAGTTATGAAAGTGTAATTTGATGCCCAAAGAACCCAACCCAAGGTCCATGGGAGCCACAGATTGAGACAAAGTACAAAGCAAATATTCTTCCTTGGCTCTGATGTGAGTTTTGTAAAACAAAGTAGAAGATAATAAATAAAAGACTGAGATTAACAAAAGAGACACTGAATTTAACCAAAAGAGACTATTTTAGAACAAAAGAGCATGAGCTGTTTAATTTATATTTATGCCTATCCCCCAAGTCTCCCAGTAGCAAAGATGGGGGTTTGTAAGCAAGACAACATAAAAATAAAGAAAGTAAAGAAAGGTTACTTGGTTTTTCTTGCACATCTGAATGGTAAAGCATACATTTTAACTTCCCATAATCATTCCTAGTCATTACTTTGAGGAAAGGTACTTTGGGTAATAGGTCATCTAATAAAGGGACCAGCAAACACAGTTCTTGCTGTGAAAGTGTTAAAAAAGGAAATTCTAATTGAAGGATCTGCATTCATTGTCTCTTATGACTGCAGCCAGTCCCCCTAGAGTCTGGGCAGTGATGAATGTCAATGTCCATTAGACTGAAGCCCAGAGTATCAGACCCAGGCGAATCCAGGGAGTGACGGCCATTCCTGTGGAAAGTGGTGGTTTTTCCAAGAGAAAATAGTAGAGTTATGAATGAAGAGTGTCAAAGAAGGAGTGTGTGAAGCTAGAAGGGAGACACAACTGGCCGGTAATCTTTAGAAGGTGGAGCAGAAGTCATCCATAAAGTCCCATCCCCGTGAAGCCCTAAGTATTTAGGTTCCTTCACATGTGGGATTCAAGAGAAACTTCAAGTTAACTAAGACTTTAAGCTTGGTCCTTTCCACCTTTTAATTCCTTTCTAAAATTGCCTTTATCCTAAAGAAGTCGCATACTCTTAGAAAACCGTATGTGATGGTTTTGTGGAAGATAAAGGAATAGGACAGCCAAGAGGTTCCATGGATCCAATGGAAAGAGTGTTAATATATTGGGGTAAATATACCTCAGAATCCCAAAGGGGGAAGAGAAATACCTGAGTCCAAAGGGAAACTGGCAATGGAGGAGGACCCCCGGGATTTGAAAAATACTCCAGAAGGACATGCAGATGAAAAACTTTGCAGTCAAATCCTCTAGCAACCCTCAGGTTACTTAAGGGACAGAAGGGGCCTAGTGAACTGCAAGTTACATAGTTATGTATTATCAGAAGACTAATGTGGTTTATGTTACAAGAGGGATTATGGATGATTTTGCTTTCTTTCCTTTATTTTCTAGAGTTTACATACTCACATAAATACTATTTATCCAATGTTTAGAACGTACCAGGCATTCTTCATCAGTGAGCAAAAGAGGCAAAAATCAATCCCTGCCTTTTTTAAAAATAAATACAATGTGAGATTAGATTATAAATAGAAAAAGACAACTCTGAATATTTTCAAGCTCAGCAGGCAGATATCTCTCCCTCTCCCTCTCACATATTTATATATATATGCTTTTCCTATTTATTCCCCCAGGGTCCTTTCACATTATGACTAACTCTTCATTTCACTCATAGGTTTATCTGAATTGCTTAAAGTTCATTGAGCAAAAAAAAAATCAGTATTCATAAACAATCTATCAGATCCTTAAGCCTTTGGTAAATTTAATTCAAATAAAATTGTAGAAAATGAGTCACGATGCTTAGATTAAAACCTGGTTAATCAAACTTATTTTCACATTCTACCATACGCACTGCATTACCACCACCAGAATACACACATACACCAATAATGTTAAAATTAATATAAATTTAAAAAATTATTTGCAATTCAAGTATATTTGTTAAAATAATTATTAGAGGTTTATATGAATGTTCAATGAGGTAAAAGGGAAATTGTCTATTGCAGAATAATGAAAAATATTCCACTTATTCCATTAGGTGGCAGCAAAACACTTCAAAAGCCTTTGTCTTTAAGTGTCTTCATAGCAGGTTTGACAGGTTAGACTGCACACAGAAATAAACATGTTCAATTGTTACCTCTCAGCAGAAGGGGCTCCATAAACATCAAGATTAACAGTGTATTGAATTTAAAGGCTTAATGGTTAGAGAAAATTACCTTTCAAATTTAAAAAAATTCAGTTTCTTTTTCAATTCAATCCAAAGAATTTGTCGATGATATGTGCCAATAATACCCTAGGAGCTTTCTATTTTTATGAAGTTGGCTCCAGTGGGAAGAACTCAACATGGAATCGATAAATACCAGCAACATCAAAAACATTAGGCTGCAACCTTCATCTCCTCTATCACCAGTCCTGTGTCATCTGAGTGAAACTACCCTCTTTCTAAAAAGGTACTTCTTAACTAGAATTCAAGCTTGAAAATCATTATAACACACGTTGTCAAAATTGCTTGTCTAAGATTTCCTGAATAAAATAAAGATATCCACTTCCTTCATCCCCAAATTCAGCTGTTCTATAGGGCCCACGTCCATCCCTGAAGTTCTGGTATGGGATGCCAGTCTTGCCCCTGCCTTCATTAATATCTTGGGGTATAGCAGAAAAAGGTCCAAATAGAGTCAGAAATATACCAAGTACAAGGACTCAAAGTACCTATAGAGTGAAAGACTTAATTCCTTAAGGAACTGCCAAACCGTTTTCCAGAGTTATGTACTTTTACACACTAGTGAGCAATATGTGAGGGTTCCAGTCATTCTACAGCCTCACCAACATTTAATATTGTCAGTATTTCTCATTTTGCCCATTCTAATGTGTATAAAGTGGTATCATCCTAAGTTTTCTAATGCTATATATATATATATATATATATATATATATATATATATATTCTTTTTTTTTTTTTTTTCTTTGCGGTACGCGGGCCTCTCACTGTTGTGGCCTCTCCCGTTGCGGAGCACAGGCTCTGGACACGCAGGCTCAGCGGCCATGGCTCACGGGCCCAGCCGCTCCGTGGCATGTGGGATCTTCCCAGACCGGGGCACGAACCCGTGTCCCCTGCATCGGCAGGCGGACTCTCAACCACTGCGCCACCAGGGAAGCCCTCTAATGCTATTTTTTTTTAACATCTTTATTGGAGTATAATTGCTTTACAATGGTGTGTTAGTTTCTGCTTTATAACAAAGGGAATCAGCTATACATATACATATATACCCATATCTCCTCCCTCTTGCATCTCCCTCCCACCCTCCTTATCCCACCCCTCCAGGTGGTCACAAAGCACCAAGCTGATCTCCCTGTGCTATGCAGCTGCTTCCCTCTAGCTATCTATTTCACACTTGGTAGTATATATAAGTCCATGCCACTCTCTCACTTCATCTCAGCTTACCCTTCCCCCTCCCCATGTCCTCAAGTCCATTCTCTACTTCTGCATCTTTAGTCCTGTCCTGCCCCTAGGTTCTTCATAACCTTTTTTTTTAGATTCCATATATATGTGTTAGTATACGGTATTTGTTTTTCTCTTTCTGACTTACTTCACTCTCTATGACAGACTCTAGGTCCATCCACCTCACTACAAATAACTCAATTTCATTTCTTTCTATGGCTGAGTAATATTCCATTGTATATATGTGCCACATCTTCTTTATCCATTCATCTGTTGATGCACACTTAGGTTGCTTCCATGTCCTGGCTATTGTAAATAGAGCTGCAATGAACATTTTGGTACATGACTCTTTTTGAATTATGGTTTTCTCAGGGTATATGCCCAGTACTGAGATTGCTGGGTCTATGGTAGTTCTATTTTTAGTTTTTTAAGGAACCTCCATACTGTCCTCCATAGTGGCTGTATCAATTTACATTCCCACCAACAGTGTAAGAGGGTGCCCTTTTCTCCACCCCTCTCCAGCATTTATTGTTTGTAGATTTTTTGATGATGGCCATTCTGACTGGTGTGAGGTGATACCTCATTGTAGTTTTGATTGCATTTCTCTAATGATTAGTGATGTTGAGCATTCTTTCATGTGTTTATTGGCAATCTGTATATCTTCTAATGCTACTATTTTTTAAGGCTCCCCTTAGTTCTCCACATAACTTTAATAAGAACTTATAAATAGGTGAGCTGGGGCATGGTGGTTGTACCACGTACTTATAACAGATGTACAGATAACTTTATCTCCTTGGCTCCCAGGGTCTCCAGGCCTAGGACTACCAGATGTCCCAGGATGCTCACTTCCAGATCAAAGGGCCTCATCCATTTACCTCCAAGTGCCATACAAACAGCATTTTCAGTATATGCCACGCGAAACAGCCTGGGAAGCTTTTTAAGACATATACTTAAGCCTCTACTTCTTGTCCTGTTGTGTCAGTTTCAGTCAGAATCTTTTGGCACCTAATTAGTAACCAGCATCCCCTCATTTGTATTACTCTTCTCTCTTTATTCTGGGAGCAAGGGAGGGGTTGAAGGCCCCGGTGGAGCAAGCAGTTTCAGAGAAGATTCAGTAGTGGACTTAGAAAACACCTCTGAAAAGGGTCTACTACATCCTGAGATCCTGTCATTAAGCACAGGATTCACCTGTGGTGTAAAATTAGAAATCTGGCAAAAGTTATGTAACTTTCCACGTGAATAAATCAGCCCTACATCACTGTTCACAAGAAGGTCCATAAAGTGGTCAATTTAGAGAAACTCGTTCCTTCCATTTCTATTTTATAAATATGCTATGAAGCACACATTTAGGGAGGATGTGCCCCTGTGGCTTCCTAAGCTCATTCATATACCCTCAAAACCCGCCTCCACCACGTGTTGTCACTTGCCAGTTACAGAATCATGGTGTCATGGGAAGGGATTGACTCTAGCTCACTGTGTTTGGGGGGAAGCTTCTTTGGAAGCATTTCATTCCGGGCCCTTTTCTTATCTTTGATGTTTATAAACCCACTCTGGCAACACTGGATCAACAATCACCTTGTAACAACCTGCCTCACACTCCTTGTGCCATTGCTAGAGACCATGTTTGGTGTAAAATGATTAGAACGGGTGATGCATTTGTTCCTGGAGAAAGAAGTTTCATTATCATGAAACATCAGGGAAGAACAGACTGGATGTTCCTACGAAATTGTCTGTTGAGATATAGCTTCTGGAGACAAGAAAATTTTCCTCAAGCCAGTCTCAAGTGTTTCCTGGATTTATTTGTTTTCTTAATAACTTATTGAAATAAAATTCATGTAACATAAAATTCAGCATTTTTAAAGTGATAATTTGGTGACATATCTAGTACTTTCACAATGTTATGCAACCACCTCTTCAGTCTAGTTCTAAAACATTTCCATCACTTCAAAGTAAAACCCTGTATCCATTAAGCCATTTCTTCCCATTTCCACCTCTCCCTAGCCCCTGGATATCTGAATTCTCTATGGATTTATTCATTCTGGATATTTCATATAAATAGAATCATACAATATTTGACTTTTCATGTCTGACTTTCACTTAGAATACTGTTTTCAAGGTTCATCCACTTCATCCACACTGTACCATGTATAAGTACTTCATTCTTTTTATGGCTGAAATATGTGTGTGTGTGTGTGTGTGTGTGTGTGTGTGTGTGTTAATGACAACAAGACAGGTTTTTTAAATTTTTTGGCTGTGTGGCACAGCATGTGGGATCTTAGTTCCCCCACCAGGGATTGAACCCACTCCCCCTGCAGTGGAAGTGCAGTCTTAACCACTGGACTGCCAGGGAAGTCCTTGAAATGTACATTTTTAATCATAATTTGTTTATCCATTTATCTGTTGATGAACATTTGGACTGTTTCTACTTTTTGACTATTACAAATAGTGCTGCTATGAACATATGTGTCCAAGTACTTATTTTAGTGCCTGTTTTCCATTTTTTCAGGTGTATACCTAGGAGTTTAATTGCAGGGTCATAAGGTAATTCTATGTTTAACTTTTTGAGAACTTCTAAACTGCTTTCCACAATGGCCAAATCATTTCTCATTCCCATCAGCACTGTAAGAGGGTTCCAATTCCTCCACATCCTTGCCAACACTTAGTTTCCATTTTATTATTATTACTATAGTCATCCCAGGAGATGTATAGTGGTACCTCACTGTGGTTTTGGTTTATATTCTCCTGATGACTAACGATGTTGAACATTCTTCATGTGCTTTTTTGGCCATTTGTATATCTTCTTTGAAGAAATGTCTATTTATATCCATAGCTCATTTTTTAATTGGGTTGTTTGTCTTTTTATTGTGGAGTTGTAACAGTTCTTTATATATTCTGGATACTAGTCCCTTGTCAGATTATGATTTGCAAATATTTTCTCTCATTCTGTAAATTATCTTTTCACTTCCTTGGATAATACCCTTTGATACACAAAAGTTTCAGATGAATTCCAATGTATCTATTTTTTTCTTCTGTCAGTCTTTCTTTTGGTGTCATACCTAAGAATCCATTGACAAATCCAAAGTCAAAAAGACTTACCCCTATGTTTTCCTCTCATAGTTTTATTTTTTTTAACTCTTATATTTAGGTCATTGACCCATGTTGAGTTAACTTGTGTTTATAGTGTGAGGTAGGGTTACAACTTCATGTTTTGAATGTGGATATGCAGTTTTCTGCATACCATATATTAAAGAGATAAGTCTTCACCCATTGAATGGTCTTGGCACCTCTGTTGAAAATCTATTAGCCATAGATGTATGGGTTTAGTTTCTAAACACTCAATTCTGTTCCATTGTTCTATATGTCTAGCCTTATGCTAATACCATATTGTTTTGATTATGGTAGCTTTATAGTAAGTTTTTAAATTGGGAAATGTGAGTTGCCTAACTTTGCCCTCTTTTTTGAGATTGTTTTGGCTATTCAGGGCCCCTTACAATTCCAAATGAATATAAACTATTCCATTTCTCTGTGTTGCCACTGAAGTCTTTGTTCCTTTATCTTGTGTTCAGCTAGTATTTTGATAGCAATTTCCTTGTACACTAGGAACTTAAAAAAAAAAATCCTCTCCCAGTTTTCATAGATTGGCTCTGTGATGAGTCACTCCCTCAACACTTAGCCAGGATGTTTACAACTCTGACTTAAACTTTACTTCCTGCTTACACTGAGACTAGAGGTCAGCCAGAGGTAAAATCTTAGGGCATTCTATGGTCTTTTCTGAGCATCTGACCTTCCTTGAGCAAATGTGTGGTTTTCTAAATTCCCCAATATACATGGATACTTTTCCATGTTTATTTCTCAAAACAATTCTCCCCAGCTTTTCTTCCCAACCTTTGGGCAGTCTGTTGTGTCTCAGCTGTAATTTTTAACCCTAGCTGGCTGTGGGTTTTCCCTCACCTTACAATGTTTCTGAGCAATGCTGGCCACTTTTCCACCCTGAGTGAGTTCCAAGTTAGGCAAACCAGAGACCTTGCATAAGTGTCTCAGGCAGTCCCCAGAGAGCTTAGAACAGACAAACATAATATTTTGCCAATTAGATCTGCTCTGCTCCCTATGGAACTGGGGGCCAGAGTCTTACACTGGGTAGGTGGGCTACCACCTTCAAGAACACCACCAAGCTGGGGAGGGGGTGGGGCAAGGGGAAGTAAAAAATGCCACAGAGCTTTTCTGTCATTGCTAAGTTGCTTTTTGTTTGCTTGTTTGTTTTTGATTCAGCATTCACCTGGCTGCTGTAAACCTTTGACTGTTTTCCAGATGTCTGACAAAGTTGATTCTGCCAATTCCTGTTTCTTTTCAGTGTTTCTGTAGAGAGACAGGAGCTTAGAGCTGCCTGCTCTGCCATTTTGCTGATATCTCAAAGATCTGTTTTTAAGGGCATGCAAATCTACTCAATGTGTATTTAGACGTTTTTGTGGTGGTCTGCATCAACAGGGTAATTGAAATAGGTAGGAGGCTACTCATAAATTCACCTTTCCAGAGTATATCCTGTCTGCCAACATATAAAGAATTTTTTTGGTCAAATTTGGTTTACAGAAATGACTAGAATTTTATTTTAGATGTCTTTGGGTGTTTTATAAGTACTTATCATTTTCAAATATCATGAATAAAAATAACTCAGTTAAAATCTATTATATGCCTAGTCAGTACACCTCTCTATTAAATAGAAAAATGCCACACACTACTATTAAATGTAAAACTGCTACAGGGCTTCCCTGGTGGCGCAGTGGTTGAGAGTCCGCCTGCCGATGCCGGGGACAAGGGTTCGTGCCCCGTCCCGCGAAGATCCCACATGCCGCTGAGTGGCTGGGCCCGTGAGCCATGGCCGCTGAGCCTGCGCGTCCAGAGCCTGTTGCTCCGCAACGGGAGAGGCCACAACAGTGACAGGCCCGCGTACCGCAAAAAAAAAAAAAAAAAAAAAAAAAAAAACCTGCTGCAATACAAGGATAATTTGTGGTTTGGAAGATAATCCATTTTATGTGGTCAAAACTCCAGCTTTGTATTTCACTGATGTGTTTATAAATGTAGATTTATATGAACAGTGTAGATTTATATAAATAAAGGCATAGTTGCTCACATATTTAAAAAATAACAAAAAAGTACATTTTGAAGGTGATATCAAATACTTAATCTGACTTGAGTCTCACAGGAAGCCTGTGAGGGAAGGATTCCTACAGCAATTATTCTGAGGCATCAGGAGTGTGACTCATGGGTATCATAAATATCATTCTGATCTTGTATCTGAGAGAGATGAGCTGTGAAAAACAGAAGAATATGACTGATAGAAGACTATCTTAACTGGAACTTGAAAAAATGGGACTAGCCACTAGGAAGGGGAATAAAAACCAAGAAAGATATAAAAATATTTTAGGGAACTTCTTGGCCAACTAGCAGGGGGACTCCCTTCTCTTTACTGGGCTCTTAATTAGTTCTTTTTTTGTAGGAGAGTGTGAAGAAAGATCTAGAGCTCTAAGAGAGAAATATTAGTCAAAAGGGTTTGTTTGTTTGTTTTCAATGAAGTCCTATTTACTTTCTATTTTGATGGTGAGGGTCTATATTTTGTTTCAATTATAGAAAATTAAAAGCACCCTACCTCTCACATCCCTTACCACTGGTTTTAGGAGAGGCAGACAAAGAGACAGAGGTTCATCTATTATATTATAGAGAGGCAAGCATAAATAGTTTTTTAGCACACAAAATAAGATTTCAAGATATAGTAAAACATCCCTTAATTTTGTTTCTATCTATTATTGAAACTCAGATAAATTATTTTTTATGATTTGAATTGCTCAGGTGTTACCTATATTTTAAGAAAGCTATTGATATTGGAATTTATTTCCTGGGATTAACTAAATTCCATGGGAATATGTGTAGGTATGAGTCATTTTTTTCTTATACTCTGTTTTGAACTCTGTATGCTCTTTCTATCTCCATACTTTTGTCTTCTTCTAATTTGAGATGTTTTCCTTTATGTCTTTGGTAACTTTCTTCCTGCCATACCTCTTCTTTTTTATAGAACTTCTACCATATACTGGGTCTGCTGGATTTACCCTTTATATCTCACTTTTTTCTCTCTGGTTTTTTACACAAATATCTGTCCAAAGAGTGTACTCCATGTGTCTTCAATAGCTGACAGTGGCGCTGTCTCCTCTGCACATTTCTCTAAGGCCCTCGGAAATTCCACTGCAGCTACCCTGTGGACACTCTCTGGCACTGCCCAGTGCCATCTGGGATCCTGGAGTAGGTGTCCCAACAGGCTGACATGGTTTCTGCACTGGATCCTGAGAGACCATTCCCTTCATGAACCTTCGTAAGAATTCACAGCACATCAGCCAAACATGAATGGCTGGTTCACTGGCAGATCAGAGCAATATCAGAAAGAAATTACAAATTTAAATTCTAACAGCTTCCCTTAAATGTCACAAAGAAAGGAATTCCTATGGGTGCCCTGACTCCAACCTCTGACCAAGCTTACCTACCCTCATGTTTGTAACCGTAGGGGGAAAATGCATAAGAAAACATACTCTAAATGACAAACAGTTATTGTGCTACGATGGTAGGGATACGGGGGATTGTATTTATTTTTTCCCATTTACCAGTATTTGAGTAAAGTAGTCCTATTAATTTTAAAATAAACAAAAAATTCAAAGTAAATCTTAAAACAAAAATGTGAAGCGTATCAGTGTTTATAGCTTGATAGTCAAATATTTGTGACTTTATATACAGTAAATACTACAGTACTACACAATCAGCAATTGGTTGAATCCACAGATGCAGAACAGAGGATGAAGAGGAACCTCGGATATGGAGGGCTGACTATAAATTATATGGGTCCTGGGGACTCCTTGGAGGGTTGGTGGCCCTAACACCACGTTGTTCACAGGTCAACTGTAGACATTATTACACCCTTTCTACAGATGAGGTTAACTGAATCTCAGAGAGCTAACCACTTTGCTTGAGATCTCAAACCTAATAAGTGCAAAAGCTAGCCATAAAACCCTGATTCTAAGTCTATTGGACTACCCATCTTTCCAGAGCCACCATTTTTTTAAGATGAGACTACACAGGATATTGATCTCAATGGAGACCAGCCTTATGAATAGTACAAGCAGCTAACGAGTGTGTTGAGAAGCTCTAGGTAAATCCCCTTCTCCAAAACATTTCACTCACTCACTATTTCCTCATCCTTGTACCCAGGTCAGGAGGAATTTAACTGAGATGAAAGTAGTAACAATTTCTGCCCTTATCAGTTAGTAATAAATATCAAAATAATGTTGGAAGATTTTTCACTGTACAGTACTTATGCCTAGAACCCTCTATCCCCTCCTCCCAAATTCGTATTTGGTATAGGGAGGGACTAGCACATATGTATACTGAAAATCCAGGGGATTCTGAAGTACTTCTCTAATTTAAGAACAACTGTCTTATAAGGATTTGTTGATAGATGGCTGTGAGCAAACAGTATTTTTCCTTTAAAATATATTTATTATCAATTATCCCTTATATGTGAAATCTAACAAAAATGGTACAAATGAACTTATTTGCAAAACACAAATAGAGTTACAGATGTAGAAAACAATCTTATGGTTGTCAGGGGGAAGTGGGGGGGATGGATAAATGGGAGACTGGGATTGACATATACACACTACTATATATAAAATAGATAACTAATAAGGACCTACTGTATAGCACAGGGAACTCTACTCAGTACTCTGTAATGACCTATATGGGAAAAGAATCTAAAAAAGAGTGGATATATGTATAACTGATTCACTTTGTTGCACAGCAGAAAGTAACACAACATTGTAAATCAACTATACTCCAATAAAAATTTTTAAAAAATAAAATAAAATATATTTATTATCAATCATATTTCAGGCACTATATCAGGCACTGGGAACATACTGATAAACAGGTGGGTCAGGACCACTGCCTTCAGAGAGCTTATACCTTTTTTTATTAGGCATAACAATTCTGTCCTATCCAAGCATTGAAAGATAGTAGAGAGATTGCAGAAAGGGCAACAAAGCTAAATTATCCATACCTGAGATATTAGGAAAATTAATCATAATTAAAAAGAAGCAAAATAAATACTAAGACTTGAGAAATAAAAATACTGACTTTTAAAGGTAATGATATTCTAGCTAGATACAGTTTATATAAGCATCAGCCTGACAGCCTTGCTGTAACAAATTCCAGATATTGTTAAAATATAAACACTGGAAAGAAGAAATTTTTGAAGCTGGAATAAAAAGTGAAGGAAAGAATATTGACATAAAATTCAGTAAAAAAAAATATTTAGATCGCTCAGCAGGGGATAAAGATCTTGTGAGACATAAGGATTAATGTAGTTCTTTAAAAGCAGTCCTTTATCTAGTGAACACCTGGCAACTGCCATCATGAAATAATAGTATTAACATGGAAAACTGGATTAGACAAAGCCCTAAGAGTTGCACACCAGTAATAAACTTTAATTAGAGGGAACTAACTATAATATGAGATGTTCTTTAATACTACCTTCTTTAATTCCATAGCATCTTCACCCTCAGTTTCCACTGTTTTAATTTGGCACATGAGGCCTCCCATAATCTGGCCTCCCCCTCTCTTTCTAGCCTCATCCCCCCCAATTCCCCACAACTGGTCCCCATTGCATACCCAGTAATCTGGTCATACTGAACTACTCTAGTTTCACAAGTAAGATATTATCGTTCATGGTTACTTGTTTTGCATATTCTCTTCCCTCTGCTTAGAAAAGTCTTGCCTTTATTTTGAAAAAGAAATCAGAATATGTCAGTTTGCTAGAGCTATCAAAGCAAAATACCACTGACTACATGGATTAAACAACACAAATTTACTTCCTGGAGGCTGGAAATCCGAGATCAAAGTGTTGACAAGGTCAGTGGTTTGTAGATGGCTGTCTTCTCCCCCATGTCTTCATATTGTCTTCCATCTTGTCCAAATTTCCTCTTCTTACAAGGACATAAGTCATATTGGATTAGAGCTTACCCTAATAACCTCATTTTAAATTAATTACCTCTTTAAAGTCTCTATCTCCAAATACCATCACATTCTGAAGTACTGGAGGTTAGGACTTCAACTGTGGAGTGTGTGTGTGGGGGGGGGGAGACACAGTTCAGCCCATAATACAAATTCTTACTGTGTACAGTGTATAGCTTGCTCGTAATTTCTTCTAGGAATCCTTCATCTTGAATCTTTCCATCTCAGGCTGGGTTAGGTTTCCTTCCTCAGAACTCCCAAAGCAGGATACACATTCCTCTGTCACATTAAAGGGGCTGTTTTCTTTACTCCACTTTAAGATATGTCTTAATTTTCTTCATCCCAGCAACTATCCCTGTGCTTGGTACATGGTAAGTGTGCAAGACTCTTTGTACCTTTATGCTTTATTGAAGTATAAGCCCTCTGGCTTGGCTGTATTATGACAGCATTTCCTGAGATAGGAAATAAAGGATTAGCAAGTTTGCCCAAGGACCTTTCTTTTGGCATGCTGAGTTTAAGAGCTATCTAAATGGAAATATCTAGCAGGGAGTTAGAAGTACGAGCACAAGCTCAATAGAGAAAACCATGCTAAAATTATGATTTGGTGAATGGGTGTGATCATTAAAGAACATATAAATGAGAAGAATGTCATGAAAAAACCTTTAAAGAATGACAAAGTTTTTAAAGAATGGGAGAAAGAAAAATGAAATGGAAAGGTCAGAGAAGTAAATGAGACTTAGAGAAGTTGGTTTCAGTTTCCATTTACTCTGATTTCCAAACTAAAAAGTCTGGAATTTTGTGGTTATCTGTTTTTCCTTTATGTTGCCACCAGGGGTCTCCAACAACTCCTGCAATATCTGTCTGGCAAGCCCTCAGCAAGTATCTTTTAGCTGTCATTACATCATTATAAGGGCTTTTCCAGCAGTGTCATTCACTCATCAAGAAGACCATGTACCTCACAGCAGTAGAAGTTTATTGGATGCCTGACCCTCGACTGAGGTAAGTTCAGATGCGTCCTTCAAGTGAGTCAGTGGTCTGTGGTTTACTGACCTCCGTGTAGTCTCTTGAACTGGCAGCTTTATCACATGATAAATGAATGACACATCCTCTTCCCATTTCAAGAATTGGGGCTGGTTATCTGCCTAGGACACATTGGAGCCCAACATATAGATTGTATAAGTTTTGGTGAGCCCTCTAAGCATACTGAAAAAAACAACTGAATGTTCTAAAAAATTCATCATGTTATACTGACTCTAGAAACTCTCTCTCTCTCTTCTAAAAGAAAGATGAGAGGAAAAATAGTCTGTCCCCCTAGAACAATGAGAAAAGATGAGACTAGACAAAGCTGACAAACATTTATTTCTTAAACTTTTTCCTTTTTCTAATTATTCCTGCAGATGACATTATTTCTGTAATGACAACCTCATTATCTCCAACAGGTTATAATGCAATTAAGTTATGTGTATATGTACTTTTATATTAGATATTTAAAGTTTTACTAACATGAAAATGTTTAATAATATAGAAAAGTAGAAATACCAAAATATCACCCAGAGACTCCCTATATCGTTAACACTTTGCCGTATTTATTTCTTCTATATATGTTTTCTCCTTGAACCATTATAAAATAAATTATAAATATTCTGATGCTTCAACCTAACTTCTTTAGCATGCATTTATAGAAAATAAGAGCATTCTCCTACCTGTTGACAGTACTGTCATCACATCTAATAAATTTAGAAAACTTCCTAATGTCATCTATTTCCCAGTCTATATTTTAATACTGCTACTTATTTCCAAAACATATTTTATAACTGTTTTTATTTTCAAACCAAGAGCTAATCAAGAACCATGCATTGTCTTTAGTTGTTGTCTCCCTTAATCTAAAACAATTACAACTCCCTCTTCTTTTTTCCTCTACAATACAGACTTGAGACAAGTTGTCTTGTAGAATATTACATATCCTTGCTTTGTTCATTTCCTTGCGGTATCCTTTAAATTAACACTCTATCTCCTGTATTTCCTATATACTGGAGGTTAAAACTGGACCTCCTGAATTATGTTCAGGTTTATACTCTTAACAAGAATTCTTCCTAGGTGATACTGTGGACAACATTGTGCATCACATAGAAAGGCACATCATGTCTGATGTCCCACTATTAGTGACAGTAAATGGGATTACTGTTAAAGGGGAGACGAGCTAATCTCTCGGTTTTAAAGTTAAATTATTTTCTTTTGGGACCTGCATATAATCTGTATTCCCCATCAACCATTTATTTAATGGTTTTAGAATTCATTAATTTTCCATACTGTGATAGGTACAATAAGGTCCCCAAAGATATTCATGTCATAATCCTCAGAACCTATGAATATGTTACATTACATGAAAAAAAAAAAAGAGAGAGAAGTTTCAGATGTGATTAAGGTTAAGGACCTTGAGATAGGGAAATTATCCTGGAATATCGAGATGAATCCAGTCTAATCACCTTTCCCAGTAGAGCAAAGAACCTTTCCCACATGTAGTCTGAGAAAGTGATGTGATGAGAGCAGGGTCAGAGAGATGCTAAGTTGCTCTCCTAAGCAGGGTCTGGAGATGGAGTAAGGGATCCATGAGCCAAGGAATTCAGGAAGCCTCTAGGAACTGACAAAGGCAAAGAAACAAATTCTCCCCTAGACTTTCCAAAAAGGAATGCATCCAGCTGACACCTTAGATTTTAGTCCAGTGAGACCCCTGTAGGACTTCTGACCTACAGAATTGTAACATGATACATTTGTATTTTTTAAGCCACTAAATTTGTGGCAATTTGTTACAGCAGCAATAGAAAACTAACACAGATCTTCCTCAACTTACAATGGGGTTACCACCCAATAAATCCATTGTAGGCTGAAAATATCAAGTCAAAAATACACTTAATGAACCTGACCTTCTGAACATCATAGCCTAGCCTACCTTAAACGTGCCTAGAACATTTACATTAACCTGCAGTTGGGAAAGTCATCAAAGCTTATTTTATAATAAAGTGCTGAATATCTCATGTAGTTTTTTGAATACTGTATTGAAAGTAAAAAACCAGAATTGTTGTACAGGTACAGAATGGTTGTAAGTTTATCAGTTGTTTACCCTTGTGATCGCATGACTGGCTGGAAGTTGCAGCTCACCACTGCCCAGAATCTCAAGAGAAGATCTAATGCATATCACTAGCCAGGGAAAAGATCAAAATTCAAGATTCAACGTATGGTTTGAAATGCATATCGCTTTTGCACCATCATAAAGTTGAAAATCATAACTTAACCATTGTAAGTAGGGGACCATCTGTATACATACCTAAATCAATTATTTATTGAGGGATGTGAGTGAAAGTGTGTATGTGTTTTCTACATCAGTCATATTTCAAATAATATGTTCCTAAAGGTTATACCTGGTCTATTGTATTGAACTATAAACACAATCATGGCCCATCAGTATTTAAGTAGTTATGCAATTGAATGATTTTTACTAATTTTCATGTCATAGAATGAGATTTTCCTGGTTTTTCAAAAACTCTATACCTTCTCTATCAAAACTTAGGCCTTTATTATATAATAACAACATTGAGGTAAGCCAGAAAGTATTCATTCCTGGCAAGCATTATCATCCTCAGTTAAAGAATATTGCTTATACGGGAATTTTCCTGCATAGTTCAGGAAGTTTTAGAAGCTTTATAAACATTAGTTTCCTCCTCTTTCCTATACACTACTTTGTCCCAGAAGACAAATGCTAATAGTAACTAAAGAGAGCTGGAGTGGTTGTACTGTTATCAGACAAAATGGATTTTAAGATAAAAATTGTTACTAGAGACAAAAAGGGCATTTCATAATGATAAAAGGGTCAATTCATTAAGAAGATAAAACAGCAATAATATGTATACACCTAACAACAGAGCTTCAAAATACATGAAGAAAAACTGACAGAACTGAAGGGAGAAATAGACAATTCAACAATAATTGTTGGACACTTCAATATCCCATTTTCAATAATGGACATAACAACTAGACAGATCAACATGGATATAGAAACTTGATTAAATTATAAACATAGTAACAGACACAGAACATCTATAAAACACTCCCTCAACATCAGAATATATATTCTTCTCAAATGTACATGGGACCTTCTCCAGGAGAGATCATATGTTAGGTCTCAGGTTTAAAAGAATTGAAATCATACAAAGTGTGCTCTCCAACCCCAATGAAACAAAGTTATAAAATCACAATAACAGAAGGAAATTTGAGAAATTCACAAACATACAGAAGTTAAACAACACACTCCTAAATAATCAATGGATCTACCTGGCTGGACAGCTGGATTGGGAGATGTTACTCCTTTAGGTGATTATTGGTGATAAGCCTTAAGGCTAGAGGCAGTGTTAGGTAAGGCCTAAGAAATGCTGCTGTGTTCAACTCTGAAATATTTCTTGGATTTGTCTTTGTCTGCAAACAAACATACATTTAATGGCTTCTGAGATAAGCTCTCAATCCCATTATAATCAAACCTTGTGAATCTATTAGACTATTACTCATTACTGCCAGTCCAACTGCTCAGCTAGGTTAATTCCTCAAGGTTTTATGCCTTCACATCCTCTGTGCCTTGGCTATGTTATTGAATGCCTGCTCTCACCTCTCTGCCTCAGTATGAGACTCAATATGACATCATGTGTATGCAAAGTTTTGTAAACTATAATAATACATTAATGTAAATTACATTTATTGGAATTCACACTCTTCAAGAACCAGTTTAAGTCTCCTCTTCTTCTAAACTCCTATAGTCCTCACTGATCTCTTATTTCTTTTTCTTTTCTATATTTCCCTCCCTCCCTCCCTCCCTTCCTTCCTTCTTTCCTTCCTTCCTTTTTCCCTTCTAAAACTGTATTCTCCTTGTTCTATACCTCTATCCCCCCCTCCCCAAACCTGGTAAACACTATTTTGAATTCTATGTTTATTACTTCCTGGCTTGTTTCACAGAATTTATCATTCATGTATATTTCCTGAAATAATAAACTGCTACATTTTGTCTTTTTTTTAACTTCACATAAAAGCAATCATAATGTATTTATTCTTCTGTACCTTGTTCCTTCTTATCATCTGTCAGTTAACTTGAGTAGGTTTTACATACGTGGTTCAAAAAGCAAAACAATAGGGCTTCCCTGGTGGCGCAGTGGTTGAGAGTTCGCCTGCCGATGCAGGGGACACGGGTTCGTGCCCCGTTCCGGGAGGATCCCACATGCCGCGGAGCGGCTGGGCTCGTGAGCCATGGCCGCTGAGCCTGCGCGTCCGGAGCCTGTGCTCCGCAATGGGGGAGGCCACAACAGTGAGAGACCCGCGTACCGCAAAAAAAAAAAAAAAAAAAAAAAGCAAAACAATAGAATACAAAATACTGAAAGCCTGACTTCCTCCCCTGCTGCAGCCAACCTATGTCCCCCTCTACGTTGTCCCCATGGGTAATCACTCCTATCAGTTTCTTTTGAATCTTTCCAATAAAAGCAAACACAATTGTATTCTTACTCGCCCCCCCCCACCTTTTTAATTTATAAAGGACCTGACATCACATATAAATCTTTCCATATAAATCTTGGAGCACTTTCTTATTCTTTTTTATAACTTCATAACATTCCATGGTGTCCATCTACCATAGTTTTATAACTAGTCCTCTACTAATGGACACTTGGATATTCTCTAATCTTTTACTAGTACAATGTTGCAGATAATAACATATGCCATGTTTTTTCTGTGTGCATATATTTCTGTAGGATAAATTCCTGTGAGTAGGACTCCTGGGTCGAAGGGGAAATACATTTATAATTTTGACAGGCATTACCAAATTGCCCTTCAGAAAGGGTGTGCTATTTTATGCTTATCCAATGATATATAAGTGCCTGTTTCCCACTATCTCATTAAACTTAGATTTTTGCTAATTTAATAGGTGTAAAATGCAGCTATTGTATTATAATTAAAGTTGCGTATGTTTTTCTTATGTTTAAAGCCATTTGTCTGTCTTTTCTGTGAGATAGCTTTTCATGTCTTTTGCACATTTTTCCCTTAAATTATTGATACTTTTTCAAATTAATTCCTAGCATATTAATTCTTAGACTTACATGAGTAGCAATTTTTCTCTGATTTGTCATTTGTGTTTTCACCTTGGGTATTGTAGTTTTGTCACCAAGAAATTTTTTTAAATGTAACTAGTTTTGACAGTTTTAACATAGCTCTGGATATTTTTTATTTTTACGGTATGCGGGCCTCTCACTGTCGTGGCCTCTCCCGTTGTGGAACACAAGCTCCAGACGCACAGGCTCAGCGGCCATGGCTCACGGGCCCAGCCGCTCCGCGGCATGTGGGATCTTCCCGGACCGGGGCACGAACCCGTGTCCCCTGCATCGGCAGGCGGACTCTCAACCACTGCGCCACCAGGGAAGCCCTGGATTTTTAATCAAAGGTACAAAGTACTTTCCTAATTTAATTTTATCAAGACATTCTCCTATGTCTTCTTCCAGTATTTACATAATTTCATTTAAATCTTTGAGTTTATATCAGTGCGTAGTACAAGGACTCACTCTAACTGCATCTTTTCCTAAATGGAGCTGCCTGGTTGCTCGACCCCAATATTATGTATAAGATTCCCTAGTGTTGATGCATGTAGCCACAGTTCATTCATTCTAAATGTTGAATTCCACTGTGTGAATATAAACAACTTATCTTCTCCAATGATAATGAACATGTTGGTTATCTCCAGAAGTTTGCAGTTATAAGCAGAGCTTTGTAAATGTGCTTATAACATCTTATTTCTAAAGTTTGTAGCACTTTCTATCACTTATAACTTGCATTAATTGAATAAATGAACTGATATTTAACTATTTCTTACTATGCATTCACTCCTTTCACTCTAGGACTTGAGAAAAAGAAGATAGTCTTACATCTTTGGGCTATATACCATATCGACTAGGAGAGGAATGTGCTCTCAGTAGTAAATATAGACATTTCTCCAAAGAAGATATACAGACTGCCAACAAACACATGAAAGAATGCTCAACATCATTAATCATTAGAGAAATTCAAATCAAAACTACAAAGAGATATCATCTCACACCAGTCAGAATGGCCATCATCAAAACATCTAGAAACAATAAATGCTGGAGAGGGTGTGGAGAAAAGGGAACACTCTTGCACTGCTGGTGGGAATGTGAATTGCTACAGCCACTATGGAGAACAGTATGGAGGTTCCTTAAAAAGCTACAAATAGAACTACCATATGACCCAGCAATCCCACTACTGGGCATATACCCTGAGAAAACCATAATTCAAAAAGAGTCATGTACCAAAATGTTCATTGCAGCTCTATTTACAATAGCCCGGAGATGGGAACAACCTAAGTGTCCATCATCAGATGAATGGATAAAGAAGATGTGGCACATATATACAATGGAATATTACGCAGCCATAAAAAGAAACAAAATTGAGCTATTTGTAATGAGGTGGATGGACCTAGAGTCTGTCATACAGAGTGAAGTAAGTCAGAAAGAGAAAAACAAATACCGTATGCTAACACATATATATGGAATTTAAGAAAAAAAAATGTCATGAAGAACCTAGGGGTAAGACAGGAATAAAGACACAGACCTACTAGAGAATGGACTTGAGGATATGGGGAGGGGGAAGGGTAAGCTGTGACAAAGCGAGAGAGTGGCATGGACATATATACACTACCAAACGTAAAATAGATAGCTAGTGGGAAGCAGCCGCATAGCACAGGGAGATCAGCTCAGTGCTTTGTGACCACCTAGAGGGGTGGGATAGGGAGGGTGGGAGTGAGGGAGACGCAAGAGGGAAGAGATATGGGAACATATGTATATGTATAACTGCTTTACTTTGTTATAAAGCAGAAACTAACACACCACTGTAAAGCAATTATACTCCAATAAAGATGTAAAAAAAAAAAGTAAATAAATTGAAATGAGTTGAATTAAACTGAATGGAATTAGTAGCCTGCTGTAGGCAGTGAAACGTAACATTCTTTCCTTTTATTCACCAAAAGCAAAAGCACCAGGACAAAATTAACTGTATACCTATTTTGAATATGTATAGGTGTTTATTTTTTAAGGTTACAGAGAACTTGAGTCTTAAGGAGAAGCATACCAGTCAATTAATTCATTCACCTTTGATACTCTTGGAATGTCTTGTGCGCATATGAATACTGATACAGCTTCTATGACCTATCAAAAACAGATGAGATACGATGGAAATTTTATTGAGCAATTTCCTTTTCACGTATTCAAAAAGAACATGCTGGCCTTATTTGGAATACCTCTCACATCATTATTTTGACTAATCCTTTTGTTTAAATGATAGGCTTCTAGGAGTTACTACATCCTCTTATGGTAGAAGAAAAGCCTTTTAGAATGCATTCCAGGCTAGGTTTTTGTCCAGGGATTAAAAGCCTGAGTTTTAAGTGAACAAAATCTACATCTCTTTCAGAACTATAATTGATTTTCCTCCTTATCCAGCTATTACTGCAAGCATGACACTAAAATATTCACCAATAGGCTGTTGTCATCCCTTTTTAGAACTGATTCAACTTATGAAAAATAAATTAGTAGCTTGTGTTCACACTTAGGCTTACCAGAGACTCATATTTATACTATGGTTAAGAGGCAGTCTTAAAAGTACAACATTTCCATTAGCCATATCATATTGAGCTCTCAGGAAATGGTATACACAAGGAAAATCAGTTTAAAAAAAAATGAGATCTGTGTAAACTTTTAAGGTAAGAAAATTTATTAAATGACAATATATTAGATAGAAGAATATTTTCCTATAAAGTAAAATTATGATTTTACTATTAAGTAATAATACTCCTTTAAGGCAAGGTATTGTGTTATAATTAATGTAGAATTAAAATATCTGTGAGCTTTGAGCTGTACAGGAATTGCACATAGTACTGTGTCTTATGTACAAGCCAACTTGTCTTTTTCTGTACTAAACCACTGTACTAGAAAAACCATAATTACATTGTTTAGAATATAAACTGCTCAAATAGTTAAAAGAATGTAAGACAATAATATTTGTTTAATTTTGCATGTTACTTGTCTTAGTCCTTTTGGGCTGGTATAATGAAAATACCATAGACTGGGTGGCGTAAACAACAAATATTTATTTCTCATAGCTCTGGAGACTGGGAATTCTGAGTTCAAGGCACTAGCAGATTAGGTGAAAGCCTGCTTCTCCCTGTGTCTTCACATTGTTGAAGGGGCAAGGGAATTCCTTGGGGTCTCTTTCATAAGAGCATTAATCCCGTTCATGAGAGTTTTGCCCTCATGACCTAATCACTTCCCAAAGGCCCACCTCTTAATACTACCACATCGGGGTTAGGTTTCAGCATGAATTTTGGGGGGACTCAAACATTTAGTCTATGGCAGTGCTCATGGTTCTTTTCCACAGCTGTTTTAATTACTGAGCAAAACTAAAGAAGCCCACATTGCTTATTCCTAAAAGGTATCATTCTACCCAGGGAGCATGCTGCCTTAGACAATAATTCCACAAATACCATTCAGCACTCACTGCATTTGCCCACAAGAAAATATTTATTCTAAAAATGATGTGAAATTCTCCATTACAAGACACACAGGGATTCCTAGCCAATTACCTCAATAAACTCCAATGCTATAATGTCTCATCCTTTTATTTTACAACCCTTTTATATCACATTTTCCTTGTTTGCCTAGGAAAGTAGTGAGCATATACTTAGCATTATTATTAACATTTAACAATGACTTGTGGGAGAAACAGATAATTTCTGCTTTTTACATCATTTCTAAATTCATCCAGCAATTCAAGAGGGATTATTCAGTGCTCTAGGTTTAGGGTAAAAATAAATATTACTAAATTTTGGTGCAATAGTATGGAGTTTTCTCAACCAAAATAACAAAAGAAAAATGGTTTTTTTCCTAGAATAGAAAAATGAGTATTTTGTGCCAGTATCTTCCTTAAGATTATAAGGGACTTAAATAAATGATAACACCTTGTGACTCCTTAGTATAATAAGAAAAGAAAGCTTGACTGATCATAGATCATTCCCAGAATTTTTCAAAATTGAACTTGTAAAGAAGAGCCTTGTCACCCATGACATGGAGAAGCTTGTCTGAGAGAATGAACCTGAAATACTGCAAGGGGCGGGGGGGAGAGAGAAAGAGAGAGAGAGAGAGAGTGAGAATTATAATGAAGTCAATAAACCTAATTGGCTTAAACTATTTCAAATTATGTTTCTGTCCTATGCAACTAGGTAATGGCAAGACATTGAGAAATTACTATCTGAAAATGGGGTATTGCAAAGGAAAGGCTTTAATATGTGATTCTGTTGGTGGAGGGAGGTGACAATGAGATACAATTCTTTGAAAATGATATTAAGAAAGTTGGTCAAATTTCTTTCCAGTTTTCTGTTAGGACACAGGCCATACACATCAAGGCTGTCACTTAAAAGAATTCCATAGCAAATGTCAGGGTATTGGAGGGTATGGGTGACATCTTGAAGTCTTCATAAGTTACAAGACAGAGATAAGCTAGGATCCAGGCTGGCTCATCAGAAAGAAGAAAGGATCCCTTGGGATCAATCAACAGTGTTTTTAAGAGAAGCACTTTCCACCTGTTGCCAGAAATCCAAAATAGCAGAAGGTCAAAAAATCAGGTGTTCTGCTCATTACAAAGACTGAACACTTTGTCCCATACTAAATGTAGTGTGTTGGCTTAGAGTGGTGCTTTCAGAAGGAATCATAGGAAGGAAATGGGGAACATTTAATCTCCCATGATTCACCAAATTATCTCCTGTGTACTCCCTACTACAGTACTCTCCAAAACCCTCATTTCAAGCCACAGTAACCTGGGATTAGCCCTGTGGCAAGGTGAAGCTTTCTATTATCTCTGTTTGAGGACAGTGGCCTAGAGCAGGCAATTAAATTGAGGTTAGAGGGGGTAGATAGAAACCCAAACTTGCTGCTAAGAGATCA
Organism: Leucopleurus acutus; assembly: GCF_964270905.1. Lineage (NCBI taxonomy): Eukaryota > Metazoa > Chordata > Mammalia > Artiodactyla > Delphinidae > Leucopleurus > Leucopleurus acutus. The sequence goes on from NC_139144.1 coordinate 75,605,722, forward strand.
AATCTATGGCTATAGGCTAGAGATACAAAGATTTTACTTGACAAGAGTGGCAGACTGTATTTTCCAAAGATGGCCACAAAAATATCTTCCATGCTATATTCTTACTATGTGATATTGACATCCTTCCTATTGCACAGTAAAGTCTATGACCCCGTGATCCTGAGTGGACCGTTGTGACTACTTTGACCAACAGAATTTAGTGAAAGCGATGCCATGAGACTTATGAGGCTAGTTCAGAAAAAGGTCAATCACTTCCACCTTGCTCTCTGATGTTTAATCTGGAACTCAGCTACCATATGTGAAGAAGTTCAAACTAGCTCATGCTGAAAGAACACATGGAGAGACCATTTATAGATGTTCTTGTTGATAGTCCTAATCACCAGCCATCATCAGCTAGACACATGAAACACCATCCGATAATTCTAACCCTAACCATTGAGACAACCTCAGCTTTCAAGTCTTCCAGCAAAAGTGTCAAACATGATGTAACAGAAACAAGCCTTTTCCTATGTCTGTGGTCCCCAAGACCACTCTCAGATTCAATGATTCAGTAGAAAGACTCACAGAACTCAGAAAAGCTGTTATACTCATGGTTATGTTTTATTACAATGAAAAGATGCAGATTAATTTCAGCAAAGGAAAAAGGCACATAGGGCAGAATCCAGGAGAGACATGAGATTCTAGTTGTCTTCTCCCAGTGGAGTTATAAGGACAGCACTGAATTCTCCCAGTAATGATGTGTGACAATATTCATGAAGTATTGCCAACCAAGGAAGCTCTCCTGAGCCTTAGTGTCCACCGTTACTATTAGTAGTCATTCACATAGGCATGGATCTTAGTTACTCAGTCTACAGTCCCTCAAGAGGTCAAATTGATACAGCACAGTCCAAGGCCCTTACCATGAGTCACGTTTTTAATATAAACCATCTAGTATATCCTAAGTCTCCAGATATACAAAGACTTTGTTCTCAGGAAGGATATTCCAAAGGTTTAGAGGTTATCTCCTAGGTGACAATTAAAGCCAATCTTATATGTGGAATGTGCAGGGTTTGAACAACCCAGATCTGCTGAGTTAACCCTCTACTGAGCACAAGGCTAGTTCAGAAAGATGCCATGCACTTCCACCTTGCTGTCTGGGATCTTGGAATTCAGCTACCATGCTGTGAGGAAGTTCAAACTAGCCTATGCAGAAAAAACACATAGAGAGGTCATATTTAGATGTTCTTGCTGATAGTACTGGTCAATATCGATCATTAATCAGACATGTGAAGACATCTCCAGAGAATTTTGTTCCCCAACCATTTTGTCATCCTTAACCTTTAAGACTTCCAGCTAAAGTCCCAAACATCATGGAACAATACTTTCCCACTATGCTCTCTCCAAATTCTTGGCCCACATAATTTTTAACCCTACTAAAATTGCTGTTTTATGCAGCTAACTTTGGGATGCTTTGTTACAAAGCAATAAATACAACAACAGCTTTTGAGCACTGGAAGTAGGGTCCTGCCCCACCCCAGCCCCCCAAAAAAATCTAAAACAGGTGGCACTGGGTTTGGGAAGAAGTGAGAAGAAACTTAAGGGGCCTTAAGGATACTATCTGAAAGTCTAATGGGCTTCTAGGCAACAGTTATCTGAAGCTAAAGGAAGCTGTCAGTGAGGGCTTAAAGGAAAGTATGAAAGTGTTACTAGAAGCTGGAAGAAAGAAAGCAGTTGTTATGTAGTGGCAGAAAGTTTGCCAAGACTGTTGTCTGCAATAATGTAGAAAACAGAAAATACCTAGAACTTGATGACCGAAGAATATTGAAAGTGCCATCTGGCTTCTTTTTACCATCTATGATAAAATGTGAGAAGAGAGATGAACTAAAGACTGAAATGCACGGTTAAACAAAAAGGGACTGGTACTGTCTGCGTTCAAAAGTAAAACTGTTTCCCGTACCCAACATTTCCATATGTCAAATAATTTTTAAGTTAAGAATTGAGAAATGACTTCTGGGAAAAGATCAAATCCAGGCTGGTGTGTAACAGCCTTTGTTAAGACATCAGAAAGGTTTAACAGAGTGACTCATGTATAAACTTTTAGACAGATGGAAGGCCCCCTAAGGATCTTAAGGGTGTGCCTCAGAAATCTTCTGCATTTAAAACAGAGAGTTTCTAAGAATACTAAATGTGATATCTCATGGAAATTTCACACTGGTAGGACAAGATAAAGAAAGGATAGTATCAGAGAGGTTTGTGGATACGACTTTGGCTTAATAAAATAGATTATACATTGACACATAAGAAAACACACATGATTTTTCAAATAATTATACCAGCTTGGACTGAAAGGGAGAGAGTCAGTACAAAATGCAAAGGGTTTTGGATTCCTAACTTTTGCATTCAGGAGACAGATTGAGACAATGACTCAAAAGCAAACATGGAGTACTTTTGATGGAAAAGGAAGAATGCCTCAGAGAGCAGAGCCAAGATTCCAGAGAGTGGAGCCAAGATCCATGAAGAACAATTGCCAGGGAGTAGAAATGAGTCCTAATCAAGAAAGTCACAACATGGTCCTGGCTGGATTTCAGAACTGCTATGGAACAGTGATTGTTATATGCCTCCTGTTTTACCCATTTTTGAAAGGGATGGTTTACAGCAGGTATTCTAGGACTGGCCCACTATATATTAAGTGTGTGTGAGGTACAGATATCTTGTTTCTTTAGTTCAGAGTTTTTCAGATCAAGAGGAATGGTATTCAAAGAGCTGTAACCAATTAACCACACCTGAGTATCATCCACATCTAGACTTGATTTAGATGACTTTGTACTGAGAAGACCTGAAGATCTTGGAGAATGAAATAATTATATTTGGCATGTGGAAGGGATGTGAGTTTTTTTGACAATAGGGCAGAAGGTAGAAGATGATATTTTCCAAAGAAGATTGCAACAATATCTCCCATCCTCTATACTCTTCTTAAATTGTGATTTGGATACTCCTCCCATCAAGGTGGGGTCTATGTCTCCTCCACTTAAACTTGAGCAGATCTTTATGATTATCTCAAACAACAGAGCACTATATAAGTGGCACTATGTGACTTCCATAGCCAGATCATAAAAATGCCATAAATTCCACCTAACTCTCTTAGAACACTTGCTTTTGAAACTCAGCCACCAAGTTGTAAAGAAGTCCAAGCAGCTCACAGAGGCCCTAGCTGGAGAGGATCTGAGGCGCCCCCCTACAAACATCACTGAGGTCCAGCACCAACATACCAGTCATGTAAAACCATTTTGCAGTACTCCAGTTCAGCCATCTCAGCTGATAATGCATGCAGCAGAGACAAGGGATTCTGGCCTTTCCTGCTCAAACTGCTGATTTGTGAGCAAAATAAATGTGTTGTTCTTATTGTGTAAAGCCATTAAGTTTTAGGGTGGTTTGTTACACAACAATAGATAATAGATTTCTGGAATCATTTAAAGCTGAGTGGTTCTCAACCGAGGATGATTTTGCTCCACAGAAGACATCTGGCAATGTCTGGAGATATTTTTGGTTGTCACAACTGGGGAGGGATGCTACTGGCATCTAGTGGGTTAAAGCCAGGAATGCTATTAAACAGTCTACAATACACAGGACAGCCCCCTGCAACAAATATCAATAATTATCTGGCTCAAAATGTCATTGGTCTCATGCTTGAGAAATGCCGAATTAAAGTTCCCCTGAAATAAAAATGACAGGCATATAGTTACCTTAAGTCTCAAGCCTGGCAAAAGGTGTTATGTTACCCCAAATACCTCAGTCCTCCAAAAAGGTGCGTATGCTAGCACAGCTCTCCAGAAGGAAAACCTCAATCAATGCCTTTCTAGAAATTCACCTTAGGGAACACTGGATAAGGAAGAGTTTTCCAGAAGTAATAATCCAGTGCATCTATAGTAGAAGACAAAGGAACTAGCCCCGCTGACAGTAAATTTAATTCTTATATTCTCAATTCTGCAAGATATAGTGTTTGCTGTGGAACAATGGCCACTGATTGCTTCTGCTTTTTCCAAGTAGCAGTTTTATTGTGGGTATGTTACTTTTGTTCCCCCACTGTAATGGGTCATACTGTGTCCCCCCAAAATTCATATCCACCCAGAACCTCAGAATACAACTTTATTTGGAAATAGGGTTTTTATAGATGTAATTAGTTAAGATGAAGTCACACCAGGTTAGGGTTGGCCCTAAATCGAATGACTGGTGTCTCCATGAGAGACAGGAGAGACTTAGACACAGAGAAAACAGCCACGTGAAGATTCCTCAGGAAGGGCTCATGTGAATTGTATTTCCTAAGTTCTATGTTTATAAAAGTTTGTGCCCTTTATACTTGAAAGTCACTTCATACAAAATCCTTGGTTTACACTATCTTTCTTGAATAGCTTAAATATGTTACTCTACTTTCTTCTGATTTAGAGCATTGCTGTAGAAAAAGTGTGATGTTAATATAATTGTCTTCCCCTTGTAAGTCACACCCCTTCCTAAAGCTGGATACACAAAGGATTTTTTTCCTATTGTTCAAAGTCCAGTAGCTTCACTAGAATATGTCTTGTGCTGGTTATTTTGAGTCAATATATTCTCAAGTATGCAGTATGATCTTTCAATATCTAGTTTCATATCATTTTTTTTTAATTCAGGAAAATTTTCTTGAATCACAGTTTTTTAGTGTTTGTTCCTTTGGTTTGGTTTGCTTCTTCAGAGACTCCTATCATCCATATGTTTGATCTCTTTATCTTATTTTCAATATTTGTAACATTCTTTAGAAAACTTTATATTTCTGTCTTCATTATTTTTTTATTTTGTTAGAAAAAAGAATTTTTACTATCCATTGTTTGTAGGCATTATCAGTTTTTTGGCCTAGTATTCTTTTTACTTTAGTTTTCATCTATGTAATATTATTTTCTTCATTTCTAATTCTTGCCTGAGTTCTATCACCTCACTTCTGAGTTTTTCTAACTCTGATTTTTGTGGTTCTTTCATGACATGCATTAACTTGGTAATGTCTTTAACTTGTTTTAAAGTAATAGCTTATAGTTTTGTTCTGTTTTGTGGACACATCTTTCTGACGTTCTTTCTTTATCTGTAGGGAAGTTATTCTGCTCTGTTTTCTCTCTTTTCTTATAACCTTGTATTGGATTTGACCTTAATATAACATTTACTGTTACCTATTTTTATGTGATATTAATTTTCCTAAACTTTTACAATGATGCAGCATTCAGAAAACTGTGTCCAACTTGAGAGAGCTCCATCTTCCCTTGTTTTTATGGAGTGTTTGAAAATACAGCAGGACTTTTAGGATTTCCTGACTCTGTTCCCCTTTCTGGCTGCTGAGCACTTGAAATATGTCTAAATTTTAAATTTTAATTAATTTTAGTTAATCTAATTAAATTTTAAACAACTACATGTGATTACTGGCTACTCTAATGGAGAGAACTCCTCTAGCCTTTCACTTTCTTTTTTTTTTTTTTTTTTTTTTTTTAGCCTTTCACTTTCCACTGTCTCTTCTGCCCCATCCTACTTGATTTTGATTTCCTTCGACAAAGTTTCTTGTTGTGGGATCCTCTCCTAGAAAGGAGTCCTGGTGGGTTAGTTTGCAGATATCATAGGGTGAGATTGCTTCAGCCCCTTCAGTCACTTTTCACTGTTTCAGTTGCTGTTAGAAAATTGGCCTGCAATGTTTTAAAATGAGTAACTGGAGGAGAACATCTTGAATTTTCCTGTCCATCGGACACCAACTTATTGCTTCCCTCCCTCCCCGACAGAATTTTTTATACATGCATGTCTTGTGGCTCTTGGTAGTTTGTCCTTACCTCTTGTGTTTGGGGATTTATGGACATACCTTGTCACCCAGTTTTATTGTAAAGGTTGTCCACAGCTTTCAGTTTTGCTAACCAGTTTTTTTTTTTAAATGTAGATTTTCAGGCAGATTGAAAAATTATGCTGCCACTGCCCTATCTTCCTAAAATGCTTTGAATACAGTAAGTCCCCTACATAGGAACCTTCAAGTTGGGAAATTTCAAAGATGCGTCCTTGCTGTGCAATACAAGGAGCTTACTAATGAAGACCTGATGGAATTGGAGGTCCATAGAAAGGACGAAGAGAGACAAGAGGAAGAAGAAGTAACTGAAGAACTAAGAGATTCACGTTGCAGGAAATAGCAAGGGGATTTACTTTATTTGAGGAGGCACTGTTAGTTTCTGAGGCACAGGAACCGAACGTAGAATTGTACACGAAGGTTGCAGCAGCCGTTCAGTATGCAATCCAGGGCTACTGTGTCATCTATGACGAGAAGAAAAGAGCTACTATCCAGAAACACTGGATCATTTTTTCAAGAGGGTAGAACTGAATACAGCAAGGAACCAGAACCTGTGCCATCAATGTCAGGTGAGTGAAATTGCAGCTTGCCCTCCGTCTCCTATTGCTGATGACCCTTCAGCTCTACTATCCGCCACCTAGTCTCCCTCCTCCAGTCAGTAACTCTTCCTGCCTGTCATGATGCCAGACTCTGTATGCCAGCTGTTGTACTATACTACTGCACTTTTCAAGGTACTGTACTGTAAGATTAAAAATGTTTTCTTTATTTTTTGTATTTGTTTTTTATGTATTATTTGTGTGAAAAGTTTTATAAACCTATTACAGTACAGTACTATACAGCTGATTGTGTTAGTTGGGTACCTAGGCTAACTTTGTTGGACTTACAAATGCGCTCTGGGAATGGAACTCATTCGTATGTAGGGGACTCACTATATTATATTTTTAAATAAGGTTTTTCCATTAAGAAATATGCCATGATCATCATGGAATATTTTTTAAAGGAAGGAAGGAATCCCTATGGACCCACCAATCACAGACAAACCACTGCTGACATTTTAGTGAATTTTCCTCATGTTTCTTTCCTGTGCATGATGTTTTTGCATAGTTGTGAGCACAATCTATATAAATTCTATTTTGTTCCTATAACATTATAATTGTTTACTGTTACAAAACAATTTAACATAAACCTATCATGTGAATCATCCATTATTTGCTTAGCCAATCCCCAATGCCTAGTCAATTAAAAAATTTTTTACAGGTAATAGTTTGCTCTGAGAAATGTTGGTATATCCCTATAGAACAACGTGTAATCCTATACAAGCTGCTAATGAGCAATAATAGCTATGTCAGTAGCACAGGAGTTCCTCTAACAGGTGTTAATAAATGATTAATATTCACTAAAGAGGCCACCTTGGACCACATTAATAATTGAGGAGACAGGTACAGTCATCTTTACCTTGAAAATTTACCTTACCTGGTATAGAAAACGTTCCAATTGGTGTTTCCTTTTCCTCGTGTTTACAGTATGTTGACCATGTGTGTGTGTTTATATGCACATGTGTATATGTAGATGTGTGTGCCTGCATATTTATAATCAGTCATCTGTATCTCCAGCCCAGATGTTTCTTTTGACTGCCAAACTCAGATCCAATTGGCCTTGCAAAATCATTACATACAAATGAAACCCCTCATCTTTCTCAATCAAACTTCCTCCTCCTGTTTCCTATCTTGAGTGATTTACAGCCATCATACCAGTTACCAAAATAGATTCCTAAAAGTCACTCTATGCTCATCCTCCCTCCCTTCATTTCAACCAGTCAATTCCAATTTTCTACTGCCTTAAAATCATTGGTTACTCCTTCTAACTCTCCATAATTGTTGCTGCCTCAGTTTGGCCCACAGCCTATTTCACATGGGATATAGCTATCACTTCCCAAGTTTACCAATGACTTCCTTTTTGTTAAACCCAATGAGAATTTGACACTTCACCACAATTTGACATTGTTGATGAATTCCTTCTTGAATTTCTTCTCTTAGTTGTTGGGACTCTAATTTTTTTTTCTTACCATCTGACTAACCCTCAACTCCTTTCTGTGCTTTTTTTTTTTTTTTTGCGGTACACGGGCCTCTCACTGTTGTGGCCTCTCCCGTTGCGGAGCACAGGCTCCAGAGGCGCAGGCTCAGCAGCCATGGCTCACGGGCCCAGCTGCCCCACGGCATGTGGGATCCTCCCAGACCGGGGCACGAACCCGTGTCCCCTGCATCGGCAGGCGGACTCTCAACCACTGCGCCACCAGGGAAGCCCTGTGCTTTTCTTGCTCAGCTTTGCTCAATTGTAGTCTTTGATATTCTTTTATTTTGCAATATCCCATGCTGATCTTACTCCATCCATGGCTTTCAATTATTTGTCTATGTAAGATGTTGACTCCTAAATTACCATAGCAGTCCAAGTCTCATCTCTAAGATTTATATTTGGATACCTTACTTCAATACCCCAACCTCAAACCCAATATATTAAAAACTGTACCCTTAGGGAGATCAGCTCCGTGCTTTGCGACCACCTAGAAGGGTGGGATAAGGAGGGTGGGAGGGAGACGCAACAGGGAAGGGATATGGGGATATACGTATGCATATAGCTGATTCACTTTGTTATACAGCAGAAACTAACACATCACTGTAAAGCAATTATACTCCAATAAAGATGTTAAAAAACAAAACTGTACCCTTTGTCCCCACCTCACCCCCAAGAAAACACAACTAAAAAAACACTGCCTATCATCCTGTATTTTCCCTTTTCCTGAACCAGCTATATAAATGATCAAGCCAGAAACATGTGTCATCTTCTACTCATTTTTCTGTTATCAACTACATCTTGTCATCAAACAATGCCAGTTCTAACTCCTCAATATCTCTTTAGCTTAACACTTGAATAGCTAAATAAGAAATTGAAATCTAATCCTCCTAACTTAATATTTATCTACCTCAAAGTTACCTTCTATATAATTGGCATAGTAATGATTCCAGGTAGAAATCACTGCATTTCACCTTGCCAATGATACACAAAGTGATGCTGGGAGGGTTGAGAGGGAAGAGAGAGAGAAGGGCAAAATATGATGGTAATAAAATGTTTCCAGATATCTTTCTTAGTGTTGTCTCTGAAATCTCACCAAATAAGCCCAAAATTTATGTTACAACATTTGTTTGATGCCTATTTAAACTGTTTCACTGGACATTTTAAGCTCCCTGAAAGAGATCAAGTTGCCTTGTCATAACTAAACCTCATGCTCATTGGAGCTTACACTGGGTAAACTTTGCAGGGGCCCAAACATTGTAGGATGACTTGGGAAAATGGGATGGGAAAGTTTTACTTAAACTGAGTGAGAAGAAAAATTCATGACCATTTTGGTCATTCCATTTTTAGTTTATTAATAGGATAAGGAAAACATCACATTATAAATCAATGTTCTGTTACTGAACTGAACTTGGGTCTGCTCATCCAATGCACAGTAAAGCTAATCTACTGACATGAGATGGTGGTGAAGTAAAGTATAGTGTTTATCGCAAGGCACCAAGCAAGGAGAACAGGAAGCTAATGCTCAAAAGACTGGAACTCCCCAATGGCTTTTACAGAAGGGTTTTTAAAGGCAACATCAGGGGTGTGGGCTGCAGGGTGCCTGACCAGCTTGTGCACAATTCTCTGATTGGTCAATGGTGAATTAACAGGGTGCTGTTTCAGGAATCCCTGAAGATTCATTCATTCCAACTGGTCTGGGGTCTACACTCTGGTGGTCAGCAGTTTTCATCTTGGGGGGGAGGGTCTGCTTTCTGCAAAATCAACTCAAGGATGGTTCAGGATATTATCTATAGCTGTTAAGGAGGAACTAAACGTCCTTGACTTTATTTTATGGTTAAACTATTATTATTTAGCCTTGCTTGACTGTTTTCCTTTGTTTCTGCATTTTCTCAGTTCTCTGTTGAAATCTGCTCTTTGGAACTTAGGAAAGGCCTAGGTGGCTAAAGCTCTTCTACAGACAAGGAGCAGAGGACACCAGGGGTCTGTCCCTGGGAAGGTCCTGCAGGGTTTTGCTTGGTTTCATGTTGAACAACATTAATAAATAGCCAAGTAAGCAAAGGGTTAAAAGTGTTAGCTAAAATGAATTTGGGGTGTTTTCAGTTACCAAATTTCCAGAGGTAAGGGGGAGAGAAATCTGGACCTATATATCTACATGATTTGGGACTTTTTCCTTTTTAAATTTAGATGCCAGATTAAGAGGTCACCTGCTACCTGACCATTATAATTTTCTGTCATTACCGTGAACTGGGGAAAAAAAAAAAAAAGGATTCTTTTCTTTTAATTAGTCAAAATTCTGTGTTTGCTGTCCCAAACATGCTGGAGACATTGCTTAAAGACTCATGAGCACTAGCTCTGCCCCCAGGAGACTATGAAATTGGGCAGGTCCCTATACCTCTGGGGTCCTCAGTTCCCTGCAAAATGAGAAAGCTAGACTCAATAATCCTTAGGATCCCTTTCAGATCCACCAAGCTAATGGTATATTCATTGCAACTGCTCCTGAATGAGGCCATGATTTGTATCCAGCTCTAGTGCTTCAGTATTGCTTGTTATGTCTATGAAACTGCTTCATCAAAACATGACGCACATGAGCACCCTCACACCATTTCACACAACAAGGACAAAGGGCAAACCTCTACTTCCAAAGGAATGACATAACCTGTCTCTGAAGTGGTTCACATCATCCTCATCTTTGAACTAACAAATGCTCAGAAAACACATAACCATCTTCATTGACATTAAGGCTGTGAGAGGAGATTCCCAGTCAGTGCTTGGGACTTGGAGAAAAGCATTTAAGAAAAGGCCATCTCCACAACTTAATAGTGAAATTAGGGTGCAACACCCATCACAAGGATCCCTAACAACCTCCACGATTTCTTTGCTAGGAAAAGAAACCAAGAAGCTAGTAGTGGTATAATACTCCGCTGGACACATATCCAAGGTCCCAAGCAAAAACAGGTACAAGCTTACTGAATGGAAGGGCTCTTCTTCAGTTGGAGGTAGGCTGGGTTCCAATTCTTTACCAGCAGGTCGTCTGAAGGCCAGGGCAGCCTCAGACACCAGGTCAGGGATACTGAATTGCGCTCTGCAGGGCGCCGCCCCGGACGGGGCCCCGCCCCTCACCTTGCCTTGGCCGCGCTCCGGCCGCGAAGGTGCGTGCGGCGCTCGGTGATTGGCGGCTGCCCGGCGGGGCCAGGCTGCCATTGGCTGCCTGGGCCTCTTTGTTCCCGGTCCCCGCCTCAGGCCGTCTGTAGCGGACTGGGCGGCGGAAGTTTGACGGCGCCAGGCGAGTGGATGCGGCAGCGGCGCCGGAGACCCAGCAGTTGTCTCCTAGTACCTGCAGCGGTGCCGGAGGCCAGGCGAGCCTGGGTGTTAGATCCCGGACAGCAGGAGAAACCCCTCTGACACACAGATATGGACTTGGAGGCCAAAGTAAAGAAGGTAGGGCGGCGCGGGCAGCGGGGCAGCGGCCGCTTCACCTGCGCGGGGCGCCGCCCTCTGGCTGCCAGCGGCGGGTGGGGCGCACGGGCCACTGGGCCCGAGCCAGCTCTGGGTCTCCGGAACCCGGAGCCCAGGTACCCGACCCTCCCGGTAGAGGGGATCCCCGGCGGCCTCGCAAACTCCTGAAACCTGGGAGCGACGGAGAGTCGTGCGCGCGCGCGCGCGCGAGGGTGGCACGGGACATTTCTCCCCGTCTAACCACGTCCAACGGTTGGAAGTGTTAGAAACTTTCCTTAAGATGTTTCAGCTGCGCCTGTGCCTCCCTAAAAGAATAGGATGAGGTTAGGGCGCGTTAAGGCGAGGCTGTGACACTACTTCTTCCTGCCTCAGGAAGTTCAACTTTATTAAGCCTTTGTGGTTTGGGGTCACTGATGTGACTTTGACAGCTCAGACCTCCTCCCCGCCCAGCTCGGCTGTCCGAGGCTCTCTAGAGTGAGCGTTGATTGAATGCGCTTCCTTCGCACCCGCGGCTGGTGATAACGTGAAAGGTGATGATGTTTTTTATTTTTTTTGGTCATTCATTACTTGACTTCCAAAGCACTGCCTCCCTCTTCCAAAGAAAATGTTCTCCCTGTTTGGCAGCCATCCCCAAAGGACGATTGTCACCAGTGGTTTAGCTCCAGGAGACTTTTCCTGCCTGGCTGCCCTCCGGGCGTCAGTACCCGCGGCCCTACCTGAGCCGCTCCCTGATTTGGGGAGCCTTACGTTTCTTGGGAGAAAGGGGTGGGGGACCACACTATGTCTGAAAAGGAATGCTGATGTCACATTCCAGTGTAACGTTCGGTGTGAAAGGTCTCATTCCAGGGAATTGCTCATATTTACTTTGCGGTAAATTTAAGCTAGCTGCTCCTTATCAAATAAGGAAGGAAGTTTTGCAGAGAGAAAAAGGGGAAAAAATAGAACCTAATTTTCTTCTCTTGCCCACTGTGGGTTGCCAACATTGCCATTATTTCATCTTCTAAAGACAAAGTTCCTGACCTGAGCATTAATTCTGTTTCATGCCCAGAACTGGATTTTTGAAAATGTATGCAAGTGCAAAATAGTAGGTCAGGAGGCTGTTGAAAAATGAAAACCTGCGGTGGGAAAAAAAGTTTGCCCCTTATGGCTAGAACCGGCACTCAAAACGGAATCCAAGGACGGGAAAACATAGTGTAAATTCTGACAGTCCTGATTGCATTCTGTTATCTTCCAGTTTGGTTTCTTATTTTCTTTGCTTTTAGATGACACTAAAATTTTTTGTTAATTTTGCTTGCTACTAGGAAAGCATTTTGTTTGCTGCTAATTAGTCTTCTGTTGATGAACACTTCTTATTTTGTTTTTCAAGTGGGAAAGAATGGGTAATTTAGTACTTGTCAAAAATTTGGGAGGTCTTGTCTATGCTTAAACATATATTGCTTCAAAAATTACTTTTTAAATGTCAACATGCTTTGGGAGGGGAGGAATGAATGCGTGAAGCACAGAGGATTTTTTTAGGGCAGTGAAACTATTCTGTATGCTACTGTAATGGTGGTTACATGTCATTATATATTTTTCAAAACCCACAGAATGAACAACACCAAGAGTGGACCCTAAAATAAACTATGGACGTTGGGGGATGATGATGTGCCAGTGTAGGTTCATCATTTGTAACAAATGTACCACTCGGATGTGGGATATTGACACTGGAGGAAGCTTCGAAAGGGAGTAGGGAGGTATATGGGAATGCTGTCCCTTCTGCTAAATTTTGCTGAGAACCTAAAACTGCTCTGAAAAATAACATCTACTTATAAGAAAAAAAAAATCAACATCCAAAAGTGATTTTGAAATTATTTGAGACAAAGAACAAGTAATTCTGAGGGAGAAAGTACAGAGTTAAGAATTACATGTGCTAGGAAGGGAAAAATCCAGACATTATTTATAAACAATTTACTTAGTTTTAGAATGTGGATTATAATAAGTAATGCTCTTGATATATGGTGTAATTTTTCTCCTCCATCTCCCCTTTACTTTAAAAGGTTATCTTTTCAACCAAGAATCTTATCCTTCTCTCTAATCCTCCTTCTCCCCTTCCCCCACCCTCAAGAAAAAGGATTCCATAAGTTTAAAGCTTTTACAGACAATACCATGACTGTAACAAATCCTTGTTTCACTACTTTGTCATCACTGGTGATTCTCAGGACAGAGTCCTTAACTAGTAAATTGCAAAGTACTAAAAGATCCCAAAGTTGTCCAATTTGACTGCCAACCATACCCTCTGTGTCTGTGCAGGACCCTAGACAGACTTAATGTTCTGTGAATTCAACAAAATGTTTCCCAGCACAAAGAATTTAGAGGTCCCAGGAACACATTTCATAATCTCAAAAAGAAACTTGCATTCCCTTTAGAAATTGCTTTCTAAGACACCAGAAGAAGGAAACATTACAAGATCATCTCTGATCTATGATCAGAGCCTTCTTACCCTATTTTGGTACCTAGATAGTTTTCAGGTCTCCCTTCTTTTTGACTTGGGTATACAAGAAAACTAATAGTTTGAATGTACCTTTTAAAAAGCGTGGTTGTAAGTTGGAACAAAGACACAACCATTTAAGTAAAACTAAATTTGACTTCTGGTTTAAGATACATGGCATTTTTTCCTTCTAAAACCCTTGTACTGTTGTTTTCATAAGAAATTTTCTCCAGGCAGATGATAAATGTTACTTTCCTTTCCCATTAACATTTTGTGTAAAAAGAATTAAAAAGGGTTGTCTTTATTTCACAACCACCTAGGTGGATGATACTATTATAAGATTCTTTGTTTATAAAATGAGAACTTGGGTGTCCATATCATTGGCATAAATTTGGATTCATTACCAGTTAAAACACACAGTCACAAAGGCAAGGAATTTTTATAATTAGATTTTACTATATTTTGTTTTGTTTGAGGTAAGTGAGCTGTTGCTAGGATGTGAGAGCTAGTTTGGTTATACAGAGTTTTTGTTTCAATAATATTTTAGAGTAGAATTTGACTTTTACGTATTGGCCCTGTCGTCTGAGTTATTTGTCTAGATCTCTTCATTATAATTGACTTCGTGTAAGTAGACCCTATGTTTGCTTGGAAAAAGCAATGGACTTTGAGAAGCAGAAAGAGAGTCTCATTTTGGTGGTGACTGGTAGATCATGGCCCACAGCCAGATGTTTTCTTCTTTCCTTTCTGTTACTCTTCCATGAGAATCACTTTTTTTCCCTTTAAAAACATACCAGAGAGAAAGAGAACTCTAGTAATTTCCCTTATGCTGCCTGGAATTGCTGCAGAGCTTTAAATTTTACACCTTATTCATTGTTTGTCTCCATTCTAACCTCCATCTTTTGATCCTTCCTGATGTCTTGCATTTTTTTTTCTTAGGACTCTTTTCTTTGTTTCTTTAATTTAATTTTTAAAAGATGAGATGTACTTTAAAGATTACAAGTCACTAAAAACCCCCTTTCTCAGCATCCAAACATGTTTTGAAAGCTTCTGTCATTTGCCAAGAAAACAAAATGAAACCAAGTGATTGCGCTTGGAAAGAGTACTGAACCACAAAGATTGTTTCCATTAGAAATTAGAATGAGCCTTTTCTCTAAGGTGGCCCCTGATTGAATGGAAAAGGCAAGTAAATGGTGACCTGGAGGCAGAAATCTACAGTTGAATTCTCTGCTTGAAGCCATTCTTTCTGCGAGAATCATTGGCAAGGCTTGGGGTAATGGGAGGGCAGCGTACTTCCAGGGCTTTACCTTAGAGGCAGTTACTCTCTCAGAACAAGTATAGAATAAAGTGGTCCTCAACGGGGCTTTTCTCTCTTCCAACCCATAGTATCAGTCATTACATTAATTGGATATGAAAAGTCACTTTCTCTAACTTGGTCTGAATATTGGTTTGAATAGAACTGTAGTAGGTTATCTATTGATTTTGTTCCTTAACTTTATCCTATGAAGTAGAATTAGTGATTTATGTCTCTGCTGGCTGTTAGCTGTGTACCATCATCTCTCTCCTTGACTTTGCTTGCTCACCTTCAATACTAAATACTACTCATCTTTAAAGACACACTCCTTACCCTACCCACACCACACATCACCCTCCAGGTGATCTTTCTTCTTGTTCCTATCTGGATGGAAAATCTCTTTCTTCTGTATTCCCAAAGTATGTCATCATAACTCTTAGGACATTCATCACTTTCTCCCTCTAGATTATAGTCTTCTTCTTACCTAGATTGCAAGCTTCTTGAGAGTGAAATTCATATCCTGTTTATACTTGTATAGTTATTTTGTTTGCTGTTCAAAGCAATTTATGAAGTAGATCTTAGCCTCACTTTAAGGATAAAGAAACTAAGGCTTAGATGCATTAATATGAAACTGGCAGAACCTAACTGTGATCTTGAACCATAGTTTTCAGAATCCATGCAACTCCCATCATGCCACCTAACCTGAGTCCTCTGATATCCTTTGCCTTGATCACTACATGTATGTTTGAATGAAGTACCCTAATATAAAAAGAGAAATAACCTGAGGTCTGTTTCAACATTTTTTATTGGTTTGTTTAAAGGAATTATATTGGAAGAAATGGTTTCTATTCCAATAAAATTACCACCCTACTGGTTTTCTACATTTTATTTATACTTTATCCATGGTTATATGTATGCCCTTTAGTGTAAGTTGCCTTTGACCTTCTTTGCACGGAAACAAAGTCTAAATAAGTAAAAATATCATGAAAAGGAACTTCTGCGAGACTTTTACAGTCAAAGAAATTCCATAAGCTCCAATAATATTCTGGACCGTATCTTCTGGATTCTTCCAACTTCCCAGCTTTTGTTGGGAGCAATGATAATGCTGCCTCCTAGCTACTTAATATGGTTCTGAACAATAGCGACCCTGCTTTTGTCTCTCTGCTTTGGGATTTCAACCAGTGACATCTGGAATTGTATAGAGGCACTCATGGTTGGCCTGTTCAAGAATCTGTTCTACCTGCTGAAGCCCAGACTTGATAGAAAGCCTTACACATAGCATGGTAGGCTAAACCTCTCTTTCTCCTAGCAGCAAAGTGCTCAAAGTGCCACTGGAATGGCAGACCAGGCAGCTTAGAATAGAGCAGTTAAAAACAAAAAAATAAGTTCAATGCTAGGAAGAGAACTGTTCATTAAAGAGCTACCGAGAAGCAGTAGGAAACACCAAAATGTTGAACTGTTTTGTGAGGCTCTCACTGAGCTCTAGGATGATACCAGCATTGTGAGCACGAAATTAACATCATGGACCATCAGGGTTACTCTGAGGGGCCTATTTAGTAGAAAGAGAATGATAAATTGGTAAAAGAGTACTACTTCCTATGTTCTTTTTCTGAGAACCAGAAGTAGTTTGCCCCATGCTAATCTGAATATGTTTTTTACAAACCAGATCACTACAATGTGTTCAGAAATTAGAAAAGGTCAGTAAGTGCCAGTATAGGTAAAGAGCTGTAGTAGTATACAGAAAGATCTTCTGTACTATATCAGCTTTCTCACTCCTGTTTATCAGTATGATATCATTAAATTCACTCTGGGCTGAGAGTAGATCTGGGTCCACTCTAGTTTTTGTGATCTTGGCTACTTTGGATTTCAGTTTTCATATCTATAAAAATCAATAGGGGGGCTTCCCTGGTGGAGCAGTGGTTGAGAGTCCGCCTGCCGATGCAGGGAGCACGGGTTCATGCCACGGTCCGGGCAGATCCCACATGCCGCGAAGCAGCTGGGCCCGTGAGCCATGGCCACTGAGCCTGCGCGTCTGGAGCCTGTGCTCCGCAACGGGAGAGGCCACAACAGTGAGAGGCCCGCGTACCGCAAAAAAAAAAAAAAAAATCAATAGGGGAACCAAGTGATTTCTAAGATTTCTTAAAACGCTGTTACTCTTTTTGACTATGGAAAACATTATAGTTTACCAAGTATAATAGTGTTCCACAGTGCTTAAAAATCATACAAGCCAAGAATATATAAATATATGTGATTTTAATGAAATGGCATGTATATACTCCTGTGAAGTCCATGAGAAAAATGAAATAATTTTTTTTCATAGATCTTAGCTGTTTTTCAACTTGTTTTTACTTAATTAGTTTGCCTTTTAAATATTTGTGGGGATTTGAAGACATTAAGTTTAATTAATTTAAATCTGTAGTATAAAGCTTCAAAGGCATACAAACTGCTCTGTTAGCATGAGTCAAATAAGCCTAGGCATGATGTATCACTTTCCTTGGTACTTAATTACAGGAAAGTGAAAAATAATGGAGCTTTTATTGTCTTTAAAAGTTATCTCTCCCCAAATAAGATGAGTCATTTAAAAACTATGTGAGTAATTTATGTGCAAAGCACTGTTCTAAACTCTGGGGGTATAGTGTGAACAAAAAGGCAAGGTACCTTGTATTATAGAACTTACGCTGTTGAGAGGAATGATAGAGCAAAAAAAAGTAAATGAAAGTAAATGACAAAATAAATGATAGAAAGTAAGCGCAAATGGGATTATACCCCTTAGTGAACTCTTTACAGGTCAGGAGTACATTAGATTTCCAACACAGAATGTCCTTTTTTTTTTTTTTTTAATAAATTTACTTTTTTATTTTTGGCTGTGTTGGGTCTTCATTGCTGCATGCGGGCTTTCTCTAGATGCAGCGAGCAGGGGCTACTCTTCCTTGTGGTGTGTGGGCTTCTCATTGTGGTGCCTTCTCTTGTTGCTGAGCACAGCACGGGCTCTAGGTGTGCTGGCTTCAGTAGTTGTGGTGTGTGGGCTCTAGAGCACAGGCTCAGTAGTTGTGGCGCACAGGTTGTGGCATGTGGGATCTTCCTGGACCAAGGCTCGAACCCATGTCCCTTGCATTGGCAGGCAGATTCTTAACCACTGCGCCACGAGGGAAGTCCCAGAATATCCTAATTTAGTGGTGATTCTTGGTATTGTTTCCCGGTTTTGCAAACTTTGTAATTAGGGGTTATTATTTATCTTAAGTAATGGCAAATGAAAAAGAGATGAGAAGGTAGCTTTTATGTATTAGAATATGAAAAAGCTCATAATTAGATAAAGCTAAAATATTTACAATCTTACACCTATAAAATACACAAACTGTCTTTTGCCTGATTACAAATGCTCTGCAAGAGTCATTCCTGTATTGCGTTTACTGTTTATAGTCATTACTAATTTTTGTTTGGTAACTACTGTCATGGTACCTGAAAGAATGACTTTTAAAAATCTGTTTATTAGATCATTAATATATAGTACATTTAGGAAATTATTTTGCTTTTTACAAAGTGGTGATGTTCAGGGAGCATTATATAAATTATGAATTAAGAAATCAACTTTTTCAAGGAGAGGAAAATAGAGAAAAGACTAACCAAATTCAAAATGGGTTTTAAAACCTCATATATTTTCAAGATCTTAAGGAAAAATAGTTTGATAATTGATAAATTCACCCCTAGTCTTTGAGTAAAATCCATGTATTAAAACTTGCCTTAAGCACTGTTATTAGAGGATTAAATTTAGAGGCTATGCTTTTCAGCTGTCTAGCTCCAATCTTTGATTTTCCTATAAAAGAGCTCAAGTCATATTTGGTTTCGCTTATTTTTCTAAGTACCTGATCTACCTAACTCCCTACTTGAATAATAGGAAATTAGATAATAATATGCCTGACTGTAATTTTCTAATGAAAGTTCATGCTGTGACCCTAAAATGACTTTTTAATTACTTTTCTTTCTTTCTTCTCAACCACTTTAATCACTGTTCATTGCCAGTGACAAGAACATTAAGAAAGAACAGAAGGTGATAGAGGAAAGAACGAAAAGAAACTTACTTGGTATAATTTGGGAACAGTGCTATGAAAGTGTTTCATGTTTCTATCACAATGAGTATTTAGCTATAAAAACTGGTTGATTCTAGGTATCATTACTTTTATTTCAGTCATATTCAACAAAGGAGAAGAGCATAGCTCAGGATTGCCAATTTCTCTTATCCTTGGCTAGTCTGCCAAGAAAGCAGGACTGCTTGGGTTTGAGCATGGCTTGAGGCGGGGAACTGTAGAAGCCAGGCATTGAGCATTGCTGAGAGCTTATCTGCCAAATGACAGCCAGGCTCCCAGTATATAAATATAATTAATCTCTGAATGAGGCTGGATCATCCTCAAATCACAAATGATTCAGCCTGTGTTTATTACAGTGACATTCTGACCACCATACAGATTTTAAAAAGGGGTTTCAGGTTGTCTGTTGGTTATAAAGGTTCTTATCTGAACAGTGAGCCTAGCAAAAAGGAGGCTGAAAGCCTAGCACCAGTGCCTTGGTGCTGAGTCCATTAATAAGTCTGCCGCCACCATGAACTTGCCTGTGCTTTGTTTGAAGATGAAGTGATATCATGTTTCATTGCAAAATGATTATGCAAATGTTAGGTGGATTTTTATTTCTGTAAGTGTAACATCATAGAAGTCTTGATAGAATGAGTCACAAAGTAAAGGTAAAGAATATATTTCCTTCCTGGGGTACTGGCCTACAATAAAAATAATCGGGGGTTAAACAAAACAAAGTCACCCTCTGTTTTTCATAGAGAATATTAAAAGTTTAGTTTAAATGTAAGACTACAGAATCTCAACTCCTTTTCTATCAATATTACCTGTGGAGCGTGTATCCCCCAAAATACTGTGATGTCAGCTTTGGTGGATAAAAGAAGGAAGGTAGGCAAGCTAGCTAGTGGGCAAGACATGTACGTTAACTACAGTGCTAGATAGAATGAAATAAGTGCTGTATGCTGTAATACAGTGTTGCTCAGAATATCTATGTTGAAGAACCATTTTTTCAAAACTCTGAATCTGTCATGGGCCGATACTTTTAAAACAAAAAAAATGAATTACTAAAGGGAAAAAAAGACAAATACGAGGCCAATTTAAAAAAAAATAAGTATATCAGACATAAAACTACTGTCAAATTACTTAACAATTCCTAATTGCTTTCTCTCAGTTTCTTTCTATGTCTGATCACAGACTGGTAACCAACAGTTTGCAGACTGCCACACTTTGTAGCAGTGCAATAATAGGAATAGACAACTACAGTATCCCCCCCCTTATCTGCGGGGAATATGTTCCAAGACCCGCAGTGGATTCCTAAAACCCCAGATAGTACCAAACCCTATATATACTGCTTTTTCCTATACATACATACCTTTGATAAAGTTTAATTTATAAATTAGGCAACAGTAAGAGATGAACAACAATAATAATAAAATAGAAAAATTATAGCAATATGATATAGTAATAAAAGTTTTGTGGATGTGGCCTCTCTCCTTAATTAACTTCTTCAACTCTGCCACAAATTCAGCAGTGGCTTCTTTATTGGCAGACACGGCCTCTCCAGTAATTTTTATATTTTTCTTTCCAAACCTATTCCTGAATCTTTATAACCATCCCTTACTTGCAGTAAATGCTGTTAACACATTTTAGAGGATCCCTTGCTGAAGTCTTCATGTGGGCTCTATTGCTTTCTGGTGCCACATGTTACTACCAACTGGAACATGTTTTCTGTTTGTGTGTCCCACCCACAAATTTAATGTCTTTCCCATCTTAAATAAGCAATTAGCATGCACTGTGTGGCCATAACTTCTGCAGTTTGAGGTGCGACAGCAACACTAACATGAATTTCTTTTTCCTTCTTCACAATTTCATGGATAGAAGATTCCTTCTTACCATAGATCTTAGCAGCATCAGCATACAGTTTTTGTTTGTTTGTTTGTTAAGTGGAGAACTTTCACCTTTTCACTTAAAGGAAGCACTTTAAGGCTCCTGTTTGGCAGATCCGAATTGCTAGCATCGCTGCTTCTGCACTTGGCCAGCGATTTTTATTTTGGCTGGCCAAAAATTTATTCTGTTATTTCACTAACACTTTGCAGGTTATTACAGTCTATAGTTACACGTGACACAGCTGTAAATTCTTCCAGTTTTCATGAAGTTCTGTCTTCAATCCACTCTTCTGTAGAAGCAAAGGAGCATTCTCTAGCACTGTGAGTTTCATTTTCACTTTCCGTATCAGAATAGATCACTAAGGTTTTTTTGTCTTTTTGTTGGTCTAATATTCACATCATCTGAATCAGAACTATATTCTGAAGAACTATCATTTTCTGAGACACTAGTATATATGTCGCTCAGACAGTCAGAGAAAGTATCTGCATAAAATTCACCGAAAAATTCTTCTTCACTCAACATTTCGCAATGCATCATTTTTGAAAGTTTTACGTTTATAATATACACAAGATTGGAACAAAAACCTAACGGAGCAAAATGGGAATGATAATGACAATCATAAGTTGTATAATGAACCCTTGATCAATTTTAAGCTCTAACAACTTCTCATGTTATGTTAATTGTACCACTGTCTAAAAACGTATTGATACGTCTTCGGTCAAAAACGTTCCGGTAACAAAAGACGAATTAATACGTCTCCAGTCAATAATGTGTTTAAGTAAAAATAAGGGTTACTTGAACACAAGCACTGCCATGTACTGCAACAGTCAGTCTGATAACCAAGTTGGCTACTAAGTGACTACCTAGCTGGATAAACTGGACAAAGGGATGATTCGTATCCAAGGCAGGACTGAGCAAAGGCTGGAGATTTCATCACGCTACTCAGAATGCAATTTAAAACTTAGGAATTGTTTATTTCTGAAATTTTCCATTTTATATATATATATATATATATATATATATTTTTTTTTTTTGCGGTACGCAGGCCTCTCACCGCCGCTGTCTCCCCCCACCCCGTGGAGCACAGGCTCCGGACACGCAGGCCCAGCGGCCACGGCCCACGGGCTCAGCCGCTCCACGGCACGCGGGATCCTCCTGGACTGGGGCACGAACCCGCGCCCCCCACACCGGCAGGCGGACCCCCAACCACTGTGTCACCAGGGAAGCCCTCCATTTAATATTTTTGTATCATGGTTGACCGTGTATAACTGAAACCATAGAAAGCAAAAATGTGGATATGGGGCGGCTACTGTATTATGAAGTTTCAGAAGCAGAAGTAATTTAATTGGGTAGATTGGGAACAACATTATGGAGGAAACAACATTCAAACTAACTTCTGTAGGATAAATAAGGTTTCAGTAGGCAAAGAAGGAATTCCAGGAAGAATAAATAAATGAACCAAAGAAACAAGGCTGCAAAAAGTCGGTAAACCCTTGGTATTCACACCATAACATTTTCAGTGTTGACGCTTCTAAAACAAAGCCAAGGTACATGATCTGTAGTGATTTGTGACTTTCCTAGATTTCAGGTTTGAATTTAGGAAGTGTGCCACTGAGCTTGTACAGGAAGCTAACCTACTGCTGAGGATCTATATCTTTATCCTAATCTTGATTCTTATTTAATACACTTTGTCATCTCTTGAGGTAGAGGAGGAAATTTCACTGGAATCCAGCTGATATAGTCTGGGCTTGGTTCCAAGCTGTGGGTTGGGACTACGTTGGCTCCCCGTATCTTTCATCTTCCTTAGATCATTGGATATCTTAAGCAAAAGTTTGGAGCAATAGTGGGCATGTCCAACTGCAGGAGCACATTTTAAGCCTCTGCTTGTGTCACAGCAGTCACATGTCCAAGTTCAAACTCAAGGGGAGGAAAAGTCCAGTTTAATGACTATGAGGCAAGGGTGTGGATGTTTAATAACTACTTGGGAATGAAGAATTGGGATCATTACTTCAGCCTATCACATATTCTATAGTGGGATTTTTTTTTTTTAATTTGGGGGTGTAAGTATACTTTTCTGAAGTTCTCTCATGTATCAGGAGTCCATTCTGGGAAGATATTCTGCACAGTTTCATAGACAGCTGGTATTTCAAAGCAGGGTAGTTTTTGACCCTTCTGAAAAATTATAAAGGAAAATTGACCTTGGGGTATCCTTTACTTGATTTTTAGAGGGTTCTTTTTTTCATTTAGTCACTCTTCTGTTAGTTTTGAGACTAACAGACTTCTCCAAATTCATCCCAGCTAGATCATATGATCTCCATGTGAAGAAATGTAGAACTCATTTCTTTGGAAAATGTCAAGTTGCCAAAGGTTTTTAAGAGGAGTTAAAAAATCTGACCTTTGAAATACTACAACAGATTGGAAATAGATTCTACAGATATTCAAATGATGCCATGTGTTAGACTCTGCCAGTGGTAGCAGAATAGAAAATTATCCCAAGAGAAATAGGCAGAAATTAATGGTAGAGGGAGGCAAGACAGATTTGAGTGGCTTAATATCCATATTTCTTTTAAGATGTCACAGGTAAAAACAATTGAGATGTTATTTGTTGGCACTTTTCTCATGGACCAGATGAAATCAAGCCAGAGGATGGAATTATCCAGTGGACCACTGTTGCCCACTCCTCTGGAACACAGGGAGTTTAGAGGGAGAAGAACAGAACTCTCATAGGTTTGAATCCCAGTTTGACACTCCCCTAGAAATCTGGACAAGTTTCTTAGCCTCCTTGGCTTTAGGGGACTTATCGGTAAAACATAGATAATACCTCCTTATTGGGTTATTGTGAGATTAAATAAAGTAATGCTTGTAAACACTTAGAACAGTGCCTGACATATAGAGAGTACTTGATCAGTGTTATTATTAATGTTCTCTGATCGGTTTTGTTTAGTTATCTAGACCTTAGTATCAATAAGTAAATGTTGGGAGAACCAGAATTACAGGAAGGTTATCAGCTTTAGAATTCTGGGTTCAGTCTTAGCCTTGGCACTTACTGGCTATGTGAATTTGGCAAAATTATTTAACCCTCTAATCCTCAGGATCTTTATCTGAAAATGTATTGCAGCCATCTAGCTCACAGGGGTATAAGAATAATTGACACGAACATTTTAAAGCACAAAGTATGGTGCCTGCACATACAATAAATAGATGTATCATAATCATTATCAAGAAATCCAATTTAGAGGGAAGAAAATCCTGCATAAATCTTCAAACCATTTAACAAGCACCTGAATCTATCATCAAGAATTTTATGACAACACGCTTTCAGAAAATTATTGATACTTGATGCTTTGTTGGACAGAAAGAAATATTTAAAATTCAATAACTGGAATTTATTAAATTACTAGATTTCATTTTTTCCTTTTTATAAGTTGTAAATTATTTTGATTTTAATTTTTTATGATAAAAATTTATAAGTGTTTCTAGTACTTGTTTGAGTACATGCCATGTGCTAGTCATTATGGGAAAGATTTCAAAGCTATATTAATTAGGTTCCCTAGCAGGGGCACTTGATTTAACATTACCAGGTACTTTGGTCCAGTATAGGAAATAGGTATGTTTTCCTGAATAGAATCTTCCTCAGAGTTTTTGGGGTAAATTGCAAAAATGGCTACAATTCTTTGCAGCACCTCCCATTAAGAAATGGAGTCTATTTTCCTACCCTTTGAATCTGGGCTGCTGGTAGACAGTGGTAGAACTGATGTTGTGTGTGCTGCAGGCTGGGCCCTCACGAGGGCTTGTTTGCTTCTAACTACTTTATTGGAACCCTGCTACTATCATGTGAACTAGCCTAGTCCAGCCCACTGGAGGATGAAAGATGACATAGAAAAGATGAAACATCTCAGCTGAGTTTCCCCTATATTAGCTGTCCCTAGCTCACCTGAAAGGTGACTACGGATGTAGTGAGCCCAGCTCAGACCAGAAGAACTATCCAGCTGAACCCAGTCCAAGGTGTTAAACTGCAGAAGCATGAGCAGAATATCATGACCGGAAACTACAGAATAAATGATTGTTATTTTAAGCCATGATGTTTAAGGGTGGTTTGTTAGGCAACAGATTGTAACTTATACCCCCTCTATTGCTAGGATGTAAGTCTTCTCAGCCTCCCACAGTGAAAGCTATGGAAAAGGTCTTAGAGAAGGCTTTTCTCATTCAGAATTACCCTCATAGCCCTCTGTACATAAGAAAGAGTAAAGAATCAGGACACTGTAGCTTCCCTGACATCATTGGTCACTTGAGAATGGGCCCCCTTTCTAACCTAGTCAAATCTAATTTTGATTTTGAAAGTTGTCTATTTCCCCTGAACCCTAGACAAATCTAAGATGATGTCTGTGTACCTTTTGTAGTGACAAAGTCCTTGGGCTATAGTTTAAATATAGAACAAAAAGCATGTGAATCTAAACCATTTCTCTAATAGATCAAAAATCAGAAGATGGATCAAAAATTAGTTAAGGCACTTATGTTTACACATCATATAAACATAATTCATTTTTTCCAGAGTAAGGGATGGTGTGAAAAGGCTGAACAGTAAGTAAATAAGCATAAGGCATCTGGCAGTAGGGTTTCTGTATCTCTCCCTTCCTTTCCCAGTTTCCAAGACCCCTATCTGTGCTATAAGACTTTGTTTTTGCTCTTAATACACCTGAATGCCAATCCTGGGCAAAAGTGGAAAATGAGAAGATTGCCTTTTTGTGCCTTGTACCCCCAATTTTCTGTGAAAGCCTTCTCTCCGTTGGGCTTTTCTCTCCAGGTTCCTTTGGATGCTCATGATTCCCTGGGCATCCTTCTCTAACAGCTCTCTCAGCCAGTGCCACAGGCCTTTCCCTTCATTCTGGCTCTGAAAACATGCCTGTACTGTCCTCTTTTCCTGCATGTGCTCTGATTAGATAGGCAATTAGTGGCAATAATCACTTAATTGTATAGTTATCCTCACCCCACTCCTATAACAGGTTACTCCTAAAGAAATAATACTGTAGCCCTTAGGCCTGGTAAACAATGATGGTAATATTCAAGTTTTGGGATATGCAGTCTTATTAAAGGCTTCTCAATACACAGCACTATCTGTGGAATCCACTCTTTAGAGCCAGCTGTGGAGGTAGTGACAAGACCAAATTAGAACTGTTTGTCATGATCTAAATTCTTTTAAGAGACTCCTACAGATGGCTTTTGGAATCAAGTTTTTAAAATCCCTTTTATAGCTAATAATTGGGAGTCTCTGAGACCTGTGTATAAAAGCAAATGCATTACGGAGTCTATCCACTGAGCCAGAGCTCAGCCTATCCTAATTAAGAAGCCATTTCATCAGCAATTGTAGCCTGTGACATTTTTATAGCCTGCATTGTCTTTCTCAAAGTAACAGAGTTAGGAGGAGGCCCTTTTTGAGTAGAATTCGCAGAAGAGGTATTCTATTGGTGAACATCTCAAGTGACTGCCTTTAGGTAAGAGTTTAAAAATAATTTGATAGTAGTCAGTTTGAAAAACGTTTATAAGGAGCCAGCATAAACTGAACAGACACAATACATTTCTTTTTGTAATTTGCTACCTAAAATAAGTGCAGTCTCTTAAAAAAAAATCTAAATTATTTTGTCCCTAATAATACGGTGAGGATACATTAGGTTTCGAAAAAGTAGACAGTACTGAGAAGTTGGTTATGAACTGGTGACTATAAATACTACCTAATTTGAATCAAGTAATTTACATTCTGATATCACAAAGAAGTGCTATATATTTTTTCCTTTACTTTCCATCACCAGAAGAGTTATGTAATAGAATAAGGTTTTTATCAATCTTTTTCCAGTTTTATTCTCTATTCATTAAGGAGGACTATGACATATAAAAATTGTGAAATTTTTCTCTTAAATATATTTCTAGAAATTTCTTGCTAGTCAAACCTGGTATTTTGTATTCTGGTTTGTGGCTGTGTTCTAAAACACAAGTATGTGTGCACACAAGTGTGTATGTATATACATTGAGATGGTTAGAGAATAAGACTTAGAGACTAAAAATCATATTCTACCCTGTCTTCTGGAAGACTGTTCCCTGATCTTGACTGAGTGAACAGTTAAATTGAGGTGAATAAGAGCATTTATAAAGGAATGAGCAAAGTTTTGTTTTACTATGCCCGTTGGGGTGAAGACACATTTAAATATTTGAAATGGAAAAAAATAAAGTCAGGGGTTGTAGATAAGCACACCCTATATCCTCTCCCTTTGTAAAGTCTGTCATCACAAATCGCTTAGTATTTAAAATCAAAACAGAATAGAGGCCGTGGTAGACAGTCTCTAAAGTGGCCCCCATTGATCCCCGCCTCCTAGAATTCATACTCCTGTATATTCCCCTTCCCTTGAGTGTGGGCTGGACCTGGTCAGTTGCTGCCAAGGAATATAACATGGCAGATGTGATGGTATATCCCTTTCAAGATTAAAGACTGCAGCTTCTATCTTGGGTACTCTCACTCTCTGTGGGATCACTTGCCCCTGGGAAAACCAGCTGCCATGTCACAGGTGCCAATGTGAGAGAGCTTAAAAGTGGATCTCCTTCCAGTCGAGCCTTGAGATGACTGCAGCCCTAGCTGACCCCTGACTGCAACCTTGCAAGAGGCTCTGAGCCTGCCCACCTAGGTAAGGCACTCCCACCTGCCTGACCCACAGAAAGCTATGAGATGACAAATATTTGTTATTTTCAGCCCCTAAGTTTTAGGGTAATTTGCAATTAATACAGAGGTTTTCCATTATAAATCTAGGAATTTAATGATTTAAAAAAAATGAAAAGAATTATTGCAGTTTTTGCCTCATTATGTAACCCCTGGACACTGCATAAATGTATGGATTCGTTTCTATAATGTAGTAAGTAATTTTGAGTACTAGTGATGTCTCCATGTTTTGAATAAAGATCTTTCAACTCTGAGATTCAATTTGTTCGTTTGTATTTCGTTGTTTCTTTTAAAATGTTTTTTTTCTCTTGCTGTAACATTGGAAGAGACCTATTTTGCATCGGGACCCTGGATATTTTCCTTGACTCCTGACCCATTCTTTTGAGGGCCCTCTTGTGTGCGTGATTAATCACCTCAGGGCATTCAGTGTTAGTGCAGCTGACACAGGTTTCTTATAATCAGTCTCAGGTTTGTCTAGGAAGGGGAGCTCCTGGCTGGTGACGAATAAGCAGTCTTTCAGATCAAAATCTATTGTTCTACAGAAGTTACAGATGAGGCATATTACTCATTTAAATTATTACTTATCTTCAAAGTCTCATTTTGGAGAAAAAAAGTGGTGACTTTATAGTCAAGAGCTCAGGATTTAGAGTTAGAAATGCCAAGATTCAAATCTCAGCTCTGCACTTGGCATATTGCCAACAAGATAGCTGGGCAATCTTAGACAAATTTCTTGATCTCTCCAAGTCTCAGTGTCTTTATTTGTGAAATAGGAGTGATAACACTTTCCCACAGGTCGTCTTGAGAGTTTCATAAGGTAATGTATGTATTGTGCCTGGTAGGTATTAACATCTTAACAAATGGTGGCTGAGGTATTTTTACTACCACTTCCACCTTCACAACTACCAGTGCTCATTAAGAAAAAGCATAATTAGAATCGCTTCAAGGTATCCTACCAAAACTAAAATTCATTATTGATTCCTAGAAAAAAGCAGCAGGATCTACCTCTGATCTTCATCAAAAACGTTACCATATTTATTGAAGTTGTATGGATGTCTTAGGTGATCTGCTGCAATTTGATTACATCCCAGATCGAAGTAGACAGGTTGACTTGGTTACAGTCCTTGTATCACTTACCTAATACTGGTACTGACCTAAGAAATGTAGGGAAAGACTGAGTGGGAGTTATCTATTTAATTTGTTAAAGTTCCAGGAAGATTGACCCAGTACCTCCAGAATAGAATTTATTATAAACTACTTAGACTGAAAGATCACTTGTTTCCTTTTCTTTCCTATCACAATGATTTGTTAGTGATGATTTACTACTATGTGTGAACAAAAAGGTGTCAGTCCATTTGTCTCACAGTGGGTTTTATGATACAAATTCATCATGTAGGGCTCTGGCTTTGTACTTCATGTGCTGAAAAGCTGAAGGGATGTGGAAATGAATCCTAGAATCTGCTATGAAGAGTTTTATTCCCACTTACTTCTGAATAAGTGGTCTTGAAAACTAAAGACCCTTCATTGATTATTTTATTCTTGGCTATAATATTTTGATCTCAAGTTAAAATTATATTTCTTTCTATTTAAAAAATTTAGTTACTAAATATTTTATCTAACCCAGGGTCTTTCCATGTTCATGACCTATGTTTAGGCACTGGAGGTTAAGAACAGGCATTCGGCAATGCAACTGACATTGGGTCCATTAACAATTTTCTGCTTTAGTTTCTTCATCTGGATGAAAATGCAGATAATAATGAATAGTTTTCATAGAATTGTTATGAGTATAAAATGAGATGATCCATGTAAAAATCTCATAACCATGCCTGATAATATAATTGCTCAATAAATATTCGCCATTGCTTTTATTATCACCATCACCCCTGCCAGAACCCTTTTATTTTATTTTATTTTATTTATTTATTTTGCGATACGTGGGCCTCTCACTGTTGTGGCCTCTCCCGTTGCAGAGCACAGGCTCCAGACGCGCAGGCTCAGCGGCCATGGCTCACGGGCCCAGCCGCTCTACGGCATGTGGGATCTTCCTGGACCGGGGCACGAACCCCTGTCCCCTGCATCGGCAGGCGGACTTTCAACCACTGCGCCACCAGGGAAGCCCTAGAGCCGTTTTTTAAAAAAAATTTTTATTTTTTATTTTTCTTGTGAAAAGCAATGGGAATTCCTTGGGGTAAAGGTGCTATGTCATAAATAATTTGATAATTAAAACAAGTATTAAATAAATAGATAACACTTTTTGGCATTTCTCAAATCTCAGGCTGTGTAGCAGGCATCAGGAATTCAAATATGAACAAGAAACTCACAGTCCAGTGGGGTAAATGGATGTCATAGTATAGAAAAAAGGGACTAAATAATAGAATTTGAACCAAGACCAATAGGAATTCAGAAGAACTTTGCTGAGGATAGTTCAAGGAAGGTATCACCAAGTAACTGCTGTTTGAACTGGGTGTACAGAGAGTAGCATTTTACCAGATGGAGAAGAGGAATGAGATCCAGGCAAGGAGAAAGCTTGTCTAGAAGCAGAGCATGGCTGGAGGGGAGGGGTGTGAGGAAGGGAGCTGTAGGAGCAAGGGTGGTGCCAGGTTGAAAAGGCTTTTTTCTCTCTGCCAGGCTAAGACATGTGAAATTCACTGCACTCATTAAAAACATCTAACAAGGGGAATGTTATGATCATCTTTGGGTTTTATTAAAATAATTTTGGGAGCAGCACTATGACATTATATGAAAGGAGTGGTTAGTTTGGAGAGTATGTTCCCAGGTTGATGTGATAGAAGTTTGAACACGAACTGTGGAGTGGAGATGAAGGAGGAAACTGTAGGTTTTAGAGAAGAGACCAGAAAAGACAGGGACCTAAAAAGCATGGCTTAGACGAGGATAAAGAAGGCCTCGTGACTAAGTGACTGACTAAGTAATGACTTTTTCTTCATTCTTGTTCTCATGTATTTCAGACTTGAGTAAGTGAGAGATGGGAAGTTTTCGTTCTTATGATTAAAGGAAAAGATAACAGCAATTTTAGTAGGAATGATTAATCGTGGCTCTTAATCACAATAAATTATTCTCACCTATAAAGTGTTCTCACCTAAAACACTTGGCAAACTATAGAAGTTAAAGGATGCCTCTCTTTTTACTTTTAAGTCTGGTTTTCTATGCAACCTAACCTTTTTTTTTTTTTTTCTATGGGGGGTGGTTACTGAAAATCTTAGTAGATAATGTGAAACAGGCATTGAGCTAAAAATCTAAAACTGTTTAAAATCTGTCAGAGAGATTAATGAAAACATATCGATTTGGGTTTGAGTGGGGGGAACTTCACAGATTATACCAGGTTTCTAAAAGAGCCACGTGCTGAGAGGAATTATTTACATAGAAATGCAGTTCCTTTGTCCAGAATATTGATTCGTGTGAACAAGATCTAAAATGCCTAAGAGTGTAATATGAATGCATGTATGTGTACATATATATGTATAGGTAGATGAATACAGATACACATATACAGAGAGAGAGAATATATGTGTATTTCATATAATCTACCTTGGTCAGCTTCATTCCAAGATGATTAAAGAAGTCTTAGTAACACTTGCTTGTTTAGTAACCACATATGATTTTTTGCTCCAGAGGGAAATTTGGTTATGAAAACAGCATGAATCAGATGATCTCACCATGAATACTGAATAATATCTTCCAGACCCAAATTGTATCTAAATCAACTCAGACTGTGTTTGAAATACCAGATGTTCTCTACTCTTCTTTCCTCTTTCTTTAAAGTATCTGACATGCAGTACCCTTTCCTGGGTCATAAGGGCCACTTGAAATGTTGCCAACCTATCTGGTTGCCTGAAATTATGAATATGGAGAAATTGAACCCATTCCCATTTCTTACTCTAAAATAAGCAGGAGATGATGGATGTTTGGAGGCACAGATCATAGTGCTATAAGCTCAGTATCTGGATCCTATAATTAAGGATATTTTAAAAGTCTTATTTGTCTATGACTAGTGTTTCAGAATAAATATTATACGTCATTTTTATTTTTTCAAAGTACCTTGATAGGTATTCCTAAAGCGTGACTGTAGTTTTTCCAAATATAGTCAATCCAAAGAACCTGTTTTCTTGGACACCGAAGAAGAAAAATTAATCTGTCATAACCTTGTATTGATGCTGACCAGAATGCGTTACTAAAATTATATGAAGAAGACAGCTTTGGGACTTGTGTGCTTATGAAAAAACATGTGTTTTCAGGCACCAAGCATTGGCTCTGCAGGGAATACTGTATCACATTTGCTGTTGAAATAATTATGTGCAACAGAACTGTGTCTTATCCCTCAGAACGTAAATTTTTTGTTTCCTATGTGTACTTTATAAACTACTATTCCAAGCTGAATTCCAAATGATTCTGACCTGTAAGAGCCAATAATATATTAGCTTTCTCAAATAATTATTTTCTATTTAGTGTTTAAATGTTGAGCGGATGACCATGCTGAATAACAACTAAGATGAAGTTAATCTGAAACATGATTTTCAGTCATAACTTTAGAATTAAAAGGTGTCTTGGAATTGATCTAGTTCAATTCCTTCATTACCTAGATGAAGCCTAAAGAAGAAAAATGCCTTCTAAAATCACTGGACTTGGCAGTGATATAATACCTTGGGGCCAGATCACAGTTTTCCTGACTCTCTTCCAGTGCTCTTTCTACATTTTCACTGTTTAGCCATGTAATTCTTGATCATTTCCTTAATACCTGGTGTAGCTAATTCTCGTGATATACGACATATGAGCACACATATATTGGTGTTTATATTACTCCAAGGATCTGAACTTCACGTTCTAAGCAGCTAGGCTATCTTAGCTGAGGCTAATACTTTCTGGACTTCCCTTCCTCTCTACCACCTCCTCCCACACACCATGGGTATCATTAAATAACACCTTCCCTGTTCTCATCCCTCACCAAGAATTCTCCAGCCCAGAAACCTGGGCAGAAACTAACCGGTAAGATCCGGATGTCTAAGAGTAACAGCCATGGCTCTTGAGGAAAGGAGAAGGACCCTGACCAAAGAATGCAGTCTGTGCTGTGGGTAGGGGGAGGGACAAGGTATAGTGAGAAGAATTCTGGATCCTGGACTTAAGGGAATCCTGAACACAGAGTAAGGAGGAAGAGAAATTGGCTGAGCCCTTAGGACAGATGGGGTTCCAGACCCTCAAACTGAGACTAAGAAGAGTTGGGGATTCCCAGCTCCTGTGACCTCTGCCCAAAAGGTCTCGGAATAGGTCTTGAGAAACTGTGCCTAGGGCAGCTCTGGCTCTGAAACTCATTTTACTACAGAGTAAAATCCGTACATTTTACTTCATTTGATATATGTTTGACTTGTTAAAGGGAGGGTAGCAGATTCCTGGATGCCTAAATTGGCGTGGGAACAAAAGCAGAAGAAAGTTGCCTCACACCAGTAGGGATGTGTCTGCTGGGGTGCAATTTTATTATCTAAATTGGATTGAACAGGATTAGAGAACACATTGCACTCTGGATTATAACAGCCTGGAACTAGGCACATCGACGAAACAGGGAAAATGCTGGAGTGTGACCCACAGATCTTTGTTGTCTGAGTGGCTTTATGCTTTTGTATCCTAACTGAGGTTGATAAAAAGGGTAAGATTATGGAAGACGTATCCACCCAGTAAGTGGCATAAGTTAGAGATCTTCAATGCTGGGTGTCAAGGAGGTTGACTTTTTATAGCTTCATTTACAGGGGAAATTTAATGAAATTCCCTTAAAGAGAGTAAATTCATTGCCAGTCTGAAACTCTCTAATCACTTTAGCTGCTAACAGTGGTTTTGAAAACTAGGTGCTTTTTTGGTTTGAGTGTTGTTTTTAAATTAGAACTGCTTCCTTTGGGTTATAGCAGGAGAGAGTGTATCATATTGCCATGACCTCATTCCACTCTCTTTCATTTACTTGTTGTCTCTTTGTGATTTTTGAGAGTCCCCTCACTCCTTATGTCTGGGCCCTGGGGGAAGAGGAAAGTGTGTGTGTTTGGGAAGGTGGGAAGGGACATGTTCTTAAGGTGGTCACAAACCCAAATTGCAGGAAACAGCCTGTATGGAGATTAAGGTGACCTTCCAGGCAGGCCAGCCGGCAGGGGTGGAAGAACATTGGAGCAGTGCTTTCTGAGCTTTCCAGGGCAGACTGCAGAGCCCTTTTCTCAAATTACTGCTTTTCTCAGAGTCGGGTCTCCTGAAAACTAAAATAGCTAGATTCTTTTGTCTTTTGCATAACGCACTTTATTTCCGTGGGTCTCCCTAACCCTGAGGTTTGGCCAGCAGAACTTAAGAGGGGCTCTTGCCCCCCTCCCCCCATTCTCCACCCCACCCCCATTGCCTGCATGGCTTTTCTCTAAAGCTTCCTCCTTAGAGTATCATCCTTTCTCTGGGAATGTCTTCTCTGTTAAATCTGGTGGCCTAAGACACCGTACCAAATTGTTCAGGAGATATATTTCTTCCTCAGGAAAAGGAAAAAAAGAGAGAGAACCCCACCTGGCCTGCTGCAAGGCTGGCTGTATCACCTCTCAAGTACTCTAAGATGTCCTCAGCTCTAACCATCCCTCTTCTGTCACAGGCTTCAAATATGGTGTCCCCTCTGCCTTGAATGTACTTCCTCCTCCTCTTTACTGAGTTAGATGTTGCTCATCCTTTCCAGCTCAGTTCAGCTATCACTTGTTCAAAAGAGCTTTCCCAACCTCCCTGCCTGATTCAAGGCTTCTCTTTATAGAGGCCTCAAACTCATCTCCACTGAGACGTGTTGCAGGAGGCTTGGGGCCTGTAGTTCTTTTCCTTGAAGCAGAAATGAGGCAGGGAATCTTTTTAGAAAACGGAAGGGGTCCCACTGGGCACCCTATAGAGTCTGCCCCAGCAGCACTAGCACAGTGCAGCACAAGTCAGACTGGGTTTTAGGTTAGCTTGCTGTCAACTAGCTGTACGACCAGGAGCAAATCAACTCTCCTCTGAATTTTAGTTTCCTGATCTCTTACACCAGGGGGACGCCTAGGCCTGTCCCGCACTAAGAATATGTGGGGCACTTTAAAAGAGTAGATGTTCATGAGACACCACCACCAGTTCTAATAATTCTAATAAATAAACTGATAACCATTTTAAGAAGATTGAAAAGCAGGTAGGAAAGAAACAACTTGCCCCTTTCCAAGGCTGACTTTGTAAATCAGCAATGAGCTACACTGAGGCCTTGGTGTAAAATCTCTGGTGACTAATTGAGGTTCTAGTTACATTAGCTGAGCTTCCAAGTTTCATTCAGAAATACAGAATGAGATGGTATTGGTCCAGTATGTTTCTGGTATTTTATTAAGGCCAGTGTTGCTCAAACCAGATGATTTAGATTGGAAGGCAGGCAAGAATTTGTTTAGGTGGCCATTTAACTTAGAGGCAGAAGCATACTTAGTTCTCCATTATTATATAAGCCAGTAAATCTTTGTTTCAGGATTTTATACACACTTACATATAAGTTTGTGTATGTCTGCCTGTTTTCTTTCATGGGATAAGATGTATTTCTTACTGTGAATTATGTACAAGAGAGTTTGAAGCAGCTGATTTAAGCTAAGCTATGTGATTAAGCCTTAATAATGTAATCTTAATTTTCATTTGGGATCAGAGTTGAGCAGGAGATGCATGAAACACAGTATGAGGCAAATCCATATACCAGGAGGATTCAGGATTGTTACCTCTCCTGTAATGGAAAACTAGAAAGGGCTTGAAAAAGAATAGACCTCTTTTTAGATTTGCTGTTCATTTTACTGTGGATATCGTAATGGAGAAAACTCTTTAATTATGTTCCTTGCAAAAGACCAGAAAACTAAAATAGCTAGATTCTCTCTGTCTTTTGCGTAACCCACTTTATTTCCGTACTGTGAACTATAATGATCAGTGACAAGGAAATAATTTGATTCTTTCAAAAAAAAGTGTCTAGTTTTAAAGTATACAATTTAGAGAATTTTAAATCTTTGAAAATTGGTAATGGAGACATGGCAAAGGTGACAAAGTTTAGTTAATGCTGGACAGATTTTTATCCCCTTTAGAAAGTATTCTTGAGAGGGTATACCTTTAAAATATTGTAGGTTCTCCTAAGCAGCTGGGTGGACCAGCTGGTTTTGAATATGCCCTTAGTTATCGTAAGAGGATGTGGTCATTTTCTTCAAGGAAAAATGGAAGGGCTTCATTTAAACTTCAGGGCATGGTCAAGCTGATCTTTCAAGAAACAAGTTACAATGTGGTTTTGATTGCACAGGAGGAACACAACTTGGTCAAGCTACAACAGGGAGCCGCTGAAAAAAATCTCTCATCTGGCTTGAACTCTTACTCCAGACACTAGGCAGTAACAAATTTGTCAGCAGTCACTGATGTGATATTTAAGCTACAGAATAATCGAGGCACTGGTGATTTGCCAATGTGCTGAAGCAAAGCCAGTCAATCTTTTTTACTCTAGTCTCAATAGTTGGGTAAAAGAGGTTCCATTGCCTTCTTGTGTCCTTCCCTCATCTGCACCCCCCTCTTCTGCTTATTAAGTCATGTCTCAGGAGTTCCAGAGGGTTATTGTTCAATACGGGAAAGGGAAATAGTCTGCTATAATGAGGACAGTAGTACAACCCCTCCACCCCTACCTCAGGCATAAGAGCACAGACCTTGGAATCGGGTAGACCTGGAGTCAGATCTCTTCTCTACCATTTATTAACATTTTGATCTTAAGCAAGCTCTACAGCCTCTCTGAATTTCAGTTGTCATCTCTAAGATGGAGAACAATATTGCCTACTTTATAAGCATTTTATGAGGTTCTGTAAGATTTCAATGAGATAAGTACTTTATCTCTATTCCTGGCATTCAATATGTTTGTTGTTGCTATTATTATTATATTTATCAAAAAATAAAATAATATTAAATTGTATTTCCCTAAATCATTTGCATATTCCATGTTTGCCAAAAAAATATGTCATTTGGGGCTAGGCTTGCTTTCCGAGCTCTGGCTCCTCTGACTGCTCCCTGTATCTATTGTATACAGGGCATGAAGTGGCCAAAGAGATGAATTCATGACTTTTTGTCACTTGCAATATTTGTAGTCTTCTATGTAGTTGTATTCTAATGCTTTTCTATTCATGAAAAAAAGCAATAAGAATACAAAGTATGTTGTGTGTGTACTTGGAATCGCCATTTAGTGTACCTGGGTGTCATCACTGACTAAACAATGTGACACTCATAAAAGATTTATTTGCAAGTTATATCAACAGGAGTGGTAAATGGAATTAAAGGTATAATTTATTGAATTTTTAAAGATTTTTTTAAAAAAATGTAATAACAGGTTCACGTTGTTTTCTCTTTAACAGATGGGCTTAGGACATGAGCAAGGATTTGGAGCCCCCTGTTTAAAATGCAAAGGAAAATGTGAGGGGTTCGAACTGCACTTCTGGAGGTAATGTTTTGAAAACCACAACCACAATAGTAATTCCTGCTTTTTGTCACTGCTTCCTCAGACAGCAGAGATCGCTTACAGGCTACCCAGCATGGTTGCTAAGTTGTGGCTCTGTTATATTCTTTTCTAAGAAGTAAAGCTATTCTGACTTCCCATCATTATTCGAGCTAATTGGGCCATAGTAACTATATTTAGAATTGTTTGATTTATTTGCTGTTCTTCAGTTTCCCTATGAGACTGAAATACTGAATACGTCTCTTTTCTGAGTGGCAAATAAGTTTGTGGTAATCTTGAAGGACTATTTTGTGGTAATCTTGAAGGACTATTTATTAGTTATTCTTTTGTTAAAAACGTATAACTGCACATCTCATCTGTACATTTGCGATAAACAATAAATATGATGAATTGAGCAGTCATGTCCTAGTTCTCAGGAAATTGACTTGAATCTAGGTCTTTCCAAAATTTTCAGCTGTAAATTTACTACTGAAAAACTTTGAAACACTTAAGTTTAAAAAAATAATTCATCGCCATTGTTTTTGTTTGAATCAAGTGCCTATATGTGGAGGATGAATGTTAGTGGATCAAAAATGTGTATTTTGTATAGCTCTTATTTGCATGTTTTTTTAAAAAAATTATCATACATCATATAAACCTAAAATTGGTATTTTAAACCTGTTCTTTTGAAGAACATAAATGTTCACCAGCGGCTGTCAAGACCGTAATAGTAGTTTATAAGTCTGTTCAAAGTTAGAATTAGCACAATATTGCTAGAAGAAAAATATTAAAACGATCAACCATACATTATTAGGATGGACGCTGCCTGTTGGAATGAATCTTACTTGAGAGCCACTTTTGTACTGCGTAGTTCCATAGGAAATGCTCTAGAATAAAAAATGTCCTCAGCTATTGAGGTTGTATACAGTGCAAGTTAAAGGAGAATGTAAAATAAAATTTGGGATATTAGCCTTTTTTAAAAGCTCATTTATTTAGTAAGTTTTAGGAGACAAAGACAGTTGTTTTAAATAGTGAAGGCAAAGGAAAACCTTAGCCCTCCCCAAATGATGATACAGTTCTTTATCTGGAAGGAGCTAATATGTTCCAGGGAATTTCAAATTTACAGGACTTTAATAGCTGTTCCTGTGCTGCCTCTTCAAGGGACATAGCAGTTTGTCAATATGTCTGTCACGTTTTAGAAAGGTAAAGTCACTAGACACAAAATAGTTTTCATGGATTAGAATATTTCAGCTCCTAATGTGAGCGCGACTCTCATTTGTACTGAGTTTTGTGGAGAGCTGCACTGCCCTCTGCTGGGCACAGTGCTTGCTTCACAGTCTTAAAATACACTCTTTTTAGTTTGACTATACATTTGCCAAAAACTGCTGATGAGATTTTTAAAGCTCATTCCTACGTGATGGTGTCTTTTCTCTAAAGCAGGTTAGTTTATAGTAGTTCTTATTTGCTCTATGTTATTTTTGTATTGTAGATAACTATCATCTGATATTTTCAGATAAAAATGTCAGATAAGAACAGATATCTATGGCATGAAAATCACTTATTTATTTTAATTTTTCCACACAATCTCATCTCCTTACCTGGGTATTGTCTGAGAATCTGCTAAGAGCCATAAAAGACTAGGGCTTTGTCATGGCCTCTAATCTAACTTGGGTTTATATAGTCTGTCCAAATGGTGTTACTTAGTAGTGCTGTCTTATTCCTGGCATTCCAGACACATTTCTCAGAATTTCTGATAATTCCTTGACCTTTTCACCACAACTGGAAGGCTTGAGGGTAAGTGCCTTTACCTCCAGATGAGCCATTTTCAGTACAGTCTTTGAAGACCTTTTACAGACTTTCTAAGGCTGGTTGTCCTGAGTGTAACAAAGATTCCAGGTCTGGTCCAGGGCCACAGAACTTCAGGGCTGGGACTGAAGTGGACATGGGGTCTCAGGATCCTGTCCACTTAGCTTCCTCCTCCATCTTCACGGTGACCCTGGACTTCTGAGACCCTTAGGGCCTCATGGAGCACATTGTGAAAATCAGAGCCTAATTATTCTTCACTGTTATTAGTCTGGCCTTCTATGCAGCCACAAGAATGGCCTTTTGAAAATGGATACTATTATGTACTTCCCAATAGCTTAAGAACCTTCAGTGTTTTCCCACTGGAGTTGATCCTTTAAGCAAAGTCTTTGGCCTTTGATGTTAAACCTCAATATCTGGCCTCTGCTACTGTTCCAGCCTCGCCTCCCATTTCAGGCACCTGTGCTTCAACTACTTAGACACATGCTGTTTCCTGAAATTTCTGTGCCTTGCCTCATGTTCCCTTTGCCTGGAAAGACCCTACATCTCACCGCCTGGAAACAAAAAGTCCTTCCTGTTCTCTTCAAGTCTTAGCCCAAGCACTATCTCTGAGAAGTTCTTTGCTCCCTGTATTAGTCAGCTCAGGCTTCTATAGCAAAATACGATAGACTGGTGGCTTAAACAGCAGAAGTTTATTGTCTTACAGTTCTGGAGGCTAGAAGTCCAATATCAAAGCATCAGCATGGTTATCAAAGCATCCTCACCAGAACCACTTCCTGGTTTGTAGATGACCACCTTGTGACTGTGTCCTCACATGTCCTTTTCTCTCTGTGTGTACATAGAGAGAGAGAAAGATCTCTCTCCTCCTCTTGTTATATGGCCACCAATTGTATCAGATTAGGACCCCACCCTTATGATCTCATTTAACTTTACTTCCTAAAAGCTCTGTCTCCCAATACAGTCACATTGGGGGTTACAGCTTCAACATAGGAATTTGGGGAGGGACACAGTTCAGTCCATAGCACCCTCTGTCCCTGCTTCCACACACTCCCAAGTAAA
Source organism: Leucopleurus acutus (assembly GCF_964270905.1). Taxonomy (NCBI): domain Eukaryota; kingdom Metazoa; phylum Chordata; class Mammalia; order Artiodactyla; family Delphinidae; genus Leucopleurus; species Leucopleurus acutus. Next base: position 75,645,815 of record NC_139144.1, read on the forward strand.
GTAAATCATTTCCCCCCTTAGCACCTTGTACACTTGTAGGAAGCCAGGAAATAAATACTGAGACCTCATTTTCTTCATCACTTAGACTTCCTGCTGGTGCTTTCCATTGCTGGGGACAGGGTAACACACTGCTTCAGTCCTTAGGGGTCAGCCTCCTAGGGCACAACACAGGGTACTGTGCAGAATGGATCTAGAGAGTGAGTGGAAGAGATCCAACAGGCATGACTGTCTATTCAAGGTGTGTCTCGAAAGTTGTAAAAAGCTGAAAATGAACTGTTAGATGTATGGAAGTTTAGAGTGGGACTAGTAACTTAGCTAGCCAAACCTCATTTTACAGATCAAAGAACTAAAACCCAAGGGAGTTAAAAATGACTTGTTTGAGCCTATTAGTTATTAATAAGAAATATAATACATGAACATCTTCTGTGTCACACACCAATAAACACTTATAATAGTTTTCTGTTGCTGCATAACATATTGCTACAAATTTAGCAGGCTAAAGTAACACCTGTTAATTAACTCAATATCCATTTATGCTTTAGATCAGAAGTCTAGGCAGCTTAGCTGGAGTCTCTGCTTAGGGTCCCAAAAGGCTGAAATCAGAGCGTTGGGTAGGTTGAGCTCTAATCTGGAAACTCTGGGGTCAGAATCTGCCTCCAGGCTCATTCCTCAGGTTGGTAGAATTCATTTCCTTGCTGTTGTAGGCCTGAGGTCCCTGCTTCCTTGCTGGCTGTGATCCAGTGGCTGCTCTCAGCTTCTAGAAGCCACCACATTCCTTAGCACTTGGCAACCTCCATCTTCTAAGCCAACAACATTGCTTAGAATCCTTTCTGCACCTTCGATCTCTCTGAATTCCTCTCATGCTCCCAGCCAGAGAAAACAATATTTTTTAAGGGCTCTTGTGATTAGATTAGGCACACCTGGATAATCTCCCCTTTTCCATATAAAGTAACATAATAATAGGAATAACACCAGGGGTGAAGGTAATGGGACAACTTAAAATTCTGCTTATCGCTTTATTTACCTGATTGTACCTAATCCTCATAATACCTTTTGAGATAACTGGTAGTATTCCTGTTTTATATACAAGAAGTCAAAGACTAAGAAAGTTAAATAACTTACTAAGCAAGGCTTATGATGGCAGAGCTGGAATTTGGACCCAAAACTTGCCAAAACCTTCCTTATCACCGCCTTTCTACAGGATAGAACAGAAACTCAGAACCATCTTTACACTCTCCTGCCCAGTGAACTGTGGACTGCACCAGACTATCCACCCTACATGTGGCACTTTTGCGGCATAGACATTTTGGTGGACAATAATATTTTAACTGTGAGCTCTCCTTTTTTTTCAGTGCACCAGTAATTACAAGACCAGAGAAAAATAAAAGGTTGAGGAGACCTGATACTTATCACATAAGAGCTACTATCTTCTGTGCACACTTTTAAGTAATATTTAGAGATAACAAATATTTATGAAATGCAAGGCAGAAACCTAAGATATCAAAGAGTTTATAGCCAATTATTTCATATCATTGGAACCACAGGTTCTTTATCATATAAGTAATATAATTATTTGTTTGTCTTATCCTTGATAAATCCTTCCAATAAAAGAGTTACATTTTACAAGAAAAGTGTTACTTGAATATAGCATACATCTGTCCGGAGAATTTCTGATTGGGTTAGAGCTGGCTGAAAACTGAAAATTCCCCACCATAAATGGATTAATGCTTGTGCTGAATTCTATAACAGAGGCCCACGCTTAAGTCCATATATGTATATCCCTGTTGTAAAAGGGCAGCTTCCAACTCTTTTAAATTATTGGTTTATAGCAGTGCCATGACCATTCCTTTAAATCACTGTGACTGCTGGCAGCATGTCAAAGCACTCCAGTTGCTACTACTTGCCTTGGAAAAATAATAATTTTTACAAATAGTACTACAAAAATAATTTCTCTGTTGAGGAGATGAGGGATAGTTTCTTGACTGCTTTCAGCCTGAAACTGTAAATCTATCTACTTTTCTGAGGCAATGCTTTTGGTAAATTTTGGTACTCTCTCTCATGGACTTAACTCAAGAACTCTGAAGTTGTAATGTAAAATTTTGAGAACACAGTTCTGATTTGTCATGCGTATTAATCTTTGCATGTGTATGTGTTAACAGCATTAAACATTTTTGTACAAAAACTTTTTAGTACAAATAACCCTCCTCCTCCCACATCTTAGAGCTTCCCAGTCTACCAGTCTACCCTCACATCTTTTTTAGAAAGTCATAAAAAAGACTGTTTTAAACTAACTTAACTCAGAATCCCCCCCACCCTTTTTTCCCTTCACACAACTTTAATTAACATCCCATGGAGAGCTTGGGGAGAATTGCTTTAGGGCAGTTTAGAAGATTTAGAGGTAAGACAACTGTGCTAAGTATGGGAACTGAGTTATATACTCTCCCAAACTGCTATTGAATTGGAATAGCTCAAATAAATTTAATAAAAATAAACTAAGTCTACATATATCATCAGAAGTTATGTGTGAATCATCTGAGGAAAGATACTTTACAAACCTTACAAACATAGCCCCTAGCACATGGATACTGAGCTCACCTAAGCCCTGTTTTTGTTTTGTTTCCGGTTGGCATAAAACCAATTTTTTAAAGTTCCTTGTTTTCTTAAAAGGGATGGAATCTGGGTTATTTTAGACTGAAATTAAATATATTATAAATGTCCCACTCGTCCTCATGCCTTCTCTTAGATACAAAGATAATGGTATCTCTTTCTTCCCTAATTCCTTAACAAAATTCTCCTTTTAATAAATTTATTGGCTAGTTTCCAGATGACTTTGAAAGTTCTTAAATGATATTTCTAAAAATAAAATAATTTTAACTTAAATATGGGAGATTCAAATATAAAACACTATAGACTAAAATCCCAAGAAAAGGATTTAAAACATTTTTTTAAACCTAGATAAGTAGTAGATGGCACACGTTTCCACATGGATAGCCCTTGGCACCTGGCCCAGATTTTATGGGTTTATTTCTTGCCTAGTGGTTTGTAGCTGTCCCTTTTTATTGTAGAAATGGAGCTCTGGTATTAGGAGTCTGGAAGGGATGTGGTCATTCCAGCTCCTTCAGTGATGACAACTCTGACTAAAGGAACCATCCTACCCTTCTTGAGTCACATTCCTGCCAAGTGCTCTGTTACTGCAGGTTACCATGCTGGCATAAGGATGCAGATGAGGCTAATAATATATTGGGATTTTCAAAACTATCATGAGTCAATCATAGGTTTTCCCCACTTAGAAAACTGATAATCAGGCATAGTCTGACTTCTTTAGCTACTTCTTTTTCCCTCATCACTGCTGCTATTGGTGTAGTGTTTTAACCTGATTTTTCTTGCTTTAATAAAGGTATTTCAGGTGGGTGAAGGGGTGGACAGGGAATATAGATTTTCTCAGAATGTAAATATTCCAAGAATAGCCAAGATGAAAAATAAGAAAAAATATAGAGATGGCTATTATATCACTGGTTAATATACCTCTTTTATATAACATTTTCACAGTAAATATAATTTACTTTAGAAAGCCCACAGGCTTTATTTCACTTACTCTTTTACTATTTGTCTTTCAGACTCTAGAATCTAACTCCCCTCATTTCATAGCATACATATTGTACTGGTGTAGAACTGGATAATAAACATTTCCAAAGGAACTCCAGTATTCATCACATCCTTGTAAAATTATTACTTCCTTCTTTAGTGAACCACTTTGCTAATATTAGGATGCATGCCATAGTTCACAGCCATATAAGGATCTATTTATCTATATTAAGAACTAAATTCCCAACCCACCTCTTTACCCTCAGGAAGGTGTGATTTAAAACTTGATCCAAAAGCAATGTGATAGTTTTATGTATAATTATATTGTTTTTGTTAACTGAAGAACAAGAATGAAGAAGATACTGTAGTAGAATAGTATGCTCCTTTCCACTAGATGGAAGTATGAGATAACCAGATGTAAGAGTCTTTTATAGCTGAACTGGAATATGCAAACTCTTCAGCGAATTCTTACCAAATAAAGAATTCTGACCAGTGTGTGCACACGGGAAGTATTTAGCCTCTCTACCTTCATATCTCTGACGCTCTGTCTCTTTCCTTCTCTCTCTTTCTGGGACTGTATAAATCAGATCTAATGTTTTCAGTTTGCATACCTCACCTTAAGAAAACAGGACACAAAAATCAATAATTATTTAATAATGTGTTATTTGGCAAAGAGTTTTTTAGTTGTTTTGTTTTTTGCTAATTTTCTGATGTAGAGAAATCCAATGATTTATATTAATTTTAAATCCATAAGACTTATTAAACTCTTAATGATGGTGATAACGTTTTTATATGATCAGTCATAGCATGTGTGGTTAACAACAGTTTAGTTTCTTCCTTTCTGATGAATCCTTATGACTTGTATTTCTCTGAACTTTCTTACTGCTTTGGTTAGTAACCACAGGACAAAATGAATGAAGTCACGATGGCAAGGTTGCTTTCTTGCTTCAGATCCTAAAATGAATGCACTAAGTGTGATGGATGCTGAGTCTTGTGGGTTTTTTCCAGAAACCCTTTCTAAAATCCTAATTCCCTTCTACAGCTAAAATTACTTTAAAATGTAATCAGAAGAAATGTTGAAATGTATTGAATCCTTTTCCTATATCTGACGGGAAGCAAACATTTACCTTATCAGTTTCTGCTGTTATCTTTATTTTCCTTCTTTTTTACTTTAGGTTTAGTCTGAATTTTTCCTAACTTCCTGAATTAAACACTTAGCTTATTAATTTTTATTCTTCTTTCTAATTTGAGCATACCTTAACTATAAATTTCCTCCTCAGCATCCCTTTAGTTGTGTTCTACAAGTTTCAGGAAGTAATATTTTTGCTTTCTTTTTTCCTAAAATGATTTTGGTTTTAATTTCTATTGTGATTTTTTCTTTCAACATTGAATTTTTTAAGAGGCTTTTTAAAAAAAGTACTTTGTAGTTACATTTTTGCTGATGATTTCTAACATAATTGCATTCTGTTCAGATAATGTGGTTGATGATGTGTCCTTGGGCATTTCTTGAGCCTTGCTCTATGGCATAGTAGACTTTTAGATTTTCAAAGTGTTTCAAATACTTATTAAAAGAATGTATGTTCTCCAATCACTGGATATGATATTTTTATGTGTCTGTTAGATCAAGCTTGATAACTGTGTTATTCAAATACTCATTTCTAATTTTTTTAGTCTCACCATAATGATGGGTTTGTTCATTTATTTCTTATAGTTCTGTTACTTTTGCTTATATATGTTGAAGTTAGGTTATTAGGTTGTATTAAGTTCAGAATTGTTATATCATAGAAGTGTTTTTAAATGTTTGTTACAATGAAGTGACTCTATTAGTCATTAAAGGAAAAAGCATTAATTGTATGATATTCATATAGGTATCTAACTTACATTTTGTTGGCATTTACCTGGTTAATCTTTTTGCATCTTTATACTTTCATCCTTTCTGTGTGTTTAAACTTTAAGCATTTCTTACAGACAGCATATTGCTTAATTTTGTTGTATTATCCTTCTGAAAGCCTTCATCTTTCAGCTGGAGAAATGGGTCCATTTATTGTGACTGTTGATATGCTTGGGTTATATCAACCATCTAATTTTTGCTTTCTGCATGTCCTAATTGCCTCCATTTATTTTTTTCTCCTCTCTTATTTGACTAATTACATCTTTATACTTTCATTCCTTTTTCTTTTAGTTTAGAAATTACATTTCTTTCTTTAGTTATCTAGATATTTTAACATACATGTTTAACCTCTAATGTTAATCTATATCTTCAGTATCTTCCTGAACAATATAAGGATATTAGAATGTTTTTTTAAAACTCAGATTCCTCCCTCTAACTTATATGCTATCATTGCCCTGTATTTTAGTACCAGTACATGTTTTTAACCCCACAAAGTCTCTCTACTCCTCTGTTTTCCTCTGTCACCTTTTCCAGCTTCTGCTCCTTTACCAGACTCCTTCCTGAGTCCTCATCTTCTTCCTCTGCTCTTCCCCCAGGAAGTGAAAGTGACCTGTTCAATTAACTCCCTGACTTCCAAACTTATATTTTCTATCAGGCTACAGTTTTTAACACTAGATCTATATATCCTATAATCTACTTGATATCTTTACCCTGTCTCATAGGCATTTCAAACTTATTATTTCAGTTTTGGATAACTTTCACCAACCTTTTGCCCCATACCTCAGATCTGTTCTTTTGCTTTTACAATCTAAGAAATTAATTCCTTTCACCAGCTTACTCATCCTGGAAACCTGGGTTCATTTTTTAACAGACTGGACCTTCCCTTCACCATCACTATATGCACAAAGTTTAGTCAGTTTCACATTCAAGGGTATCTTAAATTTGTTCCTTTCTTTTTATCTCCAACATCAAATAATCTAGTCCAAGCTATTACACATCTTACCCAGGCCAAAACAATAACCATCCAAGTTGTAAATTCCACTTGCGAAGTAGCAGTAGAATCTCTGTTATTTAGAACCTTGCAATTGCAAATTGGATGCACCATTGACATGTTAACTGGTCTCCCTACTTTCAATTATGTCTACCCCTAATTCATTCTCCATGTGACAAGTATTACAATTTTTGAAAATGATCTAATCATGTTATTCCATTACTTAAAAGCCTTCTGTGCCTCCTGATTGCTCTTATAATGAAAGCCAAATTTCTTAATGTGCCCTACAAGCCCCTGCATGATCTCAGGCTTGCCTACCTCTCCAACCTTGTCACCACCCCATTTACTTACCTCACTGTAGTCATACCAGACTTATCTGATCATGGGACCTAAGGGCACAATCTCTTTCCTAATTCAGGACCACCACAAATACTCTTTCTACCTAGAATGTCTGGAGGCTTTTCTTCTCCTTTCATTACCTCTTCTCAAATACACACACATACACAATTCACACCTGTTTTACACATCCTTCAGATCTCAACGTAAATGTCACTTTCTTATGGAGTAATGTTCTTATGGAGTCCTCTCCTCACCAGTTCTAAGTCAAAATTATACCCTCTTGGGCTTCTCTGGTGGCTCAGTGGTTGAGTCCGCCTGCCGATGCAGGGCACACGGGCTCATGCCCTGCATGGGAAGATCCCACATGCCGCGGAGCGGCTGGGCCGGTGAGCCATGGCTGCTGAGCCTGCGTGTCCAGAGCCTGTGCTCCTCAACGGGAGAGGCCACAACAGTGAGAGGCCCACGTACCGCAAAAAAATAAATAAATTAATTAAAATTAAAAAAATAAAACAATTATACCCTCTCAAAGTATCCTGTACTTTTCTTTCTTATCACAAATGCAATTATAGGGGTGTGTGTGTGTGTGTGTGTGTGTGTGTTTGTATGTGTGTGTATTTGTTTAATATCTGTCTCCCCACCAGGTGGTAAGTTCTAGAATGTCAGAGACTGGGCCTAATTTTTTCACTATTATGTCCTACTATCAAGTTCATTGCTTGGCACATGGACACTCATATACATTGCATGAATGAAAGATTACATGCCAGACCAGTCTGGGGAAGGGAGTTGGTGTCCTTCAACTATAAGAAGGCCAGAGACTTTATCTGTCTTCTTATACATAAGGGAGCGCATGATAGGTGATCACTACGTGTTTGAAGAAATAAAAGAAGGGGGAAGGAAAGGGAAGGAAAGAGAAAGGAGAAAGGAAATAGAACATGAGAAAAGAGAGGAAAGGAAATTGGAAAGGGGACAGAAAGGAAATGATAAAAGCTAAACCTAAATCTTGGATTACCGTCCTTGATCAGAAAAGGATATATCAACCTCCTTCTCTCTCACTTAGGGACAAAAACAAAAACAAAAACCCATGGGCAATGGCTGTTATCATGCAGTAAAATATGAAACTGCTTACTGTGATAGTTTTTTGGTGATTTTGTTTTATTTATATATCTGGTTGAGAGAATGAGGAATACCAGATGGGGTTATCCTCAGACATGCCCCCTTGAGCATGCACTTTTTAATCAAAACCTAACTTTTTTCAAAGTCTTATAAAGCGAAGATGCATTTATATGTTTCCTTGTTTAAATTTATGGATGGCTACTTGTAATCTCCTCACCCTCCCCAAGACTTGACTTTGCATACCATTATGTGGAATATTTGTAAAAGTATATTTTGAACTATATATGTATGACTGATTAGATCTAATTAATCATTGCCTACTTATCTCCAAAATTATAGAAAAATATGTCGTAACTGCAAGTGTGGCCAAGAAGAGCATGATGTCCTCTTGAGCAATGAAGAGGATCGAAAAGTGGGGAAACTTTTTGAAGACACCAAGTATACCACCCTGATTGCAAAGCTAAAATCAGATGGAATTCCCATGTATAAACGCAATGTTATGATACTGACCAATCCAGTTGCTGCCAAGAAGAATGTCTCCATCAACACAGTTACCTATGAATGGGCTCCTCCTGTCCAGAATCAGGCATTGGTAAATAATAAGGGGGTGGGAAGTCCCGGTATTAAAGTTTATGGGCTACTTATTTAGGGCAATTCCTTTAGTGACCCTAATCGACCTCAGGTCTATTATTTTTCTGGGGTCCCCATTACTTTGACTTACAACTCCTATTGGTCTTTTGAAAGTAAGATTAGATACCTCATAGAATTTTTGACTACCTAGATAATCTGTGTTAACTTTTTCAAAGAAATGGTCTGACATTTTCAATAATTAAATGAAAAACAGATGTTTTGTATAAATCTAGTAACTTCTATGTTACTCTTGAGAAGATTTCTCTTGAGATAGTTAAGAACATCTAAAGAATAGAATTTTCTTTCATTTTTTATAATTCAAAAGATGTTCAACACTATATTTCTTTTACTATGTAAGGCAAAAAAATGCAATCTTGTGTCAAGGTACTTCCACTAATACAACAACTAGAGGAGACATTTGGAAATCTTTTAAGAAGGTTAGTTAAATCATAAGAGTGAATCTTGTGATATCATTTTCTTATAGTGATGAAAATACTGATGATCCTTAGACCATTCTAAACATGCTGCCTAAAAAATTGTATTCTCTTGCAACTATACAGTTGTGTTTTTTTTTTTTTTTTTTTTTTTTGTGGTACGCGGGCCTCTCACTGTTGTGGCCTCTCCCGTTGCGGAGCACAGGCTCCGGACGCGCAGGCTCAGCGGCCATGGCTCACGGGCCCAGCCGCTCCGCGGCACGTGGGATCTTCCTGGACTGGGGCACGAACCCGAGTGCCCTGCATTGGCAGGCGGACTCTCAACCACTGCGCCACCAGGGAAGCCCTTTTGGTTTGTTTTTTAAAATTTTTATTGGAGTATAGTTGATTTACAATGTTGTATTAGTTTCAGGTGTACAGCAAAGTGATTTTAGCACATGTAAATATTAAAAGAAACTGGAAAAGAGAAAAGCTTTAATTTCATGAAGAAAAATGTGTTCATTTTTACTGACCTCAATCTATTTATTGTACCATTTTTAACGTGTTAACATCTCAAGATACTAATATTATGAAGATCAATTGTTAGTAATGGATAAAACTGACTTCTTTCTTCAGTATTTTGATTCTAATGAGTGTTGTAAAATATCATTTATATGATGGCCAAGGCATCTCCCAGTTAACACCGGTCTCCTTGTGGTCTAGGCCAGGCAGTACATGCAGATGCTGCCCAAAGAGAAGCAGCCAGTGGCAGGCTCAGAGGGGGCGCAGTACCGGAAGAAGCAGTTGGCAAAGCAACTCCCTGCTCATGACCAGGACCCTTCAAAGTGCCATGAGTTGTCTCCCAAAGAGGTGAAGGAGATGGAGCAGTTTGTGAAGAAATATAAGAGCGAGGCTCTGGGAGTAGGAGATGTCAAACTACCCTGTGACATGAACGCTCAAGGGCCCAATAAAACATACATTCCTGGAGGGGATAGAAGCACCACGACAGCGGTAGGGGCCATGGAGGACAAATCAGCCGAACACAAAAGAACTCAGTATGTAAGTGATAACAGTCACCATGTTGGGCCAATTGGTATATTTTACAGGTTCATTCCATTTCTTTGAATGGCTGGTGGGGGGGTGGGGTCGACGGGGAGGAATACAGTTACTCTGTTTCCAAAAGGGAGTAGATGAGGGAAATGAATTATAATTCAGTTTAGGCTTATTTTAGAGAATTATCTACCATGTTTGAAGCCTTGGTCTAAAGCCAGGTTTTCTGATTATCTGTTGCCGAAGATAATTGTGAGTTTTATGTATACATAGCAGTTAGCATTGGTGTCGTGCTGGAATACAACATACAATCTAGAGTCTGTTTCTAAACATAATTTTGATGTTAATTGTCTATCTCTTCCCATAAATAAGAATAATACATGCTTAGGTTAATTCAGTTTTGCTTGTGAGAACATGCCTAAAATTCAAACTTAAATTTATGTGGATATATGGTCAATCATACTTTTAAAAAGTCTCTCTAGAGAGGGATATTGAAGTCTTTTTTTTAATGCCTTGAAAGTAGAAGCAAATTGTGACACAGATGAACAAAAAATAAGAACTATACTTACTGTAATGTGTTTCTCACAGATCCCGTTAGCACATCAACCAACAAGGCTTAGTCCTGTATTAAAAAAAAGAAAAAATAAGTACAATAATTTCTAAAGTAGTCATTTTTGAGAGAACTACTAAAATTGAAGTGAAAATTACTATTAGCCTTTTTCCATAAGCAGCTTTAATTCAGAAAACAGTGCTGTGTTACACATAGGGTGCAAGAATTAGGTTTGGAGAAGCTGGAGAAAGCCTAGAGATTCCTTTTCACAAATACTAACACCATATTGCCTACATGGACAAATTACTGATTTCAGTAGAAATTATTTCTCTTGAAAGTGGTTTCTCTGAATTCCTACTAAAACTGTTGATGAGAAATGCCAGTCTTAGGATGACTAGATTGTTTTGGCTGGTTTTGCTTTCAGTCCTGCTACTGCTGCAAACTGAGTATGAAGGAAGGAGACCCAGCCATCTATGCTGAAAGGGCCGGCTACGATAAACTGTGGCACCCAGCTTGTTTCGTCTGCAGTACGTGCCATGAACTCCTGGTCGACATGATTTATTTCTGGAAGAATGGCAAGCTGTACTGTGGCAGACATTACTGTGACAGTGAGAAACCCCGGTGTGCTGGCTGTGATGAGGTATGTTCTCTGGGGCCACCTAAATGCAGGCTCCTTTTTGCACCCATCTATGGTTTCTCCACCATGGTAACCAGGCCACCCTTAGCGAGAAGGTAAGATGAATTAACCAAGCATTAGTTGCTTTATTTATATCCAAAGAAGTTGAATGAAAAAAACTTTAAATCTCAGTCATTCTGAGTGTCCATGTTAACTGAGTTACCTAATGAAATACTGTCCAGAAACGTAAAAGATTGATTTGAACTAAACTAAATAATCACCCAAGTTCAAGCTTTCGGTTGTTTTCAGACTTCACACCCCAAAAAGTTGACTCATATTCCTTGTGGATCTAAATCCCTTATTGGTCTAAAGAACCTAGCTTGGTTATTTGTAGTAAAAAGGAAAAAACATGATTGATCTTATTTTTATCCTCTTCCCAGCTAATATTCAGCAATGAGTATACCCAGGCAGAAAACCAGAACTGGCATCTGAAACACTTCTGCTGCTTTGACTGTGACAACATCCTAGCTGGGGAAATATACGTGATGGTCAATGACAAGCCCGTGTGCAAGCCCTGCTATGTGAAGAACCACGCTGTGGTAAGAGACATCTTGGGATGTGGTAGCCTTGACCTGCCTTATTTAAGCCTCCTACAAAGGAGAAACAGAGAGCACTACTCTTAAGTAGGAAACACGTGATTCCTACCATAGGGTGTTAAAATCCAGGTAATTCAAAACAATACATGCACTGACTAGGATGAACCACCTCAAGATTCTACCTGTGCAGTTTACACTATAAACTGCTACTTGATAATCAAATCCCCACCAAAAAAAAGTTCCTTAATGGGAGTGAGATTGATTGATTCTCATCATACAGATCAGATTTCACTTAAATTAAGGTATTTAGGGCCTTTTCATATTGCTTTAGCTCTATTTTAATGTTTATATTTCTGTTCTTGTTACCAGATCACCCACTGTGGCTTTGTTTTTGCTACCTGTAGATTGTACAGTGCCTAGTTCTTAAACTCTCATTGAATTTATATATATAACAAAATTTGACTTGCATATTTATATTTATTTGCATGAGCCAAACATTCAAATATTTAATGTGAAAGTACATATATATATATATATATATACACACACATACACCCTGCTTATACAGAGCTTCTGTTGAATGATTGCCCAGAGATAGATAAATTAAATAAAGAGTAGATAAAGAAAGAGTTGACCATATGTGGTAAAGCTTATAACCCAGGGGGTATTAAAAGGATAGATGTTTACTTTATATGCAGATAAATAAGTACTAGTTAAAGATCACCCTGAGCTATCAAGTAGAGGAGACTCCTAGCTAAGGAATAAAATGACATATTTATTATGTATAGTTCTCGGAGTATGATACAATGAAAATACGGTAAGAAGTTTTGGTGTCAATGCCAGTTTTCAACCTTTACCTACCGCCCCCAGATATAATCTATCAGCTATCATCTTCTATCAACTCTGCCTCATCGATATATCTCAGATTCTCACAGTTACAACTACTCTACTTCAGATCTTTATTTTTTTGTTGTTTGGATTATTGTAGTGACCTCAAATTTGGCCTCCCCACTTCCATTCTTCTTGTTCAAAGCCACTTTCCATAAAGATGGAAGATAATCTTTCTAAAATGAAAATCTGATCATTAAGCCTTTGCTTAATAGATCCAGCCCCTTCTTATCTGTCCAGACATTTCTACTAGTTATCTAACCCAAATCATACATTTCCCAAGTTACCTGTATTTCATAGTTTATACACTGTGCTTTGTCTTCTGCTCACACTAATTCCTTTGTCTGATATGTCCTCCTAGTCCCTGTTGTTTTTTTAACTTATTTATTTCTAATTTTTTTTTGGCCACGCCACACAGCTTGTCGGATCTTAGTTCCCCAACCAGGAATCAAACCCAGACCCCCGGCGGCAGTGAAAGCGCTGGGTCCTAATCACTAGACCGCCAGGGAATTCCCTCCCTGTTTTACTTGACTGTGCCTGCACATTCCTCCAGGCTCAGTTTAGGCTTAACTTTTTTTCAGAACACCTTTCCTGATTCCCTACCCCAAGCTCCACCCCTTTCTCTCTGGCTAGGCTGGATGCCTCTCTTCCCACAGGACTCTGTGTATGCTTGCCCACGTGTGTGTAATTGTTAATATCATTCATCTGTCTCTTCCACCAGACTGTAAACAGCTGGAGGATAGAGCTTGCCTCTTTATTTTCACACCCTCAGTGTTTGTACTTAGGAAATGTTTGAGTGACTGACTTGTGTTTTAACATTTCTCATTTGCTTTGGGGGTCAACATGGACCTTCCTTATACCTGGGGATAAGATGTTGAATCATCATATGGCCTGATACGTCATTTAGCTAAAAAAAAACGCTTCTCTAAATGTTGTTGCAACAATTTCTCTACAGAAGAAGATTATCATAATGTGCATTTTACACATTACAGGGGTATGTTACCTTGGTTTCAAGGAATAGAATGTAAACTCCATGAGGGCAGGGATTTTGTCTGCTTTTTTTCTGTTCTATTTCCAACACTAGAACAACACAGTAGGTACTCAGATATTTATAGAACAAAGCTGTAAACAGATGAAGCTCCTTTATTGTTACAAGCTTCTTTCCATTGCATTGCAATAATCATTGGAGAGGAATAACCACAGATATGATTAAAAAGAGAATGAGAATCTCTAAATTATTTAGCTTTAGAATATGGCATGATTTCTTTTAGAAGGTTTACTTTCTCAGTAAGATACACTATTGCCATTTGTTTAATATTAAAATGAACATATCTATCCATCACCTGAATAAACCTTAGCTGATAGCAAAGAGAGGTACCCATGCAACATGCTAAATGATATAAAAATTGGAAGATTATCTAGTTCAGGGAATTGATCTGCTTAGATCTTTTAATCTTAAAAAGAAAAAAAAAAAGGAGTGAGAATACAAATTATTTTTAGACCTGAAGCCAAGAACCCAATTGAAAACAGGGCTTTTCTGAGGAAAAAATTAACGTGGAAGGAGGAAAATGAGAAATAACTTAGTTTGTCTCTTCATAGTCTCTGGAATTCTAGTCTCAAATGGCCACCCCCAGAATTCACATCTCTGAGATTTCCAGGATCCTCCTGCTAGAGAGCACATTACAACAAGTGTCATTATCAATTTTATATTGTGTATACAAATAAATAAAAAGTAGGAGGGATTGAAGGAAATAAGAACTTATTGAATTATTAGCGGTTTAATTAAGAATCCAAGAAAGGGCTTCCCTGGTGGCGCAGTGGTTGAGAGTCCGCCTGCCGATGCAGGGGACACGGGTTCGTGCCCCGGTCCGGGAAGATCCCACATGCCGCGGAGCGGCTAGGCCCGTGAGCCATGGCCACTGAGCCTGCGCGTCCGGAGCCTGTGCTCCGCAACGGGAGAGGGCACAACAGTTAAGAGGCCCACGTACCGCAAAAAAAAAAAAAAAAAAAAAAAAAAAAAAATCCAGGAAAAATCTAATGCCAAGCAGAAAGTGGTGAAGTACATCATCTCCCTGACTGGTCCTGGAGTCTCCAGACCTTTGGTTGGGACCTGGGCAGCTTTCAGATCTATGAAGAATGAGGGATTGGTAGTTTTTACCTGGGATCATGTCAGACTTTGGGATGAATGGCAATCAAATTATTAATAAAACTAAATTTCATGAAGCCCACAAACCCTAAATTCCTATACCATTCAGCGTGCTAATTATTTTTTTTTTTTACCAAAACAGTTTCCTTAATTTTACGTGCAGTGGAACAGTAGTTATCACTTTTTTTTAATTGCAAATGAAAATGTGAGTTTTGAAAAATTATAAAAAGATCTACAAACATGAGAGGGCTGAGATAAAGAAGGTAGATCATGGTCTAAAATCAAGGGAATAAAAACTTGAGTGTGAAATGCTTCTATTGTACACAAACAAGTTTTAAAATATTGAAAAAATAATATGAAATATAGAAAACAAAGGGCAACATTCTAAATGAATTACAAAGCTATAAAAAATGAATATACACAAAAGCAATTGCTTGCATGGTGCAGCTACAAATTAGGAGTATGTTTGTAATCAAAACACTCATTTTTGTTGTATTCAGGAATAGTGAAATATGGAAAGTATATTGCAGGTCTGAAGTGAATATTTATAACAAGGCCTCACTTCACACCCTAAGCCAGTTCACCCACTGAGTGGCAGCCACACTTTCAGGTCTTTTCAAGTAAGAAGGCTTAGGCTAAATGACCTTCCTCAACCCACCCACCCTCATCTCTCAGGAATTCCTGACAATCACATTAAGAGACCAAGGGTGTGGAAGATTAGTCACTTTGATGTAATGCTGGACAATCTTGTTGGTTTCTTCATTTGTTATAAAATACTTAAAACAAAAACTTTAGACACATTGATTTATAATATATATAAACAAGAAGGCATATGAACTATCTAGTGTTTTGGAGCTCTCAACTGGGTAGTTTTGTTTCTGCTGTAATATTGCCAGTTATTCATTCATTTTCTTTCTATACATGTCCAACTAAAGAAGAAAATTATGTGTGTTTGTGGGTGTGGATGTGTGTATGTCATATGTTTATTTGTACATAACATACATGTACACTGACTGGTATATGGAATGTAAGTGTTAATGTTCCATGATATTAGATTATACATAAATTATGACATGACAGAAGCCAGTTAACTACAAGTTATATTTTTAGTGCAAACTAATTATTGTCAAACACTGTCAGTATTTTTTGACTGAGTCCTTAATTACTTTGAACATGATTTTCATCTACTACTGTCTAGAAATTAGTGGTGTTAATAATCTCATGTGTCATAGGTAAGACTGGTAAAATTACCACTTCAAAGCTTTAGTGAGTGACGAAAAATCTCTTTTTTTTAAGCCTATTTTTTAGAGCAGTGTTAGGTTTACAACAGAATTGTGAAGGAGATACAGAGATTTCCCATATCCCCCTACTCCCCTCACATGCATCGCCTTGAGCATTATCCACAGCACTCACCAGAGTGGTACGTTTTTTAACAAGGGTGAATCTACATGGACATAAAGCATAATCACCCAAAGTCCACAGTTTACCTTAGGGTTCACTGTTGATGTGTATTCCATGGGTTTGGACAAATGTATAGAATGGACAAATGACATATATCCATCATTGCAGTATCATACAGAATATTTTCACTGGCCTATAAGCCCTCTGTGCTTTGCCTGTTCATCTCTCCTACCTCCCTGTCCCCTACTCCCTACCCCTGGCAACCACTGATCTTTTTATTTTCTCCATAGTTTTGCCTTTGCTAGAGTGTCATATAGTTGGAATCATACAGTATGTAGCCTTCCCAGATTGGCTTCTTTAACTTAGTAATGTGCATTTAAGGTTCCTCCAAGGCTTGACAGTTCATTTCTTTTTAGCTCTGAATCGTATGAATGTACCATAGTTTATTTATCCATTTACCCACTGATGGACATCTTCCAAGTTGTGGCAATTACAAATAAAGCATCCAGGTGCAGGTTTTTGTATGGACATAAGTTTTCAACTCATTTGGGTAAATACCAAGGAGCATGATTGTTGGATTGTATGATAAGAGTAAGTTTAATTTTAAGAAACTGCCAAACTGTCATCCAAATTAGCTGAACCATTTTGCATTTCCACCAGCAATGAATGAGAGTTCTTATTGTTCCACATCCTTGTCAGCATTTGGTAGTATAGGAAAAATCATAAAACTTTTTTTTATAATTGCTAATGTACAATCTAATAGAATACACTAGAACCAAACACACTGCTTTGGAACTTGCTGTCAAGACTTTTTGCCGTGGGGATATCTTACAAGCACTGAGTCCTGTTTGGACTTCAACTGTTATTTCTCACAGTGTTCCACATATAGACCCCCATTAACAATTGTTGGCTATGAAGGTGAACGAGAAGAAGGTCGTTCTCAGTTGTATATCTCTGAGGCTGTCATTCTCAGTTTAATCTGCCATCTGAAGCAATGCGCTGAGTTTGTTCTAACATGAAAATGTTACCATCACAGTTCGATCTCTCATCTTCTTCTCTTCTTTGTATAATTGACTTAACAGGTATGTCAAGGATGCCACAATGCCATTGATCCTGAAGTGCAGCGGGTGACCTATAACAACTTCAGCTGGCACGCGTCCACAGAGTGCTTTCTGTGCTCCTGCTGCAGCAAGTGTCTCATTGGGCAGAAGTTCATGCCAGTAGAAGGGATGGTTTTCTGTTCAGTGGAGTGTAAGAAGATGATGTCTTAAGAGGAGGGTACCAAGCAATATTGAGCCATAGCTAACCAGAGTGGTCTGCATTTCTACTGTAAAATGCAATTTAGAAAAACAAAAGGAAGAAAAGAAACTATAAAGGAAACCAGGAGATTTTGTTCAGTACCTTTCTTTGATGTTTTTCCTTATCAAATTTTTCATATCAATTTTTAAAACCTGCTTTAAGCATTTGATTTTAAAAATGGTAAAGAGTTTTACCTTTTCTTGGCTTTCCAGATGTAAAATCTTTTGAGTTGGAAGCTTGGGTTTAATCATTCTTCATATTCCTGCCCCCTTTGTGCCAAACACAGTATATATGAAACATTTAAAAGTTAGTATTTGAATGGAAAGATGAGCATTTCATGTTCTATATTCTTTTTCACTTCTTGTATAAAATGAAAAGGAAATTAAACTTGCCCTAATGCCAAGGTTCTACATTTATTGCCTCATCATATTCACTGAATTTTGTAGCGATACACAATGAATTCTTTTGACAGAGAAAATAGAAATGCAGCATAGTATGAAGAGCCGTTATCATTTTAATGCCTATGCATTTGCTATTTCCTAACTTAGGCAGAGGTGGCTTTATCGCATATCTCTA
Organism: Leucopleurus acutus; assembly: GCF_964270905.1. NCBI lineage: Eukaryota > Metazoa > Chordata > Mammalia > Artiodactyla > Delphinidae > Leucopleurus > Leucopleurus acutus. The sequence goes on from NC_139144.1 coordinate 75,663,899, forward strand.
TTTTTTTTATTTGCTCTGCCTCTCAGTATTCTCTTTGTAAGCTGATGACCTCCATCTGTGGCCTTGAATATTTTATTGTCACATGTGGCATCCACACTTTCTAATTCTATAGATGATTTTTGGCTTGGACGTAAAAGCCAAGCCACTCCTTTATATTATGCTTTCAATCCAAAGAACATGCATATTTTTTGTATCCAAGAAACTATAACTTGTATTGTTTGCACTTGCCTGCTGTGGTTTGGATAGACTTTTTGCATGGTTTTCTTTCTTTTCTAATGGATACTGTCCTATGATGCCTTTTCATGGGTATATATCGAATGCCTTCTTTGCCTGTATACTTCCATCCTTAGATATTTCTAATGTTAATTCTGCCTTATCTACTTCCATACATAGCTATGCACTATGAAAATTAAATGGAATGAATGATATGTATATTATTATTCAAAATAAAGTCTCTTTCACTTTAGTACTTGTATCTTTATTCTTCGTATCCTTTTCATTTCAGAGCAAAAAAAAATCCTTCTGCAATTAAGCATTTGTTACAGCAGGGGGCGGTGTTTCCAAGCATAAAAAAATAACCCCCCACATAAAGGCTACTTCTGACAAAACAGGACAGAAACTAGGCTTTTCATTATGGTGAAGGGATAAATTTTATGAAACTTTATAATAAATGAAAGCATTTAAATTGTTGGTTTTCAAGTCATGCACGAGTTTTTTCTTTCAGGAAAAAAAATGTCATTTTAATTGAAGTTTGGGAAAGCTGTATTTTCTTGAGGTAAGTCTAACAAGTATTACTCTTATACTCAAATTGCAACTCTGTTTGGTTTTCTAAGAATTTTTTCATGGCAGCCTATTGTGAAAAGGGAAGCAAATGTGGAATAGTTTTAACTTCATTCTTCCTAATATTAGCAGGTCATGAGATTTCTTTTCTTCTTAGTCTGAAGCATTTGTCATAGCAGGAGTAGCACTTTTCTCTGACACATACCCAGAATAATTTGATTTTTATTTTTTTCAGCTCATGGCTGTTTGTTTGGCTAATAGCGCTTCTCCTAAATTCCACAGCCAGCTCCCCCGGCCCACCCTACCCCGCACTCACTAACATACAGATATCTGCACTTATTCCCTCTGCACTGTGCCTTCCCCAGCCATGAAAAGAGTGTCTTGAACACATCACCTTATCTAAGAAGTACTCTAATCCTGCATACAATCACAGATATCCATCATTGTCTATAAATATCACTTTATGCTTTCTCTCTTTTACCCTTATCTCAAATGGCAACAGATATATTTCCATCTTTTCCATGAAGTTGAACAACTTAATTTTCCCACACATGGCTAAGTGGGAATAAATTGAAAAAATTTCTTTGCATGCTAACAGGCCTACTCCACATGTCTGCCTGTGCAGCCTGCACTCTCCTGCGGCTGAGATTGAATCAGGCTGTTTTGGAGATGTAGAGGCTCAAGAAATTTGGCTAAATCCATCACTTACTACCTGAGACACTGACTGCGTGTATATTAGGCATTTCCTAAAAGAATAAACTACTTTGCCTGAGAAATACAGAACCACTTGTTTTGACTCATTACCCTAAGTTTTAGTTTGGCTTTCTAATACAACAGAATGAACTGTAATGAAATGTAATGCAAGAGAATGTACACCATTTTTAATTGTTAATCAGATTTTTTTTTAAAGAGGTCTTTCAAATACTTTGTCCTATAAGCACTTAACAAGAGTGTAAGATGGTTACTAGATTCTATAATTTTTATTTTTCCTCTAGCCCTTAGGATATGTTCACCGCCTCACTTTCCACCATCATTTTATATTCTGCATTGACCTCAATTCTAGATAATGGCTTACTTGGTACTGGCGCCAGAGTTAAATCCTTCCTTTGCAATGGGGAAAAGATAAGAAAGTAATAAATATTTCTATCTGAATGTGTGCATTTTTTTCTTCAAAAATAGATAATGAAGAATAAACTTTTGGTCTACTTATTTCTTATGGGGTCAATAAATAGAAATTTCTATCATCCAAATCTCATTTACTTTCTATTTTTCAGATACATATAGCTTATCCATTTTTTGTACTCAATATAGCAGGCATTTGACTAACATGTCTATATAGTTAGCAGTTGAGAGACCCTTACCCTGAAAGGGACTAGACAGGGAGGAAAAGAATACCAGAATATGAACCACGATAAAGGCACCACAGACAGTAAGAAAAGAAATGCCTTTTTCCCTTCTGCAGAAGCCAACATCTTGGATATTAAAAGGTATAATGATGACTTCTGATTCTCTTATTCCGCTGTTCAGCCGTGGGTACTTGAGAATAACAATGTTGGATGAGAAAAGAGAAGGGAGATATTTCTTTCCTGAGACCCAGGAAGTTCAAAAGAAGATTTTGACACATCAGTTGCTACAGTATATTGAAGTAATACATTTATCATCCTTATTGGAAGAATCAGACATGTTAGAATGACTAATCATGAACTCATTCACAGAATCTGCACATAGCCTATTCATCTCTAAGCAGAAGGATTTTGCTCTTAACCTTTGAATACAGTTGTAATTTTGAGAAATCAGTGGATTTGGTTATCCAATCCCTTTAAGAAATACAAGTTACTCAAAGAGACTCTAGTCATCATACTTTTTGGTATGGTATCTTTTTTTATTTTTTTTAAATTTTTTTGGAAATGAGGGGATGAGGGTTGTTTTTCCTTTAATGAACTCTATCTGAAACTTCTGTGACTCTGAAGTCTTCAAGCACAGGTTTCCAAATCTGACTTTGAAGTATTTCAGCCCAATTTCACCAAAGGCAAGAAATTCATTATTGACTCATTCTTAAGGAATTTTCAACATGCAGTGTTTAAGCTCATCCAGCTTCACCATGGTTACCAAAGAGACACCACAGCCCAAGATCAGCATTAAGCCTCTGTCTCAAGATGCCCTGGCATATCTGAACTTGTCTTCTGGCTATTCACTTAATTCCTTGGAAAACTTATGACTCCATCAGTGTCTCCATAAAATAGCACTTTACCACAAATTCTTACTAGATATGCCCTGCCCCTCCCTGACGTCTCCCGATTGAAGTGTTCAATGACAACTCTGACGACTGTACTGAATATTCACATATATGAAAGGGGTACATGGGTGTGTTTTGATCAAACAACCTGAAACACATTCTGGCTTGATTAATAGATTTTTTTCATATATTTACTACATGTTTAAATAGCTATAGCTAATTATTTTGTCTCTTCACGGGGACAACATGTCATTGTAGCTTCTATTTAATCTGATAATGTATTTTGAAACCCTCAAAGCAAGGTATCATTAACCTGTTATATTGTTTTCAATGGCATTTTATGCTGACATTTTTGAAGGATGCTATTGATTTTTCTTCAATGATACTTCCCCCCAGGATATCTCGACCTTCAGACAAATAGCAAAAACAACCTATACCCTGGGGTACCTTTACTAGAGCCAGCCATTATTGAATGCAGAGACATTCGAGTTGATGTCCCCATAAGTAGTGACTGTGAAGGCAACATGGTATAGTTCAAAGGCGTGCTGGGGTCAGGAGTCTAGAGACCTTCTGGCTAAGTCCCACTGATCCTCTCCTCACAGTTATGCTGAGTAGGACAGAGGACAAGATTGTTGGATTTGAGGAGTCTAGGAAATAATAGGCCCAAGTGTGGGTTGGACATCTATGAATATATTGAAGTCACCAAGAATAAAAACAGGGAAATCAGTGGAGAGAAGAGTGAACCAGAGGCTAAAGTCATTTAAAACAAAAAACAAAAAACCCATGAAGGAGTGTCCTGGAATTTGATAGAAGATGGCATCTAAGGGTAGAAATGGGTGGTAAAGTCTGTGGCCACATACTAGATATGCTTCAAAGAGCTGTGATTGTGAGGAAACAAAAAGGAATTAGTGGAAATAACAATGGAGAATGAGGAAGATACCTACCCCACTGGCATTGTGGAATGCCCATATGGGAGAAAAAGTAGCTGGCCTCTACTTGAAAGGTCTGGAAGGAAAACCAGGAATCAGTTGGAGCAAGATGAAGCTGTTGAGAGTACAAGGGAGTTTGCAGTTCACAGAAGTTGAGCATAGAGGTAAATTTAGGGAGTATAGGAAGGGATAGAGCTAAATTAGGGGATTTGCAAAGTAGAATGGATATCAGGTTTCCAAACGAGGCCAAAAAAAATCTAGATACCTGGGGCAAACAGGACTGAGGGGCATACCAAGGTTAGTTTGCTAGAGGAGGATAAGTAATCAATTAGGAATGCTTTTGGTTGTAAGTAACACAGTTAAGAGTAGCTTAAAGACATAGGCTAGCCCAAATTTGGCTCAGAACAAGCTCTTTTTAATCTCTGTGCTCTGCTATCCTCTATGTGTTGCATTCCATTCTCAGGTTTGTCCTTTCATTCAAGCACCACTCCCTCACATAACAGCATCCAAGATACAAAGCAGAGCGATGGCAAAAGGTTTTACTTTCTTAACAAGGAGATAAATCTTTCCCAGGAGGCACCAGCAGACCTACATAACTTTTCTATTTCATTGGCTAAAACTAGTTCACATGCTCCTCCCCATCTGAAGAAAAGGAAAATAGTAGCTATGGTTGAGTTATCCAGTCATAATTCATACCCTGAGAGCTGGGCATATGGCCACCCAGAAGAAAATTAATGTTCTGATAGAGGAAGAGAAGAAATGGCCGTTGAGTAGGCGAATGACAAAAACCACTAAGGTGAATGATGGTTTAGAGTTCAGAGTCTTTAGCTGGAAGGTATGGGATGCCCAGGCAGCTGTTTAGTTCTGAAGCTTGGGGTTTCTGTTGGCCTGTGAGATGAGCCAGGGGCATCATTTGGGGGCACCTTTCTTAGGCAGGATGCCACTTACGTGGCGAGAGATGACATGGAGTCAGAGGAAGAGACACTGTGAAGTCCTTGGGGTGACATTACTAGATTTTGCTTAGCTTGCTCCCCCCACCAGCTCACTCTACCCAATCCATTTTCAAGCTGCAGGACATTGTTACTTCCCCTGTCAAGCTCCCTCACACTCTCTTGATTTCTCTCTCTCTCTCAACCTATAACTTGTTCCTTGGTGCCCCTACCATGCTGACTTATCTGGCCATCTGAAACACATTTCAGTCTGTCTGTGCCTGTCTCTCCAAGACCATAACCAACACTTTAGTGGATAACCTCATTGTTTCTCATCAGGGATACTGTAAGTTCCTTTCAAGCCCTCCTGTTGATAGTCTCACCCTCTCACCCTCATTCTAACTCAGTGGCTCACAAGCTTTAGTATGCAGTTTTGTCGAATAGAACATGAACAAAAGTAAAGCAGTCCCCTTCTAGGCCTGGCCATTAAAACTCAAGATCGCCTAGAAGATGGTGGAGCCAAGAAACAAAGAAGGCCCTTGGACATGCATACTGGAACATATGTGAGCAAGAAACAAGCTTTTACTGTTTTAAGCCACTGAGATTAGGTTTGTTTGTCATAGGAGTTAACCTTTCCTAACTAATACAGACAAATAAAGCAGACTTTTTACTCATTTTACAAACATCCCTTGACTAGATCATGTATTATATTGGGATGCTGGGGAACTGGGAGTGAACAAGGCAAGACTTCTGCTTTCAATTCTCCATAGTCTCATGGAAGAGATAGATAAGTAAACAGAAATTAAAGTAATGAAGGGGACTTCCCTGATGGCGCAGTGGTTAAGAATCCGCCTGCCAATGCAGGGGACATGGGTTCATGCCCCGGTCTGGGAAGATCCCACATGGCACAGAGCAACAAAGCCCATGAGCCACAACAACTGAGCCTATGCTCTAGAGCCCGCACACCACAACTACTGAGCCCGTGTGCCACAACTACTGAAGGCCGTGTGCCTAGAGCCCATGCTCCACAAGAGAAGCCACCGCAATGAGAAACCCGTGCACTGCAATGAAGAGTAGCCCCCGCTCACCGCAACTAGAGAAAACCCGCGTGCAGCAACGAAGACACAACGCAGCCCAAAATAAATAAAATTAAATCTTTAAAAATAAAATAAAATAATGAAGACCTGTCCCCAAGAGAAGACAATGGAAATGATCCCAGAGTGACTGTGATATTGAAATGTCTTCTCTGATAGCAGAAGTTATTTTCACTGTTTTCTTAGGTGAGTGGATGGAAAAATAGAAGAAACACTGCAAATACAGAGTCTAAAAGACCTATCACAGTGGGATAGAAGGACAGGGAGGAGGCAAGGACAGCTCCGAAGCCCCAGACCCGCCAACTGGAAGGATGATGGTAACAACCACAGAGATGGGAAATCCACTTGTGGAGGAGCTAGGTTGAGAAAAAAATGATGGGCTAGCTTTGGAACATGTTGAACTTGAGGCAGGTGGAAGGGTACAGTTTAGAACCTGAAATCTGATGCTCAAGAAAAACCTGTGGCTGCAGATGTAGATAAAGAAGTCAATGGAGGGGCTTCCCTGGTGGCACAGTGGTTGAGAGTCCGCCTGCTGATGCAGGCGACGTGGGTTCATGCCCCGGTCCGGGAAGGTCCCACATGCCGCAGAGCTGCGCCCCGTGAGCCATGGCCACTGAGCCTGCACGTCCTGTGCTCCGCAACAGGAGAGGCCACAACAGTGAGACGCCCGCGTACCACAAAAAAAAAAAAAGAAGTCAATGGATAAAAGTTACATTAGCATCTCATATTAACTTTCAAAAAGGAGCCCGAGTTTCCTTATGAAATATGACTATATGTCAAAGATACTTTTGAAATGATTTCCATGTTACTCTATTTTTTCCAGGGTAAAATTATGACAAGTTTAGTATATTTTCTCTTGAAAAAATAAAAATTATGCAAACAGTTTTGGTACTTCCACAATAGGCATTGCAAGTTCTGAACAACCACTTAAACTTTGTCTCAGTTTCTCCTCTATAAAATGAGAATATCAATCCCTATGTGGCAGACTGCATTTTGAAAAATAGCTGTGGTAATAATTCTGGTCCCATATGCTCTTCCAGAATCTTGCCACTCACCATCTGGAGTCTATCCTCCCTCCCCTTGAACCTGAGCAGGACCTTGTGACTACCTAGATGAAGAAAATGTGGCATGCGTGCCTTCCTAGGCTAGGTCATAACAAGTGATATGACCTCTCCAGGCTCTCTGTCTCAAGGGTTATGCCTAGTCACCATAGTGTGAGGAAACCAAAAATAGCCCACCCAGTCCATGTGGAGAGGCCCATGTGGAGAGGAACTAAGGCTCCCAGCCCAATGCCAACATCAACTACCAGAAACATGAGTGAATGATTCTTCAAATAATTCCAGTCCCCAGCTTGAGTCTTCCAGCTGAAACCCTGACATCAGCAGAGAAAAGTTAAACCCATGTGTCCTGACCAAATTCTGGAACCATAGAACCCATGAGCATAATGAACGGCTGTTTGATGTCACAAAATTTTGGGGTAATTTGCTATGCAGCCATGATATCTGTAACACTTATTGAACAGAATTATTATATGCATGTTTTGCAAGAATTATCCTTTCTGCATTATTATACATAATACATAACATTATACATAAAGAAGCATTTCTACAAAACATGTAAATTTGCTCCAGATACTACAAAATGTTACTTATATAAATGTATTACTTGGGATATTAACTTTCATCCTTTTATCTACCTTTCCTCTCCCTTTGCTTAAGGATTTCTGCAGACATACAGTCAATAAATGTAAATCCATAAACTCCATCTGCAGAGTTTATAAACATCAGAAACAGTTATAATAATCTGGATTCAGAAAACCTGGTGATCAGTATTTCAAGACAGTACATTCCATGGGTTAGGATCATGGTCCTGGAGCAAGTGGAAGGCCTATATCCCTATGAGGAGTCTTCAGGTCTTGATTCCTACTGGACAAATGAAATCCTCAGCACTCCAGTTGCCAAGGTGAGAAACACCTTCAATGCTGCTGAAGATTCAGGGAAAGAACTTAGAATACAGAATACAGGGCCTTGTTTATTCTCCAAATCCTATGAAATAAAAGTCACTTATTTAGGGAAGACTGAGGGGGAATTTATTAATAACCCACAAGTTCCCAAGTACTGTAGGTATAAAACTATATACAATATAGGCCTTGCCCTCAAGAAGTCCACAATCGCATAAAGGAGACAGACCTTAAACAAACTAGCAATCCATTGTGATAGAAGAGTAGAGATAAAATCTGGAAATTAGCTCAGGAGTTTATCAAAACTTACAGTTTATCAACAAATAATACTATCACAATCAGTGATTTACTCGATTTCTTATAATTTCTTTCTCAAATTTAAGATGCATTACTTCCCTTTAATTGCAGTTTATATAATACCTTCAAAGTATTGAAGCATATGTAAGGGAGTATGTGAATTTTGACAGTCCTGCTTAACAAAGGCATACAGTACATTATTTTATTTCCACACACATTTTCTCTTTTTTTTCTTGTTCCAAACGAAGTTCTGCTAACAGACTTGAAATGGAGCAGGGGGAGGTGCGGGGAAGAGAAGCTAGAGGACAACATAGGACCATGGCAACATACAAGACTTTCATTCTGAATCGATTTTCCATGCCTCACTCTATTTTCCACCAAATGGCACTGCACCCAGCATTTTCCAATATCAGGAAATCCCTTTGCAGTTTTGCAAAATCTTTGAAGTAACTGTAGGGAATTATTGTGAAATCATCATCATCACCATTTAATATTTGTTAAGGATTCTTCTCTGCCCATTCCTACTGATGGCAGCATAAAGCAGAGAAAGCACTACAGGCGGAGCTGCTGACATAAAGTGTTTTATCTTAGAGGGAGAGTTCAGTATTCCCATCGAAGACTGAGAATAATTCTTGCTTCTTCACTTATAAAATGAACATAGGAATTTCCATTACTTATCTCCAGCAAAAAACTCATTGCGGGATAATCACAGAGCCTTATTCGGAGAACTTAATAAGGATTTTACCAAAGGAAGAGTTTAAAGCTTTAAAATGACATTTCTTATTTGTGTGTGTTGGGGCAAGCATTATTAAATGAGAGCAAATTTGGGCTGGAACATTTTTTTTTAAAACAAATTTCATTCATAGTCATTTTCTCCTTTTTAAAATTGCCTTAACATTCTTTTTTTTTTTTTTTTTGCGGTACACGGGCCTCTCACTGTTGTGGCCTCCCCCGTTGCGGAGCACAGCCTCCGGACGCGCAGGCTCAGTGGCCATGGCTCACAGGCCCAGCCGCTCCACAGCACATGGGATCTTCCTGGACCGGGGCACAAACCCGTGTCCCCTGCATCGGCAGGCAGACTCTCAACCACTGTGCCACCAGGGAAGCCCCACCTTAACATTCTTTTGAACAGCAAAGCGAGTCACTGTTCTAAGTGTTTTATACATATACACTCAATCCTTACAACAAACCTTTCAGGTAGGTATTTTTTACTATATCATTTGACAGATAAGGAAACTGAGGACAGTGCAATTATGTAATTTGGCACAAGTCACAGAGTTAGGAAGGGGAAGAACTGAAATTCGAACTCTGGCAATCTGGCCCCAAAGTCTGAATTCTTACTCACCTCACTATACTGCCATAGTGAGTACATGTCTCTTCCCTTTCATATAAATTATGTCAGGACCACATAAAAATAGTTTTCTTTGGCTTGTTTGCCCTGTACAGGAATTTCTCCCATGCACCTCTGCATCTTCCAAAAGCTTTATTAGCGCATCCTTTAAAGAAAGGTCTTCTCTCCTTAAGAAGTTGCTCCACATCACATTGATTCTGGGCCATGCAGCCAGCAGCAGCCCCATGTCAGCCTGCTAAAGACAAAACCCTTTCTGTTTCTCAACCAAATCCCTTATATTTTGAGCAGAAAACAAGAACTGCCCTGCTGAGGTGCCAAGGGAAACATACTTACATTATGAACTGTTTCTAACAAATGTTTTGGAGACTTTAAAGGGACAACTTTCTAAATATTTGAGACATTTGCAAACAACCCAGAAACACAGGCCAGCTTTGCAGCCCAAGTATCGCTTCTGGGTTGTATAATCTTCTTCCTGAAAGCAGCTGTTGCGATGCCCAATTATCAGTCGTCCAAAGATAACAACAAATGTTTTCTAAGGTTAAAGTAAACAAAGTAATCTAGGCCTTTGATTTTGAAATGTACATTATTAATATAATTTTGGCATTATTTAACAGATTTCAAAGTGGAATCAAAGGTTTATGTTTATAAAGTTTATATTCATTCCACAAAGTTCAAGACGTTTGGCACTGCTAGGGAAACTTAAAAAGAGTAACAAAAGATTACCATGAGGAATTCAAAGCTGCCTTGTATGGTAATGCTGATTCAAACCACCACATAGCTCAGCATTGTAAGTTTAGCTGTAATTTTAAGGATGGATCAGTGTGTAGCTGCAGAGATTACTAAGTATAACACAGTGGTTTGCCCATTAACAATTAATAAGGGACTTTGGAAATTTTACAATTAATGTCTCAGTTTTGAAAACACACTGGAGAAATGAGAGAGAGAGAGGGAGAAAGAGAGAGAGAGAGAAACAGAGAGAACTGTTCAATTTTTGGCTTCATTTACTAAGTATTTATTAGCCTCTTTGACTGTTCTTCAGCAACAGCAGCTCCTCCTTGCCTTGTAATTGTAAACTGCACACTTTTGCCAACTTGGAATGCACACTGTGTTCCTGCCCAGCCCAAGCTCACTCTGAATCCGCCCGCTCTCAAACCCTGCTCTCCCAAGCTCTTGATTTGTTGGCAGCCGGTAAAAGGGGTTTCCTTATGAATCATAGTGCATGGGGAGGCTGAGTGGTATACCCCTCACTTGTGCCATAATCTGTGTGGAATGTATTTGAAATAGAAGACAGAAATCTAGAGTTTAGTTCAACATCTGACTTCAAGCACATTCTCAAAAAATTGGAGTGCGATGTGGAAAAAACACTGTGTCTCTACTGCTGTGGAAAAGTTTATTCCCATTAACATTGTCTCCAAAGGGACAGGAACTAAGTTGCGCACTTTCAGGCTCTGAGGTCTCTGATTAGGAAGGAGTCCATTTCTCGACGCTTTTAGATGACCCAACTTTCCTGTTCAGTTAATATACTTTTATTACATCCTTTGGTGGGCTGAACTGGAAAGGCGTGTGGTTAAGAATACACAGTTGCCATAGACAACAGTTTTCATCAATTCTATTGAACAAATGTAAAGTCTGATGGATCACATCTATAACTGCAAGACGAAGGCTAAGAATATTATAAGATAGGTGTGTTTATAAAAGTCAGAATAAATGTGAGAACACTTTCCCATCACCTGTCATCACCTGTTTACGTTATGTTAAAGAAAAGGGGTTTACTTATCAGCAACATGCACTTACCTGGCAAAATGAATTGCAACTAGCTATCCAGTTCTAAATTTCATTTCAAAGAAACTAGATACACTGTACTAACCAAATCTTTTATTTTCTTCTTAGATTGCACTAAGTACGCAAATATCTTAAATGAAAAAAAAAAAAAGACTGATAAAGGCATTTTGAATGAAAAGAAAAACTGGGAAATGTGTGGCTATAAGCTTAGAATTTGCCCTAAAAGCTAAATGTATCAAACTCACATATTCTCCCAAACTATAGAGAATAAATCATGTTTCAGAAATGTAAAATGCACATATGTCATAAAGTTTTCTCTGGTTACTAGGCAATAAAATGATTATACCTTCTTAATTCACAAATCTTATAAATGGAAATAAGTCTGATACCTGCTGACTCTGATTAATATTCAAAGAAATAAGTCAAGTTATTTTGCTCATATACCTTGTAACATATATTTCCAAGTAAAGGTAAGTGATGTGAGAAAAGAGGAATGAATAATAATAATAAGTAATCTATTTTGGATACTCATAATTTTGGCTTGATACTGAAGTCCCTTCAGTGTCAATCATCTAATACAATCACTGGATATGGCTGATGTCAGCAGTCTCATCAGTATGTAGAAAATATCAAGCCTGTGTTCACTCATTTATTCAACAATCAATCACTCAGGGCTTACCAAATTTTGTGATGTTTACAAGGTGTACAAGGAGCCCATAAGCTCAGGAAGCTCACCATTTGGGGAGAGAGGCAGACATGCCAACAAGTAATTAGCATGAGCATGTTAAGCCCTCAACAATTGAGGACTAATAAGGACTGTAAAAAAAAAAAAAAGAATTTCTCTCTCAGTCTTTGCTCTTCTTTTTAAAATTTATTTTTATAATGGGGTATAGCTGATTTTCAATGCTGTGTTTCTTGCTGTACATCCACCTGAGTCACTTACACAGAGATATAAATAAATTCCTTTTCAGTTTCTAAAAAAAAAAACAAAAGCCCTCAACAGAGTGGAACATGAAGGGAGCAGAGAGAAGAAGACCAGGGCAGACTTCGGGAGAAAGGCAATAGTTGAACTGGGTCGTGAACAGGAGTGTAAGTGACCCAGGAGAAGGGGTGGGAGGTTTTGATAATGTGATTTATAGTAAGAAATATGTACCTGGTCTTTGTCCAGTTCCCGGCACAGGGCTCCCAAAATCCTTGAAATTCCCTAAGTGATAATAGAGGTAAAAATGTCTTTAGTTATTCATAACAAGCCTTTTTCAACCACACTTTAGTTTGCCAGGGGAAGCAACCACGTGATTAGAGGGTTAGAACTTTCAGCCCCACTGCCTGACCTCTGGGGAGGACAGAGGGGTTGGAGATTGAGATCAGTCACCAATGGCTGATGATTTAATCAATCATGCCTAGGTAATGAGGCTTCCATAAAAACTCAGAAGGATGGGGTTCTAAGAGCTTCCAGGTTGCTGAACACTTGGAGATACAGGGAGGGTGCTGTGCCCAGAGAGAACATGGAAGCTCTGTGCCCCTCCTCACATACCTTGCCCCATTCATCTCCTCCAGCTGGTCGTTCCTGAGTTATAGACTTTTATAATAAACCAGTAATCTCATAAGTAAACTATGTTCCTGAGTTCCATGAGCCTCTCTAGCAAATTAATTGACCTGAGGAGTAGGTTGTAGAGACCCCCAGTTTACAGCCAGTGGTCAGAACACAGGTAGCAACCCAGACGTGTGACTGGCATCTGAAGTGGGGGACGTGGAGAGGCAGTCTTGTGGGACTGGGCCCTTAACTTGTGGGATCTGCAATCTCCAGGTAGATAGTGTCAGAATTGAGGTAAATTGTAGGGTACCCAACTGGTGTCACAGAATTGTCTGGTGTGGGAAAACCACCACACGTTTGGTGATCAGAAATACCAGAAGTAAAGTAGTGCAGTGTGAGAGCAAGGAAACACACATCTGGCCACTGAAGTGTTCTCTGTAAGCAGGAAAAGGAACACACAGGAATGTGGTCTTTCTGTTCGTTTTTTTGTTTTGTTTTCAGAAGAGACATGGAGCAGTAAAGGGCATTTCAGACAATGGCATTTGCAGCAAGATGGATGGACCTAGAGATTGTCATACTGAGTGAAGTAAGTCAGACAGAGAAAGACAAATATCATGATATCACTTATATGTGGAATCTAAAAAAAGGGTACAAATTAACTTATCCACAAACAGAAACAGAGTTACAGATGTAGAAAACAAACTTATGGTTATCAGGGGATAAGATGGGGTAGGGATAAATTGGGAGACTGGGATTGACATATACACACTACTATATGTAAGACAGATAACTAATAAGGACCTACTGTATAGCACAGGAAATTCTACTCAATACTCTGTAATGGCCTACATGGGAAAAGAATTTTAAAAAGAGTGGATATATGTATATATATAACAGATTCACTTTGCTGTATACCTGAAATTAACACAACACTGTAAATCAACTATACCCCAATAAAAATTTTTATAAAAAGAAGACACTGTTTGTGCAGTAACAAGACATGTGAGTATGGAGTGAAATGAGGTAGCGGTAGCTTTTGATTAATAAAAGAAAGGGAATATTGGTGGAGAGAGTGATAGATTTGGGGCTGGCCAAGCAGAGAGGCAAGGTGAGTTTCACTGTAAAGCTTGCTAAGGAGAATGGACTACACAGCAATATTTTCCAAAAGGTGTTTTATGAACTATTAATTTCATAGACCACTTGTTTCTTGGGTTATTTATAGTGAACTGAGGTAAACAAAAGGATTCTTATTCAAGTAAGTTTGAGGAATGCTGGATTTCTTTTCTGCAGAAGTTCTCAGAGTCCTCAGTACACTAATCCACATGGCTATACAAGACAAGGTAATAAAGACTGAATTTCCCACACTTATTTGACCAAAGAACCCTGTTTTGCACAGGTTATTTCAAAGAAATAGTGTTCCACATAAGGTAATTTGGAAATGCTACTAAAGGAGTTGAGTGGAATTAAAAGTCTTAATTGTTAAAGGTCAGGGAGATTTGTGGCCAAATCTGTATTTCAGAAATGCAACTTTGGCAAGATTAGGGAAGGGGGGTTGGAAGTGAGTCAGAGTTGGAAGATGAATGGGGAAGCTAAGAAAACAATCTAAGCAAAGGCCATGAAAATGGAGGAAAAAGTCTGAATTTGGGAAATTTTCAGAATTGACAGCTCCAAAGGGCTAGTTGGACATGGAGAGTAAAGAAGTGAATGAGAAGGAAAAAGTAAATAATAACTTAACCAAGTAATCCAAGGTAACGTCATCCATAATGAGACAGATTGACACCATGTGCTTCCTGATGTGATACACTGAGAAAGACACACTATCACTTACATTATATTCCAAACAATATATAATCTGAAACTAATCTTAAAAATATCAGATAAACCCAAATTGATAGATGTAAAATCAACAGAATGTATTCTCCAAAAATATCAATGTCACAAAAGACAAAGAAAAGCTGAAGAACCACATCAGATCAAGAGAGACTAAAGAGATATGAAAACTAAGTGTGAGTGTGATTCTTAATTCCATCCTGGACCAGCTAAAAATATGATAAAAAAGACATTAAAGAGACAATTGAGGGCTTCCCTGGTGGTGCAGTGGTTGAGAGTCTGCCTGCCAATGCAGGGGACATGGGTTTGTGCCCTGGTCCGGGAAGATCCCACATGTCGCAGAGCGGCTGGGTCCGTGAGCCATGGCCGCTGAGCCTGCGCGTCTGGAGCCTGTGCTCCGCAACGGGAGAGGCCACAAGAGTGAGAGGCCCGCGTCCGCAAAAAACCAAAACAAACAAACAAACAAAACAACAACAACAAAAAGAGACAATTGGAATAATCTGAGTAGGTCTTATAGATTAGATAATAGCATTGTATCAATATTTTTTTTTTTTTGCGGTACGCGGGCCTCTCACTGTTGCGGCCTCTCCGCTGTGAAGCACAGGCTCCGGGCACGCAGGCTCAGCGGCGATGGCCCACGAGCCCAGCCGCTCCGCGGCACGTGGGATCCCCCTGGACCAGGGCACGAACCTGTGTCCCCTGCATTGGCAGGCGAACTCCCAACCACTGTGCCACCAGGGAAGCCCCAATATTAATTTTTTATTCTAAAAATTTTACTGTGATTATGTAGGAGAATGTTCTTATACTTAGAAAATAACAATGAATATTTAGGGGGAAAGGTGCATGAGGTCTGTAACTTACTCTCAAACAGAATAGAAAAATTTATATGACTATATGTATGCATATAGATATATGGAGAGGGAGGGATGGGGAGAGAGAGAGAGAGGGAGAGGGAGGAAAGAAAGAAAGAAAGAAAGAAAGAAAGAAAGAAAGAAAGAAAGAAAGAAAGAAAGAAACAAAGAAAGAAAGAAACAAAGAGAAAGAAAGAGAAACAAAGAGAAACAAAGAGAAAGAAAGAAAAAGAAAGGAAAGAAAGAAAGAAAGAAGGAAGGAAAGAAAAAGAAAGAAAAAAGAAAGAAGGAAAGAAAGAAAGAGAAAGAGGAAGAAAGAAAGAAAATATGAGAAAATGTTAAAAATTGGTGACCAATCTAGTTGAAGGGCATTTGGAAACTTTTGGATATTTTTGGCAACTTTGGAAACTATTTCAAACTAAAATGTTAAAAAAAACTCAGCCATTTCACTTGCAAAGCCAATAAGTACAAAATACAAGTCAATGATGGTTTTGCAGTTTCTAGCTTCAGTGATGGATTGAGCATACAGACTAGGGAGGAGCAGGTTTGAGAGAAGAAGGTGGAGTTTTGTTTGGGGCATGTTTCATTAAAATGCCAATATCATGTCCAGGGGAACACAGCTGGTAAGACGCACCTGAAGTTCTGGAAAGAGAGGACACTGGAGTCAAAGATTTTGAAGACATCTTTACATATGATAGTCTCCACCTGCTGGTATTTTTAATTAAATGACAGTTTCTCTTTTCATTCAAACAACTTTAGTTGAGCCAGAGCAAATTTACAACTTTAGCTTGGGCTTAATTTTTAATCTCTAAACATGACATATGAAATTTTACCACCTTTTGGATGAGCTAGACACTCCCAAAAAGGATACTGACATAAATGACTTAGTTACAATTAAGTTTAGAAGAAAATTCAGGTATATTATATTAAATAATTGATTCTCAATGAATATTAGGGACCAACAGCCACAACCTGGCTTCCTAGACATTAACAGCGATTAAGATTCTGTACATGTGCTCCAAAAGTTGATTGAAAATAATAACATATTAGTTGAGATTGAGTTGAGTTGACTCAAAAATACCAGTGGTGTTTTTAACCTTCCTAAACTTCATGATCTACAGAGCTTGCGTTTCAGGAGCAACTTGAATATTGGTTTCGTTAAGTTAAACAACATTACAGTGAAAACATTTATTTTAATAAAGACTTCCCTTTAACCTAAACCTCTAATTTCATTAGAAAATGGAGAACACTAACACTAAAGTAGATTCAACTGGCCAGACTAAAAAAATGTCAGCTTTTCCAAACCTCAGCGTATAAAAATGAACAGGCTCAAAATATTTTGCCGAAATAAATATTATCTCAATTTTGTGTATGTAAGGCAGTTTCAACTTTTCCAAGACTAAATGCAAAATATTTTTGATGACTCTTGCCTGTTGCAAAATGCCATAGATACCCTCCCGTCATGCTGGGACACCAACTCACCCTAACATGTAAATAGCTCATGCATGATTTCCTTCCATCTTTTGGATCAATTATTTGAATAACAGCAGAGTAATCCTTCCACTCTCTTTACTGGAACTAAATGCTGTTTAAAGTATGTCAAACAATGTCTAGCCAGACTGCCTGGGTTTAATTCTGTCTTTGCCCCTTATTAACTGTGACCTTGAACAAGATGTTGAATCTCTTTGTGCCTCATTTTCCCATCTATAAATGGAGCAATGACAGTACTTAGAGCTTTGGTCACAGTATGTGCCATATCAATTAGCCAAAGTACAATTAATCCCACCTGCCTAGATGAATAGAAGTCCCAGCTTCCTCCAGGGGCCAATCCCTAGTATCTCATCAAGAAGCTAGACTGTCATACAGTGTGAAGTAAGCCAGAAAGAGAATAACAAATATAATATATTAACACATGTATGTGGAATCTAGAAAAATGGTACAGATAAACCTATTTGCAAAGCAGAAATAGAGACATAGATGTAGAGAACAAACGTGTGGACACCAGCTGGGGAAAGGGGAAGGGTGGGATGAATTGGGAGATTGGAACTGACATATATACATTACTAGGTATAAAATAGATAACTAATGAGGACCTGCTGTATAGCACAGGGAACTCTACTCAGTGCTCTGTGGTGACCTAAATGGAAAGGAAGTCCAAAAAGGAGGGGATATGTGTATACATATGGCTTGTTCACTTCACTGTGCAGCAGGAGCTAGTACAACATTGTAAAGTAACTATACCCCAATTAAAAAAAAATAAAGAAATCATATTAAAGACAACAAATACTCAAAAAAAAAAATGCTGGGACAAGAGGACTCCACCAACACTATTTATACGATGGCAATTCCAGAAACAAATGCCCTCTGTCCTGCTGTTGTGACCGCTGTCACTTCTACCATGACCTATGGATGCTTCTAGAAGTAACTATGGCAACTGCTCATGCTCTGCTTGTGTTTGTTAACATTACCATGCTCTGATCTAAAAGAAGAGAAACCAACTTTCCTCTTTACCCATCTGCCCCAAGAACTGTAATTCTATAAGCCTATCACTGCAGTTCAAGAACTCCAAAAACTAATCAATCACTAATTTTAAATTATTGAGCAGTCTATTTTGGTATTTTTTTAAAATAAAATTCTTCAGGGACTTCCCTGGTGGCACAGTGGTTAAGAATCTGCCTGCCAATGCAGGGGACATGGGTTGGATCCCTGGTACAGGAAGATCCCACATGCCACGGAGCAACTAAGCTTGTGCACCACAACTACTGAAGCCCGCACACTCTAGGGCCCGCGTGCCGCAACTACTAAGCCTGCGTGCTGCAAATACTGAAGCCCCTATGCCTAGAGCCCATGCTCTGCAACAGGAGAAGCCACCGCAATGAGAAGCCCGTGCACTGCAGCGAAGAGTAGCCCCCGTCCACTGCAACTACAGAAAGCCTGCATACAGCAACAAAGACCCAATGCAGCCAAAAAAGTTTTTAAAATAAATAAATAACTTCTTCAATAAACTGTACTCATCAATTTATATAAATTCAACAAATTTCCCATCTTGGAAAAATATCTTCATCCCAATGCTATGTTCAGGAAAGCCAGCATAAAGGCCATTAGAAGAGGCAGGAAAAGTATTACTTAAGGAGGGCAGACAGAAGGTCTATGCAAAGGAACTGGAGAGCACATTGTGACCTGAAGTGAGTTGAAGAAAATTACTCAAAGCATTTGTTACCTCTCAAAAAGTAATGTGTCAGGGAGGACCTTCAAGATGGCAGAGGACTAAGACGTGGAGATCACCTTCCTCCCCATAAATATGTCAAAAATACATCTACATGAGGAACAACTACAGAACACCTACTGAACGCTGGCAGAAGGCCTCAGACTTCCCAAAAGGCAAGAAACTCCCCACGTACCTGGGTAGGGCAAAAGAAAAAAGAAAAAACAGAGAAAAAATAGGGACGGGACCTGCACATCCGGGAGGGAGCTGTGAAGGAGGAAAAGTTTCCACACACCAGGAGGCCCCTTTACTGGCGGAGATGGGGAGTGGGTGGTGGGGAAGCTTCGGAGCCACGGAGCAGAGCGCAGCAACAGGGGTGCAGAGGGCAAAGCAGAGAGAATCCTGCACAGAGGATCAGTGCTGACCAGCACTCACCAGCCTGAGAGGCTAGTCTGCTCACCCACTGGGACAGGTGGGGGCTGGGAGCTGAGGCTCGGGCTTCGGAGGTCAGATCCCAGGGAGAGGACTCGGGTTGGCTGCGTGAACACAGACTGAAGGGGGCTAGTGTGCCACAGCTAGCTGGGAGGGAGTAAGGGAAAAAGTCTGGACCTGCCAAAGAGTCAAGAGAACACTGTTTCGGGGCTGCGCAAGGAGAGGGGATTCAGAGCACGACCTAAACGAGATTCAGAGATGGGCACAAGCCATGGCTATCAGTGTGGACACCAGAGACAGGAATGAAATGCTAAGGCTGCTGCTGCTGCCACCAAAAAGCCTATGTGCAAGCACAGGTCACTATCCACACCTCCCCTCCTGGGAGCCTGTGCAGCCCCCCACTACCAGGGTTCCGTGGTCGAGGGACAACTTCCCCGGGAGAACACAGGGCATACCTCAGGCTGTTGCAACATCATGCCAGTCTCTGCTGCCACAGGTTCTCTCTGCATTCTGTACCCCTCCCTCACACTGGCCTGAGCCAGAGCCCCCGAATCATCTGCTCCTTTGACCCCCTCCTGTCTGGGTGAAGAACAGAAGCCAGAGGGAGACCTACATGCAGAGACGGGGCCAAATCCAAAGCTGACCCCCAGGAGCTGTGCGAACAAAGAAGAGAAAGGAGAATCTCTCCCTGCAGCCTCAGGAGCAGCGGATTAAATCTCCACAATCAACTTGATGTACTCTGCATCTGCAGAATAACTGAATAGACAACAAATCATCCCAAAACTAAGGTGGTGGACTTTGGGAGCAACTGTAGACTTGGGATTTGCTTTCTCTGTCTAATTTGTTTCTAGTTTTATGTTTACCTTAGTTTAGTATTTAGAGTGTATTATCATTGGTAGATTTGTTTATTGATTTGGTTGCTCTCTTCCTTTTTTTATATATATATACACATATATATTTTTTTCCTTTTTCTCTTTTTGTGAGTGTGTATGTGTATGCTTCTTTCTGTGATTTTGTCTATATAGGTTTGCTTTTACCATTTGTCTTAGGGTTCTGTCTGTCCGTTTTTTTTTGTTGTTTTTTTTTGCAGTACGCGGGCCTCTCACTATTGTGGCCTCTCCCGTTGCGGAACACAGGCTCCGGACACGCAGGCCCAGCGGCCATGGCTCACGGGCCCAGCTGCTCCACAGCATGTGGGATCTTCCCAGACTGGGGCACGAACCCGTGTCGCCTGCATCAGCAGGCAGACTCTCAACTACTGCGCCACCAGGGAAGCCCCGTTTTTTCTTTAGTATAGTTTTTAGTGCTTGTTATCACTGGTGATTTGTTTATTGGTTTGGTTGCTATCTTCTTTTTATTTTAATTACTTTTTCATTTTAATGACATTTTTTACCTTAATAACTTTACTGCATTTTTTCTTTCTTTCTTTTTCTTTTCTCCCTTTTCTTCTGAGCTTTGGGGCTGACAGGGTCTTGGTGCTCTGGCCAGGAGTCAAGCCTGAGCCTCTGAGGTGCGAGAGCCGAGTTCAGGACTTTGGTCCACCAGAGACCTTCCAGCCCCTTGTAATATCAGTTGGGAAGAGCACTCCCAGAGATCTCCATCTCAACGCTAAGACCCAGCTCCACTCAAGGACCAGAAAACTCCAGTGTTGGACACCCTATGCCAAACAACTAGCAAGACAGGAACACAACACCACCCATTAGCACAGAGGCTGCCTAAAATAATAATGTCACAGACACCCCAAAAGACACCACTGGATGCAGTCCTGCCCAGCAGAAAGATGAGATCCAACCTCATCCATCAGAACACAGGCACCAGTCCCCTGCAACAGGAAGCCTACAAAACCCACTGAACCAACCTTACCCACCGGGGGCAGAAACGAAAAACAACGGGAACTACGAACCTGCAGCCTGTGAAAAGGAAACCCCAAATACAGAAAGTTAAGCAAAATTAGGAGACAAAGAAACACACAGCAGATAAAGGAGCAAGGTAAAAACGCAGACCAAACAAAGGAAGAGGAAATAGGCAGGTTACCTGAAAAAGAATTCAGAGTAATGATAGTAAAGATGATCCAAAACCTTGGAAATACAATGGAGAAAATACAAGAAACATTTAACAAGGACCTAGAAGAACTAAGATCAAACAAACAAGGCCGAACAACACAATAAATGAAATTAAAAATTCTCTAGAAGGAATCAGTAGTAGAATAACTGAGGCAGAAGAATGGATAAGTGACCTGGAAGATAAAATAGTGGAAATAAATACCACAGAGCAGAATAAAGAAAAAAGAATGAAAAGAATTGAGGACAGTCTCAGAGACCTTTGGGACAACATTAAACACACCAACATTCGAATTTAGGGGTCCCAGAAGAAGGGGAGAAAAAGAAGGGGACTGAGAAAATATTTGAAGAGATTATAGTTGAAAACTTCCCTAATATGGGAAAGGAAATAGTCAATCAAGTCCAAGAAGTGCAGAGAGTCCCATACAGGAAAAATACAAGGAGAAACACACCAAGACACATATTAATCAAACTATCAAAAATTAAATACAAAGAAAAAATATTGAAAGCAGCAAGGGGCAAGCAACAAATAAGAAACAAGGGAATCCCCATAAAGTTAAGAGCTGGCCTTTCAGCAGAAACTCTGCGAGACAGAAGGGAGTGGAAGAACATATTTAAAGTGATGAAAGGGAAAAACCTACAACCAAAATTACTGTACCCAGCAAGGATCTCATTCAAATTTGACAGAGAAATGAAAACCTTTACAGACAAGAAAAAGCTAAGAGAATTCAGCACCACCAAACCAGTTCTACAACAAATGCTAAAGGAACTTCTCTAGGCAGGAAACACAAGAGAAGGAAAAGACCTACAATAACAAACCCAAAACAATTAAGGAAATGGTAATAGGAATATTCATATCAATAATTACCTTTAAAGTAAATGGATTAAATGCTTCAACCAAAGCACACAGCCTGGATGAATGGGTACACAAACAAGACCTAAATATATGCTGTCTACAAGAGACCCACTTCAGAACTAGGGACATATACAGACTGAAAGTGAGGGGATGGAAAAAGATATTCCATGCAAATGGAAATCAAAAGAAAGCTGCAGTAGCAATTCTCATATCAAACAAAACAGAGTTTAAAATAAAGACTATTATAAGAGACAAAGAAGAGCACTATGTAATGATCAAGTGATCAATCCAAGAAGATATAACAATTGTAAATATTTATGCAGCCAACATAGGAGCACCTAAATATGTAAGGCAAATGCTAACAGCCATAAAAGGGGAAATCGACAGTATCACAGTCATAGTAGGGGAATTTAACACCCCACTTTCAACAATGGACAGATCTACCAAAATGAAAAGAAATAAGGAAACAAGCTTTAAATAATGTATTAAACAATATGGACTTAATTGATATTTATAGCACATTCCATCCAAAAACAACAGACTGCACTTCCTTCTCAAGTGCTCATGGAACATTCTCCAGGATAGATCATATCTTGGGTCACAAATCAAGCCTTGGTAAATTTAAGAAAATTGAAAACATATCAAGTATCTTTTCAGAGCACAACGCTATGAGACTAGATATCAATTATGGGGAAAAATTTGTAAAAAATACAAACACATGGAGGCTAAACAATACACTAATTAATAACCAAGAGATCATTGATGAAATCAAAGAGGAGATCAAGAAATACCTAGAAACAAATGACAATGAAAACACAACGACCCAAAACCTATGGGATGCAGCAAAAGCAGTTCTAAGAGGGAAGGTTATAGCAATACAATCCTACCTCAAGAAACAAGAAGCACCTCAAATAAACAACCTAAACCTACACCTAAAGCAATTAGAGAAAGAAGAACAAAAAAACCCCAAAGTTAGCAGAAGGAAAGAAATCATAAAGATCAGATAAGAAATAAATGAAAAACAAATGAAGGAAACGATAGCAAAGATAAATAAAATTAAAAGCTGGTTCTTTGAGAAGATAAACAAAACTGATAAACCATTAGCCAGACTCATCAAGAAAAAAAGGGAGAAGACTCAAATCAATAGAATTAGAAATGAAAAAGGAGAAGTAACAACTGACACTGCAGAAATGCAAAGGATTATGAGAGATTACTACAAGCAACTGTATGCCAATAAAATGGACAACCTGGAAGAAATGGACAAATTCTTAGAAAAGCACAACCTGCCGAGACTGAACCAGGAACAAATAGAAAATATAAACAGGCCAATCACAAGAACTGAAATTGAAACTGTGATTAAAAATCTTACAACAAACAGAAGCCCAGGACCAGATGGCTTCACAGGCGAATTCTATCAAACATTTAGAGAACAGCTAACACTTATCCTTCTCAAACTTCCAAAATATAGCAGAGGGAGGAACACTCCCAAACTCATTCTACGAGGCCACCATCACCCTGATACCAAAACCAGACAAAGATGTCACACACACAGAAAAAATTACAGTCCAATATCACTGATGAACATAGATGCAAAAATCCTCAACAAAATACTAGCAAACAGAATCCAACAGCACATTAACAGGATCATACACCATGACCAAGTGGGGTTTATCCCAGGAATGTAAGGATTCTTCAATATATGCAAATCAATCAATGTGATACAGCATATTAACAATTTGAAGGAGAAAAACCATATGATCATCTCAATACATGCAGAAAAATCTTTGGACAAAATTCAACACCCATTTATGATAAAAACCCTCCAGAAAGTAGGCATAGAGGGAACTTACCTCAACATAATAAAGGCCATATATGACAAACCCACAGCAACATCGTTCGCAATGGTGAAAAACAAACCATTCCCACTAAGATCAGGAGCAAATCCAGGTTGCCCACTCTCACCACTATCATTCAACATAGTTTTGGAACTTTTAGCCACAGCAATCAGAGAAGAAAAAGAAATAAAAGGAATCCAAATTGGAAAAGAAGTAAAGCTGTCACTGTTTGCAGACGACATGATACTATACACAGAGAATCCTAAAGACTACCAGAACACCACTAGAGCTAATCAATGAATTTGGTAATGTAGCGGGATACAAAAATTAATGCACAGAAATCACTTGCATTCCTATACACTAATGATGAAAAATCTGAAAGAGAAATTAAGGACACGCTCCCATTTACCACTGCAACAAAATATTAAAATACGTAGGAATAAACCTACCTATGGAGACAAAAGACCTATATGCAGAAAAGTATAAGACACTGATGAAAGAAATTAAAGATGATATAAACAGATGGAGAGATATACCATGTTCTTAGATTGGAAGAATAAACATTGTGAAAATGACTATACTACCCAAAGCAATCTACAGATTCAATGCAATCCCTATCAAACTACCAATGACATTTTTCACAGAAGTAGAAGAAAAAATTTCACAATTTGTATGGAAACACAAAAGACCCCGAATAAGCCAAAGCAATCTTGAGAAAGAAAAATGGAGCTGGAGGAATCAGGCTCCCTGACTTCAGACTATACTACAAAGCTACAGTCATCAACACGGTATGGTACTGGCACAAAAACAGAAATATAGATCAATGGAACAGGATAGAAAGCCCAGAGATAAACCCACACACATAGGGTCACCTTATCTTTGATAAAGGGGGCAAGAATATACAGTGGAGAAAAGATAGCATCTTCAATAAGTGGTGCTGGGAAAACTGGGCAGGTACATGCAAAAGAATGAAATTAGAGCACTCCCTAACACCCTACACAAAAATAAACTCAAAATGGATTAAAGACCTACATGTAAGGCCAGACACTATCAAACTCTTAGAGGAACACAAAGGTAGAACACGCTATGACATAAATCACAGCAAGATCCTTTTTGACCCACCTCCTAGAGAAATGAAAATAAAACCAAAAATAAACAAATGGCACCTAATCAAACTTAAATTATTTTGCACAGCAAAGATACCATAAAGAAGATGAAAAGACAACCCTCCGAATGGGAGAAAATATTTGCAAATGAAGCAACTGAAAAAGGATTAATCTCCAAAGTTTACAAGCAGCTCATGCAGCTCAAAATCACAAAAACCCCAAACAACCAGGGCTTCCCTGGTGGCGCAGTGGTTGAGAGTCCGCCTGCCGATGCAGGGGACACGGGTTCGTTCCCTGGTCTGGGAAGATCCCATATGCCGCGGAGCGGCTGGGCCCGTGAGCCATGGCCACTGAGCCTGCGCATCCGGAGCCTGTACTCTGCAACGGGAGAGGCCACAACAATGAGAGGCCCACGTACGGCAAAAAAAAAAAAAAAAAAAAAAAAATCCAAAAATGGGCAGAAGACCTAAATAGATATTTCTCCAAAGAAAATATACAGATTGCCAACAAACACATGAAAGAATGTTCAACATCACTAATCATTAGAGAAATTCAAGTCAAAACTACAATGAGGTATCACCTCACACCAGTCAGAATGGCCATCATCAAAAAGTCTACAAACAATAAATGCTGGAGAGGGTGTGGAGAAAAGGGAACCTTGTTGCACTGTTGGTGGGAATGTAAATTGATACAGCCACTATGGAGAATAGTATGGAGGTTCCTTAAAAAACTAAAAATAGAACAACCATACGACCCAGCAATCCCACTAATGGGCATATTCCCTGAGAAACCATAATTCAAAAAGAGTCATGTACCACAATGTTCATTGCAGCTCTATTTACAATAGCCAGGACAGGGAAGCAACCTAAGTGTCCATCGACAGATGAATGGATAAAGAAGATGTGGCACATATATACAATGGAATATTACTCAGCCATAGAAAGAAACGAAATTGAGTTATTTGTCATGAGGTGGATGGACCTAGAGTCTGTCATACAGAGTGGAGTAAGTCAGAAAGAGAAAAACAAATACCGTATGCTAACACACAGATATGGAATGTAAAAAAGAAAAAAATGGTTCTGAGGATCCTAGGGGCAGGACATGAATAATGACGCAGAGGTAGAGAATAGACTTGAGGACATGGGGAGGGGGAAAGGTAAGCTGGGACAAAGTGAGAGAGTGGCATGGACATATATACACTACCAAATGTAAAACAGATAGCTAGTAGGAAGCAGGCGCATAGCACAGGGAGATCAGCTCAGTGCTTTGTGACCACCTAGAGGGGTGGGATAGGGAGGGTGGGAGGGAGATGCAAATGGGAGGGGATATGGGGTTATATGTATATGTATAGCTGATTCACTTTGTTATAAAGCAGAAACTCACAGACCATTGTAAAAGCAATTATACTCCAACAAAGATGTTTAAAAAAGAATTTAAACAGAGGAGAATAAATTGTAAAATAAATTTTTCCCCTACTTTTCTTTCTGAGCCTTCCTTCTATTTATTTATTTTCTTGGAATATCACTTATTAGAATATAACGCCATTGCTCTCAATGAAAATAAAAACAATAAACCAAGGGCTTTTCTGTTCTTCAGTAACAAGTGTCTATTTAAAGGCTAGGTGTAGTAGCATGACTGTAAATGTGATTGGAAATATGGGGAAGTAGAGCATGCTTTTTGATCAAAGATGAAGTATGCTATCTCCTCTGTTGAGTTTGAGGTAGATTGGAACCCAGATTTTTTCTGTACTTCAAGACCCATGTGTTTTCAACTACCCCAAGGGTGGCAGGGGCTGTGGACACGACCTCCATCCCCCAGCCTCTCTTAGAGTTCCAGTGGGGCCACATGACCAGTTATAACAGATGGGTAGGAGTGGAATGGCACATGTCACTTTGAGACCAGCCTGACACTTCTACCTCTCTTACTAGCACATTGGAAACAAGATTTTATGTAACAGAAACTGAGTATGGGGTGGGAGTAAATCATTCACATTAAAATGTAACTAGAAAGTTAGTACAAACAAAAGAATCACTGTGATATAGAGTAATTATATGATTTTAAAATTCATTTTCATTATCTTTTGCTATTTTCTTCACACCTCACTTAAAGTATTACACAGCTTTGATATTGCTTATGTCCTTTGAGTTTTATTCTGTTTTTAATACGGCCAAATAATATAAAATAACATTCATCTGAAACCTCTGTTTCTGACCCTGTCTCCATCTCTCTGCCTCTGTCTGTCTCTCTCTTTCTCTCACACACACATATATACACACATACCCATTCTTTTTCTACATTTATTCTTAATATTATAAAAATCCTCTACCACCACGAGGAAATTTGAGCAAAAAGTCAAAATAAAATTTAGACCTAAAAGTTGCTTATGGCTTTGTTAACTGATAGCAACCCAACATCAGTATGATTCAATAATTAAAACTGCTCTTTCATTTGAATGGTTAAAGAAGGAAGTGTGGGCAATGGGGAGAGGGAGGAGGGAAAGGAGAGAAAGAACAGGGAGTGACTAGGCTGAAGAGGAGGCCGAAGTGCTAGAAATGCAGAAGTACAAGTGGTTAGGAAAAAATATTTTTGAAGAAAGTTATATGACAGAAAGAGCTCATTACTAAAGCATTGGGTTTATAGTTTAATGCCTATTCCTTTATATACTTATTTGTTAATTTCTTCAATTTATTTAGCTGGCTTACAAAATTACACCACCCTTTTCAGACAGGCAGATAAAGTTCAGGCAGAAAGATAACTAGGAAACTGTCTGAGACTTTATATTGCTTGTTACAGCATTCCCCGCACCCCTCTCTTTTTTAATAGAAATATGTAGGCCAGTGGTTTCTTCAGAAGAAAGCTTTCTTCATACTCCAGAAAGTCATAGGGAGGTTGCTGAAAAGAACAAGCCGTGCACACAGAAACACGCCCAGAAGAAACAGTCGTTCCCTTGGCTGGAATGTTAGATCTGCTTTGAAGTAGCTGAGGTGATGCTGATCTCCCTGGAAAAATAGTGGGAGTAAAACCCAGCAAGGTCATTCACCGTGGGAGCTCGGGTAAGAGTAGATTTGGCCAATCAGTCCATGGCCATATTTTTATTCAATGTAGCTGACTCCTCAGTGTGTGGGACTTAGGATTCCATACCTAAGGAATCAAGAGATGAAGAAACCTATTTAAAAAGGCGGAAAAAAGAAAACTTGAATACTAGGAGCAAACGGAAGACGTGTTTGTGTGCATACAGAATGCTAGGGGTTGGCATGGCATGGGCTGGTGACAGTTGAACAGATTTGGAGACCAGAATCCTGGATTCTATCTAGTTTGCACCTCGTGCGAGTCACTTTTTATGTCTGATCTTCATTATCCTCATCAGTAAAATGGCAGATTTTTATTAGATGATCCATGAGACTTTCTCTCATCTAATACTATAAACACTCTAGGCACAGCTTTCTGATTGGCTCAGAAGTCTGAATCAATATGACTCATAGAGTGTGGCTTTGTTCCGGCTCGTTCTTGATTCTGGAGCATCCGGAAGCCTGGGTGAACTCCTCTTCCAAGGCTCTCCTTGTATAATGGTGATAGTCCTTACAACACAGGGCCCATGCCCCCAGCCCCGTCCTTATTGCTGGGGATTTTTTTCTCACTTTGGCCAACTCTCTGGTGATCCTAACCTGTGGAGATTGGCCTAATCACGTTTGCTGTAGAAAGCTGAACCCTGGTGCTGGATTGGGATTTAGATGGTCAGTTTTATTTTCTGTTCCTTAAAAATTGAGAGTAAAGTATTTCTGAATTAAAATGAAATGATTAATATAATGTGTTCAAGTTTGTTTCTGGGGCATTATTCCAGCAATTAATGAGTTGTGTGGGAGCTCCAAAACAGCAATACAGGAATGTATGCTGGGCAAGCTATAAAAGAAATGTCAGAGTTTTAACAAGTAGTGGCCTTGAGTAAATCATGCCAGGCTAGGAAATAGCAGTGCTTACCATACTACTGATCTAACTATATACCCCTCCCCCAACAATTCAAGACTTACTTCATTTGAAAGCAACTGAACTTGGTACATATAAGAAACAATAGATCACTCTGGCTACATATTACACTTGGCAGTGTGGGGGGGAGGTTAAGAATACTTTTGTCTGTCACCTACGGCCCCAACCAATTAAATTAGGTTCTCTGTGATGAGGCCAAGGTGTTGATATATGTGCTAAGTTTCCCAGGTGACAATGCTTCTTCAGCAGACAGGGCTGAGAGACATGCATTTGATGGTCTCTTCCAGGGCAGCTTCCATAGAGTTGAAAACAGCTGAAATTGAAATGAGGAGGTTTGGGGTTCAAAGTATGACTCTCTCATTTACAAGCTGAGTGTCCTCAGGCAAGTCATCAAACCTTCCTTAGTCTCAATTTCTCCAACTATAAACAAGGAGACAAATTATTCAGAAAGCGAAATAAGGTATAGTTGAAAATATTTGCTACATAATAGGTATTCAAAAAGGTATTTACCAAATGTTGGATTTGTTTTCTTTCACTTTGTTAGCTTAATTTTAGGTGGTGAGAAGTGGTTAGTTATTTAAAGTGGTGAAAATCTCAGTACTGAGTATGGTCACTATAGTAAATAAGATGCCTATAAAATACATGTGAAGAATGGAGACATTGATTTTGTTCTCGCTTCCCTCCCAGTTAAGAGATCTCTAATTGTGGATCTGCAGTTAGGCTGATTCCGAGTCCCTCCAACTGGAGTTCTGATATATAAGGGGATTAGAGCCTAGTTCTGAGTGGGTGATGGAGACCCATGGGGCTGACCTCCAAGGTGTGGCTGGTGGTGGCAGCGTTGAGGTCAGGTGGAGGGGCAGACCAGCCTCCTTGGCCTCTTCGGCCTCCCATCTCCATTTCTGTTGAGATCTATAAAGTCAAGATGGTAATGGAAGCATGAACTGTGCCTTCTCTTTCTTTATATAAGAGTAGTCCCAGCTGTGATCTTGGAGGGAGGTGAATAAAAAAGGCAAACAAAAATGTAGGGAAAAGGGAAATAATTACACAAATACTTAAGAAAAGTTACAGATAAAATTGTCTGAGAACCATTCTCCCAAATAACTGCTTTGTATTTTCCAGGTTGTTGTTATTTTAGTTGTTTTTTTGTTTTGTTTTGTTTCTTCAGTATGAGTATTTTATAAATTTAGAAAGTAAGAGCTATCCAAATTAAAATTAAGGTATAGTACCTTCTGTCTTGTAATGAATGCCCCCAGCACCTTAAATCTGGATGGTTTTTCAAAACTTGATTCCACAAATAATGTTGAAAACCCCTCAAAATTAGTACAACCAGTTTTTAGACTGCTACATTAGCAAATCTTTTGCTACAATGTATAAAACAACAAGCTTTCTACTTATTTCACAGAAATTTAGGTTTTAAAGATATCTGTAGAAATCAGCTAACTCATGCCACCCCCCTTGAGTCACATAGAAGCTGAACAACCTTCCAGGATAACACAACTCATCAATAGTGGTACTAAGAACAGAATCCAGCTATTCCAATTTCATTGATGCTGCAATTACAGATACCTGGTATCTGGATTTGAAGAAGACTTCTTTGTGAGCTTTCTTTCGAGAAACAGATTACACTGTTTCAAAAGAAATAACTTTCAACTTCATTAAAGGTTGATATCGGTAAGGTCTGAACATCTAATGTATAACTAGTAACTACAGTTGATAATAATGTATTGTATAATTGAAATTTGCTAAGAAAGTAGAACTAAAATGTCCTCACCACCACCCCCACCCACAAAGATAAATATGTGAAGTTATGGATGTGTTAATTAACTAGATGGGAGGAATCCTTTCACAATGTATCTGTATATCAAATTATCATGACATACTATTTAAATATCTTATTATTTTATTTATCAATTATACCTTAATAAGGCTGAAAAAATGTTGCTATCAAATAGGGTTTTCCAGAAGAACTCATAGATTCTATATTCCCTGCATTCTCCTATGTTTGAAAATTTGCTTGTGACTTTTATAAATGAGTATTTTGGCATGGTATAATATTTCTGGTTAAAATCTCTGACTTCAAAATTCTGAAGACATTATTCCTCTGTCTCCTGACATTGAATACTACTAAAGACAAGACAAAAGCTGTCTTAATTCCTGCTCTCATGAGTAACTTCCTTTGTTTTCTAAGTGTGTGAAGACTTATTTTCTTCTTTCTTAAAGTTCAATTATTTCAGTACCATTTATCTAAGTATTGATTGTTCTTTATTATTTTTTCATGATCTGCAGACTTTATGCTTCATTTCAGAGGAAATTTCCTCTATTATGTATTTTAAATAACTTTCTATGTCTTTTGTTGGCATTTCTATCTTAGGGACACCTAGAATTCTTATATTGAATTTTATTTGTTCACCCTCTATATCTATCATTATTTCTCTAATTATTTTAATCCCTGTGGGCACTGTGGTTACCTAAAATTTTTCCACTGTGCCAGAATTTAGATTTCAAGCTGTATATATATGGCCTTTTCCATTTTATTTATTGTACAGTAGTGTTGTAGTTAACAATTTGCTTACTCAGTTAAGATGCCACCAAAAAACTACTAGAGCCCATCAATGAATTCAGCAAAGTTTCAGGATACAAAATTAATATACAGAAATCTGTTGCATTCCTATACTGTAACAATGAACTATCAGGAAGAAAAATTAAGGAAACAATTCCATTTACAATCGCATCAAAAAGAATAAAATACCTAGGAATAAATCTAACTATGGAGGTAAAAGATCTGTACTCAGAAAACTATAAGACACTGATAAAAGAAACTGAAGAAAAAACAGATGGAAAGATATACCGTGTTCCTGGATTAGAATAATTAATACTCTTAAAATAACAATACTACCCAAGGCAATCTGCAGATTCAATGCAATCCCTATCAAAATACCAAAGACAGTTTTCACAGAACTAGAAAAAGTAATTTTAAATTTATATGGAAACACAGAAGACCCCAAATAGCCAAAACAATTTTGAGAAAGAAGAACAGAGCTGGAGGTATCATGCTCCCTGACTTCAGACTATACTACAAAGCTACAGTCATCAAAATAGTATGGTACTGGCACAAAAACAGACACATAGATCAATGGAACAGAATAGAATCAATGGAAGAGAATAAACCCACACACTTATGGTCAATTAAAGAAGGCAAGAATATACAATGAGAAAAAGACAGTCTCTTCAATAAGTGGTGCTGGGAAAACTGGACAGCTATATGCATATTTAAAAAAAAAAGATGAAATTTACAAAAATTGACTCAAAATGGATTAAAGACCTAAATGTGAGACCTGAAACCATAAAACTCCCAGAAGAAACAGGCAGAATACTCTGACATAAATCGCAGTAATATTTTTTTGGATCTGTCTCCTAAGGCAAAGGAAACAAAAGCAAAAATAAACAAATGCGACCTAATTAAACTTAAAAGCTTTTAGACAGCCTACTGAATGGGAGAAACTATTTGCAAATGATATGACCAGGGGT
Source organism: Leucopleurus acutus (assembly GCF_964270905.1). Taxonomy (NCBI): domain Eukaryota; kingdom Metazoa; phylum Chordata; class Mammalia; order Artiodactyla; family Delphinidae; genus Leucopleurus; species Leucopleurus acutus. Next base: position 75,696,478 of record NC_139144.1, read on the forward strand.
TAATAGCCAAAATATATAAACAGCTCATACAACTCAATATCAAAAAAAACAAATTACCTGATAAAAAATATGGGCAAAAGACCTGAATAGACATCTTCCAAGGAAGATATACAGATGGCCAACAGGCACATGAAAAGATGTTCAACATTGCTAATCATCAGAGAAATGCAAATCAAAACCACAAGGAGATATTACCTCACATGTCAGAATGACTATTACCAAAAGGACCACAAATAACAAATGTTGGCAAGGATATGCAGAAAAGAGAATCCTTGTACACTGTTGGTGGAAATGTATGTTAGTGCAGCCACTGTAGAAAACAATATGGAGGTTTCTCAAAAAAACTAAAAATAGAGCTACCATATGATCCAGCAATTCCACTCCTAGGTATATATCTGAAGAAAACAAAAACATTAATTTGAAAATATACATGCACCGCAATGTTCATAGCAGCATTATATATAGTAGTCAAGATATGGAAGCAACCTAAGTGTCAATCAATAGATGAATGGATAAAGAAGATGTGGTATACACACACACACACACACACACACACAGGAATACTACTCAGCCATAAAAAAGAATGAAATTCTGCCATTTGTATAAACATGGATGGACCTGGAGGGTATTATGCTTAGTGAAGTAAGTCAGACAGAATAAGACAAATATTGTATGTTATCACTTATATGTGGAATCTAAAAAATAAAATAAATGAGTGAATATAACAAAACAGAAACAGACTCACATAAAGAACAAACTAATGGTTACCAGTGGGGATAGGGAAGCGGGGAGGGAGGGGCAAGACAGGGGTAGGGGAGTAAGAGATACAAACTACTATGTACAAAATAAATAAGCTACAAGGATACATTGTATGGTACAGGGAATACAGCAAATATCTTATAATTACTTTAAATGAAGTATACTCTATAAAAATTTTGAATCACTTTGTTGTACATCTGAAACTAATATAATATTATAACTCAAATATACCTCAATAGAAAAACATAAAACAATAGTTACCCAAATAAAGTTAGCAAAAGACAAAAACAAACAAAATGTTCATTGACAGAGAAGTGGATAAAGAAAATGTGTTTATACATACATTTTCACTGAAAAATGCAAAGTAATTTTTGATGCATGAGGAATATTAATGATGTTTTAAACTTTCTTTGCTATTTTTCAGCATCTTAGAATCACCATGTTAAAGCTTTGTTTGAGCTAGATTAAATCACTGATTTGATAACAGCCCACCAACTCTTCATACATTCTTTACTTGTTAAGCTATTGCTGCCTTAGGCATTTAGGAAAAGTAAGGATTTCTAAATTATATGACATTATTCTTTTTCTCTATTGTGTACAACCTCTGTTTTTCTAAATGCCTACTCAGAAAATATGTTCTTCTCACACTTTGCCTTGTCAACTGATTTTAGATAAAATCTTTTAAGACTCACTTATATTTGTAAAAAGGAAAAAAGAGTAGGTGACCCAATTTGGTTAAAACTTTTGGAGTTATATCCCTTACCTCCTTCAAACACTGCAGGCATATGATAAAAAATTCACTAGACTAGAAAAACCAATCTTGTAGCCACTAAATACAATAAATAAAAGTCTACAATAAATAATATAATAAATGGCCTACAATAAAACCAATATATAGATTTATTTAATAAATTATTTTTTCTTTTGATGGAGTTTCAATGGGAAATTTAATCCACTCAGATCATCTAAAATGGTTCCTTCCATGGCCTTAAACTAGTCATTGGGCTGATGAGGTAAAGGGAAGAGAGGCTAGGAGTTTCGACCACTCTATAGAGACATTTCAGCTCAAGAAACAATTTAAGATCCAGTCCCAGACTCAAAGAGGCTGAAGGCAAGAGGATTCAAAGGAGACTTCTGAATAAACAGTGAATCTATTATGCTACTAAGGAAAACCAGGGTAAATCCCTTTTGATAGGTCTCAATTAAGCACCAGTTATAGAACATTTTGCTACGAGTCATACCGGAAAATTCTCCAATAAGTAAAGCCACAGAACAGATATTTTCATGGGGTCACAGAAAACCCCAAGACAGCCCTGGATCAGAGCCACCAGTGTCTGTAGCATCCCAAGGAACACACTGAAAAGCAAGACTACAACTCTGAGACTTGGCACATTAGATTCAGAGCTTTTACCAGCTTGATGGAATCTGACCCTTCAAGGATTTGAGGAGACTGTGCGCTCTGCCATCTGTGGCTGAGGCCAGATCTTCACACCAATGAGCAGATTATGGATAAGCTGGTGATGGAGCAGTTTATGATGTTCTTGTTGCAGGATTTCCAGGTCTTAGTCAAGGAAAGTGGTGTGGAGAGTTGCAAAGAACTGGAGGACATGCTAAGAAATAACAAGAAACCCCAAAATAGACCATAGTCAGCTTACAAGGAGAGAAGTTTCTTCTGCAAAATTCAAATGTTCAGATGGTGGAAGCTGAGATCAGTGACATGGGCAATGGGAGAAACTTATTCAGGAAGCCTGAACCTTCTATGAGTGAGATACATTCAGATGACAGAAGGAACAGAATATTCTCCTGCCAGAGACCATTCCTGAAAAAGGTAAACTGGAGGTTCTACAACTCAAACAGAAATTGGAGAAGGGTCTGATGGAAGACAGGGAGAGACAAGAATACTTAAATCTCAGGAGCCTCAGCTTCTGAAGGGTCCTGAGAGGGAAGTTTTGACTCAGAGTGGACACAAAAGAGACTCTCAGAAGAGTCTAAGAAGTTCCAAAAGAAAACAGGACAACAGTTCCATTTCCCAAGAAGTGCCTCAAGAAGGAGCCACATATTTGGAGAAAGGAGAATTCTCAGGACAGCTTGGGTCAAATTCAGTTCTTTCACCGAGCACCGTGGGACCAACCAGTCATCATATTGGAAAAGAAGCCACAGACACCATATGAATGTAGGGTATGCAAAAAAAATTTTCATTATAAGCCTCAGTTTGTCACTCACCAGAGGACACACACAGGAGAGAGAGACCCTTTAAATGCAATATCTGCCCCAAAGGTTTCATGCAGCTTTCAGATCTCCAAGTTCACCAGTGAATCCACACAGGTGAGAAGCCATACTGTTGTAAACTCTGCACCAAGGAGTTCACCCACGACTCCACCCTGCCTGCTCACAAGAAGATCCACACAAAGGAGAAGCGTACCAATGTGAAGACTTTGAGAAAGCTTTAAGCCACAAAGGGAACCTCAACATTCACTGACAAACCCACTCTGGACTAAAACCTTATACATGTCCCTAGTGTAACAGCACCTTCTGTCAGCTGGGAACTTTTAAACACCATGAAAAAACACATTTAAAAATGACTTCCCAATGATTCCACCATCAGGTCCAAGTCCATTCTGCCCCAAGAAGGAAATTAAATGGTTGTAAAAATGATGTATGACATGTTGAGCACCTAACGAGGTTTCTGGAACATAATAGGAGTTCCATAAATATTAATTACGGGGACCTTTGAAAAATTACTTATCTTCCCTATAAGTTTTTGTTTTCTACTTCATTATAGCCCTTTGTTTTATTATTATAAGTTTTTTAGGTTTATGTTGCTATTCTTCTTCCAGTGAGTGCCATTCATGAGTTTTCAATATTTCATCATTAAACTGAGCTACTGAAAATAAATACTTAATTAAATAAAAATTTTCACTGTACCAGAATTTAGATTTCCTGCTGTATATATTGCTTTTTCCATTTTATTAATTGTCCAGTAGTGTTGTGGTTAACAGTTTGCTTACATAGTGTAGTAATCTCCCCCTTAATGTCATCTTACTGTTTTATTATTTTAATGTCATCTTACATAATTATTTTTGAATTCATAATTTTACAAGGTTTTTTTTTTTTTTTTTTTTTTAATAAACTCAAGGCACTCACATAAATTGTCTTCCATTCTCTGGTTTTCTTCTCCAGACTGAGCTCATCAGTTTGTCTACTGCATACCTTGTTCCTCATCTATATGTAGATTTATCCAGCTATTGTTTGATGGATCACACTTCTACATCTTGTTCTTTTGTAACATGACAATGTGGATATTGTATAGTAAAATCTATTTGATAGCCGCTCTCCTTATCTCTTGGTATGACACTTAAAGATCTGAATTTTGAGATCTGAATCTCTCTTTCTATTTCTGTATACTGAAGGTACCAAGGAAGAAATGCTTAAATGAAGTCACATACTTTGTTTCCCTCCTGAAATACTGTTACTAAAGATACTTTAGCAGGGCCCCTGCACCCAGCCAGGGATGCATTCACTCCTGCAACTTTCTTCTGCTCTATCCACTTAGTACACATTCCTGGAAATGCCCAACTTCTTGCCTTTGCTGAGATCTTGCAGTGAGAGCTTATGCACTCAAAATGTTTCCTGTATTTATCTCTTGACTTTCCAAGGATGCCTCCTCAATCCACTTCCCTCCCTGTGGAAGAAGTTGGAGAGAATGTCACGATGTTGTGGACTCACAATATTAACTGAGTATTGTTTCTGCCGAATGGAAACAGGGTTAGAACTCTGTGCCACATCAGAATTTACTCATTTATTCAACACATATTTTTTTGTGTCAATTCTGTGGCGAGCTCCATCTTAGGTTTACATCAGTGAAGAAAAAATTAACAAAGTTTCTGCCTCATGAAGATTACCTTCTAGTGGGAATGAGATAACAATGAATAAATAACAAAACATACATAAGTCGGGTGTATAAATGTGATGAAGAAAAATGAAGCATAATAGAGAGTTACAGGGCTTGCTGTTTTAGATAAGGTGGTCAAAAAGGACTTCTGATATGGTGACAGAGCATAAACCAGAAGAAAGTGGGTGGTAAGTGAGCCAGGTAGCTCTGAGGGGAAGAACTCTCCAGGCAGAGAATATCTAAATGCAAAAGCCCCGCACTGGGAAGGTGATCGGCATAACTGAGGCACAGTGAGGAGGCCAAGGTGACTGATTGGCTGTGAGTTCAGATAGGTGGTGGGAGCCCCAGAAGACACTTGGGCTTTTACTTTGAGGAAGATGGGAAGCCATTGGAGGGTTTTGCATAAAGGAATGACATATTTTGAAAGGATTCCCCCCTCTCTCTCTCAGCTTGACACTTTCCAAATTTATGAAGGGAAGATTGCCTTTTTCTGCTTAGGCTGCTGCTAACTTTCTTACCATTGTTTTTGTGTTGTTGTTGTTGTTTTTTCTTTCAAGTTAGTTAGGAGTAATATAGCCTGTGAACCCTCTTCACTGAGCCATCTCTACCTCTGCCATCCAGAAGGAGGAAGTTTCATTCCCACTGTGCTCTGGTGGCTTGTAGGCAAGGTCCACTCACAGTCACCCTCCAGGCCAGGTCAGGAGGGCTGTGCCCTGAGGCTCTCTGGGAACAGCACAGTGAGTACATTCACCACCCCAGCCTCAAATCAGCCTCACCTTCAATCCAGGCAGTATGTGCCTGTGCAGTAGTGCTTTACGGTTCCTTTTTTATAAATATATGACTCAAAAGAATATTGTTCTTTGTTTATCTTTCTCAGAGTTTGAAGTGTTTATAAGAAATAGTTGTAGATTTATTTTTCAAGATTGCTACCATTAAATCAAGAATTTTTAAAAACATAAGTATGCCCCCAATTGTATTTTTCTTATAAGAGGATGCTAAATTTACAAAAAAAAAAAGTTATATTTGCATTAAGAAAGGACTAGCAACACATTAAAATAATAAATTATCTCTGATACTAAATGTATATAGAAAATTTCTTGAATATCTGAAAAACAGGATTTCAGATAAAAATCTAACACACTCTGCTTTTTTTTACTGGACTACTTCAAATTTTGTTGTGTGAAAGGGGCTCCAAATGTTCTTCATGCAAAAGTCCAGGTCTTGGGTCTCATGTTTACTTTCTGTGACATAAGTTTAAATAATTATTTGAGCACAGTAGAAACAATGGCACTAGACTTATTAAAATCTGGTTTAAAATGTAAAGAACATGTAATTTTTATGAATTATTTATAGACTAGGGGACAAAACTAATGAAGTATTAAGGGAATAAGAAATGAACCTTGAATTTATAGATATTTGAAATAAATCTTTTGACTATGGTAAGGGCAACCTAAATTTCTGAAGGATAAACATAGAAAAAGCCTAAACTTAAGGTTATATGTAAGGTATATTGGGTACCATGTCAATAAGCTTATCATGTCATATATCGTGTATTGTTCTTGTGGTTATTTTTCTCAAAGAATTCTTTTTTTTTTTTAACATCTTTATTGGAGTATAACTGCTTTACAATGGTGTGTGAGTTTCTGCTTTATCACAAAGTGAATCAGCTATACATATATCCCCATATCTCCTCCCTGTTGCTTATCCCTCCCACCCTCCCTATCGCACCCCTCTAGGTGGTCACAAAGCACTGAGCTGCTCTCCCTGTGCTATGCGGCTGCTTCCCACTAGCTATCTCTTTTACATTTGGTAGTATATATAAGTCCATGCCACTCCCTCACTTCGTCTCAGCTTACCCTTCCCCTCCCAGTGTCCTCAAGTCCATTCTCTACATCTGCGTCTTTATTACTGTCCTGTCTCTAGGTTCTTCAGAACCATTGTTTTTTTTTTACATTCCATATCTATGTGTTAGCATACGGTATTTGTTTTTCTCTTTCTGACTTACTTCACTCTGTATGAGAGACTATAGGTCCATCCACCTCATGACAAATAACTCAATTTCATTTCTTCTTATGGCTGAGTAATATTCCATTGTATATATGTGCCACACCTTCTTTATCCATTCATCTGTCGATGGACACTTAGGTTACTTCCATGTCCTGGCTATTGTAAATAGAGCTGCAATGAACATTGTGGTACATGACTCTTTTTGAATTATAGTTTTCTCAGGGTATATGTCCAGCACTGGGATTGCTGGGTCATATGGTAGTTCTATTTTTAGTTTTTTAAGGAGCCTCCATACTATTCTCCATAGTGGCTGCATCAATTTACATTCCCACCAACAGTGCAAGAGGGGTCCCTTTCACCACACCCTCTCCAGCATTTATTGTCTGTAGATTTTTTGATGATGTCCATTCTGACTGGTGTGAGGTGATACCTCATTGTAGTTTTGATTTGAATTTCTCTAATGATTAGTGATATTGAGCATTCTTTCATGTGTTTGTTGGCAATTGGCATATTTTCTTTGGAGAAACATCTATTTAGGTCTTCTGCTCATTTTTGGTTTGAGTTGTTTTTTTTTTTTTTTTTTTGATATTGAGCTGCATAAGCTGCTTGTAAATTTTGGAGATTAATCCTTTGTCAGTTGCTTCATTTGCAAATATTTTCTCCCACTCTGAGGGTTGTCTTTTCGTCTTCTTTATGGTTTCCTTTGCTGTGCAAAAGCTTTTAAGTTTGATTAGGTGCCATTTGTTTATTTTTGTTTTTATTTCCATTTCTCTAGGAGCTGCGTCAAAAAGGATCTTGCTGGGATTTATGTCATAGAGTTTTCTACCTATGTTTTCCTCTAAGAGTTTTATAGTGTCTGGCCTTACATTTAGGTCTTTAATCCACTTTGAGTTTACTTTTGTGTAGGGTGTTAGGGAGTGTTCTAATTTCATTCTTTTACATGTAGCTGTCCACTTTTCCCAGCACCACTTATTGAAGAGGCTGTCTTTTCTCCATTGTATACTCTTGCCTTCTTTATCAAAGATAAGGTGACCATATGTGCATGGGTTTATCTCTGGGGTTACTATACTGTTCCATTGATTTATATTTCTGTTTTTGTGCCAGTACCATACTGTCTTGATGACTGTAGCTTTGTAGTATAATCTGAAGTCTGGGAGTCTGGTTCCTCCAGCTCAGTTTTTCTTTCTCAAGATTGTTTTGGCTATTCGGGGTCTTTTGTGTTTCCATACAAAGTGGGAAATTTTTTGTTCTAGTTCTGTGGAAAATATTATTGGTAGTTTGACAGGGATTGCATTGAATCTGTCGATTGCTTTGGGTAGTATAGTCATTTTCACAATGTAGATTCTTCCAATCCAAGAACATGGTATATCCCTCCATCTGTTTATATCATCTTTAATTTCTTTCACCAGTGTCTTATGGTTTCTGCATACAGGTCTTTTGTCTCCTTAGGTAGATTTATTCCCAGGTATTTAAATCTTTTTGTTGCAATAGTAAATGGGAGTGTGTCCTTATTTTTTCTTTCAGATTTTTCATCATTAGTGTATAGGAATGCGAGAGATTTCTGTGCATTAATTTTGTATGCTGCTACTTTACCAAATTCATTGATTAGCTCTAGTAGTTTTCTGGTAGCATCTTTAGGATTCTCTATGTATAATATCATGTTATCTGCAAGCAGTGACAGCTCTACTTCTTCTTTTCTGATTTGGATTCATTTTATTTCTTTTTCTTCTCTGATTGCTGTGGTTAAAACTTCCAAAACTATGTTGAATAACTGTGGTGAGAGTGGGCAACCTTGTCTTGTTCCTGATCTTACTGGAAATGGTTTCAGTTTTTCACCATTGAGGATGATGCTGGCTGTGGGTTTGTCATATATGGCCTTTATTATGTTGAGGTAAGTTCCCTCTATGCCTACTTTCTGGAGGGTTTTTTATCATAAATGGGTGTTGAATTTTGTCAAAAGCTTTTTCTTCATCTATTGAGATGATTATATGGTTTTTCTCCTTCAATTTGTTAATATGGTGTATCACATTGATTGATTTGGATATACTGAAGAATCCTTGCATTCCTGGGATAAACCCAACTTGGTCATGGTGTATGATCCTGTTAATGTGCTGTTGGATTCTCTTTGCTAGTATTTTGTTGAGGATTTTTGCATCTATATTCATCAGTGATATTGGTCTGATTTCCTTATTTATTTTCATTTTGGATGATCTGTCTATTGGTGAAAGTGGGGTGTTAAATTCCGCTACTATGATTGTGCTACTGTCGATTTCCCCTTTTATGGCTTTTAGCATTTGTTGTATGTACTGAGGCACTCCTATGCTGGCTGCATAAATATTTACAATTGTTATATCTTCTTCTTGGATTGATTCCTTGATCATTATGTAGTGTCAATCTTTGTCTCTTGTAATAGTCTTTACTTTAAAGTCTATTTTGTCAAATATGAGAATTGCTACTGCAGCTTTCTTTTGATTTCCACTTGCACAGAATATCTTTTTTCATCCTCTGACTTTCAGTCTGTATGTGTCCCTAGGTCTGAAGTGGGTCTCGTGTAGACAGCGTATATACGGGTTTTGTTTTTGTATCCATTCAGCCAGTCTACGTCTTTTGCTTGGAGCATTTAATCCATTTACATGTAAGGTAATTATCAATATGCATGTTCCTATTACCATTTTCTTAATTGTTTTGGGTTTGTTATTGTAGGTCTTTTCCTTCTCTTGTGTTTCCTGCCTAGAGAAGTTCCTTTAGCATTTGTTGTAAAGCTGGTTTGGTGGTGATGAATTCTCTTAGCCTTTGCTTGTCTCTAAAGGTTTTAATTTCTCTGTCGAATCTGAATGAGATCCTTACTGGGTAGAGTAATCTTGGTGGTAGGTTTTTCCCTTTCATCACTTTAAATATGTCCTGCCACTCCGTTTTGGCTTGCAGAGTTTCTACTGAAAGATCAGCTGTTAACCATATGAGGATTCCCTTATATGTTATTTGTTATTTTAACCTTGCTGCTTATTAACATTTTTTCTTTGTATTTAATTTTTGATTGTTTGATTAATATGTATCATGGCATGTTTCTCCTTGGATTTATCCTGTATGGGACTCTCTATGCCTTCTGGGCTTGATTAACTATTTCCTTTCCCATATTAGGGAAGTTTTCCACTATAATTGCTTCAAATATTTTCTGAGTCCCTTTCTTTTTCTTTTCTTCTTCTGGAATCCCTATAATCGAATGTTGGTGTGTTTAATATTGTCCCAGATGTCTCTGAGACTGTTCTCAATTCTTTTCATTCTTTTTTCTTTATTCTGCTCTGCAGTAGTTTTTTCCACTCTTTTATCTTCCATGTCACTTATCTGTTCTTCTGCCTCAGTTATTCTGCTGTTGATTCCTTCTAGAGAATTTGTAATTTCATTTGTTGTGTTTTTCATCATTGTTTGTTTGCTCTTTAGTTCTTCTAGGTCCTTGTTAAACGTTTCTTGTATTTTCTCCATTCTGTTTCCAAGATTTTGGATCAACTTTAGTATCATTACTCTGAATTCTTTTTCAGGTAGACTGCCTATTTCCTCTTCATTTGTTAGGTCTGGTGGGTTTTTACCTTGCTCCTCATCTGCTGCATATTTCTCTGTCTTCTCATTTTGCTTAACTTACTTGTTTTGGGGTCTCCTCTTTGCAGGTTGAACATTCATAGTTCCAGTTGTTTTTGGTGTCTGCCCCCAGTGGGTAAGGTTGGTTCAGTGGGTTGTGTAGGCCTCCTGGTGGAGGGGACTAGTGCCTGTGTCCTGGTGGATGAGGCTGGATCTTGTCTTTCTGGCCGGCAAAACCATATCCAGTGGTGTGTTTTGGGGTGTCTGTGACCTTAGTATAATTTTAGGCAGCCTCTGTGCTAATGGGTAGGGCTGTGTTCCTGTCTTGCTTGTTGTTTGGCATAGGGTGTCCAGCACTGTAGCTTGCTGGTCGCTAAGTGGAGCTGGGTCTTAGCGTTGAGATGGAGATCTCTGGGAGAGTTTTTGCCATTTGATATTACGTGGAGCTTGGAGGTCTCTGGTGGACCAATGTCCCGAACTCGGATCTCCCACCTCAGTGGCACAGAACTGACACCCGACCAGAGCACCAAGACCCTGTCAGCCGCATAGCTGTTACTGGAGTAGATACTTGTATGTAGACTCTACATAGATCCCATTTCCAAAGTTAATATCAGCAGTAGTTGTGGCCGGGTGGTTAAGGCAATGGAGTAGAAATCCATTGGGGTCTCCCCACGCAGTTTCGTATCCTGCCAACTATGAGAAGCCAGTATTTTGGTAGAGATCCTTTTTTTCCTTTTGCAGCCTTGTCCACAGATTATTTAAAGAATTTATGAACTGCTGGAACACAATTGGGACCCCAGTGGGGCTAGATGAGGAGCGGACAAGGGAGCTACTAAGTCGTGTGATTGTGGTTACAACTTGAGTCCGGAAGAGGGAGATGACAAAACACCCCAGACAATGTGGAACAAAGAAAAGCAAAGCATCGCAAAGTAGCATAGGAAGGGACAGTTCCGACTGACCTCTCGCCCTGCAGAAAAGCATGCCTGCACCCGGGGCTTCGGGACCACACTGCAGCCTTCTGCACGAGTGCATCAGTGCCCCCCAAATAATTCTTATCAAATGTGTTCCATATTTTGGTGCAGAAATCCTGGCAACTACAAAAAGGTTGTACCAATTTTCACTTCCACCAACTCTGTATGAGAACTTTTCAAAACCGATGAATCACTATCTTCTGGTTTGGATGAAGTTAGGGGGGTATTGTTAAATAATCTAATTTTTGTGTAACACTTTTTCTGAACACAATTATTTCAGTGTTTTCACAATGTTTCTAAATTTAAAAGAAAGTGTAATTATTATTTTTTTTTATATTTTGCGGTACGCAGGCCTCTCACTCTTGTGGCCTCTCCCATTGCGGAACACAGGCTCTGGACGCGCAGGCTCAGCGGCCATGGCTCACGAGCCCAGCCGCTCTAGCATGTGGCATCTTCCCGGACCGGGGCATGAACCCGTGTCCCCTGCATCGGCAGGTGGACTCTCAACCACTGCGCCACCAGGGAAGCCCAAAAGTGTCATTATTATTGAAAACATTTTTGTGATGAGCTAACAAAGTCCCCCAAAATAAAATAAATCATACTCTTGAGAGATCTACATTTGATATACTTTTTTCTCTGAGCAAGCAAACCCATCCGAGACCTCTGTGTAAGATTATAAAACAATAAGAAAGCATTATAAAAATGCATGCAAAGTAAAAATAGAAAAACAAAATATGTCTGCTTCTATCTTATCTCTGGTTTAAATTAAAACCCAGAGAGAAAAAGCATCATAACCACAGGAAATCAATATTCTTATAACAATATTACTTGAAGTTTTTATCAAAAAGTATTGTAAACATTTTCATGGAAAGTTTTATGTCATGTTTCCAAGGGCCCACACATTTCCTTCTCTAACTGTATAGTGAACAAGAGATGTCCAATAAAATAAGTTCAAAATATAAACATTTCTCCTGATAGTTTCTCCTAACTTTCTGCTTAGTCTTCTTGTCTAAACCAGCATTGCCACATAAATAGGCTAATGCATGCTTGATTACATTATTCCTTTAAGTGCCTAGACATCAAACTTATGTGTATGTAGAAAACAAAGCAAGTCCTTGTGAGAGGTAGTCACTACTGATTAATTCATTAATTAATGTATAGTTTATTTATTTTGATCCTTCTTATTTAATAACAAATATAATACTTTCAATTTGCTTTTAGTAACAGTAGACCTTTATATGCAGTTATTTCATTCATACTATTTCCTGAGTAATTATAAATTTTTATTTCCTTTATGGCCCTAGACTTATTGAGAAAAATAGTTTTCAGTGTACGAGTGGTTGACCTTTTCTAATATCCCTATATAATGAATTTCTAAGTTCATTGCATTATTGGCAGAGGCTGTGACCCTCACAATGTCTTATAAGTCCCATGTTTGAAAGGTGAGATATTTATTCTCTGTCTGCAGAGTACAGAGATTGATTTAGTCTTTTAAACTACATTAATCCTCTTATTCATATCTTATACATTATTATGTCATACATTTTTATGTAATACCATTTAAAGTCTCTGTTTCAGTTGAGGTCCTAAAACCTAAGAACAATAGATTAGGTGCTGAGAGTTCTTGTATCCTAAATTAAGGGATTGGATGACCTAGTTGATACAAGCCAAACCAGTTCTTCCAAGTTTACTAGGTTACAGTGGATTTACTGCAAGTTAATGAAGATTAAGCTTCTGGGCCCCTTCACATGCACAGGCCTCTCCTCAGATAACGAATAATGTCTATTAAAAAAGTATTTAATATTAAGTGCTCTACCAGAACTCTGGAAACACCCTGAAATCTTACAGCTCATGTATGAAAGAAATTTAATAGTGGTTTTCCGAAATTTTTCAAGAATTTCAAAAATTTACATGCTGCTCCAAAAGGAAGTGTAAAGGTGGAAGAAACTTTTAAAATTATAATAAAAAAAAATTTTAGTTAACCATGGCAAGAGAAAATTGAAATACCTTCCTAATATATCTATTGAAAACAGATCTATTTCCAAATGATTGGCATATGAAGAGGAGATCAAAGAATATGCAGTGAAAGATGTTAGAGAAAAAGGTATTTTAGAGAGATGTCAGGCAGTTCATCAATAAAAAGGTTATTTTTTATTTTGTGAGGTTGAGGGTGTTTGTAAGCTTTTTAAAATTGATAATAAGTTCTGATTTCTTTTCACTTTACTAAACATTCACATTAATTCTTAATTTTGCATTTGTTCTTTTGTATTCTTTTTCTTAACCTCCCCACAAAACTGTACCAGCTTCAGACCCCACAAAAGGTGAATTATTCCCTGGTGATCATACACCTTCAGTGACTCAAGAATGAAGTGTCAAAGGGTTTAATTAAAGAGAAGATTCACTTGTATCCCCCCACCTTACACCAAATAAACACAAGCGTGATGAATCAAGAAGCTGGAGACATGGTTACATCACTGTGTCCCTAAAACACTCCCCCACCCCTTACCCTAACTATGAAGAAGAGCTTTCCCATCACCTCAGTCAGGTGAGAAGGGCTCTGAGGGAATCATCCCAAGTCCCTAGTTGGCATGTCCTTTAGAGGAAGTGGTGTCTGAGGCTTCCCTAGAGATTTTTAGTGTCTGGAGCTGTCTTTTTTGTCAGAGGACTGGGCACAAGCCATACTTTCCAAGGAACAGGGAAAGGGTACCTGAGTTTCTCAAGAGGCAAGTAGTTGCCTGGGAGGGAGCTACCACTTGGGAAGCTTTAAAAGGCCCCCACTCAAGAGAAATGCCTGGAGATGCAAAGAGACCCCAACAGAGAAAGTCTGTGGGAGGTGGACCATCCCACCCAGACCAACCTCGACCCTCCACCTCCCTCTCCCCATGTCTGGGGAAAGGGAGAAAGCTTCAGCTTACATGAAATCTGGAGTTCTGATTACTGCCTTGGACTGGGCATTTTAATTATCAAATTGTGATTTTCCTTGTGACTGAGTGACCCACCTGAGCTGTCATTCATCTGTGGGGAAAAACTTAATCGAGCTTGAGCTTGAGGGAACTATGGGAAAAAAATAAAATTGCTTTATATCAAACCCTAATGAGCCAAACTTATTCAAGAAAAGCTATATACATTTTCCTTTAGCCTTCTTAATCTACTGGGGACAGTAATTTATGTGAAAGCATGCCTGCTTTTTTCCTTTAGAGCTTCTTTTCTATTTTTAACAAATTTTTACAAATTGCTTTTCAAGGTTATGTTACACAGCATATAAAAGTTTACTATCTTTAAGATAAACAAACATGTCAATATAAATCATGCCCACTGTTTTCTTTTAATTTTAGTATTTACCTAACTAAACTGAGCTTTCAGAGAAGAGGATATAGCCTGAGTAATTCCTACCCTTCGAAATATTTCGATTTTCTTTGTTACCTTAAAAATGATTTTAGGCATTTTTAAAAATAAATATTCCATGGTATTTGAAAGAAATCTATATTCTATGTTTAAAGAAGGTAAGCTTTTTGACATATCTGTATTCATGTCTGTAAGCTAAATAGAAAATAAAATGATTTTTTCCCCAAAATTATTCATCAGAGAAGAGAAAGTACCTTCTTTATATTTGAAATCCATAGCAAGCTCCAAGAGGAGTAGAAGAGACAGTGTGAAATTCTTTACATTTAGCAATGGAAACAGCACATCTGATTTTTTCCAGTTCTTATGAACCCATCTACGTATACAAAAAAGGATGGAGATGGCAGAGTTGTTCAATGTGATGACCCTAGATGCCCTCCCCAGAGCCCTGGCACCTTTGCTAAACCCATATTATTCTAGGAATGTGGTCTGCAAGGCAGTCAACGATTTTGGAGAGAGGTCAGACATTATTTCAAATATATGAGAACTAGATGTGGGAGTGCAAAAAAGGGGTTCCCAAATTGGCAAGATTTATGCAAATTAAAAATATTTATACTCTTTGGGCCAGCAGTTCCACTTATAAATATCAATCCTAGAAAAACATTTGCACATGTGCATCAAAAAATACGGTATTGTGGGACTGCCCTGGTGGCACAGTGGATAAGACTCTGCAGTCCCAATACAGGGGGGCCCGGGTTCAAGCCCTGGTCAGGGAACTAGATCCCACATGCATGACGCAACTAAGAGTTTGCATGCCACAACTAAGGATCCCATGAGCTGCAACTAAGGAGCCTACCTGCTGCAACTAAGACCCGGCACAACCAAATAAATAAATTTTAAAAATGTATATGGTATTGTGCTCTTCAAAGTTTGTTGAGAGTAAATCTCATATTAGGTGTTCTTACAACCAAAATCCCAAAAGGACACAAGGAAACTCTAGGAGGTAATACATATGTCCACTACCTTGATTGTGGTGATGGTATCATGGGTGTTAACACATATTCAAACTCATTGAATAATTACACATTAAATATATGCAGTTCTTTGTACATCAATTATACTTCAGTAAAATTGTCAGAAACATTTAAAAAATATTCAGGTTCACTTCCCTTTTTTGATACGTCTGGTACATAAAAATTAAATAAATGCCAAAACAGGTTCCAAAAAAAAAAGAATAGGAACATTCATGGAACATTGTTTTAAAAGCAAAATATAGGCAATTATCCAAATGCTAATCAACTGAGGGTTAACTAAATTACGACATATCAATACCATAAAATACTGTGCAATAATTATAAGTAAAATTTACATGCTGACATGCCAGATCCATAGATGCTGTTAAGTTTTTATATGAAGTTGCAAAACAATATAGAAAGTCTGATTCCATTGGTGAAAGTGTGTGTGATTTTGCATAAATGCCTAGAAAGCACTTTGGAAGTGTGTACAACAAACTATTAATAATATACTTTGGGAAACCAAGTGCGACTGGGGAGGCAGTGCTGAAGGGATGCTCTAGATATACTTCTCAACTGATTAAACTTTACAATGAGAATATTCTTATGTGTTGTATAAAAGGTTGTGATAAAAATCCACTCTTTTATAACTTGAAAGTTTGGGGTTTTATAACCCACAGAGCCAGAAAATGTAATTGAATGCCATATGGATTATAAGGCTTTAAAATTTTTCATTTCCTTTTTATTATATAATACTAAAAATTTATTCTCTTTCATTGCCACTAAAAATTTTGAGTAAACTCTCCTTACCATTAACAAAGGTGCCAGATTATAGATACTACTGGCAAATGAAGAAGTCATCAGGTCAACATCCATAAATCAGCAAGCATTTATTAAATATAGGTTATACTTCTCGTACTATGTTAGACATAAATATCACCAAGCATCCTGGAACTTCAAAATGTAAAATGTAGTGATATTATATTTGGGCTAGTCATAGAGATTTGAAAAAATTAACCCACATAGCTTCTGGTTATCCAATATGTGTACCTTCAATATTATGATAACTGACTACTTGAATAATAACAGTTAACTGCTATGGTATTTACCAGTCTTTAGATTAATAATACAATCAGAAAATATTAATAAAAATACCACATTGAATAAACAATACTGTCACTATTTTCAACATAAGGAACTGAGGGTAAAAAGCTGTAAGTGCCCAAGGCCATATTATAAATAAGTCTCAGAATCAGAATTTGATTCTGGGCCTAGTGGGGCTATGTATTTCAATTCTTTCCACTCTATCACAACACCTCCTCTCTACCTATCTGGTAATTTAGAAAAGCTTGCATGTCCTCTCCCCTTTATTTTTCAGTTTTAGAACTGAAATAGCAAGTTTCAGAAACTCTTCAATTCACTGGTCCAGAACACTGCATTGCTCATAGATGTTATAAATACAATATTACTATAAAATGGGCCATAACACGTAGTTCAACGCATTTTGAAAACAATTTTAATCAGTCTTTTCTGGCCTTCTCCTGTTTCTTTAAAATCTTCCAAAAACATTTCATTCTTTCTTCATATTCTCTGAATTTTTTCCCGGTTGAAGTGTCTTTAACAAGCATTATTTTTAAGAGGCAATCCTCCTGAGATGTTTAGAATTCTACCTTTGATGTGAATTACTTTAATCAAATTGCTTCCATCTTAAACTCTAAGTGAGATCTCAAACAATGGTATTGTGGATGGGGAGCAGGGTTGGTGGGTGAAGGAATGAGGGAAAGGGAAATGAGAAAAGAGGTCATTTTAGAGTATAGACACTGTGGAAGAGAGCTGACCTGGGTGTCCATCATCACACAGGGTGTGTCTGGAAAGATGTGAAGAAATGGCAGTGGAAGTGGAATTGATTATAAAAATAATGTTGATAATGCCACTAACCAAAAATGAATAGCATTTCTGGTGTGTTTAACCAAGAGCTAGGCACTGATAAGCCTTTTTATGTATGATCTCATTTACATGTTATCTCATTTACCCCTCACAAAAGCCTTACAATACAGATATTTTTATTCCCATTCTACAGATGAGGAAATGGAGGCTTAGGAACATTGAGCAACTTGCCCAGTTTACATGTTAGTAAATAAACAGAGCCAACTGGAGTAAACAGAGCCAGCTGAAGTGATTTTTAGTATTTCTAGGATCAGATTTCATATACATTGGGGAAATTCTCCAAGTTAATTCTATGAAATACGCTATTCATTTTAGTGCTTAAAAATATAAATAGAGGGCTTCCCTGGTGGCGCAGTGGTTGAGAGTCCGCCTGCCAATGCAGGGGACACGGGTTCGTGCCCCGGTCTGGGAAGATCCCACATGCCACGGAGCGGCTGGGCCCGTGAGCCATGGCCGCTGAGCCTGCGCGTCCGGAGCCTGTGCTCCGCAATGGGAGAGGCCACAACAGTGAGAGGCCCGCGTACCGCAAAAAAAAAAAAAAAAAAAAAAAAAAAAAAAAAAAAAGAAACGTATAGTTAGGTTAGGGCTTCCCTGGTGGCACAGTGGTTAAGAATCCGTCTGCCAACGCAGGAGACATGGGTTCAAGCCCTGGCCCGGGAAGATCCCACATGCCACAGAGCAACTAAGCCCGGGCACCACAACGACTGAGGCTGCACCCTAGATCACACGAGCCACAACTACTGAGCCTGTGTGCCACAACTACTGAGCCCACATGCTACAACTGCTGAAGCCCGTGTGCCTAGAGGTCATGCTCCACAGCAAGAGAAGCCACCACAATGAGAAGTCGGCACACCGCAATAAGGAGTAGCCCCTGTTCACCGCAACTAGAGAAAGCCCGTGCACAGCAACGAAGACCCAACACAGCCAAAAATAAAAATAAATAAATAAAAATTTTTTAAAAAAAGAAACCTATAGTTAGGTTAAATTTTATTTTATTCTAAATTCCCCAAAGTATTCAGAGCAGAAAAGGAACAAATGATCTGTGAAGGTCAAGAAAAATCTGACAATTGAAACCATATGATTCCTACTCAAATGCCTTCCTATTACCTTACATTTCGTATGAAAGTCTCTCTCTCTCTTTCTCTCTCTCTCTTTCTCTCTCTTCCTTGTCTGAAGATTAATATTCTCCATAATGGCCTTCTTCATGGCTCCTCTGGCCTTATAATCTTAGTTTTCACGTGGTTCTGGCTCACTGCAGCCTTGATTCCAACATGGACTCTCCATGACCTTGCTGTCAGTGCTTCGCTGTTACCTGACACAGGTGTGCCTCAATGTAAGTTCTTAAGCTTGCACACTTTGGCCCAGTTTGAGTCCGTTTTCCACTCTTGGTGCAATTAGTTATTGTCATGGTCCATGTGATAATGGAGCTCCCTCCACTGGAGGCTTGTAATTGGACGTTTTTTTTCTAAGAGAAGAATATGAACGAGGAAGAAAAAATTGGAGCCTTTAACACTATGGGTTTGAAGCAGTGGGTAGAAAAGCCAAACTTTATTACAAGGGGAGGTGGGCTTAAGAAAGTAGAAGACAATCTGTGAGAATAAGCCAGAAAAGCAGGGAGCTGTGAGTGGTGGGGAACGTATTGGAAGGGGAGAGAAAACATCACAAGGTCATTTCAATGTAGAATAAAACTCAAAGGAGAAATACTTGGAGATAAAAGAGAATGATGCTTTTCTTATGCTGGGACTAGGCAAGAGCCATAGAGTATGAAAATCTAATATCACTAGGACCAGGTGGGAAATCTGCACCAACTGATAAAACTAGCCTCAGATCTTGGGTAAAACTGAGAATCCTATAGGTTCTTAGAAACTATTGACCCAAATCTAACTTAAGCTAAGATTTTTGTCTTTTTCAAGTCTTCTAGACCGACTTGGAGACATTCACATGTCACTTGTAATGCCATCTCATCTTATTTGTTATTTTTAGGACATGTCTTCTTTTTATTTGTTTATTTCAGTTCACTGCTAAAGCTATCATTTTAAGCCTTCTAGGGGGTCAAGGAATTTGTCAAGAAAAAGGAATAGATAACTGTTTCCACACCACTAGACTGTGGGTAACTCAAGAGGAGGGACAGTGTTATTTAACTCTGCATCCTTAGCAACCAGCACAGGATCTTGCTTCTTGCAGTTGCTCATTAAATATTTGTTGAATGATTCAGACCTGGAGCAGACCACCCTGGGCAGCCAGGTGTCATGTTAGCAGAAACAGACCAGATCAAGGGCAGAGGCGATTGGGCAATGAGAAAATATTTCAGGCAGCAGGCAGTGAGAAAAAATTTCAGAAGGATAAAATTCAACTGCAAACATACTTTAGTATTTCTGAACACATAATAGCAAGGCCTGAACTGGGACTAGATAGACAACTATGCTTGAGTCTAACCGTAAGCGACTAATAGAGCAAAATTGTTTATCCCAATACTACCAAAACAGCTCAGAACTCAAAGGGCTTTGTGGTGTTTTAAAACTTTCTAGAAAAGCCTGGGAGTATGACTGATGATGACACAGTGTGCTCTTTTCATTTAGGCAATTGGCTCACACCTCACCCTCTGTTGTTCCCACCACCGAGCATCTAAGAAACCTCTTTGATGAGTGATGAACAAGTGGGTAGCTATAGGTTTTTTTTCTAAAACTCTTGCCAAGTAACCAAACAATATACTAAAGAGACTGCATGGACCAAGTAGAGATAAATGATATTTTTCACCACGTTTGTTGAATCCAGTAAAATATACCATTTTATGGAAAGCTTTTCCTCCAACCCCCAGTAACCTTGAGGCAAATGTTGCTCTTTGATCTATGGAAAAGTCAAAATGAATGGTAAAGATAGAGTTTTCTTTTCAAAATCTTACTGGCTAACTAATCTCATTGAAAATGTATGAAAAGGAAGTGGGCCAACAAGGGACACCATAGCTAAGTCAATCAGTTTCAGTCTTTGTGTATTTTACATTAACTTAAATTTATCTAATAGTCCTCTTAACATGATTTCAAGAACTACCATTTCTTCTCCATCTCTATGCTGACAAGGAAAAACTGTCCTTCACAAAAGTATGGGTAATGAATAAACATTTTTTATGTCTGATACTCAAAAGTATATAAGCATAAAATTTAATTGAAATAAAAAGGTATCTGACTTTCTGAGTGTCCCTTTGCAGATTTTGATTAATGACTTAATATGAAGGGCACAGGCTTTGGAATAACTTGTGACCTTTCATTACATGGAGTCAGGTGAGATTTCAAGTTATCAGAGTGCTAAATTTCATTCTAACAACGGATACGACTTCTTGAGCACCTCACACTTTTCCTTTAAAAAGTCTCTCCTTTTTCTAAATTACATATTTGGCTCCTGTGTTAGTCTTATCTCTTCTATCTTAGGATTTGGCTCTAATACAACTATTGCAGCTGGACCAAGGCCTGCCCCTGCCTGGCAAGAACATGTGGAATTTTGAATTCACGCTTTAGGAAAATTTCATTTTCCCCTCATATTAATTGTGATGTCAGATTCAAAATATTTCCCAGCTCCAGAGTGGGATGTTTTCTTTTTCCCTCTCCCTACCCCACTAGGGAATTAAAATGACAAATGCTACTAAATCCCTCAGTATATGTTGGTATAACATATATTAACATATATCTTGTCAAACTAACATTGACATGGAGTAACTGCAAAAATACTTGGGTGATTTTTAAAATAATAATATAAACAATCCTCACTGAACCTCTACTATCTGTAAATCAATGTGTTATAGGGGATACAGAGACATATAAAGCCAAATTTGTGCCCATATGAATTTTCTCATAAGATGGTCCAACTTCAGAAATGGATAAAATCTAGTTTCCCTTCATCCAAGCTCCATACCTATCTTATGGTTTATAAATGTCCCAGGTTGAGACCACACTCTCAGATAAGAACCAAAAGTGCCTCAAAGTGATGCTTTTAATTCACCTAATTACTTTTATGGATGCATCTGACTGAATCACATGCCTAAATTCTAGCTGCAAAGAAGACTGGGAAATATAGTTATGGCTTCCCAAAGTATAGAAAGGGTATTCAAAAAATATATAGGTCAGCCACAAATATAAGGTGTGTTAATTAACAATCCTTTGCTGCCCAATGTCAGCACTTGCCCTTCTGTATTTAAAATTCCAAACAACACTATTTTCTCATCCAACATTATACCACTATTTATCATATGAATAAAACACTCTCATTCTTTGTTAAATGAGACAATCCAAATTTCATTAGTCACTATAACTGATTTCCAGTTAGGATCTCTCAGAAATAGTATTTCCCCTCTATTCCGTCATGATCTTGTCTTTATATTTTGTGAGCTGTGGACTAAATACTAAGATTGCCTACTACCAACCCATCCACATACAAAAGAGCAGGAAAATTGGAGTGATGAAGGTGGAAATAGGATAGTTACGACAGGATGAGAGATCTGTATTGGAAACCCAATTATTTCTAAGCAGGATTAATTTTTTTCCTGGATTTCTATTTGCACTTCTTCTTTTTTTTTTTTTTTTTTTTGCGGTACGCGGGCCTCTCACTGTTGTGGCCTCTCCCGTTGCGGAGCACAGGCTCCGGACGCGCAGGCTCAGCAGCCGTGGCTCTCGGGCCCAGCCGCCCCGCGGCATGTGGGATCTTCCCTGACCGGGGCACAAACCCGTGTCCCCTGCATTGGCAGGCGGACTCTCAACCACTGCGCCACCAGGGAAGCCCTATTTGCACTTCTTTATTTCTATTTAGTAGAATTTATTTTGAAAATATCAGCTAGTCTTAGCTTTTCTAAGCGGAAACAATTGAAAGGGCTTTTGTGGGCTGGAGCCAGGGTGTTAAAAAGTTGGGAGGTAATTGTGGCAGCAGCCATCAATGTACCAGACTCCCAAGAGGGAAAGAGACCTGGAGAGAGAATCAGAGTTGGCTTATAACCAGAACACTTGTGAACCCTTTTCTGTTCAAATCTTGGAAGGAACTGCTTTGTTTTAATTATGGAAGCCAGCACTTACAAAAGGAGATGAATTTAATGAACGTTTGTCAGAAGGGATTCAGATAGGTATAAAAGGTAAACTCAAAAGTTACTGGGGAGCAATTTGCAGAAAGAAAAGAAGACAAAGCTTTAGTTGGGTCAGGCATCATGTTCAGATTTGAATGAACATGCAGTTTTATTGATGTTTAAAAACTTGATTGAAATAAAATATGCATAAAGGAAGGGGCATATATAATAAATGAACAGCTCAATGAATTTTTGCAAAACAAATACACATGAAACTAGCACTTTCCTAGTCTAGCCCACTCAGAATTAATTCCCACATATATTCCCAAGATTTTTGCCATTGCAAATTAATAAAGTATTTTTAATCAGCTGGTATATAAACTTCCTCCTCCTTTTATGTGAAAGTGGCTGGTATCTGACTCTAGTTATACTGACAGCAGTGAAAGGTGGTATAGGCAAGCATGAGGGAAAGCAGCTTCCCTCTGCAAGGCTATTGTCCCAGGCAAGGTTGTCACAGATCTTGAAGCAAACCAGGGAAAGGCTCTTGACAAAGGGAGGAAGGAGCTGCTTCTGCTTGTAGAGGCAATTCCATGGAACTTGTGGGTTTATGTCTCATGATCTGACTCCTCTCATTTAGCCCTAGGGTAACTCACAGATTTCCACTGAAACCAAGAAATGCCCTTTTACTTGAGAACAAGGCTACAAATTAAACTGACTTTGTAATCTGGTGACCCTCAGGATAAAATTTTGAATTTTATTTTCAACTATGATTGTTCCATTACTGAAAAAATTTAAAGATAATTTCAAACAGTCAAGGAAATTATCTACTCTTGGATACATCAAAACAAGAATTTTGCATGCGGAGCATATTGTTTAATTTCTATAAATTCTCCAGCACACTTAGGAACAACCAGCCTACTCCACAATCCTTGCATTTCTCACACATATCCTACTATTCCAGATCAGTGGACATGTGGTTCCTAAAGCCTGCCATTCCAGGTAATCACAGGTGAAGAACTGTTTTTCCATTGCTTGTCATGGATGGCAGGGTCCCATTATCTGCTAACAGTTTTACTCTAAGGCCTTCAGACATAAGCAGGTCATATAATTTCAGATCTCCATTTCCATAAGGATCTGGATGCTTACAACTTTTTCTGATACCATTTATTATTTTGGTCAGGGAACTAAGTTGTGAATAGCTGAATCAACTTGTGCTACTTTAAATCGTAAAGAAATATATTAAAAGATATTGGGTCCTCACAGAACCTGTGAGAGTCAGAGACCCGATGTAAGAAGCCACTCAGCCAGGAACCATGTCTAATCATGCAATTCTTGCCACATCTTAACTGTATCACTGCATCCTTCACAAATAATGCGACTTTCTGTGATGATGTTTGGGACTAAATAAGAGAACCTCACAACTATTGCACAGGAACTGTCAGTTACCAGCACTGCTGCTCTCATCAT
Organism: Leucopleurus acutus; assembly: GCF_964270905.1. Lineage (NCBI taxonomy): Eukaryota > Metazoa > Chordata > Mammalia > Artiodactyla > Delphinidae > Leucopleurus > Leucopleurus acutus. The sequence goes on from NC_139144.1 coordinate 75,720,493, forward strand.
GAGAGCCTAATCACACATGTTCCAGGTCAAAAAGTCTCATGCAGTTGCATGGGTGGAAAACTTGTCATATACAGGTGTCCAACAAGGAAGGCTGGGAAAATGGCTTCTGACTCTGACACCTTATATTGTAGTGAGAATTTCACCAACTATAAAAAGGATATTTAATAAACAATTGTTGGATGGTGTTTTGATCACCTCCTGTTTACCCTGCTGATGATGGAGAAATTTTTGCCCTATAGTTATGGGAATGGCTGAATACATGCTCCCCAACACTGGATAGATGATACCAACAGCAATTTATTAGTTACATATACTCACAGTCTGGAGGAGGGGGACACTACACGCCACACAAAGCCATGCGAGGGTTGCATTCAGGGACAGAATGAACAAGTAGGGACTATGGTTGGCCAGCTTTGTAAAATCAAGAGGGTGGAGTGACCCTCAGTTGCTGCAGAAGGATGTGATTGGCTTGTTTGAATAATCCACGAGCTAGTGAAGAACTGAAGCCCAACACTGAGGGATAAGCAGGAACTGTGCTTAGTCCCTGTGATAAGGAGGGCTGCTAACCTGGGACAAGGTTGGCTGGGGGACCTTATCCATGGGAAAACAGTGAGGAGGGGAACTTGCAGTTAGGCCATTGGAGGTCCCCCTGATTTTACTAGATGTCAAGTTAGCACATTAATACTGAGTCTTAATTTTAAGCCTTATACCACTTATATCACATATATGACAAATGCCTACCATAGTATATTTATTTTAAAAATTGAAAAAAAATGTTTAAAACAAATTTTTTTATATTGAATATACAATTTAATAGCCTGCTTTAAAATTTTACATTATATCATAAACATTTTCAAGTGTCAAAAATAGTGTTTAAAATATTATTCTAAATGTACACATAATAATTTTTTTAAAGTAATGTCTGTTATTTAGGAAATGCTGTGCTAAGAATTTTTCTGAAAAATCATTTCTTATCCTATGTAACCTTTTCCCTAATGTTAGAATATAAATTGTTTCTAACTTTTCATTATTTTGAATCATGTTATGATGAAACTGCTGATAATTCTTCTTAGGCCAGGTCTTTATTATTTTTAAAAATATTTTTAAAATAGCTTTATTGAGATATAATTGACATATAACATTGTATAAGTTTAAGGTGTATGATATGTTGATTTGATACACTTACATATTGCAAAGTGATTACCACACAGGTTAACCAACACCTCCATCACATCACATAAGTACTATTTCTTTTTTGTGGTGAGAACATTTAAGGTCTACTCTCTTAGTAACTTCCAAGTATATAATACAGTATTATTAACTATAATCACCATGCTGTACATTAGATCCCCAGAACTTACTCATGTTATAACTGAAAGTTTATACCCTTGGACCAGCATCTCCCCATTTCCCCCAGCTCACAGTCCCTGATAACCCCCACTCTACTATCTGTTTCTGTGAGTTCAGCTTTGTTAGATTCCACATATAAGTGATATTATATAATATTTGTCTTTCTCTGTCTGACTTACTTCACTTAGCATAATGCCCTCAAGGTTCACTGATGCCACAAATGGTAGGATTTCCTTCTTTCTTATGGATGAATAATATTCCTCTGTGTGTGTGAGTATGTGTATGTTTGCATACAAACATCTTCTTTATCCATTCATCCATTGATGTACACTTCGGCTGTTTCCATATCTTGGCTATTGTGAATAGTGCTGCAATGAACATGGGAGTGTAGATATTACTTTGAGACCCCTTTTTCATTTCCTTTGGATATATACCCAGAAGTGGGAATTCTGGATCACATGATAGTTCCATTTGTAATTTCTGAGGACCCTCCATACTCTTTTCCATAGTGACTGTACAAATTTATATTTTTAGTTAGATCTTTAGAAATGTAGTTAATATGTCTAAACATTTTAAGATTCTTTATATAGCCACTTAATATGTCAACCCTTTGCATATATACTTTATAAAAGTTAAGAAGAATTACCTAGTACAACTGGTTGAAACTACTAAGACTTCATTCACCAGTATAATAATGTTTTGAAGACTACTGTTTCCAAATAAATGTAACTCTTCTATTTAAAATGGGTGTCCTTTCTTCAGGTGTTAAATGTCCCACTTCTGAGCCTTCATAACATTTTTCACTGTTTTTATGCTTTGTAACTCAGTACTTTTCAGAGCCACAATTATTAAAGGGCTTGAAGAAAAAAAGACTATTTAAAAAGGTTAGAAAAAAAGGTTTATTTTACTAAGAGGAGAGTGAGAAAGAAAGCCAACGTGAATGTTTACATGTAGGAGAGGTTATTTTATAGGGAATGAAGGCCGTTGTTTTCTTTTTCCACTGATATAAAAATTAAATGATAGACATTCATTTTAAAGTGTAGGTGTATGTTTGACTTAGAGAAAATGTTGACAGGAGAATGTTACCAAAGGGGATTGTAGAATCTCCTTTTTTAGATATTTTGAAAGACTAGGCAATGATATAGTTTGACTTGGGAAGATTCTTGCCTTGCATGCCCTTTCTAAAATACAACCACCAACATCAGCATCATTTATGGCAGCATATGGGGTAAGCTTACTCTTTGAATTCATTCAACAGACACCTGCGGGGCTTTACATTGTACCAGACACTGGGAGGTCAACTTCCAGTTCACATTCTGTATGCAAACAGACATGCAGATAGACATGCAGACAACTGAAATGCAACATAAGTGTATGCTAGAAAATGGGAAGAATCAGTCCAGTAATCATGACCACCCTCTACTGGGTTCTTTCAGTGTACTAGGCACTATGTCAAGTGCTCTATGTATATTATTTTGTTTAGTGCTCACAGCAACCCTATGGAATATATACTATCATTTGTCAGATTTTATCAATGAAGAAACTAAGGCTAGAAGAGATTAAATAACTTGCCCAAGGTCACGCAGACAGCAAACTGCAGAGATTGTTTTCAAACACAGGTCTCTGGCAGCAGAGCTGAAATTCTTAAACACTGGGCCAGCCAACCTAAATCTGAGAGGAGGTGGTGCTGGGTGAGTGGGAATTGAAGAGCCTGAGGAAAGCCTTTAGCAGGAGAAGCCATAAAACTGAGTATTGACTATTTCTGTTTTGTAAATAAGTTCATTTGTATAATTTTTTTAGATTCCACCTATAACTGATATCATATGATATTTGTCTTTCTCTCTCTTCCTCACAGATACAGAAAACAAACATGCTTACCAAAGGAGATATGGGGCCGTGGGGAGAGATAAATTAGGAGTTTGGGATTAACATATACACTCTACTATATATAAAACAGGTAAACAACAAGGACCTACTGTATAGCACAGGGAATTATACTCAATATCTTGTAATAACTTATAATGGAAAAGAAGCTGGAAAAAAATATATATATCTGAATTACTGCTGTACACTTGAAACTAACACAACATTGTAAGCTATCTATACTACAGTTAAAAAAAAAAACTGAATATTTAATGAGTAGGAATTGGCCACCTCCAAAGAGGTAGTGGTGGAGGGGTGGGAGGTGGAGAGGTGGGTGGAGGAGGGATGAAATGTAGAAGGGTGAGGAAGAAGAATGGGAGGTGGAAGGTTAGGAAGTGGAGGTGTGGATGGTGGAGAGGTGTGAGGTGAAGGGGTGTGAGATGGAGAGAAAGACAGTCTTGTCAGAAAGCAGCTGTGGAAGGAATGAATCTCAGTCACTTGTTATTTAGTTAAAGACTTTGTCATTCTAAAGTCCTCACTGGGTTCTTTGGTGTTGAAAGCAGGGTTTTCGATGAGTAGTGCTCAACTTATGACAAGGGTTAAGGGGCTGTCACTGTCTTCCTTAGTCTAAGTACAAATAGTATTCCATTGGACATCTGCATTTCAGTTGCTCTGCCTGTTTTTGGTCAAGCCATTTGCCACTCCCTTCTTTCCATCTAGCCTCTAGCTTCCTTGTAACTACCGTTTTAGTTCCTCCTCTTTCTCTCTGAAGGGAAGCGCTCTCCTTCCCTTAGAGGACACTCCCTCCCCTGTCCTACTGGGCAATGTTTCAAGCACAGCCCCATGACATCTCACATACCCTATTGTGATTGATCCTTATTGCAATTCTGAAATAAATTACTCTTAGTCTGGGATCTGATATTACTGCATGATCCGACAATGTCTATGGCCATGCTTCCCTCTTAAACATTTGCAGTTACTTTCTTTTAGAAGGGAGAGGAAGGAGTAAAATTCATAATTCTTTTCTTCTTTCAGGCTTTTTGATGTTCCAGTTCTTTTGTGGTCAATTAATACTCATCAAAGTGGAGCCTTATGCTCTCTCTATGCTGATTCTCTTTTATACATCTGCCTGTCTGATGTCACACAACAGTATAAACAAATAAACATGAAGAGATTTGGTTTGTATTCTTTTCTTCTCGTTTTTGCTTCTTTTCAGAAAGATAAATTCTATTTAATTTTTCTGACTGATACTTAGATACACATCTTGCATCTCACATAACTTTGTTTCTTAATCAACTACTGGAGCTTTATTAAGATCCAAAACCAACTCTTCCCTTTCTGAAGAACTGAATTCATAAGCAACTGTGAGAGAGAGGCAGAGTCATACCAGTGGGCTCATAGAAGGTGATTTAGAACTTAGCTTTAGATCTGTAGCCATAACTGGTCTCCAACGCTTAGTCCCTGAATGAGAAAGTTGGACCCAGTGAGTCCAAAGCAGAGCTGGGGATTCACAGGCTTTTCCTAGGCCATCCCCACAGGGCCAGAGACTGGCCTGAATTGCTCATCCCTCTAGGGAAAAGTGAGTCAGAGCAGCCAGAGCAGGGACTGACATGTTCAAGGAAGTTTCTCCACATAGAAACAGGAGGCCAGGAAAAAAGGAGATTCTTCCATGTTGGGAAAGAAACCTTATTTAGCTTTGCCTCCTTGGATAACATTAACTACTGTTCCCTTCATATTAGCCTTTTGTGTTTCATTTTATACAGAGAATTGTCTTTTACAATATGGGTAATACTCAAATATATTTACTTAAAATTTATTATGCCTCATATTTCTCAAATTGAGGCCCTTTCACCCTTCCTTTAAAGCTACATCACTGTTCCATTGTAACTGCTATCCCGTAGAAATAATAATTGGTATTTTTATAGCATGGGCTTTAGTAATGCTCATATCTTCATATTTACAAAGTGCATTTTCCTGAGTTGATTTTATCAGTGGCTTTACTTCCAAAATAATTTCCTTTTAGGAAGATATCAGAACAGCAAACATAACTGTCCCCAAATCATATCTGGAATAAGATCACTTGGGAACATGAGTCAAAGAAGGTGTATAAACAGCTCTGCTACTGAAATAGCAAGCAAAAGAATACTGTAGATGGCTTAAAGATTTCAAGACATAGGACATAGGTTTCCTCTGTGTGATCCAATTACCTCACTAAATTTTCATTAGGCTGATTCATTCATTCCCCAGCAGGGTTATTTGATGTGCTTTTTCACCAATGGCATCCATGGTGTAAAGCTGTCTCTTACTGGCTTTCATCACAGTAGGATTCAGGATGCTCACTTTGGAAAGACTGCAGGTCTTAATAGATGGTAGAAAATTCAGTAAAATGCACACAGAGTTTAAGAATTGTCTTTTATAAGACTTGAAATCCATTTTGCTTATATTGAAATAGTTTTCTGCAGAGGGTAAAAATCCTGCCGGCAATTAGAGGATTGTGTGACATTCAAGTCTGCCCAGAGTAAGCAGCCAAGCAGAGCACTCTCTGCTCTACAGATTTGCACTGTTCTGCTAACTTTCCTATGCCAAAAACATTCAGTTGCTCCCTTTCACCAGCGTCTAAGGTCACAAGACAGACAGTTCTTTCTTGATTACTCAAACAAATACACGTCTGATTCAGAGGGGGGAAAAAGAGAGTTGCCAACAGTCAATGCTTAGGAAGGGCAAGGCTGCTTTCACTTTTTAAGCCAACCTGATGAATCACCACATCCATGACTAATTGTGGTATTAAAATGTACCCAGTAATATAGCCTGTTTTTTAGAGAGGAAAATACTAATAGAGACACAAATAAATATGGAAGAAAACTAGACAATTTTGCATGAATATATAAATGGCCCACTCATCACAATTGTCTTGATAAATATCTACATATAGGCTTTCAATTAAGTCCTAGAAAATATGGAATTAACATTGCTGCTCTCAATCTGGCTTTCCTTATAAGTCAGCTTCATGAGCTCAAAAATTTTTTCCAAATGTTTTCTAAATTTCATAAGGTTAGGCATGGGCAGTGACCTTAATAAATTATGATGTTGAATATTTTTGTTTTATGGAAATGATAAAAATAGACTGATTTTTACATATATGTATATGCATACATATATAAATGTAATATAAATATAATGCAAATATACATTTATGTAATACAAATATATATAAATATATGCACATATATATATGATTATGTATATCTAACATATGTACATATATGTCCCATGTTTTCTTTGTAGAGGTACTAACGATACAGTAATTTTAAAAAAGACATGGTTTTTGTCCTCAATTATATAGTCTGTTGGGGAAGAAAATACATAAACAGAAAATTCTAATATAGTGAGAAAAGATCATTAACAGTTCTTCACCAGTTATTATGGAAACAAGGGAGGAAATCTTAATGGAGGGGAGCATATCAAGAAAAGGTTGGGAAAGGGAGAAGTAAGCTGATCTTAAAGGATTTTTAGCAGTTAATCTTATAAAAGTGGAGGGAGGGATGGACAATGAGTGAAGGGAATTCCAGGAAGGGGAGACAGCATAAATCAAAAAGGCAACAGGAAAGAAACTGCATGAGATGCACAGGGAACAAAAGCACTTTGACTCAGGTAGAGTAGGGGGAGGCAAACTAAGGTCTGTGAGGTCTCCGGCCTACCATCTGTTCCTATATGGCCTATGATCTAAGAATGCTTTTTGCATTTTTAAGTGGTTTTAAAAAAATCAAAACAAAAATACTATTTTATATATTTTGCATTAGAACTATATGAAATTTAAATTTCATTGTTCATAAATAAAGTTTTACTGGAACAGAAACATACTCATTCTTTTAGATGTTGCCTATAGCTGCTCTCCTGCTACAATGCAGTTGAATAGTCAGGACAAGGACTGAAGGTGGTACTCCCCTTGCATTGCAGTGCTGTCTGGTGTACTACAAATCACAAAGCACTTAGAACTTGACAGTGTTTGAGTGTCTTGTATATCACCACATTGCAACGTTATTTTATTATTATTACCAATGCATACTTACCATGTTAAAACAGGAATAGAAACGTGGACTTCAAATAGAAGACCATATTTTTTTTAAGTATAATTGACTTACAATATTATATTAGGTTCAGGTGTACAACATAGTAATTTGATATTTTTATGTGTTACAAAATGATCACCACAATAAGTCTAGTTACCATCAGTCACCATACAAAGTTATTACATTATAATTGACTATATTCCCTATGCTGTACATTATATCCCTGTGACTTATTTATTCTATAACTGGAAGTTTGTACTTCTTAATCTCCCTCACTCATTTCCCTCATACATCACATCCCTCCTCTCTGGCAACCTCCAATATCTCCTCTGTATCTATGAGTCTGTTTCCATTTTGTTATGTTTGGATTCCTTTCTCTTTTTTGTGTGGTCTTTTCTTTTCCACTTAGGGAGGTCCCTCTGAACATTTCTTATAAAACTGGTTTAGTGGTTCTGAACAGTTTTAGCTTTTGCTTATCTTTAAAACTCTTTGTCTTTCCTTCAAAGCTGAATGATAGCCTTGCCTAGAAGAGTGTTCTTGGTTGTAGGCTTTCCCTTTTCATTACTTTGAATATATGGTGCCACTTCTGGCCTGCAAAGGTTCTGCTGAAAAGTCAGCTGACAGTCTTATGGGAGTTCCCTTGTACATAACTAGTTGCTTTTCTCTTGCTGCTTTTAAGATTCTCTATCTTCCATTTTTGACATTTTAATTATAATGTGTCCTGGTGTGGACCTCTTTGGGCCCTTGTTTGGGACTCTCTGCTCTTCCTGGACCTGGATGCCTGTTTCTTTCCCCAAGTTAGGGAAATTTTCAGCTATTATTTCTTCACATAATTTCTCTTCCCCTTTTTCTCTCTCTCTTCTCCTTTTGGGACCCCTATAATGCAAATGTCAGTATGCTTGATATCCCAGAGGTGTCTTAAACTATCCTCAGTTTTTAAAATTCTTTTTTCTCTTTTCTGTTCAGCTTAGATTATTTCCATTACTCTGTCTTCTAGTTTGCTGATCTGTTCCTCTGTATCACCTAATTTTTAAATTTCTTCTAGTGTATTTTTTATTTCAGTTATTGTATTCTTCAGCTCAGTTTGGTTCTTTTTTTACATTTTCTAGCTCTTTGTTAAATTTCTCACTGTGTTCATCGATTCTTCTCCTGAGTTTGTTGAGCATCTTTATAATCATTACCTTGAACTCTTTATCAGGTAGATTGCTTATCTGCATTTCACTTAGTTCTTCTGGGGTTTTGTCTTGTTCCTTCATTTGGAACATACTTGTCTGTCTATTCATTTTACCTGATTCTCTGTGTTTATTTCTATGTATTAGGTATGTTAGTTATGTTCCCTGATCTTGGAGAAGTGGCCTAATGTAGGAGATGTCCTATGGGGCCCAGCAGCACACTCCCTTCTGGTCACCAGAGCTATGCTGCAGGGGTGCTCCCTGTGTGGGCTGCATGGGCCCTTCTGTTGTGGTGGGGCTGACTAATGTGGAGCCTGCTGGTACGTGAGGCTGTCCCCTGACCCAGCTGGCTGTGGTGGCTTCTGGCTTGCTGGTGGGTAGGGCCAGCTCTGGGGTATAAGACACGATTTTAAAGGCACAATGAAATGTGGATTTTTTTTAACTGAGTTATATGGCAAAGCACTGCATTTGCAATGCAATGACACTATAGCTTTACTAATAGAATACAATATGTGGTAATATTTCCAGATTAAGAACTTGTTGCAATATTCTCAACTCACAGGAAATTAACAGTCAGAAAAATTAGAAAACTTAAAATGGAATATCTCATCACAGCAGAATTTCTACACAAAATTAAAAAATCAAGAATGAAGTTGCAACCAAATTAAGCTTCTGAGCAACTCATTTGTTGGCCATACAAGGAAAGCCATTTATCAATGGTGACTTGATCAAATCATATCTGATTGTAGCAACTGAAGAACGTGTCCAGAGAAAATAAATTTGTTTAAAATTACTAGCCTTTCTATGAGAACAGTTGCTTGAAGAGTTGAGGACATTAGAAGCAACATCAATAGTCAATTGAGAAATAAGGCAAATAATTTCAAGTGATTTTTCTTGGCTTTTGATGACTTAAGAGTTATCACTGAGTTTGAACTGACTAAAGAATTAGCTTCACAGTTCCAAGAAAGTCTGCATTGGAACAACTACAGATGAGAATATTTTCATAGAAGTTGAGAGAATACTAATTCAATACAACCTGAAGTGGAATCCGCTAAGATGTGATACAACTGACAGTAGTAAATATATGTATGAAGCATAAAATGGGACACATTTATAAAATTTGTGAAACTGTAAAGTGTTTATTCATTGTAATACTAATTAGCAAATACTGTGCATAAAATAGTTGAATCTATCATTTGTCATTGACCTAGAAGTATCAATGGTGCACTGCATTCACTTTCATGGATTTAATCATCATTTCTGTGAATTTTTGTCAGAAATAGAAGCTAAAAAACCTGACTTGCCTTACCATACAGAAGTGCAATGGCTCAGCAGTAATGAACTTTTACTGAAATTTTTTGAGCTCAGGGCTAAGACTGAAATTTTTCTGAATGAAAAAGAGCCACTCTCAGCCACTATTATTGAAATAGAATATTTTAGAAATTAGCTTTTGCTGAAGAATTGAATATGTTTCTTAATTAATTTAATCTTAAATTACAAGGCAAACCAGTGCTTTATATGTGAAACTTATATTCAGTAATGTCAATGACAACTAATGCTCTTGAATCACAAAAAATGTTAAGCTGCTTTATATACTTCTATTCTTTCAAAAGTTAAAACAAGAAGTGAGATCCAGTCCAATACAACTTTACAACAGATACATATCCTGACCTCAAACTACAGTTCCAGAAGAATTTTTCAGAATTAAGTACAAATAAGAAAGAAATTTCCATACTATTTCAAAATCCATTTATCTGTTCAATTAAATAGCTTCCACCTAACCTTCTTCAATTGGAAGCAATTAATCTGCAATGCAGTGATATATTAAAAAACAAATATGGAGAAGAATACAAATCTATAAATGCTTTCTAAATAATAATTATGCTTAATTAAAATTGTATGCTCATGGATAGATATCAGCATTTGGTAATACCTGTCTATGTAAAAAGGCATTTCCAAAGTGAAGTACATGAAGTCTCATTACACACCAACATTAACAGACGTACATTCGTGATCAATTTTGATGATAGAGAATACTAACTTTGAGCTCCAATTAAAGAAAATGTTATTCAGAGGAAAAAGAATGCCATTATTCTCATTAGTGGATTAGTAGTACAAAAATTATTATACTCAATTACTGTCATTATATTTTTAATTTTTTCAGTAAAAAATTTGTGGAAAAATTTCTCCCTTGTCACATATTTATCAAATAATATCTGTGATTTTCCCTTGTCCCACAAAACCTAAAATATTTATCATCTTGTCTTTTTCAGAAAGATTTTGCTGATCCTTAGGTAGAGTACAAAATAATAACCAGAGCATGGCAAAAATTTAGATGGAGTGGTATATAAATAATAAGTGAATAAATGCAGGATTCAATGTATATCTGCCTGAACCCAGAGCCTATGCTTTATGTAGTTAAGCTTCATTTTTTTACCCCAAAAGAATTTTATTTATTTATTTATTTATAGAGGTACAGTTGATTTACAAGACTATATTAGTTTCAGATGTACAACATAGTGATTCAAAATTTTATAGATTATATTCAATTTAAAGTTATTATAAAATATAGTAGTATTAAGATTTTCAGTATTTTCTTCAATCTTTTTCTTTCTATGCATAATCACACACTCACTCCTACACTTTTATAAATTTTTACCCTAATGTATACATTTTTTGTATCCCAGTTTTAAAAATTATGCCTTGAATATTTTATGATGTCATTTATTATTTGAAAGTACTATATATAATTGTTGCATAGTATTTTACCATGTAAATATTCATCTGTGTTTAATCAATGTCTTAATGCTGATCATGTTTCCACTTTTTCCCATTATAAATACTATTTTGATTATTTTCCTAGTGCATAAATATTTTTGCATATTTGAGATTATTTCATTGATATAAGATCTTACAAGAATAATTAAAGGATCAAATTATATCAATAATTTTTAAGTTCCTTTTACTAGTCACCAAATACCCCTTCAGAAAGTTTGTGTAAGTTTAAAATTCTACTACCAGTACTTACCCACACCCTTGTTAGCAATATATATTATCTTTATAAAAGTCCTGCTTAACTTGAGGAGCAAGAAAATAAGATTTTACTATTTTTATTTTTTATTTCTTGTATTCCTAATGATGTTAAAGAATTTGTTTAACCATGTATTTTTCTTTCTAAATTGAAAATTAATACTATTCACACATTTAGTTGTTAATCTGTAAAGCTATAATTCTTGCTATACATGTTTAAAATTCTTCAGAAGTTTTTAAATTTCCTTTTATCTTTATTAGTATATTTTTACCTTTAATTTTTTAAAATTTCATATTGTTAAACTTATGTTAAACTTTTCCTACATGTATTTTCCTTTGCTTGAATGCCATAAAAACATTTCTTTCCCTCAAAAAATAAATATTTATTCCTAATTTCTGCTAGCTCAATTTTTTAATTTAATTCTTTAATGTACTGAAAAATTTTTGAATCAAACTATAAAATGTCTATCATTATTTTTTCCAAATATTTAACCAAATATCCTATTACCATTCATTAAATAATATTGCCTTTATTTTCTAATTTGAATTGCTAGCTTTACTGTATACTAAATTCTTTTACCTATTAAGAGTTATTTATGAATTGTTTATTCTATAGCTTTAATATGCCCATTTTTGTATAAATACTGAATAATTGTTGAGTTTCAGCATATGCAGCAGTCTAGATAAAATCAGTAAGCACAGATACACTACAACATTACCAGAATAAAAGGAATTTAATATAGGAATTAGGGCTTGCATAAATGTGGAAGGTAGTCTGGAGACTGCAAACAAAGGATTGGAGGATCAGTTACTAATGACTTCTGCTCAAAGACCTAGAACAGACTGGAGAAATTAGAGGTTGCAGAGAAGTCTAAGAAGCTACATCTGGCTGTCACTATGACTCAGTGTCACTATGACACCATGTAACTATGAAACGTGAGCTGATGGTAAATTCTATGAAGTTGACACATCAGGTCACCATGACCTCAAAGAGAAGCTCATGGAAATATCTGCAAAGCCACTACATCTGGCCACCACACCTCCCTAGAATAATGGCCTCTCCACCCTGCCTTCCAAATCTTACAGGAGTTCCTCACACGAGATCAGCAAACTAGAGAAGGGGATTCTGGGACATTCAGTTCCTTAGAAATGGGAATAATGCAAAGTTGACAGCTAACAATCTAGCTGCATCCACACCACTGTCAGTTCAGCTTCCATTTCACATTTTACCTATGTTAATTTCTGACTAAAGATAACAATAACATTATACTTCCACCTAACCAAAGATATGCTCACTCTCACTAAAAGTGAAGACAAAACCTTCAACTTACCCATCTCTGAGTGATGTTTACTCCTTTTTAGTTATATTCTTTCCTTGATAAATCTGTCTTAAATACCAAGATATAGAGTTAACTATTATTAACTCTTCTGAGGGGAGAAGAAAAAGAATACACACACACACACATACACAAATATAGGCTAGAGTACCCAGTTATTTAATCAAACACTAATGTAGGTGCTGCTATGAAGGTATTTTGTAGATGTGGTTAACATGTTCAATCAGTTAACTTTAAATAAGGAACACCCTTATGAAGTGGATGAGCCTCATCTAATCAGTTGAAAGACTTTAAGAACAAAAATTAAGTTTTCATGGAGAAGAAATTCTACCTCAAAACTAGGACATCAATCCTTTATGAGTTTCCAGTCTGCTAAACTGCTATATGGATTTTTGGACTTGCCACCTCCACAATTGTGTGAGCAACTCCTTAAAATAATTATATATAAAATCTATTGGTTCTGTTTCTCTGGAGAACCCTGACTGATAAATATCTCATTTTTATTTTTTCTGCTTTATTAAAATGACTAAAGCTTCCTGGGCAATAATAAGTAATGGGGATGATAAAGAATACCCTTTTCCCTGCTGGCTTAAGTTTATTCCTGTTGTATTTTACAAATAAGGAAAATAAAGGCTATTGTTAGACATTCTCTTAAGATCATGTTAAAAACATAGAAGAGTTTTAAAGGAGGGCAAGCACATAAAGAGCCTTCACATTTTGAAATGTATTACTTTGGCTACTCTGGAGGGGATAAAAATGTAGGCAAAGAGACCAATCAAGAAGCTATTTCAGAAGCCTGGGCAAGAGATTGTGAGAGCCTGAATCAGAGAAGCATTAACCAAATGAATAGTAGGGATAATTAGACCAAATACTTAGAAGGGAAATTCAGAATTTAGGTTCTGATTGGGTGCCAATGATGAAGCAGGGTACAGATTCAAAGATGACTGAAATTCTGGCATAGTTATTTGATTGAATAGTGTGTCATTTATTAACTACAAAATACAAGATATGAGAAAATAATAAGCTCAGTTTGTCTATAAGATACACATGTGGAAATGTCTAGATAGCTAGACTTGTGAATCCTCAGGATTCTTCACGTACATATATGTCAGTGAGTGTGAAAGAGATCATCCAAGTTGAGTGTATAAAGTAAGAACAGTGAGACAAGCTTTAAAGTCTGGTGATCATCAAGGTTTAAATGCTGATTAGAAGAAAAAAGAAACTCATCTACGATAAAGAGAACCTAAAAAAAAGAAGACAGAAGAGTTGTGAGCCTAGAATCATATATTTTGAAAAAGAAAAATTTATCTAATATCAGGCAAATCAAAGATCCAAGCCTAAATAACTTCTAAGATCTACCTTCTACAGTTCTTATACTAAATTTATTTAATTTCTTCTGATTTCTCACATTCAGATAAAATTAACCTGTATTCAATATATATTTCAGAAGTTTCAAGCTTTATGTCTAGAAAGTTATCCTAAAGAAATAATCCTGAATGCATACAAAAGATATGATCAACATATGTTAGATATATATAATTCATACATATGGATATATGTGTGCATATATTTGTATATATTTATATTACATAAATGTATATTTATATTGTATATTACACTTATATATTATTTTTTTATGTATGTATACATATATATAGCAGAGATTTTTTGTTAAATAGAAAAAAATGCCTTAGATTTCCATCAAAGAGAAATTGTTCTATACATCACGGTATAGTCATACAATAGAAAATTATGGATCCATAAAAAACCATGTTCTACAAAATTAATTGTGTGAGGAAATGTATATTTTATTAGTAAAAATAACAAGTTAAAAACTGCACTCACAGCATGGTTATATTTTTGTCATAAAAACTTAAGATAGGGCTTCCCTGGTGGCGCAGTGGTTGGGAGTCCGCCTGCCAATGCAGGGAACGCGGGTTCGTGTCCCGGTCCGGGAAGATCCCACATGCCACGGAGCGGCTGGGCCCGTGAGCCATGGCCGCTGGGCCTGCGCGTCCGGAGCCTGTGCTCCGCAACGGGAAAGGCCACAGCAGTGAGAGGCCCGCGTACCACAAAAAAAAAAAAAAACTTAAGATAAACATCCCATATAAGTCCTATATAGAGACAAATATAGTCATGTCTATTTTACTTTTCTAGTTTAATAACCTCAATCACTCTAATCAGAAAGTTTAGTATCACACTTTTGAAAAGCCATATCCTCTCTCTACTCCTATATTTTGACCTTCCACTTCCTCCAACCCACAAAATGTTTCCAAGAACCCTACAAGATTATTTACCTCTAAAGGAACTTGCTTCCCAACGCCAGTCTGAGAGATTACTAGAAAGCACAATGACTTCATTACTGCCTTTGACTTTTTTGTACTGTAAAATGTTGCTGTTGAAGAACACACCAGCGAAAGTTTTGTGACTGTCTACTCTCCAATGATGCCCATGCCAGTTAAGGTCCTTGTACAGAATACAGAGGGGCCTCCAGGTAGACTTAACTGCAAATGATATAAACACTCTAAATAAAAAGCAGAGATTGACAGATTGTATTAAAAAAATACTCACCTATATGCTGCTTAAAGGAAACCCACTTTAAGTATAAAGACACAAAAAGCTAAAAGGAAAAGGAAGATAAGAAAAATGTATATCATATATGATTCCTACTATATGACATTCTGGACATTCTGGAAAAAAAACTATGGACACAGTGAAAAAATCAATGGTTGCCAGCGATTGAAAGGGGGAGAATGAGTAGGTGGAACACAGATGATTTTTAGGGCAGTGAAAATACTCTATATGATACTATAATGATGGAGACATGTCATTATGTATTTGTCCAAACCCATAGAATTAACAACATCGAGAGTAAACTGTAATGTAAATTATGGACATTGGGTGATTATGATGTGTTAATGTAAGTTCATTAATTATAACAAATGCTTCACTCTGTTGGGGGAAGCTCTTTTCATGTAATTATTTGTCATATGAATAGCTTCTCTGGTGAAGTATTGACTCAAAAATGTTCTCCATTTTGTATTGGGTTATTTTCTTATTATTGAGTTTTAAGGGTCCTTTATATATCCTTGGTATAAATCCTTATCACATATGTGATTTGCAAATATTTTCTCCCATGCTGTGGCTTGTCTTTCCAAAACACAAAAGAATTTAGTTTTGTTGATGTCCAAATTATTAATTTTTCTTTTATATATTATGGCTTTGGTGTCATAGCTGAGAAATTTTTGCATAACCCAAAGTCACACAGATTTTCTCCTGTGCTTATTTCTAGGAGTTTTATAGTTTTAGATTTCACATTAGGTATTGGCCAATTTTGAATTCATTTTTCATGTGAGGTGTGATTCCTCCTTCCTTCCTTTTTCCTTTTCAGTTATAAGGGAAATGCAAATTAAAACCATAATGAGATACCACTACATGCCTATTACAATGGCTAAAAGCAAAAGAACAAACAATACCAAATGCTGGCAATCATATAGAGCAACCAAAATTTTCATTCATTGCTAGTGGGAATGCAAAATGGTATGGCCACTTTGGAAAGCAGTTTGACAGTTTCTTAGAAAGTTAAGTATTCACTTACAGTATAATCCAGCAATCCCACTTCAAGGATGAAAGTTTTATTTTTGAAATAATATGTATATAAAAGTTTATAACAGCTTTATTTGTAATTTCTCAAAGCTGGAACAATACAAATGTCCTTTAATGGTGATTAGATAAACTGTGGTACATCCACACAATGGAATACATTCAGGAGTAAAAAGGAATTAAGTACTGATACACACAAGTCTAAAATGCATTATACTGAGTGAAAAAAGCCAGACTTAAAAGGCTGCATACTGGATGATCCAATTTATATGACATTCTGAAAAAAGTAAAACTAGAGGAACACAAACTAGATCAGTGGTTGCCATGAGCTGGAGGTAGAGCAAGGAGCTGACTCCAAAGGAACGTGAGGAATATTTTGGGGTGATGGAACTGTTATATATCTTCAATATGGTGGTGGTTACACAAAAATACAACACCAAAAAAAAATTTAACTGTAGGTTTGTCAAAACCCACAGAACGATACAGTAAAATGGGTAATTTTTACTGTATGTAAAGTGTATCTTAGCAAAAAAATAAAGGAGAATTAAAATGTCATCAAAAATAATAAAATAATTGTTTAATATATATGGATTACCACATCTTATAACTAAATCATAAAATTTACTGGATTGAAATTTTACTATTTTGAATTTTAATTTGTTATAATATGACAAGCTGTCTGAATCAACCTTCTGTTGAAACCAGCTAATTATCCTGAATAAATACATATTCTTAAAAATCATTAATGAATTGACAAGGTTAAAAGGCAGTCTTGCCACTAGGTAAAAGTAAGGATACAGACAGTTAAATAGAGTTCTACAGCCTTCTTTCATTCATATGGCATTTGGCAAGTAGATTGAATTTGACATAAAATGCTTTAGCCTCCAGATATATGCCTAGGAGTGAGTTTGCTGGATCATATCATAGCTGTATTTTTACTTTCTTAAGGAACCTCCATACTGTTCTCCACAGTGGCTGTACCAATTTACATTCCCATCAACAGTGTATGAGGGTTCCCTTTCCTCCACAGCCTCTCCAGCATTTATTGTATGTAGATTTTTTGATGATGACCATACTGATTTGTGTGAGGTGATCTCACTGTAGTTTTGACTTGCATTTCTCTAATAATCAGCGATGTTGAGCATCTTTTCATGTGGCATTTGGCCATCTGTATGTCTTCTTTGGAGAAATGTCTATTTAGGTCTTCTGCTCATCTTTTGATTGGGTTGTTTTTTTGATATTGAGCCACAAGAACTGTTTGTAAATTTTGGAGACTAATCCCTTATCAGTCTCATCGTTTGCAAATATTTTCTCCCATTCTACGGGTTGTCTTTTCATTTTGTTTATGGTTTCCTTTACTGTGCAAAAGCTTTTGAGTTTCATTAGGTCCCATTTGTTTATTTTTGTTTTTATTTCCATTACTCTAGGAGACTCCTCAGAAAAGATATTACTGCAATTTATGTCAAAGAGTGAACCTGCCTATGTTTTCCTCTAAGAGTTTTATAGTATCCAGTCTTACATTTAGGTCTTCAATCCATTTTGAGTTTATTTTTGTTTATGGTGTTAAAGAATGGTCTAATTTCATTTTTTTACATGTGGCTGTCCAGTTTTTCCAGCACCATTTATTGAAGAGACTGTCTTTCCTTCATTGTGTAGTCTTGCCTCCTTTGTTGTAGATTAATTGACCATAGGTGAGTGGATTTATGTCTGGACTTTCTATTCTGTTCCATTGATCTATATTTCTGTTTAAAAGAATACATGCACCCCAATGTTCATTGCAGTGCTGTTTACAATAGTCAAGACATGGAAGCCACCTAAACGTCCATTGACAGATGAATGGATAAAGAAGATGTGGTACATATATACAATTGAATATTACTCAGCCATTAAAAAGAATGAAATAATGCTATTTGCAGCAACATGGATGGATCTGGAGATTATCATACTAAGTGAAGTAAGTCAGACAGAGAAAGACAAATATCATTTGACATCGCTTATATGTGGAATTTAAAAATAAATGATACAAATGAACTTATTTACAAAACAGAAACAGACTCAGACTTAGAGAACAGACTTATGTTTACCAGGAGGGAAGGGTAGGGGGGAGGGATAGATTGGGAGTTTGGGATTGACTGGTATACACTGCTATATTTAAAATAACCAACAAGGATCTACTGTATAGCACAGGGAACATTGCTCAATATTCTGTAATAACTTAATGGGAAAATAATTTGAAAAAGAATAGATTCATGTATATGTATAACTGAATCACTTTGCTGTAACACCTGAAACTAACACAACATCGTTAATCAACTATGCTCCAATATAAAATAAAAATAAAATGCTTGAGCCTCAGGGGGTAAAAGAAACAAAAAACAAAAAGCCCAGAGCTGTTTATAAGAGACACAGTTAAAATCTAAAGATTCAGAAAATTCGGAAGTAAAATGATTTAAAAACTAACAATATGTACTAGTCAAAATCTAAGCAGAAAGGAAGGTGGTAAGGTACTAGCATCACTCTAGATAGATTTAATAGCAAAATAATTAAGAGAGAATAAAGTGGCAATTAGATAATGTTAATAGATTCAATAACTCAAGAAGATTAATAGTTTTAAACTTGTATGAACCTACCAACAGAGCCTCAAAATATGGCAATAAAAAATTGAGAGAAAAACAGGAAAAGATAAGCATACAATAATAATGGGGGAGTTTAATATATATATATATATATATATATATATCTCAAAGCTAAAGAAACAGCTGATGAAATAAAATTAACATGATATTGATGATTTGAAAAACATAATTAGCAAAATTTAGTTAATGGACATTTATTGAACACTATATCCGCCAACTCCCAGTTACAAAAGCTTTGAAACATACACAAAACATGTTGTAAAAGTGACCATATTCTGCTCCAAAAGTAGTCTCAACAAAGTTCAAAGAACTGAGGCATGCAGGTCATGTTCTCTATCTACAATGAAATTTTGTTAAAAATCAAAACAAAAAGATAATTAGAAAAACTATGTTTGGAAGGAAATCACCTCTAAATAACCTATGGATCAAAAAATGAAATCATTATAAATATTATAAAATATTTAGAAATGAAAGATAATAAAAGTGCTACACATCAAAACTCATGTGACAAGTCCTTAAGTCTGAACTTCTGTAACATTAGAAAAGAACAAAAGTTCAGAATGAATGCTAAGTGACCATCCAAAAAGAAATAAAAATAAAGCATAAAAACAGCACAAACTGTATTTTTAAGAATAGAGAAAGACATATATAAAAGAGAGAATCAAAAGAGCCAAATTAGGGGCTTCCCTGGTGGCACAGTGGTTGAGAGCCCGCCTGCTAATGCAGGGGACGTGGGTTCGAGCCCTGTGGGTCGGGGAAGATCCCACATGCCGCAGAGCAGCTGGGCCTGTGCACCACAGTTGCTGAGCCTGCACTCTGGAGCCTGTGAGACACAACTACTGAGCCCACGTGCCACAACTATGGAAACCCTGCGTGCCTAGAGCCTGTGTTCTGCAACAAGAGAAGCCAGAGCAATGAGAAGCCCATGAACCACAATTAAGAGTAACCCCCGCTTGCTGCAACTAGAGGAAGCCCACGAGCAGCAATGAAGACCCAGTACAGCCAAAAGTAAATAAATAAAATAAATAAATTTATTTTTTAAAAAAAGAGCCAAATTATGATTCTTTGTGAACATTAATAAAATTGATAAACCTCTCATGAGATCGATAAAGAAGAGCAAAGGCAACTGTAGTCAATATTCGGAATGAAAAAGAAGGTATAGCTTCTTTGTTGCAGATATTTAAAAGATGATAAGAAGATATAAAAGAAAACTTTATTCCAATGAATTTGAAAGTTTAGATAAAATTGACAAATTCCTAAGACAATATACCTTAAAACTAACTGAAAGAAAAATCAGAAAACCTGAAGTTTTCTAGAATGGTTAAAGAAATTGCATCATTTTGAAAAATTTCTCCCAAAATGAAAACACCAAAGACGGTTCACCACTGAATTCTAGTCAAACACTGAAAGAACAAATATTTGCAATATTATATAAATTCTTCAAAGAATATAAAAACAAGAAATACTTTCTATGTGATACCAGCATAACTTTGATGCTAAAATCTGAGGACAGCATGGAAAAGAAAATGACAGGCCAACTCACTCATGAACCTACACGCAAAAATCCTAAGCCAACTATTAGCCAAATGAATCCTGCAAAGTATTACGAAGACTATAATATCATGACAAAGTTGGTTTATCCCAGCCTTACAAAGTTGATTTACAATAGAATACCAGTTCATATAATTCATCATATAAATAGATTAACCTTATAATTGTGTCAATAAATGCAGAAAAATCATTTGATGAAATTTATTGTTCATTCATTATTAAACAAAACAAAAATCTTTTAACAAAGTTTACTGGATGCAAAATCAATATAAAAATTTAACTCCATTTTTATATACCAGCAACAAACATTTAGAAATTAAATTTAAAATGTATCACTGGGGGACTTCCCTGGTGGCACAGTGGTTAAGAGTCCACCTGCCAATGCAAGCGACACGTGTTCGAGCCCTGGTCCGGGAAGATCCCACATGCCGCGGAGCAACTAAGCCCGTGAGCCACAACTACTGAGCTTGCGCTCTAGAGCCCATGAGCCACAACTACTGAAGCCCGCGTGCCTAGAGCCCGTGTTCCACAACAAGAGAAGCCACCGCAATGAGAAGCCCGCGCACCGCAACAAAGAGTAGCCCCCGGGGCTTCCCTGGTGGCGCAGTGGTTGAGAGTCTGCCTGCCGATGCAGGGGACACAGGTTCGTGCCCCGGTCCGGGAAGATCCCACATGCTGCAGAGCGGCTAGGCCCGTGACCCATGGCTGCTGAGCCTGCGCGTCCGGAGCCTGTGCTCCGCAACGGGAGAGGCCAGGCCACAACAGTGAGAGGCCCACGTAACACACACACACAAACACACACACACACACACACACACACAAAATAGCCCTGGCTCGCCGCAACTAGAGAAAGCCCATGAGCAGCAACGAAGACCCAATGCAGCCAAAATAAAAAAAAAGATAAATAAATTTATTAAAAAAGAAAAAAAAACATATCACTGAAAATATAAACTAGGTAGATCCTAAGGGATAAATTCAACAAAAGGTGTATGTAAAACTTTTTTATAGGAATTAAAGAGGACATATATAATAAAAAGATATGCCATGTATAACATGCTAATAAATTAGAAGATGACCTAGAAATTAAAAAGTTGATGATCCCTCTTTCTTCAATCTTGTTTGGTTTGCCCTTTCAGAATTTGATGCATAATGATGTACTTGAATTAGATAGTTTGAGATTTTTTAAAAAAAAAATCAAGCACACTTTCCCACAGGGTTCATTTTATATTTATACTTACTTATCTCAATAAATTGTTAACATATTGAAATGAGTGCTTACACCCACCATGAGCCATCGGCATGCATTTATTCAAAGATTTGGAGGGTCAAATTTGTTATTATATCGTGTAACAACCAGTTCTATTTTCAGAAATTAAAAATAATTAATTTTAACATCCACATTAGATTCCAAATTGTTTAGATTGTCTATCTACATTCCCTGCATTCACCAGATAATGGCCTCAGTATATCCTGTACTTGGTCATGAATTGACATTCAGTCTGTAATTCTTAATTGCCCAAAATTGTTTTATTAAGTAAACAGAGTGTCCATTTTAGCAAAATAAGATGTAGTTAACAAACTCCTGGAAAGGGATGAATTATTAAGGAAAAAAATGCTAAAAGTTATGGAGAACATTCTGCATGCAGGGTGCAACGCTGCAAACTTTACCTCTCACTATCTCATTTACTTCTCACAGCAACTGTATCTGGTGGTTGCTACTGTGATACAATTTTACAGATCAGGAAGTGGAATTTTTCCAGTGGGTAAGTAATTTGCTAAAAGGTTTACAGCTGGTAAGTGGTAGAGCAGGAGTTTGATGCCATACTTTCAACAGTCATAGTCCATGGCCTCTCAGGTCGGTATATAGATGGTGGTAAGAGAGTGTACGTGTGTTTTTATGTACAAAAAGGGAAGTTGTGTTGACTGAATTAGGAATCATAGGGTGAGGAATTCTTTTATATTTCCCCACTTAAAAATTATGAATTAAGAGATTAAGTATTTCAATGTAGCAAATTGCCCCCTATTGAAAGAAATGGGCAAAAGTCCACTATTTCAGAAGAGAAATATATTATTTATCCAAAATTTGAATTTGGAATTAGAATGTATATCCACTGTGCATTTGGAAGGAGGAGGCAAGAAACTCAAAACTTTAAAAGCAACTTTATGAGGCAGACAGGATTCCTTTGGGATTTCATATTAAACTATTTTCAGTAGGGAGTACAAATATTTTGTACAAAATGCTAAGAAACACCCTTAAAACATCTCCTAATAGGGTCATAAGTGGCCTGTTGAAATGAACAGAAACCAATTTGCCCCTATGCTTGTAATATTATTACTGTACATGAAAAGTCAGTAGTTATTGCTTTTTTTTTTTTTTTCTCTGATTAAACAATAGCCTGGGCTTCCCTGGTGGAGCAGTGGTTGGGAGTCCGCCTGCCGATGCAGGGGACACGGGCTTGTGCCCTGGTCCGGGAAGATCCCACATGCCGCGGAGTGCCTGGGCCCGTGAGCCATGTCCGCTGAGCCTGTGCCTCCAGAGCCTGTCCTCCGCAATGGGAGCGGGCACAACAGTGAGAGGCCCGCGTACCGCAAAAAAACCCCCCAAAAAACCAAAAAATACCCAATAGCCTACTTTGGGTCAATAAATGTAGATGTTGTGACAAAGTAATTTTGATAAGACTTACACTTTAATTAATGATGCAAAAATACATTTTTGGTCTTAATCCATCAGAATGGCAATTTATTTCTAAGATTAGCTTTCCCTTTCCTTATGTATTATTTTAAGTGGTTGTTGCCTTTTGTACTTATTTACATTTCTTGTAGCATGTAATTCATTGCTAAACTTAAATATTTGTAGGTTGATTGCCCTTTTTCACCTAAAGAAAATAATGAAAGAATTACGACATTTGTAGAGAGAAATAATATTGCATTCTAACCACTTAATTGTACTCTCCTACACTTTGGGGTACTTAAGTATCAAGTCTAAAGTTGTGGATTGGGACTTCCCTGGTGGTCCAGTGGTTAAGACTTCGCCTTCCAATGCAGGGGGTGCGTGTTTGATCCCTGGTCAGGAGCTAAGATCCCACATGCCTCAGGGCCAAAAAACATAAAACAGAAGCAATATTGTAATAAATTCAATAAAGACTTTAAAAATGGTCGACATCAAAAAGTCTTAAAAAAAAAGGAATAAAGTTGTGGATTGAATGTAATACTTTTCTGTCTGTAGGAGGCATAAAACTAGACAGGCCAACTCTAAAAACAAAACCTCCCCACCCTCTATTCACTGCGGCTCCTCTTCCCCTGTGAGGTGTCTATCCTTCTTCACACCTTCAAGAGTGTCTGGCTGAGCTGTGACAGGGCGAGAGAGAGTCATGGGCATATACACACTAACAAACGTAGTAAGGTAGATAGCTAGTGGGAAGCAGCCGCATGGCACAGGGATATTGGCTCGGTGCTTTGTGACAGCCTGGAGGGGTGGGATAGGGAGGGTGGGAGGGAGGGAGACGCAACAGGGAAGACATATGGGAACATATGTTTATGTATGACTGATTCACTTTGTTATAAAGCAGAAACTAACACACCATTGTAAAGCAATTATACCCCAATAAAGATGTTAAAAAATAATAATAATAATAAAATAATTCTAACTCTTCCATCCCAAAAAAAAAAAAAAGAGTGTCTGGCGACTGCTATCACAATTTGCTCACTGAACAGGCTCAGTCATTATTATCTTAGTGAAAATTTAAATTGCTGTATATTCTCTCCTTAAAGGATTTATATTTTAAGCCTAACATGACATGGGAAGTATCATCTCCCCACTCTTGAAAAAACATTTGAACATCAGATATTAAGAAGAAATATTAGTGAAAGTAGAGAAGAAGCCTTGAGAAGACTATTTATGCATCCCAAATGACACAAATCTATGCATAGCTAGTCCCAAAATAAACTTCTACAAATTTCATGAAATAATAAATGAATCTGAGGTGCTTGAATAATAGAATACTAGAACCAGATGGCATCTAAGAATTTATTGTCTATTTCACTCCACCCAAGGTGTAAGAACATTAACAGATGGTCAATAACTTATACCACCTCTTTTGGCTTTCTTAAAATTAAAACAGCTAGATTTCAGAAACTTCTTGGCAAGCTGCTATTCAACTGCAGAAATGCATCTGCTCAGACACCCAAAAATAAACACGTTTCCCAAAGGAATCAAATATGTTCTACAAAATCCTGTTCTGTTCATAGAATATGGTAAGCATGAATTTCATTACAAGTTAATGATGGTGCTGAGATCCTTTTTGCCAGATTAAGAGGTATTGAATGTAGTAGGTGATGGTTCAAAATAGGAACAGAGAGTTGTGCACTAAGAGGTATGCTCCAATCCTGCATGTTTCCTGGCATCAGATTTCAGAACATTAAGAAATAATATTGCACAAGACAACTTCATTTCATAATTTTAAGTTATTGTTCTCATTATACATGAAATCTGCCATTATACTTAAACACAATATCCAATGGAGTAAATCTGGACCAAATATATTCTTTAACTGACAGAGCCAATGGGGTGAGAAAACCACTCCCTGAGTTTCAGGCACATTGACATACTAAGTACTCTCAGTCAGGGATCTGAGATGCTGAAATTTAGCAAAACATGGGACAAAAGGAGTTTTTGAGAACAATTCATTAGTCTGTATGCTTTCTGTATGGTATAATACATTTGCAATGCTTCTTAAAATGTAACAATTCTACAAACTTTTATTTTATTTTTATACACAGTCATTCAATTTCAAATTTACTCAGTAGATGATATTACTGCACACATATCAGAATTTGACATATAAACTTTCAGTCCTTTAGACAGATTGATAACCTTGGTAATCTCTATCCTGTTTAATACTTCCTTGCTTTCTCTGCTTTTGGACATTCTCATGACTCACTTAATGGAGAAAAGATTACATTAATATTCAGTGATATACAACCAAGCATTTAAAGTAATCTCTAATCTGGAAAGAAAACAGAAGACATCTTGAAATCTAATACAATATTAATGCTATATTTACTAAAATATGTGGATGTTAATTATAGGCAGAGGTTAATTTCCAAAAATGAAGCAGTTTTACTGTGCCACACTCAATACTGATATGAACATAGATTTTATGTTTTAAGACTCAATTTGATTATTTTGTGAATTTCACCATTTTAAGGAGATTTCCTCATGATCCTGATTCTAACTCAAAATATTCCTTCTCACTACTCTTTTTTGGTATGCCACTAACTCCCTTTCCCCAAAACGGTGAGCAAAATAATAAATGAATAAAAACTTAAATTAAAAAAAATTTTACAAAGCTTTTTGTACTTCAAATGGCTCTTACAAAACTTTTAGATAATTCAACTGCAGACTAATCAGAAACACATGGGACTGGATTCCCTCTGAGATTTACAATCAGGGTGAAAGGACTTGGCAACCTGCAGTGGTTTAACAATAAAAAATCAAGAATATTCAACTTCATAAGTTTCTAAATTTCTTCCCAATTCACTTACATTTAAGAGGGAAGTATGTACTGGAAGCTTGAATTATGAAAACTGCCTGGTTATCTGATCTGGTATTCTCATGCACTAGCACCTTACCTACCACCCAACAACTTAAAATTATCGTCTCAATCAAGACGACTTAAAGTCAAAAAGAGAGCCTAAAATGGGATGTATGGTCATTCCACTTACATCTCACATCTGTTCTGAGTCTATTCTGACTCTTGGAACCTGAAGCAAAAAATACCATGCTTTTTTATTTTTATGATGCTCTCAGTTTTCTGCCAGAAATGTTCTGATGTGTGTGCTCATTATTTTCTGAGGTACACACTACCCCATTAGGCATGCAGTGGTGGACCAAACAGCCTCCTTTCTTCCACGCCTGGAGTTTACATTCTGGTGGGCATTTCATGGGACTGGTATCTGTAGAAGGTGTATTGGGAAGCATAGCTTGGGGTGGGGTAATGAGCCAGCATTGCACAGGATGAAGATACAGTAAAGGCTCAGGGAAGGAAAAGATCTGCAGTGGTCTAGGTAGGAAGTAATGAGGATATAAACCAGAAACATGGAAGAGGAAACGAACAAGTGGAATCACAGATGAGAGAGTTTAAATATAAAATCAGCAGGATTGGGTAGCAGCTTGACTTTGGGAATCAAAGATGAATTTCACTGGGAAAATTGTTGTACTGATTAAAATACAAGAAGCCTGGGAAAGATAGTAATGAGTTTAGGTTTGTGTATTAGTTTAATATGCAGTGTAACAAATTCCTATAAACTTGGTAATTTAAAATAATATACCTTTATTATCTCATAGTTTCTGTGGATCAGCAGTCTGCACATGACTTAGATGGAGTCTCTGCTCAGGAGCTCACAAGGCTGTAATCAAGGTGTTGACTGGGCTGTTTTCTCCTCTGGAGGCCTGACGGGGAAGATCCACTTTTCCAAGCCTTTTCAGGTTTCTGGCAGTATTTGTTTCTTTGTGGCTGAATAACTGAGGGTCCCAGTTTCTTACTGGTTGTTAGCTGTGTGCTGCCTTCAGGTCTTAGAAGGAGTTCCTTGTCACATGGCCTTCTCCACAGGGAATTCACAACATGACTGTTTGCTTCTTCAGAGCCAATGGAAGGCCCTCCACCTCAGTCTTGCACAACATAGCTTAATTCAGGCAGCGATATTAAGCCATATAACTTAATCAAAAGAGTGAAATCCCATTGCCTTTGCCATATTTTATTGGTTAGGAGCAAGCCACGAGTTCTCCCAATGTTCAAAAAGAGAGGATAATAGGAGAGCAGGACTCACTGGAAGCCACCTTAGGGTGCGTCTGCCACAGTTCAGATGCGTTGTGTTGGAGGTGTTAGAGGAGCCTTCTGATGAAAAAGTCACCATAAACTGGACAGTGTGCATCTGAAAAGTTCTGTCCTTAGTGAACTTTTGATAGCAATTTGAATTAAACTACTACATCCCATAATCCTCCTTTATCCAGCTTGTGCTGGATGTCTATACGATCAAGAGGACTAATCCTTACTATGACAATAAAAAATGAAATAATATTTGTCAGGTGGTGATGAAAATATAACTTAGAAAGGTATGTATGGTGTCACTCAGACAGGGCTAGAAAGCGTGGAGATACATGTTTATTCCTTAAAGCCAAAGATAAAATAATTTAATTTCCTAATCTGAAAAGCTCCATAGCACATAAATTGGCAGCTTCTCTGCCAAATATCTCTTGGAAGAAGATGTAATACCTCCCACTACACTTTAGCTCCTGAGCCAATTTCCATCTAACACACAGAAGTTAATTCTGGTCATTTCTCAGCAAAATCTTGACCTTTGAATATCACTGGAAAATTGAAGGGAGATTTAGAAACAGAGACAATATGCTAAAAATTGGTGCTGCATTACCACCCACTCCCTTTGTTTCCTTCTTCTCCTAAGTGACTAAATAAAATGAGCATAGATCATCTATATCTTGGATTTAAGTGACCAAATCTATCAACAAATCAATAACATCACTTGTGCATAAATTTATAGCTTTACTCTCCCTATATTTCACTTCTGGTAGGTTTGGCCAACAGACACTCTGTTCCCTAAAGGCAGAAAGTAGAACAAAAGATCATAGTATTCCACAAAGAAAAAAAATAAATCAAATAACTCTGTAAGGAAGAATTTCCTTCTGCATAAATTTTGAGTTACATGACACAATCATGGGTTTTAAAAAAAAGCTGCTTCAGAGCTACATTTTAAAAATGTAGATATAAAACCTAGAAAAGCATACCATAACCTGGGGAGATACTTGGGACATATAAGACAAAGGATTGTTTTGTTTGTTTTTTTTTAATAATTAAAGAGTCTTTAAAATCAGTAATATAAAGATTAACACAATAATAGGAGAATAAATAAAAGATATGAAGAAACACAATGACTAATATGCTTATGAAAAGAAAGGCTCAACCTTATTCGAAATTAAAGATGTAAATTAAAGCAATGAACTATTTTAATATATCTAATAACCAAATTAATATACCCAAGCGAGAGTACACAAAAATTAGTACTTTTAAGTATCTGGAGATGGCATAAGTTGACACAAACTTTCTGGAAGACAATTTCAACAAATATCAAAAGTTCTAAAATGTAATGATTCTCTGTACCAGGAATTCTATTTCTAGGAATTACTCATAAGGGGGATCAAATGGGACTGAGCTCCAAGTATTTTTATCACAGTTTGTTTATAAAAGACGAAAATGCGGATAAACGAATATTCAATAATAAGGGGTTACTAAAGTAAGTTATGGTATAGTCACACCTTAAAATACTATTAGCCTGCAATAGACAGTTTTAGCCTGTTCCCACTCTATGCCCCATTCTCTCCTCTCAGAACCACTACCAGCCTCACACCACCCACAGGAGCATTTGTGCCACATAACCCAATGCACCCACCCACTCTGCCTGTATCCATAGCTAGTAAGATGTAGATACACCCAACTAACCCAATCAAATTTGTTCTCTTAAAAGTTTAGAATTGGAATTAAGAGCCTCTAGTAAATCTGTACTTCACTTAAATGGAAGACCTGTGAACTCCGGTAGAGGGGACATTTACACAGAGAAGGAGAGAAAGCAGCCTCCAGAGAAGAACAATGAAGCAGAGAAGCAGAGAAAAGCAAGGTGGGGAGAGGCAGTGTTGGGTGCATGCTGGGGCCAAGGCCATGCATCAAACCCCAGTGTTCTTGTATCCTTGACGGAATCCAAAGAAGGAGCTCATTTTTGGAGACCCCCTCACCTTCTATTTCTTAGCCCTTCCTCCCCACATTTTCCTTGTTTTCATTTAGGTGTTGTATATATTTGCCATTAGGGTTTCCTGAGAAAGGCTTCCAAATAGCACCCTAATTTCCTTTTGGGAGGCTGACCAGACTCCAGAACCCAGCACCAACAGTTGTTGTGTTGGTGACAGGGTAATCTAGCTGCACACAACTCACTATAGAAGCTGAACCTGACAGACACCACCTCTCCCCTTCCCTAGTAAAGGCAGAGAATAGACTCCCACCTAAGCTCAGCCCTCTCCCTGGCCTTTGAATCTTAAATCATGGCATCCTACCTGCACTTCATGCTTTCCACATTTTGGTACTCTGTCACCCTGGGATCCAGCTTACTCTCATACTTATTGCTCAGCCTCCCCCTAGTTTTCTGGGACCTCAATAGCCTTCCAAAGTATTTCCTTTGATTAAATTAGCCAGAGCCAGTTTTATGGGAATATTTCAAAATATGTTAATATGTGCTTTTCTTTCTTACATTTCCTTGTATTTGATGCCCTCCCCCCTTCAGCTAGTGGAACCTTGGCCATTATCTTAGGGAGGCTTGGAATTAAAACAGGAATGTAAGATGAAAAGGTATCCATGTTCAGCTTTTGATTTCCAAAATTAGATTTTTGAATCCCCAGTGATATGTATGTATATTTTTTGGCTGTGCCATGTGGCTTCTGGAATCATAGTTTCCCAACCAGGGATTGAACCCAGGCCACAGCAGTGAAAGCGCTGTGTCCTAACCACTGGATTGCCAGGGAATAACCCCCAGTGATATTCTTGAAACTGAGGCTTTGTGTAAAGGGATAAGATTTTTCTAAATCCCCTAAACTCCAATTCCCATATAAGCATATAGACTTAATAGACGCTAATCCTAGAGTTTTATTAGAACTCTAGAGAGGTGACAAAGTATATTATTGCAAGGGATATATTCAATATGAAGAGGGAAAGGAAGAAAGTCTTTGCCATGAAAAGAAAGCACACACCTCAGAGGGAACGCAGTTAAGCTGAGGAGGTGCCTGTCAGAACAAGAACAGTCACACTGCCATCCCTGTGCCTCGGCCAAAGGGAGAGAACCAGGAAACTCAAAATGTCCATTGAAAGCTGAAATAGGTTAAATGAAAGGTTGATGCTCTGCTTCTCTGTCAACAGGCCAAAGAGGTGTATAGCAGGGACTGCAGAGGGAGACATTCAACCCTCGATGACATACCCAAGAGGGTGCCCCAATCCTCCCTCAGCCTATGCATGGCATGCCAGAGACCCAGCAGCTCCTGTGTGGCCAGTGGGGGAATGTAGAGATGTCACAGGGCCTGGAAGGGACTCTGGATTGGGAAAAAGAGACCACATAGTATAGGAACCTCACAAGTTGAGACAACTGGCAGGAACAAAGACATTAGAAGTCAGTACCAGCGAAATATTCAACAAGTTCGGGTAGAACCAGCCATACTGCAGAGGACACGAGCACAGAACCCTTGGGGACCAGACCAACCTCTCTGTAGCAAAGAACACAAAAAAATATGGAAAACGGTGGCCCCAAATCTTGCCAAGTGATGACAGATAAAACCTCCACTTGCACATTGGGAAGAAGGGTGAGGAGGAGAGAGCTTTTGCTAGCAGAAGACACAGTCAAAACTGGGTTCTAAATTGTTGAAAATGAGAGTATTTCCTCAAAAGAGTCTGAGATATCTATACTTGAAAAGGAATTGAATCTCTACCTGGAATTGAATCTTGTGAGCAAGGTGAAATCAGCTAAGGAAAATAAGGGAAGTTACAAAATATTTTGCACATACAGATTATAGAGAACACATTTAATTCCTGCTATACTTATAATCAAGTATACTCAGTAAGACAATAGAAAAATAAGAGATGTGTGTGTGTGGTTATAGGTAGTTAAAAGCCAATATCAAAAAAGAGAATACAGATGCAATTGGGTTCTTTTCTGTTTCTAAGATTCCTACTTCTGTACCTGTACCCTAAACTTTGTCTTCTCCGTCTGCTCTCAGATCTTGTTTCCTCTACTATAACTTACTCTGATACAGAAGGAGAAGAATATAAAATGAATCTAGGGTTCATTATTTAAATAGATAAAAGAAGAAATATAAGTGCTAATATGACTCATGTCTTCAACTATCTCAAGTCATATGATTAGAGAGAAGATAAGCTCGAAGAAAATATCAAAATGTTCATAAAGTTCACTGTGTAGTATATTCTGCAGAATGAAGAAAATGGGAATAAAAATAGGGTACGAATAAAAATTTGTAGTAAGCCAAGCCACCATGGTTGCTGAAACAGTGACTAATGGGACACTGGTAGTGACAACACACAACCCTAGGTAATGTATTAGAGGAAGAGTGCTGAAAGCAAACTGTGGGGTGTATATAAAAATTATCTGCTGAAGGGATGAAGCTAAGATAAAATCAGCTAAATTCAATATTCATACATCAGCTGGTTCACATATCAGCCAGTCCCCTGAAGTCACACCACATTGGTTACCAGTGTTGGGAGACAATTCTGTACGGGTCTCTCAATTTTCTCCATGTCTTGTGAGTAGTGGCACCGACTGACTTTATCTTTTCCAGAATGTTTGTACGGTTAACAGCCTTGGAAGATGGAGACAGGTCTCCCTTTGGATCACAGAGCACCTTTGCTAACTGTCTATTATAATAAAGAGAGTGTCTCTCCCCCAGAGCAAAAGTCAGGCGAATTTGATTACTTCCCATTAAGAGTTAAGTTCACTAAGGTTGGAGTTTTTCAGCTGTGACAGATAACCACTGCATAAACAGCATCCACCTAGGCCTCTTTATATCAAACCCATGGGAATCTCAGGCAAGGGAGAATCAATGCAAACATCTCATGCTGCCTGCTGTGCCATAACAATGTCCTTTCTCTGAACCAGAAGCTTTGTGTCTTCTGCCAGCATCATGGAACTGTGGCAGGCTAACTTGTTAACATGCAAGTAAAGTAACATCCCAGAGCCTTCATGGTACCTGATAATCAGCTCTTCCTGGGTGAAAGACACATGCATGTCATTATGAAAGGCTTTGATCTGCAGTGTTCAAAATTTTGCCCAGTAGGAGGTTCCAGCATCATCTGAGTAATACATAGTACTGAGAAAATAGTTACTAAAGGAAGAAGAAAATAATACATTTCATTAAACAGTCTCAACCTTTTCAAAGAAATGAACGAAAAGGTCTTAATTGGTGGACTACAAAAATCTTAGAATCTCTGTCATCAATACCAATTCAGGGAAGAAGAAATCTGAAAGACAGTGACATTCATACTGACATATTTGATAACAGAAAAAATATTGAACTATTTTTCTCTCCCCCTTCTTAAATTTATACTCTTTTGGCCCTTAGTAAAAGCACTTTAGATTTTTTTAAATGATA
Source organism: Leucopleurus acutus (assembly GCF_964270905.1). Lineage (NCBI taxonomy): Eukaryota > Metazoa > Chordata > Mammalia > Artiodactyla > Delphinidae > Leucopleurus > Leucopleurus acutus. Next base: position 75,753,319 of record NC_139144.1, read on the forward strand.
CTATTAATCTCCAGATTTTTGAAAATAATAGAATCGTGTTGTTCTATTATAGCAGCAATTGATAGTCCATTTTTTTCAGACACTTAAACCTATGGAAGAAATAAGCCTTATTATTTTCACTTGTATTTGATAAATGTGGATGCAATGAAAGTTATATAATTCCTGATTATACATATCCCATCAGGCCAATTAAACACCAGTAATGTAAATTACTTCCTGATCCAAACACATCTCTTTATGTCATTGAGATTGAAACAGTCAGTGAAGGCTTTAAGCTAAATTACATTTGAACTGTTTATGGCCAGGTACCAATTTAAGAATCATTTTGCTTTGTCTGCAATGGTAATTGTCAAGAAAAAAAGAGTATACTTCAGTAACAATTTAGTTAAGCACTCCAAATCCAAAGTAATTCCAAGAATTAATATCTATACTCAAACCAACAAGTATATCTTTAAAAGTTTTGTAGAATGTTTCACTTGGGTGAGGGTTTTATGATTAGGGGTGGGTGGGTAGGGGAGGAAGGAAGAGGGACTGCCTCACTACAAACTGATAACAAGGCTGTTAAAATCACCCTTATCGATGGCCTTTGCACTTAACTTGTTTAGAAATAAAAGAAAAAGCATTTCTGTGATCACAGCATTTTGTCTTTTCTAGCTTGGCAGGTCACCTTGTTCTAGTGGATAGAAACTGAGTCAATGTGGGAAGAACCAGAATTTGGACAAATCTCATCAAACATTCACACAGAAGAAAGAGAATGTACTGCAACTGGAGTTGCTTTAAAATTTTTTATGTTCAATTTAAGTCAAGGGTTCTATGTTATGAAGGCAGAGCTTCAAATCTCTAATAGAAAAACAGAAATAGAATATTATCTGAAATTTCTGATTGGATTTGTGGTCTTCTAATAAGATTTTAACTTTAAAGGAATCAGACAGCATTATCGAAAAGGATCCATCAGTGTCTGCATGCTCCTACCTATGGTTTAATCACTTCCCTCCATACATGCATATATTAAACAAATTCAAATGGTATGAAAGATAAGTTACATTTTCTATTCAACACCCTCCCACTTTTCCCACACTCCCTACCCCTTTCCTCCATCCCCATTTTTGCACAGATACTGAGCATAGGAAGAAAAGACTAATGAATATGGGAAGGGAGGGAGGTAGATTAATCCTATACTGTTTTTTAAAATCTCCATTACAACCAATTTTTAATTTTAAGTCAGATGATGCTTCATAAGACATAGGCAAGCACTGAGATTGGCACAGAAATTAAATGTTAAATTAAATTATATTATTAAATTATATTAAATTATAGATTTTAAGGAAAGCTTTTTGCTTTTCTTCCTCTAACTTACTTCTCTTCACATTTAGTGTCTTTCAATAGCTTTTTCTGCAGGATACATTTTTAACTACTATATTGTTCAATTTGAAAAAGAGTTCAGGGTGAGGAAGATTACAGCTGAGGCATTCACAAGGATTTCCTGTTTTGGGTGGCTCTTTCTTCCTCCATGATAATGTGTTTTTGATATTTTTAAAAAGCTGCCTGTGTGTTTTAATATTATTCTATCTTCCCTGCCCCTTAAGAAACCATGTTGGGTAGGGGAAGAGAGACAGTTTGAGTGCGGGCTCTTTCCCTATCCTTATCAGTGACCTAAGACAAGCTTAACCTAAGACAAGCTTCTCAGTGACCTAAGACAAGCTTCTCAGTGACCTAAGACAAGCTTAACCTAAGACAAGCTTCTTAACTCACTCAACTCTATCAATGAAATGGAAATAGTAAGGCCTGCCCTGAATTGTCACATAATTTTGGTGAGGCTCAAATAAAATGTATATGTTTAATATTTTGAAGAATCACTATGTAATAAGATCTTGAAGTGTTCGTAGTAAGTTATATCTGAAATAGATAAATTCACCAATATCCAAAGGGAAAAAAGTGTTCTATACCCCGTGGGAAATATGATCCATTGATAATTTGTCCACAAAGTTATAATACAAAAATAGTACCCCATGCCTCAACTTCATCAGGGTCAAAAAAACATGAGGTATAGTAAATCTCAAGTGATTTGGGATCTATTTGATTTTTGTACCATTTGCATATGCCCCTCTACAAAGTCACTGGCAACTGGGTGACTGTTGATGATGTGAAAAAAACCAGACTGATGTCCCCTCCCCCCCATTCTCCGCTTCCATTATTATTATCAAATAATATATTGATAAAGATAATTGAATCATATTAAACATTCTAAGGGTTTATTTGAGCAAAAAAGGATTCCAATGAGGCAGCACCAAATTGGACGTGATTACAAGCACTCCCCGACAGGACCCAGGGGAATGAATTACATAGAGAAAGTGCAGAAGCAAAGAAAGGAAATTATTGATTGACTATAACTTAAAGCCTAGTTGGCTGGCTGTGACTGGTTGTCCTTAGTATTTTGATTCCATCACCTCAAGGCATTTACTGGCTTAGATTTTGATTTGCACATGTAGGCCGCCATGGCATTAGAGCCACCTCAGGTCCAATGGCCTCCTTGTTTAACTAATTTAACAACATACATATATAGAACAAATTCAAATGGAATTAAAAGAAAAGTTACATTTCCTGGCTTAGCTGCTGCCACTTATCCCACTTTCCAGAGTTTCTGTTTTTAGTTCTGATGGATTCCTCTGTGTTCTCTACTCTGACTGATATGTTCATACTTCAGCAAACACACTGCTCCTCATCTGTCCTTTCTCCTGAGTTTTGTTTTATGCACACATATATACACAAATACACACACGCACACACACCCACACACACACACACACACACACACACACACACACACACACAATCTTTTAACCTTTCTATAGTTCAATAATTGTTAAATAATATTCCAAACCTCTATTCCTTGTTTCAACTTTAGGCCCTGCATATTGTCTCAACACTGCCTTCACCTCCATTGCTCCTTCTCTCTATCCCTATAGCATCTTTACTTTCAGCAAGGATTTTAAGTTAGGGCTGCTGTGCTGTTGCCTCCTTTGAGGATGGTGCCTCTTAGAGTTTGGCAGTGCACAGCCCATGTGGATTCACATAGGTGCCCCAAGCATATTTACATTTTATTGTTGCATATCTATAATGAATCTTTAAAGCCTTGTCTATAGGTGATTCATTGAAGCTGGAAAACAATAAGCAGCATTTACAATGTCATGATTTTAGCAATATTATTTACTATAGAAGTGAATAGTATGCTCTTTCTCTGTGTATTCTTTTGAAGTCTTTAAATTTCTGAAATTTTACTCGGATAAGTCCAGGTGGGGCTTTTTATCATTGATCCCATTTAGCACTTTGTGGCCTTTTTCAAATTTCAGACTTGTGTCTTTTTCAACTCTGGATAATTTCCCTCTATTACATCCTTGATCATTTTCATTCTTCTGTTTTCTCTGTTCACTCTTTCTAGAACTTCTAATAGGTGCTCACTGTCCTAAACTGGTTCTCTATATTTAACTTTTATATTTCTTTTGCTCTATATTCTGAGATATTTAACTGACTTTATCTTCTACTATTTCCTTTCACTTTTTACATTTGGGTAATTGATTCCAAAATCTCTTGCTTATTCCCTAAGTGCTCATCCTCTATAGCAAACTAAGCTTATTTTATGTTTGCAATGTCTAGTACGATATTCCTGAAGATACAAATAATAATTTTAATTTTTTCACTTGTTTTGTTACCTTTGTAGCCAATTACTCTGTTTTTTCATTTGTATTATGCCTTTTGCCTTATTGATTTTCCTTAATAATTGTTGGTCCACAGTTGGCCATTCATACTGGCTGACAAGAAACTAAATTAGTATATATAGTTGGTATGAGTTTCTTCAGGAGTTCTGTCTCTCCATCGTTTGTAGTGTCTATACCTTAGTAGGGAATGGGGGAGAAAGTGATGCAAGTTGAGTTCCCTATCATCCCACATTTTGTTCTGAAGTGCCAAAATCCATATTAGAAGCTGTAGGACTTGGGATGATTGGTCAATTTCTTTGGAGATCAGTCCTCTGATTTAGATAGGGGCTGAAGGGGATGGGTTAAAAGCTTCCAATTTTTTGCATACTAAAATACTTTTTTGTCATAATTTAGTGCATTAAATAAATACACATTCTAAATGGAATATACTGTACATTTGATGAAACACATATAGCATTCATCAAGGTAAAAATAATACATAGCCATGGAGTAGAAAGATGGCACACATTAAAAAAAATTCCACATTTGGTAAGACTTGCAACACAGTTAGCTGTTCCATGGATAGCCCTTCAATTAATTACTCTTTCCCAATTCTGCCTGGCAGAACAGCTGCTGAAGGGTCAGGAAAATTTACAGAGACCTGTCAGAAAGAAGGGCTACAGCCTGGAGGCTACCTTCTCTACTGCAAGTTGTATCCTGATTCCAGCTCCATTCTGATTCATCTATCAGTAAGTATTTAGATCCTCTGCCTTGGAATGTGTTCAAACTTCTGGATCTATTCACGAACACCCTTCCATCCTAAGTGATTTTCTCTTCAGGTTAATGGAATAAGAAAATGGGACACGGGGTGGGGGAAGAGGTAAATTACTTTCTCATACATTCTATTTTAAACTGAATTTTATCCCACTCTTTTTTGGTAAAATTAAAAGGAATAATTTTTTCCAAAGTAGCATAAAGAGATGACTTTGATTAATCATCCAAACTGGGTCACTTTGAGAGTGACTGGGTTCTATTAATAATGATGCCTAGTTAACAGGCATGCTCCAGGACTGATCTGGATAAACCAGGATGCATGGTCACCCTACACAGGTAAGCCTAACTAGGTGCAGGATCAGTTGCAAAAAGACTTTAGTCCAAAGAAGAGAAAAAAAATGAGACGAGAGAAGTATGCTGTTCTGTGAGGAGATATAAAATACCCACCTGGGTACCTTGGGCATGATGCAACCAGGATACCTTACAGGTAATGAATAGAGTTACAATCAAGTAGAACAGCTTAGAGAACAGTATCCCTTTTGTTATCTCAGTGGACAGCAGAAACTTTTCTGGGATATTATGTTTCAAGAGCAATAATAGGGTTAAGTCAAGTGGTAGCATTATGGTAAGGGCAGTGATTCTCAACTGAAGTTAATTTGCCTTCTCTTCTACCTCTCTCTCTCTCTCTCTCTCTCTCACACACACACACGGAACATTTGTCAATGTAGGAAGATATTTTTGGTTGTAAGTACAAGGAGATGCTGCCGGCATCTATGGGTAGAGGCCAGAGATGTTGCTAAACATCCTAAAATGCATAAGATAGCCCCCACAATACAAAGAAGTTTTCAGTCAAAAATACCAATAATGCTGAGGTGAGAAACCCTGGATTCGGGTTAGAAAAACCCCTGGACAGAGCTTGCAGAAGAAGGCATTGAGTATGTCACTTGGGAGTAACAAGTAACTACAGGACTTGTTAGCTTTCTTTTCTCTGATATGACTTCCTTCTGATATTTTGTCACATTGGTTAAACCCCCAAATATGGAAGCTGATGACAATTTCCCGGACTGACTGACCAGTGAAGAGATTTTTTCTCCCAGACTTTTAAGTAGGAACTCAACCCAATGAAAGAGTAATACCCATATAAATTAATCACAGTCCCTCTGCTCCAGGCATCTCCAACACAAGGGTCACACATACAAACATTCATTCCATAACATTTGAGTCATTTCTAAGAGTATATTTGCAACTTTAAGTTGAGTGCTTTGTTTCTACAGAATTATGATTTCTGAGTAATTGATACATTAACTTTAACTTAAAATTCAACCACAAATCTATAGTAGAAATACCTGCTACAAAGTGAAGAGATATAATTTATGAGAATTGGTGAGTGTGTTGCTTTTTAATATAGAATGAAGCTTTATCTGTTCTGGCAGAGTTAGTTTATCAAGTTATTAATAATTATTCTAACACTTGAAATTCAAGTCTTTTATCTCTCAGTATTTTAATATTCTATGTAAAAGTTGTAAATGAGAATTTTTTTGTTTGTTTTTCATTCTTTGGCTTTCATGGCAACAATTCATTCTGGACCAATTAAATATTGAAAAGAGTTGAAATTAGTTACAAAGAGAATAACAATAATGATTTCATTTACCATTTTTGACCATTTGGAAAATGATTAGTATCTTAATCCATTAGAGCTGCTATAACAAAATATCACAGGCTGAGTAGCTTATAAACAACAGAAATTTATTTCTCATGGCTCTGGAGGCTGGAAGTCCAAGAAGAGGGTGTCAGCATAATCAGGTGAGGGTCCTCTTCAGGGATGCAGACTTCTCATTGCATCCTCACGTGGTGAAAAAGGCTAGGGATGTCTCTGGAGCTTCTTTTACAAGGCACTAATCACATTCATGAGGCACTCTACTCTCATGATTTAAGCACCTCCCAAGGGTCCACATCCAATATCACCATTTTTAGGGGTTAGGATTCCAACATATGAATTTTTGAAGGACACAAATATTCAAACCATAGCAACTAGGTTCTCAACTACCAACACAAGAGCTAAGGAAATATAGAATATTGATGTATACAAATGGCAGGAAAAAAAGAATGCTCATAAAAGAGAGACACTCATTTCCATAGTCTCTGTGTGACTTCTCTGCAAGGTTTAATGGCAGAAACTATAGGAGAAGGAAATATGTTTTATGTTACTAATTCTTTGAGCAATGAAAACCTTTGACTTCCTAAGCTCTGTTTATTTTAACAAATTTTGACAGTAATCTTCCTGTGTTCCAAATAAAAAACACAAGTCATAGCTTAATTTTCCTTGATAGCAGTGGTCCATAACTTTATCTGTCTTTTTCTGCACTATGTTATAATGCAGAACACAATTCTGTACCTACTTTCCAGTCTTAGGCTTTTCCCTCGCTATCAAGTGGTTAGTTCTCATTCTGCCAGAATGCCTGCCTTTAATTTGCTTCTAATCTTTTCTGGGCTTGGAAAACAGATAACTGAGCTAGCTAAGAGTTATATGTAAGATATGTTAGATTCAAGGCAGCAAAATTTAGAACAAAGGCCTAGACTTAGGCTCTGAGCTTCCCAACAGCCATTCTGGTGTGCAGTAGCCTTTCTTCTCCTACATCCATGTTCAGAGCTACATTACGGCTGTACAAATTCTGACTTCTTAATAAATGAGAAAGAAGCCATAGTCCTTCTCAGGTTCATTGTTCCATTTCTCTGGACAACTACAACTTGGGTTTTAGAGTGGGGGTGATAAGTCACTGCCACCATTCACTCTACACAAAGGAAAATTTGTAATTGGCTTAGCTTCTCCCCAGACAGTCCTGTGACCCATTACCATGTTTCCTGCCTGCATGCCCCTCCTGCACACCACAGCTGGTCACTCTGAACATGGAAACTCTCCAGGGCTCAAGAAGAATAGCTAACAAGAGTTCAGTGGCAGTGGCAGACTTCACCACCACATGTGGACATCCGCTCTTGCAGAATGAGAAGAAAGTAAATCAATAAAGGTAACATGGCAATTTAGAAACTAAAATAATATTTCAGTTTTTGTTTTAATTAGTTTTAATTCATTGAAGAGCAAAAAACATGAAAAGAAGGGAAGTTCTGTCAGCAGGTCAAATTATGCTGGCTGCCATGACTCACTAGACAGGTGTCTTTGTTATGGAAATAACTGTTTAATAGGCATTGTTTATGATAGAGTCTGAAAAAGAACAAATTACCTATAGAAGGAAAAGTATATGAAAGATAATCCTGAGGCTCTATGCTAGAAAGATATATTGTGATATCTACAACAGTTGTTTAGAGAGGATTTTTCATGAGAAAAATTAAAAGTTAACTTGAGGGAATCTCCAACATGGTCTCAGCGAGCATGTGACATAGAGTGTGCATGATACGTGTATCATGGGATTATGAGTTCAATAGTCATATTGGTTGCAGTTGTTCAGTTTGAATTCCTCTGGTTGAATCTCCAGTAACTTTAGATGTGTTTGGAATAGATGGTCTTTGCAGCAATAAGGACCTAATTGATGAAGGCCTTGTGTTTTCTTTTTCACCAAATCTATTTAAGTATAAGTCCTGTCAATTGTGCCTTTTCAAATTCTTTCAGTCTATATCCTCTTCTCTACTGCACTATCATTGCCTTAGGTCAGACCCTCATCATTTCTTCCCTGGACTACAGCCAATATCTTTCTAATAGGTCTCTTCGCCTTCAGTCTCACCAATCAGTCTTTGTTCCACATATCACCAGAATGATCTAGGTAACAGGAAAATCTAATCATTAAAATTCTCTAATGTGTCCGCACTTCTTTAGGAAAATTCCAAATCCTTAACAAAAATGTAATGCTATTCCTGATTTAGTTTCTTCCAACATCACTAGAGTCACTTCTTGTCCTCCACTCCCCCCACCCCATGTACCTTATATTTCAGTAACACAGAACTATTTGCCACTCCTTCAATGCCACATATTCTCTTACCTTTATGCCCAGTTGTTTGTCTCCTTCTTTTCTCCACCCCCACATCTTGAAACAGGTTCTCTTCCACTTCCCAAAGAGACTCAAAGTTGTCTCCTCCAGGATACCTTTCCTAACACTACATCTTCCCATCCCAGACTGCCTGGCTCCATCCAGAATGGCTTAGGTATCCAACTACATTTCCCCACAACACCGTGGATATGATTCTTATCAGATAGGATGCTTTTCATGTTTACTTCTCCACTCCCTCCCCACCAAGAAGAAAGTTTTCTGAGGATCATGATAGTATTTTAATGCTTGTATTTTCAGAAAAAGTCCATTGTAATGTAGATAACTCAAAAATTTTTGTTGCAAGAAAAATGAAGTCAGGGAGTGAAGGATGGAGGAAGGAAGGACAGGAAAGAAAGAAAGCATGGAAGAGAGGATGGGAGAGAGGGAGAGAAGAAGACAGGAAGAAAATAATGGGGAGCTCTTCTTCAAAATTAAGCTGGAAAACAACAAATAATTCTGGAAATCAACTGACTCAAATTCCACTTTAATGTCCTGCATTTAAAATGCTGTTCAGGGGGCATATTGAATGTTTTCTGCTCAGAAATTTGTTCCCTGGGAATCACATGATGACAAGAATTCATTCTTGAGGCAACAAAATCAAAAGTCCTTAGAAGAAAAAGCATGTTGTTCTGAAAGTTTGTGGAGCGCACAATATAATTTACATTCAACTATTTTGTTCCTGCTTCATAAGCATAACTGACAGTCTTGTGGGATAACAGAAGTATAGTCCTCATCAGTGATGGTCAAATTTTTCAAATTTAGATTTTCAATACAGAACTAGCAAAATGTTTATAGTTCTGATTTGTGCCATCTATGTACTTTACAATTCAAGGGACTACTTTGATGATGTATAGCAGAATAGTGTTAGAGAAGGAGTTTACAATGAAACCTTTAATGACTTCTCTTTGTACCATCTGACTTAGGATTAAATCTCACATAGGCAAAGGTCCTAGAATCAGCTTTTCAGACAAGATTGTAGAGTTCATAGCAAGTAAGGACACAACCTCTTGCTTACCTCCTGTGCACATCAATCAAGCACAGCTTTCTTGACAAGCTGGTCACCAGGGTCTGCTGAACAGCAATGTGTACTCCAGACTACCTGCCACTCAGTGCAGACACACCAAACCCTGTTTAGCCTACAAGAGTGGCATCTCTGCTCCTTTCCAGGTAAAGCTGATATCTTGCAATAAAAGGGGTAAACCATTCATATCATCCCCAAAGGAAGCTTAAGAACTAGCATCGCAATTCACATTACTCACCATTGGATATACGATGGTAATTCCATGAAGGGGTCCTCACATCCAGAGGGTCCAGGCAGGACAATATGCTCTGGGATAACGAAGTGTCAGTACTGCACTGGTCTGTGCTGTAACACAAGAAGGAAACTGAGTCTGATTATGCTCAGTCAAAAATTGGTAAAGATGTCTTCCGCAGTATTCTCTCTCTAGACTCTTTGCCAAAGAGGTCAATGTCACCAGGTCTTCCTTAGGAGTCCCTCAGATGAATTGGGCAAAATGGCTCCCTCTTAGAGAAGGAAATTGGGGTAGGAAATGTAAAGATCCATGAATCACATTCTATACAGAAATCAATGCCCAATGTGTTCATAAGATTGGGGTGGCTTGACTTCTAGAAGTTGTTAACAAATGTCCTAAAGTAGTCTCAGAGGCAACTGCCAGGAGGTACGGTGTGATTTCCTCAGGACACAGTAATTGAGTCAATTTACTTGAAAGCTTGGACTATACCCCTTGGTTTCACTAATCATACTGAAGAACTCCAAAAACTACTCCCCTGGAATTCTCCAACTAGTCATCACAACTATGGTTCTAAAGCTCAAGGCAAACCTTAGCAACCCCAAGGATACTACAAAGAGTGCACTGAAAAGGCATCTCTATATAGTGCGTGCAATAAACCTGCTCCTTGCTATTCTGGAGGCAAATTTTACTCAGTCCAAATTAATCAAATGCCAATTTCAGAGTTACCACTGAAAAACTAATAAAACAATTATCATCCAAGTGGCACTCTGAATTGTCATCATGTCAGAATTTACTATTAAATCTTAAATTTTCCTAGTTATATGAGACCTTTTTTTCAAAGAATCCAGGAATAGGACTGCATTTTGTAGATGTATGGAATTACATAGTCAAAAAACCTTGCAGAAATAACCACTGACAATCTAATGAAATCAGTTACAGGAATGGGGGAAAATAAAAAGTGTAAAATCAAAATTTTTTATGTCACTTTCTAAAGTTACCAATATTACTGGTATTCACCCTACCTAAGACAACATGAATGTAATCTATAGTTACCCTTCTGCTGAGCCAAACAAGAATTTTAAGCTATTTAACAGCTCTTGAATTTCTACCATGTTTTAGTTATGAGGGTAATCACTTTTTCACCTATAGGAGTAATATTTTCTATGGCCCTGACCTCAGTAAAAATAAGTCTGGCATCTGGAAAGCACAGTAGTCCTTGACGTCAGGTGTCTGGGCCATATCCTCAACAAATGAAATCAGAATCTCTGGTGGTGGCAAGGGGGAGGACTGGACATGGAAATGCTTCTAAAAGTTCCCCAGGTGATTCTACTGTGCAGCCAGCGTTGTGAATCACTGTGATGAATGAACAGCACTGTGCTAAACACAGTAATGAAAATAAGCACCTAGTAATCTATTCCTTGCCCCTAAGGAATCTGCCCTGGAGGAACAATACAACCTATCTTGTGCCTATCTACTCATTTCCCCCTTCCCTGAAACTTCACCCACAGGCTGCCACAGGAATGGGCTTAGGCAGCTGTCTGTACCAAAAATCACTGACCCTCCTAACCACACTGATTAAATGACTGGATATACAGTTCAAGATAAGACAACCAAATCTCTGAAAGTTTCGAATTAAGATCCCAAAAGTCTAATTCAGTCGTTTGGCGGTAGTTGAGCTGAAAGAAAACTGAAATGATAAGGCAGAGAGACAAGGGAAGAGTACGAAAGTAGATATTCCTGGGAAAGAGTCAAGAGGGGTACTGTATGATCCTGAGAACTGGAGAGAGAGAGAGAGCTGTCTAGGCTTCTGACAGGTTCCAGTGCATACCCTGCAAAGCCCATTTCTTGGATGCTGTAGGTTTATAATACCTTCTCCTTATTTTAAGCTAGTTGAGTGAGTCTCTGCTCCTTGCAATAAAAAATGCTCCTTTCTCCTCTTCATATTCTGGGTCCCAGTTTGATTCCCACGTGATCTGTGAGCCCTCCACATCCTTCTCTTGTCTCCTGAAAACAGTAAGAGCAATAAGAGTTCAGATAAATGGGAAACTAAAGGGTTGAGGAGTGGTCTGGGAGGCTTTACAGATCAGGTGGGAACTGCACTGGGACCTAAAAGATGGAGGGGGAAAGAGAGCTCACTCCAGGTGAGGGAAAGAGCAAGCACAAAGTCACAGAAGCAGAAATGTACCAAAGGTGAAGCCTACACTTAAGGAAGAGGCGCACTGGAAAATTAATTTAGCTTGGTGGGGATGAACCCGATTAAAGGCCAGACATGCTAATTCAATGGTCTTCTACTCCTTAGTTTCTCCTGCATGTAAAAAATCCTGATGCCCAGTACTTTTAAATAAATGCTTTCTAAATTCTTAAATACATACCATCTGTCCCACTACTCTAGGGGAAATGCACTAATAATAACAAACAACCAAAAAGTAATAAACAAGAGAAAAGCATTGATAGAAAGGAACAGACAACGCTTGCCAGTTTCTGTTAAAAACAGATTTATTTTTTACACATCAATGGACTCTTATAGCTTATTTTATTCTCTGTATACTTTGGCAAACGTTGGTTATTTTGAGACTATGTTTTACTTCTATTATCAAAGTAATTCTTTTCTTAACAAAATTTTAAACTTAGTTGCATCTTCACATACATAACTAGTGTAATGGTCATAGCCTATAACCATTATTGGTGACAGGAAATAGTGTATCTTAGTATTAACTATAATTAAAAAGCATTTTGGATAATACTGGTTAAATTGCTGTGAATTCAACAGTGGTATTTACCATCAACTGGAAATAATTAGAGTAGGGTTCTAAGTATTAAGAGATCCTTTCAATTCAAGCACGTTCCCATCAGTGATGTAGACCTGGAGTCAACGTGTGAAGCCACAGGCAAGGCTAACAATCAGCCAACATGCATCAGAGTACCAGCCCCAGCCTGAGCTGTACCAATAGCCCAAGAGTGACTCTCACCAGGTCACTCCCAATGATCTTCTTTACATTCAGTATCTTCCTATTTATACTAAACGCGTCCTTAAGTTAAAAATGGCCCAAGCTGGATGGGCTCTTGGAAATTAGTTGATATTTTACTAATGAAACTAAGATAGTTAATTGTTGGGCTTAAGGGGAATGCTGAATTTGCTTTAAAAAATACTTTTTTTTCTTCCAGCTAATAGCTCCATTGCTTTACTAAAATGACTTTTAAAAATCTTGCATTCTTTTCCCTTAGAATGCAGGCAGGAGCAGCCTGTGCAAAGCCTGCCTGCTCCATACGTCAAGCAGTGTTTGTATATATTTCGGCGTATCCAAGCAAGGGCTTTTTAACTTTCCACCCTACGGACGGAGCTGTACTTTCCTGAACGGCAGCCAGGAAAAATCTTGGAACTTTGGCAGGAAGACTGTGGGAAGCCTGGTGCAACACCAGGCTGAGATCTGGAGCAGAGGCTTTCTACAAAGGCAGAGGAGCGAAACACCTCCCTTTGTTTAGCTCTACATATGAGTACAAATGGAGCCCCCAGATTGCAATCAGGCCCTATTGTATAAACTTGGGGTTTCCATGCCATACAGCATTTTTGGCACCAAATACCTTATTATTTTTCAGCTGGAAAACCAATTAGCATTCTTTTTATATCTGGGTGTTAGTACTTGGGACTTAGATTTTTTGGCCACCAGCCCACATGGCTGTAGTCTCTTGGGCAATGCCTGACAAATTAAGATAAAACTGTTACTTCATGTTTTCCTACAAAGAGAAAACAAAAACTGTTTCCTGCTCTTATTAATTGGATGAAGTCAATTTCCACGTTTAACAAATAAAAAGGTAGGCATAATCAGGGTGTCAACCCAGGGCTCTTATCTCTCCCCAAGCTGGTTCCTCTGCAGAAATGTGAGAGTATAAGAACTGTCAGGTTCTGACTAAGCGTTCCTTCTCTTGGAAAAAATCCCCATGGTCAACAGAGGCCTCTGTCCAGTGGATAGGCTGCGACCACCACGAGGTCACCCTTTGCCCCCTCTGGCATTTTTTCCCCCACAAGTTTGAGCAACGGGATTTACCTGGAGAGAACTATGAGGAGATTCCAGCCCTGTCAAGTGAATTAGTCATAACAGTCAAGAGGGTACTGCCCAGTTTGAAAGAAATAAACAGAGCCAAAAATTTCCCTATCTTGAAAGCAGAGCAAAGAAAAGTTCACACACTAGGAATGCAACTTATGATTAGAGAAAACCATATCTGGGCTGCTGTCTCAGAATATCTGAGCATGTGCGAGAAGAGGAGGAAAAGAGGTTGAAATTGTTGTGAGAGGTGCCCATCCTATAAAGTATTCCCTTATGATAAACAAGCCTTGCCATGGCGACACAACCTAATGCCACAAGTCAGAGGAATATGGCCCTCCAGTGAGCAGACCACATTTGGGAAAACCTCCAGGATGATGCAAAATATTTAGAAGGAAAGTGGTGAAACAAACAGAAGGGAAACACAGCAATCCGACTGCAGTTTGAAGACAAAAATATGTTGGGTGCAAAAATCAGTTTGGGTGTAGTTACAACAGTGTTTTTGTGTTGTTGGTACTAAATGTACATCTCTTTGCTAGAAATGGCCTGAGGGGTCTGTTGCTTCCCTTAAAGACTTTCTTTGTAAACAGTGGGTGGTGGCATCCTTAAAAACATGCACTTGAAAGACTTCTTTAAAGAATTTTCACAGAACATTTTCTTTGCAACAAATTCTGTTCTGGAGCTATATTACTTAACAAGGGGGCTGTGTTCTGAGTCATATGGAAATTAATTATCTTATTGCTAAATTTGTTATCAACAGCATAAAATGATCATCTGTAATAATCTAAGGGAGTAACTAGAAAATGTCCAATTTTGCACAGGTAAAGAAGCATTAGAATTGAGGTTCTAGACACCAGACGTCACACACTGCCCTACATACCAGGTGACCATACATTCCAATTTGCCAAGACAGTCTCAGCTTACTCCAATTATCCAGGTTTAGTTACTAATAGTGCCCCTTTCACTCACAAAAGTGGTTTGGATAACAAATAATTTAGAGACCCTACTCCTGCAGAGACCAAGAGTCTTCTCTCTATCCGCCAGGGATACCAGTCTGATGCTTTATCAATCTCAGAACATACAAGCACTTATAAAAAAGGGAGGGGAAGGGAGAGTTGCTGCCATTTTGCAAAGAGTAATCCTCAACAGTTTGGCTTCACCTAAAAGAAGCATAGAAGGACCATGCACAAAATCAACTTAGGGGAAGTGAGAGAAAATGTCCATCCATAGAAACCCCCTAAGGAAGCCTTCAGGAGTACCTGGGGGCTTCTTACTAGATTATATACCAAAGTCTAAACAAGTGTTTCTTTGTCAAATCCTAGAAGGCAGGCAGTCATTTCAAAAGCAGACATGCATACTGCCTCTTTTTCTGCCTTGTAGTCTAGAATGTATCACTTAGATATTCCAAATCAGAAAGTGTTCAGCCATTTTTATATCGCCACCAGCTACACTGCTGGGCTGCAGCTATTTGGATCAGAATGGAAATGCTTTGATCTCTTTTACATCTAAGTTTAACTGTGGCTTGGGCCCAAAAGGTGGACTAATTTTGGCAACTTCCCCTTTACACTTTTATCTGAAGATAAAAGGAACACTTGGAAGCATAAACAGAAGGTGTATTTCTGTAGGCCCAAGGACCACCACATCAAACAAACGAAACTATAGAAGCTTATGCTGAATATTAGCTCTGTTTCATCAGCTCTACTCACTCCCTCATTCACTGGCAGCCAGTAGGATCATTTCCTTCCTTTGTAGACATATAAAGATAATATAACATTAAAGAACTTAGAAAAGAAAGAACATTTCCATCACAGTGATTTTCATTTTCACAGAAAAATTTTAAAAATTGAAAACCATGTTTCTTAAGTTATAAATTTATTATACTGGCCTTAGATTCAGGAGTCCAAGGTCCTTTTGCATTCTCTGCAAATATCTGGGTGACGGGAGATGCTGGAGCAGCCATTCTCCTAACCTCCTTGTGTCTCAATGCTCTGGGCTTTAGTCAGGAATTTATAGATTGATAAACCCAGTTAGAATGGAACACAGGCCCCTATGGGAAGCCAGCTTGGAGCTCCAGAGAGGAATCATGGCTTCCCAATGACTTCTGCAGTACACAAATTATTCATTTGAGGACTAAATGAGAGCAATTCAAGAGCTCAGGGGGTTTAATGACCTATTTGATCTTATAGTCGGAGCTGTAGTCCATTCAAGCATAGGTCAAGGTACAGTGGAGTTCTAAAAGTGAGGAGGTGGTCTCTTTATAGGGACACATATCTGAGTGCACAGAGGCAGTTTAGCTGGATGCAAATCAGATAGGCTCTGAGCAAAGGTATTGGGCACATAATTGCCAAAGCAGTGCTCTCGCTAAGAACAAAAATCACCATATTGGAAGGAGAGATTTCTGACTTTTCCTTACCAATATCTAAGGAGACAAGTGAGTTTCTTGAAGGGCCCTTAGGACACACAGGACCCAGCTAAGAGAATATGACACGGCTTAAACATACCAACTTGGCCAACTGACCCACTATAATGATTTGACAAATGGAGATAAAACAACCAGGCTAGTGATGGACAGAGTTGATGGAAGGTAATATGGCAGGAATTTATGGATTAAAAGGTACAAATACAGATAATTGAAATAATACTGGGAGTCACTTTTTGTGGGTCATCAGGTGGCATCACAGTACTCATTTGTTTGCTGAAAAAATATTTATTAATTTTTATTCTTTTGAATGAAATTACCTTTTTGTTTTCTTACATTGTTGGCTTAAAAGTTGGGGGAGTAGTACCACCCTATTTGAGTTTTCAGTGGTAAAGTTTTCCCAGGTTTCTGGATAAGAGGATGTGACTCAAGCATGAGAAATGTGAAAATCCCATCAACATTTCCTGGCCATCTCAGAAATCAGGATCCCACGTAAAACTTGAGAGTTGCATTAGATCATATCTAAAACCCCTTCCAGCAATGCAATTTTGCATAACAAGGACCTAAACTTTCTTAAAGAATTTCTTTTTATGCCCATTTCAACACCCTCCAGAAAAGGAAAATTGGTAGCAAAGCCAGAGGTCAAGAGAAAATGTAAGTACAGAGAGGCCCAAACCACATTAGTGACAGACATTGATTCTCAAACCCTCCTTGAAGCAGCTGTCTATCATGTGAAAAGAGTTTGAGCTACCAGGCCTGATCTTCCTTGAATACTCGTCTCTTTGATTTAAAAAACTTTTTTTTTTCAGTTAAACGAGAAACACATGAATATATTCTCATAGTAGAAGAATCAATCCATACAAAAGCATATAGAACAAAAAAATAAACACAAAGTATTTGTACATTTATGGGCCATATACATTTATATACGATTCTACTATGCTATGGCAACTTCTTTTTACCTGGGTCTTAAAGAATTTTCTATTTTAATATGTACAGATCTTATTCTTTCTCTATAACAATGGAATGTTCTGTAATTTTATTACTGTCTTCTTTGTTGGTGATATTCTGTTTGTTTCTACTATTTGCTATTATAAAAGAGAATATTCTTGTAAACGTGTTTTACTATGAGTGAGTGTTTCTGTGGGACAGATTCCTAGAAGTAGACCGCAAGGTCAAAGATTAGGGTTACTTGAAATTTTGGTAAATACTATCTAATTTACACATGCTGAGCTTCACATGTATGCCATATGCATTTCTCTTGTAAGTGGTCCTTTGTATCCTTTGTCTATCTTCTGTTTAGTTCTTTGTGTTTTAAATATTCATATGCAGGCACCTTTTATATATTGCAAATCTTTTATACCTGTTGCAAATATTTCTGCTAGTCTGTAGCTTATCATTTAACTTCTTTTTTATTGTTGTCTCATAGAAGATTTTTGTTTTTATGAGGTCAACATTATAAATAATTTCTTATACGACATATGAATTTTGTGTATTACTTAGGAAAGCCTTCCCAATTCCCAGAGTTATGAATTTTTTCTATATTCTCTTCAAATACTTTTATAATTTGTTCTTAACATTTATTCTCATTAGTCTCTCCAAAAGGTATCTTTGCTTATGATATGAACTATGAGTTTAATTTTTTCCCCAAAAGGAGAGCCAATTGTCATAATGTGATGAATTGAGAAGCTTTGAACACTTTACTAATTAGAGATGACATCTTTACTTAAACTATATTTTTGGGTTTCCATTCTAGTGTTTTTTTTTTTTAAATTAATTAATTTATTTATTTATGGCTGTGTTGGGTCTTCGTTTCTGTGCGAGGGCTTTCTCTAGTTGTGGCGAGTGGGGGCCACTCTTCATTGCGGTGTGCGGGCCTCTCACTGTTGCGGCCTCTCTTGTTGCAGAGCACAGGCTCCAGATGCACAGGCTCAGTAGTTGTGGCTCATGGGCCCAGTTGCTCCGCGGCATGTGGGATCTTCCCAGACCAGGGCTCGAACCCGTGTCCCCTGCATCGGCAGGCAGATTCTCAACCACTGCGCCACCAGGGAAGCCCTCCATTCTAGTTTTTTCTACCAATGTGTTTGTCTATTCCTATGCCAAAATGCACTGTTTAAATTGCCTTATATTATGTTCTTATTAGTAGTAGTAGTTCAAATTCCATGATTCTCTTTTTTAAAAATGTAACTTGCTAAGCATTGCTGTTCTTTCTTTCATACGTGCTTGAGAACCAGCTCGTCAACATCTTCACAATGTTGAGTTTTCCCACTGAGAAATATGGAATAACATTTTATTTATGTAGATTTTTAAACACCCTTTTCATAAAAATCTTGCACATTTCCTATTTATTTCTAAGTATAAAATGGATTTTGTTGCTATTATGAATGAGATCCCTTTTAACATTACGTTTTCTAATTGAGTATTGCTAATATTAAGAAAGTTATTGATTTTTGTATATTGACTTTTATATCTGATCACCTTACTATACTCTTAAAGTACTCTCTTAAAAGTCTAACAGTTTTTCTTATCATCCTCTAATTTTCTTGGTAGAAAACTTTATATATTTCTCAAATTAATTGTTGGGAGTTAGTAAAACTTGAAACACATGTTTTTTAAGATCAACCAATCAAAGTAATCCTTTGAGAGTGTTATAGACTGAATGTCTGTGCTCAACCTCCACAATTCATATGTTGAAGCTTTAACAACCAATGTGATGGTATTTGAAGATGGGGTGTTAAGAGTATAATTAAGTCAGGAGGGTGGGGCCCTCATGATAGGATTAGTGGTCATATAAGAATAGGAAGAGAGAGAGAGAGAGAGACCTCTTCCCAGTGCATGTACCAAGGAAAGGACATATGAGGACACAGCAAGAAGGTGGCCATCTACAAGCCATGAAGACTACTCTCACAGAACCCAGTCATGCTGGCACCCTGATCTCAGACTTCCAGCCTTCAGAACTGTGAGAAAATAAACCACTGTTGTTTAAGCCACTGAGTCTATAGTATTTTTTTCATGAGAGTCCAAGCTAAGACAGTGAGTTTATGTTATACTAGGCATACTGGGATTATTACTGGGACCCCAGTAAGAAAGCATGTAACACTTACTTGTTAAACTTATAGATTTAATACTTTGAAATTATGGTTTGCTTGCTTGTTTGGGATTTTTTAGTACAGATCAAATACTACATTCTTTTCCTAGTAGGCTCATCCTACTCTTCCCCAACATACACAAAAAGATTTTCAAATTTAATAGCTGTTTTCAATTTCTAATGCTTGTAAATAGGTCACCATTAAAACTTACAATCAAGAATGTATAATTTGTGCTCACTTCAGCAGCACATATACTAAAATTGGAATGATACAGAGGAGATTAGCATGGCCCCTGTGCAAGGATGACATGCAAATTCGTGAAGCGTTCCATATTTTTATGAATGGATAAAGAAGATGTGGCACATATATACAATAGAATATTACTCAGCCATAAAAAGAAAGGAAACTGAGTTATTTGTAGTGAGGTGGATGGACCTAGAGTCTGTCATACAGAGTGAAGTAAGTCAGAAAGAGAAAAACAAATACCGTATGCTTACATATATATATGGCATCTAAAAAAAAAAGGTTCTGAAGAACCTAGGGGCAGGACAGGAATAAAGACATGGACGTAGAGAATGGACATGAGGACATGGGGAGTGGGAAGGGTAAGCTGGGATGAAGTGAGAGAGTGGTATGGACATATATACACTACAAAATGTAAAATAGATAGCTAGTGGGAAGCAGCCACATAGCACAAGGAGATCAGCTCGGCGCTTTGTGACCACCTAGAGGGGTGGGATAGGGAGGGTGGGAGGGAGACACAAGAAGGAGGAGATATGGAGATATATGTATATGTATAGCTGATTTACTTTGTTATAAAGCAGAAACTAACACACCCTTGTAAAGCAATTATACTCCAATAAAGATGTTAAAAAAAAAAGAATGTATAATTTATAAAGGGAAGGCCCCCCCTGAAACTGAATAAATAAGGACAAGAGGAAAATATTTTCAGTTTCACTGCCACACAGCCCATTTCTATTCTTAGCCAGCCTGGGTATGGGTCTTCCAAAGGTTTGCTTCCCTGACATATGGAAACACAGCCGCAGATTTCCTCTGAGTAGCCCAGCCCTTAAGTTTGCAATGCCACATTTCCTGTGGAAGGAATTCTTGAGGCTAAAATCCTTGCTAACTTCCCTTTCCAAAACTGATTGCTTCATATAGGGACATGCTTTCTCTGTAGGTCCAAAAGGACATAGAAAAATTAAAATAACTTTTGCGTGATTGTGTCTCTCCATTTGCTTTCTTACAAACTAATGACTCATTTCCTTCACTTAGTTTGTACATAATAGATCCATATTGGTTTATAGATACAGATA
Organism: Leucopleurus acutus; assembly: GCF_964270905.1. NCBI lineage: Eukaryota > Metazoa > Chordata > Mammalia > Artiodactyla > Delphinidae > Leucopleurus > Leucopleurus acutus. The sequence continues at coordinate 75,773,948 of NC_139144.1, forward strand.
GGAGAGAATTATGGATAATAAGGTGTCACACTCTATCTTTATTTAATCTGTTCATGATAGATAAGTCTGCTCCCTTAACCATCCCTGACTGACTGACTGTGGCTCCTAGAGCACTATTTTGAGGAGAGGTCAGAGGCTGCCTCTGGCCATGATCAGTGATTAATGTCTGCCATGAGCATGGGAGGAAAAGAGGTGGGATGCCTGCCAAGCATTTCCCATCTTTGAATATAATTGGCTTTTTGTTTCTGAGCTTGGAAGTTTTATTAATTTGTAGCTATGATATGCATAAAAGGAAAAATATTGGTTCTTTAACTTGGATCAACAAAGAGGCCTAAAACATGTAAGTGCCTTTAAGACTAGGAAGCTTTAATGCTAAACATTGAGCATATTAATGTATATCTTAAGTAAAGCCTAAGCCAAAATACTACATTTTAAAAATATGCTACTACATAGTAGTGATTATCCTCATTATCATTAATAGTAGTAGCATGGTAGTATTACTAATAATTCTAACTTTAAAAATCCAACTTGGCATTATATTGGGTGGCATATAAAATTATCCATAAAGTATGAAACAGATATTTTCAGATAATAGTAGAATACTTTATTTTCACAACTCAGACATGCCAGGAGGCTAAGAGTTGAGGAAATAATATGAATGTTGCTGGTTTTTATCAAAGATAAGTATTATGTTTTGTGAAATTGAGTTAATAGTACAGCCCAAAAGTTAGACTTTGCAAAATACTTGAGAAACATTAAAAAAAAAAAATAGTGATGTGCAGCTCTATGCATTGGAGGTTAACAAGTCTACCCTTCAGAGTGGGATTATCAGCAAAGTCTGGTAGTGGTTGAATTTGTAAAAAAAAAAAAAAAATGGAGTGTTCAGCTGTGCTTTGGGATATTATATCATAAGAACTCAAATCACTATTTTTCCATATCCAAATATTTATAATATTTTATGTTTTTTACAAGCAAGGAATTGTTCCTACTAACAACCCACTACTGTGATTCAACTCTCCTATTACATTAGAAATACTGTATAAACAGAGAGAGCAGGGGAACTTCACTTGGAAAATTAGCTAACAATCATCATACCAATCCATTTCCACAAACTATTACAACACATCCACATCTTAAGACATTCCCCCAGAAGTTCACACTGAAATTTGGGCTACAAAACAAATGTTTATATTGATACTGTGTTTTAACCAATTTTCCAGTTTTTTAAACTATGTCAAATAGCCACCTGAAAATACATTTCCATGAAATTTATGGTACTTCCTTCTAGTGATAATACGTCCATCATTCTTTCCCACGAAATACTTATCAACATGACCTTTTTCAACAAACGGGTAAAAATTGAGTTTTTAAACTATGTGACTTGCTTACCATCAACCAACAACTTTTTGAGGTACACACCTCTAAGGATCTAACCCATTGACCCTAAAAGAGATTTCTGCTCAGATTAACAAATGGATAAAAAAATTATGATAAAAAATTTTTCCACAATCTAATCAAACAACATTTATAAAAGATTGAAAGTCTTGTCATATCCCATTAGAATTATTATACACTTAATCATATCTACTTTTTAAAGTATGTCCCTGAAGTGTACCAATATACAAAAACATTAAAAAATGTGTTGAAGTTCATACAGTGATACAAAATCATGAATATACAATTTTGCTATTTATTATTGGAGACAGTGTCATTAGAGTGACTAGAAAACCAGTGCTTCTTTTACCTCATGTTGCACTTGATCAGTAACACATTTAACAAAACCATGTTATAGGACTTAAGGACTTTAGAGTTAAAGAAATTCCTTGTTTCCATTCTGCTACAATTTTTATTTTTAAAATTACCAACCCAAAATAATCTACTGCAAAAGATATCATATGTGTAGGCAACCTACAACAGTTCTACATTTATACATGAGACCATGAAAACCAGACAAATATATATCTGAGCAGCTATTCATCACTGCAGTGGACCATACTAGTTAAGTTTACAGCATTTCCCTTCAAGTCCTAGCCTTAAATCCCAGCTCAACAACTTTCTAGCTATGTGACCAGTACAAGTTACTTAAACATCTCTGTTCTGAGTTCCCTCATGTGTAAAATGAAGGTACTAATAGTACCAACTCAGAAGTTGGTGTGATAATTAAATGAACAAATATATGTAATGCACTTAAAATAGTTTCAAGCGCATAATACGTGTCGTTTAAGAACTGGAAAAAAATATGACGGCAGAAGTTTTGGGGGATAGGCAGCTGTGTTTAAGAGCATGAATTAACAATAAAGCAATGGGACCTATTTTTTAAAGCTGGAAAAGATATGCCTGAGATGTAGCATTGACAATTCCCAGTCTTCTGATTTACCTGTTCTCCGTGAGTAATGTTTTGCACGATGTGTCAGACTTTGACACAGATTTCAGTGCCTCTTCATTTATCACAGGATTGATCTCATGAGAGTTTGCTAAGGGGCCTAGGCTAGATGACAAATGGACCGCTATCAAAGATTTTTTTTACTGCTATGATGGTTTCTCAAATAAGGTATAATATGTATGGGCTTTACAGTTTTTTTTATCAGATAAATGGTTTCCTTTTATGCATAATGTATTCTCTAATTATCCTCGGGTAATACATTGAGTGACAGAAAGCTAGGCATTCACTTTGCAAAAACTGTAAAGAATTGAGATGATTATGTATGTCAGCTGTTTTAACTGACATCATTTATGAAAGATTAGCCACTACTACTTTATTAACAATTGCATAAAGAATGAAGCTGTGAGGCAAATAACCCACCTTAAAAGCCAAGTATCAACACTATTAGATCCATACATGGTCATAGTCTGCAGTATAAGATTTAAAGTTGAAAGAGACCTTAGAATCCATATAATCTAACCTTGTAGATTTTACATTTGCATAATCTGAAATTCCCAGGACTTGCATACATTACCTAAGGGAATCAGTTATGAAGTTACAGAATTCCAACTGGAAACCAGGCCCCTAAACACTTGGTTCAGTATTTTTTATTTTAATCTATTCCAAACCACCTGCTTGTTGCAAGGATCAACATTTTTCCTCTGAATTAACACTGCTTCGTGATTAAATTGAATGTTTCATTTTATAGATGGTAGGTGAAAAACACTAGGTCACCTTCGATTAAATGCTAAATACCTTTCTTAGCTCATTGCCTCTGTATTTTTCAAATGATTTATTGTACAGTGATTATTTGTGATTTGTGTCAGCCATGATGCAAAGTGAAAAGGGGCTCCAGCTGCAAAATTAGGGACACTGTTAATAATAGTGTTAAAGATTTCCCCCAAAATAACTTAGCAGATGGAAATGGGAATCGGGATTTTTTAGATTTTTAGTTTAGTTTAGTTTTGCCTATAACCTTTTCCCTTTGCACCACAGCTTAAAACCACATTGTCATCTTCCTCCCTTGAAAGACATCCAACAGATCATCCTATCTTTGCTGTTGGCACTTCTTGGAGTTCAGCATTTGAAAATACCAGGTTGAACTTCAGTCAAGTCTAACCTGAGCTTTAAATACCACACCACTGCAGGCAGATGGTTACATTTATGAGGAAGAAAGTGGCTCCTATATTTACCTTACTAATATGACTTTTATGGATGAGTAAAATGCACTCAAGTGTCTCACAGTCATTCCCGTCCAAGGAACTGCCTTGTGGGACAGGGATATGTGGCATTTGGTTGAGGATGGCTCCTTGAAGATAATCCAAACTACACTGGCATTTTATTATTATAAATCCTGCAAATAGCGTTATATTCTGCTTCAATGCAATGACATATCAAATCCCGGGCTGCTTTTCTTTAAGAACTTCTATTGATGCCGAAAAGCTTAACAATGTCTCTCACTGCTGACAGAACAATACTAATGAGAAGAGTTTAAACTTTAGCAAGAGTTACAGTATGTCAAGTTATTTAAGGGATCATATTAATAGTTCCCATTTGTTTTGAGATCCAATAGTACTGGGATTGAGTAACTCTTTCCCATTTCATTACCTCGTGAACTGCCTTTCCTTTTCTTTCCTTCTGCCAAATCTCCTCTTCCCTGCAGTCTTACCAAATTCCCCCAGGCAAGTAGTAGTTCCCTTCTCTCTGAACCAAAAGCACATTGAACACCACTTTAACAGCAATTTGTCACACTGTGTCACTATTATTTTTTTCATGTCTGTCCTCACTGGAGTGCAGTAACTTGGGTCTTAGTTATCTTTGTACCTTCAGTGCCCCCTACACAGGGAACCACCAAGATTTGTCTTCAAATGTTGGTCCAGTAACTTTATTGCATTCTTTCAAGTTAATTAAAGAAAAATTAATACAGGAGTCACAATACTTAGTAAAATTAAATATTAAACAAAGAAGGGGAAACAGTTCATGTCCCTATGACCAAAACATGCAAGCAGCTAGTGGGAAGCAGCTGCATAGCACAGGGAGATCAGCTTGGTGCTTTGTGACCACCTAGAGGGGTGGGATAGGGAGGGTGGGAGGGAGACGCAAGAGGGAGGAGATATGGGGATATATGTATATGTATAGCTGATTCACTTTGTTATAAAGCAGAAACTAACACACCATTGTAAAGCAATTATACTCCAATAAGGATGTTTAAACAAAAACACACAAGCGATATGAACACACATAAACACTGAATTAGGCCCACAAACCTTCATCTGAAACTCTTGGGGATAGCTGTATTCAAAATTCAGAATTTTAAATAAATTTCAGAATATGACAGCATGTAAATGGCACATATTTAATATTCCCACCATGGTCTGGTTCAGCACCCCCCCCCAAAAACACATTAATATTTCTGTGGCATAAGTACGAATATTTACCTTCAAGAAGAGTAAGTAAAGGTACAAATAACCTTATTAATTCAGAACAGGTTTTGCCACCAAATGACTTTGCCCCAAACTTATGAAAAATGTTTCGGTTTTCAAAATGTTTTAGATCTTCAAATTGTGAATAAGGGATTGGGGACATGGATAATACAACCTATTTGGTGCTTCATCAAGTCTCCCCCTCTGAATGCACTCCAAATTGGATTTGGAACAAAATATTATTATTTCTTACAAAAATACAGTAACAGAATAAAATACTCTTTGTATCTATCATTAGAATTTTAGTCTATTTTCAAAATCTTTATTCCTATAAAATTAATCTGCATTTGTTTAATTTGTCAGTAAATTGTATTAGTTGGAAGGATAAAACTTCGTGAAAAAACAACTTACTGAAAAGCTTCTGTGTAATGATCTTATTAAATGAAATACCATAATAAGAGGGCTTTCTCACTGTAATAATTTAGAAAACTTCAATTAACTCATAAGGCAGAAGTTCTAATTAACAGGTATTATATATTATATACTGTGATCTGATCATTGTTTCTCTTTTAATATTTATACTGAAGAGAATTTTTACAATGAATCTATGTTTTAAAATGTAGGTTTTGTTATTGTTTAGTATGTCATGCCAATAGATCAGGAGACAATAATTGCCACTGAAACAAAAATCAAATCACCTTTTCAAAGGAAAGCACAAAGTCATCAAACTAGTCACACTTTATACTTTGTTTTACCTGGAATTTTCCAGTAAAGACTTCTGGGCATAGAGTAGGTACCCAATAAATACAACAGAATAGAACAGCTTTAAGGGAATAATGGAAACCCCTAATTCAGAAATCTACTTTATATCTTGTTCATAAATTTCTTCATATGATATATTTTTAATATGTCACATACAAATTTTAAAAGAAATTTCTATTGCTTGCCAACTTCAGAAGACAAGTCCAAACTTTGCAAAATGCATAAAAATAAATAATTCAACTGTATTAAATAATATTAAAAGTTATTTACATAATGTGGTCTTGGATTCAGACTAATGAGGGCATAATGCTTGCTTGCAGTGCCTTCTTCTGACATCTCAGGGTGCCAAGTTGTTAATTCTGTGTGTGGTTATTTATTGAATATCTGTATCCCCTATTAGATAGTCCCCTTTGTGAAGACTAAAAGATGCATCCCTGGTGTCTAGAATTCTTAATAAATATTTAGTAAATGAATGAAAAAAGGGAAAGGGAAGGCAAGGGAAGAGGACTAACATTCCTTGAGGACGTACTATATGCCAAAGCCCATCACGCTCTGAACATGATTAAGCTTTTAAACTAAAAATGAAAAAAGGAGGCTAAAAAGTAGTAATTTGAATATATTTGTTCTTACAATGAAATAAGAAAAGACTGTAATAAAATAAGGCCAATAACGAGAGTAAAGAAATAATTCTTATTTCACTGTTGGTTTAAATTTGTATAATTGTATGCATTTGTACATTGTAATCATCACATTTTCTAGTTTCTGTATTTGATGCTTTGCTCTCTTAGGGTCTTGCTGACCCTGAAGGGACTGTCCCTCCCAGGGCTAACTAATTCCTAGAGATAGCAAACAACTCATCTAAGAGTGTGCCTTTTACATGCAAACCAACCAATTCAGAGCCCATACCCCAACCACCTCCTTTAAAGTGCTGTCACACTCTGGGCCACTATCCATCTGCCCTGATCACTTCAGGACTAGGTACCAGACTACTAGGGACAGTCCCTACATCCCAGAGCGCACTGAAATTATTCAAACTAGCCAATCCTGAGGCGGCTTACCCTGCCTTGCTCATTCCTTCCTGTGGAAACCACAATAAAGGCTCTTGCCCCCATTTTCTCCTTGTTCCTTCTTCCTGAGTGACCCTGGTGATTCCCCATGTGGCCCTACATGGTGTGGCATGACCCTCCTCTTGGAACCTGTGATTATAACCACAGGGAAGCCCTGGGACTATTTTTTTAACCAGTCTATCTCCAGTCATCTTCTGTAGATAACCCTTCTGTTTTCTTCCTTAATAATTCAGCTCCTGTATAGATACTCATAGCACTTGCTCTTTGATATCATGTTCACTATTAAATGAATTGCACATCATTGCAACAATAAAATTTAATAATTTTTTGTAATACTAGTGCTTTCTCTGAGATATTTTGGCATACAATATAACTTCCAAATATGAAACACTTTCCAATAAAGATTATCTCCCTGGGCTTCCCTGGTGGCGCAGTGGTTGAGAGTCCGCCTGCCGATGCAGGGGACACGGGTTCGTGCCCCGGTCCGGGAAGATCCCACATGCCACGGAACGGCTGGTCCCGTGAGCCATGGCCACTGAGCCTGCACGTCCGGAGCCTGTGCTCCACAACGGGAGAGGCCACAACAGTGAGAGGCCCGCGTTCCGAAAAAAAAAACAAAAAAAAAGATTATCTCCCTGATTATCTGAGGTTCCTGACTAGACTGAAATGAGAGGACTGACCTCAATGTTCTTAGTTTCCTTGTCTAATAATCTTTTCTTTCAGTTTCTTACTAAAGGAGTTGGATGTGCTTGTTCCTTTGTGTTACAGCCTAGATGCCTTCTCAGGGCTCAGGACAATGAAGGCCCTATCAGTTTTCAGTTCTGGCTCTTCTTTGGGGCCACCTCCTATATAACACGTCACCTTTCAATTGCTCATCACTGACTCTTAGGACCAAATCCAGACTCTTTAGTGCAAATTCTGAGGCCCTATGTGACATGGTCCCTGCTTACCTCCCCAATGATACCTTTCCCCACTTGCTCTCACATTCTGTGCTCCAGATACTCTGAGCTTCTTTCCATGTCCCCAACACTCCATGTTTTCCCTTACCTTTAAACTTTTTATATATGCTGTTAATCTGGTCTGAAAAAAAATCAAGGAGTCTTAATTTGTATACCATAGAAATGATTCTATTTCCCCAACAAAAGCTGTAAAAACATAAAGATCAAATATTGTGGCCTTGTCCATCCATCCATTATACAGCTATTAGCCTATCAGTATCATTAGAAGTCTATGGGGGTATAGATCCTTGTATTAGGTAGGGGAGAGATATCACGGAACTAAACAATAATTATCTCTGTCCTCTGGAAGCTAAGACTTTTGTGAAAGACTATAAGGCGTGAGGGATGGGGGAGCAAATCCACAAATACTTATGTAAAACCTTTAAACTACTGGAAAATAAAAATAAGTGAAATTTAGAATATTATAGTATGCAAGTATGAAGTACAGAAGGAAAAAAGCTGAAAGATCAGTAGAGTAGGGTCAGAGGAGTTGACTTAAGCCAGATTGCATAGGTATAAAGGGTCATGAGTGAACACCTGTTTTGGGGAGATGGGAAAGAAGAGTTCAAATAAGGGAAAAAAACATTGGAAGACTCAAAATTATAAATAGGTAATTTAAATACAAGGTTCAATAAATTCCAGTGTGACTAGAGCTGTATAAGATAGTTTTACATTTCAAATGTTGTTTAATTCAATGTATATTAGAAAATTTAAAAACCAGAATGTAAGACTGGACACTATAAAACTCCAAGAGGAAAATATAGGCAGGACACTCTTTAACGTAAATCACAGCACTATCCTTTGGATCCGTCTCCTAGAGTAATGGAAATAAAAACAAAAATAAACAAATGGGACCCAATTAAACTTAAAAGCTTTTGCACAGCAAAGGAAACCATAAACAAAATGAAAAGACAACCTACTGAATGGGAGAAAATATTTGCAAATGATGCAACTGACAAGGAATTAATCTCAAAAATACACAGACAGCTCATACAGCTCAATATCAAAAAAACAAACAACCCAATCAAAAAATGCACAGAAGGGTTTCCCTGGTGATGCAGTGGTTGAGAGTCCACCTGCTGATGCAGGGGACACGGGTTCGTGCCCCGGTCCGGGAGGATCCCACGTGCCATGGAGCGGCTGGGCCCGTGAGCCGTGGCTGCTGAGCCTGCCCGTCCGGAGCCTGTGCTCCGCAATGGGAGAGACCACAACAGTGAGAGGCCTGCGTACCGCAAAAAAAGAAAAAAAAATGCACAGAAGATCTAAATAGACATTTCTCCAGAGAAGACATACAGATGGCCAAAAGGCACGTGAAAAGATGCTCAGCATCACTAATTATTAGAGAAATGCAAATCAAAACTATAATGAGGTATCACCTCACACCACTCAAAATGGCCATCATCAAAAAGTCTACAAATAAGAAATGCTGGAGAGGGTGTGGAGAAAAGGGAACTCTCCTACACTGGTGGTGGGAATATAAATCAATACAGCCACTATAAAGAACAGTATGAAGATTCCTTAAAAAACTAAAAATAGAGCTACCATATTATCTGGCAATCCCATTCCTGGGCATATATCTGGAGAAAACCATAATTCGAAAAGATACATTCACCCCAATGTTCCTTGCAGCACTCTTTACAATAACCAAGATAAGGAAACAACCTAAATGTCCATCAACAGACAAATGAATAAAGAAGATGTGGTACACACACACACACACACACACACACACACACACACACACACACAGTGGAATATTACTCAGCCATAAAAAAGAATGAAATAATCCCATTTGCAGCAAAATGTGTGGACCTAGAGATTATCACAGTAAGTGAAGTAAGTCAAAGACAAATATCATATATCACTTATATGTGGAATCTTAAAAAATGATACAAATAAACTTATTTACAAAACAGAAACAGACTCACAGACATAGAAAACAAACTTACGGTTATCGAAGGGGAAAGGTAGGAGGGAGGGATAAATTAGGAATTTGGGAGTAACATATACAGATTACTATATATAAAATAGATAAACAACAAGGACCTAACGTGTAGCACAGGGAACTATACTCAAAATTTTGTAATAACCTATATGGGAAAAGAATCTGGAAAAGAATATATATATATATTTGAATCACTTTGTCATACACCTGAAACTAATACAACATTACAAATCAATGATACTTCAATAAAACATAATTAATTAAAAAATAAAAATTAAAATAAAAAAATTATAATGAGGACATTAACTCCACAATTGTATCAATATTATCAGACAAAGGTTACAAGAGGTAGTGAGCTTATTTAAATTAGAAATAGGCAACCCTAGTTAGGGAGTTGATTTAAATAAAATCATTAAGTAAATAACAATAAAGGAAGAATACAGATAAAGCAACAATCATGAAGGCCCTACTCAAATGACTGAAGATTGGGGCTCACTGGACTAGAGCAGTAGGCCCTGTCTAAAGACTATGGATGATAGAATGGGAAAGAAGGAAGAAATATATATATATATATATATATATATATATATATGTTATTTGGTGTTGATTTTCTTAGTTTCTGAGCAGGAAAAAAATAGAATATATATTTTTATGTGAAATAATTCTTGCAGCAAGATATATATAATCAGTGAATGAGAGAGAAGCTGAGTAAAGGGGACAGCCATGAAGTTGCTGGAAGCATGAAGTACATTCTCCTACAAATGAACAGAAAGGAGAGAATTGGATATGGTGGGTGAATAATATAACACTTAGAAATCAGAGTAGTGGCCAAGGGTTCAGCATGATGGTGCTTTTCCTCAGAGTAGCCAGGAAATTTGGGAGGGTATACACAAGAGAAAGCTGTTATTTCCATAAAATACAGCTCTTCAATCAAGCACATCTACAATACTCCTCTGTCAACCGCTGGAGAAAAGTGGTTGAGATCAGGGAGACAGACATATGTTTCAAGGAAGAGGCAAAGAATTTTAAATGTAGTAAGGCATGAAAATAAAGGTAAGAATTCTCACTGGTTAGGGAAAATAATGTGTGGAATCCTATGCATTCATGGGGAAATTACTGATACGGGTTTTTATTGGTAAGTATCAGTGGGCACATTTTGACTGATTGAATTAATTGTGCAACAAGGGCAATAAAATAGGTTCTTATAGTTATACCTAACACTTCAAAACACTAGAAAAGAAATGTATAAATATTTTATACTACAGACGACAATAACTTTTCCATTCACACTCAGGTCAGGTTAAGTTAGTTGAGCATTGTCATTCCAGTCCTTTGATAACTTAATAGTTAATACTAACATGGGGTGAAATAGAGACAGGAGGATGAAGTCTGGGAAAGCAAGCAGTCTGCAACTAGAGACAGCCCTTTGCATTATGCAAACTGAGTTTTTATTTTTAATTTCTATTTTTTAGTACAGCAAGATCTGTAATACAGTTTCCTTCAATGAAATAATAATAAAATTCATAGGATTTTGAAATCTGTTACTAACATTTTAAAAAAGTATTTCCAAGCCCCAGCATATTTATAAATAGGTACTTTGAGATAGCTCAGGGAATACAACCATTTCAGATTTATTTAATTGGCTTTCAGACTTTTTCTTCCAAATAAGCCAGCATGCAAGTAGTCAATGGCAAGTTTTCACAATAGTTTAACTGGCAACGTTAAGGCATCAGCTTAAAACTCATTACACCAAGAGCTACAGCTCTCTGCTTTTCTAACTTGTTATTCATCACCATACATACCTTCTTTTAAGTTACACTTTCTTTTGCTTTTACTAACTTAATGAGCCCAAGAAAATGAAAAGGAAATGAAGTTTCAAAAATCTCCTCTGAAGGTTCTTCAAGATTCAGAGTTACACTTCATAGAACCAGGACTCTGAGTAATCTAAAATAAGAGCTGGCAACAGAGGCTTGCCAGCTGTTACACATTTACCAGCCCAGCTACATTTTTCCCCCCTCTGGGCTGAATAGTTATAAAGGGCCACTCTTAACCTTATTTGGATTAAAATTTATACCATTCACACAACAGAGTTTCTTTTCAAAATTTTCATTTTCTTTATTCAATATTTCTACTGAAACCAGATATCTCTGATATCCTATCATATTTTAGGGACTGTGGAATGCTACTACTGTAACACTGGAAAAAGAAATAAAGTTTGACCTATTTGCTTGTGAGAATGATGAGATAAAATCTGATCAATCTCTGTGATGAAAAACTATAAATCAGCAGTTACAGCACATTTTCATTTTTATTTTTTTTATAGTTTGTTGTTTCTTTAAAAAATGTAAAATATTGCAAAGGTGTGTTGGGATGCCCAAGACCACTCCATGTTTAGAGACTCTAAAAAGACTCACAGGATTCAGCATACAGTTGTATTCACAGCTAAGACTTAATCATAAGGGGAAGAGACACAGGCATTCTAGGGGAATCTGTGTGCAGGCTTCCTTGTGCTCACCTCCTCCTATGAGAGGTCACACAGAGCATGTTCTTCGCTGAAGAGAAAATACAGCAACACGTGTGTGGTGTTTCTACTGAAGGGAGCTCACTAGAGACTCCGCATCCAAGGTTTTTACTGGGGGCTGGTCATGTAGGCACCCTCTGCTTAGCATGTACCAAAATCCCAGACCCCCAGAAGGAAAGCAGGATTTCAGCATAACCACACTGTATTGCAGTCTAGGCACAATGAACTACCTTATCAACTCCTGAAATTCAAATGATCAGACATCAACCAAAGGCCAACTCTGCAAGCAGGGCTTTCTAAGGATAGAAGTCTCATATCGGCTACATTAACCCTGTTCTTCACAAAAGGACACTTGCAATTATTCTAATTTACAAAGAAAACTTTAAATTCAGAGAGGAAGGAAAAATATTTCTCAATAGATTTAAACAGTTAAAGCATTTGAGAAAAATCTGGATGGTGTGCATTTCACCTTCAAAATAAAGTAAAAAAGAAAATGTTACCACAAAAGAATATTTTTTTTTCTTACTGAAAAGAACTCATGGAGAAAAATTTTAGCTCTTGCAGAAAACTAAGTAAATTCAACAATATTTTCTAAATTTTCTTCTAGGGTGCTATGAGTTGATGCCTTCCTCCAATGCTCACTATAAGACTAGATCATTTATAAATGGAATGTCATATTATTTGGGGCATTCATTTACTCAAATTTAAAAGCAGAGACTGAGGGACTTCCCTGGTGGCACAGTGGTTAAGAATCCACCTGCCAATGTGGGGACACGGATTCGACCCCTGGTCCGGGAAGATCCCACATGCCGTGGAGCAACTAAGCCCGTGTGCCACAACTACTGAGCCTGCACTCTAGAGCCCACGAGCCACAACTACTGAAGCCCACGTGCCTAGAGACCATGCTCCGCAACAAGAGAAGCCACCGAAATGAGAAGCCCACGCACCTCAATGAAGAGTAGCCCTTGCTTGCCTCAACTAGAGAAAGCCCATGCACAGCAACAAAGGCCCAAAGCAACCAAAAATAAATAAATAAAATTAATAAATTTATTTTAAAAAAAAAGCAGAGACTGAAAAAAATCTACTCATTCTATTGTGTTTCACATTAAATTATCCCAAGCAATGCCCCAAATCAGCAAAATGCTGCTATGAGACTTGAATTGACATTTTTCAATAGGTCACAAGATATTTAAACAGTTTTCTTTGCTATTCCAAAAACAGTTTGGGTATCAAGCAAAAGTATTTAGATTTAATAATATGTGCAAAATAATGAGACGTGAACTTGAAAATATAAAAGTGATCTTAAGGCCACAGCCAGTATTATTAAAAAACCAGGGGATTTTTTGTTGTTCTTATATCTTAGGGCCCTATAAATGAAGTAGCAGCCACAATCTGAAATCTCGAGTGTCAGATCAATGTACTAACATCTTTCAAAGCTCTTATGAATATGCAAATTTAGAAATTAACTTAGTTGCATTATCTTCCCTATTTTGATGATTTGGAAATGAGATTTTTTTAACCCAGGGGACAGTGCATGGACTAAAAGCCCTTTCCTTTATGACCTAAAGACACAGAGGCTTCCCCTTGAACTAAGATGCCACCATATGAAAGAGAAACAGATAAACCCTGAAAAATAAAGTATTTACCAAAAAAGAGACTAGAAGAAATAAGAAAGAGACTAGAAGAAAATAAGACAATGTCAATGGGCAATCTTAAATCCCCTGTTTCACTTCCTTCACTCCCCACCCAATTACTGGGAAGGACTGGGGCTTGAGGGCAACATTACCTCAGTTACAGAAGATTAGAAATTATGATGCCTTCTGCATATCTGACTTTTATTGCATGTATAGTTGACCCTATGGCACCATCCTTGAATAAATCAACCATGCTATTATGGCATTAACCATGTAAGAGGTAACTTGGTTATAAATCAACTCCTGCTCTGTGGAGGCTGTACTCACATGACTTTTTATTTAGGGTCATTCTTCAAGTTTCTAAATATGTTTGGTGTGTTTCTCCCAGTTGGTGGTAGCAGCTTCTTGGGAGAAGAAATGAACACTGAGATCTTCTCCCAAGAACGCTGTTGGAGTCCACGTATTAAGTCAGCCCACCTAGAGTATAACCTCCAAATTTGAGACAATCCATCTAAGCCAGTTTTCTTGATGCTGTAGCACTCAACATGTAATTGTGTGTATACAGATAGCTTCCTCAATGCTATGTAGTACAGCTCCAACATATAGGAAAAGCTTCATAAATATTTACAGAAGGAAATTCTTGAAGAAATAAAACAACACATATGAATATATGGTATTACATTATGTGTGGTAATATATGTTTGCTTTAAAACAGTCAGACTGACCTATGTTTAAATTCATGCTCTGTTACTTAATAGCTTTATGGCTAGGATAACTTAAAATAATAATGATAGTATAAAACCTTCCTATAGCATTACTGAGTGCCAGGCACTCTTCTAACTACATTGTATATGTTAGTACATTAATTCTCACAACAACCCTAAGAGTATGTATTATCATTTTCCTCATTTACAGTTAAGAAAACCAAGGCACAGAGAGGTTAAGCAAACTGTCCAATGTCACACAGCTGATAACTGGCAAAGCCAGGTTTAACATCAGCCTCCAGAGACTGTGCTTGTGACCACTTTGCCTTATTGCTTCTCTTAAGACAGGCCGTTTAACTTTTCCTGAGCCTCTGTTGCTCGATTATAAAAATAGGGTGATAATACTTATCCGCATATGGTTTTTATAAAGAATACTCTAATAACAGAAGCAAAATGCCTAAAAGTACTGACACAAAATAGGGACTCAATACATGCGATTTCCCTTCCTCCTTCTTTCTGGTGGCTCCCCCACCCAATAACAGCTCAGTGAAACACCAATCAACAATTCCTAGAGGCGCATTTTCTCTAGACTAAAAGGCCCCAAGTCCTTTGAAAATTCTTCATACGAAGAGTCAAAGAGAAGTTTCTTAAATTCCATATATTGCATAAATGTGTTAAAGGATAAGAATTTGAGATACTAGGTCCTCCACTCCTTGGCATCACCATCCTGACCCACTCCCCATCCCCAATCCTCAACACACACTTCCTGTGACCATCGCCTCATGAAAGGAGCAGCACACACTGGATTGAGGCATGACTAAGACAGCTGCATGCAGAATCAGAGGCCAGTTCCTGGCTTTAGCTCCAGATAAGTTCTTGCAACTCATAGCAAAGGTCATTGTTGTGAAAGCCAAGGATTCTAATTCAGAAGATCTGAGTATTTTGAAATCAAAAGACTAATCTCTACAGAAGACTAAGTCTAACATACATTTTATATCATTTAACAAATAGACTGGGACTTCCCTGGTGGTCCAGTGGTAAAGAATCTGCCTTACAATGCAGGGCACCGGGTTTGATCTCTGGTCAGGAAACTAAGATCCTACATGCCAGGGGCAGCTAAACCCACGTGCGCCACAACTACTGAGCTCGTGCGCCTCAACTAGAGAGCCTGCATGCTGCAAACTACAGACCCACAAGCCCTGAAGCCTACGTGCCACAACTAGAGAAGAGAAAAAAACCCGCATGCCACAACTAGAGAGAAGCCTGCGCTCCACAACTAAGACCCAACACTGCCAAAAATAAATAAAATAAAATAAATAAATAAATAATAAAATAAATCTTAAAAAAAAAATAGACTGAAAAGAAAAAACTATGATGAGCTACATAACCCTACCCCTGAAAACAACATAAAGGAATTGGAAGTTCTGTGGAGGATGGAAGACAGCTTAAACATCTCTGAGGTCCTGAGAAGTGGCGGGATACCCTACTCTGAGTACAATAGGTTGGGGATGGGGGCTGATTTTGGATAATCCAGCCAGACATGTTTGAGGCTATCTGAGGGAAGAAGAAAAGCCGAAAGAGGCAAAGAACTCCTTAGAGATGCTATCTGCCCCAGTATGTGTGGTAACCATCAGGTAGAAATGACCACGGGGTAGGTCTGGGCAGTGAGGACCTAAGATAGAAAAGCACTATCCTTATCCACCTCACCCTGGCCCTCAGCAGCTCAGGTGAACCTTTGAGTTTTCTGAGCTCCCTAGGGGAAGCTGGAAGGGACTGAGAGTGAGCTATTAATACCAGATATGTCTGGTGTACAGGGGGAAAAAAAGACAGAGGGAAGCAGGGTAGAAATAGACGCACATAGATCTGATGGTAGAGTCCATAGGACTGCAACATCTCAGTGAATGCAGTGGAAATAGACCCACACGCAAATCAGATGATTTTCATCATAGCCCATGATGGCACATGTCAGAGAACTGCTGAGGCCCAAGTGCACCCTCCTGAAAGAAAAAACTGGCTGTCACATGTGCACCTGAATCCCCAGAGCAAGTCACTGACCTCTTCTTTGACCAAGTTAAAGACTCAAAATGAAAGAACTCATATGGATTGAATTTACTTGAAGATAACTGAGTTTCCTACCATCAGGTAGAAAGGAGACTTGCACTAGAAATACATTCCATTTATAGAAAATTTAATTTTTGTAATAGCGAGCTATGACCTGAGAAATATCATACCCACTACATGTGTCTTCTAGTCTGAAGGTGACAGAGGTGGCAAATGTATTATTGTGAAAAATAGCTGCAATTGATTAGCACACTTGATGACACTGGGAAAGAATCTCTTCTGTCTTTTAACCTCATTTCTTGGTACCATTAGGTTATTAATTCTTAACAATTGTAAATTGCCACCTCAAAGATCATGGATAACTTCCAAAATATCACACCCAGTGACTACGGGTATCTGTTTCTGCTCTCTGTAGCACTCAGCCCTTTTGACCAGCTCCTTCCCACCTTTCACATGCTTCCCATGATGTTCTGCTGACCACCTTTGTCCCACTTTTGTCACTCCCAAACTGTCTCATCCTCCTCCCACTTGCTAGTTGAGCTGAGGGCTTAAGGAACTGAATTCTGCCAACAATCAGTAAGCTTAGAAAAGGACCCTGAACCCAGATGAAAATCCAGCTGCAGCCAACACCTGCACTGCAGTCATCTGCAACACTGAGAAGAGGACTCAGTTAAGCCGTACCTGAACTCCTAACCTATGGAAACTGTGAGATAGTAACCTTGTGTTGCTTTAAGCCACGGAGTTTGTGGCAATTTGTTAGGCAGCAGTAGAAAACTAATACAGCATCTTAATACACTGTTCTTTTGTATAAATTATATGCTTTGGTTCAGTCTGTATAAATGTTTTACTTTTTATTTGACATTTAATGGGTAACCTAGGTCACAGTAAACTACCTTTCCTAAAGAAATTTTCATATTTTGCCATGGCAGAAAGGATCAGATTCCTGGCAAATTGAGCTATTTGTCTCTTGATGCAATGTCTAAAATCACTTCCCAATCCCAAATATAGACTGACTTAAACTCCTGCCAAATTGTGTTCTCCTAAAAATTTAACTGTTAATCCTATTAGTTTGCCTAATGGGGAAAAAGTGAACACTCCAAAAGCCTTCTTTTGAGAAAAATGCTCTCCTCCAGCCACAAAGATTACAAATTAAACTTCTGAGAATCAGCATTACCCATTTCACCAAGAAGAAAATTCATGGATGGCTTAGGCCAGATTACAGTTGTTCATTCTTCTCCAGCATTCCGATCTTGACAAGGCTTTTTGAAAATGTGAGTTTCAAGTGTTCTAATTCTCAGGAGATTTTCACTTGGGGACAATTTCTCATAACATCCTAAATAAAGGTTTAGGTCAATTCTTTCATAGTAACATAAAGAGAGAGACCATGCTTACAATCATAGACTTGACTCAAGAAATAACCTTATCTTAGAGATCCTGTCTCTGAAGTATGTTTGAATGCTCCTGTTGACTGAAGATTCACTGCTCCCTGTCAGTCAATCTATTCTGGTTTTAGACAGCAATCATGATTAAGTTACTCAAAATTATTCTTTTAAAAGTTCTCAGTCTTTCTAAATAATTTTTTAAAGTATCATAATGATGGCAAAAAAGGCATAGAAACTCATTTTCGTATCTATTTCCACAGAAAAGAGAAGAGTGAATGATCAGGTTTTTTGATCATTACTCCCATCTCCATTTTCCCACTTGGCATGATTCTCAGACTTTGTGTTGGCCAGTCCCATGCCCACAACAGGGAAAATCTAGGAATATAGCAGGCGAATAAGTAGTCTAGTAATATAGCAGGCTACTAGTAAAATAGTGGGCCAATAAAGTACTTTCCCAAGAATCAAACCAATGGAAGATGCCTCTATCTAATGCAGGGGTTAACGAACATTTCTAAATTCTGTGATGAAAGCAACTATACTGAAAGAAAACACCAAAGGTTACTTTCCACAGACTGGGCAACCTAACTTCTTAAAGGACAGTCCAAAGCAAGAGAGGCAAAAGCGTTCTGCCACAGTCTCTTGACAATCACTCAAGCGAATAATACCTATGGAAAATCTACTATGCTCAAGGGAATATACTTGACATCTTATGGAACGTAAGCACTTACTTCATGGGGAGACAAAGTGTGATTACAGAAAATGTTTTATGAACCTCCAATCTCTCACTCTAAGGCTACCCCTATTTTTCTTTTTGGCAGTTTCATTCCTACTCTTGGTGGGAATATAAGTACTTCTGACTAGCTGGTTGTCTCATCAACTGATGATGCCCTTTAGGATGATTATGCCCTTTATGTTCAAACTAGGAGCATAGCCACTATTTATTGAGTGTCAAATACTTAACATTGATTACTTTTATTTCTTATAACAACCCTGAAAGATAAATATTATGATGCCAATTTTACAGGTGCAGAAATAGAGGTTGAGAAAGACCAATGACTTATCCAAGTCTAGGAAGAAGCACTGAATTTGCAATCAGATAATCTGTTATAACCTTGTGAGCTGTATAATCATAAGCAAATGACTAACTTTCTCTGTATCTCAATGTCCTCTTATGTAAAAGGGATATAAAAAGGACCTACCTCACTGGGTTGTTGCCTTGATAAAATTAGATACTAGCCATGAAATTGTAAAGCATCATCCAAATGTAAGCATTGCTGTTGTAACTTCTACATAGCTAGCACATTAGATTGTTTAAGCCTATACAATGTGTGCTATTTCAACTAACAAGATTAAAAATATCTCAGTAACAATACAATACAGCAATGTGACATTATCCTGTTGAAATTTTAATATATACTCAAACACATAATGCTTTAGCTCAATTTACTTCTATGGCTCAAAAATATAAAAATGGTGCCACCTTATCATAATGTTCTATTAGCTGCAAAATAAAAAGAATTTATGTGCCCCTGGAAACACATAAATAAAAATAATCAACATCTAAATCCACAATACTTTTTTGTACATCTCCTTACTCTACCTCAAAGATATAATGGAACTAGGATAGATCCAAAAAAGGATATTAAACTTCAACAAACACACATTCAATGCTTATTACATTCCCAACACTCTGTTAGGCATTAAAGGAAATTGAGATAAATAAAGCAGAGTCCCTGACCTCAAGTAATTCCTGGCTAAAAATAGCCCACTTATCTGGAAGAATGAATACTCTGCTGTTAAGTGTCAGTATACAGTAAGAATAAGAAAATCAGAAAATTCGCCTTTATGGCTTCTACCCCACAAGATGATTGTATTATTAGTCTGCTTCATATAATGAATCCAAACTTATAGAATCTATTTCTCTGTTTGGTTGTACTTTAAAAAAATAAACAAGAAGATTTTAGGCAACTCATAAATAATAAATTAAAATCTGACTATTAATAGAGACTAAAACATGTTAGCAAATAACATTTAGCTTTTGAGATTGATGTAATGGAATTTCTTCAGGCCCTTCTACAAGCCCCAGTTCTATACTGTCCTGGCCAAACCAAATGAAGAATGGTGATTCTTTTGATTGTCTTATAAATTATCTTTAATCATGAGAGATATTAAGAGGTTTAGGTAGAACATTCCTCACCATTCAAACATCAAAGAGAAGTAGAAAAATGAAAAAATCTTTGTATATTAAATAGGTTGCCAAAACTATATCACAAGGCAATAGTTAAAGAGAGGTCAAGTGATCAGCAATGTAATTGCCTATACTTACACCTGGAGGTGCAAGTTGGTTGAGCAAGATGGGAGGAGGGTATAAAGTTTAATAGTGGTACATCCTACCAAACAAAAACCTAGATTTGTTAAGAAAAATGTATTTGCATATGAATTTGGACTCCTAAGCTGCTATTTCGTTAGCTGTGTATTTTAGCCAGTTTTTGGAGGGGCTACTGCCTGTGGTCAACGTGCTGAGCATCGCACAACTCCAGGGGGCACCATTTACATACATAAACTATAACGTAAATGTCACCCTCTGGAGCTGCATAACATAGTAGCCTTTATTCTGTGTGCAAGGCAGTGGAGGAAGGGTGAGATGGGGAAGAATTATGAGATAGGCCAGAATGCTGTAGGGGAGGAAGGCCAGTAGACATACATGATCCAGACATCCCTGACCTGAGCACCTAATCTGGAACTATACCAGATACTTACATATACCCTTAACAGGGATTTGGGGGTATATGTAGACACATAGTACAGTTTTCAAACATATACTCCCAAATAACCATACTGCCATTTTGTGTAATGGCAGTACACATGACATTGTGTTAGCATCCTTATAAAACCATTTAAAACTAAACTATTTGATCTGAAAATTTTCATTTCTTAGATTCAAATGAATTTGAAAATACATGCCCCTTTAGTGTGGAATATCTATAGAACATAATCAGAATGTTCTGTAGATGCTGAATATGGTCTGAAAATTCTGCCTTACATGCTGTTATACTTATTTTTGTAACAAACTTTAAGGTTTTTGGCTTTTAAGAAATCTGTCATGCTGGTATCACACCACATCTTTTATATTAGATCATTTATGTGTATTTCTGGAAATTCCAGAAATTTGAGTCAAATCAAACACATCTTAAACAAGTCAAACCACATCTTACTTAAGTCTTGCATATATCATGTGGGATATATATCTGCATGATATTATATTACAGCTTATCGGCAACACATACACAAAAACACACACAACCATACACACAATGTGAGTCCTGAATTCTATAAAGTAACATGCTATTTTATGATATAAATTCAAGTGAAGAATGCTCAGTTAATAACAGAAGTAAATAAGATCACATATTTATCACACATTTCTATGATTCTTCAATAAGAGAAAAGCATTCTTTTATAAATAGACATTATTCCCACACGATCAATACGAATGGCATCTAATATACTCATTCAGAGTATAACATTTACTGGTGAAAAAAAAAAGGTTAGTACTTAAATTGGTAGATAGAGGTAAAACCATTGACTGAAAAACAGAATAAGCATATTTAAATTAATAATGATAGCAAATATTAAGTATGAATAATTATAACAGCTACTATTTTTAAACACCTACTACTACTACTGTGCTTATTATGCATTATTGCTCATTTATATTTTGACATTGTAAAAATGATGTCATTTAGTTCAGAGTGATTAAAGAAAATTTCAAGATATTGCATCTGGAACTCAAACTCAGATTATCTAAATCCAAAGCTCTCAAACCTGTGCTTACTGTCTATGGGAAGAACTCAAAATATTTTATTTTAAAATATAGTAGTGATTCCAAGAAATAAAATAGAACTTTTGTTTTGCTTTGTTTTTTGCTTTCCTACACTTGCTTGGAAAATACTTTTTAATCCTAGTTCACCTAGAATTAGGAGCCCATTCTAGCCCTTATAAATTTTAAATAGAATTTCATGGTAGGGAGCACTTTGGATGTACCCTCACTAGATGACAGGTTCAATGTAAATACTTGTGAACGATGGAGCTATGCTAGCTGTCAATCTCTGGGTAATGAAGACACACCAAAATCATCGTTTAACTGCTTAAATTTTCCTCCTAGCATATCACTAAGTTAATACTCCTTACAAAGAAAGCTATTTAAATTATGGGAGTTTTTTCATTCTATTTTAGGATCATAGGCCACTGGCAACAACAGCCAAAGTCAGAGACTATTGTTAATGTACTTGTTATCTACAAGCCAATTCACTCCCTAGATCCCTGAATCACCATAACGTGTACACACACACAAAGTCATGTAACCTCTGTGGGGTTCAGTTTTGTCATCTGGAAAATGGGAATAATGGTTTTGGTTTAACATATTAAAAGTAATTTTTAAAATAACTGAGAAGATATCACACTTATGCCAAGTTTTAGGTGAAGAAAAGACAAGCTGATGATATGTATTTCATTGTATCAAGGACTTATTCAACAAATACTTAAGAAACATCTTTTAGATGTAAGACCTCTTGAAGGAAAAAAGAATGAGACGGAAAGAGTGAGGAATATATAAAGGTGAAACAAAAGGAGACTCTGTGACATAGCTTTCTTAAGTGGAAGATGCTAAACTCATGAATTACTCCAAATAAAAGAACATAGGTAAGTCAAATACGTTCTGGAACACATTACAATATCTGATTTTTAATTAAAATTAAGATCATCTATTAACTATTTTTTTTATAATTGATGTCATGATGTAATTTTATATTCACTTTGCACAACAACAAGATCCAAAGCCTTGGCAAGATAAACGTTCTGACTATTTAAAAGAATCATCATACTCAGTGTGCTTTAGCTTTTTTCGGTGACTGGGATATGAGGGGCCAAGGAAGGATATGTGTTCCCAACACTATTAGTAACCGCCCCTTCTTTCTCTTCTCCCTAACAAGGTCAGGGAGATTCGTGCAGACTGAGTAGGTTTGAAAAATGTCCTTATCACTGCCTGGTGATCACTGTTCCAGCTGGGACAATGAGGGTTCATCCAAAAGCACTGCTTCCTCTTGCCTATTGACAGGAAACCCTGCCTGTGACTAGCTGCACAAGCCTTGCTCAATGCTGGCAGGGCAGCAGCTAGAGACTTGGGAAGAAAAACAACTTCTAAACCTGGTTTTTGTGCAGTAAAGTATCAGGTGGTGGTGACATGGGAAGGCTAATTGGGGATTTTTTAAAAATACTCATATCACCATAGGCTTCCCCAGATTGTAGAGAGAATTATGATATTCACAAAAGAACTTATTAAAAGTACAAAATAAAATAATTTTCAGTCTAAGACAGCTAGGAACTTAGAAACTTTGCATGTAAAGAGATGTGGTGAGGCTCCATAATAGAATGATAAATGTATTAGGATGGAGTCGCTTTTCTACAGGACCTTCTAGAAATGGGTTTCAAATGCTTGAATTCTTATGTCCAGTTTAGAAGAGTGTTGGACCCCTTTTTGAAAATTGTCCTTAAAAATGTGTACCAGACTGCCTTAAAAACTTTACCAGGGGAACACTTAAAATGAAAAGCACCAGCAACTGAAGATCTGAATATCTTGTTTTCATGTATCATTTTTCATCTATATTCCTTGAAAAAAATGCACTAATTATAAGACTTTTTTTATACGTCTGATTGGAGGCATCAGAGGAAGAAAGTGAACCGCATCTTTGATGTGCTAAACTGAGAAGCTGATGAGAGAACATGGATGGAAACATCTATCAGGTAGTTGGGGATTTGGACCGAGAGTTTGAGAGAAAGATCATTGGAGCTACTGACACAAGAAAAAAATGCCAAAGGAGAGGAAAGATAAGAAGGTTGAAAACAAAGTCTCAAAAAATGCCTATATTTGGAAAATGAAGAGAGAAGAAAACAAATAATTTTATTAATATCTATGTAAATAAAAAGATAAGCCAAGAGAATATAATAAACCTAGAGGTGACCAGGACATGATGCAGGTCATCAAAACTGGCAAATAGGTTTTGACAAAGAGAAAACAATTTCAGTAGACTGCTGAGGACAGAAACTAGATTGCTAGAAGAACTGGACTGCAAATGAGTAAGTGGTTAGGCAATGGAGGAAACATGAATAGATAATTCATTCAAAAAAATAAGGGGGAAAAGGAAAAGACACAACCTTCGAGAGGGGAGAAAGCTGGAGGGCAGCTTCCTGCATTTGAAAAAAAAAAAGCTCTAGTGGTGAAATGTGAACAGAGATGAGGAAGGATAGGAAACCTTTATCCTCAAAGAAATAAAAAGTCTATTTAAAAAAATTAAAATTCCAAAGAACCAAAAATTAAGGTTTGGGCTGTTCCTGCACACACTCATGTAGGCCACATCTGTCAGCATTTAGGAATTCCCTCCCCTCTGTTACAGGCGTGGGCTTAAGCCCACGATGCAGGCAGTCTGCTATTTGTTTGCTTTTCCTTTGGTGAGAGCGGCTGAACATCCTGTGGTGAACCAAAGGCATCCCTGACCTCTCCTGACCTCTCCTGCCCTCTCTTCCCTCCAGCACCCCACACCCTCACTCCACCTCTCCCATTTTTTTCCCTCAAGCTGAATTTGTCTTGCAAATTTGAACCTAGCAAATTGAGATTATTAAACAAGCTAGGCAAATATCTCTGACAATCAAGGAGGGATTCATTCTACTGGAAACAACAGCCAAATTTTTAAAAAGAGAGAGAGAGGGAAAGAAGGAAAGTTACATAGGAAATAGAGATAAAACTTGATTACCAGGTGCCTGCCTGGTGGCCCAGTTTCCTGAGTCAACAAGTTGGTCCGAACTTGCAGAGCTGGCTGAACTATAGAAAGCAGCAGAGCCAATCAGCTAGATCACTGGAGGAGAGAATGCTTCCCAATTTTAGGCAAAGCCCTGTGAGTTTAATGCCCCTTACTCAAAATTGGAACCCAACTGGCGTGAAATAGGGTCTGATGAATGGGAGAAATAATGTACTTTTTCAGAAATAACACACACATTAGGATCTTTGCGCCTATGTATATTTTCATCTCAAGTCTGTAATACCTTTCCCTGCCACCCCTTCCTGCTGAAATCTTCCTCAACTTTAAAATCCAAACACTACCTCCTCATCAAATTTTGCAAAATTCACAAAGTGGAATCCTTTCCTAAGTGACAGGAACTTAACTCAATATCAGGAACTGTACACTGATGCTGGGGATAGTCTCCTTTGCATCTCCCTCCCCTCAGTCATGCTCTGACTTTTTCTTTTTTAACTGTATAATATTTTTCATTAATTGATATTATCTTTATCCATTTATATGTTTATTCTATGTCTCTTCCTACCACAATATAAGATCCATGAGCACTGGGAATTTATTTCATGTGCAAATATGTTCCCAGAACTTTGAATAGGGTCCAGCACATAGTAGGCACTAAGCATATATTTGTTAAATTAATCAGTAAACCAACCAATCAATCCTGTCATTTAATCCTCACAGCCATTTGTGAAGCAGAAATTAATTTGCACCATTTTTTCAGATAAAAATTAATACGAGGAAATCAAGGGTAACAGAAAACTAGTAAGTGAAATAAATCATCCAGGTCCTTCTGATGGCAAAGCCTTATTCTTTCCATTTAATATCACCTACAGCACTTGTCACACACTGCCTTGTTTGCTTACTTATGACCTTATCTGTCATACCCATAGCACTGTGAGCTCCCTAGGTATAGACTTCATTCTTCATATTTCCTCTCGTATAATCCCTATGACTTGAAGATAATGGCTGTTCACCAAATGTTTATGAGTTGAATTTCCTCATCCCTACTTTAGGCAGTAACTAAATTTGAGACTCATCTACGCTTACAATCTTTGCTCACAAAAGGAGTGTGCAGTTTTCCACAGCTAAACCAAGAAAAGTGATTATTCTCTCAGCTAAATGACGGTGATGCAGGACAAAGAGACAGCAGTATATCTATAAAAACAAGCGAAACTGTTGGCTGGAAAATAGTCTGTACAGAATAACAAGAGGATAGTTCAGGAGGAGGGGCAGTGAGAACATCAGCAAAGAGGCAGGAAGACTTGGAGAACA
Source organism: Leucopleurus acutus (assembly GCF_964270905.1). Taxonomy (NCBI): domain Eukaryota; kingdom Metazoa; phylum Chordata; class Mammalia; order Artiodactyla; family Delphinidae; genus Leucopleurus; species Leucopleurus acutus. The sequence goes on from NC_139144.1 coordinate 75,799,990, forward strand.
CGCTTGGAGATTAGGGAATAGATCCAGTTTGGCTGGGAACATTGACAGCCACTGGAGTGGCAATAGATGCTGGATGCTTCTTCTATATTCACCAGAGTAAGTGAATTCTAAACCCTTGAGTTCTCAATAGTGCAGTTCATGAACTGTTTCCTATATGTATTAGATTACTATTGTTGCTGTAACAAATTACCACAGATTTAAAGACTTAAAGCAACATAAATTTATTATCTTACACTTCTGGAGGACAGAAGTCCAAAATAGTTCTTTTATAAGGCTAAAATTAAAGTGCCAAGAGGGCTATGTTCCTTCTGCAGGTTCTAAGAGAGAATCCTTTTGTTGTTATCTTTTCCAGCCTCTAAAGGCCAGCTGCATTCTGTGGTTAGTGACCCCCTTCCATCTTCAAGTCCTCTTCTGTATCTAGGCAAGCAATCACATCACTCTAACCTCTGCTTCCGTCCTTCACATCTCCTTCTCTGATTCTCCCACCTCCCTCTCCTATTTATAAGGACCCTTGTGATTACACCCAGGTAATCCAGGATAATCATCCCATCTCAAGATCTTTAACTTCCATTTCCATTCATTTAAATCACATCTGCAATCAAATGTTCTACTCCTGAGCTGTACCTTCACAACTGTTAGGATGTGTATCATCAAAAAGACAAGCAATAACAAATGCTGGTGAGGCTGTGGAGAAAAGGAAACCCTTGTACACTGTTGTGGGAATGTAAAGCTGTGCAGCCACTACAGAAAACAGTATGGAGTTTCCTTAAGAAATTTAAAATAGAACTACCATATAATCCAGCAATCCCACTTCTGGGTATGTATCCAAAGGAAACTCACTATCTCCAAGAGTTATCTATACTTCTATGTTCATTGCAGCATTATTCATAATAGCTAAGGTATGGAAACAACCTAGGTGTCCATCAATGGATGAATGGATAAAGAAAACTTTATACATTATCTTTATACAATAACTTTACTGTGTGTGTATGTGTGTGTGTATGTATATATATATATAGAGAGAGATAGAGAGAGAGAGAGAGAGAGAGAGAGACAGAGAGAGACAGAGAGAATGGAATACTATTCAAGCCTAAAAAAGAAGGAAATTCTGCCATTTGTAACTTGGTTGAACCTGGAGGGCATTATGCTAAGTGAAATAAACCAGACATACCAGACTCTATAGACTAGCCTCCCTCTGTATCTTCTCACCAAAAAGAAAGGAGGATCTGAAAGATACTATTCTGAAGAATAATAACACTGTATTTCTAGCAAGTAAAACTTTAAATAAAATAATACATATGATGCTGTATTTTCCCTTTGCCCCAAATGTATCATTTCTATAACACAGAATGAAAGAGGCCCTGAAAATTCTGAGACTCAACTAGTTTGACAAAAGCTGTATGGGGGCTTCAAGTCTTTATGTCAACAGTGCTGTTTATAGAAGTTTGCAAACCTAATTAAATGTACATCTTAGACAAAACTACTTAAAAAATAGATCTGGGCTTCCCTGGTGGCACAGTGGTTGAGAGTCCGCCTGCCGATGCAGGGGACGTGGATTCGTGCCCCGGTCCGGGAGGATCCTGCGTGCCGCGGAGCGGCTGGGCCCGTGAGCCATGGCAGCTGAGCCTGCGCGTCCGGAGCCTGTGCTCCGCAACGGGAGAGGCCACAACAGTGAGAGGCCCGCGTACCGCAAAAAGAAAAAAGATCTAATGACTACTATAAGGAAAATGCTATAGCCACATAACAAAATTGCAGCTGTTCCATTTACTATATAATTTCCACTTTTATCCTTAGGAGAATTATTTGAACATTACAGAAAGTGAAAAGAATTCATTTTAAATAAAACATAATTTTGTAGGAGAGCACCTTTTGCTTCAGGTAATGATAAGGAACCTGGAAATTTTCTCTCCATCAATGGTGATTCTAATTTTTCCCCATCTTTTCAAATTTCTCAGTAGAAAGTGGAAAATCTCTGATCTACACCATCTGTTTGTCTCATCTGGTGGTGCATGCATTCCAATTTCTGCAACAGGAGGCTCAAGACAACCTGCCAGTAAAATTCCCTGAGATTGTCAAGACACAGAATACCTGTGAAAAAGATTAAGATAAGCGTTTTTCATGGTTAAATTCTTCTCACACAACCTCTCTCTGAGGGCACCTCTGGCTTCAGCAACAGATCTTAAGTAAAACTAGAAAATGCCACACAGAGAGAGCTTTCAATGATTTATTACATAAACAGGCAGTTTGCTGGGTTGGAATCCCTGACTCACTCATCTGTGGGACAGAAGTCTGGGCTTTTATTTGCATTCATTTAAATGGCAATAGGCTGATGGCAGGTCACATCAAACTTACTACATTCCATAAAGAATGGAGATCCAGGCCTGCCAAAGAACACTATCTAAGTTAAACCCACGGTGATCACCCTTTGTATTGAACCCAAACAGGGTCACAAAAACAATGTGACCAATCCTTTGAGTTCCACAACCATCATGGAGGTTGAGAAGCTGCTTTCTAAAACAAGAGGCTGGGTGTAGTAACATTTTCTAAGCATTTACTAATGTGCCAGAAGCTACATTAAGAACTTTAAATGTATCACCTCAGTTAATCCTTTCAACTACCCAATGAATTATATAATACTATCTGATCTACTTCTCAGATGGAGCAATTGAGGCAGAGGGTTAAGTAATTTGCCTAGAGTTGAATGTCTAGTAATCCTGAAACCAGGATATTACACTCAGATAGCTTGTCTAGAAAGTCCATATGCTCAACCACTGGGCTTTGCAGCATTTGTACCAAGAAGCTGCTGTTTTTCTATGAAGAAACTGAAATCAAGCAGGACCCTGTGGGGCTCCTGGGCCCAGAAGCCTTTCTGTGTCCCCCATTCATTGCTTGTAAGGAACAGACTCCAGCCTCCATGACCTTCCCTGAGTTCCAAAGGGCAGATTTGAACAGTTTGTAATCAGGGAAGGGAGGGGATGCAGAGACAAGGGAGGAGCAGCCAAGAAACAATAGTGCAGCCTTGGGGCAGGGTCCTGGTTCTGCCTCAAAGGATACACATAACAATATCTTTGAACTCTTTAGGAACTAAACTCCCCAACAAATGGAAAGTGTTAGCATTCTTCATTCCAGAAAAGATCAAAGGCCAGATTAAAAGAACCAGAGAAGCTTTACCAAGAGACCACCGGAGGCCAGATTAAAGGAACCAGAGAAGCTCATCAAGAGATTTCCTGAGCCCAGATTAAAAGAGTGCAGGCCCTGCACACACCCTAATCTTATCAGCAACCCTGTCCTTGAACCATTTCTATAAAACTCCTCACCAAATTTTCCCAGGTGGGGACACACAGTTTTTGAGGGGCATGAGCCCACTGTGTCCCTCTTTGCCTAGCAAAGCAATAAAGCTATTACTTTCTACTTCACCCAAAACTCTGTCTCTGAGATTTGATTCGGCACAAGTGCACAGAGGCTGAGTTTTTGGCTTCAAATTCACTCTTCATACAACATTGGGTATGAGTGGATTTTCCAGGAGGTGGTGAGAATTGCACTAATCCATCTACCCATACTCAACCAGTCTCAAGAAACAATTCTGCAAAATTGGCTGGCTGAATCTGGGTGGAGTTGTTGGTTCTAAGCCAGAGTAAATTTATTGGCTTACCTGGGGGTGAATCTGAAACTTGGACTCATTAACATGATGCCTAAATGAAATAAACTAGTAAGCCATAGACATTGTAACAATTTATTTGATTGCCTGAAGCCATATACTTCAAAAGGAAATTAAAAACAGAAATGTTCTCTTCTTTATGGTATATAAGATAAAACAACCTCTTAGTTATTTTTTCCATTTTTTTTCCCCTGGAGCCATCAAATTTCCAATGTTGCTAAATACACTGAGCTCCCAAAATTCACAATATATTGCCTTCTAGTGGCTCTAATTCCTTTGAAATGCCTCTTAAAAAGTTCCATAGTTTGTTGTGAGATTAGCCTTAAAGATTAGGAGGAGGTTGCCACAAATTTTGAGCTCTCCTAAGTAATACCATTTCCTACAGAAACCTCACAAACTGTTCTCTCAAATCAATGAATTTACTCTCCAAATCAAAGCACTTGATTAGATAACAATGTGATACTCCTTTAAAAAGTCCTGAGATTCTTATAGATAAGAAAAAACCAAAGGTGTGAGCAATGATGTACCTACGGGAATAGACTACTCAGAAGGAAATGCAGCCACCTGAAGCCTGTGTGTTTCACACTTCCTGAATGCAGAGGCCGTCTCTTGCTGAGACTCTGATATCTGCAGAACCTTTGCATTTGACTTTGCAGAAGTAGACCATTTATTTACATCAAATAGAGGCCAAATAAGTCTGATTCCTGTGAAAGACACTGTTTTAGGAGCGAGGGAAACAACAGAAAGAATGTCATTTATCAAATATAATGGAGGCGTTATCCAAATGACACAGCCATACTTTCAGGATTAGAGACAGAAGTGAGAAGAACTGAATCCATTTTTTCTTTTCGTTTCTACTTAGTACTATGCCAATGAACCATACAACTTAAAAGAGGGGGGTTTTTTCATCATAAAAGTAACAATTGTTCTGTGTACAAAAATGGAAATATAGAAGCTTATAAAGAAGACGGTTAAAATCATGCATTATTACACTATCAAGAGAATTATAATCACTCATATTTGTACAAATAATATTTCAGTATATCCTCGTCCCTTTCTTTCTATGTATTTTTTATATGGCAGAATATATTTACAATTGCAGAATATATTTGCATTGCAACCTTTGCGGTGAGATTTTTTGATGTCATTAGTCATTTATGATATCCCTTTATTGGACATACAACAGTCTAGATGGATATACCATCATTTACTCAAGTAGTTCCAGGGCTATTGTGTTGCACAAATCCACAGGGAATTTGCACTGTATTTGTGCATTTGCATTTCATTTTTAATTATATTTTGAATTTACATTTGCATTGTATCATGCACATGAAGCACCATTATATGGTCAAGCACTTGTGCAATGAGGCAACTCAACCATGACCTATCCCCTATTATTGAACTTCTAAATTGTGTACAATTTTTTTCTATTATAATTATTCCATAATAATCATTCTTATACATATACAATAGTTTAATCTTAGAAGAGTTTTTAAACATTTTCTTCCAGAATTTTTATCCTATACCCACAAACATGCTTATAAAAGTGCATTTATGCCATTCTTATTTACCATCTTTTTTTGTTGTCTTTTTTCAGCTTGGTCTCTTGCAACCGATTTTTATTCCTTATTCAATCTCCTACCTTAAGATACCAGTGCTTATGATTTTGTTGCCTTGCCACTTATATGTATTAGGATATTTTTAGCAACAATTAACAAAGGGCCCAACTCACAATAACTTTGAGAATATACTAAAATATTATTTCACCCAGGAAACAATAGCAGAGAAGATTTAAGATTGTCTGAATCTGAGGCCAGTCACAGAGAGCACTCCACTACCGTAAAATGAAAGGCCAACATCCAAGTGCAAGGCCTTCAAGAGGCAGTTTCTGAAACCAAATACTGCAAAGACATCAACACAGGGGAAGTGATTAACTTGAGCAAGCAACCCATGAAAGGAATACAAATTGAAATGGATTTTCACACTTACCCAGCTACATTGGTAGGAGGCTTTATCTTCTTTCTTGGTACTACATATAATCATGAGCTTTATTTGTTATCTTTTCTTATTGAGAAGCAAACTGAAATAGCACCTAGGAAAGCTACATTTACTAAAAATAAAAAGCTGGTATGTCATTGTTTCTTTTTCAAGGGAGCTGTTTTATTTCATGTATATAACTTCTTTTCATCTATATTTCAAATACCAAAAAGAGACTGATAAGTTTTCCAAAACTAAAGATAAAAACACGATTACCAAACATTTATTCATCCATTGTAATTCATATTCTTTTGATGGTGATTGCTCTTGCAAAGAAAAGAGAAACACAGTAAAACATAATAATAAATTTTGAAGGAATTATGAGAGTCTAAAGGCAAGAATTTAAAAATGGTTCTCCTCCAGGATAGAGTCTAAGTGGGTTCCAGGTGGCTGACATTCAGGCTCCACCTGACCCAATGAAGGCAGCAGTAATTTTGAAGTCAGAAAAGTTGGATTCTTATACTAAATTACATATGGACTTTTATAAAGGCCATGCCATGCTTTTAAGACTCTTTGCAGAGAGATCCAGCATGCACACACCTAGGTCAACAAAAATGACCTCTGAAAATAGCCAGCATTCAGTGTTTATCTAAGGACTCTAATGAGTCCCTTGTTTGTCTTATGATACCTGACTACACAGTTTGGTAGAGCCCGGGATGCAAAAGCTAAAGTACAAGTAATCCTGTTTGAACTAGCAAAGACTTATTCAACATCTTGCATTTGAATGGGTCATAAATATTAAAAGTGGGAGCATGCAGACATGTACACATACTGTACTGGGAAAAGCAAGCCTTTGGAGGATGAAGCACTTTGCAGGCACATGGAAGTGAGAGGGTATATAAAGGACATCATTTTAGAAAGAACGCACCCACATGCAAACTTTACAATCTACACGATTTTGCCATGGATCAGTTCTACTCAGAGAATAATCATGGGAATATCAACTTGTTTGCAAAAAATAAAATATTCAAATTAAAATTTTTTCAACAATAGGAATTTATTTTCTCACTTCAAAAAGTAATCAGGGGCTTCCCTGGTGGCGCAGTGGTTGAGAGTCCGCCTGCCAATGCAGGGTACACGGGGTTGTGCCCCGGTCCAGGAAGATCCCACATGCCGCGGAGCGGCTGGGCCCATGAGCCATGGCCGCTGAGCCTGCGCGTCTGGAGCCTGTGCTCCGCAATGGGAGAGGCCGCAACAGCGAGAGGCCCGCGTAACGCCAAAAAAAAAAAAAAAAAAAAAAAAAAAAAGTAATCAGTAAGTACAGTTCAAGACGTAGCCACTTCAGGGATTCAATGATGTTATCAAGGATCTCTTCTCTATAATTTCCATTCTTCTTTTTTCAGGGTGTTGCCAATGTTTCCCCTCATAGCTCCAAAATGGCTGCAGCAATTTCACAGACTCTTACTGTTTTCACCAATTTCGTAGATTTTATTGAACGAATATTTCTCCATTTGCTTTATCCTCTTAGGACAATTTCCAGAAACTTAAAAAAACTGTTTTTTTTTTAAATTTTCACCAGTTAAATTGTCATTTTGCTGGGGATAGAGTCCATCTAGACACTTACTCTGTTATTCTGGAAGTCCCACCTTTCAAGGTTTCTTGAGACTAGGTTTCAAAATGGTGCACCATCACTTCTGTTATATTTTGTTGCCAAAACTAGGTCACAAGATCAACCTAAACTTAGGAAGTGAGGAAATAGGCTCCATCTCTAGCTAAGGAGAACCACAAAGTTCTATTGCGAAGGATCTGGATACAAGGAAGTTTAGATAGCTGAGACCACAGTCAGTTCACGATCAGGAGGAACACCTTTCTGAGACTTCCCCAGAAGATTTTTCCTGTGGCTCACTGGACAGGATTAAAGAATTAAATCACATGTCCACACCCTAGCTGCATGAAAGACTGGATAGCCAGAGTCTGACCTTTTCAGGTCCATAATGACAAACAGACTTTTCCACTGTTAAGGGGAAGGGAGAAAAAGGTTGTTTGGTAGGCAACCTAATGTCTTCCAAAATGTCCAATCTTTTACCTCAATTTGAGAAGGCAGTTCTCAGTACTTAGTCAAGAACAGAAGGACCACCCAATGTCAAATATAATAAAAATAAAATATTCAAAAAACAGGAATAAATATTGAGTGTGATATATACTTTGGAAGGTTTGTGATAGATAAGATGCTGGGCTTTAAGACAAGAAAATTTCATATAAAAATGTATATCAAACTATTAGAAGATAAGGAAAAAGCAGGAGAAAATTACTTCATTTGAATATGATATTTTCAACAAATTACTATCCAGTTAGAATAACTGGACTTGCTACATGGTATCAAAAATAACAACTGACATCTCTCCATCATTTGCAGTATTTTTTAAGCCCCTTCTATGTGCTAGACAATTTGCTAAGTGTATTCCATATGAAATTTCATTTGGTCTTCATAATAAACATATGAAGTGGATCATTATTTTCCTCAGTTTTCAAAAAGAAAAGAAATTTATCTTCATATAAGTTGATAAATTGGGATTTAAGTTAGCCCAGCTAATAAATGACAAAAATCCATATTCAAACCTATACCAATCAGTTTTCACAGTGTGAAATCTTTCTGCCGTGTTATGGTCTCATTACCAAACATATGTGGCTTTAGAAGGGAAAAGAAAAAGAAGGAAAGTTTGCGAAAGTAGTAATTATAACATCACTGAGATGATATCATTTTAGAAGTTTTGCTCTGTCAGCTTTCTATAACTAAAGGATCTTCATAAGTCATGGTGACCATGTGAACAATGATAACATTTGTGCCAAAAATACTGTTTGTAATACATGCTTTTCACTCAATACATCAAGAACACCTTATCATTGCATTCAGTATTAAAAAATTTTTTTTCTTAACTGCTCAGTGTTCTACTATATGGATATAATTTATTTTAAAGTGTATCTACAATTAAAATTTGTAATTATTACATGTTCACCAAAATCTATTTCTTCTGTTGTCTAAGAACAAAGCTGGAGTACATTTCCCAGCCTCCCATACTGTTGGATAACCATAGACTGTGTCTAGCCAATGAAAAGGAAGCAGAAGTGATCTATGCCACTTGCACACTCAGCATAAAGCATCTTCCATGTGACTTCCATATTCTTGTGATCACATAGATCAGCCAAAGGCAGAGGATCTCCTTCAGAGGAGGAAGGCATCAGGAATCACAAGGTGGAAGGGGTTTGAGTCTTTGAATAATTATATGGATGTGCACTCCCTAAGGACATCCATTTTGGAATTTGTATGAACACGAAATATGCTTTTCTGTATGTCCAGTCATAAAATTTTTGGATTTCTTTTACAGCAGCTGGTGTTACTGTTACTTAATCTAAATAATATATGAACAATGCTGCAGAAGACCACTTTGTAGCTAACTCTTTGTGCAAACGTTGATTATTTACTTAGAATATATTCTTAGAAGTAGAATTTCTGGGTCCACAAAAATGTGTATCAAATTGCCTTCCAGAAAGCATTTAAAATACTTAGCAGCAAATCAATGAGAATTTCTTAAATAATTCACTTTACAACTCAACAATGTTTTCTAACACAGGCAGATAACTTCTGTAAAGAATTTACTAGGATCTTGTACTGGCTCTTCTACTTACGTTGTAAACTAAATCTGTGTAACATACCTATCCTTCCATTTATTTCAAGGATCAAACATCATAGAATAGTATATATTTTAAATGTTATAAAATATAAGACAATACAAATGCAAATTTGACATGAATCTAATTTCATATGTGAAATTAATCGTTGTAGTGTCAATTTTTTTCTGCCTTGAAAACATCATCCACTGAAACCTTGTCCATATGATCTTTAATTAGATTTTCACTTTGCTGTACTATCACAGTAGCATTAGTTACTTAACAGTACAGATATTTCCTTCTTGTAATTTTTATTGGCTCAAAGTGAACTCAAGCTTTAGTTCAAACAAAGGTGAGAGAGTGAAATTTAAATGAGGTGGTGATAGAATATGTACTAGAAGAGAAAAAGAGATAGATGTATCAGCTGTTTGTTTTGTTTTCCTTTGAAAACTGCTGTGTCTCTGCTCCTGATTTGACACTTGGAGGCTAGAAACTTTCCAGCTGTGTTGAACAGAACCTCTGTCTCCCCTTGGGAGCAGCAGCAAGCCATGGTAGACCACAGGAACCAATGAAAATACCTCATGCTATTTACAACGGATCACATTTCACCATTTCTGACAGATGGAACCTTTGGAGAAGAATATTAATGACCATTGGGAGATGACACTAGTCATTTAGGGAAACACTCAATAAATAAGCAAGTGATACTTGACACAGAGACTCCCTGGATTTGTAAAATACTTAGAAGCCAAAGGAAGCTTTTCCTGGGGCTTTGATCATTTTTTTAAGGATAATAAAGCTTAATTCTGAACTCCCTGATGTAGTAAAATAGCCCACTAGTACCATACTACATTTCTTTAAATCTTGAAGAGCTCTGTTACTTTATTTTTTCTTATAAATTCTGGAGTTATATAACTTAGGAGTTATTCAAAAATATATGCTCTGTTTTCACCAATTATAAACCAAATAAGTTAGTATATTACAAAGAATCATGAGAAAGATGCCTTTCTTATAAAGAAGATGCCTAGGATCAAGAAGTTGTGGGTGATATGTTCAATGGAGCCTCCAAAGCCCCTCACAGTTGGTAGCAGCCACTGTGCTAGCCATAGGCCTAGAAGGCACCCCTTGGACAGAGGCACAATCATCTCTTACTCGTCCTGGCTGGAAGGCTCATTCACCAAATTGGTGGACTGAGGAGAAGAGGGGTAACAAACACCTGCAAAGAAAACTAAGTCTATGTTTCCTGAAGTGAATAAGTCCTGTTTTACCTCAATCATTTTTTCTCCCCAAATCTCATGACTGTCAACCTGAAACACTGAAGAACAAGACTAAAATTATTCTGACTAGAACAAGAAGAGATCACATGTAGCCGTAAGTTTTATTCAAACCCCTTGCCCATGACTGCCAAACTCCCTTTAAAATGAGTCACAATATTTCTCAATACAACTGATGATGGAAGGGATTCCCCTCTGGCCATTTTGGGAGCCCCATATTTTCTCTGATAAATTATCTAATATATCAAACACTGGAGTCTCCTATCAGAGATTAGTCACTAGAGCAAACAGTCAAAATCTTCCTCCAGCAGAGGTTTTTCTGGTGTACGAGACTCTTGCAGTCATCTGTAAAGAAGAATAACAAGTACTCTCCAAAGAACTTCCCCAGGATTATCCCTAATAATCCCAAGAGGAAATCTCAGAAATACTGTGCCTGCAACAGACTGAAATATGTCAAAAATGCTAAGGGTACAGGGTATGTTCACTTTGCTGTTTTGTAAACAGAAAACACACACCACACAACGTTAAATGAACATTTCAGACTTTCATTGGGGGGAAATGAGGTATTTTAAAAGAATGTAAAGGCAAATTATTTGGTTCAGAGGGAATTCCATTGAAAGAAATTATTTAAGAACAAATGTTGATGAACTTAAATACAAATCCATGGTTAAATACAATAGTGGAAAATCATATGGAATGCTAGATTTTATCATTGTAGTACAATTTCCTTAAAATTAAAACTCTCTAGATAATGCTGGTGGCACTGTTACATTCATATCTGGTATTTTAAAGACAGAGGCATATTGAAAGAAATGTTTAATGATCACTGAAGTGTTGTTGAAGGAATTAAGCTATGAATGAAGATTAAGAAAATGTATAATTTGGCAGGATAGCAACTAATCAGGAAATAGAAGAGCAAAAATGCCATTAAAATGAGAAATCACTTAAGGTAGTCCATAGAGGAATATTAACAAGGAATGATGACTGGAAAATATGAAAAGGAAAACTGAAGAATAAACACAAGAAACGTTTCCTGAGAGTCAAACCTTGTCAGCCTCTAGGGAGTCAATGGACAAATCCATCAATTAGGTCATATAAAACTACATTGTTCAGAATATTAACCAAGCCTTGTATTTCGACTTCTCAACCTTTCACTCTGAGAAACTATGTGTGCTGCCCACAACAGCAGAGTTCTTTAGGTTTTGGGCTTATTTTCTTTATAAACTCCTCCTTCATCAAAAGTCAATGACAACCAGAAGAACTAGTAAAGATGACAGGTAGCCAAAGTGGAAATGAGAAGTACTCAATACTAACTCCCAGTGTCAGTGGATATATGAATCTACTTAATTTTAATCAGAAAAATGTACTGTTGGTTAATAAACGATTTGTAAGTCTTTCCCAAAATACCACTGAAGCTATCATTTCTATGGCATAAAGATTCATATATGTAATTGTCTCAGTTCTCTAGAATATATAGGTTAGTTTCAAATTTTCATAATTAATAGAGGAAATCTGATCTCCAGTTCAAATCACAAGAACTCTTAAATTCTTTACAAGTGAAGTGACATTTCCTTCATGATTAAAAATGTTCACCACAAATGTGTTTGAGTTAAATGAAGTAAATCAGATTTTCCATATTAATATCATTAGATACCATCTTATTTCAGCACAAATAATATATCAGGTTACAATTTAATATTACTAAATATGAATGGCTTGATACTAAATAGCTCTGATTGTTCTATGATGACAGCAATCTCTGTCACAGATTTCATAATTTTTATTAAGCAATACCTCAGAAGGCTGGGGCAAAGGTTTTCTTACCCCTGTTAAGACTATGTGTGGATGTTACATAGGACAGATGTCTCCAGTGAGTGCTATTTTTCAATCAAATTTATTCTCCCTTTTGCAGGCCAAACTAGTAGTCCAGATACTTTCCATTAGTATCAATATTTGCAAAGTCTCTGACCAATTTGGCAGTTCTACCAATTAGATGTCTCCATGAGTAGACTTTTCCAAAGTGGTTCAGGTTTCACTTGTATACATTTCATCTGCATGACCAGTTACTTTCATTGCTAATATAATCTAAGCAACTGGAGGAGAAAATGAGGCCAGAATAACATTTCCACACTTTCTTCTTCTTTGTGAACAGCCCCTAATTTCCACGCAAAATGATTATTCTGTATAAATTTTCTCAACTTTTTTTAATGGATCATTCACTACATTTAAGCCACTCTGTGGCTCATTTAAGTCACCCCAAAGTCTTTCCCTTTACTATTGCTGTTCACAGCAAACCTGGAGTCCCCTCTCTACTGCTGATCTCAAGTTGAGTTTTGCTCTTCGTAGCTGTGGTACTGAACTCCATTCCTGCTTTCCCTGCCTTACTTATTGGGAGTGGAGGAAGCATAGAGATGACTACACACACATACACACACACACTCACACCCACAGAGCACAGTTTCTCAGGCACAGAGACCCTGAGCTATTTGTCTTTCTGACTGTCCTGTGGATGAGGAAAGAAGGGAGATGCAGAGGAAGGAACATGCTAGGTTCTAGGACCCTAGTCTGCTTCTGCTCTGAGAACAGAGAGCTTACGTTTCTGGGAACAGTCTTTACCTCTACTCCTTTCAACACATAGGATGCCAGAATGACCTTGGCAAGCTCCTGTGTCTATTTGCCAAGATGCCCTGGGAAGAGACTCTATTTGTTCATGGAAAGAGGATAAGAGACCTGAAGCAAAATAAGTCTCACTTCACTGTGGAATCAGAGTGCATAATGTGGAAGCATTATGAATTTGCTTCTCTGGAAGGTGTATTAGGATGCATTTATCTACAAGAAAGAATAAAACTGGTTATCAGGGGTTTAAACAAATGAGAAATTATTTTTATTAGACAATAAATTTGAAGGTAAATTACTGGTAGCATGGATTCAGTGGCTCAGTGATGTGATGACTGTTGTCTGATTCATTTACCCTTTCCCTCATAGTCACAAGATAACTGCCACAGCCATAGGGAACATGTCCTCATTCAAGCAGAAAGAAGGGGGGGACAAGGGGAATCCCCACCAGATGTCTCTCTAGCTCTCATTAGTCACATGGCCACCCTCAGTTCTAAGGGAGGCTGGGAAAGCAAGTATTTTACTTTCCAGTCTCTATAATTGGGGTTGGAAAGGAAGAAAAAGTTGAGATTACGTGCTGGGCAAGCCAGTCAACAACATCTGCCACAGAAGGGATCCCAGGCTCAAACTTATCCACTTATTTTTATTTTTCTTGGAAATATCCAGGAAGCACATCATCCTTCCTGAGGCTCAGCAATACCCAACTCCCAATAACATTGTCCACTTATAAATGCTATTTCTCTCTTGCTTCGTAGAATTTGAGCATGTTTTATGTTCTGGAGGCCTGCAGTTTTATCTTTATGTGCCCTTGCCACCCAGTTTGGTATGATCCAGCTATAATAGAGGTTACATACTCTATACTCAGGCTATATACTCTATACTCAAATTCAAATGCAGGAAACTGAATGAAAAAAATGTATATATGTTCCTTCTTAAATCATTGTGTTCATTCTTTCATTATATTTTGTTCAACAAACACAATATGACTATCCTAATCACATCCCAAGCTCATTTTTTTTTTCCTTTTGCAATTTCAGATGACACCTGCAAGCCTGAATGTCCAGGTAAAAACTATTTGTCCTTGGTTTTTCCTCTTGTCTCAATTCTTCCTCTAATTCCGGCTCTACCCACCCAGTCTTTCATTTTTCTCACAGAACCTTTTGCTTTTCTAGTTATTCACCTCTGTCTTAGAGAAAGAGCTTCCTCCCTTGGAAGATGTGTAATCTTTCTTGAGACCACACAATGTGCCTTTTTGTGTGATGATGGGGGACAGATGTGATTTTTCCAATGAGTTCTATTTTGCTTGCTTATTTATGTATTCTTCAGACTTTGGTCTGCAGTCTGGAACAAAATAAATCAGGTCACTCATTTCTCCTAATTTATACTGAGGTGGGTTTTCATTAATTTTAAATGATTTGTTAATTACACAAAGTTCTTAAGCCCCTTTATTAAAAATCATAGAATATACTAGGCAGGGTTTTAAAAGCACATTTTTCCTTAAAAATGTTTTTTAAAAGCAAGGCTGCAGTACTATTTAATAATAGATTATTTTGCCCAGGACAGTTTTCATAATATTTATAGAAAATTAACATAAGTAAATGCTCCACAACCCATGCATCAAAAAATTTCCAATTATATTTCTCTTCCTTGAAACAGCTATTTTATGTTAATAGAGAAATATGTGATCCAGAAGGAAGTCTAAAATTATCTAGCATTAACTCTTATTTTACAGATGAGAATATGGAAGCCACAGAAGGTGAACAACCACCCAACGGTTTACGGTTTGTGAGTGGTAAAGCCAGGATTGTAAACCAGGTTCCTGATGCCCAATTCTGAGCTCTTTCACAATCACCTACATCTCAAGGGTTCACCCCTATGATAAGCAACTACAAATATCATCCCTAGGTCCGGTGGGTCAGGTGGTAAAAGGCTCAAACAGCAGAAATGGCTGCATGGCAGGGCTGTATCAAGAACTAAGTACTGGATGACAGGCAAAGAATGAAAAGAAGGTGTAGAGGTAAGACCAGGAATGTGGACCTGTTAAAGTTGAATGATGGAATACTGGCACTATATTCTCCATATTCACTGAGCCAGATTGAGGGTAGCAGAAAAAGGGGGCAGATCCAAAAGAATGAGAGAAGGGATTGCTTCCAAAGACAAGTCTCCCTTGGAATCAGGAAATTAGACAAGCATTGCCTGGGAGAGGTTAGCTGTAGTTAGTACATTGTTTCACTTATTAATCAGTTTAAAACATGTTATCAATTGACTTTCAGGTAATTTTAATAAAAAGTATGGTGAGGTGGAGTAGGGTAAAGGAAAGCATTATTCCTACAGCAACTTCAGCTGAAAAACATACTCAGAGGACTTGTACCAGCAGCATAGCTAACGGCCCTTTTAGAAGCATGCTTACCCTGAAAAAAAATCCTTTTTAGACTTAGTCTGCTCCTTGGTGATTCTAAATTCTTATTCATTTGTTTACTCAGTTATCACACTTAGGAACCACCTACTGTATGCCAAATAACTTAATCATTGTCAATATTTACAAAGTAAAGAGGTGGCTTTTCTTTCATGGGATGGAGGGTTAGAAAACATAAAATCCTTCTTTTAAAGTGTTTGTAAATATTCATTCTGCCAGTTTGAAATAAGTTATTGTGTTTGTGTTCAGAGCAGACAATTCCAATGTCTCATACCATAAAAGCAATTTATCATATCTTTTTGAATGTTAAATTTGCAAACAAGACACTCCTAGAAGAACTGGCCATGAAAGAATAGGGTGTGTTCAGGGTATACCAGTCCAGAAGGTACGCACTTATTTGAACCATGCATCATGTTATATAAAACCTATTCCCAATTAAGTACAGCACTTAAATAAACTGCAGAGTTAAAATGGTAGCATTAACTAAATAGATTTTTTTAAATGTGAGAGCAATTTCCTCACCATGTTGTATAAAGATATTTTATGTACATTAAATATGGGGGAAGGACTTGGCTTTCTCTTCCATCTCTCCAACCCCAATCCCACTCCTGGTCTTCAGTAAAGTAGATTAAAGAGTAAGCGACTTTGTTAGCATAAAACACATACAAAACACACGAACCATATTAAATGTGTGCCTCCATGTATAATAATCATCCCCCTAGTAGCACCAACACCTGAATTACTCCACTCTCCTCTCCTTCTAGGGTCCTAGCTCTATTTTGGAGTAGAATCATATTCTGCAGATCCTGCATATCCCTGAAAGGGACCTGAGGACCACATGATCTTCAGACTGACACGTGGACAAGAAACAGATCATCCTCTTGTAAATATACTGCCTTGTAGCATAACTTGGAACTGTTATTTTATTTTGCTAATAAGTTTATTTTCCATCCTACCAAATGATGGGGAGTTGTATTAGAGAAGAAAGCCATGTTTTAATATACAGTTACATGTATAATTAGCTCACATACAAATTACCTGAACAATTAAATTGTATATGCAATTACAAATGCATTCAGCACACAGTTTGGCTATTGTTTTGCCTTCCAGTGTGCCTTCAGCAAAATTTGTTAATGCCTTAAGCCACAACACATAAGACCAGAGGAAAGTATGTTTTACACAGGCCCCAATGGATTCCATTGCCCAATCCGTTCCCCATCATCTCCCCAAACCACTTTTATAACCTAATACAAAATAAGCTTGTCTACATTATCATTCACAGGAATTTAATCAGAATGCCACTAGAAAGACCATCATCCCAGGAAGTGAATATCCATTAAAAACAACAACAAAAATCTTCCTCCAAATCAGATGCTGCTAACAAGCCCATAGAAAAGACATTGGCAAAGAAAAAATATTCAAAGGTAAAATATTTCACCCAGTTCCTGGCACACTATAAGTACTGATGCAGAGGAAATACTCCCTGTGTTTAAATGAGAGGACTAACCTGAACTGTCCACATTTTATTGTCATCATCAACTATTGCCCAAATAGTTCTCCAAAGCGGGGGGGATCCAAAGAGGCCTTGTGAAAATTTCCAAAACAAAATCTCAAACTAAAATCCATTAAATCATTTAAAAATGTTTAAATATGAAAAGAGGAGGATGAAGAATTGAAAAATCTAATAATAATATCTTACTATTTGGAAAGGTTAGAATAACTGTCAAAACATATTTCACTTCACATTAGAAAGATACTAGACATTTCCTATATTTGTTCATTATCATCCCATTTGCAGAGAAGTTAGTCATCTTTTGGCATATTTGCCAGATTAGTCTAATCAATGATTATTAACATATGTTTTAATGTCCAAAACCTAAGAACTGATGCTTTGCCAAAGAAATCAGGGTGTAGACAAAAGAAATGTAAGGAATTCAGCCTCACCTTTTAAAGTTTTCACTAGAAATCATTTCATGAGGAAAACACTTGTTGCCTTAACATAGGAAGTTCATTTTAACTTAAGAGTGTGGGGTAGTAGATGAAGCAATGCAAGGATATGGAAACAACATAAATGCAAAAGGAGTGAGTGAGCGAATGTGGAACCAAAGCATAGACAAGAATTAACCACCTTCTCGATCCTCTTCTTTCTCCACTCACCACATCTATTCTTAAAATACAACCTTCCACCTGCATGCCTCCCCTCCACAAAAAAAAGTTCCCTTCAGTTTAAAGTAGTGGCTTAGCAGCACAGATAATGGTGTTCCCAATGTCTTTTTCTGAGATTGCTTATTTATCTGCACAGATGTTAGCTAGTCTCTTTATTACTTCTTATATCGAGTCTTCCCTCCATGTTTATTCCTCTGGTTTTAAACCAGCGGAGCAGTGTTATTTCTCTAAATAAAGGAAATGTACCAAAGTGTAATTTTATAGTGGTCTCTGCTAATTTCCTTCTTTGCCCCCTACCATGTCAGGAGGCTCAGTTCTAGGTTTCCCCACAGGCAGTGGGAACTTTTCAAGGATTCTGGATAGTAACTGACATTTTGTGTGTTATACCTGGTACTATGCTGTGTTTTTTATGTGTTATCTTATTTGGTCCCTAAAATAACTCTGTAAGATATGTACTACTGTTATCCCCATTTTTAAGGTGAGGAAACCAAAACTTGGAGAGATTAATTCACTTGCCAAAGTTGAATCACAGAGTTTGGATTTGAGCTCCAAACCAACTCTAAAACCCATACTCTTAATCAGTTCAATATTCCTGTGTTCTTTTAAGAAAATATGAAAATCTGTCCAAATTGCCTTCTGAAAAATGAAAAGAGAAAACCCAATCAAAATAATAAATATAGCCATATCTCCAAAAGTTTTCCTGTATCCTTTTGTTATCATTCCCTCCTGCCCCACCCCTCCCAGGCCAACACTGACCTGCTTCCTGTTACTATACATTGGTTTTCATTTCATAGACTTTTCTATGAATTATATCATATATAAGTACTCTTTTTTTGTCTGGATTCTTTCACTCAGCATAATTATTTGAGATTCATCCATGCTTTAACATGTAACAACAGTTCCACTTTCAAAAACCATTTTTATTGGTTGTGTAGTATTCCATTGCATTGGATATACTATAGTTTGTTTACTCATTACCAGTTGATGAACATTTGAGTTATTTCCAGTTTTTGACTATTACAAGTAAAGCTGCTATCAGTGTCAGTGTACCAGTTTTTGTATAGATACATGCTATCTTTCACTTGGGTATACCCAGGAGTAGAAAGACTGGATCACATGGTAAGTTTGTTTAACTGCCTAAAAAACTGCCAGATAGTTTTCCAAAGTGGCTGTAACATTGTATATTTCCAGCAACAGTGTATGAGAGTTGGGTAGAAGAATAACCTTGTTTTTCTAAAATCATAATCATTAAGATCCAATGGGTAGGGGACTTCCATTGTGGTGCAGTGGTTAAGACTCTGCGCTCCCAATGCAAGGGGTCCAGGTTCGATCCCTGGTCAGGGAACTAGATCCCACATGCATGCCACAACTAAGAGTTTGCATGCCTCAACTAAGGAGCCCACAAGCTGCCACTAAGGAGCCTGCCTGCCGTGACTAAGACCCAGCGCAACCAAATAAATAAATAAATATTTTTTTTAAAAAAGGAAAGGAAATAAAAAGATCCAATGGGTAAAAATTCTAAAAAATACATTAGAACACAGATAGAGATCTCCTTTTTTTTCCCCGGTGTTGAATTCTACTAAAACTTACATGCTTATGAAACTTAAACTAGTATTCCATTTCAGACTTATCTTCAGAGCTCCATATACAAACATATAATTTAAAATCCATCCAGTCACCCACTCTAAAAATCTCAGAGTTGTTCTTGAGTCCATATCCTGCCTTAAACCCCACATATAAATGTCAAGTCCTGCTGTTTTAACACCTTAAAAATATCACCGATCTATCCCATTTTTCCATCCTTAGCTTAGTATCTCATTATCCCTTGTAAGAGCCTTTTCAATGGTTTCCCTGGTTCCAGAATTGGACTTAAAATCCATCCTCTACACATAAAGCTGGGGAAATTTTTAAAATAAAAATATGACCAGGTTAGTCCACCTAACTCACACAATAAGGTTAAAGCTACCTTTTCACATATGGCCCTCCATCTTTCCAGTTTATCATTCATCACTTCCTGCCTTCCCTTATTCCTTAGAACTGCTTGTAAATTCCTCACATACCATGCTGTCTTGCCTCTATGCACTAACACATGCAGTCTACTGTCTCTAGAATGGCCTCCTGCCCACTATTCACCTAATTAACTCATCTCTGTTATCATGTCCAGCAGAAAGTCTTCCTCAAGTCCTCAAGTCAGGTGAAGTTCTCCTCATTGGTAGTTCCATATTTCCATTTACTTCTATGACAGCACCATCAGATTGTTTCTAATTATCTGTTTATGATTCTCCCCACCACCCCCAGAATATGAGCTCTTTGGCACAGTGGTGTATCTAACTCATTGTTGCATCCATGGTGCATAGAGCCATGCTTGGCACTTAGCACACCCTCAATAAATCTAGATTAATGAACAGAAATGTCAAGGTCTGAGAGATTTGGAAAAAGAGTACCTGCCATAAAGTTTTGGGATTCTAGGATATATTGGATCATAATTATAATACCAGTAGAGTAGGGACCTGCAAATCTGCTATTAAATGCATTTTGACATAGTATGTGGGTGTTTTAAATTTAAAGTATGCCTAGATTATAAAGACTGCCTGCCTGCACTGGATAGGTGTGGTTTTTAGTCATTATCCCTTTGTGTATGTGATATAATTTCACTGAATAGATTTGGTTTTCAAGAGAAGTCAGCACATTGTCACAATAAAGTCATCACATAGCAAGCTTCTGCAGGATTCTTCCACAATCTTGTTGGTAACACCTGGCCCCTCAGGGAATAGAAAGTTGAGGCCTAGATAATAGTTTCTTAAGGACTTCTGAATTGCATTAGAAAATTATGTGATAAATATATCAAGGGGTCCAAAATGAATCTCATAATACTGTACAAAGACAAAAAATACCTTTTGAATAAATTAAATAATTAGTTCATTGTTTTGGATACCTTTGACCAAAACAGGGAAATGCCTCTTCAGAATGGCTCTCATCTTCTGAGGATGCATCTGCATATGAAGCAGGGCAAGGATGTGTGACTCAGAAATTCCATTCACTGGAAGTCAAAGGCACAATTTTTTTCTATCTGGGCTTAAAGCCAATGATACCATAGCCTTAATGGATCCAGTGTAGCTGTGAGTCTTGTGACCTCAGGAGTATAATCATAAAGATAAATTTAGAATAGCATTCCAGGAGATAGCTGACACTCTATTATAAAATGAATAAATATGGATAGGGCATAGAACTGGAAAAATTGCATCACTATATTCATGAAATTGCTACAAAAGAGTCTGAAATTTTCACTAACAATTATCCCCCATCTCTCTCTCTCTCTAACACACACACACACACACACACACACACACACAAACAAAAACAAAAAACTGAAGTTATATGCCCTCCTCCTCAGTCTAGCTTGCTGAAAAAAGAGATCTTGTGATTCAGGTTAAATTAAATTCAATTAAAGAAATAGTTACTGTACTTATCAAGTATAAGGCAATTCTCTAGGATACAATAGTGAACCACGTCCCATGGTATACAGTATGAAGAATTAATTTAGAACAAGGATAAAATGGAAAGCAATGTTCAATTAATATATTCCTTATATTATATATTACCTGATATTAATACTGCTACATTTTATTTCAATAGCCATTAACTGATACATATTTTGATCCTCAATTTTTTTCTTTTTTAAAATCTTTTGTCTATTTCTTGGAACCTCCTGTTCTTATTTTATTGATATGCTTTCTCTTGAGTGTCTCTGAAGATAGTAATGATTTTTTTTAAAGTTTTCTGTTTTCTCCATTAATTCCATTTCTTCAATTTGATTTTTCTCAGTTTTTTGGTGGTTCCTGGTGTGTTTGAGAATCCCGTTTTGCTCTCTGTGATTACAGGCATTTACTATAGGATTTTGCAATCAGTTATCACAGAGGAAGGATGGTCTGTGCTACCAGGCTGAGGGCAGAGCTAGCAATGTATCTTTTAGGTTTTGGGGGCTTCCTGCTGCTCCAAAAACCTCTCTGTCTCCCTCTGTCTCTGTCTCTCTTTGTCTTATATGCTCACATATGCTCATTATCCTTCACTGTGGGGAAAAACATTGCTAAAAAAAACCCCTCACATTTCAGCAGAAACGCTGGAAAGGAAAATAGATAACTGGCTCAGCTGTGCCAAATACAGTTTTATAAATATGCACTTTAAAAATGCCAGGGTTTAATCTGATTCTGACAGCATTCCTGACATAAATTTCACAAGACCCTTGCTTTCCAGAGTCAATTATTCTGTACACACATACATAACCTGCTATCTTGCTCTGCTGATTATCATTCTATATGTGTGTGTGCATTTTTCTGACACAATGGTCCACAAAATTCTCAGTGTTGTAAAAATAACTTTATTTCCACTAACAATTTTATTATCTATCATGAGCTCCCATATCTACATGATATTAAAAAAAAAACCTCAATTTGGTCAACTTCCATATTTCTCAATCTTATCCAGGGATTCCTTTTAACCAATTCCAAGTTTTTAAGGTATATGTGCTCCTGTTTTATCCCTAACCCATACTCCTTGGTCAAGAGGTGGTCATTAGAGAACGGCCACTGTGTCATGGTGGGGGGAACAGGGAGTCTTTCTCTCAGTCTCCCTTTTTCTCTATCCTGTGTTGAGAACTTTTCTAGTGATGTAACTTGACTCACAGGGAACTGGACAACGTGTGTGAAGCATATGTTACACTCAGAGGGCAATTGCCCACGGGTGAATCACCTGGCACTTTAGCACTGCCAATCCTTCTTATTTGTCACTGGGAAAGCACTCACATCTCTGCTTATTGCTTTCCCAGTCCCAAGACCTCTTAGCCAAGTTGTCCCTTCTCTCAAATGTGGATACATCATTTCACTGTCCCTACTAGAGCGCCCTGGTAGACAGAGTGTACCACATCCATGACGCTGCTGCCTTCTGAGATGTTAGATGAGTAGTGGACCACAAGACCCTTTATCCTCATATTCCTACTTAAAGTTAATTAGATCATTTCCTCCCCACACCACACCCCCCCACACACACATACCAGACTCCTACATCGGGGAGTGACAGACTCATGGCCCCTGCAATACTTCTAACTTATTTCCTAAACTCTCCACTTCCCGTGAAGTTCCTTTGTCTAGTATGAAGGGCAGAAAGACACACCTATTCTCCCTGCTAGTGGAGCTGCATCAAATCTTCTTGGTCTTAAACTGAGATATCTTTTGACTGTAGAAGCTTAAAATATAGCTTAGAATAGGATGTAGAAGCTCTTTGTTCTCATGAGTGGGGTTTTCCTTCTCTGAGCAGCAGGTGCACCCCTCCCTCATTGCCTAATAGGAAGAAGGTGGCATTACAACAGGGAAAACAAGAAAGTTGACATTAGTTAGTATTTGAACTGTTATCCCACCAGAGATTAATACTTCCTATGCCATCTTGCCATACATTTCTTGTCTTTGCAATGAGACTGGATGGGATTGTCCCAATGGGCTTTTAGCCTGAGTCTGAATCAGGCTGGAATCATAAACTTCAACCTTCATGGTATACTGTAGTTTGTCTTCATGTCAGTCTTTGAGTAGGCCAAGTGTGGTCAGCTCTGGAGAGGCTGAGACGGTCTGTGATGAAACTCATTGATATAATGTTAAACTTTTTCCCTGTTTTTTTCTGGAATGATCTTTCCTTTGTCTCAATATCTTTTTTTTTTCGAATTTTATTTATTTGCATTTTTTCCAGATGTATTAGGTATTAACTGACAAACATAACTGCATATATTTCAAGTGTGCAATGTGATGATTTGATATACATGAACTGTGAAATGATTACCACGATCAAGATAATTAACAAATCTGTCACCTAACATAGTTAACTCTCATTTTGTGGTGAGATCCTTAGTCCAATTTCTAGAAACACAGGTGCAGTCTAATGCCTGTTAGTGAAAATTGGCAGTGGCAAATTAAAACAATCATGCCTATCGCACTCTGTTTTTCATTGCCTCATGTTCCACTTTGTACTGCAAAACTGCATTCCTCAGGGCTTGGCAGAGAGAGAGAGAAAGAGAGAGAGAGAGACCCAAAAGGTCATATCCTAGGTCCCTAACATTCAGGACTAACAAACACAAGGATAAGGATAGCATTTTTTTAATGTTTTGATGGAATATATTCATCCTCTAGGCAAAGAACAAATAATTGTGAAGGGGAAAGAATCAAAACCCTCTTTGTAAGAAAACCATTTACAACAAGGTACTGCTTGAAAATTTGAAAAGAAAGTCCAATCTCACTCCTAAAATTGTTAATTAGAAGGAAGATTAATACACTCCACAGTAACTAAAACTGTTTGAACTAATTCTGAAATATCACCTAACAAGTTTTTAATGTGATGCTTTTTTTAATTCTTTTTTTTGATAGGGAAATGACATAAGCTTTTCATAATTTGTGCATGTTTAAAGTAAGAATATTTATAAGCAAAAGTAGCATTACTTCATTGATTCAGAATCAGGAATTAACGATCTCAAAGTTTGTTCTTCAATGGAAGTTTTTAAAAAATCACTTAAGTGTACCACAGTTTTCTTTTGTGAAATACATTTTTGAAATTAATAGGTCAGAAAACTTTGGAGTAATTCAAAAACTCTTCTAGTAAAATTTTATAATCTGAAGTCCAAGTTAGAGCCTTAATTCCAAACAAATACGCTTTCATTTCTTTTTAACCTGGAATTTTGCAGTCAATAATATGCAGATAGAAATATGAAAAAATTAAATTAAAAGTTTGTTATATTCAACTGTCTGAGAGGCATAAGAATTATCTGGGAAGAAAAGAGAGAAACACCAAATATTTTAGTATTGATTGCCATCATCATAAATAGTATGTTGGAATGATAGCAAATCACTCTTGCCCTGTTAGTACATATCTATATACAGGGAGAAAAAAAATAACTAGTACACAATCAATTTCTGGCAATGGCAATTCTCATTTTGATACATCTTGGAAAATCACCAAGCCAAAATAAACATCCAACTGTCCAAAAAGCACATGGATTATTAAAAATAAAACAAAGTCCCTGTGCCATATTTTGGAGCTAAATACCAATTCAGTACCTGGCCTAGAAAAAGTACTCAAAAAATATTTTTAGAAACAATGAAAGAAAATGCTCATTGGTCTACGTATTGGTCAGACTGGTATATCGGTGAATGATAACACTGGGTTCAAAGATCAACACTATCTCATTTCACAAGAGAGATATGCAAAAAAATTACAATGCACTGTATTAAATGGAACAATAATGTCACATCAAGTTTCATGGAAATATAATAAAGGATAAGTAATTCTGCCTCCACAGTTTGCCGAAGTAGCCACAGAATGAGTAATATTTGAGCTAGTTTTTGATGCATGAGTAGAATGTAGGTAGATGGAGAAGAGCAAGAAAGGATCTCCCAGGAAGAAGGGTCAGCATGTACAAAGCCTTAGCATTAAAAATATCTCTATTTGGGCTTCCCTGGTGGCGCAGTGGTTGAGAGTCTGCCTGCCGAAGCAGGGGACATGGGTTCGCGCCCCGGTCCGGGAAGATCCCACATGCCACGGAGCGGCTTGGCCCGTGAGCCATGGCCGCTGAGCCTGCGCGACCGGAGCCTGTGCTCCGCAACGGGAGAGGCCACAACAGTGAGAGGCCCGCGTACCGCAAAACAAACAAACAAACAAATCTCTATTGAAAGCACAGTGAGGAGTTCAGTAGGGCAGGTTTAGGCGTGTATGTGTGAGAAAGCAGCACAAAATGTGGCTTGGGAGTCAGGTCCAGGCTAGCTTGTGAAAACATTTTTAAGACATTCTAGGATTTTGAACATTTTCCTATAGTCTCGGGAAACTACTGAAGTTATTTAAGCAGAAACAAAGTATTTTTGAATTTGAGTTTTATAAAGTTTGCTTTGCTGGTAGAATGTTAAAAGGCTCAGTTACATACAGAGGACCAAATTAGCCTCTCAGGAAAGAAATGCTGAGAATCCACAAAGAATTCAAATACAGCTAACAAGTGCTCAACACTCTCCCCAAGTGCTTTGCCCTCAATAAATATAGAATTCACTAAATGAAGGAACAGATGAATGCATGTCTATCAGAGTTTGCTTTGATATCAATTTTAAACACGGCAAATACAGTTTTAGTGAAAGAGAACTGAGGTTGCAATGGGCTGATTAACAGATATTCTACAATATATCTTAACCACTTACTTTTCAGAGAGTTTTTTTTATCAGTTTTAGTTGTATATGGGCTCACAAAAATATTAAAATCAAATATAAAGTAGTAAGCTATGCTGCCGATTGTATTGTACTACATAGTAGTATATTATACTGTTTTTATAATTACAAGGTGTTATACAATATAAAATATATTGTATATATAATGTATATAATCTCTAAATATACAAGGAGAATTAGATAATTATCAGTTTTCTTTTCATACTGTTTTCTTTCTCATAATTAACTAAAAATTCTAATTTCTTAGAAACCTTGATTATTTCATATTTTATAAAAAGTATTTAGAGATAAATGCTATTTCCCCAGAAGAGTTCCAATAAGACATGATTTTAAAAGTTTCCTTGAAGAGGTTGTTAGAATTTAGATGTTTATAGCTCAAAGATAGATGGATTGCTAAGCAACTTTGTGGTAAGTCACCATATCTCTGAGGGTCTACATCTTCAATATGAGAGATGAAGTAAGCACTGGGGTTCCCTACCTACCATCCACTCCCCAGTCTGCTGGTAATAACCAACCTCAGCTTGCTTGTTCACATGTCCCATGAGGAACTTGCATGCTTCAGGGAAAGCTGACTCCATCCTGGATCTAGAAGTGAGGCAGGCAGCTCCGGCATACACCAACCTGGACAAGCCCATCCACTGGCCATTGGTACTGGAGGCTGTATGACCTAATTTCTCTCTATGAGACTAGAAGAGGTATTTGCAGGGGCTTCTATAGTAGAAACTTTCTCTTCTGGGAAACAACTGGAGACAATGTCTCTTCCCTTTTGGGTGATGGCACCTAGAACAACCATAGTCAACTCCCTACCAGTTCCTCCATGTAGCTGATGATGAGGCTGACATCTTGAGAAAGGCAGAACCATGAAAATCACAGGGAACCAAACCAGAGCAAGATAGGCTGTTCTAGAGTCTTATATATCTCTGGGGATATTGGTTACATGAGCCAATAAATCCTCTACATAGTTTAAGCCATTGTGAAATGGGTTTTCTGTAACCTACAATGAAAGGATCCCCAGGGGTATAAGTTGTTAACATAGAAATGACTATAAAGACATCACAAAGGAGCAGCTAATGTGGAGACACTGCCTGGGCTGACTCTCAGCTCTATATCCTCTAGCTATGTGACCTTAGGGAATCACATAGACTTGCTGTGCCTCAGTTTCATCATCTGTAAAATACGGATAATAATATATACCTCACAATGTTATGAGTTAGTAACCATAAATTAATAAAAATGAGTTAATGTATATGAAGTATTTAGTATAGTGCCTAATGCATTGTCGATGTCTCAATAAGAGGTAGCCTTTATTAAAGTCATTCTAGTCTTAAAGAATCTGTGGTTCAATTATTTATAATTACGGTATCTAATGTTATCTATGTTATCTACTCCTCAAGCCCTCAGCCACTCCCAAATTTTCATGCCTTATCTCTCTCTCTGACCCTTTGCCTTATGACTTACGAAAACCCACTGCACCTACCGGAAACAATAATAGTGATTAAAGGCTCCCTACCCATAAATTCAAATGCTTAGTTGTTTTAATAATACTAGCTTACGCTTACATATACCTCCTTCCATAATGACACTTGTTAAAACCAATATCAGTCTTGCTATATACCTCTCACTACTCATGCAAGGTCAGGTCCCATGGCTGGGAGTTTCACCAGTCTCTGTCCTGCTTACTCCTAGCTTATTCCCTTCCCTTACTACTAGAGTTGTTGAAGGTCTAACATGTTTTACACATACCCGAGCTTTTCTGAAATATTAGAATCAAGGACAAAGGCTTGTGGCTATCTTACAGATTTTTTAAATTCTTGTAGTATTTCATTTTAGTTATGACCTGCATTCTTCTTAATTTCTCCTATAACTAATAGTATTATAGCAAAATTCTAGTTCACTTTTGTTAAGTATGGACAAACTTAACAAAACTTACTTAACAAACTTCCCATTTTATAGACACATCATTTATAGAGAAAATAAACATCCAAAGAACTATCTGTAAATAAATGCAGGTTTGGTAACCACAAATAGTGCTACAATACTCTTATTTTAATTGAAGTATAGTTGATTTACAATATTATATTAGTTTCAGGTGTAAGCATAGTGATTCAATATTTTTATAGATTATATTCCATTTAAAGTTATTACAAAATAATGGCTATATTTCTCTGTGCTATATAATATATCCTCATTGCTTATCTATATTATACATAGTAGTTTGTATTTCTTAATCCTATATCCCTATCTTACAAAATTTTTTAGATGCTTGTGAATGATTTTTGTTTTGGCTCTTAAGCCTGAATTGTCCAATATGGAAACCACTAGCAATACATTGTTATATCAATTTTTATTAATTAAAATTAAATAAATTAAAGATTCAATTCCTCAGTTACCATAGCTACATCGTAGGTGCTCAACAGCTACTAGGCACATGTGACTAGAGTAATAAGCAGCATTATACAGAATGATGTCTCCATCACCACAGAAAGTTATACTGGACAACCTGGACCTAGATGGTGCTAATAATGGTGAAATATATCTGTAAGAGAGAATAATATGCTAACGACCAGACTAAAGTCTTTTAAGTTGTTAAATCCTGTCTTCCTTGTCTTATGAGTAAAATAAGATAGGTAAATGCTTCACTTTCTTGTTCTTTCTTATCACACAAATAACAAATATTATTGACAAAGTTAAAATACAAAGAAGTAAAAAGAAAAGGAAGTAATTCACAAATCACTCTAAATTGGGTGATGCTTTGATATAGAAATTCATTTCTAAATAGAGTAATGATTGACTCTTCTACTTTTCTGTTTAAGGCACTTTTTCCCTTGACTTTTTCAGTAGGTAATAAATTGACCTGCAGTGAACCTCACAAAAATCTAGTACAACGTTACATATTAATATGCTCATTTGTTAAGTAATTACAAAAAATTCCTTCAAATTAAAAAAAAAAGTTTGCAGAAACACAGGTGCTCCATCCAGGGGGGGAAAATGTAACACTTTAATGAGGAGTAACTAATTTCAACTATTAGGAAATGCAGGGAATCCCATCCTTTAACAAAAATATTTTCACATTCCCTTTGAAGAGCAGAGTGGTAAAATGCTGAGGAAATGAGGCCTTCCTGTTTCTGCCACATGTATATAATTATCCAGCTGCATCTCCAAAATAAGTATGGCTGGGAAGTTCTTTCAAAGAGCTCCTCGCAGCTGAATACCAAAGGAAATTTGCATGTTTCTAAAACTATTGTTCTTGTGGTTCATGATGGAATTATGAGGGCTCTCCTGTTTTTGTCTCTAAATAAAAATAAGTAGAGTTAAGTGATTTGAACCTACAGGATCTCGTTGCAGATTTTCCTCTTTTATAAGATGGCTACGGAATAAGCAAAGAACATTTTGATGGGGACAAGTTCACTTCATTTACCAAGTGACCAAAGGCCAGGCCACTATAAAAACTTTGTTCTACTTGTATTTCTAACTATTCAGATTTTTTTAGTGTTTTATAAAAGCTTATTAAGTGCTCTTTATTAATATCTTTCTGAACCTTTTAGAGCTTTTTTCTTCTATTCATATCTAAGAAAAAGTATGTCACAATAATTATGTCATGCTTTCCTTTTCTGGGCAAAATATATTTTACAGATGTTACTCTTTTATTACAAATATTCATCTAAATGAGCTTTAAGTGGTCATTCCTGTCTATTCTGTTTCCAAAGAAGGCTGATGAAGCCTGAGCTGGTGACACCACCAAGACACATTTAATGGTAGCAAGAGGGGCATAGTATTTGAGAGATAAAAAACAGAGCAAGAAAGTGGTTCTATGCTCCAGCTTCAGCACTGTGGTCACCATGCTTCCTCTCTTGGATGGATCGTTTCATTAAGAAAGGGAACTTTTACCCCAACATTAAATTTAAGAGTCCAAAACCACTAGGACATTTTTCATATAATGTTACTGAGAACAAGGAAGGGTAATGGTGGAGGAGCAATCAATAAATAAATAGAATCAATACATGCTAATAAAAAAGATGAAATCTTCTAAATGAAAAGAAATTAATTTAGCCAAGAAATTCTTTTATGTAAAAGAAAGAAGTTTAAAACATAGAAATGTGTATTTGGTAGGAGATATTAAAATGTTAATCATCTTTAAATAGAAAATAAAAGACAAACAAAACATTATACTGTTAAAAGAGTTTAAAATAGGCTGGAGAGTGATATGGGTCAGAATTAGAATGATGCTCTGTGATCTAGAAGCTGGTAATTTGAAAGGAAATTTGGCATCTGAGAGAGGTGAAAAAGGGAAGGGAATATAAATATTTTCCACAAACAGTCCTAGATCAGGAATTTATGTGACTAAGGAACGATACATAACTGAATTTTTTTTACGTGAGTTTAAAAAGATGTGACTAATTTCCGTGTAATCCTTTTGTACTGTATTTCTGTTCATAAAAGTAAAACAATGTCATCTCCAAGTTTTGATAGCAGAAAGTTTCCCACGGGGAATATAAAATATATATATTCTTTCACTTCCTTTATTCTTCCACAATTAAATCCTGGCTTCACTTCCCACCTATTATGGGACTGTGAGCAAGTTATGTAGCCTCTCTGTCTTGGCTTCCCCACACGTAAAATGGAGAGACTAACAGCACATATGACATGAAGTTGTTATAATGGTTCAACGAGATAATGCAGATAAAGTGCTGAGCACAGTGCCTAGAATATAGTTAAGCCATGCAAAGTATCACTGGCTTTAAGTTTACAGAGAGATTTCACAGGAACAAGCAGTGATCTACATAGTTGATCAACCCGTGAAAGGAAAAAATAGCAAATGTGACAGAAGACGGTAAACATCCGTGTCCATCGAGGTATGGCTCTAGTTGGCAATGGATTCTACACCTGTGGATTTCAGATGACCAACTGAACAAATATAATTCCTAGTAAGTATACTTGTCTGCTCACAGAGCAGCACTTTGTTGAACAGTGTTAAACAACAGAACTTTCTCTAATAATGGAAATGTTCTATTCTTCTGTGTCCAATAAAGTAGCCTCTAGCCACGTGGCTATTGAGTAATTGGAATGTGGGTAGTATAAGTGAGGAACTGGACTCTCATTTTACTTTTTAAAAATTTAAGTAGCCACATGTGCTATGGCTACTGTTTTAGATAGCACACCTATAGAACAATATAAATAAACAGCATACTGAAGTCACATATTTAAAACAAACTTCTTTCATCATTCTGCATTACTCTAAAAATAATAATATTTTTTAGAGGTGAGTTCAAGTACTTTGCATCACTCTTAAATTACAGCATGTTACAACACCCAGCACAGATATAGGTTAATGTTTAAATCAACTAATCCTAAAATGTAGTATAGCTACACTTCTTAGATCTATAGCTGCAGACCATTTTTGAAGGATTTAGTACTTATAAAAGAGAAAAATTGAACACATAGAATTTACTATTTACTTGCTGAGATACAATGCTAATTACAGAAGCAAGTTAACTACTCTAGCTCTATGTATGATAATACAAATTGAGGATTCCCTTTCTGGTAATGGCTGAGGAGCTCCTATTGGATCAATCCTACTGCAGATAACAACTATACACTCTGGACAAAACACAGAAAATAACTGCTTGAAAATACCGATAAACAGGCCAAAGCAGGCAGAATCTGGATGTGGGGGAGAATCTACACAAAGAAGACATCAGCACTAGGTGGATTTCCCATTTTTTATAGCCTTTTATCTGAGGGGAGGACCCAGTGTGGCTCAGTGTTGGATGTCTAGAACTCTGATAGATTCCGATGGTCTTTCTGGTGTAAAGAATGAGAGAACAGAGTTCAGGTAACCACAGCAGCTGGAAAGTGGTGGTAAGCCCTGAAAAGGAGAGAGTAAGAGAGGGGCAGCTCCAAATCCTGTTCATAAACTCTACCCAAATTTCTGGCTGAACCCTGTACTATATAAACACAGGGCAGACTGCAAGCAGCCCAGTTAGGGCTAAATAGAAAGACTAAATAGATACTTTAGCTGTTACCCATTATAGGGGAGACAGGGCTGGAAGTATGAATCTAGACAAGTTTATTGCCTGCTAAAACCGAAAAATGAACACTCTTCTGAGGAATATAAGAAAATCTCAGAGTCTCTAGAACACAGCTTCTGTAAAGTCCAGGATGCAATCCCAAACTCCTAGATTTATTTATAACAGAAAAACATGACCCATGCTCAAGAAAAATGGCAGTCAATGGGAAGAGACTGAGATGACCCAGATATTGGAGTCAGCAGATAAGTATTTTAAAGCAAGTATTGTAACTATGCTCAATAAAAGAAAATATGTTCATGATGAATGAACAAATGTAACAAATTTCATCTGAGAAACAGAAACTATAAAAATGTATCAAATGAAAATTCTAGGAGTGAAAACTACATATCTAAAATAACACTTCCAGCAGATTAGAGATGACAGATTAACTTTAATATTCATTTAATACTTCTAAATTACAGAAGTCAGTGAACTTTAATATAAAATAACAGAAATTCTCTAATCTGAAGAAAAGGAAAAATATCTTAACAGAGCCTTAAGAATCTGTGGGAGAATAGCAAAGATCTCCTCTCTGTGTGTGTGTGTGTGTGTGTGTGTGTGTGTGTGTGTGTGTGTATTTGTAATCCCAGAAGGGAAGGGAGAAAGATAATGGGGCAGAAAAAATATTTAAAGAAGTAATGACAAAATATCCCAAATTTTGTCAAAGATATAAATTTAAAGATTTCAGAAATTCAGCAAATATCAAGCAAGATATATACACAAAAAACTAAAAAATGAAAAAAAACTAATAAAATATAGTAAAATAGATTTCATAGTACATGTATTATGCCACATACATTCACACACATCACATCATGTATCATTCGGTGATATATATATTGTCACACTGTGTATGTACTGTCACATATGTTGTATTGCAGGGCTCCCCAACCCCTGGGCCGAGGACTGGTGGTGGTCCGCAGCCTGTTAGGAAGCGGGCCGCACAGCAGGAGGTGAGCAGCGGTTAAGCAAGCGAAGCTTCATCTGCATTTACAGCCTCCCCATCGCTCTCATTACGCCTGAACCACCCTCCCCACCCCACCCCAGTCCGTGAAAAAACTGTCTTCCACGAAACCGGTTCCTGGTGCCAAAATGGCTGGGGACCGATGTTTTATTGTACTAGCTCTGCCTTCCAAACCAAGCTGTGTGTTTCCCAAGGTAAGGGATTTTATTTGTGTTTCTACTTTAGTTCGTGGTACATGGTACAGGATAAACATGCATGAATTGATGAATAAAGTGTCTTGACAAGTTACAAAGAAATTTAGTGGTAGAACCAGAATTAAATTGAGTTTTTAGTATTTGTCCTGCCTCTACCTCATCTTCTCTCCTTTACCTGGTTAAGGATACAAAAACTTCCCTCTTAGACATTTAGAGATTTGTTTACTATGTCAAGTGAAGGTTAAACAGGTTTTATGAAACTAATGTACATGTTAATTCACTGAAGTCAGCTTTAAAAAAAGAGGGATTTAGATATAAATAAGCTATATACAAACTTGACCTCCTAAGTGGGGGAAAAGTTAAAGTTGGACTTAATATTTCTGCCTAGTGCAAGTAATCCCCAAAATAAAAATCATGTCCATAAAGTGAAACAGGAAAAGTTCCTAATATTGAAAAGCTATCCTTAGAATGTATTTTAGGTCCTCAAAAAACTTAAGGGGTATTTCTGTGTGCTCAGACAGATTAATACTTTCAAATAATTATTGTTACTAAGAATAAAAATAACTAACAATTAATGTGTATGTAATAAGTGTGGGCATTTTGCTATGTTTTACATGTATTATTTTATTTTAGACTCTTGGTGGCTCTCTAAGGTAAATACTGTTATTATTCCCATTTCACAAGCTTCAAGGGAGTAAATCAAGTGTCTAAGGTCACCCAGTCAGTAAGACGATGAGCCAGGACTGGCACCCACTGCCTGCTCTCCAAGCCAGGCCCCTTCACCACCAAGCTGCACTGCCTCTCTTTTCTTGAAGTCAGCTTTCCAAAAGATCACCTTCAGTCCAGGATAAAGCTGGTACATCAAGACATGCCCCGAAGCTCACAAAGTGGTAATGAAAATATCCAAGAAGATTGTACTATTAGAGGTCAGTAAGAAAACAGGGAGACGTAAATCTGACATACTTAAAAAAAATGAATCATGCAGACATTGCCTTTATTGTAGGCAATGTGTTTCAGGCTAGCTGAATTTTGTGAAACAAAATTACTGGGACTTTAAATTGTGTATAGACTGTAGTTACGTTGCTCTCTTGGTTTTAATTTATGAGTATATTTTATTTGGAATCACAATTGTTTTCATAATACAGCAATAACAAATCTGTCACTCTGAATAAACAGGAATATATGTTTATGTTGTATAGTAACTTGTTCCAAGGAGTTATTGAAACTCTAATCCAGACTTCACAAAAGGCAGAGGCAAGAGGAAAGCATTTTAGTATCTTATCCTGCAGTGCAGATAAAGATATCTAAACGGGTAGTTGCCTGCCAGGTGTATTATAAACTGTAGTTGGAGAAGAATGAAGACTCAAAATATCATGCCAATAGTTTAAAAGAAAGGATCTTTGTTTTCAATATATTTGAAGAATGTCAAAGTAAGTAAATAGACAATTAAAATTGATGGTCAGCTTTTTAGGCTTCATTAAATTTTCCAAAGTGTGGATTTGCTTTTCCAATTTGCTTTCTCAGAGTGTTTTGGATTAGAACATTTTTCTTCAAAATTTAAAGGAATAATGAAACATTAGACTGCAGAAGTAAAAAGAAAATATGGATAAAATGTTGTTCCAATAGTATATTACTGGAAATATGAACATCTAGCTAAATTATTGCTGGTACAACACTTCGTTGCATATGTATCAGTAAAAAAATTCAAGTAAAAAAGTAGCTTCTGGTGCAAAATGGTAGACTGAGCTCATTTGTTTATCCTCTTTCCTTCTCTAGATCTTATTAAAAGTAAAGAAATAAATAAAGAAGGCATTAAACGAAAAGAACACAAAAACAGAGAAAACCAGAGACAAACCATCAGCAAATAAGAGTTTTCAATGAATTTTCAGGAGACAAAAAGTAAAATGAGATGGGATAACTAGTAGAGTTGGCCAGAAAAAAAAAATCACAGCCCAGAATATGTTGATTTTCAAATCAGCCTGAATATACATCAGAAAGGTGTTAATTATGGGTGCGGAACAGAATACAAATGCTGAAAGGTATAAATAATGTAATTTGGGAGACAGAAATAAGGAAGAGAGTTTAAATCAAGGGTAGGGGCACTAATGTTCTTTTATAAAGTGAGGAGTCTAGAGATACTGTCTGTAATTGGTAGAAAACACAAACAACCAACAGAAGTCATAAACAGTGCTGTAACAAAAAACTGGAAGGTGGTAGTGATGGTGGTGGAGGTGGAGAGGGGATTACCTAGGCTAATTGTCATCTATCAGAAAGTCAATGAATAATGTCTACATGGAAAATTAGGAGATAGTGACATAGTATACACAGTATACATATATATGAAGTTAACTAGGAAAGAAGTTTAAGATGGGAACACTTAAGAGAGAAGAAAACACTTGCCTCTGGAAAACAGAATTCCGTGTAGGAAAAGATGGGTCAGGGGGCTGATTCTTTTAACCATAAATTCTTCTATATGTTATTTTTAAACATGGACATGTATTATGTTTATAAGATTTTTCAATGTATGTAAGAAAAAATAAAATGCTGTGAATATCTATATGTTCAGCTTATCAATTTAAGCCTGATATGCAAGGTGGAAAAGCAAGGCAAATGCATTAAAAATTCAGAATCTTCAAATGCTGCATTAAAGAGTGTAGAAGCTCCTGTTTAGGACTAAGTGTTATGACATAATGATGTCTGTTTCTATTCTGGCCAATAAAGCCTGGCAGCTTGTCAACTATTATCCTGTTAAAAGGTCTGGAGTGGAAGAATTAATTAAATGTGTTTTTCATAAAAGATTTGCCAACAAGACCAGAGAGGGGCTCCACCGGCAATTCCATTTCACAGTCTTTGCCTTCTTTGGGCAATATAGACGATGCCAGTGGGCTACCATATGGCCTCTAAAATCTTTTCCTTCTCTCCCCTGGGTACAAATCACTACAGTGTAGGAACACTCTGGATAATTCTGTGGTTCAATTATTAGTACTATTCTTAGACATGTTTAGAATTGTAACAGCAAAAATAGCTTGATTTTTCAGAACATGGCAGCTTTACCATATAGCATCTACTAATTTCAGAGAAAATGGTTTTTATAGATTCAAAAAGTTAGAAAAGTTCCAATGATGCATGGATTTAATTGGTTAATTATTGCTAATTTGAATTAATGAAAAATATATATAAACACACACACCCCACCACCATGACCACCACCACCACCGAAGCAAATATCTGTGTTGTTCAATTTTGTTCCCAAGAGAAATGATAATACCTAAGGCAATGGAGATTGCAATAGCCTGTCAGGATCCTAGGTAAGCACTCTGGGCCTGACAGCTTGTGTCACTGGGTTGATATATTAGGAGACAACATGTGATTCTCTAGTTCTTGTCTTCCCCTGTTTTATGAACGTGGAAACCATATGTCTCCAATGCAGTTACAATATGGCAGCTTTAGTCCCTGAGTATATGTCTGACGCAGAGCCCTTACTACCTATTTTAAGTGTACCATGACTGAGAAGTAACCCTTTGATGTGTTAAGCCACTGACATTTTGAGACCTAGCATAATTTAGATTATCCTAAGGTAGATGTTAAAAAGACATCTCAATCTTAATGTAATTAAACTGAATTTTTTTGATGTTCCTCCTTAAAACTTACTCCACCTGCAGCTTCCCTATGTGAGCTGATGTCAGTTCCATCATTCCTGTTGCTCAGGTCAAATTATTTGAACAACCCTGACCTCTTCACTTCCTCTCACATCCTACATCCAGTCTATTAGGAGATGCTGTTGGCTCTGCCTTGAGAACATATCTACAATTCAAGCACTTCATCCCACTTCCTGTCGTGGCATCTTAGGTGGTTTTCTTTTTTTGAAATTTGTACCAAAGTTTAATAAAATGCTCAATTCTTCAAAACAGCCGCAGGCTTTTCAGCTTTGGACACTCAGGTTACACAAAAACCTTGTGGGACTAATTCAACCAGAATCTTCACTAGCACCCTAGGTTGATGTTGGCCTGTTGGCCAACATCATCTCTCTCAGATCCAATAGCCTCCTGATAGTCTCCTTTCATCTACTCTTGCCCTATAATATACTCTCAAGACAGTCGTCAGAATAATCCTTTTAAAATACAATTCAAATCATATCACTCCTCATTAAATCCTCCCAAGTCTTCTCATCTCCCCCTAGAATCAAAGCAAAATCTTTACCATGGCCTACAATACTTTGTATAATCAACCTGTACCCCAGTCCTCCTTATCTCTCTGATTTCTACTACTCTCCCCCTCACTCCATTTTAGTCACACTGGTCTTCTTGTTCTGCCAACTCACCAAACATGCCGTAGGGCCTTTGCCCTAGTGAGTCTCTTAGCCTGGAATGTTCCCTGATGGTTGCCTCCTTTATGACTTTTGAATTTTTTCTCAGATGCCATCTTCCTTTTTTTTTTCTTTTTTTTTTTGCGGTACTCGGGCCTCTCACTGTTGTGGCCTCTCCCGTTGCGGAGCACAGGCTCCGGACGCGCAGGCTCAGCGGCCATGGCTCACAGGCCCAGCTGCTCTGCGGCATGTGGGATCCTCCCGGACCGGGGCACAAACCCGTGTCCCCTGCATCGGCAGGCCGACTCTCAACCACTGCGCCACCAGGGAAGCCCTGCCATCTTCTTAATGAAGCTTACTCTGATAATTCTATTTTAAGTTGCAAGGAACCCACCCCTTCCACCAGGAACTTCCTGCCTTTACACTCTATTTTTTCTACTGCTTCCCATCTTCTAGCCTGTTATATGATTTATTTATTGTGTTTATTGTGTACACCCTTACTCATTTGTTTCTCTTCTGTTATGTAACATAAATGCCTGGAACAGTATATGTCCCATAATAAAAGCTAAATAAATATTTACTGGATTAACCTAGCGTGGGTGAGGCAGACATGTTTTTATATTTCATAAGTAAAAATACAAACTCAGAGACAATGTAGCAACTTGCCCCAAATCACTCCAGTTAATAAGTGTATCCCCCCACAAAAAAAGACATAAAAGCACAATTTCCCAGAATCACAGAGGTAAGTGTCTATGTTCTCTAAATTCACTGGATAGTTTAAATCTTGTAGTTTCATCCCAATACTGAGTATGAACCTACCTAATTGGCTTGTTTATACTCTGGATTAATATGCCAGAATGACACTGGCTTTAACAATTAAATTTATCAGAGGATTTTATGTAGATAGAAAACAGTTTCAAGACAAAACTAGTATAGTAGATGCATTAAATAAATTTATGTATCTATTTCTTGTACCATAATACAAATTGCTCATTTGGGGGAAAGCTACAATTGGCTCATGATCTAACTTTCTACTCATCAAAGTTTTCACAAGGGATGGAAATCATAAACAAGTTCATATTAGTCATTAGTGATCTGTGCTCATAAACCACATGTGAAGATCATACCTCTGTTAAGATTTTGCTTTTATGATGCCTTTCTTATATCCAAGATTAAAGAAAAAAGCAAAAGAAGATTTTAAATATGTTGGCCATATGCAAAATGTTTTTCAAATTGCTCATTAAAATTTTTCTTCACCCATATGAAAAAACACTTGATTTAATTAACTTCATACAGTTTTTGTTAGGCAAAATTAAAAATAAGGAAAAAATATTGTCTCTAACCAAAATTAAGCCAATAATAGCAAACAATAAAAATAACATACCAAAACCAAATATCTGAAGTCTAAGAGGATAGAAAAACCAAAAGCTGCATTGGCTTTTTTGGCAAGACATGAGCATTACCCCCTAAAAGTTCAGTAAAAACTGCATAAATATAAACAAGTACCAAAGTCTAACTATTACACATGTAAGAAGTTGTTTTGTATACCTTTGCATTTGCATTTCTAATAATGACGTATATTGGATCCATGAAATTCTGGATTTGGTGGGAAGGGAGGCACAGTATAACATTCTAGAGGTTCCAAAGCTGGCTTCCTATAATGTTTATGTTCTATAATAGCTCTGTGTCTGTACTCTTATACTTTTAGTCTTGGCATAAACTTGACTCATACTTATTAAGTCACATCTTTGAGCCAAACTCTTCATGAGACATCATTAAGCCTTTGCCTCAAAAATGTCAACCTTTTGTGGAAACATGTATAGAAAAAAGAAATTAACTGCAGAGCAAGGTAGTGCAAGCTTAAAGGGGCATTCAGAGCATAAATGAAGAATGGATTATTTCTAACTTCAGGACCAGGGTAAGGAATTAGGAATGAAAAGACTTTTGAGCTAAAACGATTGTTTAATTTCAATCATTAGCATTTCATCAAATGCAGCCTAATTTTCGAGGTGAATATAATTAAGAGGAGTTTTCCTTTAGGGTCATGGGACTTTTTGCCTCAAACAAACTGAAATAGATTTAGAGCCAAATAAATGTGAATACCCTGACAAGTTTTTTTTTCAATATGTAATTACTGGCCCATACAATATTGGAAATAAGATGGTTCCCACCATCTTAGCTGTGCTAAACTAGGTGTGAAACTCTCAGTTATGCTACTGTTGGGGAAATGTTGACTAGGGTTACTGCACAGAAGTTGTTTTTCATTTTGCTAAATTACGTAGAATTCATTTTCAGCTCAAGCCCATTTTGGACATTTCTTTAACAGGGGACAGATCTTGAAGAATTTGGAGATTGTACCAAAGAGTTCATGTTTTATTCTAAAGGCAAAAAAAGGACATTAAATAATTTTAAGCAGAAAAGTAAATTTGCTTTTCAGGAAGATCAAACTAGTGGCAGTGTGAAGGACAGGTTGGCAGTGGCAAAAGAGGCCAATTGGAGGCTGGTTTCAGTAATCCAGGAGAGAAATGGCGAGTATCTGGAGGCAATGACAGAGAAGATTCAAAAGAGGAGGTGAACTTGAGGGATTTTCAAGATATAGGATTGGCAAGACTTGGTTATGGATCAAAAATAGAGAATTACAGAGGGGGAGAACCACTTTTTTTGGATAAAATAATGTATGTAAATAAATAAAATGTATGGAGCTGTCAATAACAGAAAATACTGAGAATGAGATGGTAGGGTCTGATGAAAGGGAGGGAAACATTTAAGTTAAACTATTTGTGTAACAACCCATGTGAAAATATCTTGTATCAGATATGAAGGTCATTATGTATAATACAACTAAAGAAATCCTAGATCAAGAGCACAGGGAGCAGGGTGAGATATGGAAAGTGAAGAATTAATTCTTAATGTAAATTTTGAGCAAGTACCTTGAAAGAGATTGTGGATTTTCTGCAACTGGCAATAAGGAAAGATAAAATCAATAAGGAAGCAACATCCCAACATTAAACACTTGGGGTGGGAGGTGCGGGAAGCATAGAATCCACAGAAGCTATAAATTGTAATAGAAAATGGCAGAATCTGGGACAGATCAGCATTGTATTGGGCAAAATAAGATAGCGGATGTCACAATAAACAAACTGTGATATCTCAGTCTCAAAAATTTTCAACAAATATGAGCCAACCAGATGCAGCAAAATAACGATATTACATTAAGACCAAGTTACTTTTGTCCGGAAATGCAACGTTGACTCAAAATTCAAAGATCAATTAATGTAAATAACCACACTAACAGAATAAAGAAAAAAGTCATATGATTATTCCAATAGATGAAGAAAAAGCATTTGGCAAAAATTAAACACCATTCATGATTAAAAACTCTCAGCAAACTACTGGAAAAGAATAAAGCTGAAGGACTTACATAACCTGATCTCAAGACTTAAAGCTACATTACTTGAGACAGTGAAGTATGAGGATATACTATAGAGCAATGGAACAGAATAGTGTCCAGAGAGAGACCACACATAGATAAGCAATTATTTTTTAATAAAGTCACCAAGATAATTCAATGGGAAAGGAAATTCTTTTCAACAAATGTTGTTAAACAGTTGCATTTGGGCATGAAAAAATATGAACCTCAGTGCTTATTTCACATAAACAACAATTAACTTGAGATGGATCACAGACTTAAACATAAAAGCTAAAGCTATGAAACTTCTAGGAGAAAATATATGAGAATATATTCAGAATATATTTGGGGTAAACAAAGATTTCTTAGGAAGGATACAAAAGACATGAACCATGAAAGTTGATAAACTGGATAAAATTTAAAACTTCTGCTCTCTGAAAGCTATGATTAAGAAAAAGAAATGACAAGCCATAGACTAGAAGAACATATTCACAATACAAATATGACAAGGGACTTGTGTCAAGAAACTCAGTTTAAAAAGTGACAAGTGCTGAGCAGATATTTTACCAAAATAGGTTATGAATTGTGAATAAGGACATAAAAATGTTCAAAATAATTAGTCATCAGGAAAATACAAAACCACAATGAGATACCACTACTCACCCACTAGAATGGCTAAAATTTAAAAGACACAATGCCACGTATTGGTGAGTGTGTGGAGCAACTGGAACTTTTGTACATTGTTTCTGGAAGTGACAAATGGTCCAAATAAGCAGTTTGGCATTTTCATATAAAACTAAACATCTATTTACCACACATCCTTACAATTCATTCCTATGTATTTATATTAGAAAAATGAGGGACTTCCCTGGGAGTCCAGTAGTTAAGACTTCACCTT
The DNA here is from genome assembly GCF_964270905.1 of Leucopleurus acutus. Taxonomy (NCBI): domain Eukaryota; kingdom Metazoa; phylum Chordata; class Mammalia; order Artiodactyla; family Delphinidae; genus Leucopleurus; species Leucopleurus acutus. The sequence goes on from NC_139144.1 coordinate 75,841,851, forward strand.
CCAATGCAGGGGGTGTGGGTTCAATCCCTGATCAGGGATCTAAGATCCCACATGCCTCACAGCCAAAAAGCCAAAACATAAAACAGAAGCAATATTGTAACAAATTCAATAAAGACTTCAAAAAAATGTAAACACATTTAAAAAAAAAGAAAAATGAAAACATATATCCCCAAAATAGGATTTGTACATGAGAGCTCATAGAAATTTTATGCATAACAATCAAATACTGGAAATAACCTGGATTTCCATCAATAAGTGAATGGATAAACAAATTGTGGTATATTCATGCAATGGCATACTTCTGGGATATGATACAGTTTCCAGGAGCACCTCTGTAAGTTCAGCCTTATTTATTAAATATCTTTCCCACTAGAGTGGGAACAATAAAATATGCTGTGCTTCAAATGATTTAAAAGGAATTTCCATTTTGGTGCTTACAAATTATTTGACGTGTTCCCTATTTACTTAAGTCTGACCCCAAAGTTTTACTCCAATACGATAGTCTTCTAAATACTTTGCTAAACAATAAATCAAGGAATCAGATAATGTGGTATATATGACCACACCCTCATGTTGCTATGAATATTTTAAGTATTTTAAATAGCTCTTGATTTTCATTACAGTCAGGAACACTGTGGAGATTTCTAGATTTATGCATTATTTTTACTTATGTAACACAGACGGTTTTCCTCATGTTCTCTTTTTCAATACTTAAGAAAACAACCCTACGTGTCCAAAAACTTTAGAAGCAATGTACATTTTAATGAATATTTCTAAAACAGAGAGACACAAATTCACTCAAATATTACTTGTCAACACGTGTCTCTTTTCCCATGCTCTTCAGCTGTCAGCAGCTAGTACTTCTCTCAGCCTCAATTCCCCACCCTCCCCAGTCACCTGATCTCCCTTTCTATCCATTCATTTCTCCCACCAGTCACTCCATCTCCATTCTGGTCTCATTTTCTTTGATAATTTTCTCTATCAGCCTCCCTCATACAGAATCATTTTACTCCCACTCACCCTCAATCCTGAACTTGAGTATCTCACCCTCTACCTAATACTGCACATTAGCTGGATCTTTCACTGACCAATACCTCTGGATTTGGAATTTTTTCCTACTTATAAAGAAGCCAAAACCATTGTTGCAGTATGGAGCTATCATTTCCTTCCTTCCTCCCTCCCTTCAATAAGTAATATAGTATAAAAGAAATAAAATATGTGCTATGTGCCTTCATAGATGAGACATGCCTATATAAGTCTAAAGAATTCTAAAACAGTTTGTTTACAAAGGACATCTAAAGGAGAAAAAATGGACTAATTAGAGTCTTGTTTCTGCTGTACTATGAAAAATAACTTGTTATTTAAGACCTTGTGTTTTACTGGAGAATTTTTTTAAGTATTGACTGAGATTGAGTTTTTGATAGGCAAATCAATTGTACAAGTCAAACATAGCTATTCAATTTAAGTGCATTTTTCTTAAAACCATAGAGCAATGCTTATAATCAGGCTTCATAGACCTTGAGTCAAACCAGCAAATAATTCTAGTTCACAACAGAAATGCCCATAGACACCAAATAATAAATTTTCTAAAAGCACTATTTTATATATGTTTATGATATAATTGCCTATAAAAAACTAAAGCAAACAAAACATAATAAACTACAAAATAGATACTAGGAATAGAGGAGATGCTAACTATAGGTTAGAAATATTTTCTTGGAGTAAATGGAGTCTAAGAAAGTACTCAAAGGGAATTTTATTAGTCTGGTAGGACTGTCATAACAAAATACCAGACTGGGTGCCTTAAACAGAAATGTACTTTCTCATAGTTCTGAGGGCTAAGAAGTTGAAGATCAAGGTCCTGGCAGGGTTGATTTCTCCTGAAGATTCTCTCCTTGGCTTGCAGATGGCCACCTTCTCATCATGTCCTCACAGGATCTTTTCTCCATGCATGTGCACTGCTGGTGTGTCTTTCTCTTCTTATGAGAACACCAGTCTTATTGGATTAGGTCCCCACCCTTACTACTTCATTTAACCTTAATCACTTCTTTCAAGGTCCTATCTCCAAAAACAGTCACCTTGAGAATTAGGGTTTCAACATACACATTTTGGAGGAATACAGTTTAGTTCACAACACAAATGATGGGCACAAAGATTGAGGTTAAAATGATAGAGGTGAATGTATTTTAAGTATATTAATATATTTTTCTTAGGAAAGACATGCTGTGGTACTCTAACATCATGGTCACTTTTCTTCACCATCCGTATTTGCTGAGAATTAAAAGGACATTCCAGATGAGGGAGTAATATAAGCAAAGGCACAGAGATGGGAACAGGAAAAACAAGCATGAGAAAGGCAAGAAGCCCCATCTAGGGAGATACAAGAGCAAAACGGACAGGGACAGAGTAACAAAAAGCAGAGAGAAAGGACTATACTTTAAAATTCAGCATCAGTTAAAAAACAGCAATTTCAGCTTAAAAATCGAAGCTTTTGCCTCCCACTAGTTTTGTGATTTGGGACAGTAATTTCATCTTCCTTGGCCTTAGATATTGGGAAAAGTAATTTCTAGGTGTTTACTGTTCTAAGATTTCGTTACTTAATTATTCCACTATGTCTATGCTTATGTTCACACATTATTTTATTGTTTTAATCCAGATGTTGCAATAGACACTTAAGTTAGAACAGACTACAAAACACAGCACCTGTTTCTAAAATGAGCAAGAATGAGAGTGCCAGGTTAGTTCAAGGTTGTTTTCACTTCCAACCAGAAACAAGCATTAAAAGGATACAAAGTAGCGAGCGGATGCAATTCCTTGCTTGCTATAGTTACATATATTTGTACCATGTTTCTTACAGTAAACAAGCTTAAAGCAGGCCTGGCCAAGTCTACCACAGGACTCTAAAATGTTTCCACTATTCAGCAAAATAGAAGTAAATTAATTACATTTCTGTTTCATTGATGACATATTTTTTAACATCTTTATTTCACTATAATTGCTTTACAATGGTGTGTTAGTTTCTGCTTTATAACAAAGTGAAACAGCTATATATATATATATATATATATATATATATATCCTCATATCGCCTCCCTCTTGAGTCTCCCTCCCACCCTCCCTATCCCACCCCTCTAGGTGGTCACAAAGCACCGAGCTGATCTCCCTATCCTACGTGGCTACTTCCCACTAGCTATCTATTTTACATTTGGTAGTGTATATATGTCCATGCCACTCTAACTTTGTCCCAGCTTACTGTTCGCCCTCCCGGTGTCCTCAAGTCCATTCTCTACATCTGCATCTTTATTTCTCTCCTGCCCCTAGCTTCCTCAGAACCTTTTTTTTTATTAGATTCCATATTTATGTGTTAGCGTACAGTATTTCTTTTACTATTTCTGACTTACTTCACTCTGTATGACAGTCTCTAGGTCCATCCACCTCACTACAAATAGCTCAATTTCGTTTCTTTTTATAGCTGAGTAATATTCCATTGTATATATGTACCACATCTTCTTTATCCATTCATCTGTTGATGGACACTTAGGTTGCTTCCATGTCCTGGCTCTTGTAAATAGAGCTGCAATGAACACTGTGCTACATGACTCTTTTTGAATTATGGTTTTCTAAGGGTATATGCCCAGTAGTGGGATTTCTGGGTCGTATGGTAGTTCTATTTTTACTTTTTAAAGGAACCTCCATACTGTTCTCCATAGTGGCTGTATCAATTTCCATTCCCACCAACAGTGCAGGAGGGTTCCCTTTTCTCCACACCCTCTCCAGCATTTATTGTTTGTAGATTTTTTATGATGGCCATTCTGACTGGTGTGAGGTGATACCTCATTGTAGTTCTGATTTGCATTTCAATAATGATTACTGATGTTGAGCATCCTTTCAGGTGTTTGTTAGCAACCTGTATATATTCTTTGGAGAAATGTCTGTTTAGGTCTTCTGCCCATTTTTGGATTGCGTTGTTTGTTGCTTTGATATTGAGCTGCATGAGCTGCTTGTACATTTTGGAGATTAATCCTTTGTCAGTTGCTTCATTTGCAAATATTTTCTCCCATTCTGACGGTTGTCTTTTCCTCTTGTTTGTGGTTTCCTTTGCTGTGCAAAAGCTTTTAACTTTCATTAGGTCCCATTTGTTTATTTTGGTTTTTATTTCCATTTCTCGAGGAGGCGGGTCAAAAAGGATCTTGCTGTGATTTATGTCATAGACTGTTCTGCCTATGTTTTCCTCTAAGAGTTTTATAGTGTCTGGCGTTACATTTAGGTCTTTAATCCATTTTGAGTTTATTTTTGTGTATGGTGTTAGGGAATGTTCTAATTTCATTCTTTTACATGTAGCCGTCCAATTATCTCAGCAGCACTTATTGAAGAGGTTGGCTTTTCTCCATTGTATATCCTTGCCTCCTTTATCAAAAATAAGGTGACCATATGTACGTGGGTTTAACTCTGGGCTTTCTATCCTGTTCCATTGATCTATATTACTGTTTCTGTGCCAGAACCATACTGTCTTGATTAAGGTAGCTTTGTAGTACAGTCTGAAGTCAGCGAGCCTGATTCCACCAGCTCCATTTTTCTTTCTCAAGATTGCTTTGGCTATTTGGGGTCTGTTGTGTTTCCATACAAATTGTGAAATTTTTTGTTCTAGTTCTGTGAAAAATGCCACTGGTAGTTTGATAGGATTTGCACTGAATCTGTAGATTGCTTTGGGTAGTAGAGTCATTTTCACAATGATGATTCTTCCAATCCAAGAACATAGTATATCTCTTCATCCATTTGTATCATTTCTAATTTCTTTCATCAGTGTCTTATAGTTTTCTGCATACAGGTCTTTTGTCTCCTTAGGTAGGTTTATTCCTAGGTTTTTTATTCTTTTTGTTGCAATGGTAAATAGGAGTGTTTCCTTAATTTCCCTTTCAGATTCTTCATCATTAGTGTATAGGAATGCAAGAGATTTCTGTGCATTAATTTTGTATCCTGCTACTTTACCAAATTCTTCGATTAGCTCTAGTAGTTTTCTGGTAGCATCTTTAGGATTCTCTATGTACAGTATCATGTCATCTGCAAACAGTGACAGTTTTACTTCTTTTCTGATTTGGATTCCTTTTATTTCTTTTTCTTTTCTGATTGCTGTGGCTAAAACTTCCAAAACTATGTTGAATAATAGTGGTGAGTGTGGGCAACCTTCTCTTGTTCCTGATCTTAGTGGAAATGTTTTCCATTTTTCACCATTGAGAACAATGTTGGCTGTGGGTTTGTCATATATGACCTTTATTATGTGGAGGTATATTCCCTCTATGCCTATTTTCTGGAGAGTTTTTATCATAAATGGGTGTTCAATTTTGTCAAAAGTTTTTTCTGCATCTATTGAGATGATCATATGGTTTTTCTCCTTCAATTTGTTAATATGGTGTATCGCATTGACTGGTTTGCATATATTGAAGAATCCCTGCATTCCTGGGATAAACCACACTTGATCATGGTGTATGATCCTTTTAATGTGCTGTTGGATTCTGTTTGCTAGTATTTTGTTGAGGGTATTTGCATCTATGTTCCTCAGTGATATTGGCCTGTAGTTTTCTTTTTTGTGACATCTTTGGTTTTTGTGTCATGGTGATGGTGGTCTCGTAGAATGAGTTTCAGAGAATTTCACCCTCTGCTATATTTTGGAAGAGTTTCAGAAGGATAGGCGTTAATTCTTCTCTAAATGTTTGACAGAATTGCCTATGAAGCCGTCTGCTCTTGGGCTTTTGTTTGTTGGAAGATTTTTAATCACGGTTTCAATTTCAGTGCTTGTGGTTGGTCTGTTTATATTTTCTATTTGTTCCTGGTTCAGTCTCGGAAGGTTGTGCTTTTCTAAGAATTTGCCCATTTCTTCAAGGCTGTCCATTTTAGTGGCATATAGTTGCTTGGAGTAATCTCTCATGATCCTTTGCATTTCTGCAGTGTCAGTTGTTACTTCTCTTTTTTCATTTCTAATTCTATTGATCTGAGTCTTCTCTCTTTTTTTCTTGATGAGTCTGGCTAATGGTTTATCAATTTTGTTTATCTTCTCAAAGAACCAGCTTTTAGTTTTATTGATCTTTACTATTGTTTCCTTCATTTGTTTTTCATTTATTTCTGATCTGATCTTTTTGATTTTTTTCCTTCTGCTAACTTTGGGGGGTTTTTGTTCTTCTTTCTCTAATTGCTTTAGGTGTAAGGTTAGGTTGTTTACTTGAGATATTTCTTGTTTCTTGAGGTAGGATTGTGTTGCTATAACCTTCCCTCTTAGAACTGCTCTTGCTGCATCCCATAGGGTTTGGGTTGTCATGTTTTCATTGTCATTTGTTTCTAGGTATTTTTTTATTTCCTCTTTGATTTCTTCAGTGATCTCTTGGTTATTTAGTAGTGTATTGTTTAGCCTCCATGTGTTTGGATATTTTACAGATTTTTTCCTGTAATTGATACCTAGTCTCATAGCATTGTGGTTGGAAAAGATACTTGATATGGTTGGTTCAGTGGCTTGTGTAGGCTTCCTGGTGGAGAGGGCTGGTGCCTGTGTTCTGGTGGATGAGGCTGGATCTTGTCTTTCTGGTGGGCAGGTCTGCATCCAGTGGTGCATTTTTGGGGTGTTTGTGACCTTACTATGATTTTAGACAGCCTCTCTGTTAATGGGTGATGGTGTGTTCCTGTCTTACTAGTTGTTTGGCATAGGGTATCCAGCACTGTAGCTTACTGGTCGTTGAGTGGAGTTGTTTCTTAGCGTTGAGATGGAGATCTCTGGGAGAGCATTCACTGCTTGATATTACATGTAGCTGGGAGGTCTCTGGTGGTCCAATGTCCTGAACTCGGTTCTCCCACCTCAGATGCTGAGGCCTGACACTCGGCCAGAGCACCGAGACCCTGTCAGCCACATGGTTGCATACCTATGTAAGTCCTGTGCAACCAGTGCTTTTGGGTTGTTTTTGGTTTTCTCCCAACAATCACTCTTGGAACACCCTGCCAAGTATGACGCTCTGTGCTCTGCTTATGCTCACTCCAGTATGTGGCCTTGGTCCACCTCCAATTTCTGTCCTCACAACTCTCATTTGGGTACTGAAATCCTGAAAGGACTGTGCTTTTCTAGCTTGAGATGAGTTGCATTCCATGATGAACTGTTTTGGAGACTAGAAGTCCGAGGTCAGGGTGCCAGCAGTGTCAGTGTCTGCTGAGGCTCCCCCTTTGGGTTGCAGATGGTCTTTCTTCGCAGCACGAGAGTGAGGAGTGAGGGGAGAGAGCTGATGACATATTTTTAATCAACTTTATTGAGTAAGATTTACATATATATAAAGTACCCATTTTAAGTATACATTTTAATTATTTTTAATAAATGTATATACTACACAACCACTACAGTCAAAATATGATATATGTCTGTCATCTCTGAAAGTTCCTGTGTAACTTCTAAATCAATGAACCCCCTACCCTCACACCTTGTTTCCAGGTAACTATCGATCTGTATTCTGTCACTCTAAATTAGTGTTCTATTTTTTCTATAATTTCATATAAATGGAAACATATAGTATGTACTCTTTGGAATCTGGTTCCTTTCACTCAGTGTAGTATTTTTGAGATTCATCTGTGTTGTTGCTTGCACCATTACTCTGTTCCCTTTTATTGATGAGTAACATTCTGTGTTATAAATATACCATCATTTGTTTATCAATCACTTATGGATGGACATCTGGGTTATTTTCATTTTCTGGCTATTATGAATAAAGTTGCTATGAATATTCATGTGCAAGTCTATGTGAACTTCATTTCTCTTGGGTAAAAACCGAGGAGCGGAATTTCTAAATCACACTGTAAGTGTACACTTAACTTTTAAGAAACTGTCAATCTATTTTCCAAAGTGATTGTTTATTTCATTTTTGTTTAATTTATAGTGATTGTTATTGATTTAAGTGATTAATTTAAGCGCCTGTTTAATTTATATTGCCCAAATCAATATATGATAGTTTCAATGGTTCTACATCTGGGCCAGCACTTGGTATGGGCAGTCTTTGTAAATGTAGACAATCTAGCAGGTGTGTAGTGGTATTTCATAGTGGGGTTTTTTTTAAATAAATTTATCTATTTATTTATTATTTATTTTTGGCTGCATTGGGTCTTTGTTGCTGCGTGCAGCTTTCTCTAGTTGCGGTGAGTGGGGGCTACTCCTCACTGCAGTGTGCAGGCTTCTCACTGCGGTGGCTTCTCTTGTTGTGGAGCTTAGGCTCTAGGTGCACAGGCTTCAGTAGTTGTGGCTTGCAGGCTCTAGAGCTCAGGCTCAGTAGTTGTGGTGCATGGGCTTAGTTGCTCTACAGCATGCGGGATCTTCCCAGACCAGGGCTTGAACAAGTGTCCCCTGCACTGGCAGGCGGATTCTTAACGACTACACCACCAGGGAAGCCCTCATAGTGGTTTTAATTTACATGTCCCTAATGACTAATGCTTTTGAGCATATTTTCGTGTATGTCTTGGTCATATGCATATCTTCTTTTGCTTCTCCCTCCTCTCCTTTGTGCTATTGTTACTATATATTTTACTTCTATGTATGTTATACACTCCAAAATACATTGTATTATTTTTACTTTAAGCAATTAAATACTTGTAAAAATCACTAAAAATTAAGGGGAAAGGTCTTTATATTTAAGCATATATTTAGCATTACCAGTGCTCTCCATTCCTTTTTATTGATCCATATTTCAATTGGTATCGTTTTTTTCTTCACATGATAAACTTCTTTTAACTTTTATTGTGGTTCAGGTCTGCTGAAAACAATTTTTTTCAGAAAATTGTCCTTATTTGCCCTTATTTGAGGAGCAATGCCTCTGTTTATAGACTTTTAGATTGAAGGCTTTTTTTTTTTTTTTTTTAGCACTTTAAAAATGTCATTCCAGGACTTCCCTGGTGGCGCAGTGGTTAAGACTCTGCACTCCCAATGCAGGGGGCCCGAGTTTGATCCCTGATCAGGGAACTAGATCCTACACGCATGTCACAAGTAAGAGTTCACATGCCACAGCTGGAGCCCATGTGCTGCAACCAGGGAGCTGGCAAGCCACAACTAAGACCCGGCACAACCAAATAAATAAATTAAATTAAATCAATATTCAAAAAATAAAAACAAATAAATAAATAAATAAATATGTCATTCCACTGCTCTGGCTTATATAATTACAGATGACAAATCTACTGTAATTTCTATCTTTATTTCTCTTATCTAATGTCTTTTTTCTTTAGTTGCCTTTAAAATATTCTTTTCATGTGTTTCCAGAAACTTGATTATGGTGTACCTTGATGTAACTATGTTAGCATGAGTGTGTTCATCCTGCTTTCGGTCCATTGTGCTTTTAGAACCAGTGGGTTCATAATTTTCATCAAATTTGGAGCCATCATTTCTTTATTTTTATGTATCACATTTTTATTCCTATAAATTCCATTTGCCTCTTTTTTAATAGTTTACATTTCTCTACTTACTGTGTTCATGTTTTTAACATCTTTGCTAATTCTAATAACACCTTCATTTCGTGCTTTTCCTATTGACTAATTTGTTTCCTGGCTAAAGGTCCCCTTTTCCTTCTTCTTGGCTTGTTTATTAATTTTTTTCTTGGATGCTGGATATTGTGAGTGTTATGTTGTTAAGTGTTTGCATTGCATTCTTCCTGTACAGAGTTAAATAACCAGGGCTCGAACAAGTGTCCCCGGCATTGGCAGGCGGATTCCTAACAACTACGCCACCAGGGAAGTCCTCATAGTGGTTTTAATTTACATTTCCCTAATGACTAATGCTTTTGAGCATATTTTCGTGTTCCATCACCTCTGAGGTCTATTTATACATTTTGCTAGGGTGGGTCAACAACAGCATCCACTCCAATGTTGGTTCATTCTTACTTCTAAGGCAGGAATCCTGGGGTCTGCATTAAATTTCCCAGATGATCATTAGGAACTCTCCATTCTGGATGGCCAGAGCTCAAATGTCTTCTTGCCCTTTGTGAGCTCTGAATATTTCCTCTTACAGACCCATAGTCATTCCTTCTCCATCTTCGTGGAGCTTTATTCTCTATGTGGGTAGCCTAGTACTCAATGAAAACTAGAGGTGACCCCATGCAGATTTATGGACTTCTTTTCTTATAAATGCCCCCTTTCCAAAACTCTGCCCTGTAACTTCCAGCTATCTCAGCCTCCCCAGACTCTGATCTTCAACTTCTCAAGTTAGCAAGCCTTCCAGGATCTGTTTGAGTTTCCATCCCTGTGTTCCCTCCCTTGGTTTTGACTCCAGGCAGAGAACCAAGAAGATTGTATGGGTCACAGTTGCTTCCTTTCTTACAAGGATCACAATTCTATGCTGTTTATTCTCTGAACATTAGAAACAGTTGCTTCATTAATTTGTTCAGTTTCTGAATTATTTACTGTGGGAGGTTAGAGCTGCTCTTTGACACTTCGATTTTAGCATACCCCTCATATAGGATTTATTCCCGGGTGGGACTATATGGGTACAGACTCAGACTAGGTGGAGTTTATATGACAACTTCTTTTATAAATTGCTACCTGAAGCAATGTGTTGTAATTACTACTTGAATATTTCAAAAAACCATTTACTGTCATGTTATAACTGGTTGTAGATAGTCACCTCTGACTAAACATTAAGCTTGGCGATCCAGAGGAGATCTTAAAGATGGTGGAAGAGTAAGATGTAGAGATAACCTTCCTCCCCACACATACATCAGAAATACATCTACATGTGGAACAGCTACTACAGAACATCTACTGAATGCTGGCAGAAGACCTCAGACTTCCCAAAAGGCAAGAAACTCCCCATATACCTGGGTAGGGCAAAAGAAAAAAGGAAATACAGAGACAAAAGAATAGCGACGGGACCTGCACCACTAGGAGGGAGCTGTGAAGGAGGAAAGGTTTCCACACACTAGGAAGCCCCTTCACTGGCGGAGATGAAGGCGGGGGGGAAGCTTCGGAGCCACAGAGAAGAGCGCAGCAACAGGGGTGCAGAGGGCAAAGTGGAGAGATTCCCGCATAGAGGATTGGTGCCGACCAGCACTCACCAGCCTGAGAGGCTTGTCTGCTCACCCGCCGGGGCGGGTTGGGGCTGGGAGCTGAGACTCGGGCTTCGGAGGTCAGATCCCAGGGAGAGGACTGGGGTTGGCTGCGTGAACACAGCCTGAAGGGGCCTAGTGCGCCACAGCTAGCCGGGAGGGAGTCCAGGAAAAAGTTTGGACTTACCTAAGAAGCAAGAGATCATTGATTCAGAGTGCGTTACGAGAGGGGATTCAGAACACAGCCTAAACAAGTTCCACAGATGGGCATGGGCTATCAGTGTGGACACCAGAGACGGGCATGAAGTACTAAGGCTGCTGCTGCAGCCACCAAGAAGCCTGTGTGCAAGCACGGGTCACTATCCACACCTCCCCTTCAGGGAGCCTGTGCAGCCCCCCACTGCCAGGATCCCGTGATGCAGGGACAACTTCCCCGGAAGAACACACGGCACGCATCAGGCTGTTGCAATGTCATGCTGGCCTCTGCCGCCCAGGCTCACCGCATTCCGTACCCCTCCCTCCCCCCAGCCTGAGTGAGCCAGAGCGCCCTAATCAGCTGCTCCTTTAACCTCGATCTGTCTGGGCAGGAACAGACACCCTCAGGCGACCTACATGCAGAGACGAGGCCAAATCCAAAGCTGAACCCCAACAGCTGTGCGAACAAAGAAGAGAAAGGGAAATATTTCTCCCAGCAGCCTCAGGAGCAGCAGATTAAATCTCCACAAAGAACTTCTCCACAATAAACTTGATGTACCCTGCATCTGGTGGAATACCTGAATAGACAACAAATCATCCCAAAATTGAGGCAGTGGACTTTGGGAGCAATGGTAAATATATATTTTTCCTTTTTCTGTTTTTGTGAGTGTGTATGTGTATGCTTCTTTGTGTGATTTTGTCTGTATAGCTTTGCTTTTACCATTTCTCCTAGGATTCTGTCTGTCTGTCTTTTTGTTTGTTGGTTGGTTTGTTTTTTTAGTATAGTTTTTAGCACTTGTTATCATTGGTGGATTTCATTTTTGGTTTGGTTACTCTATTCTTTCTCTCTTCTTTTCTTTTCTAATTACTTTTTAATTTTTAATTTTTAATAATTAGTTTTTATTTTAATAACTTTATTTATTTTTCTTTTTTCTTTGTTTTCTTCTGCCTTTTCTTCTGAGCTGTGTGGCTGACACAGTCTTAGTGCTCCAGCCGGGTGTCAGGCCTGTGCCTCTGAGATGGGAGAGCTGAGTTCAGCACATTGGTCCACCACAGACCTTCCAGCTCCACTTAATATCAAACAGCAAAAGCTCTCCCAGAGATTTCCATCTCAATGCTAAGACCCAGCTCCACTCAAGGACCAGCAAGCTACAGTGCTGGACACCCTATGACAAACAACTAGCAAGACAGGAACACAGCCCCAACCATTAGCAGAGAGGATGCCTAAAATCATAATACGGTCACAGACACCCCAAAACACACAACTAGACGTGGTCCTGCCCACCAGAAAGACAAGATCCAGCCTCATCCACCAGAACACAGGCCCCAGCCCCCTCCACCAGGAAGCCTACACAACCCACTGAACCAACCTTAGCCACTGCGGGCAGACACCAAAAACAATGGGAACAATGAACATGCATCCTGAGAAAAGGAGACCCCAAATACAGTAAGTTAAGCAAAATGAGAACACAGAGAAACAAAGAGCAGATGAAGGAGCAAGGTAAAAGCCCACCAAAACAAACAAATGAAGAGGAACTAGGCAGTCTACCTGAAAAAGAATTCAGAGTAATGATAGTAAAGATGATCCAAAATCTCAGAAATATTTTGCAGAGAAACGTTTAACAAGGACCTAGAAAACTAAAGAGCAAAGAAACAATGATGAACAACACAATAAATGAAAATAAAAATTCTCTAGAAGGAATCAATAGCAGAATAACTGAGGAAAAAGAACAGATAAGTGACCTGGAAGATAAAATAGTGGAAAAAACTACTGCAGAGCAGAATAAGAGAAAAGAATGAAAAGAATTGAGGACAGTCTCCTGGAACAACATTAAACGCACCAACATTCAAATTATAGGGGTCCCAGAAGGAGAAGAGAAAAAGGGACCGAGAAAATATTTGAAGAGATTATAGTTGAAAACTTCCCTAATATGGGAAAGGAAATAGTTAATCAAGTCCAGGAAGCACAGAGAATCCCATACAGGATAAATCCAAGGAGAAACATGCCACGACACATATCAATCAAACTATCAAAAATTAAATACAAAGAAAAAATATTAAAAGCAGTAAGAGAAAAACAACAAATAACATACAAGGGAATCCCCATAAGGTTAACAGTTGATCTTTTAGCAGAAACTCCACAAGCCAGAAGGAACTGAGGGACATATTTAAAATGATGAAAGGGAAAAACCTACAATCAAGATTACTCTACCCAGCAAGGATCTCATTCAGATTCGACAGAGAAATTAAAACCTTTACAGACAAGCAAAAGTTAAGAGAATTCAGTACCACCAAACCAACTTTACAACAAATACTAAAGGAACTTCTCTAGGCAGGAAACACAAGACAAGGAAAAGACCTACAATAACAAACCCCAAACAACTAAGAAAATGGTAATAGGAACATACATATTGATAACTACCTTAATGTAAATGGATTAAATGCTCCAACCAAAAGACAGAGTCTGGCTGAATGGATACCAAAAAAAAGACCCTTATATATGCTATCTACAAGAGACCCACTTCAGACCTAGGGACACACACAGACTGAAAGCGAGGGGATGGAAAAAGATATTCCATGCAAATGGAAATCAAAAGAAAGCAGAAGAAAATTCATATCAGACAAAACAGACTTTAAAATAAAGACTATTACAAGAGACAAAGAAGAACACTACATAATGATCAAGGGATCGATCAAAGAAGAAGATATAACAATGGTAAATATTTATGCACCCAACATAGGAGCACCTCAATACATAAGGCAAATGCTAACAGCCATAAAAGGGGAAATCGACAGTAAGACAATCATAGTAGGGGACTTTAACACCCCACTTTCACCAATGGACAGATCATCCAAACTGAAAACAAATAAGGAAACACAAGCTTTAAATGATACATTAAACAAGATGCACTTAATTGATATTTATAGGACATTCTGTCCAAAAACAACAGAATACACTTTCTTCTCAAGTGCTCATGGAATATTCTACAGGATAGATCATATCTTGGGTCACAAATCAGGCCTTGGTAAATTTAAGAAAATTGAAATCGTATCAGATATCTGTTCCAACCACAATGCTGAGACTAGATATCAATTACAGGAAAAAACTTGTAAAAAATACAAACACATGGAGACTAAACAATACACTAGTAAATAACCAAGACATCACTGAAAAAATCAATGAGAAAATTAAAAAATACCTAGAAACAAATGACAATGAAAACACAATGACCCAAAACCTGTGGGATGCAGCAAAAGCAGTTCTAAGAGGGAAGGTTATAGCAATACAATCCTACCTTAAGTAACAAGAAACATCTCATATAAACAACCTAACCTTACACCTAAAGCAATTAGAGAGAGAAGAACAAAAAAACACCAAAGTCAGCAGAAGGATAGAAACCACAAAGATCAGATCAGAAATAAATGAAAAAGAAATAAAGGAAACAATAATAAAGATCAATAAAACTAAAAGCTGGTTCTTTGAGAACATAAACAAAATTGATAAGCCATTAGCCAGACTCAAGAAGAAAAAAAGGGAAAAAACTCAGATCAATAGAATTAACAATGAAAAAGGAGAAGTAACAACTGACACTGCAGAAATACAAAGGATCACGAGAGATTATGACAAGCAACTATATGCCAGTAAAATGGACAACCTGGAAGAAATGGACAAATTCTTAGAAATGCACAACCTTCCGAGACTGAACCAGGAACAAATAGAAAATATAAACAGACCAATCACAAGCACTGAAGTTTAAACTGGAATTAAAAATCTTCCAACAGACAAAAGCCCAGGACCAGATGGCTTCACAGGCGAATTCTATCAAGCATTTAGAGAAGAGCTAACACCTATCCTTCTGAAACTCTTCCAAAATATAGCAGAGAGAGGAACACTCCCAAACTCATTCTATGAGGCCACCATCACTCTAATACCAAACCAGACAAAGAAATAAAACTACAGGCCAATATCACTGATGAACATAGATGCAAATATCCTCAACAAAATACTAGCAAACAGATCCAACAGCACATTAAACGGATCATACACCATGAACAAGTGGGGTTTATCCCAGGAATGCAAGGATTCTTCAATATACGCAAATCAATCAATGCAATACACCATATTAACAAATTGAAGGAGAAAAACCTCATGATCATCTCAATAGATGTAGAAAAAAGCTTTTGACAAAATTCAACAACCATTTATGATAAAAACCCCTCCAGAAATTAGGCATAGAGGGAACTTACCTCACCATAATAAAGGCCATATATGACAAACCCACAGCCAACATCATTCTCAATAGTGAAAAACTGAAAGCATTTCCAGTAAGATCAGGAACAAGACAAGGTTGCCTACTCTCACCACTATTATTCAACATAGTTTTGGAAGTTTTAGCCACAGCAATCAGGAAAGAACAAGAAATAAAAGGAATCCAAATCAGAAAAGAAAAAGTAAAACTGTCACTGTTTGCAGATGACATGATACTATACATAGAGAATCCTAAAGGTGCTACCAGAAAACTACTAGAGCAAATCAATGAATTTGGTAAAGTAGCAGGATACAAAATTAATGCACAGAAATCTCTTGCACTCCTATACACTAATGATGAAAAATCTGAAAGAGAAACTAAGGAAACACTCCCATTTACCATTGCAACAAAAAGAATAAAAAACCTAGGAATAAACCTACCTAAGGAGACAAAAGACCTGTATGTAGAAAACTGTAAGACACTGATGGAAAAAATTAAAGATGATATAAACAGATGGAGAGACATACC
The DNA here is from genome assembly GCF_964270905.1 of Leucopleurus acutus. Classification (NCBI taxonomy): domain Eukaryota; kingdom Metazoa; phylum Chordata; class Mammalia; order Artiodactyla; family Delphinidae; genus Leucopleurus; species Leucopleurus acutus. Next base: position 75,857,878 of record NC_139144.1, read on the forward strand.
ATGTTCTTGGATTTGAAGAATCATCATTGTGAAAATGACTCTACTACCCAAAGCAATCTACAGATTCAATGCAATCCCTATCAAACTACCACTGGCATTTTTCAGAGAACTAGAACAAAAAATTTCACAATTTGTATGGAAACACAAAAGACCCCGAATAGCCAAAGCAATCTTGAGAAAGAAAAACGGAGCTGGAGGATTCAGCCTCAGTGACTTCAGACTATACTACCAAGCTACCTTAATCAAGACAGTATGGTACTGGCACAGAAACAGAAATATAGATCAATGGGACAGGATAGAAAGCCCAGAGTTAAACCCACACACATAGGGTCACCTTATTTTTGATAAAGGAGGCAAGAATATACAATGAGAAAAGACGGCCCTTCAATAAGTGGTGCTGGGAAAACTGGACACCACTTTGTTTCACCAGGGTGTATCTATGCACATATACATACTCAAATTGTGATAGCTCCATTAAAAATGCTAACCTATTTAAAGTGATCTCTGATTATTTCTACCACTCCCAAATGGAGGCCACCAATATTTCCATTTGACCAATAGCTATTTTCATTAGCTCTAGTCACCTAGTGGCATCCAATGTCCTTTCTTCTCCCATTTCATTGAGCCTCACTGAATGCACCCACAGATAATGCCCACTAACCCAAAATCTGCGCCATGTGCTGAATCCTGAAGCTCTCAAAGCCATCAGTCTTTGGGATATCAGAGCAGGACTGGAATCCACAAAGAGCCTGAAAGAATGAGTACCAAAATAGCTCCAATATATCCAGAATTTTACATCTTTTAAGAAAACAGTTATTCCACCTTCTAGTTCTTCCCTTCTAATTCCAAGGTCTCAATTCTTGTCCAAAGAGCCAGACTGGGAACATATACCATGTCATCCCTTCCATCTTTCTACTCACCCCATTTCCTATGACTCCTTCTTCAACCAGACTCAGAGCTTGGGGAAAAACAAAAAGCTACCTGCATCCCAATCTAGACAGTGAAAAAGACACTTTTATAATAGGGCATTAAAACTCATCGAGATTTCAGAGGCCATCAAAATGATGCCTACATATTTTATATTTCATAATGTGTATCCTTTTAACATTGTGGAAATCTCAATTACCATTTTAAGACACTTAGAATAAGCAATTTACATGCTCAGTACTGCATCATTTTTTTGTTTGTTTGTTTTTGTTTTTGTTTTTGCGGTACGCGGGCCTCTCACTGTGTGGCCTCTCCCGTTGCGGAGCACAGGCTCCGGACGCGCAGGCTCAGTGGCCATGGCTCACGGGCCCAGCCACCCCACGTCCTGTGGGATCTTCCCGGACCGGGGCACGAACCCGTGTCCCCTGCATTGGCAGGTGGACTCTCAACCACTGCGCCACCAGAGAAGCCCAGGTGTCATTTTAATACAACTGATTGAAATGGGTTACATAATGCATGAGTTAGAAGATTTTTAAATGTAAAAAATATGTAAGAGAAAATAACTTTCGTAGAACCACATAATAAATTCTACAATGCCGATAATTAAAGTAGATAAATACCAGAATCTACCATGCCATGTAAAATATGAAGAAGACTGCCTAATATCAATTTTGCAAAGCATTTACACTGTTTACAGAAAATTTACAACACATAAAATCTTTTAAATAAAACTTCTCCTATCAATGTTAGCCACAATTTGATAAACAGTAACTCCCAAAAAACTATTGTCATTTATTCACCACTGATTTCAGTAAATCAAGAAAATGGAAATTTATGATAATATATTTTCTCCTAAATGTGAGTAAGCTTAGTACATTGACACTAAAAAACAAAATAATTTAATTGATAAGATCAGGTTACGACAAGATAGGTCATCACACAATTACTCCAGGAACTGGGAGGACAAGAGCACAACCAGGGAATCCCCTGTTCTCGGGTATGATTAGATAAATTTGCCTTATAAAATCATTTGTCACAACCGGAGTACATAAATGTTACAATCAAAGGTATGTGATCAAACTTGCATATGCAAATAATTTAAAAGGAGGGGATGATAAGTTTCTATGTCAACAAAATATAAAAGATATGTATTAATTTTCTAAGAAATGTAACTAAGTACAAGTGAATGCTAGCAGGAACATTAAAAGACAGAAATAACAAAACACGTCCCTTAACTTTTTAGGACTTTCTTCACCAAGCTTCCACTTAATTCTTTTCCCATACTATTGGGATAGATTTGTGACCTTTCCCCTTTTTAATGCTCTTTGATGACCTTTCTCCAGATTCTAATACAGCACATTCCATCAACCATTTTTTAAATGCACAATCATTCTGACACATTGAAAATAATCTGAAGTTTCAAATTCTATATAATTAAGTATATTCCGCATCTCATTGTTCAATTAACTTCACTCAGCGTAAAACACTCATGAGTCTCTTCTACTCACTCCCTACTTCACTTATTTCAACCCCAAAAGACTGGCTCTTCCTTAACCTGTGCTTCCAGATTACCATTCTTCCTTACTAATTGTTTCTTTACCCACTTCTCAGGATCAGCTGGCTAGATTAAACCAGGTTTGCCTCAGCCTCCTGTCAATGTAATTTGGAATACTTCTTCTAATTCCATCCACACAAAAAGCCTGCTGTGGCCCTGAAAAATGCACCACTCAGATCTCTTGCTATGGGGAACATAGTTGATAGATGGCCCTAACTGCTGCTTTCTGAATCCACCCCCCTGTTCCTGCTGAGACCACACTTTCCACTGGTTGCCCCCAGCCAATGACTGAGCATGGGGATGCTGAGGCCAGCCCAAGCTTTCTTATAACTCTGCTGCAGTCTGAGACTCTTCCTAAGCAACTCTTCTTCCTTTCCTCTTTCTCTTACACGTGTTCCCCCCAATAAATCTCTTGCACATCTAGTATATAATGCCATTTTGGCATCCGTTCCTAGAGGACTCAATCTGGTACACCTCCAGCTCCATAGCCAGCCCATCTCTCTCAGTCTCTCCCAGTCCAGCAGGCCCAACATTAACCTAGTATGAACTCTCAGAGTTTCTTATTGCCAAGTAGTTATGACACTAGGAATTTTCTCACTTGAGATACCTTCATACTAAAAAAGGTATCTAGTAGACACTCAATGAACATTAATTCTATTTGGTTGCCCTCAAAGCTGCACAGATTAACTTGAGGTTCTGAGAAAAAAACTGAAATTTACTCAGGAAACATAAATTAACTACACATTGTATATCTAGCACTGTGCTAGATGTGAAAAATTTGAAGTTCATTAAGGTATGGTTGCTGTCTTCAAGGACCCCCTGGGCTATTTGTAATAAAGGTAACCCTTAGAAAGCACTGTAGAGTTTGCAAAGCAATTTAAGATACTTTTCTTCACTTATGCCTTGCAAATCCCTTTATACGGGGATAAACAAGGATCCCCTCCTATTAGTTTACTTTTTCCGTGAGCCTGGACCCCAGAGGGAGCAGGGCAAGTGCCGAACCACAAGAAAGGGTCAAAGGCAGGAAAACCCCATTTTGCCACATGGAGGACTGAGTTGTATGAGTGATAAATCCAAGTCAAACTATTAAGAGAGACATATATATATGGACACTGTCAGGAGTTTAAAACTGACCATATTTGGCTTGAAAAGATGAAAATCCTACCCTCAGTTAAAGCTTTGCTCCTCAGCCGCCAAATCAAACATTGCAATATACTTACCAACTCGCAACACTCTTATGTTTAAATGTGACCACTTTTCTGAAATTGTACCTTCTATAATTTAGACATAATGAGGGTTTTCTTTTAACTTGAAAATATTTTTAAATGCTTTTAATATTTTGACAAAAACCCTAAGAAATTATGAAAATCAGTCTGAGCGGAAAAGATCAAGGGCCTTCTCAGAAGGTCTTGAAAGCAGACTTGGTTCACATCACACTGGAATCATTGAGGAGCATCTTCTGGGATGACTTCCAGCAGCAGAATGTGCTCAGACTGGACAGCTGCTGCTCTGTTTCCTCCCTCACCCTCCCCCAACATCAGATTTTTCAGATAAAATCAGGACCAAAATTAATATAATGGGGAAAGGAAGTTACAAAAACGAAGCCTGTGCAGTTGGAAAGTAACTTACCTTGAACCATAGCAATATTCTTCTCTTTATTCTTTTTTTGCTCAATACCCCATGAAAAAGTTTAGAAAAACTTTGTAAATTTCTAGGTTGACACATAAAAAGTCTTTTTCACCACAGTTTAAATAGCTGCAAAGAAAGTAATTTCCAGAATATTATAAATACTAACATTACTGTTTTAAATGTAGCCAATGGCATATAGGTATCATCAATTTGATACCATCATCTATTTTATTAATAAATAAGCAAATACATGACAAGTTTTTCTTTAATTATAAAAAATTTGTCTTTGTCCTTTTTCTTCTTGAGATGATTATTTCATGTGGCTTCCCCTTCAGTATCTATAGAACATGATTTTAAAGTAATTGTTTTATGCTCGAAACTACTTTTGACCACCTTAGCATACTTCTTTGCTACAAAAATATGTCTATAAATTGAAATTGATTTTTATTGCCTGTGATCTTAAACATCTAAGAATTATAAGTTTCCTTCTGGAATGAGGTATTGCTATAACAATTACATCATAATAATAAATAATAATAATTACTATTAAAGGTATTAGTAGTAAATAATTGATCAAGACAGTATAAATGTTTCACAAATTTTGGTGAGTAATTACTAAACATAAAAAGAAAAATGCATTGGAAATGTTTATCTTAATAAGATGAATTAGGGGTAGTGCTTATGGCTTCTTGATTGAAGAAGACTGCTAACACCAATACTTTGAATTTGTCCCTGCCCCACTCTCTTCTCCAGAGGCTTTTACAGCACTGAGCACAGCATCGTGATAAGTTCAAGATGGATGAGAGGTCTGCATTTCTTTGGTATGACATGGAAAAGGAGCAACTTTGAAAGGGGAAGTGGGAATGGAAAACAACAGATGAGTTATCAAGCAAATCAATTTTGTTAGAGTACATATGGAAGTTGAACAAATGAAAACTGATACCCTTAAAACCACTTTTACTCACATACGCCTTGTTAAGCTTCCAAATGCCTCCCAGTATAATCTGTGGATGTGGTTCTATTTGTCTGACTGATAGAGATGAAGAAAACTCCCCACATCACTCTATGAAACAGCAGCACAGGGCCCCTGTGCAACACCCTCACCTCCACAGGGAATCACCCCCAATCCTCTTATCTTAGGGATGCTACTGTACTTAATTATCAAGCTCTGTTAAGCTATAAATTTAAAAAATTAATTTGGTAAAATCCTAATTACCCAATACTTGATGAAGTTTACATTTTGTGAATATTGGTTCATTTACATCTTTTTAGCTTTAAGACTTCATTTAAACTAGCCTAGCAAAAATGAGCGATCAGCTGAACTAGTCAATAAACAAATTCTTAGTGGGTGCAAACTACATGCTCAACTTTGTATTAAATCATGAAATGGTCTCAAAATAAACGAGAAGCATGGACCTTATCCTCTGAGAGTTGCAGTCTTCCTGGAGAAAATTATATAGTGCCCCTAGAAAAGATGTAACTAATAAGACAATACCCTATAACAATACAATATATAAATACGATTTAATGCAATATAATAAACACACTATAACTTAATTGCCACATGACAAGTCCACGGGAAAGACATAACTATGGAATAGGAATTACATGAAATGAACAAAGAACTTTTACAGTGGAGATAATATACAGGGATTTGCAATATTTAGCCAATATTGCCCCTGAAGGGCATATATATTGGCTAACATTCTGGACAAAAATGAAATCTATAATTAGCTATCAGAAAAATGCCAATCAATGAGTGCTATGGTCTAAATGTTTATGTCCCCTGAAAATTCATATGTTGAAATCCTCATGCCCAATGTAATGGTATTAAGTGAGGCTCTGAGAGGTGCTTAGGTCAGGAGAGTGGAACACTCAAAAATGGGAGTGATTTTATGAAAGACCCCAGAGAGCTCCCTAGCCCCTTCCACCATGTGAGGACAAAGCAAAATGACAGCTGTCTATGAACCAGGAAGCCCTCAATTAACATTGTCTGCCAGCACCATGATCCTAGACTTCTCAGCCTCCAGAAATATGTGAAACAAATGTTTGTTGCTTATAAGCCATCCAGGCTATGGTATTTTAGTACAGCATCTCAAGAGGACTAAAGCAGTGAGATACTACTTACCATCCACTAGGATGACTATATTCAAAAAGATAAATAACAAGTGTTGGTAAGAATGTAGAGAAACTGGGCTTCCCTGGTGGCGCAGTGGTTGAGAGTCTGCCTGCCGATGCAGGGGACACGGGTTCGTGCCCCGGTCTGGGAAGATCCCACATGCCGCGGAGCGGCTGGGACCCTGAGCCATGGCCGCTGAGCTTGCACGTCCGGAGCCTGTGCTCCGCAACGGGAGAGGCCACAGCAGTGAGACGCCCGCGTACCGGAAAAAAAAAAAAGGAATGTAGAGAAACTGGAACACTCCTACACTGCTGGTGGGAATGTAAAATGGTGCAGCCACTTTGGAAAAATTTGGCAGCTCCTCAAACTACTAAATATAGGGTTACAATATGACCCAGCAATTCCACCCCTAGGTATAGATGCAAGATAAATGAAAACATGTTTCTACAAAAACTTGTACCCAAATATTCACAGCAGCATTATTCATTATAACCAAAAAGGAAAAACAATCCAAATGTCCATCAATTAATTAATAGATAATATTAGTAAAAAGGAATATTATTCAGCAATAAAAAGAAATGAAGTACTGATGTTTAATGCAACATGGATAACCTTGGAAATATTATGCTAAATGAAAGAAGCCAGTCGCAAAAGGCCACATATTGTATAAATTATTTTATATGAAATGCCCAGAATAAGCAAATATACAGAGACAAAAAGTAGATCATGGTTGCCTAGGGCTGGGGAGATGGAGGGATTGGGGGATAATAGCTAATGTGCAAAGAATATCTTTTGGGGTGATGAAAGTGTTCTAAAATTTATTGTGGTGATGGTTTCAAAACTCTGTGTATATACCAAAAACCATTGAATTGTACACTTTAAATTTGTAAATTGTATGGTATGTGAATTATAGCTCAATAAAGCTGTTACTTTTTTAAAAAAAGGAAGCTTCCTTTAAAAAGGAAGTCTAAATTTTTTCCACATGGATTCTATCTTCTTTTTGGACCACTCTCTCAAGTCATACAAAGACATGTACTTATTTCTACTCTTTTAGTCCAGTGTTTTCTGAGGCACTTTAGAATTATTTGGGCTGAACCTGCAGCCATGTGGGTGGCCCCATCCCACCCTGTGCTCAGGGTCAGCCCACTCCCCTTGAAGAAGCATGAGCCACTCCCATTGATTTGGAACATTGTCCATCTGTTTCCCCTTCTTTCTTTTGTTGTTGAATAGCAATGTCCTGACTATTAAGCTCCAAAGGTTTTAGGATTAACTCTAGCTTTCTCATACTATCAGCTGAAGAATGTGGTGGAAAATAATGCTAAAACATAGTCGGGCCCTGATTTATTTTTCATTTGCCTTTGAAATAATTTATGTGCTTTATATCACAGATTGAAATTATTAATTGTATTTTGGATGTAATATCAGCATTCCCAGAGCATAATACTCTCACTGAATAGACGGTTGATGGAAAAATATCTGAGGTGTTTCTAGTATTCAGGGGAAAGCAACTGCAGAACGGAACACTTGTTTTAGAATAACCATAATATATGTGACACATATGCAAATAATAAAAAGTTAGTGATTTTTATCCTTTAGCTGCTTCCAGAACTATAATCAACACCTCACTTGTGTCAAAAAATAAAGCAAAGCATATCATACAAGCAAATATACCTTAAATATTTTATTAAATGGTTTCTTTCAAACCAGTGTCTTATCTCAAGCCTGGGGACCATAGTTAATTAATTACCCATCCATGCACCTGAAAAAGGCAGGAAGAGCCAGACATGTTAAAAAAAAAAAGTCCTAGACCAAGATGCAAGAGACCTGGGTTTATATCCTGGACCTAACATTTAATAACCATGGCAATTTTGTCAAAACTATGAACATCTCTGAGCCTCTGCTTCTTTGTCTCTAATATGGGTATAATAAAAATTGCCCTGCCTTTACCACAGGACAGTTCTTAGAAACAAATATAAAAGTATTTGGAGAAAAATATAAAAGATACATACAATATTAAGAGTTATACGTTGGATGAGAGAATTGGACCGTATTCAGTATGAGGCCACCTCCTCTCCCTTTGATTACCTTCTTATTTGCAAGCATTGACTCCCTTGGAATAGTAATATGTATTGAGTATCTTTCCTGAATGACAGACTTAAACACTTTCTCTGGCATTTTGGTTCATTCTTACATCATTGCATTTTTCATTGAAGAATACAAGGATAAAAGAGATTGAGTAACAAAGCTACATGGATAATGATTTTAGAACAGGAATTAAAACTTAACCCTAAATTCATGTTTTTTCTACTACATGATACTTTGGGGTGGGGGGCAGATTCTCCTTTCCTAGATCTCCTTTAAAGCAACCAAATTACAGTGTCCACCATCCACAGACCAGGAAATGGGAAGGCAAGATTATCTGAAGATTGTTATCAAGCTCGGATGGCAATAGGTCCCAATTTGCTCATGACAATCTCTGTCTTTGCTGGTTGTCCTAATATAATTATCAACAGTGTCTCCCTTTCACTCTCAAAAATGTTTTGGTTTGGACCTGAGATGCTAACACTGTCTTTACACCATGAAGGTTAATCAGGATCATCAAGGAATTAGATCAGTACTTCTCAACTGTCATTACTGGACATCAAAATTATAGATTTGTAAATGTGCTACAGATTTAGATATTTTTTTAAAGTGGTATGAAGTTAAGCTAAAAGGGAATATAGATGTTTGAGGAAGATAAAAACCAGGTGAGCAACTAGACTGAAGAGACAACAAAGACAAGAGAAATAAAGAAGTCATGGAAATGTAAATGAAGAATTGCAATACTGGATGTGTCAACATATTTGTAGAAAAATAACTCACTTACTCATAAGATATTTTAAAAGACTGTTTGTAAAAGCAAGGTACACCCCTAACACTTGATATTATCCCTTCCCAGGAAGCAAGTACAGTGAATAAGAATGCATTTCCCACTCCCCAAAGGGACATTTTAGCTAGGTTGATTATTTTGGCCCCTGTATGGTTTCCAGTGACCCACCCCTCAGAAAGAGTATCAGTCTCAAACCAGTACTTGGTTTGCTTCTCATCTACCTCCTGATTTTAAAATAACCACAGGGATATGTCACTTTTTACTCTTGATGTTGCCAACCTTAATATTTTTTTCATTCTTGCTGAATTATCTAATTCTTACAACGCTTTTGCTATTTAAATTCGAAGTTGTAGGTACACATGGTGATGATGTGGAGCAACTAGAACTCTCATTTACTGCTGGTGGGAGTATAAATTAGTATAATCACTTTATAAAATTCGATGTATCTACTATAATTGAACATACATTACCCTTTAACTCAGTGAATTTTCTCCTAGATATAAACCCAGCAGAAACATGTCCATATCTGCACCAAAAGACATATTCAGAAATGTTCATAGCAGCATTATTCATAGCAGCCCTTAATAGCAAACAACCCAAATATCCATCAACGTTAGAATGGATAAATAAATTGTGGTTTAGTCATATAATGAAACACTATACAGCAATGAAATGAGATGAAATGAAAATGAAAAAAACTACTCCTCCTCTATATAACAAAGATGTACTATTCACAGTCACGTTTAATGAAATGAACTGGACTCAAAAAAAGTTTTATGTATGATTCTTTTTATGTAAAATTTGAAACAGGCAAGTCTAATGCATCACGTTAAAGTTCAGTTACTTTGGGAAGAAAATGAAGTTGGTGAGAGACATGGCAAGAGAGACTTCTGACGTCTGGTAGTGTTCTATTTCTTGATCTGTGTGGAGGTTATAGGGCATGTTTTCCTTGTGAGCTGCATATTTATGATTTGGTATATATATATATATATATAGCTGTATTATATTAAGCTGTGTATATATTATACTTTGTAACAAGAATATTCATTAAATACTTCAACAAGAATATTCATTAAATTATGCATTTTTTCACAGTAAGTCTAATTAACATCCATCATCACACATAGTTACACATTTTTTTCTTGTGATGAGAGCTTTTAAGATCTACTCTCTTAGCAACTTTCAAATATACATTATTATTGACTATAGTCACCATGCTGTACATTACATCTCCAGAACTTATTTATTTATTACTGCAAGTTTGTACCTTTTGCTCCCCTTTACCCATTTTATCCACTCCCCACCCTCTTTGGCAACCACCAATCTTTTCTCTGTATCTACAAGTTCTATTTCTTCTTTTTAGATTGCACACATAAGTGAGATCATACAGTATTTGTCTTTCTCTAACTTATTTTAATTAACGTAATGTCCTCAAGGTTCATCCATGTTTTGCCAATGGCAGGATTTTCTTCTTTTTATGGTTGAATAATATTCCACTGAAAATATTTGTCACAGTTTTTTAACCCATTCATCTGTTGATGGGCACTTAGATTGTTTCCATGTCATGGCTATTGTAAATAATGCTGCAGTGAACATGGGGGTGCTGATATCTTTTTGATTTAGTGTTTTTGTTTCCTTCAGATAAATAACCCGAAATGGAACTGCTGGATCATGTAGTAGTTCTACATTAAAAGATCCTTTGGCTGTTGTGTGGAGAAAGCAATTTCTGGGAGAAGAGTGGATGCAGAATCAAACATGGAGCCTGTTGAGATGGTTCAGTTAAGACGTGAACTTAGACCAGGGAAGGGAAGTGAAAATGGAAGAAAGTGAAAGCACTGGTTTTGAAGATTGAACTAACAGACTTGATGGGAAAGGAAGCAGTGAAGAAAATGAAAATAAAGCTGACTCATAATTTCTGAGTTTGACCAACTGTGTGATGAGAATGACCAGAGGGTTGGATATGGGGGTGGACATCAACATCTAGTTTTTTGGAAATATAAAGTGTGAAATGTCAAAGTTGTCAGAAGGATATATGAATTTGAAGCTTGGAAACAGCAACAGCTAGAGCTATAAATTTAGAAATCATCTCTATTTATAGCTATTAAATTGGAATGCTTCATAACTTGGTTCTCAACCCTGCTTTTTTCAAAATTTTATCAGTGACTCTGGAAAAAGGTATAAGCAAAATCATGGTTTAACAGTAATTTAAGACACTGAAAACAGTCAAAAATAAGAAAATAACTCAAAGCATGACACTATTTAATAGGAATAATATAGTCATCCTCTTAGATTCAAATCATTAATTACTTCATACTAGGAGTGTGACCTAACCAAAATACAAATGAGTATGAAAGACTCAGAGATGTCAATATCCAATAGGATTAATTTGAATCAGCACTAGGAGAGAGTAGCCAAAAACATCAAAACAGTCTAGTGGCCAATATGAAGAAGGTAATATAGTATTCTTGCTCTATCCTGCACTGCTCAGACCCCAGACCAAGTGTTATACTTTAAGTGTGGTTTTTGAGATATGGAGCAGGTCCAGAGAATAAGAAAATTGTAAGAAGCATTTGGTAACAGTGACACGTGAAGAACAACTGAAGGAAATAAATCTGTTTAGCTAGAAAAGAGATTCAGTAGGGACAGGGGTTGGTGTTCAGAAACTACTTTCAAATACTTCAAGAGCTGACATTTCACACTTTTTTTTATCTGTAGAAGCCAGAAGATGATAGAGAGATAAAGAAAAAGAAAGAAAGAGATAGAAAGAAGGAAGAGGAAGGAAGGGAGGAAGGGAGGGAGAGAGGGAGAATTTTAGGTAGATAGATGACCCTGGCACATATGATGAAGAATGTTATAACAACCATATTTGGGTTGCTTTACAAATTCCCCATTGCTAACTATTCCAACAGAGCCTGTATGCCACTTATGAAGATTCATTGATGGGTGATCATTAGTCTAGAACCTCTAAAGTTCTTCCCAACCCTGAGATATTGTTAGTAAGACTGTGACTGGGGAAAATAACACTTTGAAAAGGAAGAGAGCAAGAAAGAGAGAGGAAGGAGAGGAAGAAAGGGGAGAAAAAGGAAAACAGTTCTGTCATGGAAGCTCTTTCTCTGGCAGGAAAAAACAAACCAACAAGAAAATACTGAAGAAACTTAGGGGAAAATAAGATCCATGGCAGGAATGTAGACTTCTAAAGTAGGTTTTAATAGCCCAAAACATCTCCCTACACCTAAAAGAAATTTAACTGCATTTTAATCTTTTCCTAAAGGACAGTCCAACTCTTATAGATTATCAGCATCCTATAGCTAAAAATAACTTAAGCCTAAACAGTTTTTATTTGTCACCTCTTGCTTCTTCTATTATGCTATCTTTTTAATAAAAAAGACTTGCAATACATACATGGTGAAATTGGATACGCTTTTCCAAGACAGTAAAATAATAACTCTATTTTTTTGGCTCAAACATTTAGCTATTTGTGCTCTACTCCTTCAGAAAATACTTTGCTTTCATAGTAAGAGTCTTCAGAACCAAGTAATTTGAGTAGCATGCCCTTTACAGCAACATTCTGCAAATTCTACTATTTCCAAATAAAGTAGTGTGCAGTTTTTCAGGACCACAGTGTTTTACTATCTAAGTTTATTTTCAGTGACTTGTTTATCCAAGAGCTTCCAATGACCATAATATTATTTAAAAAGGAAAAAAAGTGTATTTGTTAGTAAAATGTGTACTTATGTGAATATATATAGACTGATAATAAGTGAGAAGCAAAATTTTTATATTCACTTACTATTATTAAGGGGAAAATAGTCACTCTACCTATCTGGTAAATAATTGTTATCATATCCCCAAAGTGAGATGGTGACATAAATACAGATGTTACAGGAAACTGTATATTTCAATGAAGTTTGTTGTTTCTCTTGAGGTTAGCAGGATGAGAATGTTCTGAATGCTTCAAAGAATTCCTATCTTTTTTTTTTAAGAAAATGCAAACATCTACTAAAGTTGCTTTTGAAATAATACATTTATTCATTTAGTAATTATTTAACTAGAGAAGAATTACCTTATTCAGACATACAAGAATGTCAATAGTCCTACTGGTAATGAATTTAATAAAGTAACTTTAAAATCTATATTTGGATCCAATCCTCTCCCTATTCTAACAAGGAACCTGGAAGTTAATAAGCAGTTGGCAGGCAGTGAGGGTCTAACTAGGCTCCAGTGGCCCAGAAAGAATGGATACAGACACCTGAACTGACTAATTTATTTCATGTCTTTATGTAGTGTAGAAATGTGCCTTACAGTTTCATGTAACCACGGAACAAAAATAGACATTCTTTTAGTAAACTCTCTGGAAACAAAATTCTTCCCAGATATTTATTGATAGGAAAATATAATCTAAAAATTCTTCTGCCCAGCCCCTTGGCAGTCGCCCAGTCTTCCATCTGCCCCATGCAATTGGATTCCCTTTGCTTTTTTGCTTTTTTTTTTTCCCGTTGCGGAGCACAGGCTCAGTGGCCATTGCTCACGCGCCCAGCTGCTCCACGTCATGTGGGATCTTCCCGGACCGGGGCACGAACCCGTGTCCCCTGCATCGGCAGGCAGACTCTCAACCACTGCGCCACCAGGGAAGCCCTCCCTTTGCTCTTGACTCCCAGATGACTCTCGCAAGAATTAAAGTTCACCTAACAGACACCAAAGCAGTAATTTACAAGAACCAGGTAGAAGGCATTCTGTGTTTTTGTCTTTATTCTTCTTTTGGAAATATGCAATAAGACTAAAATTTATTAAAAACAAAAACTAACAAACAAAACAAGCAGACAAAAAACTTCCCATACTTTTGACTAATGTAAATTCACTGTGTCATTTTTAAAAGTTGGCATTTACTCTAAATGAAAAGTAGAATAACATTTGCAAAAACAAGAATTACTAGAGAAAACAAAGGCTTCAAATTGAACTAAAATATTTTTTTGTCCAAAATAAAACCCCAAATTAAGAAAACAACCTCTTGATCTTTTGTTTTGATAACTAGTAATCTTATTGTGCACATTTCAGTTGGTATTTGAAAAACATTTAACTATGCAGAAATATGTTCCCATTTGAATGTAGAGGAAGTTGTACTTAATAAGAGTTTAATTTGAAAGTTAGTGCTCACCAACACTTAGTGCCTACTTCATGTTCTGGAAAGATAAAATACCAAAGTCCTGGGGAGATGTCTTATTTATACATACAGTATGCCAGAAATCAATGGGATGCTCAAAAGATTAAACAGGAACATCCTTTATTTATGGAAGACAGGATAAAAAAAATCCAAAATTAATTGTCATGCATTGTTTTGAATGAGAATAGAATGACGATCCTATCGGTTCTAGTCATGAATATAGACTTTTCAGGAGTGTACCTTCTTCCTCGTCTATTTCTAATAGCTAAGTATTCCCAAACAAAAGTTAATTCTGGAAATTCTTGTGTATGAAAAGAGGTTATGGCCAGAGGTGGTACTATTTGAAACAGCCAGAAGATTAAGCTGGCAACAATTACAAACTAGCTACTGTGCGTTAATACTAAACTCAGAATTTGCTGGTTCACTCAGAATTTGCTGGTAAAGGCTAATTTTACCCAAAATGTGAACAGAAACAAGTGATAGGTAAGAAAAAAAATGAAAAAGCTTTTATTAAATACCATACAACTCTCTGGCACCAGTCCACAAAAGTTAATTATTGAATAACTTTAATAACAGACATTTTTTATCTGTTCCCTTAAACTTTTTTGTGGGGGCCCTGGGGAGGGGATAATTGGAGAGTAGGGGTGAAGGGGGGAGAAGATGAAAAGATACATGAATGAAGATGGAGTACAGGACAGGAAGTTATGGAGGGAAGTTTATGCAAAGCCCACTATCCACAAAGAGAATGACTCATGCAAGATACTGCAGGTCTTTCCAAATTTCTCAGGCTCTGCCTTGCTGCCAGCAAACAAGTCTGGGAAGGGATGCTTAAAGGACTTGGTAAGCAACCATCTAGCTGTTCCACCAACAAATCCATGAACTTCTCAGTTAAGGTCACCTAAAGCTTGCAAAAGTGCTGAAGAGTGTCAAAAATTACTAAGCTTTACAGCCTTAAGATGGAATCAAGAAGTCCCCAAATCTCATTTTTCCAGCTATAATCATTCAAACAGCCCTGGCCTTTGTAAGGAAAATGTAGGAGGCTGCAAGGTAGATAGGGCCTAGCAGTTGTTTCTTTTTGGTCTCTTAATGAGGTATATGTACATCCCTCAAATAATACCAGCATTATATTGAAAATCTGCAATTTAACTGATGATAATAAGTTCTGAAATTTTTACAGGGCAAACAAGTATCCTTAAGGTTAATTTTAAAAATCCCTGGAGTTTCTGACAAATTGGTATTACAATTCTGAGCTTTAAGCATGGGTTTGTAAATAGACAGCTGGAGCTTAATTATTCCCATTCACATGAAGACCTGTTTCAGCAGTATCTTATCCAATGTTCTCACCCCCAGGAAAGGAGGGAAAAGGTGATTTTGGCCTCCAGGGGACATTTGGCAATGTCTGGAAATATTTTTGGTTTTCACGACTGGTGAGTACTACTGGCCTCTAGAGGGTAGAGGCCAGAGATGCTGCTAAACATCCTGCAATGCACAGGACAGTCCCCACAACACAGAATCGTCTGGTCCAAAATATGAACAGTGTTGAAGCTGAGAAACCCTGCCTAATCCAAATGCTTTAAATATGATCAAACCATAATAGTGAAATCAAGAAGTCATTATTTTCATTAATAACCAGTTTTCACAAAGGTCGTTTGAACAGAACCTGCCTAAAGTTGTATGTAAGCATACAGAGGGAATATATATATATATATATATATATATATACATATGTGATCTGGAAAAAATTTAAAAACTGAAGAGAAAAATATTTTTATTCATAAAAGTATTCACATACAATTTTCAAGAAACCAGAAATATAACCTTCTTTCTTAGACACTATGCTGAGAAAGGTGACGAACAAAATGGTTATAAACTATCCTACTCAAAAATACTAATACATTATCAAGTTGTTATTCTTCAAATATATTAATAACCATTGGAAAATCAGCCCTCTTGTACCAGTGCAGAAAATAAATGCACCGGTATGGGATTTGTTATGAAATTTTTTAGTTCCTTGGGTTATAGGGCAATTTTAAAAAATTAAAGAGAGCTTACTAGAGAGTTATTCTGTGGTATGGAAGATCCTAGAGAGTGCTCAGCCATTTAGCTCCCGCCCACCTCCTCTCTTCCCCCTTTTCTGGTAGATCTCCCACTTAGAGGAAGCAGGATACTACTTGCTGTGGTAATCACTCTGGTTTAAACTCCTTGAGGACAATAGTAGCTAAGATTTTCTAAGCATTTACTAATAAGATAAGCAAAATCATTGTTACAGCTCATCTCAAAAAATTTTATGTATTAGAATGGTGAGGTGGACAAGAATTTCATCCAAATAAGAACCTTCACTGCAGCACTATTTACAATAGCCAAGATAAGGAAGCAACCTAAATGTCCACTGATAGTTATATAGATAAAGAAGATGTGGTATATATATACAATGGAATATTACTGCACCATAAAAAAGAATGAAATAATGCCATTTGCAGCAACATGGATGGACCTAGAGATTAATACTAAGTTAAGTAAGCCAGACAAAGACAAATATCATATGATATCACTTACATGTGGAATCTGAAAAAAAAAAGATACAAATGAACTTAAATAAATACAAAACAGAAATAGACCCACAGACATAGAAAACAAACTTATGGTTACCAAAGGAGAAGGGGTGGGGGAGAGAGAAATTTGTAAACAAATGGACAAATGAATTGTTCTCTTTTAAGCTCCACATTAAATACAACAAATCTAGATGAGTCTGGATGAGTTTCTTCTAACTTAGGTTTTAGAGACACTTTTTCATCAATACCTACCATTTTACAAATGAATCTATAAGCTATCCCATTAAAACCAAGTTAATTTTACCTTCCTTTTGGCCTCCTCTCCCTGCCACCTGAAAAAATGAGTCAATTACTTGTGATAACTATTGCAAATGTCTTAACTAATCCCACTAGAAATGTAAATGTGGCAAGAGGACAGAGAAGGATAAGGAAAGAAGCCCTAATGCCAGATTTTCAGCCACTGCTTAAGCCCACTCTAGCACTATGGGAATGACTTTCTTCTTTGGATGAAACATCTGGAAATCTTAAACTTCAAACTTGAATTTTAAGTTTGAGGAAAATAAGTTTGTACAAACTGTTATTTAGCTGTAAACTCTCTCTTCTTTTCCATCTCCTGGTAATTGATATAACGGATTTCCTTAAGGATTAATGTTTTCTATTCACTTTGATAAACAGTTGTTGGGCAACAACTCTAGAAAAGTCCCAACTCTCAGAGTCAAGTGTGCGTTGGTGAATAGAGGAAGTAGAGAAATATAGAAAAAGCAATAAGCAGAATGTCTAAGTCATCACTTTGGAATTAATTGAACATAGATAAAATTGGGAAAGAAAATAAGAAATAAGGGAATGGGCAAGCAGAACCACTTCTGGGAGAGAAGGGACAAAGTTTGCATAACATTCAACTATGTTAACACTCTACAGCGTTACAACACTGCCATCCATACGCAGTAGTAGCAGTACATAAACTTTTTATTTAATTATTAGACTATTGAGTTTTGGCTCCAAAGTATTTTTCCAATTCGGATCCTGCTGTTTGTTCGTATATTTTCAAAAATAGTCTTTTTCTTTCAGAAGAAGTAATACTTCAAATCTAGTTCACACAAGGGGATTTGATATGTTCAGTGAGTTCCTGTATTCAGCAATACCTACGGGGTGCCTACTATGCCTTAGGCTCTGAGCAAGCTGCAGGCACCCCCTCAAGTCTAGGACTCATTATTTTGCTTTCAGCAAATTTTCACTAGGTGCTTTTCCTCCCCCATGTGTAAGTCCACCAGACCTTAAACCCTTTATGAACGTGCAAGCTCCTCCCTTCTGAAAGCGTTTGTGTGAGTAGTTCACAGGCTGGTTCATCTACTGCAGTGTGGCTTTATGATAGGGGTTTATTTACATGGTTCCTACAAGGTAGTTGCAGATGTGACTGCATCTTAGAGATACCTGAAATCTTTCAACAGGATCTGATCCAAAGGAAAAGTAAGTTATAATTTAGAGAGAGAGTGGAAAAAAAAAAAAAATCAGACCTCCCCTTATGGTCTGAAGATGCAAACCCATAGGAGTTAGGAGGCTCACGTACCAAGTTTCATATTCTCATGGTGCCTCCAGCTGACTCACATACTCTGGGTACTGGGATAGCTGAAGAGCTGATGTGCTTGCGGGGTCCCCTGGCACTTGCAAGGTTGCCTGGCATTCAGGTGTGTTATGGCTGCTTATCTCACAGTGCAGCAGTAACAACGTTGATTGGAAGCGTACTGTGTGTAGGGACCACGTAAGAGGTTTACTTGAATTAATTCATTTAATTCTCACGGGACAACACTGTGAAGCAAGCACCACTGCTCCCATTTTACAATGAGGCAGGTCCTTGTAAGGAGGCTTCCAAGAGGCTCGGTACCTTGCTCCGGAGCACACAAGGTAAACGGTAGAGCCTACAGGTGAAGACAGGCCTTCATATTCGATACCTCCACGCTCTTAACCACCAAGCTGCCTCGCTGCAGTGTGTCCGTTATCCCTGGGTCAACCTGCCGGCTCTTACGCATACAGTTCTAGGTGTCGTGCAATGTGACCCAAGAAGCCTTCCTGCCCCTTGTGGGCCGAATTCGGGTCCTCATCCCCGAGACGCGCTTCGCCCACCTGGGCAGGGCCGGGATCTGCCTGGTTGGACATCCCCCTGATCCCTCTCCTGGCCTGGGCCGGACTGGAACCCGACCAGGGACGGGCAGCGGGGTGCGCGGGGAGGGAGCCATCTCGCGGGCTGCGTTCGGCCCCCGCCCCCTGGCCGGGCCGAGGGGCGGGACTCGGGCCGCGCGGGCCCGGAGCAGAAGCCGGCAGCGG
This sequence comes from Leucopleurus acutus, assembly GCF_964270905.1. Lineage (NCBI taxonomy): Eukaryota > Metazoa > Chordata > Mammalia > Artiodactyla > Delphinidae > Leucopleurus > Leucopleurus acutus. The sequence goes on from NC_139144.1 coordinate 75,877,012, forward strand.
GAAGCTACCGCCGTCCGGGCCGCTCTGGGAGAGGCGAGGCGAAGAGAGGCGGGGCGGGGCCGAGCGCAACGAGAAGGCGAAGCTGCGCGGGCCGGGAGCCGCGCTGCGCCAGCCGGGCTGCAGCTGCCGCGCACCAAGCGCTGAGATGGGGCTGGAGACCGAGAAGGCGGATGTCCAGCTCTTCATGGACGAGGACTCCTACAGCCGCCACAGCAGCGTAGATTACGCCGACCCCGAGAAGTTCGTGGATCCAGGCAGCGACCGAGATCCCCACCGGCTCAACTCGCATCTCAAGGTGAAGCCTGGGGCGGGCCCTACCCTGGACCTGAGGCTGACCCAAGTCCCCGCTAAGGCCTGGGAGTGGGGGTGCCCCCTCTAACTTGCTCCGACCCCAACTCCCACCCTCGCCACTGGGTCAGCGCCGCAGGGTACGGGATCCGGATTCCCTCTGTGGGGCCGCCTGAGTAGCCAGGAATTCTTAGCCAAATTCCTGTCCGCCCACCATGACCCTAAGAGAAGGTGGGGCACCGCAGCCAAGTCTTTCTTTCTTGCTTCTCCCACCCCGAGCTCTCCCGTATCCTGGAGAGGCAGGTTGGGCGACAGTTCAGGATCCCTGAGTCTTGTCTCCGCAGGTGGGATTCGAGGATGTGATTGCAGAGCCCGCGTCTACGCACTCTTCTGACAAAGTGTGGATCTGCAGCCACGCTCTCTTTGAAATCAGCAAATACGTGATCTACAAGTTCCTGACGGTGTTCCTGGCCATTCCCTTGGCTTTCGCTGCGGGAATTCTCTTTGCCATCCTCAGCTGTCTGCACATCTGGTGAGAAGGGGCACACTGGGGTGGGCCAGCTTTCTGAAACGTAGGAATGTTCTTTGCCACCTGCCCCCTGCCCTCCCCTTCTCCCAGGCCGGCTTACAGGCGAAAGAAGGCGCATCATCTCTGAACGCAGTAGCAGAACTGGGAGGCCTTGAAGGGTAGTGTGCTTTCTTTAGAATTGTAGGTTGGGTTAGGAGTTTAAACAGAAGAAGGAAGGTCCCTCTGTCCACGAGTGTGATCTTCCTTCGAATGCTAAAGCCCAGCTGACTGTGGAGGTGGAGATCTGGAAGCCATGCTTCCAGCCACAGGCTGCTCTCTCATAGGGCCCTGTTTTGACTTGTGCCCATGGTTCTGGGCAGGGCTCTTATTTCTTTCATCACCTTTTATTCAGTCACCACCTGTGCTTGGGGGTAAAACAAAAGAGATCTCTGAGCAGAATGCCAGTGACAGTATCATTGCAGAGGGATGTCAGACCTGGTTAAGCAGTGCTATGGAGAGGCGGCTCCAATCCTGTCACTGGCAAATGGCAAGGATGAGAACAGAGGAGAGGCAAGATGTGTGCAGTTAAGGTGAAGGGGTCCCCAGCACAAATGAATGAAACTCAAACTGCAGGATAATGAAATGAGAAGGCTTCCAAGTTACTTTTTCACCTATGAGGCACCAACAGGAGTGGCATCTAGTAAAAGGGGAAATAAATATAGAAACCTATTGGACATTTTGGGACATTTTGAGTAACTTTATTCACACACGAAATGCATCATAAAGCTATAGAGAACATTTCTAAGCGTTAAAAAATTTAAAAGGAAATGTCATATTTTACCACGAAGTTTTGTTATTGTTGTTTTTAAAAATGTCCACTTTATTCTGAGAGGAAGAACATTCAGATTATCCCCTGTATGGCAACAATTGCCAAGCTTGTCTTTTAGGGCAGTCCTGCAGAAATGTATAACCCCAGATGTCTCCATGTCTTTCATAATCACTTTATATGGTATTGCCACACCCTAATACATGTTGTGTTCATTGTTAGAAGTTATGAAATTGTTCTCCATTCCCCTTTACCATCTGAATCAATTTCTTTAGTCAGTTAGCTAGCTAGTTAGTTCAACCAAGAAAATTTATTGAGTGCTTAGTTTGTGCTGGGCACTGGGCCCAGAATGAATAAGATGCAAGATCTGCCTTCAGCTTACTCACAGCACATCAGGACAACTGGCTAGGTACAGAGGTGGCTGCTGAGGACAACCCAGCTAGATCTGTGGAGGAGGGAAGCACAGGGAAGGCTTTTAAAAAGAAAAGGGTCTACAAAGGCTTTTAAAGGATAAATTGAAGTTCACCCAATAAGTAAAGGATAAATAACAAACATCAATTTAATTTGATCACTAAAAACTGTAAACAATTAAACTATATTGAAAGTGCCAGAAAACTGCCAGAGGAATGAAAATCTTTGCCTGTTTACATGAGCAGATCAACAAAGGATATATATAGTTAAGCTTATATTTTGACATTAGCACATGAATTTTTTTTAAAGATGCCCAAGTCAGTGCATAAAATTTTGGATTCCTAATTGAATAAAACCAGTCATCTAAACTCTATGTCCATTTTCTCACCTTCCAAAATGTGAAAAACTGAGTGACCACATAACATATTGTGAAATGTTGGCTATGAAGCTATTTGGAAACATAGAGTGCCAGTCAACAAAGCTAGGCTTTCCTAAAGCACTTGTGGAATAACTGACAACAAAAAGGTTTCCATTTACTAAATGGCAGAGAGATATAAGTAAAACTACAATTAACCAAATGATGCTTCTCTCCACCTGGCTCTCCTGAGAATGGGAGATGTTTTTTGTGTAGTGCTTCCAGAGGTGAATCATCAAACCACTTCCTTTTCAGCCACAGAAAATGTATTACTTAACTATAGCTTATTTTTCAAATTACATTCATGTGGGACATTAATATTTAACTGTCATACATTTGTCATCAGGCAGCTGTGATTGCAAGTAGAGGAGTAACTTCAAACAAAAATGTTTAAAAGTTAGTTTATACCTTGATAAAATAGATTTATCATTAATGGATCACATTCCAGTGACACAATAAGACCAGATCAAGGAGAGGCCTTATAGAAGAGCAAACCCATTTGAGTAAACTTTTTTTCTTGGTGATCAAAGCTATGAAAATATGCAGTAATAAGTTCTTTGAACCACACTGCATGGTCACAATGGATCTGACTTTAGATTATTTAAACAAACAAACAACAAAAACAAAACACTCAGAACTCAGTCTGGTGATGCTGGATCCTAGGCCAGAAGTACAGGTCATTAGGGACCGGTGAATTGGTTTGAGTCCATACCATAAACTGAGGTATATGCCATTTGGCAACCACAGGTTATTGGTCATAAGTGGATCATACCAAAGAAATGTGGCTTGGACCCCTCTATCTTTTATTTTTGCTGGGATGCAATTCAAATAAATGGTCCAACTGATGGAAATTCAGTAGTAGCAGTCTCATTTCCCAGAAGACTTTTTAATACAGCAAATTGCTGTGACAAGGCAGTCTTATGGAACTATAGTTAATACAAAGCTAAACAAAAGTCCCAGTTCTAATGGATTTATTATCCAATGGATAAATATATAATCTTGCTAATTATAAGATTTATTTAAGCAATATTTGGTTGGTCACATAGAGCCCCAACCAAGTTTTGGGTCACTCCAAATTGCCTGGAGTTTCAGAAAGGAAACTAACTGGGATGTTGAGAACACAATTTAAGTTTGTTGTCAGTGGATCACTGGATCCTCTGATCCAAAGTGAGAGAACAACAACTTGAAGAAAATAAAATGAGTTCACCACATCCTATGAACTGAGTCCTCAAATGTGGGCAATTGCACTTTGCTGCACTTTTGTCCTGTGTTTAATTCCCTCTTAGGACATGGAGATCTAAAGAGTTAGGGGAAAGAAAATTTCTCAGCCTAAGAAAGAATGGAAAGTGCATTATATTCTGAGGGAAGTGAATTTGGCTAGGAAGCTTTCCAAACTAAACTTAAGTCAAATTGAGATTATTTTGTCATAATTGTTTCATTATATATTCTGACTTCAAAATAGTTCTATTTATTATTCATTATAATGACAGCATCATATGGACCTGTCAGGGATGCATAGTAAGTGTTAATCCTGATAGCTGGTCTATAAGATTTCCTATTCTTACTTTAATTTGTAGTGATTTGCCCAAGGCCACATATCAAGTGAGAAACATAATGGGATAAGAAGTTAAAAGTTGCTATCATTCAGGTTTCTGTTCAACTATGTAATTCTGAAACACCTAGTAATTAATTTTCTTTAAAAAATTGCTTCAAGTCTTTAGCACTTGGAACAAAACACAAGATAAATATAATCTATGCAGGCAGTCAATATGAATAATTCAGTATTCTAAAAATATCTCAATCACTCAAATGCCTGATCTTCTCTTTACTTTGGGCTAAATACAACAGACCTTTATTTAAGTCACATTTTAATAGTAAACCAAGAAAATCAACCTTACTTCTTTGTGCCCACCCGAGTAATAATAAAAATTCTATTGAAGCCCTCCAACAATGCCTGAGAGTTCACAAACACTTTTGTGCCCAAAAAGCATTACTATGACAAAGAACATTATTCAGAGGACTACAGAAAAAATTAACCAGCCTGAGAAATATGAAAATATGTGGTTATCTTAAGAAAAGGCATAAAGAAAAAATAAATTTAGGATACTCTAGTTTTTCTTGTCTAAGAGTTCTGACATAATTGAAGGGCTCTTTTAACTGTACTACACAACCCTTTTCAGTGTGTGTAATTACTGTGGAAAATTAATAATATAAAGCATATGAGAATACTAAATTCACTTCAGCTCAAACATTTATTAAGGGTAAAGGATGTCCTAACTTAAAAAGCTTACATTCTAATAGGAAAGATAGAAATATAAGCAGTTAGCATCCATTATGATATCTTTTGGTAAATTTGAGGATTAAGAAGTTTGTTGCAATACTTTAGACGCACAAAAAAGGGGTATCCAACCCAGCCTGGTCCAATGGGGAGGAAGTGGGATGAGACAACAGGAAAAGCTACCAGGAAATAGGACCTCAGAGACATATGAAGATTTAGGCAGGTTAATGTTTAGGGGCAGAGATCAGGTATATAAATTTACTATTTTGTTTATTTTTGCTTTACTATTTTAGATTGCCTGCTACCAATAGAAAGAATATTGGTGTTTATCATGTACATTCTTGTTTATTTTTTTTAAGCAACATATTTTCTGTGCATCTTATCATGATGTGGGTCACTGTTCATTTGTTTCAAATGCTTAATCCGGCTTAGGTGAACTGGGCCATTGTTATATCTTTTCATGCATATGCAATAGTCAGTGGCCTTATTTGGTAACACTAATAATCTTTACACATCTCTCTTCCTCCATTCCAGGATTATAATGCCTTTTGTAAAGACCTGCCTAATGGTCCTGCCTTCAGTGCAGACAATATGGAAGAGCGTGACAGATGTTGTCATTGCCCCATTGTGTAGGAGCGTAGGACGCAGCTTCTCTTCTGTCAGCCTGCAACTGAGCCATGACTGAATACTTGGACCCCAGGTCCAGAGATTTGGATACTGTAATACTTCTTTGTTGTAATAACATAAAGGCACTACTGTTCTGTTAATTCCCCAAATGTTCAAATTAAGAAAGCTATTAAGATGGGCAACCACATGTAGAAATGTTTATTTTCAGATCTTTTCAAATAATACTTTTCTATATTAAAAGCCAAGGATTTCATATCTAACTTTATAACCAGAATTACTCAGTAGGTTGGCAACACTTAATTTTGAAGGCAGACAGTTCTTGCTTTAGTATGTAAGTATACATTTTGTAATGATGAATCTATAATGATCAAGGGACATTTCTCTCAAACACTACAATAGTTTTGTGTACAACTGCTCATAAAAATATGGAATTTCTTATTTTTCTTTTACTTTGGAAGTAATACTTCTTAAATTACCTTTGCAGGTAAAGTCATGGGGATACTTAGAGATAAGATAATACAAAGATTCTAGAAATTACAGTAACAAAAGCATACAGTGATGATAGGGGCTCTCAAATATGATAAAACAAATGTGAAAATAGATTCATGAAAGTATGTTCCTTTAAATAGGGCATAGTTAACCTACAGGCATATTTAACAAGATGTTTCAATTTACTGTATATTTTGTACTTATTGTAAATGTTTCTCTAATCAGATTTTAAAAACTCATTATATTTGCTTTAAAGAACTCATTATATTTCTTATCTTGTTGAGCTAATATATAGGAGGAGTAAATGTGTCTTCCACAAGGAACTTCACTGGTGAGATTGCACTGTCTTGATTACATAAGCATATGCATCTTCTTTGGTAATAGAATGGAAAAGAGATATACAAGGCTTTTCTTTCTAACTTTTCCAAGCAAAATCCTGAAGTGTTTTATGGCTGATGTTTATCTGGCTGTGATCTTAATACAAACCCAACTGATATTTCATCTAGGAGATGCTTTCTGTCTTGTAATTAGAAATTAAACCTGTATTCTGCATTCCTATTAATGTTTCGCTTTACCTTCAAGTAATATTGCTGCTATTTAATAACATTTTAAAATAAAGGCTATTTCTGACACTTAAGTACAATTTCAACTACAGTAATTCACGTAGTAATTTCAGGAGAGTTGTCAATTTACTGGGTCCATGCTACTGAGCTACGTATATATAAATTAAAAACTAACAGCTGCAAACTTTCAAGATGTTATCTAATATGAGTCTTGTTACAGAGTATAAAATTATTCTTATTATTTTTGAACTGTAGAGTCCTATTTCAGTGTTATGAGTCACTGTTGTTTTAAAAATCTCTATTGCAAAATGATAGGCATGTACAAAAGATGTCTCTGATGTGAGTGGTTAACTATAATTTGCATATCTTAAAAGTGTATAAATGCTCAAATTTCAGAATTACTATTAGAACTCGGATTAACATTCCTTTGAATATCTTCATAGAGGACAACTCCTCATTCAATGAAGATTAATTTTATTTTCCCAAATTCTAAGGCTGGTGAATATACAGGATGACTGTACTGGAATACTATTGGGGACCAAAGCAAATGAATGATCAGATTATGAAACTCATATCCTTTTGAAGGTAGCTACAAAAGAGATTTTTCAAAGCTGCCTTAGGCCATTCATCCTTAGAAAACACTCTCATGATCATTAACTTCAAGCATTACTACTCATTTGACTATATAGATGTTACTATATAGTTAGTTAAAAAGGTCAATAAGTCTCATGACTTTATACCTTATATTTAAGATGTTTTTAAAAAATATTTGGATATGTTGATTGGGCAAATGTATTTGATCAATAAAATATCTATTTAAATAAATCATGAGCTTCTATCTTCTAGTTATTGGTAAGTTTTAAAGCCAAAATATATACACAGTCATATAACAAAACCTATTAACTTGCAAAACGTAGAATATGTGATTTCCTTATTTCTGAATAACATTGATCATTTTCAAAATAACTTTTTATTGAGATTTGCCATTAACTATTTTATTTCAAAGATTGAAATTTTGTACCAAGTGAATCCAGGTTTCATGTGCAAATATGTTGGTTCTTTTATTTGGGGGTAGGGAAGAGGTGGGTGATGATGGGACTTTCCCAGTATCCATAATAAACTTTTTACAAACTCATAAAATGTGTTTATTGCTTTTACTACATGTCAAACTCATCAATAAAGAACATTTTAAAACTAATTTTTCCTTATTTAAAAAACTCATAATATATAAAAATACATGAGTTATTGCTTATTCAGGAATGTATTTGTGGAAAATTACAAGATTGGTAATTTAACTTTTTTGTTTTCCCAGCATTTAAGAGGTTCCCTATAAACATTTCTATCACTTGATGAATATGATGGAATAGCATGTTCTTAAACCAACCATACTTCATATTCTTCATGAAATAAAGTATCTTGCTAATGCTAAATAAACTCATATTTCTGTTTTCAATTTTTTAAATAAGAAAATAAAACAATATAAGTCACATGTTCTTGGATACCAGTACCATGAAGCCAGACCAGAGTCCAAAATTATTTTTGGAAAGTCAATATGTGAAAAGTAGTTGCTGATATTGGCATAGATTTTCTTGTTGTGAGTTAATCTGGAAAAATGACCAATCTCCAATAATAAAACATGCGTTTAGCTTTTTAAAGTGCTCTTTAAAGTTGTGAAGAACTTAAAAGTCCCTCTTTTCAATAGTTGTCTACATCCCATGAATTTATTTAAATGCCTTTCTTGGGAAGCTGTTGGAGTTTAGTGAAAAGAGCCCTGCCCTCCAGGTCAGGCATCTGGATTCCTGTCTCAGCACTGCCATTACTGAGGTGTGTCACCTCCTGCAAATGGTTTAATCTCAAGGTCTCAGTTTTCTTATCTTTAATGAGAGGATTAGACTCAAGGATCTCTTAGGAGCGTCCCATCTCATTGTTTCCTGTGACTTCTGTAGAATGAAGACTTGGCTATGTACATGCATGTATATGCAATCTTGCTGTTCAGTCCAGGAATTTTTTTAAAGGCATTTTTTAAAATCATGAATTTTTTATCAATTAAAGGACTGGCATGCTATAAACACAGGAATTAATGCATTCACTTTTCACAGTTCTGTTGATTATGAGACTGTATGTGGCTTTGATTCTTCATGACAGGGATTCCTAGATTTACAACAATTCTAAGTCTTTATTATTGTGACAGTTTCCCCCCAATAATATGTTACTCTATTTTAAATTAATTACAATTTATTTTATTTATAGATTTTTCTACCCAAATCACTGCTATACCACCATAATCATGGCCATCTTCATCTTTTGCCTGCCTAGTTGCCACAGCCTCTTAACTGGTCTCACTCCCAGCTTCAATATGATCTTTTCCAATCCATCTTCCCCTTCAAAAAAGAAGTGATCTCATGAAGATTCCATGTCATTCCCCTGCTTAAACTATCAATTATATGCCATTGCCCTTAGAATAAAATCCAAACTCTTGAGCAGTGTTCACAAGGCCTTCACTATCAACCCACTGTTGTCTTCAGCAACTATCTTCTGCAGCCCTCACTGAAGTGCCCAGCCCTCTCCTATCCATGGCAGCATCACTCTTCCCCTCATGGCCTGTCTAACCCTTCCTGTTTCCAGAACCCCACCACATTAAGTGCTTCTTCTACGTCTTCATATAAAATCTTGTACAAACCCCTATTATCACTTACCACATGGTAAAACTAACCCTGTTAAATAACCCCACTAGACTGCTGGTTAGGTCTTTGAGAACCAAAAATATGACTTCATCTTTGTTTCCTGGGGTTCTAAAATGGTGCCAAGCACTTAGTGAGGTCAATCAATATTTTCTGAATGAACAACTACATGAATAAATAATTGAAGAAAATTTGGGATGATTGCAGAGCTGGAGTGGGAATCACATTTTGACATCATAATTTTCTTCATTTGCATGAGGGGTTTGAAAAGTACTGATCCTAATAAGATTTTCCTTCTCATCATTTTCTCACTCATGAATCATTAAGTTGGGAAAATGAAAATGTATGTAAAACATATCAAGTATATTTCATCTTTTGGGGTAATGCCTATCTTTACTCTCAATTTTCTTGCCTGAAATTTATTTTCACGGCTTCAGGGGTAGGAAATGCTAGTACTTAAAACTGGTTTGGAAACATTCTCTCTGGCATTTTAGAATGTTGCTATTTCTTTTACTATCCTATTTCCCATTTTGAAATTTATACTAAAACAGTGTTTTTATCGAGTTTTACATTTTAGAAAACACAGTCCCATACACTGTCTCATTTGAATCCAGGACAAATTAAATAGCATAGTAAAGAAATCACATAAATAATGGCTCAGTTTCTTTAGCTTGCAATTTCATCATTTTTGAATGTTTACTTAAGATAACAAGAGCTTAAAGAATTTTTACAAGATTACATATTACTTTCAGATAAAAAAAAAGTAGGTAGTGTTGCAATGAAAATGTTGCACCACTAATGCAACTTATCATAAATCAGGATTTGGTATATTTCCTTCCTTCACGGTGTATGTGTATGTAGGGAGGACAAGAGAAGGAATTGAAGGAGGAGGGAGCAGAAGATAAGGATATACTAGATATCTAGGTTATATGTTTTAGGAATAAAAATAATTTCGGCTTCCATAGCTAATCTTCCCAATTTCTTCTCCCTGTTTACTGCCAAATGAGCAAAAGAAGACACCCTGTTGTATTTTAAAACCATTTTTGCACCCACTCTTCAGCTTCTTTCTTCAGACTATATCTGAACTGCTCCCACTGCAGCCTTACACCTTGATGCTTGTTTAAATGAATGATACCTATGGGTGAGGTAACATTTCAGTCTACTAGTAGACATCCATTACTTCACTGTGAATGGATGATCTGAGAAGGGGATGCTGAAAACTATATAAGGGGCCCTAGCATGAGGGCCTTGAGTGGAGTGCCACCTGAGAGCATCTTACACTGATTAAAAGACACGCCACCAAAGTGAAAGTCAAGACAGAAAAGGGAGAACAGGAGGCTCCAATGACACAATCTTTACCCTTCACAGTTTTGCTTTTGGACACCTCTGTTCAAACCCCTAGCGAAGGGGTCAATAGAAACTGAACAGGGTGGAAGGAGTTGAAGTCAGCTAAGACCATAAAGGAAAGTTCCTTATGTCTTGTTAAATGAAAAGGGCCTTGGGAGGGGGCATGAGGGCTCTCCTAGAACCCTGTGCCCTAAAGAAAATGGCAGAAGAGCAAAAGTTAAAATGAAAACTGTACTACAACTTGTGGCCATCTGTCTCTCTTCCACCTCACCTCTCTGTGCTGTTGACTGTTGCCGTGTATCTGTGGCAAAGAAAGAAGACCATGCAGCAGTCAGAGAAATCAGAGGACACCACTTCAACAATTATCCAAAAATAGGACAGACACCTATCTGCCTGCACTTGGACGTGTCAGGTCATTCAGCTTGGCTGCACAGCTGGAGAAGTTGTTTTGCCATTATAGGAAAAGGTAGGGGTGGAGAATGATGAAAGAAAGGAAGAGACATGACTCAGAGTGGGAAAGAGCACGTAACCAAGGGCAAATATTTCTCCCAGACATAAATGGTTCAGGAAGAGATAGGAGCTACAGGTCATCTTTGGAGCATTCTTTTCTCTCCCTGCCTCTGAGTAGCTTGTCATCGAGCACCTGCCAGTAACAAAAGGGGAGAGAAGGGCAGGAGGCAGGACCTGCCTCTCTAACTGAATGGCACACCAGTTCCAGCCAAGTGCTGGCTCAGCTAACTGGGACAGTGAAACAAGGAGTCATTTGGAAAGTTGCAGGGATAAACACAGCATTTCCCAGGGAGGCAGGTGGCAAAGATAACATGTTTCTTTTACTGAGGAGGACACCGGTTGGAATCCTTCATGCATTACAACAGTGGGACAATCCTGATCTCTGGTACAAATAATAACTTTTCCATTTGTTAAGCATTTATTACTTGCTGGGCATTTATTTAATCTGCACAATAACTCTATGATGTGGGTTCTATTATTGTTTTTCAGATGAGAAAACTGATGTCCTTAAGTTGAAGAATTTTCCCAAGATCATATGGGAGTCAAGATCTGGGCCAAGAGAGTCTGACACCAGAGTTCAGGCTCTTAATCACTACAGAGATTATCAGCTATTTCTAGGATGTGGGTATGGCTGTTCTAATGACTAATTCTGCCTTCCGACCAAAATCTTTTTTATTCATTGTTCAGTCATGTCACCTTTCCTGCTATGAGAAGCACCTTTTTTCTTTACTTTCTCCCATAAATGGAGTCAGTACAAAGTCCTCAGTGGTGGGAGCACCCTACAACCTGGTATCTGGGCTCCCTGTACCTTCCTCACTCTGCCCCCTTCTGATCCCTGAGCCCTCCCCCAGCCCTATTCTTTACTTTCCTGAGCACACCATTTCCTTCCCTGTATGATCTGTGCCCTAGGCCCTAACACTCCAGCTAATGTCAGAAAAATATCTTTCAGGGACTTCCCCGGCAGTCCAGTGGTTAAGACTTCGCCTTCCAATGCAGGGGGTGCGGGTTCTATCCCTGGTCAGGGAGCTAAAATTTCACATGCCCCAGGGCCAAAAAAACAAGACATAAAACAGAAGCAATACTGTAACAAATTCAAATAAAGACTTTAAAAATGATCCACATCAAAAAAAAAAAAAAATCTTAAAAAAATTTTTTTAAAAAGAAAATTATCTTTCACATGCTATTATTCCCATGTTTTATAAATTTCATAAAACTGTACTATCTTTAACAAAAACTTTCTTATTATGTATCAGAAACACAATGATGATCTTTCTCCTCAATACTAAACACCTAGACATGTAAAATCTTAATAATTACAGTAATAATTTCTCGTTAGGCTAAGCATATACCTTTCGATATAGGGGCCATATTTCATATCTTCATTTGGTTGGAAATTTCTTATCAGTTTGTACAGCTTTTAGTATGTTATCCAATCCTACTGTCATTTATTTTACCTTGAAAATTCTAGGGAAAACCATATATAATTTTATTTTCCTCCAATAGGATAATTTGCTCACGAGAAATTTTAAAAACAGAAAAACCAGATTGGCGTATACAATCATATTAATGGCTTGGTTGTATATTGTCATACTGCTTTTCAATAGACTTGTACAATTTACAATTGCAATAGCAGTGTATGTGTCTCCACACATTATCAGCATTCATGTGTATATATGTATATCAGTAAAAGTTACATATATTTGTAATTTTTACTAAGATATTAGGTGGTATTATAGAACAACATTATAGTATTCCATTTTGCACACATAAAATTTTAACAAACATTTTTCTACAGTGATAACTAGTATTGTGATCCCCACACTCATTTTCCCCTAATTTTTCATTCACTTTAATATAGTAATGCTGTCTGTGCTTTGCAATAACAGTTATGCTGAACACCTATCATAGGGCATGGTGTTTATATTTCCCACTATTGGCAATGGCAAGCAGAGATCCACCCACTCTTCTGCTCTTCCTTCCCTCTTTCTCCTCCTCTCTGCTCTCATCCAGTCCAATGAACTGAATATTTTAGATGGCTTTGAAGGGTGAAGGCTTACAATGTTTTGCTATGAGACAAAGAAAAACTCAGTGGATCACACATGATCTTGATTTCTTTAGAACTCTGTCTTAAATGATCTCACAAAGTTTAACATTCTTTCTGATTGAAACTTTGCAAATAGTGCACCAAAATAAAGAAATCACCAAATGAACATGTCTGCAAAAACAAACATTTTTTACATACATATTTTCTCACAAAGCAGTTGTGATAAACTAGTCAATATCATAATAGGGAGCCATATGGAAAATGAGAAGTCATCACACTGGAATATATAAAAAGCGTAAGATACAAGCAAGCCTTCCTTCCCAGTTTAGATATGACTGTGTTGAGGCAGTCACAGAAATAGCACACATTATTTAGGGTTAGGTAATATAAACTAAATGAAATCTCCACAGAGTATCTAGCATATTCGATCAATTTCATGGTAGCCTCCGTGTGCAGGGGCCATGAAGAGGGCAGAAGGGGTGAGGGAGGGCCATGATCAAAGCATTGGAAATAAAATATCAAAAAAAAAATTTTATCGTATAGAAAAAACAAGTGAGCAATCAACTGAATTATTTATGTACATTTTATTTAGACAAGAGGAAGATCTTATGATGATTATAAATTTGAAAATAGACCCCTGAAAAAGAGCCAGAGTTGTTGATATTATTTATTCTAAAGGTGAGTAAAGGGCCACATAAAAGATGAAAAATATTGTACAAAGAACAATTTTATTAAAACTATTTTTTTTCTGAGAGAGAGAAAGACTAAGTGGGGTCATCTTAAGTGACAATTTTATTAGAGTAGGCACATGCAAAAAGAATTGTGATCCTAAATATATTGAACAAGAGGAAATGGCAAAAAAGATCATAAACTACTTTTCATGTTAGAACTTTTGGAAAGATGAGACAGATCAGATGCAGGCAGTCTCTATGCTGCATGATGAACTAGGGATTCATGTAAAGATTTCCATGATTTCATGATTCTTAGAGTTGAAGAAATATTCAGAATTGGAAAGGAAAATCCTCCCAGTCTTAAAATCTTCAATGAAGTTGGCCCAGCATGACACGCTTCTAGTGCAGGGTGGGTTTGGGCTACTTTGAAGCCCTCCCTAAGGCCAGTGCTGCCTCTGCTCTTGCCACAGCCAACACGTTTTGGGTGTGGCTAATGGGAGAATTTAATACAGCTCAACTCCTTTCGTAGCAAACAAACAAAGCAAAAAAAGAAACCAACAACAACAAAAACCCATCCTGGCTGCTGTCCAGTTTGTAATTCTTGATTTCACATCCCAAGAAGACTTCAGTTTATAGAAATGGAAAGAACTGCCAGTTCCCTGTAAGCAACTTGGACAACTTAGCCTGTAGGGTTTCCCCTTAAATGATGCTTCCTTCAATTTCCTTCAAATATTTCTTTAATAGTATGTTACTTCCTTTTCGGAGTTGGGATTCCCTGTAAGTCATCCAGGCTGCCTTACTACTGCTCTTCCTATGATGATGTACAAGCTCTGTTATGCATGTATTTGTGGAGGTTTTTCTTCATCCGTGGTTCTTATATATGAGGATTTTTTGTTTTGTTTTGTTTTTTAGTTTATTTGCTGACATAACTTCTGCCTTTTTTTTCATTTTCCCAAGACTGAATGATTATTTAATAAAAAGCATTCCACACTGTATAGAAACCAACACTCTCTCCCATAATTCTGTGTATATGGGACTACAGAAATGTCACTGTCCCTGTCCCACATCTTCAAATTGACATTCTCAGGTCGCAACAATAAGTCTTCCTAAAGGGGACCTTCTGGAAAAACAAGCTATTTCCTCGGCTCATATTTCCCTCTTTTTGTAGCAGGCACCAGCCATCTATCCAAGAAGTATATATTGGGGAGTAAGGAGGGCATCCATCAGCAAGCCCACAGCTGTTGACAGCCATAAGATTAGAGACAAGCACAAAGGGATAGATCAACACACTGGCAAAAAAATCCTGTGACAGCTAGGGAATAACTCATTTCATTCATAGGGGAAACCCCACCGTTTGGTGCAAGGACATTGATGAGGTAGGCCACTGAGTTACAGAGCCACAAAGAAGTGATGTCACCTAGGAGGCGAGGAATAACACCCACAAAAATCCTAGTATGTCCTCTTCCTGATAGATAGTTACTATGGAGTCACAAAGTCCATGGTACTTGGATTCTCTGCCAATGAATTGTACCATAGATCTCAGGGTGCTCACGTGAAAGGGATGAGTGATGAGAGTAGCAGCAGAAGAAGCCATCATCTCTCCAGTTGTCTCCTTGATAACTCGGTCAGAGATGAAACTTCTTTCTGTACATTTCCAAATCATGACTCCTCAACCTTGTCACACTACTGGTAATGTTGTAAAACTTTACCATGGACCACAGTTCCAAGGACCCCTGAACACAGTCTTGGAGTTAAGCCTGTGCACAACCCACACTTTCCATGGATGTTTGCAATGTGCTGAGCCTAACAAAAAAGACCAGGAAGCTGACATACTTGCCGCCCCAAAATATTTCGTCCAACTGTTGGAGGAAGAGGCTCATATCCCACCTTCACATACAGAGTGGCTGGGACAGGATGGTGAGACGAGAGCCCAGGAGCACCTGACTGGTAGCGTCCGTCATGATGGCACCCACTGAGGGACATACAGACTGAGCCACCAAGCAATGGAGCCGGTCTGGGATCATGTGCCAGGGCCACGGGGTTCACTGGCCCACCCTCGTGTGCGCACACTCACTCCCTGCCCAGCTTCTGCCTAATACCGCCCTAACACCTTCAGAGAATAAGCATTTTCAAGTTTCCCCTAGAATGCTGCTTTTCAAAGTTTAATGTGCATACGAATAACCTGGCGATCTTGTTAAAATGCAGATTCTGATACAATAAATCTGGGATTGGACCTGAGATTCTGGTTTATAACAAGCTCCCAGCTGATGCTGCTGGTGAGGCTGCAGGTCCCTTTGGGTAGCAAGGCCCTAGTAATTAGCTTGAGTAAGACATGGAGAGAGATGAAGATGAAGTAGCTAAAGACAGAGAACAGAAGAAACTGAAAGAGAGATTATTTGACCCTCTGAAAAGATTCTAAGGCTTAACTGGTGGCGCAGTGGTTAAGAATCTGCCTGCCAATTCAGGGGACGCTGGTTCGAGCCCTGTCCGGGAAGATCCCACATGCCTCAGAGCCACAACTACTGAAGCCCCCGGGCCTAGAGCCCGCGCTCCTCAGCAAGAGAAGCCACCGCAATGAGAAGCCCGTGCACGGTAACGAAGACCCAACACAATCAAAAAAGAAAAAAGAAAAGAAAGATTCTACAGTCTGTCCCATAACTATAATCCCCCATACTAGGTTTAAAACACATTCACATTCCCTCTGAAGTAAGTTGAACTGATTGACAGCAAAGCCAGCAGTGCCGAATTAAACCCATCCTCCAGTATGTACAAAAGCTCATGTTACAGACCAAAATTTTCCCTGGAATTGGTTAAAAAAAAAAAAAACCTTCAATATACTCAATATATAATTATAAGAAAGTAAAGTTCTCTATAAAGACCAGACCACTTAATAAATGGTCAATATGAACTGATATATACTTTTTGAAGAGTGAAATATTTTATGATTAAGCATTGTTGCCTCAAAGGGAGTGGTTGTAGACATAAATTTCCCCCAGGTAAAAGCAACTCCTGGTAAATAGTTTATTTACTAGGGAAAGGGCCAAAAGGAAAGAGAGTTTCCTTTGTTAAATAATGGAGCTCTGACAAAGCCAGATGGGTTGGTTACAAAACAAAGGGCTTTTGTAAAGGACTCCTCCCAAATATTTACATTAACTTAAGAAAAATATGGAAGTTTTACAGTGTATATCTCCTTATAATTTCATGGTAGTATTCAGGGACTACTACCATTTTTGTTCTTTATCACTTCATTAAAATAGAATTTTTAAATTAATTATTTGTTAAAATAAAATATGTGATGTTCTAAATTTAGATTTACTTGTAGGCTGTTCAAACACTCTACTAGTATACTATAAAATGCCATTTATCTCAGATATATATTATATTACATTATATATTATATTACATTTTGTTGTCCTATTAGGTTTGCTGAGAGTTAGTCACACTTTGAATAAGATTTATGGAGTTTCCATATTTATAAAGGGTGATCAGAACTTTGTTTCACTTGAATAGAAGGAAATGTAGTCATCGTCCACATATCTAAAATTCTACTTCTCTCAACTAGATGTAATGTAGCAATCTGGCTCACCACTTGACACCAATTTTTCTGAAAAATTGCTATGCCCGAGCCTCATATTAAACATTTTCAATCTTGGATTAGTTAGGACTGTAATTAGCATTACTTTTATTATTTATATAAATCTACCTAGGTAAAAAACAAAATGAGCCAAATGTTGATATTTTTACCTCTCTTTTTACGTTTTCTGAACATATTATTCCTTGATTATATCAGTGTTTGGACTAAGACTTCCTCTCTTTAATAAATGTTGGAACAATTATTTTGGTAGGGCTATTATCCAGTTATTAAAATAGTCAAGGTAGGTAGAGCACTGCTATCATGATGAAATGATGAACTGAACCTGGAATTTTAGCACAAATAAGAAAGAATTCAATGTGATTTGTGTTTGCTTACATTTAGCATTTTCTCAATATTTAGATTTACTTGTATGCTGACAAATCAGATTGTATTATGATTTTGTTTTTAATGTAATTTATGGGGGAAAAACTCAAGGAAAAAGTTACATATAAAAGAAAAAGGAAGTCTGTAGATTTTGAATACCTACTCTTAGAGACAAAATTTCGCCGCATTTTCAAGGAAAAATCACAAGTTTCATCATATTGAGTTCTAAATCCGGAACAATAATAATGACGATGACAATAAGATGGCCTAATTTTTGAAAGTAAGGTAGATTGTCAGCTGCTTTGAAAATCATATTCTGCTTAAAGCCAAGAGAATTTATTTTGTGACCTGCTGGGCCCCTTGATCTGAGGCCCTCTGTCAAGCATTGTATTTGAGAATTCTCATATAGAAAATTTGCATTTAATGTAAGATTAAGAGATTTAGTTATTGTTGTTACCAACTGTTTAATACAAAGATTTTTAAAACATATGTAAAGCTTTCTGAGAATGAAATAAAAGATAGCAAAGGGTATATCACAGAAATTAGATTAAAACTTG
The DNA here is from genome assembly GCF_964270905.1 of Leucopleurus acutus. Lineage (NCBI taxonomy): Eukaryota > Metazoa > Chordata > Mammalia > Artiodactyla > Delphinidae > Leucopleurus > Leucopleurus acutus. Next base: position 75,895,185 of record NC_139144.1, read on the forward strand.
AAAAATTGAAAGCCAGTCGCTGAAGACCACACACAGGTGATGTAGATTTGGGCTTCTCACATCTTGCTGCATTCACACCCTCACCTTGGCCTCATCTTGGTGGGATTTACTTGTCAGTCCCTTGACTTTGGGCTGAGTCATATGACTTGCCTTGGCCAACAGAACAGGACAGAAGTGTCAGTATGTCATTTCCAAGCGTAGGCTTCTAGAAGTCTTGCACATTTCATCTTGTCTCTTGTGCCTCTGCTGCTCCTTGGAGCATGAGAAGAACCTGCCCTAACTAGCTTGCTGGTCCAAGGAGGGTGAGAGACATACGGAGCAGAGCCAGCACAGGCCTGCCATGGGAAGCAGAGTTGCCCCAGCCATCCCAGCCTAGACCAGCTGAGCCCCAGCCAAGCCAACCCATGAATCTGTGAAAATAAGTGGTTGTTCTTTAGAACCACTGAGCTTTGTAGTACTTTATTTGTGCTGAATTATTGTAGCAATAATTGATACACCCTAAAATTCAATTTTAAAATATGTGTTAGATATATGATGACAAAGAAAGAACCAGTTCACTGCAACTTTTGCTTTTAATTAGCTGTTGTGAATTCAGACATAGTCATCTGTACTGATTTAGTACTTACAACTATATTTTTATCAATTTTACTTAGGACACAGACAAGAATTGTACTTTTCTACACAAGATTTCCTACTCAAAACTTTTCCCAAGAATTAAACTTATTTCAATAATACTGAATAACCAGTCAGATTGATTTGGTCTTGAATAACAAAGATTTTACAGGAAAATTATATAGTAAACTGATACAGTAAAAGCTAAAGGCTAAAGATATTATTCCACCATCAATATTTTGAGCTAATTAGAAGGATATAAGCCTTAATATAAGGCTATCAATGAAATATAAATGTTGGCAGAAGTTCTAAAGTTACATATTTGGAATTTGAATTTGAGGGTTTGTTATAATTCAGAAAAACCAGATAGATCTTATATGTCACCAGCAAAATCTTACCAGGATTATGTTTTCTTCCAGTTTATTGAGATATAATCAATACACAGCACTACATAAGTTTAAGGTATATAGCATGATGATACATACATCATGAAATGATTATCTCAATAAGTTCAGTGAACATACATCATTTACTATATATATAAAATTAAAGAAATAGGAAAAAAAGGTTTTTCCTTGTGATGAGAACTCAAGATTTACTCTTTTAACAATTTTCATATATAACATACAGCAGCGTTAATTATGTTTATCACTCACACATTACATCTCTATTACTCTTATAACTGGAAGTTTGTACCTTTTGACTAGCTTCATCTAATTCCCCCTCCAAGGGAAAGAGGAAAACTAGTGAATGATGACACTTTTGAAATGTTTACTGATGTTCTTTTCTGGATGCCCATGGAGCCTTCCCCTACCTCACCTTCCACCATACCTAGGGAAGGATTATTACAACGAAAAAGCAGAGATAAGGCTTCTCTTGATTCCAAAAGCCTTGGTCCTGGGGGAATTCAGGGCATTAAAGAAATTGAGTGATATATGAGCAAGGCTTCCTGCTGAAGGGAGACAAAATTAGGAAAATAAACAAAGTAATTTTTGACACATGTGTATCCCTAGCATGAACCCAGATAAAAGAGGATCTGAGAGCAGAGGTACTTGTGCCTCCTGCTTCTGAGTAGGGCCTGTAGAGATAGCAACCCTCTAGAGTTCCTCTGCACAGTGGTAGGGCATTTATTCTGTTCTCTACACCACATTTACCATAGGAAGCTCCATGATGCTGCATCAGGCCTGTCCACCCAGATTCATCAGACTTACACAGAGCCCCAAGAAAAGGACAGAAGTAGCAAAAGGTGTCTCTAGCCCTAAGGGTCATATTGAATCAGCATGAGGACATTATAGCAGCATCCTGAACGGACCAATGACAGACAGGATATGTACCTATCAGCAGATCCAAGATGTACAACTAAGGAAGAGACTCTCCTCCACAGACCCACCCTGAGACTCCTTGGCAATAAGCCCCTGGAACTTAGATGCAATACAACCTTAACAAAATGGAAGAAACTAGGACTTGATTGAGGTGAAGGTTCTGCCACCTGAAGGAATGGGGTTTGTAAAAGAAATTAAGTTCAGTTATTAATAAAAGAGAAAGTTATGCCTCACAGGAGACCAGAATAATATCTATGTTTTCCACTTTAAAAATCTGAAGCAAACCAAGGAAAACAAAAGTATTTGATCAGGCTTATGGTGAGTGTTCATTACACTATTTGGTATATCTTAGATGGTTGAACTATTTTACAATAAAAATACTATAAAAGAAAATACACTTATTTCAATCCTGAATCTGTGGACTGAAATTTGTCTCCTTAACCCTAGCATCTGTTTTCATTTAGGCAGTATCCTCAGTGGTTTAAATGCATCACCTCATTGAATGTTCACAGCACCCCTCTTGGGTAGACGTCAATTATATTTTTCATTTTACAAATAAAGAAAGTAAAGCTAATTTAAAGAAACAGTATAAAAAGAATACTTTTTCAGCCATCTTGATCAGATTTTTAAGATGTAGAAATAGCTGTCCTTTTTTTTTTTTAAGAAAATAAATAGAAAAAAATCATTTAAGAGAGTCAAAATGTAAAGACCAATGAATTCCTCAAACTGAGGAAGATTCCAGTGAGGCCTTCAAACCAGAACAGGGATAGGAAGGGACTGGGTGATGAGGCAAAGTCTTCTTCTAGAAAGCCATTTCTTTCCATGTATAAAATGGAAGGTATGGAAGAAGGTATGGCAGGTATGGGAAGAAGGCCTGAATGGGATCTGGGTTATGAGGGTGAATAGGGGAAGGTATGAGAGGTGGTGATGGTGAAAACAGGGTAAATACTCAGCTGAAACACAGATTGTAAAAATATTGCCATTTATGTACTTGTGTATAAATAGTCACTGCTCTAAAATGTACTCCCTCCCCTCCTGTCCTTCTCCCAAGGGCCCCCAACTCCCAATAAGCCAGCAGCTAGCTGGCAGGACACTAAGGCACAGCTCCAGAGCTGTGACTCAAGCCTAGAATGACTGCTTGGTGGCTCTGCCATACTAGTTATTAAATTGTTTTTATATCACACCTAGTGATAATTCTTATTATAATCTAAGCTACACTCACTTTTTTGAACTCATCAACAAAGGCACATTTGGGCAGTATCAAGCTTCTGAGTGTTGAGAAATCTTGGAAAGATGACTGCTTTTTTAAACCTTCATATCATTTTAAGTGGTCAAACCTTAGACTCCTAATCCTGGAGTGGGAATGAGATGAAGCCAGCTGAGAGTATGAAGAGGACCTAGGGTGGAAGGGATGGGAAGAGGAAGCTGTGCTCAGGGGTTAGGGAGCCTAGAGAAAGAGATGAGAGAACACGAAAGGCAACAAACGTCACAGTACTGCCACAGCCATCCTCATTACACTACTTAAGAATCCCATGCCCCGCAAGTTGTTAACAGGTGCTATAGTTATTTATGAATTTTAAAATGTTTCATTGCCCCACAAAACTCCCTAAGAACACATCATTTTCATGTATTTAAACTTCAGTTTCCTTATTTCGAAGACGGCTGGTTTGATGACCTGTGTCCTTTCAGCTCTCTATATAGTAACATATAATGCATGAGCTGACCTTTAAGGCTGCTTCCTAAAAAAAAAAACGTAGAGGGCAAATGAGTTGCCATTTACCCATTTTTTTTTTTTTTTTTTTTTTTAGTAAATGATTTGGAGAAGTTATTAACTTGCCTCTAAGCCTAAAGTTATATCTGTGGGTATCAAAAAATATATATATCTCTTTACATCATCTATTCATTTCCAATCTCTGCTAACAGTGTTCTACTTCATCTTTTCTTTGTATCTCATGAAGTTGGATGGAGCCAATTATCCCAATCAGCTATTATAACCAGAATATGATCTGTTTCTCTTTGGTGCCAGCTTCTTGTTGGGGCAGGTTAATGAAGAGTTTGTGGTTTTTCTTCTCATTAGGAATTCATTTTGGCATTGACAACGCTTCACTGATCATTATGATTCCATGTGCTGTGCTGACTGGGGTGGACTTCCCCAGGGAGGCTGCTTTCCCTCCTTTGAGTGCTAGTTAAGCATTCACTCACAGACCTCCCCACAAAGTCCATTCCTTGCTGGAATGCAGGACATGCTCTCTCCCTGTTCCTGTTGACTTTTTTCACAGTCAAGATTACTCACTGCAGCTGAAGACTGAATAACAAAAGATGGGAAACAGCTTCCACATTTTTCCATAGAACAAAACTCAACTGCTTTGCAGCCAACATTTTTATGAAGGAGGAGTTAGAGGAATAGCAATCTTTTTGCAATCATTAGAGGTAGACTAGGCACTACACAACACACTGAGCCTGACACCTCCCTTTTCTAGAATATTATGTTTGTTAACATGTAATCTGTTCAAAGCATTTAGAAATGCAATTTGGAAGTAAAATTAAGAAAACCCAACTTTGGGAAGATCTTTAGTATTCTAATGATGACTAGTCAGCATAATTAAAGTCATGCCAACATTTGTGACATTTTCTCTGCCATCTAGTTGAAATTGATCTTTTCTTCAAAAACTATATTGCCTTTCTGCTATCAACAATAACAAAAACCTGTGCTTTGTCATTCTCTTTTATATGTTTATGTCTTCTCTCCACCTTGATAATCAACTCTAGGAGTTCCATCCTTTAATTCCCTTTCTCCTCCTCCTTTTGTGTCCATCCCCATTTTCCCTCTTCTAGACTGCCAGTATTTTTAATGTATCCTGTGCCCTTTCAGGTACAGTACCAGCTTTTTCATTTCAAATCATAATTTGACTTTCGATCGCATGTGGAACATAATGCAAAATGTCCTTTCCGTTTTAGGATAGTGAATCTCCTTATTATTGCCCCAAAGTAAAATGACTGATTATTGCTCAATTCATCTTGTGCCACTTTATAATAAGGTAAAGAAAACCCCGATTTAGGAACAGATAAAATATTTTCATTGCTAACAACTTTTTTAAAAATTCTAATCAATTACTAGAAAAACTAAGCCTCCTCTAACTCACAGCCAAGCACTTAAAAAAAAAAAAAGAACCTTCTCTGGTAAACTTGAAACTCCAATTAAATATTTGTACAATTGTAAATATTTTATGTATTTTGTAAATATGGCATCACCTGTTTCCTTAGTTCCAGGGGGGAAAAAGTAATAAATTAATAGAAGAGTTAAACATTTTTATTTCTTATTTCAAAGCATTTGAGAGACATTTCAGAAGCGGTTGGTAAATGTTAAATTCTGCATGCCTGCTTCTCCAAGTTTCCATCCACACAGACTAGATGTAAACCAGTGTCACCAAAAGCACACCACACACGCACCCACACAGATTCCTTCCTTGTGTTTAGATGTGAAATGCACCTAAAGGTTCCGGGTCATTTTTCATCCCTTCCTCTGTGAAACAGGGAGATAGTTGTGTCTTAAGCAGCGATGGAACGTGGGCGATGAGAAGAAAAGGCTTAGAACAGGGCAGAATTCTTTAAGAAGCTCTGTTGCCCATACTGGGCATCTCTGCAGGCAGTCGACTTCCTCCACTCCCCACCCCTGCTGGGATGATGCACTGCGAAAACATTAGCTCCCCTGCCCGGACGCCTCTCAGTGGCTTATAGTTGGAAAAATGTTGCCCCAGGTTTAAAATATCTGCCCAAGCAGCCCAGACGGTGAAAACGCTTTCTCATTGCTCTTTATTCCTTGCGAGCGCTCACCGTCCTCTGCTGCCAAAACCTTGGGGATGTGCCTAGACCCGGCGCAGCACACATCCCGGCCAACCGCGAGCAGAACAAACCCTTGGCGGAGAGCCAGGAGGCTCCCTCCCAGCCACCGCCCCCCCCACCCCCGCCAGAGCCTCCCCACCCCCCCACCCCCATACAATACAAGATCTTCCTTTCTCAGTTCCCTTAAATCACAGCCCAGGGAAATCTCCTCAGAGCCTTCATCCAGCCACGGGCCAGAATGTCGGGGGGCAAATACGTAGACTCAGAGGTAGGCGCGGGTGGGTGTGCTCCGGTATCGCGGCGCGCAAGAAGTGCTGCTTCTGCTATCACCCACTCCAAATATTCCGACTGCTTTGCTTGCCTCAGCCCTCTCTCGACGTCGGAGCACTCCTCTCCCCTGGCATTGCTGAGGAATGGGTCTGGGCGGGGAGGTGAAGAGGAGGCAGGAATGTTTTATGTTTTCCTGTTAGGAAGGGGGTCAAGGGAGCCCCTAAGCTAGAGGATCGCGGAGAAGGGGGTCGTCGGGGTCCTCAAGTTGGGTCTGCCAGACCGAGGGCGCGTTTCTGAATGGCTCAGGGGCACTGCCTTATTGCGGGACCCCCACGGTCCGGCCCCAGTCTTCTGGGAGGCAGAGAGCCAGAGCAGAGGGTGGGAGCTCATTCACTCGCAGTCTTGGGACAAGAACAAGGCGCCTGAACCGGCTGGCCGGGGCGACAGCGCGCGTCTTGTTTGCACTTTCCAAAGCTCTTGGGCCACCTCAAGAACTCTTCCCGCATCTCGGCGCCTGGCAGGGGTGTCTGGAGAGGAGCGGACCTCCCCTCCCCCTAACTACCACTCCCCCCGCCCTTCCAACCACCTCTCGGCGCTCGGTCTCCGCCTGGGTGTCGAGACCTCGTTTTCCCAAACTCAGCCGCCGTTCAGCGACCGGCCGGCAGCCTGGGAGTGACCTGAGGGTGGGTCGGGGGGTTGTGCAGGTTAGATACCGTTCTAGAGAGCTTAGGAGGGTCTGACACTTGGCTCGACCCAAAGATGGGGGATGCGGGATTGTGAGAACCAGAGGAGTGGTGGGAGCTGCACAGGAACAGAGACTGCAAAGGGAGGGTGGGGGACGCGGACAGGTGCGGAGGATGTTCCATGGGTCGGGGGGTTCCAGCTGGGTCTTAAGGATGAAGCTAGAAGGGATTATGGAGAGAAGGGAAATGGAGGCCAGGGACGGGAACAGGTGAAGAGCTCGGGTAGAGGGTGGCGTGGCGGAGAGAGGGGCTGGAGAAAAGTCGGAAGTCTGGTCCTCTCCCCTGCGGGGGTCTCCGCGGGGTGCCGCGGGCAGGGCGTGCACGGGGCTGAGGCCGGGGCGGACCGCACGGCGGGGTCTGCCCTGACCCCTGGCGGTGGCGGGCGGGGGAGGCAGGAGCTCCCTGCCTGGTACCGAGGGGTGTGGTGTCCTCTCCTCGATCCTCTTAAAAAGCTTGCGGCTCCAAGGAGTTTACTGTGCGCGGAGCCACCGCTTCCGAAGCGGTTAGTTCGATTTTGAGCCTCGAGGTTTGCCGCGCTACTAGGCTGACTTTTCTGATCGCCGGTTTTTTTTGAAATTTTCTTTCTACCGCCGGTGCCACCCTCCCCCTCCTGGCCGTCCGCCCTCCGCAGGGACATCTCTACACTGTTCCCATCCGGGAACAGGGCAACATCTACAAGCCCAACAACAAGGCCATGGCAGAAGAGATGAACGAGAAGCAAGTGTACGACGCGCACACCAAGGAGATCGACCTGGTCAACCGCGACCCCAAGCATCTCAACGACGACGTGGTCAAGGTAAGGTGAGGCGGCCAGCAAGGAAGGGATGTGCCCCGAGAAGACACTGAGAGGGCTGGGACAGCTCTCCTCTGGCCAGCAGCCTGTGTATCTTTCCCTGTCTTTGCCACACACTCACCATTTTCTGGGCTTGATGTGCGGGAACTCCCGCGGTTGTCAGAAATGTCACATCTCCCCTCCCCACTCCTGCCGGTTAGTTCAGCTGGAATTTAGCTAACTTGAGTTTTGTAAGAGTTCATTTAACTGCACCCTTCTCCTGGCAAATGAACCTCTGGATCTCAGCAAGAGACAGCCCCACACTCCTTGAGAGGGTGAGATGTTTGCACTGCAGGTCACCCTTTTTCCGTTTTCAGGTTGAAAGTCTAAGTGAAGGGTGGCTCTCCACTGTATATAGAATTAAGCAGTGAGATCATTTGGTAAGGTCTTGTGCCAAAGGTGACAACCGGAATACTAAGTGAGCAGGTTCCCTCAGCTAAAATTAAGATAACCTGAAATGATTTTCTTAGAAATAACAAAGTAGGTAGAAATACTTCTGACTAAAGATGAAATATATATATATGTGTGTGTATGTATATATATATGTATATATATACACATATATATACAGAATAGAATCAAATATTTAATATTTATATGAAGGGTATTTAACTGGAAAAACATGGCGCTTGTTGTACACAGCTATGCATAGTTACACAACCAAAATAATATGTGCCTTTTGATTTCTCCTATAGACCTCTAGTTAGGTGTGGAAAGTTGCTTCTTTAGTGACTGCTTGGGTAAGCCTTCCCTGAGCTAATGGGATGTTCAGGTTGGAGTTCCTTTTCATACTTTAAGGATGTGCTTGGTGAGATTAAAAATAGGTTAACTGAATGGGTATTGGCTAAACTTAGATCTGACTGGATGGTCACTTTTTGATTATGATTATGTTACTCAACTTTGACCCTTTGAACAAATCTCATCAGAGGAATTTGTTGCTTAAACCCATCTTGATTGGGAAATCATAGGCCTGAGCCATCCTTGGCAGAGGGTTTTCTTTCAGGAAGGGGGATGACCAAGGAAATTCCTGGCCTGGAAGATTAAAGTGTGAAGACCCCCAGAGCAGCCAATGGGGTGGATGAGCAGTTTCCGCCCACGCAGCCTCCTATCCAGGATGGGAGGGGCCATAGTTCAGAGACTGTTCACATTTATGAATAATATATTTCAAAAAGGGGAACAATTTAATCTGCAACTGGAAGGAAAATGTAACTGTCAGAATTGACTCTCTTGGCTTGCTGGTGGAGGAAAAAGGAAAATTGGAGCCTTAGCAGGCTTTTCTACTAACCAGATTATGGAATATTTAAAAGCAGCAGCAATAACAAAAATAGCTTATAAACTGGAAATTAGAATTGCTAAAAACTATTTACTAAAAACATTGCCTTAAAGGAGGAAAGGGCATTTTTGCTTGTTTCCCTTCTCATGTAGCTTTGGGCAAGAAGGAAAAGTGCCAGGAAAAGATGCAGATTTCAGAAGGGCCTAGCTTCATTAGAGCCTCCCTGTTGTTCCACTGCAGCGTTGAGTGGGATTCCTGAAGCAAGTGAACCTCCCAGGATGAGTCAGAGAAGCCAGCAGTGTAGATGTGGGTCTCCACACATAGCATGACTAAGTTGAGAAAGAAAGGCCCCAGTGGGAAAAGAGACTTCAACACAAATGGAAAAAAGGCATAACAGACTTAGAGGAAATAGTTCACATAATAGCATTTCAAAGAGCAAGTGTGGGGATCCTCATATTAAAGAAATTAAAAGGAAGAGTTAGAACAAGCTTCTGCCGGCCTAGAGAAAGCAAACTCCACCCACTTGCTCATAGAACTGTGAGCAAAACAAGACAATCAGACAGAAAAAATCTACCTCGGGAAGAATTTGGTAGGCCCACTTACTCAGATGTCTTGCTTAAAGAGGCCTTCAGAGAATGCCCTGCAAAGAGAGACGCAAAGAGTACATCTGCCAGTAGGGCCAGGAAAGGGGGCCTACACCCAGTGGAGACTCCTATTTTATAATTTTTTTTTCTTTGAATCCAAGCACAAATCTAATGATAGAAACAGTGATGATCCTCTCCATGTTACTGAGACAGTAAATAATAAATTTCTCTAAATTTTACTTTTGATTACACAGACTTCTTAAAATAATAAAGACACCCAAAGCTTCACGCTTAATGCATGGTAGCTTAAAACTTCACATGATAATAAAGAAACAGTGGCCAACTGAATCTACTGTTAGAGTTACCAAATCAGGTAAGAAAAGGTCTGTTCTAAAAGCAAGCAGCTCTGTAAAAGCTGCCAATTCTGTCCGATTCTATAGTCACTAACCACTTTTGGCTATTTCAATTTAAATTCCAAGTAATTAACATTAAATACAATTTAAAATACAGTCTTCGGTCACACTAGCTACATTTTGAGTTCTCAGCACTTAAGGCTAGTAGCTACCGTAGTGGACAGCACAGATTTAGAACACTTCCACCTTCATGGAAATTACTATTGGACAGCAGAGGACTAGAGTGTTCATTCTCTCTATATTAAAAATGTCCCCATATCAAGTTTAGAAACTTGTAGATGGAGATGAAATGAAACACTGATGTACAGTGTGAGGAGCAGCATAGTGTATCTGCACAGTATCCTTTTAGTCCCATAAAACAGCTATTTAGGGTAGGGAAGAAAACTCAGAAGATGGATGTGTTGTGATTTTATACTTCAAGAAGGTAGAGTATTATCACCTATTCCACTAGTGATAATGACATAAATTAGACTGAACAATTTAGTTCCAATAAAGTTGGTTTCTTATTTCACTAAAGGTTTGCTACACGATATTATGAGATATCTGTATAGACATTTATCGAAAAAAAAGAGTAAGTTATGAACGCTTTTTAAAATTTCTTCTAATTAAAATGGTCATACCTTCAGACTGTCCATTCTCCCTCTGAGATTTCTATGTTTTCTTATGCTCACATTTCATTCATATGTTTATTATGTACTATTTTGATTTTCTAATAAAGAAAATGACTTCAAATTTATGATTCTGATATCACATTAGCCATCAATCAATTTGTTAAACTCATCATATGCTAGACTAGACACTGTGCTACGTACTACAAAGTGTAATTCCTAAAATAAGTCCTAGAAATCACAAAGATTAGAGTTAGTGAAGACAAGATGCATACAGATTAAAAATACACACACACATACATACACACACACACACAATATCACAACAGTAAGTCACTTCCAAATGCTATCTAATTGGTCCTTTTTTTATTTGCCAGGAAACATATAACTAGATTTTTAAGTTTCATTAATCCGTGTTACTTATTCTCTCTCACATATGGGTTTGAATTTTCACTTTCTTTTTCAACTGGCATGCGTTTTTATGCAGTCTCTATCATAAGGTTTCTCATTATCATTTTGGAAATATACCAAATATATACTATAATAAATCAAAAGTAAGTAGTATTGAATATTGCATAATAAAAAGTTTATTTAAAAGTGAATCATTAATTATCTTGATCTTGGTAATCATTTACAATATGGATGTATATCAAGTCATCATGTTGTATACTTTAAATATTATATTTGTCAATTATTCCTCAATAAAGTTTTTTTGAAAGTGAATGGTACTGATATTAAGTGTTAGGGAGACCCTACTTGGATAGGGCATTAGGGTGAGAGAAGGATGCATTATAGATAGTTTAATGGAGAAGGGCATGAAGGAGGTGCAATGTGAGTTGGGTCATAATCGACAGATGGAATGCAAATAGCTGAGAAAAGTACAGGAGGTAATTCTAAATGACAAGGCATGGAGATGGGAATGTCACACACAGGGCATAAGTCTGGAAGGTTTAGCAGCCCATTTTGACTGAAATTAGAGTTCATGTGGCATAGTGGTAGGTCATAGAGATGAAACGACTGATCGTGGCCAGATGATAGAATCCTGAATCCAGTACTCCTGATAAGTTTGAACTTTATCATGTCAGCAGTGGGAAGCCAAGAAGACTTCAAGCTTAGAATGACATGATGAAGGTGGGCTCTTTGGAAGATGACTGGTTAAGGTACAGGATGTAATAAAAGATAGCCAGTATGGATGAGGAGCAAACAGTTACGATGTAATTGCATCATGGTCTGGACATGAAATGAGAAGAACAATATGCAGTGGCACTGGGAATAAAACCATATAGGTGCAAAATGACAGAATTTTAGAATTGGAAGAGAATGTAATGGTTACCAGGTTAACCTCCAATTCCCAATTCCTTTTTTTAACATTAAGAGAAACTTAAGGGTTAAAAAAGTTTAAATTTCTATCCACGTTTTCACATGGTTAGTGTCCAAAACAGATATTTTGAAATATAACATAAGGCATGAATAGATAAGATTATGTGATTTTCATGGATTATTGTCATGAGAGGAGAAATGAGCTGAGATGATTCTGAGCCTAGCTCTGAGACAAATCAGTACATCTGAGAGGAGATCTTTGTTAAAGATAAAAATACGCATTTGTATCTTTCTTTCCTAAAATTTGAATTAATGATTCTTAAATATACACAGATACAAAATTTTCTTTAGCAGTCAAGAAAAGGGATGCGCAGGGTAATCAGTTTGGGTTTCAAAATAACGGCCTAATGCCGCCATGATCCCTTTCGACTATAAAGCATTCTAGAGCAATTAGTAATTAATATTAATATAACAGAGATTTTAAATTTCATGTTTGCTTGATATAATCAAAGCATAAGATTTAAAAGGTCAGACTGGCCCAAAGCACTCAGCGCCATGTTAATAGTCTCTTCTGTTGGAATTGGTTTTGCTTATTTGTTTGTTTAGGAGATAGCCTCACAAGATGGTGACTAATACTCTGCCACACATGAGAATATGCATGGAGTTCAGAATCCCCAGCTTGTAAAAGAGCACTATGGTCATGTGTGGTGGGAAATTATTCTCACATCACTGAGCAAATAACAATATTAAAATGGGGGACATTATTCATTCATAACCATCTGAAACACTTTCAATTTCAGTCAACAGTGACATACCTTTTAAATGCTTATTAAAAGAAAGTATTTTTTCTTTCTCTACCTCCAAATTGTTGTCCAAAAAACTTGAAAAATTAGCTCAACTTTGGTTCTAACTGAATAAAATTTCATATTATTTATTAAAATTTAAGATAAGATACACCAAATATTCTTGAATTATGAAAAAGTTCATGATGTGGGTTATTCTTCCAATCGACAGCAGTGCTGGCTACCTTTTAAAGGGGTTTGAAGTAAGAGCAGCTGCAAATTATTGCATCTGGAAAGTCCAATAACTTCAAAAACCACCTGCTTATGCATCCTGCCCACTCAAGTTCATAAAATAACAGACACTTTCATATTCTAAATTAAACTGCTTTTTAGTTTGCCCTACTTTTAACCGTAAGTTATTGTTCTCTATGATGAAATATCCAGAGTGAGCTGATCCCTAGAAGAATAGGGCTGTGTGCACTGGGCTATGGGCTCCTGGGCCCTTTCATGATCCTCCTGGCCAGATTTGCAGCGGGAAAAGGGTAGGGCTGTTATTTTCATACAAAGATGGTTTAGGCCAAGAAACACACACTCGTCTTCCACTCTCTGGACCCTATGTATACTATCTAAGTTACTATACACTAAGGCCCTGGAGAAAAAGATTTGCATGCTATACTTTTGTTAAAAGAAGTTTTCTAAAAAGGTAGCCCTTAGCCCCTAGAAATATGCTTAACCACAGGTGCTCAGAGGCACCTGGACAGAGTAGAAAGAGTACTGTGCCAAGAAAAGAAATTTTTGTGACTTTTGTTAACTTTCTTTTTTAAAACTTGAATGTTAACGATTCTTAAATATATAGACACAAAATTCTGTTTCTTTAAAAATCAAGAAAAGGCATGCACATAGTAATCAGATCAGTTTTGGTTTCAACCTAAGGGCCAAACTAGAAAGTGTCTAGTCCCATATGTGTGGGACACCAAGGAAGGAGGGGGAAGGATGTCAGGGCAACTGATTTCTCTTCCTCAGCAGTCCCTGAGAGTGGAGCTCATAAGCAAAAAGCAAACTTGTTTAACTAATCAAAGCTAATAAACACCAGCCTTAAAAATATTTTGAGCAAGCTATTTTACGTTTCTATGCTTCAGTTTCTCTAACTATAAAGAAAAGAATGAGAGTCATTCTCATATAATAGCATTCCCCTCCCAAACCCATTCACCTTTCAATAAATGATTACTATATATCTATTATGTGCCATGCACTACAATATGGAACAAAGATAGATATGAGCACTGCCCACAAAGAGTTTATGACTATCTTCCTTGTCTCTCTTCATTGCAGTTTCCTTTGAAAACTTTTGCTGAAATTCCTTTACCAAATTCTACTGTATGGTAAAATCTTAAAATCTTTAGGGCATAGTTTAAAACATGCCTCATCTCTAATGCCTCGAATTGTTCCTGAGCCAGTAAGTAAGGCTAGGGGAAAATAAGGAACATATATTTATAATATATATATATATATATAAAATATGTAATATATATATGTATATATATTTTAGAGTCCAATGTACCACTTTTATTTAGGAAAACACCAAAGGAACATATATTTTTTAAACAATTTGCCCCTGTTTGGGTCCTATAAAAATTATAATTAACTTATAGAAAATATTTCAGTTCTTCTCTAATATTCTCCCTTCCCATATTGTTGCTTGACTTTTAAGCATCCTATTGAAAATTTAAAATTTTCAACCATTTTAAAACCTCATATCCTCTTTACAAACCCAAGAGGGCTCTCATATTCACCTGGGCATCAGAATCATCACAGGAATTTTTAAAAATACAGATGCCTAGGCCCACTACATAGTTACTAAACTAGAGTATCTAGGGATGGGGCCTAATCTAGGGCCTCTAAGCTCCCTAGATTGTGAAGTCAGGTTTAGAAATTATTGTACCCAAGGCTGGCTTAAAGATATACACTTGAATGGTTCTACCCTAAGAGAACAGTTCAGTCACACTATGTAATTCTAGATGTTCCTCCTGCCAGAAGAACACTTGAAGGTTAGGCCAGTTTAAACTCTGCCAAGGAGTTCTGAAACACCATAGAGGGTTCCCAAGTCAGCCTTGCTCAGTGGTCCTCCATCCCTTGAGGCCACTTGGGCTTACAGCCCACTGCAAGCTTAGAGCCTCAGAGTGGCCTAGGGGTGGGGTGGCCATATGTTCTAGGTTGTCCCATGCAGGCAAGTTAATAATGGTCAATAGCTCTCCTGAATAACTATTAATTATTTTTAATTATTAATTATAATTAATTATTAACAATGCCCCTTTCATTCTCAGAATTGTCCCAGTTTGGAGAAAAATTATATGGTCATGAATGAATTGGCAATGACCTGTCACTGATTCCTGTACCTGAAATACATTGGAAGTCCCTACTTGCACTATTTTTTTAGCAAAATGGGCAAAATTTCCATTTAAGAATGTCATGCTTTTCTTTCCTCTCCAGTCTCCAGTGTCACCTCTCTCCTATCCTTCATTGGCCACCAAGCTGTACTGTAACTTGGAGGAGTTGCTCTTAAGTGCCAATCTACTCTACCCTCAGACCTTAGTTTCTTTCCCTGCAACACAGGGTTAATGAAACTGACATCCTTCCATCACATATTTTGTCAACTACTCAATCAAAGATTAAAATGTTTAAAATAGTTTTAATTTTTTTCAGTTAGTCCAGGAAACATAAAATGGCATGCTTTCACATGAGCCATTGTTTAGAGTGGGGAAGTGCTTTTAATTTTGTCTTAAAGGAAATCTGCATGATCCATGTACTGAGCAACTACCAAGGGAATTTAATTGGTAGAACAGATTTACACCTGCACAGAATACATATTTCCTGCCTCTCCTATGCTGATGTTTTAGATATAAAATACATTTTGTTTTCTTTATTAAACCTTGAGAAGATGTCTCTTGTTGGTCATTATTTCATAGCAGGGGAAGTACATATTCCTAAAGACACAACTGAGCTTCCCTTTAGCCACTGTTAGTTATTTAGGTAATTAAGAAGCAGGCATTTTTAATTTTGAGAAGGCTTAAATAAGTTTTGATGGTGTATGTATGTGCTTAATATATTATTTCATAGCAATTTAAAAGTGAAAATTTTAAAAGGTGCATTCAGTATTTAAACCTTTCTTGAGCCCAGCAAGGACATTATAATACAAATGGACATTGATAGATTCTATGTAAAAAGATAAATTGCATCCTGAGATTACACCGGGTCATCTCACTGATGTAGGCATCAAACACAATTACGGTTTCTCATTTATAATGAAGAACTGAGAAAGATTCTGATTTCTGAACCCAAGTGAGAAAGTAGGAAACTGGGAGGAAAAGAAGCAAAGACAAAGAAAGGACAACAAGGCTCCTTCTCCCTGCCCTGCCACCCACCCTGTGCTGGACTGGGCTTTGCACGTGCCAACTCCAGGAGCCCCCCACATCCATTGCTTTGCACGGTGCTGTCATGTCTGATGACACGATCAGGTTCAGGCATTGATTGAGTATTAACTCTCAGCTCCTGCCCTGAAGAGTTTATCAGGAAAGCAAATATATAAACAAATCTGAGTGAGGTCACTGTAACTTAGGGATGCGCTATAGTTGGACACAAAGCAGAGAGTTCTCAACAATCTCCAAGGCTGAGCATCAGGCATGTGTGGCAGGAAAGGGATGCCAGCAGAGGGAGCAGCAGGAGCAAAGGTACAGAGACCTGAGGGCACCTAACATGTTCTGGGCACCAGTGGCAGGTCAGTGTAGCCAGAGCAAGGGACACAAGCAGGAGCCAGATCCGCATGACCTCCTGTGCCCAGTCAAAGCACCTGTCCCTGTGTAGGCCACAGCAACCCACAGAGGTGGTTTTAGGCCAGGAAGTGACCTGATGAGATATGACATCTGCTAACAGAAAGGGCTAACTTCAGTGCAACGGGGCAAACCAAGGGATGCCAAATGTGCAGGTGGGACATGGAAGCCTTCCTCCAGCACTTTCTACAGGCTAGCTTGCTGGCACAGATTATTTTACTTACTCCTCCAACGGCCCTTTGAGGAGGTGCTATCATTTTCAGTTATATTCATCTGGCAGATAAGGAGATTCAGACCTGACCATTTGCTCAGGATTTCATAGGTAGGAAATGGCACGCTCAGAATTTGAACCCAGACAGTTAGACCCCAGGACCAGGGTTCTTAACCACTGTGCTCCAGTGCCTCTCTGTAATAGATCATGATCCAAGCAGACAGTGGTGTCTCCATAGTGAGGAAAGACATGACTGTGTTCTCAGAGTGGCTGAGCAGCATTTGGCAGGGGGATTCCAGACATGGTCTGTTTTGGGAGTGACAGGCCTACAGTTCTAAGGTCAGACTTTAGATTCTGGTAGGTGAGTTGGGAAAGGAGGAGGAAGGACCAACGTAAAGACCAAGATAAAACCCCACACACCTCAAGAAATATGCAAGCTGGGTGAGCTCCCAACAAGGCAGGGAGGGTCAAATCCCAGAGACAGAAGTGGGGTACAAAGTGGGGATGTGTCCCAGTGATTAGAAGTGGAACACACACTCAGGACCAGACAAGCTGCAACGCTGGCTTGTGTTGAATTACCTGAGTCTTTAAAGCACGCTGACTGCCCAGATTGGCCACGGCTCCTGGGCTGCAGCTGATCCTGCCTGGATGTGCAGGGAGGGCTAGGTGTGAGAAAATGAAGCAGGTCCTGACAGGCACTTTGCATCTAATAGCTTCATTTAAGGTTCTTGATTTTTCTGTCCAGTTTCTACAGATATTCGTGCCATTACAGCAATACATTGTAAAAATAGGAAACAACTGAGAAAAATCCTAGTTTTATGCTAGTGGGAGAAATGCCTATTTAATCCTGAAAGTAGTTTCTATGAGACTTCCTCCCTAATAACTACATATTTGTTCTCAAAAACAAATACCAGAAGTGAAGAACAGTGCATTTTTACAACGTACCATTAATCTCTCAGAAGAACAATTAAAATGTTCCATCAATCATGGCTCACTGTTTTTTTTCTATATTAGTAATAATAATATATAGCTGGAAGTGGGCATACCAAAACGTGTCAAGGAAATGCAACTGCATTCATTGGATTTCATTGCCAGTTATTTTGGTTAGGTCAACAGAGCCCTCTTTCTCACTTGTTCTTAAGTGTCAGGCTTTTTAGTAGGGAGAGAAATTGTTTGTCTGAAATGGTTAATAACCACCAGTTCACCAAAATATTTTGGGTAAGCCTATTATTCTAGTTATAAAGGTAGGAATGAGAGTCATTCTCAGATGGGTGCTCCCTAGAAAGGCCATTCAGCAAATATCTAGGAAGCACTTACTCTGCACTGTGCATGGAACTTGCCATGCATCCTTGTGCACCAGAGCCTGCCTGACAGAACCACAGCCATCCACCAAGGCTCACCTCAGATATCTGGGCCTCTGTCAGCCTTCCCTGACTGCCCTCATCAGAACTGGTCATCTCTGTTCTTGGCTCCCACCACATTCTGTTTTTGTTTCTATTTTAGCATGTATCAAAGCCCTCTAAGCATTCTGCTTCTCTATCCCCATGCCTCTCTCCCCTCTTCTCTTCCCACATCATATGCAAGTCCTTCAGGACAGAACAGTGGCCCCTGGTGGCCCCAGGACTGTGGCTGCCCAGTGCCCACCCAGGGCCCCACACGGAGTCTGCTGTCAGAAAATGGATGCCAACATCATCAAAAAATCTACAAACAACAAATGCTGGAGAGGGTGTGGAGAAAAGGGAACCCTCTTGCACTGTTGGTGGGAACGTAAATTGATACAGCCACTATGGAGAACAGTATGGAGGTTCCTTAAAAAACTAAAAATAGAATTACCATATGATCCAGCAATCTAACTACTGGGCATATACTCAGAGAAAACCATAATTCAAAAAGAGTCATGTACCACAATGTTCATTGCAGCTCTATTTACAATAGCCAGGACATGGAAGCAACCTAAGTGCCCATCGACAGATGAATTGATAAAGAAGTATATATATGATATACTCCATATATACAATGGAGTATTGCTCAGCAATAAAAATAAACGAAATTGAGTTATTTGTAGTGAGGTGGATGGACCTAGAGTCTGTCATACAGAGCAAAGTAAGTCAGAAAGAGAAAAACAAATACCGTATGCTAACACATATATATGGAATCTAAAAAAAAAAAAAATGGCCATGAAGAACCTAGGGGCAAGATGGGAATAAAGACGCAGACCTACTAGAGAATGGACTTGAGGACACAGGGAGGGGGAAGGGTAAGCTGGGACAAAGTGAGAGAGTGGTAGTGTATATATGGACATATATACACTACCAAATGTAAAACAGATAGCTAGTGGGAAGCAGCCACATAGCACAGGGAGATCAGCTCGGTGCTTTGTGACCAGCTAGAAGGGTGGGATAGGGAGGGTGGGAGGGAGGGAGATGCAAGAGGGAGGAGATATGGGGATATATGTATATGTATAACTGATTCACTTTGTTATAAAGCAGAAACTAACACACCATTCTAAAGCAATTATACTCCCATAAAAATGTTAAAAAAACAAAACAAAACAAAACTTCATGTCTAGAGGAAAAGTGGACATGCAAAAAGACCAATTAAAGAAAAATATGCATGTACTTTAGTAAAAATTTAAAAAAAAGAAAGAAAGAAAGAAAATGGATGCCAAATTGAATCTGCTGAAAAGAATCTGAAATTTCTTTTTTAAGTAATTGAATGTCTTCAGTGAGCTAAAAGACAGTAGGATTATGTCATTGAGTGTATTCCTTTGCTCCTTTTCTCTGCAGCTGCCACATTTACAGCCTTATAAGGAAAAACATATCCAAATAATTAAGAAAGAAATCCAAAAACATTCACTCTGTTTACTAAGGTAAAGAGACAACCTACTCTAATATGTATATAAATTTATTATTTAGAATGTTTTAATCTCCAGTTTGAAGAGGACATAGATACATCTCTCCTGAGCCTTCCAATAAGCAGGCTGAGGCACCTGGATGACTTCCCAGGGCCTGCAGAATAAGGCTAATCTCCTAAGTATCTCGCAGGCAGGGCAGGCAGATTCCTAGAATGCCAAAAGATGCCATTGCTGCTGCTTGGCACTGCGCCCTGGGGCCAGAAGTATGAAGGCTGAGAGTTGGGTCTCAGGCCACATGAGAGCTCCCTTGCCAAGAGAGGGGTAGAAGGACTCCCTGTCAGACTCCCCATATACCTTTGGACAAATGCAAACATCAGAGAAATGACTAGGTCTGGAGACAGTTCTGAAGAAAAATCTAAAACCTTTCTCAAAGCCTAAAGGAGACAACAGCTTTGAGAAACCCAAGCCTCTTCTTCCTTCTCTTTCGCTTTATTACTTCTAGATATTAAGTACACAGAGATCTGAGATTTTACTAGCTGGGATGTGGTATCCACTATTTCAAAAGCATAGAAGTTTCTTTGTACCTCATAGGTGGTCTGTCAGATCTCAGATCTCTTCTCAGAAGAAAAAAAAACAAAACAAAACACAAGCAAAACACTTAAATGTTTCTAGAAGGGGTCAGACATCATTTGTTTCATTATTGATGTCTAGGCCAAGTGAAATGAATGTTAGCTTCTTTTCCAGATATGCTTCTTTCTATCATTTCCCGTGATAGGAGGTTGATTTACTATAATAAGGATAAGAGTAAGATGTGTCAATTTGACCCCAAATAGTTTTCTCATCAATAAGCTAAGTATAGGAAATCAGGGTCATTATTCAGTTAAGCATAGGTAGGACTAGAAATTGCCATTAAAAAAGGGTGATGATGTGTAATGTGAATTTTAGGTGTGACTGATATCTAATATACAGCCAAGACCACAGTCGTAGCACATTTAATGCTTTATCAATGACTGGAATGAACAAGTTAAAGAGGACTCTCAACTTACAAATGACACCAATTACAATGACCTTATTAACATATATAAAAAATAACATCAAAGTGATTTTTGGCAAGTTACAAATAGCCCATAAAAATAAGATAAAAACCAGTACAAAGTAAGATAATGTTAAAAGACTAGGAATAAAACGTATAGCTATTAAGTGGGAAACAAATAGGTAAATATATGAAAAATAAGAAAATATCAGGAGAGGGTTGTCATTTCTGTGGGAGCTTGTGATGTGGAAAATCAAGATGCTTGGTAGGGCTTCCCTGGTGGCGCAGTGGTTGAGAGTCCGCCTGCCGATGCAGGGGACACGGGTTCGTGCCCCGGTCCAGGAGGATCCCACATGCTGCGGAGCGGCTGGGCCCGTGAGCCATGGCCACTGAGCCTGCGCGTCTGGAGCCTGTGCTCCGCAACGGGAGAGGCCACAACAGTGAGAGGCCCGCGTACCGCAAAAAAAAAAAAAAAAAAAAAGCTTGGTAAACACAACGGATATGGAAACCCTTTGTAATAATTCCACAGCCCCTAAGGGACCAAGATCTCCTGGGTGAGAATCACTATTGTAAACACACCCTTAAATGAATCCATCATGCTCCACACCCCTTGAGCAATAGGGGACCAAAATTAAGTCTATCAATTGTGTCTGAACATTAAACATCTCAATAATTTAATGATATTTTAAAGGAAGCACAATGAATGGAATCAAAAGGAGAATGTAATCCAAAAAAAACAAAAATGTCACAGACAAGATTCTCTACTTTATTTGCTATTGGTCAGACTTATTAAATATAGGATCTGTTTTGATCTTATAAGGAGGTAGAGATGCTGGGAAGATCCTAGGGAAGAGCAAAAGGAAGGAGATAAGAGATGAAGAGAAACACCCAGGTAGGGCTGGGGAGGGACTGTTTTGTCTGGCAGTTTGTTAGGAGTTGAAACTGAACATAAAATGACAACTGCCTTTAGTTACTGCTAGGTTCTTATGAGACTTAACAAGGAAAATACTGCTCAGACACAATCACCATTCAGGACAAGGAAAAAGGAGGAAGGGGTTAGTTGAAAAAAAAAGAAAAGTTAGGTTACATGGGAGAAGAAATTCCAAGTAATAAGAGCAGTTAATCCCAGGAATGTGTCACAAGAGGTTGTTCTGTAAGAGTGGTGTGTTAAATTACTTACTTGTCTATGTAGCTTCTCAAATCCTTCTACCTCTACAGCTACAATTTGGTGTATAAGAATACTGACACAGTCTCATAATTAAGCACAAGCATATGTATGAACACTTTCCTCTATTCCTGCAGGATACCTGGTTTGTTTGGGGGCAAAGAGGAGTTGATGTGGCATTGTGTTAACAGTGGTTGAGAATGCAAGTGGTAAACATCTGAAAGTAGAATACTACAAAATGCATGCATTGTATGTACCAAAAGGTCAGTATGAAACATTATCTTTATGGCAAGCCTGCCCATCCAATCCCTCCTACACATTGCATAGTCACACAATTTTGCAGCTTGTATAAATCCCTATTGTGATTTAAACTCATGAGAGAGTGTGGCTTCTGCAAAGGGTGGCTGTTTTGTGACTTTAGACCAGTGGTCCTTTACCCTAGCTACAAATCATCTGGAGAACATTTAAAAATACTGTTGTACACGCTCCATCCCTAGAAATTCTGATTGAATTGGTCTAGGATGGGGCCCAGGCCCATGTATTCTTTTCTCTTTGGAAAGCTCCCCAGGTGATGCTAATGTACAGCTGGAATTGAGTCTGGTTTCGACTCGCAGAATTTCTTAATAATAAAACTGTGTATCATGACAAAACTTTCAGGACTGTAAGGGCTACAGTGGGGAAATTATTACTTCTCTAGGTCCTCATCCTGCAGAGTCCTTAGAATTTTTATTAGAATATGATATTTATCACTCAAATTCCTATTACAAAAAAAAAGTGCTTTCTGGAACTCTGCTATAGCAACTACATAAGATAGACTTTGTATGTGGGATAAATCTCATGTCACTTATGTAATTCAGTCCTGGTGTTTTTCCCTTTCCTTTGCTCATTCTTTCTATTCTCCCCAAGAGGAAGATCAGCAGGTTAGAGTGTCAGAACATCATCCCTATCCCTCTTTTTCACTTGGGTTCATGGTTCAGGCATACTAGGAATGGAGCTGACAACATGCACTGGTTTTTCTCCTAATGGTGCAGAGGCCACAGGAAGCTTCACTGGACCTAGGGATGGCAGGTGTCCCACACTTCTCCAGGGCCTGGCACAGAGAAGAGAGAAGTCACTGAGAAATGCTTTACTGATGCCAATCACTCCTCAGAGCAGATGGGGAAACTGAGCCTCAGATGAAACCTGAATTCCAGATCTCTCTTGGACACTGACCTCAAGTGTTACCTTGGGCCTCGGAAAAGTCACTTGGACCCTTTGGACAGCAGTTTATTCATCTAACAATCAATAAGTTGAACTAGAAGATCGCTAAGTCACTTTTATTTCTAAAATTCTGTGATTCCAGTTAACCAGTATTCATAAAAGTGTGGAACGCTGTAAACGTGCATAAAAGTCCATGCAGAGATAACGGTGGAGGACCCCCTCATCAATACTATTTTTATTACCTTCTTCCTAGATCTTACCAATTGTCATTCTTACTCTTAATATTAAGGCTGTGGGACTTAACTAAATCATCTTTGAAATACTGAGCTATCAACAGATGGCATGCTGAATGCAAATATACTGCAAATAAATATTTGGTCCTGAAGAAGATCAAGAGCTGGAGTTTATTTCCCCTTCTCATTTGGGCTCAGAACTCTGCAGTCTTTCCTTTTACTGCCCTTGCCTCCAAACTGGCTGTTTGTGTTCAAAGATGGATCAGAAAATCAGTTCCAAAGTTGGTTACAAACTTTCAGTAATTTTTGTTTTTTATTTTTTGTAACCAGCCAATTTCTCTTAGTTCACATAACAAAGAAACTCATAATTATTTGCAACTTTAGTTAGAGCAATGGTCTTAAAAATGTCTAGCTAAATAGAAAATGCTCAGACTTTCTGAGTGCCAACAGTTATCAAATTCACCTAGTTCATATATGGCCACATTTCTGAAGTTCTTTTAACAGCCCAACTGTGAGCAATAGGATCAGATGACTAAGAACTACAGGACGGAAGCACTATTACTTTGAATCATATTTTCCCATTACCCAGCTATAAAGAGTCTGTTTCTCTCTGACCCATATAAAGTTCAGAATTTAGGACCCTATGTGATTTTAATCCCATCATTTAGCACCCCAGCTGTATGAATCTGAAAGTAAAAATGAAGTTGTTTGAATTCCAGACCCCCTGAACATTCTCAGGGAGCTCATCAGCTCCCTAAGCTAAGCTATAGGTTTAAATCTAAACCTAAATCTGTAGGTATGAACCCAAATTTCATGATAAACAAAAACTGAATAGCTCTGTCTTCCCTGTCATTACTCACCTTTTGATCATTCTTTTACCAAAATTACTATGACTGGGTTAGAATAATAGAATGCAATCAATAAATGCAATCACTAGCCCCTGGCCAGATAATAACACATTCAGAACTTTCTTTCCTAAAGGAGATTTTATCGTGTTTGTGCTCTTGTAAATAGGAGAAAAAGAGAAATATAACTTAATAAATGGAAGCATTCACTAATTTATTCAACAAATATTAATTTAGTATCTACTAGATTCCAGGGAGTTTACAGTCTAGTAGCAGAAATAATCTCACACACATACAAAATCAAACCATTAAATAAGTGTGGGGTGTGGGGTAGGCGGGATGAAAAAAATGGTCTGGTCTAAATTCAAGAGGTTAGTGATTTGGGGAGGGGCAAGAAAGTGACTTCCTCTATTAACCTAAAAGTAAGCTTGAGCAGCCAGAGGCCATGTCTATTTTATTGGCACTGTCCCCTTTTCAGTGACACCCGTAGCCAGCTCATAGACCCTATCCTGGCTCTGTTTGCTTGGTTCATTTATTCCATCCTCAAAAAGTAGGTATTTCATAACTACTGAATGAAGCAATGAATGAACTCACAAGGCCACAGTACTGTAAACCAAAAGTGCCTGCAATAAATATGCATGCATTCTAGGCTATAAATGTTTCTAAAGTTCAGGTACTGTCTCAGCAAATTGTATTCTGATTTTCTAGAGCACCAGTTTGCAACCAGGGATTATTTTTTGCTCCCCCTCCCAGGGGACACTTGGCAATGTCTGGAGACGTTTTTAGTTGTCAAAATTTAGGAGGTGCTACTGGCATCTGGTGGGTAGACGACAGAGATGTTGAGAATCACCCTACAGTTCCCAGGACAGCACCCTCACCCTAACAGCAAGGAATTATCTGGCCCAAAATGCCAACAAGTGCCCAGATGAAGTAACCCTGTGGTAGAGCTTGGGAGCTATGTCTTGGGAGTCACATGATGGGCTGTGATTATCCTTGCTTAGACCTTACAAGGACCATAGTGTAAATCCTTTTCCTCACTAACCAAGCAATGTTCAAACTTACAGAGATTTATTTCATTAATTTTCTATTTGTTTAATAAACAGACTTAAAGCACTGGAGGGAAAAATATTCAAGCAGTGAGGTAAGATGAAAACTATTAGTAACACTAGGTTGACTTAAGTGAATGGTAGGAAACAACCTCTGCCATCAGGAAGTGAGTTGTAGAAGCTGAAAAAAAGTTAAGAGTGTTTAAAAAGCTCTGGTTCAAACAAATGTCTATGTGAACCAATGGGTAGCTTGAAAACAGTGAAGACATTTCCGTCTCTTATGTCTTTGATAGAATGGAAAGAGCTTTTATTTTCTTTAGTGCAGTGATCATTCATATTTTTCCTATGACATGCCCAGAAGTTTAAAGAATAACAAACTCCCAAGTGTAAACACAGAATTTTGTGAGCCCTCTGGATGAATCCTTATCATTGTATGTTTGGATAAAATAAGATTTCCATGCATTAAACAATACAGGACTTTCTATTTGAGAAGTAAGCTTCCAACACTTTGAAGGGCTGCAGTTATTTCTCCTCAAGGATGACAAACATAAGCGCCCCCAATGTATGGCTCCTCCCTGTTCAAGTTCAATGCTCTAGTCTCAGTGCTCCTATCACTGGCCCTTGCTTGGCCTATTTTTACACTGTGAACTGTTCCATGTCACTTGTTTGGTAACACTCAACATCAACAAGTGCCACCAAATCAATACCAGAAGCCTGAAGATTAAAAAAAAAAGGAATCAAAAGATATGTAGCCTGCTTTGTACCAAGCCACCTGAAACTAGGTGCTTTTTGTAATAATGAAAATGTGAGGCCATGTGGACAGGAGAGATAGTTCCAGATTCCTGAAGAAGGCTCACGGCCAATTGGTCTCAGGTACACCAAATGTGGTTTTAGGTTCCTGACTGGGATCCCCAGAAGAAGGAGTGCACAGCATACTCAAGGAGGTATGAAAATGCTCTGGAATCCCCAAATCATCTCATCATCAAGGACAGTTTTTAGCAATTTCAAAAGGATGTTTATTCGTTTCCAAGGGATACCTTAAAAAGTATCACAAACTAGGTGGCTTAAAGCAATAGAAATTTACAGTCTCATGGTTCTGGAGTCTGGATGTCCAAAATCAAAAGGTCAGCAGGGCCATGCTCCCTCTGAAACCTGCAGGGGAATCCATCCTTGTCTCTCCCTAGCTTCTGGTTTTCTGGCAATCTTTGGCATTCCTTGACTTACAGCTGCATAACTCAAATCAATCATATGGCCTTCTCCTTGTGTCTTCACATTACCATCTACTTATAAGGATGCCAGCCATCTCAGATGGGAAGCCCACTTCTACACCAGTGTGACCTCATCCTAATTATATCTACAAGACCCTGTCTCCAAATAAGGTCACATTCTGAGGTACTGGGGATTAGGACTTCATCGTATCTTTTTCAGAGGAACACAATTCAATGCATAACAGGATGTAAACTAGGAGTGTATATTTTTGTTATCAGAGCAGGGAAATTTAACTTAAATTTTCAAAGTGTAATACAAACCCAAGGATCATTTATTCTCCCTCCTAAGAAGAGCAAAAGATGGAAAAACCTGGTGGTTGCCTTCAGGTGAAAGGCAAAAGGAAAGGAAGAATAAGGCAAAAAGGAATTAATCTAAAGCAAAGAGAGTCTTGTCTGCTTGGTGTTGCTGCCACTTTCAGACACATCCAGTCACTCAGTCAGCTGGAGCATCTTCTCCCCCAGGGCATGTATGCCTCATGTTTACAATAAACTCCAGAGGGCTAACACACATGCAAGAGATGAGCTAATCCTTCTTATTTGCTTAATGGCAGAATGGAAAATAAGCACCCACCTGCACAAAATGGTTTCAGGAATGCCAAGAGGTTCTCCTGTTCCAAGATAGCTCCTCCATCCTCCCAACACTGCTACTGAAATCCCTGACACTTCCCCACTTCTCCTGGTTTGGGTGCCTGGGCCAGAAGCTCCTGATGTAGTATTGACCATTGCCCCTGGCACTGTCCCAAATATTTTGCATAAGTTAAGTCATTTAATACACAGAATAATCTTATGAAGTATGTACCATTATACCCACAATTTACAGATAAGAAACTAAGGCACAGGGAGGTTTAGTAGCTTAGCAAAGCTGAGATTCAAAGCAGCCCTCATGCTATCAAGCAGGGTACCATATTGCCTTTCAACAGTAGAGAGCAACACAGTAACTAACTTAATATCATGCCCACTCAGATCTGAGTGTTAGATTTTTCAGATCCTCTCACCTAGCAGAGAGCTAAGACAGCCTAAGACAGTTTTTTTTTTTTCTTTCTCGAAGTGTCTTACCTATAACCACTTGCATCAAAATGAGGGAGGAGGTACAGACACCAGGACCCTACTCTCAGACACAACCGACTCAGAATCTCAGTGCCCAGAAATCTGCATTTTAACAAAGAAATGAGTGGACTAATGTTTGAGAACCACTGGCCCTACAGGAATGGAATAGGGAAAGGTACAATGTTATGGTAAACCAGAAAAAGCCACAGAGAGGTGACAAGGCAATGGGGACCCTCGTAACCAATGGTCAATGACTCAGGGGGTCCTGACCAGAGAAGAGCTTGGTTGCTGGAGAGTGAGGGTAATGCTGAGCATGGAGGTTTGACAGCAGAAGGAGGCCAGCCACATCCTCTGGCTTGGATTCACATGCCCTGTCCTGGTAGAAATGGTTATGCTGAGTCAGGGCAGCATTATCTGTTAGTTTGGATGGGAAGCATGGTTGCAGGCAAGGGAGAGCAACCAGAGCACGTGGATTCAGAAATTCCTACGTGATTCTGATTGAGCAGGGCTTCATAAGCAGAATAAGGACTGGTGTGGGGTTAAAGAGAGTTGTGTGATGGAGGATCCAAGAGACCTAAGTCCTGCGTTTGGTTCAGTCACTGATTACAACCTCCCTGAGACTCAAGTTCCTGGTCTGTAAAATGGGGGAAATAACACCTGCCTTGAAGGTCCTCACATACAGGATGTGATGAACCAATTGAGGCATATAGTACTCTATAATGTATGTCATTGCTTTTCCAAAACCTCTGTACAACTCTTCTGCCTCAGAATATATCTGCCACACTCATGCCCTAAGTCCATTAATGACACAATAAAGGACAGTTGGAGATGATGCTCTGCCTTGCTCTGTGCATTCCCCTATACCCCTGCCAGGAAAAAGAACATAGTCACCTAAATTCATTCTAAAGTACAAATTACAATGTAGGCCTCCTGCACTGGGGAAACACACACACACACACACACACACACACACACACACACACACACACACACAGGAAAACATGAGGAAAAGTGGAGACTAGAGACACCAAAGAACAAATTCACTCTCCTCACTCTATCTCTTCCCCACTGGTGTGCTCTACTGATTCCCCGAAGAGCTGGGCTGCTACTTCTGCTTCTACCCCTGCTTCCCCTCCTCAGCATACTCCAGTGCGTGCCCCCTGCTTTGGGGCCAGATCTACACAACTGTAGTTATTCAGATCATTGAGGCAAAACCCAACAAAGCAACAACATGCTTTAACCAATATTTTCTAAATCATTCTTCCTTAAAGCTGAAGACTTCTGAGTTTGAATTGCCCCCTCCTCTGTAGGCTTTCCGTGCCGTTCAAGTAACTTAAATGATAACCAACCCTACACTTCATTTTGATCAGATCGTGGTATTATAGAGCTATGGTGAAAAGAACATCTCTTTTAATAAAATGGGATACCAAAAATATCGATAAATAAAAGTGCACTTGTGAAACTGGAAAAGAATTCATAGTAGATAATATGATAGTTAATGTATGCCTACATTCTTTCAGTGGACATTTATAGCTCCTTTAAAATATTATACATATTGAAGGAATATTTGCTAATTAATGTGTGCATAGTACTACTAGGAATTGTGGAGGATACCAAGATGGGTACAACAGATACAGACCTACCCTAGGTCCTGGTTTGGTCCATTCATTTATTAGTTAAGTGACCTTTCCTTATTGGGGAAATAAAAGACTATTTTCCTTTCTTGTAATGAAGATAACCTAGAACTTCACAAGTTTGTGAAGAGAAGCAGATGAGTGAAATAGGACACTATATGTATAAAATATCATTATTCTGAGGTCTCTGTAATGTCTGAGAAGCAACAACAGGGAGGTCAATCCAAAGAGAGACACTCAAGGGTCCCAGCTAGAGGCCCAGGCCAGGGACTGCAGGTCCCCTCTGCACCCCTCTTTCTACACCCAGCCCTCTTCTCTCACTCAGAGGTAGGTATATACCCACCTTTCTGTCCTCTTTCAGCTTGAAACCCTGGTTAGTAATGCAGCCCTCTCCCTTCAGGCAATCCTGTGCTCTCCCACAAGGTGAAGTTGCCTAGCACCTGCTACCCCAAAGCAGCCCAAGAACACTTCAATGTTCCCACCCCAGGTTTACATTTTTCCTAGGACCGTGTGTGGATCCTCTGGAAATCCAAGCAATCATAAGCATTAAGGATACAGTCCAGGCCTCCTCTTTTCAATCGGGGCTGCAAGAACACTGCAGCTTTTTTCCTACAGTGGTGCTAGTTCAGCCCAGTAAACAAATGGGTATTTTGCCTTTGCCCCTGAGAAAACACATAGGCATTAGAGCAAAGTTCCTGTGTTCTGGTAACATTTAATTGTGCTGGTTCTCAGCCCTCTCTACACCCACACTCTCATGGACGACATTTATTCCACTGACTTCAAAGGCTGTTCAACATGTTGGAAATATGTGAGAGAACACTGAGGGGAGTTTGAAATTAGTCTCAACCCTCCTTCTGTATGTGTGGGTTTGGTTCATGTGTTAGGATTTTAGAAGTATGTATTTGATTTTTAAAACATGCATTTGTTTATACTGGGTTTAGAGTCATGAAAAATAAATCAGGATTTCTATTGCCAGTTTTTGTGTTTTTCATAATAAATAGTAGTCATTCATCCTTGTCCAATAATAAATATTTATAGGTTTAAATTAGGAATAGCTTTTCAAGAGAATTTCCATTCATTCATTATCCATCAACTTCCAGATGCCAGCCAGCACATGAGAAGTTTCCAGAAAGAAGCAGGAAGCACACTAGGGCTTCCAGGCATGGAGGGGAAAGAGTATCGGCAACAAAAAGAAGTTGTCACTAAATCCAAATGGATGTGTCATTCGCTAGGAATCATTTGCATAAGATTCCCCAGGCCCCAACCCAGAGAGTGTGATCTGAGTCTGAAATGGGCCTGAGCATCTGCATTTTAACAAGCAACCTCCCTCCAGTTGATTCTTTTGCAACACTACCCCTGTGCTGGTGCATTGAAGACATTATATTCAGAAGTCAAGATTCAGTGATGCGTCTTCTAGGTGGAGCTGGCTCTTAGTCCTTGGTGCATATCTGGGTAGAAAGGCAAGCACTTTATGGATATGCGCTGATAGCACTATCAATTGCCTAAAACTTTTCTAATATTCAGTTTGATATGAATTGTAGAAAGTTGAAAATGCTGCATTTCCTTCTCATATATTTCTAGACTTTGCTCCAGGACCAAATTCCAGGATATTTATGTACATTCATTATATACATTTTTCTATAAGCTTAAAAATTAAATTATCTAACAGAAAAAAGAGCAATGTAATAGAAAATAAAACATGATCATCAAAATAAGGATGGTTTGTTTTAGTCATCTCTAGCTGCATAACAAATGACCCCCAAATTTAGTAGCTTAGAACAATAAATATTTACCATCTAACAGTGTGTCAGAAATCCAAGTGTGACTTAGCCGAGTAGTTCTGGTTCAGGGCCTCTCACAGGCTGCAGTCCAGGGGACAGGGCTGGAGTCATCTCAAAGCCCGACTAGGAGAAGACCCATTTCCAAGCTCACTTGCATGGCCAATGGTAGGATTCAGTTTCTCCCAAGCTGCTGGATTGAGGACTCAGTTTTTCAGTGGCTGTTGGCTAGAGTTCTCCCTCAGTTAACTTCCACACAGACCTCTCCATAGGGCCGCTCACAACATGGCAGCTGGCTTCCAGCAGAGCAAGCAAGCAAGAGAGCAAGAAAGGAAGCAAGATGATGCCATGGTCTTTTGTAACCTAATCTTGGAAGTGACCACCCCATCACTTTTGCCACATTTTACTATTTAGAAGCAAATCAATAAATCCAGCCCACACTAAAGGGGAGGGTGTTACACAAAGCATGAATACCAAGAAGTGGGGGAGGGGGGATCACTGGGAGTCATCTTAGATGCTATCACAGAATACATGAATTTGCTTTTTCATAGTCAATTTATCATCCTACTTACACTTTGCTAAAACTAAATGTTAATGTAAAACAAACTCTTCTGATACAGGTTAAGGAGTACATTCTGGGGGTAGAGTCTAGTAGTGTTGAAAAGATATTTTGAGGTTATTAGTTGAATTCAGGTTTCTATATGAGGAGCTGTACACCTACTATGCCAAAATTAGGAAAGAGTGTTAGTTACTATATCACTTAAGAATGCTCTCTGCTATAGGTAATAGAAAATCTGAAGAGCTGTGGCTTAAAAATAAGAGCATAAGGAGAAGTCTAGAGGCAGACAGCTACTGGCATTGTTTCAGTAGTTTGGTAATAGCAAAAGCAGCATCTTCTATTCTCTTAATTATACATGTCACCTCATGACCACAAGATGACTTCTCTACACTAAGGCAATAAATACATCATTTTCTAAGTAGGATGAAAGGGGCAAAGGGCCACACCATATATCTCTGCTTCTTTTCATAAGGAAGATAAAGCTTTCCTGGAAGTCTTGCCCAGCAGACTTCTACTTAGATCTCATTGGCCAGAATTGGGTCACATGTCTACTCTAAACTGACCACTCACCAAGGAGACTAAGATTACCCTGGCAAGTCTATAACCAACTATAACTTAACTCTGAGATAAAAGAATTATTTCCAAGACCTGAATAAACGGAGATTCACTTGGCAGAGGAGTGGGACTGTGGATTTAGAGCAGGCAACACACATCTTCTGTAAACATCTTGTTTGTTATTATTTATGTGCTCCATATATCCAATACAATCACAATTTTGTGATTTTTTCACAATTTTGACAAAAGTCTAAAAAGATATTTTCCCACAGAAACAGACAAGGCAAGCATCATTGCTTGTTAAATCTCAAATATACTTAAAGTTTCCTTCTTGAAAATTCCTTATTCATAAATAAAATGTCCAAATTTTGAGACAAAAAATGACCCCATGGTTTTTTAATCCTGTGTACATATAAAATGTTTTTTAAATATTTCCATTGCATACATGTAACAAGATGAAATCTGAGACTTACTGTATTAGCCAGCTATTATTAAAACACAATGAGACAGATTGCTTTTCTTGAACATCTGCTGATAGATTTTTAACTTACGTTTCCAAAATTATAGCATCGTAAGTCAATGTTGCACAAAAGTATTTAATGTCATTTATAAAAATCTAGTTATATAAACTGTTGACTCTTTATAAAGCATCTATTGAGACACAGAAATATCACTGAAGCATATTTATGCCTTTGATCTTGCAGTCTGCATAATGATTAGGGCCAGAGGCGCAACTTGTTCCATAGATTACAGAACAGAAAATCAGTTCTTGGAGAAGCTGTTCAACCTCATCTGAGGCATCCCATTCTAAGAAACTAAATGGCACCTGCATGTCTTGGTTTTTGTGTTTGTTTAAAAGCAAATCTCTAACTGCTGTTCTGCTCCAAATCTAGGTGAGCAGATAAAGTTCTGCTCTGAGCAAGACCTGCCCTCCTATAGAGGGATAAGAAGAGCATGTCCCTGAGGGAACGGGACGCCAGAGTGACAGCTTTGATAAGGGATAAATCAAACCAATGATGCATGTGAACGATGAGCACACTGGAGATTGTCAGAAACAGGCATCATCATTCATTCAGTGATGTTCAAATTCACATACAAGCCTAGCTGCCTTTTACATTGACTACAGAATGTAGCATCCAGATGATTGAGGATGTATGGTGACAGCAGACAGCTGTGGAAGAGCCTAGGAGAGTTTCTAAGTCTGAATTCCAGTCCTGTGCCTGCCATTAAGTGGGAAAGTATTCTTGATCCAGTCATCTGACAGCTTTGCCCATTGATTTCTCTATCTCAAATGGGACTCCTTTTCTTTAAGGATTCCTTCAGCTTTAAATACCTATGAATCTGCTAAAGCAACTATGCTTTGACGGATGGAATTGTGAACTACCTTTAGATGGAATGACTGATTACTAACAGAACTTTGTTGGGTTCAGTGCATTATGAATACATATCAAAATGTACAATGAGGATAGTTTTCAAAATATTCCCTCCAGTTTTCTTCACCCTAGATAAATGTACAGAAATGTCTGTATTAGTGTTGAGAAAAGGACACTTCTCCTAACCTCACACAGAGATACATTTCAAGTCTATGTCTTAGAAGACAGTGAGAGACTTACAGGAGACCTAGAGATATGAATGGGGTAGGAGAGAAGGGACCTGGGGAGAGAGATGTAAGTTCCTAGGGAAATTATGTGGAGGGCAGGGCTAGACCTAGGCCTGGGAATCAGGAAGTTACAGTTCTAATTTCAGCCTTTCCACTGATTCACTTGGGACCTTGAGAATGTCTGGCCCATTTAAATCGTGCCTCAGTTTCCTTATCTGCCATTTAGAGAGAGTCCTTGGCTAGGTGCCCAGGATTGTGAGAACATAATGTTCAAGGCCATGGAAATTCAATCAGTACCAAAAATGCACAACATCCTAGTTACTAGATGTCCTAACTTAAAATGGAAACATTAACAAGAGTAATTCCTTTAATAATCAAAATGTGAATGTTTTAGAAAGCATATATATATGGGTGAAAATTAAGCGAATAAGGCTACTGGAAGAGCTTATAGTCCTAGGGATACATAAGCAGAAAAAGGTCAAACTTGGGGTAGGACAAGTTCCAGTTTTGCCACTTATCATCCTTGTGTCCTTGGGTAATTTCTTAACCTCCCACAGTAGCCTCATATGTAAAATGAGAATAAGAGCACGCATCTCAGAGGGTTGTGTTAAAGATGATTACAGATGGAAGTTAGCTCTTTTGAAGCATTGATGAGGTTTGAATTCACAGCCACCATATACTTTTCAGCTGATAGTTTCTCTTATTGCAATTAAAAAGCTTAGTCACCCAGAGCAAGTACTTTTTTAATGCCATTTATTAAGCATTTACTGTATTGCAATGCTCTATCCCCATGCTAAGCACTTTGCATAAATTTTCTCATGTTCTCCTCACAAAAACCTATTACTATTACTGCTGCAGAAATGGAGGTGGAGAGAAATGAAACATTATTTCTGGCTTCATTGTGTTTCCTTAACCTGCCTTATTTTTTTTCTCAGCTGCATCTAATTGGTTCTACTTTTAATATTATTTTAAGCCACTTAAAGTTTTTAAGACTAAAGCAGCAACTAACTGAATATATTTATATAACATGTTAGTTTTGTCATGTTGCTGTCCACCCCTGGAGACCTGCTCTAAATTTACTTGGATATTTGAGGATAAATAAATCATGCTCACTGCAGTTTCTGGAAAGCATTAAAAAACACTAAACTTGCTTTGAAATAATCAAAGCAAGTTAAAATAAAGCTTAAGAATTTCCAAAATATTCATTGAAAAAAGCATTTATATTTATGTTTAGAAAAATTAACTTATCATTGAGAAATCTTACACACATGCATATGTTCATAGATCTTCACTAAGGACCAATTGTGTATATATGTGTATGACCTCATCGTAACATGCTCCTCAGAGACCACACTGTGGGAATTCTTACAGTTAACAAAGGGTTAAATTCAATAAACTCTTTTTTGTTAATGTACCATTTAATTATGAAATACTATAATCGTCTTAGAGAAAATTTGAAAAATATTTTTTTAAGCAATGTGGTATTGAAGAAAGAGTCGGTATCTTTCAAACCAGATTAGAAATTCAAATCCACCTCTTATTTACCTGGACAACTTATTAAACCTTACATTTTTCTATGAAATGGGAATAATAAATTACAGAGTTGCTGTAAGTTAAATGAGAAC
The DNA here is from genome assembly GCF_964270905.1 of Leucopleurus acutus. Classification (NCBI taxonomy): domain Eukaryota; kingdom Metazoa; phylum Chordata; class Mammalia; order Artiodactyla; family Delphinidae; genus Leucopleurus; species Leucopleurus acutus. The sequence goes on from NC_139144.1 coordinate 75,930,267, forward strand.
AGTGTTTGATCATGATAGCCAATCAACAAATGTTAGTAACTATCCATTCCCTTGGAAAAGAATCTCTAGGCAGACGTGCTTAAATTCTGTTCTGTAAAGAGATAGGAATCCTCTGTTCCCATAAAGTGCTTACCAGCCTTCTTTGGTAATAGACTATTTTCTAAGAAAAATCAATGGACCCTTTTCTATTGTACATTCAAAATGTATGCACCCACTTCAGGGCATTCGTGGACCAACACTGCCCATCCTTTGACTCAGATTAAGAACACCTGCTCTAGCGCATTCATTCTGACTTCACCAAATCCTCTTACAAAATAAGGTCATCTTTAAAAAATACTCAATTCTTTGGGTACCTTTCAGTTGAATGAAGGAAAACAGCAGGGCTTTATTTTTAATAGCTCTAGGAAAATGCATTATCTGAGCAAAACCCCACAGTAGACAAGTAAACTGCACAGAAACTTCATTAAAGGACTGATCTGACTTGCCACATATTTAGAACAGCCTTTGAAAACACACAAGTAAATGTTTACTTCTGAGTCTAGATCTAAATGAAGAAAGAAAACATTAGAACAACAATAAATTTACTTAGCTTCATTTAGATAATTGTGGACATACCATTTTTATATATTACATATTCTTAGGACATTGGACAACAGATCAAGAAACAGAATGTTCTAGAAAATAAACCTTAACTATTGGTAAGTATTATGTACTTTTTACGAAAGAGGTTTTGTTGTGTTGAATCAAAAGTGGCTCCTTGGCACTGAGAGGCTCCATGTAGTCACCCAAGTCCTAATTCCCTAATCCTGAGATTAGCTGGATTGCTGCTAGCAGTCATCAACTTGTTTGGATTTCAACTACATTAGATCCCTTCATATTGCTGCCACCATCAAGCAGTTAAGCTGGCTCTGTCCTATTCTTTTGGTGGTAATTTTTTTACCCTATGCTTCAGTTTAGTCTATATAATCCTTCCAGAGGGATAAAAGCTCCTGGGAATTAATTGCTTAAGTGAACACATACTGTGGGAGAGAACGCTATTTGGGAAAGGGGCCAAGTTTGCATTCTGTCCCCACCATTGCTTTGTGTTTGACTTCAGCAAGTCACCTTCACCTCTCTAAACCTAAGTATCTTCTTTTGTAAAATGACAACCTACCTTCCCAGATTGGTTTGAAATCCCAGATCACATGGAGACAATGCATGTAGAAGCACTTGGTAACTATTAAGTGCTATGTGACTGCAAACTCATTTGATTACTTCCTAGTGGCCACGAAAAGGGACTAGTACAGGTGTGGATCACTGATGTTTGCATCTGTCCTTATTCAAAACCTTACTGTTTGCTAAATTCAAAAATTAAGTTCTCTCTTAACATTTTCTTAACTGCCTTCCTAATTTTCTTCTTGCTTTTAATGTCACCTCTGCTCTCTCTAGCAGGAAAACCTGAAGCTCAAAGCTCAAAGCTCACCTTAGGCTTTTCTCTCTCCCTATCCTTGAAGTAATTAAGTCCTGTGGATTCTTCCTTTAACATCCTGAAATTCATTATTTATTCTTTTCTTTTTTCTTTTTCATGGCCTATTCCAGTTTTGGCCCTACCATCTCAAACTTGAGATACAGCAAGAATCTCTCTGCCTTGAGTCTCTTCCTTTTTTCTCAGGCTGGACACTGATATCAAATTCATGTTGATAAATGATTGCATTGATTGTGGCTGTATTCCTCCACTCCAACATCTTCAATAGACCCCCACTGTATATAAAATAAAATTGAATCTGGCCTCAACCCATCTTTCCAGCCGTGGCCACAGAGGTCTATCTGCCTGTGACACTCACTGTATCATCCTTCCTTGTTCCTGGGGCCTTGCTCACTGCATTTTCAAGATCCCTTCTTCCTTCCTTTCCAAATCATACCCCATTTTCCAATCCCTGCTCAGGTCCCACCACCCCATGAAGACTTCTTGAATCCTCAGAGCTCACAATGATCTAATTTCCTGAAGATATTCTACCAGTTGAATGTTTGAAGAGTTGATAATCAGTTATGAACTAACTACCATTTAACACTGTGTGTGTAGTTGTCTTGGAGTCAATTAACTTAGGTCATGTCATTTACATTTTATTGAGTGCCATGTATACTTATCCATATTGCTGGGTTTTACTTGAAGGCAGGAATTTTATCATATCCATTTAGTTTCCCTCAGAGCAGCAGTTTTCAACCTTTCACACAGCAAAGAAGCACCTGGAGGACATGTTAGAAAATCTCCTTGATGCCACTCCTAGGGATTTTTGTGGGGCCCAAATCTCTGAATTTCCTACAAATTCCAAGCGAGGCTTATGCTGCTGGGTGCCTTTTAGCATCTTACACAGAACCTGTACATAAAAGCTAATATATATTTATGCATACTCAGAAATGTTTTTTTTTTTCTTTTCTTCTTCTATTTCATGCTCATGTTCTGTCACTTCTTCCTTTTAGATTGATTTTGAAGATGTGATTGCAGAACCAGAAGGGACATACAGTTTCGATGGCATCTGGAAGGCCAGCTTCACCACCTTCACTGTGACGAAGTACTGGTTTTACCGTTTGCTGTCTGCCCTCCTTGGCATCCCAATGGCACTCATCTGGGGCATTTACTTTGCCATTCTCTCTTTTCTGCACATCTGGGCAGTTGTACCGTGCATTAAGAGTTTCTTGATTGAGATTCAGTGCATCAGCCGTGTCTATTCCATCTACGTCCACGCCTTCTGTGACCCGCTATTTGAGTCTATTGGCAAAATATTCAGCAATATCCACATCAACACGCAGAAAGAAATATAAATGACATTTCAAGGATAGAAGTATATCCGATTCTTTTTTTCCCTTTTAATTTTCTTGGTGCCAATTTCAAGTTGTTAGCAACAATATATGAATGAATTTTCTTGGTTCAGAGCAAAGAAATCACTCAGTTTTCATAACTATTATTTGTCTCTTCTGAGCTATGTCTTCTATTTTTGGGGTGGTATGAATTTTTAAAACCCACTTAAAATATTTTCCTTACATTTGGATCATTGTTTTACTGGCTGAGATATGAGCCTATCGTTGAAAGATAATTTGAGAGAAATATGAAGAACTGAGGAGGAGAAAAAAAAAAAGAACTAACAACCTCAACTGCCTATTCTAAAATGTTGATCATTTTATGGTAAGGGAAGAATTCCAGGCTATTGCCATTGAGTGTACAGGTATGTGGGCAGTTTTCAACCAACTCTTCCCTCTGAACTGTTAGTGAATTGCTGCCATTCACTTTAATGATCCAGTGGAATCTAGTGATCTTTATCAAGTTAGAAAATATAATCTGCACATGATCCGACTAATGCCTTACTCTCCTGAAATTTTAACCTGTGATACTTTCTGTGCCTGAATATTTGTTATATAGATGGTGACACCTAAGTGCCTTCCTGTTCTTCAGGTTTTCCTTTGCAAATAGGGTCCACCTCATCAACTTTCATTAGGTCAGCAGCCTCCCTGAAGACCAAAATTAGAAAAATCCATTACCTAGTTCTTCACACTTGTTTCTGACTCTGAGATACAGAATCAGATGAAGTTCATGTCTGCACTTGATGACACAACATCTTTACCCATATCGAGTATGGTCCACATCAGCCCCATTAAACGAATTAAGGTGGATAAATGGGGCCAAGCCCTCTCTGGGCTGGCAGGAGTAGAAGCCAACTGTCCCCGTCTCTCACCAGCTGAATGAGGTCAGCATGTCTATTCAGCTTCGTTTATTTTCAAGAATAATCACGCTTTCCTGACTCCAAACTAATCCATCACTGGGGTGGTTTAGTGGCTGAACATTGTGTTCCCTTTTCAGCTGATCAGTGGGCCTCTGGGGAAGGGCTCATAAAATGGAGGCCATTGTGTGAGACTGTCAGAGTTGTTGCAAATGTGACCTCTTCAAAGTAAAGCACTTGCAACTGTCTGTAATGCTGTGACACATGGCCCCTCCCCCTGCCAGGAGCTTTGGACCTAATCCAAGCATCACTTTGCTCAGAGAGAAGATGGGGGAGGAGGCAGTAATAAAAGATTGAGGTAATTTTGCTGGAATAAATTCAAATTCTTCTGAACTCAAACTGAGGAATTTTACCTGTAAACCTGAGTCATACAGAAAGCTGCCTGGTACATCAAAAAGCTTTTTATTCCTCCTGTTCATATTAAGATTCTTCCCAGGGGGACTTTATTTTTAACCTTCAGTTATGCTTTTATTTTTATTTCCATACAACTGTTGGAATTCTGCTTGTTTTTTTTGTTTGTTTGTTTGTTTTTTGGCCTCTTCCAGTTCTCCTGACACTTTAATTGCCAACCTGTTACCTACTTAGGTTTTTTGCATTTAAAACAGACACTGGCATGGACATAGTTTTACTTTTAAACTGTGTACATAACTGAAAATGTACTATACTGAAATATTTTTAAGTGCAAAGATATTTTTATCTTTATATGAGGAAAATCACTTGGGAAATTGCTTTGTGATTCAATCTGTAAACTGTGTATCCCAAGACATGTCTGTTCTATATAGATGCTTAGTCCCTTGTACAAATCAAGTGCTGGTCCAAAAGACAGCTGAAATTTTATATGCTTACTGATATTTTACACTTTTTTATCCTGCATGTCCTGTAAAGTTATAAGTCTGCACAATAAAAATGTTTAACAGTTTGTCAGCTTTATTATTTTTCCTCAAAACAGGTCTGTATGTGTTGATTTCTGTGGGTGTGTGGGTGTGTGTGTGTGTGTGTGTGTGTGTAATGAGCATATTCATGGTGTGTGTACATATCTGTAGTATGTTTTTGGGGGTGGTGGTCTTCCAGTTTTCAAGACCACATTTTCCACATTTAGTTGGGCTCTTTCTTCTAAGGCCATCAACATTCATGAGTTACTTCAGGTGAAAGTTATAATTAATAAGAAATATTTTTTAGCAGTTTACTCAATGTTTTGTTTTATGTCATCTAATTTGAGCTCCCAACAACTTTATGTGATAGATATTAACTTTCTCCATTGATAAATGATACATTCAGGGAGGGGGCTTTGCTTTGAATTTTTGCCATTTCTTAACTGGAATTTTTTAAGATGCACATTTCAGAAATAATTTATTTTGGCCTTGGCTAAGTTTACATTAAGAGCTTCTGTATTAGTCACATTGCTCCACAGAAACAGAACCAATAGGAAATACATATATGAAATATACATATATGAATATATTAGGAAACTACATATAGAGAAAGAGAGAGAGAGATTAAGGAGTAAGAAACTGGTCCATACAAGTTAAGGAAGCTAAAAAGTCTCAAGGTCTTCAGGGTAAGTCAACAAGCTGGAGACCCAGGAGAACTGATGGTGTAGTTCCAGTCCAAAAGTTGGCAGGCTGAGACCCAGGAAAAGCTGATGTTTCACTTTGAGTTCAAAGGCAGGACAAAACCAATGTTCCAGTACAAAAGAATTCAAGCAGTAGGAATTCTCTCATACTCAGGAAAGGATCAGTCTTTTTGTTCTATTCAGTCCTTCAACTGATTGGATGAGGCCCACCCACATGAGGGGGCAATCTGCTTTACTCAGTCTACCAATTTATTTTTTTATGTTTTTTTTTCCTTATTAGTCATCCATTTTATACACACCAGTGTATACATGTCAATCCCAATCTCCCAATTCATCACACCACAACCCCCACCTCCTGCCACTTTCCCCTCTTGGTGTCCATATGATTTTTCTCTACTTCTGAGTCTCAATTTCTGCTCGGCAAACCAGTTCATCTGTACCATTTTCTAGGTTCCACATACATGCATTAATATACGATATTTGTTTTTCTCTTTCTGACTTATTTCACTCTGTATGACAGTCTCTAGATCCATCCACATATCTACAAATGACACAATTTCGTTCCTTTTTATGGCTGAGTAATATTCCATTGTATATATGTACTAATCTTCTTTATCCATTCATCTGTCGATGGGCATTTAGGTTGCTTCCATGACCTGGCTATTGTAAATAGTGCTGCAATGAACATTGGGGTGCATGTGTCTTTTGGAATTATGGCTTTCTCTGGGTATATGCCCAGTAGTGGGATTGCTGGGTCATATGGTAATTCTATTTTTAGCTCTTTAAGGAACCTCCATACTGTTCTCCATAGTGGCTGTATCAATCTACATTCCCACCAAGAGTGCAAGAGGGTTCCCTTTTCTCCACACCCTCTCCAGCATTTGTTGTTTGCAGATTTTCTGATGATGTCCATTCTAACTGGTATGAGGTGATACCTCATTGTAGTTTTGATTTGCATGTCTCTAATAATTAGTGATGTTAAGCAGCTTTTCATGTGCTTCTTGGCCATCTGTATGTCTTCTCTGGAGAAATGTCTATTTAGGTCTTCTGCCGATTTTTGGATTGGGTTGTTTGTTTTTTTTAAATATTGAGCTGCATGAGCTGTTTATATATTTTGGAAATTAATCCTTTGTCCGATGATTCACTTGCAAATATTTTCCCCCATTCTGAGGGTTGTCTTTTCGTCTGGTTTATGGTTTACTTTGCTATGCAAAAGCTTTTAAGTTTCATTACGTCCCATTTGTCTACTTTTGTTTTTATTTCCATGACTCAAGGAGGTGGATCAAAGGATAGCTTGCTGTGATTTATGTCAAAGAGTGTTCTTCCTATGTTTTCCTCTAAGGGTTTTACAGAGCCCAGTCTTACATTTAGGTCTCTAATCCATTTGGAGTTTTTTGTGTGTATGGTGTTAGGAAGTGTTCTAATTTCATTCTTTTACATGTAGCTGTCCAGTTTTCCCAGCAACACTTATTGAAAAGACTGTCTTTTCTCCATTGTATATCCTTGCCTCCTTTGTCACAGATTACTTGACCATAGGTGCATGGGTTTATCTCTGGGCTTTCTATCCTGTTCCATTGATCTATATTTATGTTTTGGGGCCAGTACCATATTGTCTTGATTATTGTAGCTTTTTAATATAGTCTGAAGTCAGGGAGTCTGATTCCTCCAGCTCCGTTTTCTACCCTCAAGACTGCTTTGGCTATTCGGGGTCTTTTGTGTCTCCATACAAATTTTAAGACTTTTTGTTCTAGTTCCGTACAAAACGCCATTGGTAATTTGATGGGGATTGCATTGAATCTGTAGATTGCTTTGTGTAGTATAGTCGTTTTCACAATATTGATTCTTCCAGTCCAACAACATGGTATATCTCTCCATCTGTTGGTATCATCTTTAATTTCTTTCATCAGTGTCTTATAGTTTTCTGCATACAGGTCTTTTGTCTCCCTAGGTAGGTTTATTCCTAGGTATTTTATTCTTTTTGTTGCAGTGGTAAATGGGAGTGTTTCCTTAACTTCTCTTTCAGATTTTTCATCATTAGTGTACAGAAATGCAAGCGATTTCTGTGCATTAATTTTGTATCCTGCAACTTTACCAAATTAATTGATTAGCTTTAGTAGTTTTCTGGTGGCATCTTTAGGATTCTCTATGTATAGTATCATGTCATCTGCAAACAGTGACAGTTTTACTTCTTTCCCAATTTGTGTTCCTTTTATTTCTTTTTCTTCTCTGATTGCCGTGGCTAAAACTTCCAAAACTATGTTGAATAATAGTGGTGAGAGTGGACATCCTTGTCTTGTTCCTGATCTTAGAGGCAATGCTTTCAATTTTTCACCATGGAGAATGATGTTGGCTGTGGGTTTGTCATATATGGCCTTTATTATGTTGAAGTAGGTTCCCTGTATGCCCACTTCCTGGAGAGTTTTTATCATAAATGGGTGTTGAATTCTATCAAAAGCTTTTTCTGCATCTATTGAGATGATCATATGGTTTTTATTCTTCAATTTGTTAATATGATGTATCACATTGATTGATTTGCGTATATTGAAGAATCCTTGCATCTCTGGGATAAATCCCACTTGATCATGGTGTATAATCCTTTTAATGTGTTGTTGGATTCTGTTTGCTAGTATTTTGTTGAGGATTTTTGCATCTATATTCATCAGTGATACTGGTCTGTAATTTTCTTTTTTTGTAGTATCTTTGTCTGGTTTTGGTATCAGGGTGATGGTGGCCTCATAGAATGAGTTTGGGAGTGTTCCTTCTTCTGCAATTTTTTGGAAGAGTTTGACAAGGATGGGTGTTAGCTCTTCTCTAAATGCTTGATAGAATTCACCTGTGAAGCCATCTGGTCCTGGACTTTCCTTTGTTGGAAGATTTTTAATCACAGTTTCAATTTCATTACTTGTGATTGGTCTGTTCATATTTTCTATTTCTTCCTGGTTCAGTCTTGGAAGGTTACACCTTTCTAAGAATTTATCCATTGCTTCCAGGTTGTCCATTTTATTGGCATAGAGTTGCTTGTAGTAGTCTCTTAGGATGCTTTGTATTTCTGTGGTGTCTGTTGTAACTTCTCCTTTTTCATTTCTAATTTTATTGATTTGAGTCCTCTCCCTCATTTTCTTGATGATTCTGGCTAATGGTTTATCAATTTTGTTTATCTTCTCAAAGAACCAGCTTTTAGTTTTATTGATCTTTGCTACTGTTTTCTTTGTTTCTATTTCATTTAGCTCTGCTCTGATCTTTATGATTTCTTTCCTTCTGCTAACTTTGGGTTTTGTTTGTTCTTCTTTCTCTAGTTCCTTTAGGTGTAAGGTTAGATTGTTTTTTGAGAATTTTCTTGTTTCTTGAGGTAGGCTTGTATAGCTATAAACTTCCCTCTTAGAACTGCTTTTGATGCATCCCATAGGTTTTGGATTGTCGTGTTTTCATTGTTATTTGTCTCTAGGTATTTTTTGATTTCCTCTTTGATTTCTTCAGTGATCTCTTGGTTATTTAGTAATATACTGTTTAGCCTCCGTGTGTTTGTGTTTTTTACATTTTTTTCCCTGTAATTCATTTCTAATCTCTTAGCATTGTGGTCAGAAAAGATGCTTGATATGATTTCAATTTTCTTAAATTTACTAAGGCTTGATTTGTGATCCAAGATGTGATCTATCCTGGAGAATGTTCCGTGCACACTTGAGAAGAAAATGTAATCTGCTGTTTTTGGATGGAATGTCCTATAAATATCAATTAAATCTATCTGGTCTATTGTGTCATTTAAAGCTTGTGTTTCCTTATTAATTTTCTGTTTGGACGATCTGTCCATTGGTGTAATTGAGGTGTTAAAGTCCCCCACTATTATTGTTTTACTGTTGATTTCCTCTTTTAGAGCTGTTAGCAGTTGCCTTATGTATTGAGGTTCTCCTATGTTGGGTGCATATATATTTATCATTGTTATATCTTCGTCTTGGATTGATCCCTTGATCATTATGCAGTGTCCTTCCTTGTCTCTTGTAACATTATTTTAAAGTCTATTTTACCTGATATGAGTATTGCTACTCCAGCTTTCTTTTGATTTCCATTTGCATGGAATATCTTTTTCCGTCCCCTCACTTTCAGTCTGTATGTGTCCCTAGGTCTGAAGTGGGTCTCTTTTAGACAGCATATATATGGGTCTTGCTTTTGTATCCATTCAGCAAGCCTGTGTCTTTTGGTTGGAGCATTAATCCATTCACGTTTAAGGTAATTATCGATATGTATGTTCCTATGACCATTTTCTTAATTGTTTTGGGTTTGTTTTTGTAGGTCGTTTTCTTCTCTTGTGTTTCCCACTTAGAGAAGTTCCTTTAGCATTTGCTGTAGAGCTGGTTTGGTGGTGTTGACTTCTCTTAGCTTTTGCCTGTCTGTAAAGCTTTTGATTTATCCATTGAATCTGAATGAGATCCTTGCTTGGTAGAGTAATCTTGGTTGTAGGTTCTTCCCTTTCATCACTTTAAGTATATCATGCCACTCCCTCTGGCTTGTAGAGTTTCTGCTGAGAAATCAGCTGTTAGCCTTATGGGAGTTCCCTTGTATGTTATTTGTTGTTTTTCCCTTGTTGCTCTCAATAATTTTCCTTCATCTTTAATTTTTGCCAAGTTGATTACTATGTGTCTCAGCGTGTTTCTCCTTGGGTTTATCCTGTATGGGACTCTCTGCGCTTCCTGGACTTGGGTGGCTATTTCCTTTCTCATGTTAGAGAGGTTTCCGATTATAATCTCTTCAAATATTTTCTCGGGTCCTTTCTCTCTCTCTTCTCCTTCTGGGACCCCTATAATGCGAATATTGTTGCATTTAATGTCTTCCCAGAGGTTTCTAAGGCTGTCTTCATTTCTTTTCATTCTTTTTTCTTTATTCTGTTCCACAGCAGTGAATTCCACCATTCTGTCTTCCAGGTCACTTACCCGTTCTTCTGCCTCAGTTATTCTGCTATTGATTCCTTCTAGTGTTGTTTCCATTTCAGTTATTGTATTGTTCATCTCTGTTTGTTTGTTCTTTAATTCTTCTGGATCTTTGTTAAACGTTTCTTGCATCTTCTCAATCTTTGCCTCCATTCTTTTTCCGAGGTCCTGAATCATCTTCACTATCATTATTCTGAATTCTTTTTCTGGAAGATTGCCTATCTCCATTTCATTTAGTTGTTTTTCTGGGGTTTTATCTTGTTCCTTCATCTGGTACATAGCCCTCTGCCTTTTCATCTTGTATTTCTGTGAATGTGGGTTTTGTTCCACAGGCTGCAGGATTGTAGTTCTTCTTGCGTCTGCTGTCTGCCCTCCCAGTCTACCAATTTAAATGTTAATCTCATCCGAGAACATCCTCATGGCAACATCCAGAATAATGTTTGACCAAATATCTGGGTACTCCAGTCAAGCTGACACATAAAATTAACCATCACAGCTTCCAAAAATAATTTTTGCAAAGGAATCTTCTCCTAATTTCTCTCCCCCTGAAACTCCTTTCATGTTGTTAACAGAGTCCCTCCCTTTGCTGGGCTCTCAAGCAAGCACTGAGGCTGATTATTTAGTAACCCAGGCTGGCATTTGTGTTTACCCAGTAAATCCATTTCTCGTATGCAGTGTGGAGACATGCTTTTGACCGTGGCAGCACGTCAGATCTTGGCCAAAGTTATGCCAAAGTTATTCAAGAAGAATCAGTGTAGTGACTTTAAAGAAAAGCTTTTGTACAGCAAAGGAAACCATTGACAAAACAAAAAGACAGCATACTGAATGGGAGAAAATATTTGCAAATGATATGACTGATAAGGGGTTAATATCCAAAATATATAAACAGCTCACAAAACTCAACATAAAAAAAATAAACAGCTTGATTGAAAAATGGGCAGAAGATCTGAATAGACACTTTTCCAAAGAGGAAATGCCGATGCCAACATGCTCATGAAAAGGTGCTCAATATCACCAATCATTAGGTAATGCAAATCAAAACCATAACGAGATATTACATCACATCTGTCAGAATGGCTATCATCAAAAAGAACACAAATAACAAATGTTGGAGAGGATATGGAGAAAAGAGAACCCTCCTACACTGTTGGTGGGAATGTAAATTGGTACAACCACTGTAGAAAACAGTATGGAGCTTTCTCAAAAAACTAAAAATAGAACTACCATATGATCCAGCAATTCCACTCCTGGGTATACATCCTAAAAAACCAAAAACACTAACTTGAAAAGAAACACAAACCCCAATCTTCATAGCAGCATTATTTCCAATTACCAAGATATGGAAGCAACCTAAATGTCCACCAAAAGATAAATGGATAAAGAAGATGTGGTATATATATACAATGGAATATTAGTCAGCCATATTGACATGTACACATTGCTCTATTTAAAATACATAGACAACCAACAAGGACCTACTGTATGGCACAGGGAACTCTGCTCAATATTCTGTAACAACTTAAATGGGAAAATAATTTGATAAAGAATAGATACTTGTCTATGTATAACTGAATCACTTTGCTGTACACCTGAAACTAACACATTGTTAATCAACTATACTCCAATATAAAATAAAAAAATTTTAAATAAATAAATTCACTGCTGTGTCCAAAAAAAAGAATGAAATAATGCCATTTGCAGCAACATGGATGGACCTAAAGATTATCATACTAAGTGAAGTCAGACAGAGAAAGACAAATATCATATGATATCACTTATATGTCATTGAGTAATTTTTTCTTAGGATAGTTTCTCTTTTATCATTAACTCATAGGATTCTGTCAGTTCCACCTCCAGTGCTTTTAAACTCTTGCCTCATCTCCCCTGTCAGTACCTCCATGTAAGCAACCATCATTTAAATCCTGAACTATCCTAGCTAGTTTTTCCGTTTCCACTCTTGCCCCCTAATCTAACTCACTTGGTCATTTTGCTACACAGCAACACAAACTGTCACACATATGTAGAAACACACACAGCTTAAAACCCTCCAGTAGCTTCTTATTGTATTCATTATAAAATCCAATCCCTTTACCAAGGCCCACAGAGTCTTACATGACCCAGACCCTACCTGTCTCTTCCATCTTAGCTCATACCACCACCACCTTACTACCTGTCCTCCAGACACACTGATCTTTCATTCCCAAGAACATTTTAAGTCCCATCTCATCACACAGCTGTTCAATCAGACTGGACTGCTCTTATACCTTCCTCTCTACTTTCCTACCTCCTTCTCATCCTTTAAGTCTCAGCCTCAATGTCACTCCTCAGAGAGGTCTTCCATGTCTTCCCTATCTGAAGCAAGTCCTCCCTTGTTAGTCTCTATCTTAGCCTCTTGCCTATTTCCTTCACTGCACATAATATTGAGAAATTATTTTATTTTTCAGTTTATAATTTTTTGTCTTTACCTCCCTTAGGATACAAACTGCATGAAGCAGAGATTTTTACCATAATAGACATTCAATTAGTATTTGTTAGATGGATAGATTGCTGGATAGATGGATGGAAAATATGAAGGCATGAAGTGCCAAGTTTCTGCTTTACTGCTAATAGTGTCATGAAGAAGGTCACCTAACCTGTTGTGAAATAAATTATAGCATTACCAACAACATACTTGCCATTTGTTTTTCTTCCCCAACTTCATTCTTTTCTCCATGATTTTGTTCCCCCATTGAAACTTTCTCTATTGTACCCATTTGAACACTCTGATATGTTAAAACATGAGTTTCCCCTATGAAAATTTTAGCAAGGACTACCATGAATATTTGATATATACAGTTTTTCTTACTTGAATAATGGCAAACACATGTTGATACAGTTATTAAGGAAAAAGATGATTTTCCAGCAGCTGCTGCCTTCATCAACTCCACTATGTGATGAGTCACTCAAACTTCTACAGAGCTAGAAAGTTACAAGTAAGGAAGAGGAATTTTATTATTGTAATGAGAGAGGAGTGGGAAGAGTTAGATAGGGGAAAATGAATAAAATCAACTGGAGTGACAGATTTGATGCTATAGAAAGTTGAGTAATTTATACGTCAAAGGGAAAAAACTATAATCTACCTAGTATTTTAACAGAACAAGTGAAAAACATGTGGAAACTGGCATAAAGGGTGGGGTACTTGCAGCAGGAAGAAGGCAGTCATTAAAAAAAGGTAACAGCTGCCAGTCTGAGCCACTCTATGAATGGGCAACGAAGAAACCTACTCCTCTACTTCATTTGTATTAATATCATGCTAACTATTAATGAGATAATAACTATCCCAGGCATCAGTCAAAGTCCTTTTTGAGAGGATATTTTTTAAGCTCTTCATCACATTGCACGAACACTTGGAAAAGGTGAGATTTAGTTACCCGCCAACTCTAAAACAAATTTCTATCAACTGTATAACACAAGTAAGCACTCTGTGAAATACACAGCACAATGTTCACATTGATGGATATAATTTGGCTTGACGCTGACTTTGCATTTTCACTGTGATTTTGTCCTTTTCTTCATTGCCTTTCCTATTGCCCTCAAAATAAAAATAGGTTTCATTTACTGAGCACATAAGGCAGAGCAGTATGCTAAGCATTTTACAAATATTCCTAACAACAACCCTATGGCTTATGTGACCTTATCTAAGTCAACTGGATGCCACTGCTCTGTTTTCGAGATCAGAAAACAGAAGCTCAGAGGGGTTAAATAGATTACTCAAGGTTTCCCAGAAAGTTTAACACCCACGACTATTAGCTCCAAAGCTCTTCTTTATGGAGAAACTCACTATGTTCTTGGGAGAAATTGCAAAAGGGAAGTACTATTTGGCAGTATTAAAATAGTGTCATCAAGGGGGAAAAAAGACAGTAAATGGTTAAAAGCCATGCAGATAATATATTCCCTAGTCCAAGGTTCTGTTCACATAGTTGTTCGTTTTCTTCCTTTCTCAGGAAGCAACTATTTGGTACAGTAGAAAATAGAAAAACAAGCAAGACAAAATGGGTAGGACAATGGCCTTTGTCTTCAAGGAAGCTCAGTGAAGCACCAATGAAAGCGACTCTTAGAGTTAATATTTTGTTATTTTTCTCTGAGAAAATAGCTTTTTGTAAAATAAAAATTACTGACAATAAATTTTATGGTTTAGTATAGTGGCCTTAAAACTGTGGAATATAGAACTATAGAAGTCAGAAGTACTGATAGATCCCCTAAGAGAAAAGAGGTGGGCTAGGGGTAGAGATGAGAGGAACAGTATCTACCACTTTCCCTCAAACAAACAAGGTCCATTTTAATTTCTTTTCATATTAATTTTCAGCATAATATTTTATTTGATTAAATAGTTCCATCACTAAGAAAATTTGAAAACCACTGCCTTGATGAAATAAATACATCTTTTATAGCAACTTAGATCTTAAATGAAAGACTAGTGCTTGCTTTTGTGATTATTACTCAAATATGTCCTAATAATATTTTTTTGAAAATCCAAGCTAAACTGAGATGACCAAGCTCAGAAAATATCTATCAAAACCATGAAAAAATATACAATAGCCTTGTAAACTCTCATACTCCAGATCTAACAGAAATGAGTAATAATTTGAGTGGGATGAATAGGAAAAAACTAGGAGCATCATTTATATTCCTGAGGAGGAAACAAATTTAACAGTGAGATTTTGGCATTAGGACAAATATCGGGGATGACATCAAATATTGCTCAGGTAACTTACAAATAAAATATCAGCCTTCAGTATCTACACTGGACTAAAACAACTTCTTTAGTTCTTATTTCACCTTCAACCTTAAACAACAATGAATGTAAATAATAAGAAATACTGTAGCAGAAAAAACTTTGAAGTTAGAAGCAGGGAACTGTAATCAAATCCTCAACCAGGGCTTCCCTGGTGGCACAGTGGTTGAGAGTCCGCCTGCTGATGCAGGGGATGCGGGTTCGTGTCCTGGTCCAGGAGGATCCCACATGCCACGGAGCGGCTGGGCCCGTGGGCCATGGCCACTCGGCCTGCGCCTCCGGAGCCTGTGCTCCAGGGCGGGAGAGGCCGTGGCAGTGGGAGGCCCGCGTACCACAAAAAAAAAAAAAATCCTCAACCAACTTCAAAACCAACTATGTGACCTTGGATAAGTCACATAACTATGTTCTCCTAAATCAGCAGTCATAATGCCTCCTATCTCATGAGACTGTGGTTCAAATTAAAAAGTAAAAATGCCTAAAACAGAGCCAGACCTCATGGGAAATAGAAAGTTTTAAACAACCCTTCACTCCATCACCCTATCTCATTCTTTCCAGTGTCTCAGGGTACCTTACCTGCTTTTCTTAACACATCCAATTGGAAGAATCAACATTGTGAAAACGACTATACTACCCAAACCAATCTACAGATTCAATGTAATCCCTGTCAAATTACCAATGGCATTTTTCACAGAACTAGAACAAAAAATTTTACAATTTGTATGGAAGCACAAAAGACCCCGAATAGTCAAAGCAGTCTTGAGAAAGAAAAATGGAGCTGGAGGAATCAGGCTCCCTGACTTCAGCCTATACTACAAAGCTGCAGTAATCAAGACAGTATGGTACAGGCACAAAAACAGAAATATAGATCAATGGAATAGGATAGAAAGCCTAGAGATAAACCCACACACAAATGTTCACCTTATCTTTGACAAAGGCGGCAAGAATATACAATGGAGAAAAGACAGCCTCTTCAATAAGTAGTGTTGGGAAAAACAGACAGCTACATGTAAAAGAATGTAATTAGAACACTTCTTAACACCATACACAAAAATAAACTCAAGGGCTTCCCTGGTGGCGCAGTGGTTGAGAGTCCGCCTGCCAATGCAGGGGACACAGGTTCGTGCCCCTGTCCGGGAAGATCCCACATGCTGCGGAGCGGCTGGGCCCGTGAGCCATGGCCGCTGAGCCTGTGCGTCCGGAGCCTGTGCTCTGCAACGGGAGAGGCCACAACAGTGAGAGACCTGCGTACCGCAAAAACAATAATAAATTAAATAAATAAATAAATAAACTCAAAATGGATTAGAGACCTAAATGTAAGGCCAGACACTATCAAACTCTTAGAGGAAAACATAGGCAGAACATTCTATGACATAAATCCCAGCAAGATCCTTTTGGACCCACCTCCTAAAGAAATGGAAATACAATAAAGAATAAACAAATGGGACCTAATGAAACTTAAAAGCTTTTACACAGCAAAGGAAACCATAAACAAGACAAAAAGACAACCCTCAGAATGGGAGAAAATATTTGCAAATGAAGCAACGGACAAAGGATTAATCTCCAAAATTTACAAGTAGCTCATGCAGCTCAATATCGAAAAAACAAACAACCCAATCCAAAGATGGGCAGAAGACCTAAACAGACATTTCTCCAAAGTAGACATACAGATTGCCAACAAACACATGAAAAGATGCTCAACATCACTAATCATTAGAGAAATGCAAATCTAAACCACAATGAGGTTTCACCTCACACTGGTCAGAATGGCCATCATCAAAAAATCTAGACATCAAAAAATCTAGAAACAATAAATGCTGGAGATGATGTGGAGAAAAGGGAACCCTCCTGCACTGCCGGTGGGAATAAAAATTGATACAGCCACTATGGAGAACAGTATGGAGGTTCCTTAAAAAACTCAAAGTAGAACTACCATATGACCCAGCAATCCCACTACTGGGCATATACCCTGAGAAAACCATAATTCAAAAAGAGACATGTACCACAATGTTCATTGCAGCACTATTTACAATAGCCGGGACATAGAAGCAACCTAAATGTCCATCAACAGATGAATGGATAAAGAAGATGTGTCACATATATACAATGGAGTATTACTCAGCCATAAAAAAGGAACAAAATTGAGTTATTTGTAATGAGGTGGATGGACCTGGAGTCTGTCATATAGAGTGAAGTAAGTTAGAAAGAGAAAAACAAGTACCGTATGCTAACATACATATATGGAATCTAAAAAAACGGTACTGATGATCCTAGTGGCAGGGCAGGAATAAAGACGCATACGTAGAGAACAGACTTGAGGATGTGGTGGGGGAAGAGGAAGCTGGGACGAAGTAAGAGAGTAGCATTGACATATGTACACTACCAAATGTAAAATAGATAGCTAGTGGGAAGCTAGCTAGCTGCTGCTAGTGGGAAGCTGCTGCATAGCACCCGATGCTTTATGATGACCTGGAGGGGTGGGATAGGGAGGGTGGGAGGGAGGCTCAAGAGGGAGGAGATACGGGGATATATGTATACATATAGCTGATTCACTTTGTTATACAGCAGAAACTAACACAACATTGTAAATAAATTATATCCCAATAAAGATATATATATATATAGAAACACACATCCTAGCCATTCTCTTGTCTGTCTTCATAAACCATATTTCTTCTTGTGCTTATCAATATGGACTGAGTCAAAATGTCCAAAATCTACCCGATGTTTTATTTCAAGGACCTATCATTGTCCGACTTCCATTTCTTGTCTCTATATTCATACTAGAGGAGGGACATCTGACTGGCTCAGCCTAGATCATAGACTGGCTTCTCCTACATTTGTTGTCCATTCTAATCCTATCAGTGACAGCTATGGCAGCAGAGTCACCTGGTTTGAAAGGTTATCCATTCAAGGGGTTATGGAAGGAAGGGAAGCTAATTAGAAATAGGGATATGGCCAGCAAACCAGCAAACATGTCTCTTACAATCTAAATATCCATAAAACTCTAATCTTCCAAACTCTTCCACATCTGTGTCCTCCATATTCCCATGAGATAGGAATGGAGGTGTCCCGTAACCTACATACGGAAAGAATAAAACAACATGGACAAAAGACTTACCTAGGGTCACTTAATGAGTGACTGGTGGAGCAAGAAATAAATCCAGATTTTCTGAGAGCTTAGGCAGCCTGGTCTCTCTCTAACAATTAAGATTGCAAAGATTTCTAAATACAGCAAGGGCAACAAATGCTGAATCAGTATCAATTGTAAAGACAGAAACACAGGCACAACTAGAAGAAGGAACTACCCCAGCTCACTAAATGGAATAAATCAGCTTGAAATGGACTTGTGTCTCAACAATGCTGTGCTTTCACTCCTGGGCAACTTCCTTCTGTAGAGGTATATTAATGCCAGTCAGGAAAGAACCTAAGGGTTAAATCCTTGGTACTAATCCTAGAGGGCAATGGAGAACTTTCCCCCCCATAATTCAGCCAGTGAATAGGAGTCTCTTTCATAAAAGTCTCAGAAAACACAGTTAATATTCAGCCACTACCCTCAAATTAAATGAGGATTTATCTTACTCTAAAGGACAACTATTTCATTATTTGTACAAATTTAAATGACACATGATAAAAGGAGAAGAGACACAAAACAGCCGCTGTCGGAAATTTCAATAAAAGATCACTGCTGGCCACTCTTAGTACATTGGGACCATGTTAAACATAAATGTCTTCTGCACCTGACCCATGGTGGGTAGAGGAGGAGATGGGAGGAAGGTTCTCCCAGCTTTAAGCAGCAGAGTGCAAAGAGAAGCATCATTGGGATGAGGTCTAATAGCCTGCCTTATGAATAATGTCGCCAAGAGAATTTGGGAGTTGTCATGGTTCCCACCCTATGGTCCAGGCTCATTTGTAAAACAGAGCAAAGGGAGTCCAGTGCTTTGAGAATGCCAATGCAAAATTATAATAATTGCTTATTACATAATATAGTTATTAAAGTGTTTTCTGTGTTGTTCAGGAAACAAGGCATGTTCATGGATAGAGAATATGAAAAAAAATGGGCATAATTGTGTTTTCCTCTCGTAACTTTCCCAGGCAGAGACAGTTGCTCTGCCCTCGAGGCCTTGAGACATTTTATTCATATCTCCACTGAACTGTAAGCTACTGGGGGGCAGAGACCAATTTTTAGCCATCAGTATGGCCACAGAGGTCAGCATAAGGACTGACAATAAATATCTGCTAAACTGAACTGACCCTCTGTTATAGAACTTACCATGATATATTCTGTTGTGCTACAGGCATACAATAATTATGTTTTTAAAATGGAGGGGCCCAGTCTGATCCCTTTACATCTCTGTCACTATGGAACAGTGCTATACAATAGAACTTTCTTCAAGTATAGAAATGCTCTATTTCCAGTATAATAAATGGAAAGCACTTGAAGGAACTTTCTTCCTCTAAAAATCTGTATCTGCACTGTCCAATAGAAACCACCAGCCATATGTAGCTACTGAGCATTTGAAATGTGGTAGTGTGACTAGGAACTGAATTTTTAAATTGTATTTAATTTAAATTTAAGTCACCACTTGTGGTTCATGGTTACTATGTTGGACAGAGCAGCACTGGAGTCTAAAGTGATGCATGGCACATAGTAGTTACTATTCAAATGTTTCTGAATGAATGAATGACTACCTAATCCTTCCTAAAACCACATCCCTCCAAACAGCTGTCAGCTGCAGAGTACTGGAAGCATTCAATACCTAATCATTAACTTGGCTGAGTTGGGATTAAATATGTGATCTAAAGGAAGAGTGAATTTGATCATTCTCTGGATATTGTGAGGAAAGCCTTTTGTGGCTAATTTGAAAGATACACTTAAAAGTAACTGATTTGCTTAAGAATAAGTCATCTACAAACCATATTTTCAATCCCAGTCTTATAGCTTAGGGCAGAGTGGTCAAGTAGAAAAACAATCTACTTGGGTTCTAATCCCACTGAATTGCCTACTACCTGATATACTTTGGAGCTCAGTTAGCATAAAAAACACTTGACTTTTTTTATCTGCAAAATGAGGGAATCTTATCTGCCTTGCCCACTTCCCAGGATGTGGTGAACAGCGAATAAGATCACATGTGTGACAATATATAATGCTATATATACAATGCTATAATGTGACAATATATAATGCTAAACAAAGGTTTAAAAGTTACTTATTTTTAAGTAATATCTAAAAATAATGATTATCATAGTAATGGTGCTTGTGCTATTAGCAAATGATTGGATATGTACTTTCTTGCACAGGAAAAACACAGGAAAAACATATATGTGCCCTCCAAAAAGGTCAAATTACTTTCTTCCACTTTAAATTGAATTCCGTTTTTTCTCTGCCATTTCCTATCTCATAAGGTCACACCCTGCTTACTGGGTGGCTTCAAGTGACAATTCTGAAGCTATTCCTCTCACCCATCTCTCAACATTGTTGGATGTGGCTGTTGGCACAACAGGGTTATGTTACAGGATCTGTGTTTGTAGAAAAAAAAATGTATTGGCATATTGTTTTCCCAGCCACTCCCCCAAGAAGGAGATTTCACATTGTGTTTCTAAAGGTCCCCCTGAAGAATGATTATATGGGCTCCTCTCAGAAGTGAAAGGAATGGAAAAAGCAAGACTGGAAGGCAATTTGGACAGTATCCTTCAAGATTAGGGAGACAGCAGCTGTGTGTAGACTCCACAAGCACTGGGAGTCCCTCTCCCGATGTCTTGCAGTGCCTCGATATGTGACAGGACCTCAGAAGGGATCTTAAAGTTCCTAAAGAGGCAGGACCCTGGGCACCTAGCTCCTGGCCTTGGCAATGACCTCAGTCCCCCAGGAGAACCCCCAGCCATGAGGAATGGTACAAATCTGAGTCTTTTATTTTTTTTATTTTTATTTATCTTTTTTTTTTTGGAAGAGTTTGAGAAGGATATGGAATGGTACAAATCTGAACACTGACTACTACGTCAGCTGTGATCTTTGGAGACCAAATACAAGAGACCCTCAGGACATTTGCATGGCAACAAAAAGGACCTTATCATGACAAGGTTTGACCTTTCTACCAGTCAGGCTAAACGGGAGCTTGGAGCATTTTAAATTTATTTAGGAAAAGGAAAGAAATGTAATATTACTCATATCCTGTGTTTTGAAGAAAAATCATGCTGCTATCAACTTTATTACTGTGTCTCAAAGCAGGGCTTCCTTCTACTCTACATTTTTTATAGAGGCCATAGTGAGGTGGCTTTTTGACCCACCCTTCGTCAAAGCCTCTATTTCCATAGAACTGTGAGGGCTGAACTGGAAACAAGCCCAGTTACACTCACTAGGCTGTGTTCAAAAACCACTGTTTCTCTTCAACCCTCAAACAATTTTCTTAGATCAAGAGAGTGTACCTAAGGAATTGACAAGCAAATTTGGTTGCTCATGAGTTTTAGGTTATTCTGGCAGATATCGGTCACCTCCAGTAGCTATGGGTGAGAATTGTAATTATCCTCCCCCACAATCCATTACCAAGTGATATATTATACTGAAAACACATTTCAGATCAAAGAAGCCACCTGTTCAAATACTCATTACAATAAGGCCCCCAAACAACTAGATAACCTGACATGAGCAATGAAGTCCCAGGAAACACTATCTATGTATAAAATGGTCACTCAAGGCAGACGCATCAGTTTCCTAGTGAAGAATTCAGCTAAATTTCTGGTCAGAAGTCAAGCCACAGGATCCTGTGTTAAGCTGTTGAACAAAACCTGAATGAAGACCTGTCCAAGAAGGCCCCTATGAGGCTCTCTAGATTCTTACTCCCTGATGTTCATACAAAGGCAGCAATGCATGTACAACATTTCCAGCTAATCCACATAACTTGATCACCACTCTTTCACCAATGAAAAATCATTCTAGTATCCCTTACACAGACTAGCAAACCTTCTTGTATTTATTGGAGATAAAGTTTTAATAGGATTGCAGGTTATGGTTTTTCAATGCTAGTTGACTACCCCCGGAGTGTAAATTCCTTAGTTCAGTATTTCAGAAGTTAACTATCCACCACTATCCACTCTAAACATACACACACATATCCCTCTGTTAGTGCTAAAGAATTATAAAGTAACTCGGAGACTACAATAGTACTGCTCTCCCTTCTGAAGAGTTCTCTCCTGGATGGCTAAGAGGTTTGAACTCTTGCTTCTTCCCAGTCATAGGGCTTAACCTTAGAGTTCAGAGCTCCCCTTCGCTGTCTTTCCTCTAAGTCTCCTATACAAATAAGTCTCTGGTGAATCACAGGGCTGGCTATTGATAACCACATATATGTGAGATGATGATGAGTACACAGCTTGTGTATGCCCTGCTCCTGGTTTTCCCAGCCAAAACACTGGACCCATTCTTAAAAGCAAGTGCAAGCCCCGTAGTACTGTTCCGACCTTTCAAGAGCCTCGCAGTTTCCAGTTATCTATTTGTTCCATTTAACCTCACAGTGCTTGTTCTCGCTGGAATGGGGATACCTGCAAAAATCCCCACATGGAGAATCCTGGTAGCTGCAACATATTGATTTTTTTTCTTTCTTCCAGGAACAGAGGATGTTAATAAATGGTGGATTCTATCAACAAAGGTCACTGCACAGCTATCCTGAGGGACAATGAATAACAGTTTTGCAAATCCTCTTCTTGAACTTTCTTTCTTTAAGAATCCTGTTATGCCAGTATCTGTTTTGAAAGGTGTCTCCTTCAGCTAGTGTTTCTCAAACTGTGAGTGCTGATCTATTACAGAATTGTAAAACTGATTTAATGGTTAATGGCTTTCATTCTTAAATGAAAATAGAACAGAACAGAATAGAATGGGACAGGATGGGATGGGATGGGATGACATAGGAAGGCATGAGATGGAATGGGATGGCATGGGATGGGATACGATAGGGTAGAATAGAAATAACAGAGTAGATCACACATAGCAAGGGTAATAGAATGACTTCAGTAAGACTTGTTTCACTTTTATGAGTGTGGGTATGTGTGTGTAGTGAGTTGCAATATAGAGCGTATTTCTTTCTGAGGATAATACCAAAAAAATCTTTTAAGCCACTATCATAAGTTATATGGAGATAAATTTTCTTTGGGTCCCAAATAAAATAAAAGATAGTTCTAAAAAAATTAAAAATAAAAAAAAAATAAAATAAAAGATAGTTCTAATGGGAAACTGCCAAGTACCTACTAAAATTAGCTAGAGAAGAAAGTTGGGAGTAAATACCACTATGATCCCAAAATATCTGCCTGGGAAAACATTATTTTTAAAGCGTCAGAATAACCCCCTCATTAAGCCCAGGCTATTTTCTGGAATAGTAGAGTTTTAGTTTGCTTTCTCCCAGAAGCAGACACTGAGATAAGAATTCACTTGCAAATGGTTTATTTGAGAAGAGCAGGGAACATCTGTTGGGAGCTAGGAAAGTGATACAGAGAAATGAAGACAGCTATGAGTCAGTTACCATGGTCAGCTTATGTACATGGGAAACTCAGGTAAATGGTACAGTACACACCAGAGAATTATCCCACCCAAGGAGCAAGACAGCAGGCATTTATATCCAATTTCTAACTCAGCTGAAGCCTGCTGCTGGGGCTGGGGGGTGGAAGTGGCAGGTGTTAATTCCTTGGCACTTCCAGCCTGCCCTGCTGCTGGGCAGAGTGAGGCAGAGAAGTTTCCACTCCTCCCACCAAAAAGAAAAAAACCCTTGTACCTTGAAATGCAGATACGGGACCCTGCCACCATGAAGGGAGGGGGATTTGCTGAAGTTCCATGGTCACTTGGATTCACTGAGCTAAGATGGACAGATCCAAGGCATCTCCATATCCTAGGCAGGGAATGTCTCACCTGTGAGAGGTGTTACTCATAGGTGTGGAACAATTCCACAGGACTACCAAGGGGACTGGTAATTCCATACTTTCTCATCACTCATTCAGCTGCAGATTCACAAGGTAGTTCCTGGCTCTGTCAAGTTGTCTGGTCAGATAAATAAATAAATAATTACCAAGATGGGTTTAGATCTGTAGTGAAATAAACCTTGGAGACTCAACCACAATGTCAACTAGATTCAAAGAAAGAGAAAAAGGGAGTATGTAATTCTGTATTCCTCAACTCCAACCAACTGAAGAAATTCAGCACCTTTGCCCTAATAAGCTCCAGGGTTAATTCCATGGACTCTGATAAAGCATTAGAGACTCCTCTCCATCAGGTGGCATAGTTTGTGCATGAGACTGGCTAGTTTGTGCAAGAAACTTTTTTCCCTTTCCTCCTGCACCCACAGCTAGACCAAATTTCCCAGCCTTTCTTGCAGTGGCCATGTGACTCAGATCTGGCACTGAAATCTAGGAAGAAATTATGTGCTCTCTTTCCAGGTCTGAGCCATAAAAAACTCCCATATGTTCCTCCATCTTTTGGCTGGATGTCTAGACTAAGGGCATCTATGAAAACCACGTGTTGAAACGACAGAGCATCTCTCAGCTTGGGTCCTCCAAAGACTGTGGGGAGGAAAGCGCCATACCCTACCCTACCCCACTCTCCAGCACTAATGGGCTTTTACAGGAATTAAAGCTGAGCTACTAAAATTTCAGGGTTTATCTGTTACAGCAGCTGCACCTACATTAAACAACACACCCCCCCATGACAGAGGCTAGGCTCACAGCCAAGTTGGTTACCCCAGCTGTCTGCAGCCTGCTCCCCTCTTCCTCGCAGTTGTGGAGGTCCCAGCTTTCTTGACTGCCAAAGGAGGTAGTTTTAGACATATGGGGTGTGTAAGATGGCTGCGAGACACTGTCAAGGAGTTGTTTCACAAGGGAAAAAACTTGCACTTTTCCATGTTTTGTAACCAGAATTTTCCATAGTCATGCGGTGAGTCAGAGGCAAAGCAAGGATTTGTATTCTCCCTCTGCTAGGGCATCTCCCTTCCTCCAGGATGGGGTCTAGGCTCTGTGCTGAGAGATTTGGGGAATCAATCACAAGGAGGGTCATGACATTAGGATTCTACCTTCCAGCGTAGACCACCAAGCAGACTTTAAGCCCACCAGCCTCAGACAAGTGAGGAAGTTTAAAATGAGCTGTACAATCCCTTTTTGGTCTAAATATAGCACTGTTCACTCCCTCTCCCAAGTGACTTTACCCCATTAGTATCTGCATGTTTTTAGAAATGCATATTCTCATTGTTTAATCTGTAAATTACATAGTCCGGACTCACTTATACAAAGAAGCAAATTGAAAAGTTCCACCCTATGGTGTCACCACACTTAGCTGCTAAGTGCTGCCATCCAAATGCACAGCAAATTAGTTTAAGAACTGGGAAGAAAACTTGTGCTAGCAGGGTGTCTTGAGGCTCCGGACTCTGTGCCTGGTCACCAGAACCAGCTTGTTTCCTCCAAAAAAGAATTCATGCAGCTCGCGCAGTTTTGTGTGTCCTCAGGGAATTTAGGAACATTTCATCAGCCTTACCCTGAGGAGAAAGATTCCTCAGAGCAGTGCAAAAGGCACAGGGCAAAGAAAGGGGGAGGAGGCTCATGACACGTAGCAGGCCTCCGTTTACAGAGAAACGATAGGCCTGGGAGTGCTTTGCTTGGCCTATATTTAGTTTGTCCAGTGACATCTTTGCACCTCAACGCCATCTCTCACGCTAGCAAAGGCCTGTGAGACCGAACGTTTTTCTCATTGTAGCAAGGCTCTGACTCACTAGTTTTAAAAAATATATGAGAACAATAAGACCCAAGGGGACAAGAGAATTCCAAAAAAATAATAATAATAAAAGAAACAGTTGAGCATTCCTTTATAGGCTGAATAAAAAGTGACAGTCCTAGAAGTTTTCCAGGAGGCCTCTAATAAGCTCTTTTTTCACTAGAGCATAAACCCAAATTGCACCAAACACTAGTTTATAATTTCCAATGATTTCTGAAAAACATAAGCCTACTTTAATAATGAGTATTTGCAAAACAAAAAACTGTTAGTACTGACCACAGACCAGCATTATGTCTCACTGCCAATAGCCTTTGAGAGGCTGACTACAAATTGCAGAGGTGCCACATTCAAGCCAAGTGGTGGCCTGTTTTGGTTTGGTCTTGACCCCCAAAAGAGGTCAGAGACAAACTGAATATTTTTCAACCCAATCTCTTCTAAATCCGTGAATAACTTAGTGCAGGGGTTGGCAAACTTTTTCTGGGCCAGATAGTAAATATTTTTAGGCTTTGCAGGACATATGGTCTTTGTCACAACTAGTCAACTTTGCCATTCCACACATTGGCTGTGTTCCAATAAAACTCTATTTTAATGGGGGAAAAATAGGCGGCAGGCTGAATTTGGCCTGTGGCCACAGTTTGCTGATCCCTGACTTAGTGGTCAGAGCCAGTGTTGTTGAGGTCACACTCACAAATACTACCCAGGGCTTCACCCTGTCCTATGGCCAGGGATGTTCCCCCCACCCGCACTCCAGCAGGCTGTTTCAAAATCCCTGTCCTGTCCAAGAAAGCCAAGCAAGAGAAAGTGAACCTATCCCTGTGTTTCTACCAGCACCACAGTATATCACTTCAAATTTTAACTTTGTAGGAAACAGAAAGTTACTGGAAATCTGAAATAACCGCTATTTTTTAAGTTTGAATCTGAAGACAGAATGAAGTTTCTGGCAACTCCTGCATCCACCAACAGGAACTGGACTCTTAGCCAACTTCTATGAAGTTGGGCCTTTGTAAGACCCGGCTTTTGTGATTATAGATGGACCATGCTCTGGGGCCATTATACAAGATTTGGTTTCCAGGAAGCACTCACACCCAGAGGTGTGTGAGCAGTATTTGTGGAATGGGAAGCATGGTAGATTCAATTAGTTCTTGCCTAAAAAAATATTAATGGATGGTTGAGTGGTCTACCCAAAGTGTGGCCATTTCTGTTTTCATAGTACCTGGTTGAAGTTCTTTAGGAAAATAACAAAAGGAATTACCTACCTGATAACAGAATGCAGGCTTATAAATAACTCATTTAGGCATGTATAACTAATACATTTTTCCCAAGGAAATGGTAAATTCTTACCATCCCAAGTAAAATCTCAAAATCTAGGTCTTCGTTCTGTCTCTTTTCATAGGGCAAAAAGCATGGAGTTGGATGAGAAAAGAGGAGTGTCTTTTTTCTCTTTAAGTCAGTCTAACTTTTATAAGGCAGGAATTATGAAAGAGACCAAGGCCTGATTTTGATCCAGCCCAGTTGTGAAGGTCAGGTACAGAGTCGGGGGCATCCAGCCTGTGTATAAGTAAATATGACATCAGGGGAAGAGGTCAAGAGGCAATAAATACCCCAGTGGCATTTGTCCTGATCACCGATGTCTAAGCCTGTTTGATTCACCTATCACCAGTAGCCAACAGAAGGAAGCAATAGCATGTGACTGTGTTCATGGTAATGAGCTGAGAACCTTTTCTCATGACTCCATCCTTGCTCTCAATCCAACTTCCGCAGCTCTGCCCACCTTCTGAACATTGACTTTAAGAAGGTGGAATCAAGTAGCTATTTAAAAATCAGGCTTTAGTGCAGTGGTTCTAAACTCTGGAATCGTATTAAAGCTACCTGGGGAGTTTGTAAAAATCCCAATACTGAGTTCTCATCCCAGACCAATTAAATGAGGACTTCTAGGTGTGAAATCGGGTATCAGTCTGTTTTAAAGCTCCCTGGGAGAACGGTTAAAAATCAGATGCCCTGAGTTAGGAGTCCAGCAAAACCAATTACCTATTCTAAGTCTCAGTTTTCTCACCTATAAAATGTGATAATCACAGTGTCTATATATATACTGTATGTGTATTATAAGGCTGTCAGGATTAAATTAGTTAATTCACATCTAAACCTCAGCATAGTTCTTAAATGTTAGCTCTTAGCACCAAATATCTTCTTATTGGCTTCCCAGTTTTGAACTTCAGTACATTCCAAATACTTAAGCTCTCCTCATCCTCTGTGTCCTTCCGTATCAAGTTGCTTTAGGTATGGCTCTGGGCACTGCCTCTAACTCTAGGCTGTGCAGCTGGCACTCTGGCCAGGCTCACCCCTGCCTCCACTGAGGGCTATTGGACAGGCATTAGAGGGTCCAACAGTGAAGAACACACCGACAGACTGAGAACAGTTACACGTAGGATGCTCAACTGCCCCAGCTTGCTCAGGACTGAGGAGTTTCCCAGGGTATGGGAATTGCATTGCTAAAACCGAGACAGTCCGGGGCTACCCTGGATGGTTGGTCAGCCTATTTGGAGCATCTGGGAAATCAATGCAGGCAAGAGTTATCTTTAAGGAAATCAATTAGCAGGAAGTCAGGGTCTCAAGGTTAGGCTCCACTCCTGGACAAGGATGAAGTTTGAGAAGAGAAGGGACTGTAAGAACAAGGCAGACCGCAGCCCTAGAGACGTTAAGCCAGTGCTTTTTAAGGAAAGCAAGAACCCGTTAACAAAACTGGAATTCAAGAAGGTAATATTATAAGGTCAAGACCCAACTAGACAATAGGTGACATGAGTATTGTGCTAAAATTCTTAAATCCCTAAGATTTCAACAAGGCTGAACTATCTCAGCCGCAAGGAAAAGGTAGATACAGATGCTGGCTGAAGCACTCTGCCTTGCACCATCCTCTTTTTTTTTTTATTTTTAACATTCTTAAAATTATGGTAAAATACACATAATATAAAAATTACTTTCTTCACCAGTTTTAAGTGTACAGTTCAGTAATGTTAAGCATATTCACATTGCCATGCTACCAATCTCTAGAAACTTTCATCTTGAAAACTGGAATTATGTACCCATTAAGCAACAACTCCTCATTTCCCCCTCCCCCAGCCCCTGTCAAGCACTGTGCTACTTTCTGTTTCTATGAGTTTGACTACTCTACGTATCTCATTTAAGTGGAATCATACAGTATTTGTCTTTTTGTGACTGGCTTATTTCACTTAGTATAACGTCCTCAAGGTTCATCCATGTTGTAGCATGTGTCAGAATTTCCTTCCTTTTTAAGGCTGAATAATAGTCTATGGTGTGTACACACCAGATGTTGTTTATCCATTCATGTGTCAACGGACATTTGAATCACTTCCATTT
Organism: Leucopleurus acutus; assembly: GCF_964270905.1. Lineage (NCBI taxonomy): Eukaryota > Metazoa > Chordata > Mammalia > Artiodactyla > Delphinidae > Leucopleurus > Leucopleurus acutus. The sequence goes on from NC_139144.1 coordinate 75,959,404, forward strand.
TGGCTATTGTGAATAATGCTACTATGAACACGGGTATACAAATATCTCTTCGAAACCCTGCTTTCAATTCTTTTGGATAAATACTCAGACATAGAATTGCCTTGATCTCTTCTTAAGCTCTCAACCTGACCTCCATGCCTCCTTATAGAATCTCTGTGGCTTTTCTCAGGGTGATGAGAGCTTGCTACCCTTCCCATGGAAGAGCTCTCCCCTGCTACCACTACCAAAGCTGTACTTGCTGTCTCTGCTGTACCTTCAAACTCTTGGGATTAGAATGTTAATTTTTTCTGCATGATCATCCATTCATTCATTTATTGAAGAAATATTGACTGTGACGCTGACACATGAAGACTGAGAAGATGACGGCCAGTGCAAAGTGGAGGGGAGAAGAGCATTCAAAGTCAAGTAAACGTCATGTGTGAAGACTTACACTTGATTTCACCTCTTCTCACCTTCCCTTATTTTCTGCTACATGCTCTTCTACATCAGTCCACTCAGCCCTTGGCTTCACACAGAGTCAGTGATGCCACCCGGTACTTCCCAAATCCTCTGTCCAGGAAAGGTTTCTCCTTGACCCTCCTCTGACCCTTCCTCTGACCCACCAGCAGCAGCCGTCTCATCACCTCCAGCAGCCTCATACTTGCTTATTTCTGACAAACTCACAATAGATGCTCTGAATGCACTGACTCCTGGAAAGAGTGATTCCTCCTCTCTGCTCTCCAGAGGACTGGGATAGGTTCTTTACCTTGCCCAAGTCTTTTGAGGTAGACAAGAACAGCCCCCAAAGCAAAGGCCCTCTTGGAAACTCCTGTCCCTTGGGAGAAAACATTCCATTATAATTTTCTCTCTCTCTTTTCAAATTTCCCTTTTGATAAATCATATTGGAACCCTATATTAGCCAATTTTCAGTACTGAACATTAATAACTCTTCCTACAATTACCCGTGAATTGTGTCTTCAACACATAGGGGAAACTTTCTAGAAGAACAAAGTATCATACTGTATGTTGCTGATCACATTTAGAAGGACAGATCTTGGTCTGGAATCTCATCCTCTAGTCTGCTCCTTTCTAAAAAATCAAGAAAACTCACAGAAAATTGGCTTATTGACTTTATCATTTCAGTGTCTGTGGACACTTTAATTTAATAATTTCTCCTGTTTTTTTGTGCCAAAATTGTTTTCAAGCAAAATGAAACAAAAAAGCAAATATATGTTCCATTTATAATGGTTCTCGAAGGCCAAAAATGAATCAGGAGGTAGCTTAAAGTTGACTTTCAACCTCATTGTGTGAAACTTCAACAGAATTTCCAAAATGCAGATTTTTAAAAAGCTGCAGTTAAGGGTTTAAGATGATGTTCTGTGAATTCTAGTGCATAGACTGCCATCTACTGTGCATTTATGATAGAAAGCTAGCTAAACTGCTCTAGGACCAGGGAATTTAATAACTTAAGCAGGATCTGTAAAAGAAAAATATGTCACAAATATTATTAACTTTTATAATAAAGATAAGTATCTAAATGACTGAATAGAATAAATTAGTAGAATATTCAGTCACAGCAATATTCCATCTGGAAATACTTGTTACTAAGGAGTTTTCATCTGCCACTTCGATGAATATAGAGTAGCTGTGTTCAAGCTAATAAAATGATTTTCAAAATGTGGTTACTTGATATGGCAGAGACAAGAGATAACTCATATCATGCTTCCTGTGGCAAAGTAAAAGTAGATATGTGGAGCTTTTCTTTTTTTCTAAAATGATCGCAGAATAGGACATTCTGTCTAATCACACATTCTGAAAACATACATTATAAGTGTGTACACACTTAATAAATTTACAGAAGCTTATCATTTTCAAAGAAATTGAACTCAAATCACATGCACAATGCTGAATTTTTCATAAGTAAAGTTCAACCTTCATTTCAGAAGGCAGTCCAGGGTTTTGTACTGCCTTGTAATCAGTATTGAAAACATTATTTTTCATAATATTGTAAAAAATACACTTAGTTGAGCTTTGACCTGTTGTTACTCAGGATAGATAAGTGCTATCCTTTGATTGGATGGCAGAAAAATAGAAGAGTTTTGCATTTTTAAATGTTCAAAGTACATACATATGGGAGAGGCAAGGTGGGATTTTTTGCAAAGTAACTTTACAGTAAGGTAGAAATTTGGGGTATAGCAGGCTTAGGTATGGAAAAGATAAAACTCATTATAGATATTACAACCAACTTTTATAAGTCACATGCCATTTTTCTACTTATTTTGGACCAGATCCTCCTATGCATATGTTCCTTGTTAGAGAGGTCCTTTCAATGACAATATATTAAGTTGCTCCCAGTCATCTTAAATCTTAGAAAAATGTGTGTGTGTGTGTGTGTATGAATGTACACGTATATGTGTTTGTGAATATGTATGTGTAATGTATATGTCTATGTGTATGGGTATGTGTGTGTGTGTTGCTGGAGTTGTTTATCTGGCAATAGGGGTTAAATTAAAGTATCTTCTATGATGTCAATAATAGAAATCAAGACATTATACACTAATGAAAGAGTTAGTTGAGTGGGCTTAATTTTAACTGCAAGAGCACAAAAGAAAGTATACCTAATGATAAATAATTTGGAATGAATAAAATGGGATGAAGTTTCTATTCAAAATACTTGAGTGTTTTCAGAGTAGATTTTAAGAAAGCTAAAATTTAAGTTAAATAACATTTTTAAAAATTGTCAAGTATTTATTTCTTTGTAGACACCATAATAAGAAGAAAAGCATATATTTTGATAGCTCATGGGACTCCTAAGCTTTTTTTTTTTTAACCTGAACTCTCAAATGCAGAAAATTACTTTAGAAAAATAACTGTAGGGGTTAGGCATTGAAATTCACACTTACTAAGTGTTACAAAGTGTTCTCTATTTTTGCATCTTTTAATCCTTGTTTGTGAACCAAAAAAAAAAAAATCTTTGCTTTACCTTAATTCAATTAAACCAGACCTACATAACTGAAACCATGAGGGAAGATACAATTATGGAATCAATCCTAAAGCACTTGTATGGTTAATTCTGGCAAGAAAAAAAAGGGGGGGGATGGTGAATGTGAAATATAGTAACAAGAGTAAGTATATTGGTGAATACCACCCCAAATTCATCAAGAAGTTCCCATATTTCCTACACTCTATAAATCTGTATTGTCATAGATGTCAGTCACTAGCCATATGTGACTATTTAAATTTAAGTTACAGTAAATAAAATTAAAATTTAGTTCTTCAGTCTCACTAGCTACATTTCAAGTGCCAAGTATTGAGCAAAGCAGATATAGAACATTCTCATCATCACAGAAGCTCTATTAGACAGTGTTAATATAAATCATTAAAATCCTATTTTACTTCTTTGTTAAAACTTGTAACATCAGTTTTTTTTAAGCAAAAGAATAACAATACTCCTCCAACTAACAACTGTTTTATTTGCCAGTTTATTGGGTGAACATATACCAAGCTTCAAAATGGAGTTGGCATACATATCCAATGCTTTAAAAAGATATCTCACAGGGTACTAGAGTTTGAAAGGGCCTATAGATAAATAAGATATTTCATCATTCTCATTTTACCAATGAGGGCATTCAGTCAGACTTGAAGAGGAAAATAGTTTGCACAAGAACACAGGAGCTAGCCAGCTCCACATCTAGAGCCCAGCCTTCTGACTTCAAATCCTATTCTGCAATTTGAATACCAAAGAGTAAGCTATATCTGTCCTGAGACTATATCATAACCTGAATAAATCTCACAAGGTATATAAAGAAATTAAATGAAATTTTTAAAATGGAAACTCTTAATACACTTTATGTGAAATACTTAGCAGTACTCAAAACTAACACTAGGTGTCACATCATTAGATTTGAAAAGTTAAACCTGATAAACACAGAGTTATTACAGGTTTGATAAAAAATTATCTGTCTTCCAAAGCTCATTCAAAATTATATTGTATGGTAAAGTAGCTTTGTTTGACTTGGTTGTCCCTGCGGATTAGAGCAATATAATCAGTTGGTCCCTACTTCTGTGCTCTAAGAAGAGAATAATATTTACTAAATTGATTTTTGTTAATTATTTGGGAAAATCTTTAATTGTTCTTCTCTGCATTTGAGAAGAAACCAAAATATTCAATGCTTCTTCACTGTAAAGAGACTTAAGGTGGCATCTTACTTCACCTTATGTTGTGTGCTGAATATCTGAAAGGTGGCATAGCTCCAGTGCAAATATAGAAAGTCTCTCCTTTAGATAATTTATGGAAAAAGACACAAATGTAAGTCAAGAAATAGAGATCTAGCCCCAGCTGGCAGAAGACAATATAGCAGGTTGAAGACCAAGGACACTAGGGAAGGATTTAGGCAGAGGAAGGAGACAGTCCATGGCAAAGCAGATTAGGACAGGGGCTTAACATGAGGAGCATGTGGCAGAAAAGGTTGTGAGTTCAAAGCCAGCTCAGGGACTGAAGGGCAGAGAGAAGAGGGAAGCTTGGCAAGAGAAGGAAACAGGAAGGAGTGTAGGTAGAGATAAGGGCTACAATCTAGCCAGCCATGACTCTGCTCCTCCCTCTGAAGATGAGAACTTGGTATAAGGGAAATCAGGGTACAAAGTCAAGGAAAGAGGCAATAGAATTAGAAGACCTTGAAAGGAAAATGAACCCATGAACCCACTGTTAATTCTAGGGAAAATGGGAAGGGTGAGATTAAAGAAATCAGAGTTCAGAGCACCAGAGAAATTCAGATGAAAATATTCAAACCAAAATATGGGCAGATGATATCACTTTAGCATTTGAGAACAGGAATTCCACAATCAGCGATAAAGTTGATTTGAGACTTGATAAGTTTTGCAGCAGATCATGCCATGCGTGCTCCTATTTTCTGATGTATGGACACTCTGGAAACATCAGGGTCACCTCAAGCATATCACTCTAGATGCCTAGACTTATGTTCCAGTTGCCTAACAGCCTATGATCCTATGATCATAATGATCCTCCTAGGGACATTTTCAGGTACTGTAGGAAGCAAGCCATGCAGTTAGAAAAAAAAAAGTGGACAGGGGCTTCCCTGGTGCCGCAGTGGTAGAGAGTCCGCCTGCCGATGCAGGGGATACCGGTTCGAACCCTGGTCTGGAAAGATCCCACATGCCACGGAGCAACTAGGCCTGTGAGCCACAACTACTGAGCCTGTGCGTCTGGAGCCTGTGCTCCGCAACAAGAGAGGCCGCGATAGTGAGAGGCCCGTGCACCGTGATGAAGAGTGGCCCCCGCTTGCCACAACTAGAGAAAGCCCTCACACAGAAACGAAGACCCAACACAGCAAAAAATAAATTAATTAATTAATAAACTCCTATCCCCAACACCTTCTTTAAAAGAAAAAAAAAAAAGTAGACAAAGTTTGCCCTTGGGGAGTTATCCTTTTAATGCCCTCTCACTGTTTTTTAGGAGCCCATGCAAAAGTCTGTGGATCATTTAAAACTGCCTTTCCATATCCCCTCCTCCACACATTACAATATTCCACCAAATCTTATTCCCTCAAGGCATCAAGTTTCTAGCTAAGGAAGAAAGAAAAAGGTAATATGCTAAAGGAAAGGTTAAGTAGTCACATAAACTTATGACTACACATTGGGCTAGCCCTGCACTACAAGAGAAAACCCACAATTACATTAAGAACACTTACAAAGTTAGGAAACTCACTATTTCCTATGTGCATTTCTTCTTGTATTTATAGGAATCAGATTTCCAATGTTCTCAAACTGATACCTTTGGCTCTGCATTTTAAAGACAGTCTTATAAAACTGAAGGAAACCCTGCTGTTTTATGTCTGTATTCCTAGATCTAGGAAAATTAAAATAATGGTTAAAAGAATACAGTCATAGAGTGAGTAAAAAGGATCATTTTTCTGGAAGTTTTTAAATTCCATGGAGTTATAGGGTGCCACAGGGGAGCCTTAGAGCCTTTTATTGGGGAAGGACATGCCCTGGCAAGAGGGAAAGCTAAGTGGGTATGGCTTATGGCCCCATTCCGCTAGCTTCATTCGTTGTATATCTGTTTCATACACTGGAGTTCACATAAAAATATATTTTTAATGGTTCTACTGGTAAATGTTTAACAATCAGCTTTCTAGAGAGTAGAAAAAACCCTGATTTGTAGTGTTTTCCACTTCCCATGCTGTAAGTACTCCCAGTATGGCCAATTACAAGCTGCCAACATGAAGTCTTTGAACACAAACTTGGGAGGAAATGCACACAGTCAACTCTCACAAGCTGGTACAAGCCGGTTCCAGCACACTTCTACAGAGTTCACTAATGACTGGACCAGAATTGGAACTCAGAACCATCACAGTAAAATACAATCCCATTACACGTTCCAAACTACCAATAATCTTTGGCTAAAATTACCCAGATCAATGTTTAAATCTCATATACAAAACTTTGGGTTTGGACCTTCTTCGTCACGGTGATTCAAATGTTTCACAAGTAAACAAATGTTCAGTTAGGCAAGTAAGTGTTAGAATCATATATTCAGGATTTCCAACTTCAATAGGAGTTTAGAGATTATTAGTCCAATCATGCTTCCTATGCCTAAATCCCTACTGTAATTGATTTTTTCAGCTTCTGAGTAAATCCCCCCGATAACAGAAAATTTACCAACTCTCAGATCACCCATTAGCTCTTTAGTTATGAAACACCTTTTCTTAAAGTAAACTAAATATTTATCACCTTGACACTCTATCCATTTTTCATCATCAACCACATGGAGCCAAGCAGAACAAGTCAAATTAAACATTCACATTAACAGACTGGTGTCTGGAACACTAATATGCCCATGAGTCTTCTCTTCCCAGTCCAAGAACCCCTGGTTTCCTTTATTTCAAGCCCTATCGCCACCTTAATCCTTCTGAGCATGCTTCAACGTGCTTGTCTGTCTGCTTCTCCAGGTTTGTAATGTGTGTCACGGTCATCCTGTGACCAATTCCGAGCAAATCAGAACCAAACCCTCTGTTTACCTACTTTCTACGTGGCTGCCGCATTGTCATCCTTTGACACAAAAGACTTTCCCACACATGACATTGCTAAGACATGCCTGTCTGAATCCCCTTATAATCAGGTTCTTGAACCCAAGCACAGATTTTTACATTTATCACCATCTCCTTTAATCCTGTGAAACTTGGCTCATCACTCCTCTCAGTACCTTTTTGGTTCCTGATTCTCTTATCCAATGTGTCCCTATTTATTTTCCTAAGATCCAGGCAAAGGACAAAAGCGCATGGTACCACCTGGAACTTCTCTTCCAGGTGATAACGATCTATTAATCAATGTCATTTGGGTATTATTATTCCAATTCCCCTTTGGAGAGTTAAAATCTACAGATTAATTAAGTCCTCATTGTGTGTGTGTGGGGGGGTGTCCTAAATAACCTTCAGCTGATCACTATTACTAACACATAAGAGATCCAGAACATCCCGAAAATGGGACTGACCTCAAAGCATGTGTCCCTTGTATCAACAGGACACTCTTCTTTCAATCATAGTGTCAGAAAAAGAAGACTGGGGAGAGTGGACAAGTTTCCTGCTGCCTGGTCTCTCTCTCTCTCTCTCTCTCTCTCTCTCTCTCTCTCTGTGTGTGTGTGTGTGTGTGTGTGTGTGTGTGTGAGTGTGTGTGTGTGTGTGTGTGTGTGTGTGTGTGTGTGTGTGTGTGTATTGTTCTTTTCAGAACTTGAGCTCTGAATAAGTACCGAGATAACAGGCCTAAATAATGAAATCATCTATTCACAATGCAAGGCAGTGTATGTCATGCTAATGTCATTCTCACACCTTTCATTCACCACAACCTTTCATTTGAATACTTAGAAGACTCTTCATTGAGATCAATACCAAAATAAAAGACCGAGTAACTGCCTGGATAAGTCAGCAATCTGTACTATCTCAGGGTAGTTGCATTTGTACAGGAGCTAGAAAAAATGCAGAAGATGAATGCCCATTAGTATCAATAACATGCTACATAACAAATCTAGTCCAATGGTAGGATAGCTATGGAAAGCTCTAAAACTACTCAAGGGTTTCAAATAGAGAACTCAAAAGTCTGAGTGAATTTTATATCATTATGAGACACTAGAATCTGGAGTGGAGTTGCTCTCAGTTCAAGGAAACCCTTGAGTGCAGGGGTTGGGGCCAGGTAAACTCTGAGGCTAATCTGAGCCCTTAGGTTTAAGTACTATGATCATAGGGAGCCCTTCAGCTCCTGGTCACCCAATAAATACTGACTGTGGCATATGCCGAGAACTTGCATGCTCCTTGTGGGATACCTAATTGTTTTAGCATCCCTGAAGATAATAATACATTGTGCCATCCAAGTGAAAACAAAAACAAAACCCTCAAGCTTAATCCTGTGGTCTCTCTAGTTCCTCTAAGGTGGAAGTTGAGTGATAAACATAAAGGTAGAGTAGGGGGCTTCCCTGGTGGCGCAGCGGTTGAGAGTCCACCTGCCGATGCAGGGGACACAGGTTCGTGCCCCGGTCCGGGAAGATCCCACATGCTGCGGAGCGGCTGGGCCCATGAGCCGTGGCCGCTGAGCCTGCGCGTCCAGAGCCTGTGCTCCTCAATGGGAGAGGCCACAACAGTGAGAGGCCCGTGTACCGCAAAAATGAAAAAAAAAAAAAAAAAGGCAGAGTAGGCCTCAAATGGACACATTCCAAAATTTACAGGAGGTGACCTTGTTCCTGGATAAAGGAAGGAAGTGAGTATGGCCCGTTATGTTCAGTCAGGGAGATTTGGGGAAATTCAGTCTAGGAAACGTGGACAGTCCCAAAGAAATCCTTGTCAAGGATAGTGCCACTCAGGAAAAGTAGAGAGGAATGCATTTGAAATTCCCCTGGAAGTTGGAACTATAAAATGGCCATGGATTTTTGTTGAGTGTGTAGTAAAGGGGAGATACGAGAAAGATTTAGAAAAGGGGCGGAAGTATCATTTTATTCAGTTTTTATAATTTTACTTTAATTTTACTAAACTTGTAAAATAATTATTTTTGAATCATTTTTCTAATGACAAAACCAAGCCTCAGAAAGGTAAAAGATGGGCCCAAGATCACAGCTAACAAATAAAAAGTCAGAATTCAAAAATCAGATTTGTCTGACCCCCAAACTTATGCTTTCCTCCCATAAGACAGAAGAGAGAGATGAGAGGAGAATGGGAAGGAAACAATGTTGAGTTCCTAATGGAGACCAACTACTGTGCTAGGCACCTTACATATATATTTATTTTTATTATGTAGTCTTCACAACAGATTCAGTTGTTTTTTTGTTATTTTTAAAAAATAAAATTTATTTATTTATTGGCTACGTTGGGTCTTCGTTTCTGTGTGCCGGCTTTCTCTAGTTGTGGCGCGTGGGGGCTACTCTTTGTTATCATGCACGGGCTTCTCACTGCGGTGGCTTCTCTTTGTTGTGGAACACAGGCTCTAGGCACGCGAGCTGCAGTAGTTGTGGCGCATGGGCTTAGTTGCTCCGTGGCATGTGGGATCTTCCAGGACAAGGGCTGGAACCCGTGTCCCCTGCACTGGCAGGCGGATTCTTAACCGCTGCACCACCAGGGAAGCCCCTCAGTTGGTATTTTTGTTATGCTTTACATTTGTAACTGTGGTTTCCTGTGTAAATTTGACACAGGTGTGATAGCACATTAATCCCCTCCTGTCCCTTTTCACCCACCCTCACACTCTCTTCTCTGATATGCTCAAGGTTTCTGGTCAGTATCTAAAATATTCAAAGGTCCAGACCTATTGATATCTCTGGAGCGACAACTCAGAAGAGCCATATTAAGGCTGGGGAATCTCATAATTGATACCAGAAGCACATTGCTCCAGAGTAAACCAGTGCTCCTGGTGCTGCCTCAAAAATGAGAGGCAATTGAACAGAGTAGGCAGACCAAGGGCTTCTCCTCCACCGCTAGAGGGCATTGTTCCTGTTTTGTCCATGGTTGTACTTCTACCACCACCATGCTCCACATCCCTGAGCTCTGTCAAGGAAGAGCAGAAGGTATCTGTCCTCCTCTCTCCTAGTACAAAGTACAGTAACTGAGACTCCAAGCCAAAGCAGCTCAGGCTCAACCTTGCAGCCCTTTCAAGTGGTTCACAGAGAAATCTTACTAAAGCAAGCTCCCCTTCGATTCCCTGAACCAGTGATCATGACCTGCCCAGTGGTTCTCTCTTTCTATACTCATCATTATTTTATTTTGGGAGTCATATCACCTATCCCCATCCCTGGGTCTTGCTCTAGGAAACCCTGGTCCACTGTGATAGATTTGCTAATTTGAATCATAGAAAAATTGGAATTTGCGGGGAAGGGTGTGGACAGTAAGTAATCTTGGCCCTTTCTCTCCCTGGAGTCTTCTGGGCTCCTTATGCAAAATTACAAAATTACCTACTCTATTCCAAAATAGTTATTATTCATCTCACAGAGAAAGAAAAATGTTTGCCTCCCATGTTGCCAGACTCTCCCAACACGGATGAAAAAATTGAAGTTATAACAAAGAAGAGGGGAAGGAGAAAGGAGAAAACATACCCAAGTTCTTTCAGCTAGACAGTGAAATAGAGATTCAAACCCATGTCTGATTCCACAATAACATGTGCCTCAAAGAAAACAATTTTCTGAGATTCAAAATGTGGACCGTTCATTCTTGTGGTTCTTCCCCTGGGAATGCAGCCACCATGCTGTGAGAAGCTCAAGCCAATGGAGAGGCCACTGGTAGGTACTGTACTAGCCTCTTGGACCTTGGATTACAGGGGTCTTCCAGCCCCCAGCCATTCCAGTCACTCTCAGCTGTTTGAGTCTTCCCAGCTGAGGTCCCAGACATCAAAGGACAAAGACTCCATCCCTGCTTGTGTTCTCAATTCCTGACCAGAGAATCAGTGAGCACAATAAGATGGTTGCTGCTTCACCCCACTTCACCCCCAGAAGCTTGGTGTGATTTGTTATGCAGCAAAAGATAATGGGAAATTAATCAGGAGGGCTAAGAGATCAAAGGCTCTAAAAAAGTAAGGTTTTGGATCATCCTAGACAAACAGCAACAAAATGCTGAAAAGTGTATTCTGTCGCATAAGTCATCCAAGTGTAAGTCTCTCCATTATAAATATTGGCTGAGGGACTCAATATACACATTGCTAGGTATTGTTAACTGAGTATTGCTCATGCTGGGCTGGGAAAACCTTTACTGGCAACGGTGGAACATTTGGATGTGGAATTCTCTGCCATGGAAAACATAAAAACCATTCTTTAGTGAAAAACACTGATCATCTGGAAGAAGCTTTATCAGTATCTTACTGATGTTTCTCACTTTCTTTTGAGGCAAAAACAGTTTTCTCCTAGGTCTAGGTTACATTCATGACTTTTACTAAAGAGCCTCCTTTGTACAGATATCACTGAACAAGAGATGAGAAACTGTCCAAACTGTGGAAAAGATTAGAAAAATCTATGAAGTGTAAGACAAAGATCCATAAATATGGAATTGACTTTCATATTTCATGTTCCCTTAACATATATGGAGTGTCATATATCATATGTGTTTATATGTGTATGAATTTATGGGTATGAAACAAAACAAACAAAACGAACTTCTACTATTAAATCTCTTGGTTCTGTGCAACTAAAACATAAGGATAAAATTTTTGATAGCCCTATTTTCATCATTTCTCTATCACAGTAGCAAGCAGTTAAAGTCAAGCAGGACATATAACTTTATATATGTATTCATAGACTTGTAACCATATACAGTTATTTACAGACTGTCTTAGTTCATTCAGGATGCTATTACAATACCATTGACTGGGTAGTTTAGAATGGAAATTTGTTTCTGACAGTTCTGAAGGCTGGGAAGTCCAAGATCAAGGCACTGGCAGATTTGACGTCTGGTGAGAATCCACTTCCTCGTTCATATATGGCCATTTTTTATTCTGTACTCACATGGTGGAAGGAGAGAGGGAGCTCTCTGGTGTCTCTTTTATAAGTGCACTAATCCCATTCCTGAGGGGATTAGTGTCCTATCAGACTCCCCAATGGCCCCACCTTCAAATACCCTCATATGGGGGATAAGGTTTCTTCACATGAATTTGGGGGGTACACAAACATTCAGTCTACAGCATAGACTGTCTACTATCCATAGTCAAACATTTATCCATGTATTTATTTATTGAGAAAATATATATTGAACACCAACTATGTGTCAGGCAGTACTGGAAATAACAGTGGTGAAGAAAAGAGACAAGATCCCTCCCCTCATTAAGCTTGCATTCTGGAGGAGAGAGTTAAATGATAAACAAGTGAATAAATAACAAGATACATGGCTTTTGAGGATTCAAGGAAAAAACAGATTACATACAAAAACTTTTGGAACACTAGGTCACACAGCAAAGAAACAGAGTAGGTGTTTGTTCTTCAGCTGTCCAGAATATCACCTCCCTTCCCCTGAGCAACTTGGTCTCCGTTTAAGTGAAACCTCTTGATGAAGGAACAGCCAGCTCCCACAATGGAAACCAGTGGTCAAGAGCCTCCCTCTCCTCACCCTGCTGTAGCGGGAAGGTGGGCATATGACTGATATGTGGCCAGTCAGGACTTTGATCCTTGACTGACAGATTCCTCACAGATCTCACCCATGGCAGGCTAACCAGGCCACATCTGCAGAGGATTTTGCCATTTGTGATGGTTAATTTTATATGTCAACTTAGCTAGGCTATGGTAGGCAGATACTGGGTCAAACATTATTCTATTTGTTTCTGTGAAGGTATTTTTTAGATGAGATTAATATTTAAATTAATAAACTCTGAATAAAGCACACTATTCTCCATAATGTGGGTGGGCCTCACCTAATCAGTGGAAGGCCTACTGACCTCTCATTGAGAAAAAGGGAATTCTGCCAGGAGACCGCCTTTGGACTCAAGTTGCAACATCAGTATTTTCCTAAGCCTGTTGGCCTACCCTGCAGATTTTGGACTTGCCAGCCTCCATAGTTATGTGAGTCAATCCCGTAAAATAAATCTCTCGATTTATTTTATATCTATCTATATCTATATCTATATAGATATAGATATAGATAGATATATAAAATTCTCTGGAAAATCCTGATTAATACACCATGGTCTTTCCAACCCAGACCTCCAAATTCCCATGCTTCTTCCTCTTCCAAGCCTGGCCCTTTACTCCTGTGTTGGCATGTGTGCCCCTCAAATTTTGATAAAATAATAGTCCTAATTAAAGAAAAAAAAAAGCCATGGATCAATCACACAGAGTAGCATCACAAAACCACAACTTAAATTTTATATCTAACCATTTCAACATATACATCAGTCCAATGAACTTCCTCCTCCTCATGATGGACAGAGGAGCCTGCAACCATGCACCTTGGCTAATACAGGAAAATTGTAGCTTTAGAAACTTGTGGTCTCTGCAATACCTTCTGCTTAACATCTTTTGCCTTTTCTCCCCTGAAAAAGTCTCCTCATACCGGTAAATCACATCCCTACTCAGAACATTTTTGGCATCCTCACATTAATTCTGTGTTATGATTAAAGGTTTCCTTGTCTTCCCAGCTAGGTCTTTTCAGAGCAGAGATCATGCTTTATATTCCCTCATTCCACCCACAGCAACCCTTCAGGATCTTGCCTGTTATGGCTGCTCAGCAATGGTCTCTCGAGGTGGTGGAAGTGTAATGCCTGAATGAAAGACCAGCTTTCAGTTTGAAAATTATGTTACCTGTGGTAGTAGTGATTAATTTGATTTAGAGTGCATCTTTGTCCCAATGAATTCCAAACATTTGAGCACATTATTTCATGCATGCAAGATAACTTTTTGGCAAATTATTTACAAATAGACATCCAATAAAGACAAAACACTGTGGTGATTTTTCCAGGGACAGAGTCAGTTAGCTAAAAGTAATCTGAGAAAAAGGCTACAATGGTCCTTATTTTCAGTAAGCCATGTTTTTAAGATTGCTAGTCTGTGTGATTGATCTATAGCTTTTTTCTTTAATTGAGACTACATTTTGTCAATATTTGAGGTGAAGATAAAAAAGAAACCAGGATATCTACCCACATATCCCTTACTGACAGGGAAAGGATAAAGAGAGGGGAAAGAGAACAGAAAGTGGGAGGGGCATTAGAGCTATTCATATCCATTCGGAAGGTCAGGAGACAGAATCAAAGCAGCCAAAAGGAGACTGGCTGCATCATCTCTCTCGCTCCAACTCCACGTATTGCTGTGCATTAAAGAAATCAGGCAAAGGACTGAGGCAAGTGGTAAAGGTTTATGGGCTGAACACAGCTGCGATATTTAGCACGCTAATAATGAAGACCTCTTTATCAATTCCTCTTAAGTAGAGCTATAGTTTTAAAGCATTCTTATTCAGGCAAAAATGTTTTCCAAGGCAGCTCCCACTTTTCAGTGTTTTTTTATGAGCTTGAAGTTAAGTTCAAGAATCACAAAATAAGAGGTTGCAGATATAAGTCCTACTCTTACTGGAGTTTGTATTTTTTGTAGCTTTAGAAGTTGGTAAGGGGAAGTAGCAACAAAAGAGGAAACATCTAAGAGACTTCAAATTCTTAAGCGTAAACTGCGATCTGCTACTGGCACCCAATCCAAATTTTAATTAGTAAATTATTAATTATATGGCCAGAAAGATAAAAGGATCCAGTTGATAAAAACTGCTAGGGTAGAACCTAAGTAATAATGGTTATGAAGGTTTTATGTAGCCACCAAAAAAGGAAAATTCAGCCCCCACTGTTTTAAACTCTCTTCTTTGAATTTATTACAGAGACCATTAACTGCCAAGCTCAGATGCAAAAGGCAATGAGACAATAAAGGTAAAATTTAAGGCAGCTGAAAGGGAACTTAGCTTCCAGTATAACTTTCCCATTAAATTACTATCATCACAGACTCATTTACACCACAGTCCAAGTTACTGGCTTTTAGTATGAGATTCTAATAGGCAATACAGGAAAATTCTTGTTCCACTACAGAGCTCCAAACGTGGTGATTACACTACTTCAATGCCTCGTACACGCCAAGAGCAGCCATAAAACCCCATCATGAATAGCTCTCTGCATGTGGTGTGGTATGTAAGTGTTATACAATGTGAGTTTCTGTAACCTCTTAAACCATGGGCTAAATGAGACCCTCAAATGAAATCCAGCTCTTATAAGTGTCACTTGCAATTCTTATCCAGGAAGTGTGGCTTATACCTGGGCTTCAGGTAAGTAAGAGCCACTGGGGCTTTGCACAACTCACTTTACCTCTTGAGCTTCAGTGTTCTCATGTGCAAAATAAAGAGAGTAGTGATAATAATAACAAAAAAGATAATAATAATATCCAACACTTACATAGCCATCATCTGCCAGGCACTGTTCTGAGCAATTCACATGTATAACTCAACACTCAGAACAACTCTGTGAGGCAGGTACTGGTATCAACAGCCCTCCCACTACCACCACTCACCCCAGCACCTCCCCATCACCCCCTCCCACTGTGGCCTTAAGTCTCAGGCCAACTTAACCTCACCTCTTATAAATACATGAAGCTGATCTCAAGTGGCGCCAGCTAAGGGATTAGGCCTTAAAATCTAAGAGAGGAAACAGCACCAGGACTCTACAAACAGGATGTATGTCTGTGGTATAATAAAAAACACATAATTTGGTCTTTGCCCCTGGTTTCTAGCACAGAACTCCTAAAACCCTTGGAATTTCCTGAGTGATAGGAGTGTCTTGTTTTTCATAGCCAACTCCTTTCTACTATACCTGAGCTGGTAAGGAGGTGACTCATAGTGGGCCCTTAGATAGCTTCAGAATGAGAGCTGCTCACCAGAAAGTCCATGTACATGATTAGAGGGTTGGAACTTTCAGCCCCACCCGTCAACCCCTGGGAAAGAGACAATGGCTGGAGATTGAGTTCAATCACCATGGTCAATGATTTAATCAATCACATTTACACAATGAACCTTTAATAAAAACTCTTGAACAATGAGATTTGAGATGCTTCCTGGTTGATGAACACATTGAGGTACTGGGAGGGTGACATGCCCAGAGGGGTGCAGAAGTTCTGGACCACCCATCTCGATACCTAGCTCTGTATATCTCTTCCATTTGACTGTTCCTGAGTTGTATCTTTGAAAATAAAACTGTAATTGTAAGTATAGAACTTTCCTGAATCCTATGAGTAGTTCTAGCATATTACTGAACCTGAGGAGCAGTCATAGGAACCTCTGAATTTGTAGTTGACCAGGCAGAAGTGTAGGTAGCCTGGGGACTCCATTTATAGCTGGTGTCTGAAGTGAGGGCACTCTCGTGGGACTGTGCTAATAACTCCTTGTAGTTAGTGTCAGAATTGAATTGAATTCTGGGACACCCAGCTGGTGTCAAAGAAGTATAAGAATTTCTCCAATCTTGCTTGCCGAGGTCATCTGACCCTTCTTTGAATGAGAAGATATGTCATTTGTTATTAAAGTCATATTTGAAATTTTCCACAAGGAATCTGCATCTTCCGAAAACATTTATTTAAAGCCTCTTTCCTCAGGAGAGAATAGATACATATTTATTTCGGGGGGGTATAAAAGATTTTACGTAGTTATGAAAACTATTATAATATTTCTTTTTTTGTTTTTGGCTGTGCACAGGCTTTCTCTAGTTGCGGCGAAGGGGGACTACTCTTCATTGCAGCGCGCGGGCTTCTCATTGTGGTGGCTTCTCTTGTTGCCAAGCACGGGCTCTAGGCGCGCAGGCCTCAGTAGTTGTGGCACGCGGGCTCAGTAGCTGTGGTGCACGGGCTTAGTTGCTCCGCGGCATGTGGGATCTTCCCAGACCAGGGATTGAACCTGTGTCCCCTGAATTGGCAGGTGGATTCTTAACCACTGTGCTACCAGGGAAGTCCCAATATTTATTTTTAAAGTGTTCTCTCTACCAACTATTGTCCTATCACCCACTGAAATATGTAGCACTCTAAATACCTATAAAAAATAAAGAATATTTGGCCTTAAGTCACTACTTCTGTAGTCTAAAATACTTTGGCAAAAGTGGGAAACAGACGAAAGAATGGAGAAAAAAAGAAAGAGACAGAGGAAAGGTGGGAGAGAGGTGGGGAAGGAGAGGGAGGAGAAAGTCTGCCTTCCCCTTACACTGACCCACATAGGAGCAGGCTTCCCCATTGATTTGTAGTCATCCCTTTTGTCAGGTATTAATGTGATCTAATGAAACATCAACCTCTATTTTGATCTGCTGCTTACTGCAGCACCCTCAATTTATTAGGCACTTGCTTGCATTTCAAAATACTATGCTTTGAAGGATGATTGGCCTCCTCTGATCAAAGCAAATTTCATTAGCTGAAATAGCTTGACTTATAGCTGGCCTATAACACAGAATTGGAAAAAATTTTAATGTCTGTATAAAAATACCTACCAAAGGCCTTTCGATAATGTTTATTTTTCTTCAAAAGACAAAAGGAAGACTGGGTAGCTAAATAATTTCTTATCTAATTGAAAACCCTGGTGCCTAGAAACCATTTGGAAAATTTTCATATAAACCAAAATAAAAAACCCTTGAAATGCTACCACATAAACTGCAAAATCTTACTTAACAGAACTGAAAATTATTTATAAAAACAAGGAGACTACATAGTTAATTCTTTTTAAGCTCACGATTGATAGGATTTAAATACAGCCAATTCTTGGTGATTTTGTAATTGATAAACCAAATCAGAGATATTTTTAAAGGACCTTGTTTTTCCAGAATCTTCTTTCCTTCGCTGAATTTTGGGCATTTTACTGCTTTTAGCCACAACCACTGAGTTTGAATAAGGAGTGCAAGATCTAGCTCAAATTTCCTACTCAGTATTTATTTAATCACTTAGTAACTTGATTGGAAAAGTCCAAACCATGGACTAACATGGGTTTCCAGATTCTCTGTCTTTATTTTATATTATTTCACTATTCTTCTGTTACTGTTTGTTAAGAAAAGAATGTTGGGGTTATTAGTAATAACTTTATAATGAAAAATCTTAGATATTTTCCTACTTAGGCAAAATGAAAAAAAGTGATGTTCAAATAAATAGTCAATCAGGGTAAGTTAAAAAGAAACAAGTGCATCAATGCAAATGCTAGTTCACCTAAAATATTTTAGTACTTGCATTTTTCTGTAATTTTGTCTTAGTTCTATACCTTATTTTTTGTTAATTATTTATTGAAGTTGTATAATTATGTGAACCTGATGAATACACAGAAATTATTAACTTTCATCAAATTCTGGCACATGAGAATGAGGAGCTATCCCTTGAAACTTGAGAAAGCAGCGACTTTATGAAATATCACAATAAAGTTCGCATAATCAAAGGTCCAAAAGATAAACATTCTTCCAGAGCCATTATGTGCCACAAGTTAAAATTATATATGTGTTAGAACATAAATATCTGAGATCTAGTAGATCATGTCATTCTTTTACAGCTCTCCCCTGGAGGAAATGCAAGAGGTCAGGTTCAGAGCACCCAGTTCTGTTACATACACCTTAAAAGTTCATCCTGAAATGGATGGAAAAATTAGTAAACAAACAATCTTTGGGTGTGGCAAGTAAAATTCTAAGTTATTTTTCACGTCCTGGACTATTGACACAGTCTCATATGGGAAATATTCTGCATCCTTTGTCTTGTTAAGGAAAGGGGAAAACAAACTCTAGCAATGAAACTAGACAGTATAAGTGGTAAGTAAACTTGGGGCATCTCAGAACCCTATGTTTAATGAAGTTTATCATTTAAAGACTTTTCTTAGTCAAACTGTGGAGAGGAAAATAATATAAATGAAACTTTAAAAAAGAGGTATTTAGAGAACAGAATATTCATTGAACATCTGCCTGATCCTTTAAATTTATGAGCACGCTTCTATTTCTTTAGCTTGGAGAGATGCTGATTCCATTTCTAGAATATCCAAATCTAGAATATCTCTAATAGAGTACAAAAGAAGCATGGAACAAAGAGGTGTTTTACTTTAAAACTCATGTATATTTGCCTTTCACATATATTAGTCAGGATATTTTACTGGCACTTTACATAACCAAATAGCTAAGCATATTCAGAAAACTTGTCTCCACAAGAGTGAGGAATTTTCTAGTTTCTTCATTCTGATTCCAGCTATTACAAAACTCCTCTCTATAGCCTGGCCAGTTCTGTACTTTATTTTACCTATGTAAACACAACATCCACTATAACTTTTTTTAAAGTTTTTCTCATTTTTAATAACTTTTGCTATGTGCACTGTAAATTATCAATAATTGGGAAAGTTAGATGACAATTACATTCAAGTCATTTAATATAATTGTATAAAGAGCAAATTTGAGAATTTATAACTGGGTAAATTCATTTAAAGATTTCCCACTGTTCTCATTAATTAAATAACTCAAATTTTAGACCATTAAGAACTCTGAGACAGAAATAGAAATTCTGCCCAGGAACTGCAGCATCAGCTCCTGCCTGAGAATTTCCAGCCTGCCTTTCCTGACAGCCAGCCCTACTGATTTAGGATTTGCCTAATCAGCCCCTAAAATTTCATTAGATCAATACCTTGCAATAAACCTCCTTATATAATATTTTCTACTGGTTCTGCTCCTCTGCTTGAACCCCGACTGATACACTCCCCAACACTCTTGCCATCTGACTCCCCAGCCCTCCCCATTCAACATCCCCACCTTATCCCCACCTCCACTTTTCTGAATATACTTCTTATATCCCATCCTCCCATCTTCCCTGGCACCATAAAGGCAGGCACATCATAGAAAGAGAGAAATCCACTACTAATAAGGAAATAAACCAGAGGCATTTTAAATTCTTCTACCTGTTTCCTCCCCGACTAGAGATTTCATTATAAAAAGTTTCAAACTACAGAATATTTGAAAATGTTTATGGTAGCCACCTATACCAACTAGATTCTACCATTAACATTTTATTATACTTACTTCATCTGTTATCTATCCATCCATGTATCCCTCTACTCACCCATCAATCCATCTTATTTTCTGATGCCTTTCAAAGTAAGTGACAGACATGAATACTCTTTTCCCTAAGTGTTTCAGCATGTACACCATCAATTATAATTGAATATTGTTTATAACATTTTTAAAGAAAATTTAATATAAACCGAATGTCCAAATCTTAAATGTACCATTCAATGAGGCTATTTGTTGTTGTTGTTAAAGATTTTATTTTTTTAGAGCAGGTTTAGGTTCACAGCAAAATGGAGAGGTAGGTGCAGGGAGTTCTCATTTACCACAACCGCTACCCCCACACATGCATAGCCTCCACCATTATCAACCTTCCCCACCAGAGTGGTACATTCATCACAACTGAGCCTACATTGACACATAATCACCCAAAGTCCACAGTTTACATTAGGATTTATTCTTGGTGTTCTATATTCTGTAGGTTTAGACAAATGTACAATCACGTGTATCTATCATTATGGTATTACACAGAGTATTTTCATTGCCCTAAAAATCCTGTGTGGTCCACCTATTTATCCCTCCTCCCTCCCCAGCCCCTGGCAACCACTGATCTTTTCACTATTTACATAGTTTTGCCGTCCTTTCAATGAGTTTTGACATATGTATCCAACTATGTGACCTGAACTTTATCAATAAGGCATTTATATGACCCTAGATTTCCCCTATGTTCCTTCCCAGTAAACCCTTGTCTCACCTCACTAGAAGCAACCACCGATATGATTTCTTTTCCTCCAGAGATTAGTTTCGCTTGTTCAAAAGATTCATGAAAACAGAATCATCAGAGAAGGCACTCTCTTTGTGTCTGGCTTCTTTCGTTCACCGTAATGTTTTTGAGATGCATCCATGTGGTTGCGCGTATCAGTTGTTTATTCTGTTTTGCCATTGAGAAGCAATCATTGTATGGATATACCACAGTATGTTTGTACATTCTCCTATTGGTAGATATCTGGTTTGTTTTTGGTTATTATAAATAAAGTTGCTATGGATATTCTTGTATTAAAAATAAATTAGATAAATAAATAAATAGAAATCCAAGACTGTATTGTAAGTTCTATTTCTCACATGAACAAATATTTATTGGACAACTACTGTGTACAAAGCTCTGTTCTAGGTACTGATGTCAAGGAACTCGAATACAATAGTAGAATAAAACATGTATTTAAATTATTACTGTTAAAGAGTAAAAATACTACAAGAATATTGTGAAATTGAAGTTATCTAGAGAGGCTTCAGTAAGAAGAGTATCAGTGGGTAAGTCTACAGAGTGTGTTTGGACTACACTTCAGAGGGTTTTTAACAGGGTGGAGTGCTCTGTATTGACTTCAGCAAATACTGAAAGGAAATAACTGAAAGATTTTGAGCAAGGAAGTGATGATCAGAACTGCGTTTTAGCTAGATTCTTCCAGAGGTTATGGCATATTGAAGAGAGGATAGCTTAGAATTAAGATATCAGTTAGAAGGCCATTATATCCAGGTGAGGTAGTGGAGGACCTGCCCAAAGGTGGAGGCAGTGAGAATGAAGGAGAGAACACGTTTGTTACAAATGGACCTATAGAACTTGGCCACCACTAACTTTTTTAATGCACCCTCTAATTATATTGTATTTCAACACATATACACATGCATGAATGAGACAAATTTTCACAGAAACATATCCCTTACTACGTTTAATGCACACTAATATTTTCTATTTTTTATTCTCTTTCTTTTCTTTATTTAAAAGCTGAGAATAAACCACTAAACTGATTTCATAATCTGTTGGGTCATGACCTGTGGTTTAAAAAAACACTAGACTGGATAATGGTAACAAAGAAGATGACTCAGATTAAAACCCAGGCAATTGGAAGAATGGTGGTTTCATGCATTTGAAAATATTTTATTGAGATGTCTCAATTTGTTGGGGAATAAACTTACAACAACTTAATTTTTTCCAATAACTGCCTTCAGCTATGGTCTGTCACTCACCTTTCATTCTCACTGAATTTATCCCCACCCCACTTCATAACTTTTCTTATTATTTATTTTTTAATGGACTTCAGGAGTACAACATTGGAAAAAGCATAATACTTGTTTCATTAAATACTATCATGATTCATGGCCCTCTATTTATTTGTTATGCATTTTTTTAATAAATGTATTTATTCATTCCTGGTTGCGCTGGGTCCCCGTTGCTGTGCGAGGGCTTTCTCCAGCTGCAGAGAGCGGGGGCCACTCCTTGCCACGTGCGCAGGCCCCTCACTGCAGTGGCCGCTCCTGCCGTGGAGCACGGGCTCCAGGCGCAGCGGCCCCAGCAGTTGTGGTGCGCAGGCTCTAGAGCACAGGCTCAGTAGTTGTGGCACACAGGCCCAGCTGCTCCGTGGCACGTGGGATCCTCCCGGACCAGGGCCCGAACCCATGTCCCCTGCATTGGCAGGAAGACTCCCAACCACTGTGCCACCAGGGAAGTCCCTGTTATGCATTTATTAATCATGTAATCAATACCCATAAATCAACCACCCAATTGGAGAATTAAAAGTGACAAAACTTACATCTATGTTCACCTCCCCATTCTACCTCTTGCCTCCTCTTATCTGATATGACTATTATCCCAAATTATGTCTATCATTCCATTGATTAAAAAAATAATGTATTGCAAATGCTAGTTTAGTAATCAAGCTATACACAATCTTCTAGGTCTGGCTTTTTTTTTTTTAACTCAACATTATATTATTACTATTCATGACCATGTTTGGATATAGCTATAATTAATTCATTTTCACTGCCGTATAATATTCTCTTGTGTGAACAACTGCCATTCATTTACCCTTTTTTTGCCATAAACATTTTTGTAATCCAGAGTTTTGTTTGTTTGTTTTTGCTACTACAAACAGTGCTGCTACAAACATTTTTGTACCTGTGTCCTGGTGCACATATTCCTGAGTTTATCTTGGATAAATATATAGGAATAGAATTACTGGGTCATAGGGTATGCATATCTTCAACATCATGAGATAATTCCAAATCAGTTTATCAATTCACTTCCCTCTAGCAAGATATTAGAAAGACTGCTGCTTCATATTCTCTCCAATACTCGGTATCTGATTTTTTTCCCCAACACTTTCTATTCTACTTCTTTAAATTCAGTCCTGGTAATTTAGACACCTCAATATCAGATGGATTTAGAGCTCTTTTGAATACCCCTTTCTCTCCATGCCATCTTAGACCTGCAGCTCCAGAAGCTTGGGGTGGAGGTTAGGGTGTTTGTTTCAACGTCTGTTTCACACATGTCTCCCACCCCTCATCTCCTGTGCTTCTCCTCTGGTCTTAGGGTGGTGAGGAGGGACAGTGGAGGCAGAAGTCTCCTTACTTTATGGCTCCAGACCAAATTTTACACTATTCTTTTGCTTCTAGGACAAAGATGGAGAAAGAGGTTGGAGAGAGATGTAGGCAGGTGAAAGGCTGGGGAGTTGGAGAGGGCTGGGCACACAACAGATTCAGTGAAACCATTCGTCAAGCCCTGAGGGAAAGTGCCTGACTCCTACAATAGTATGCTCTTTGCATTTAGAATGAGGACTACTTAGAATCTTCTCTTTCCAGCTTTGAACTTTAATCACAATTTTGAAATAAGTTCCACTCAGCACCTATTACCATCCCATTATACAGAAAAAGAAGCAAGTTGAAGAGAGAGAAGATTCACCTTCAGAATATTCTGAAGACATCCAATGAGATATGTAGTGTTGCTAGTAAGACATCCAGGTAGGGTTTCCTAGTAAGCAATTGGTAACAGAGTCCTGGACCTCAGAAGAACAATAGGGACTAGACAGAAGAACGTGGAAATTAGCCACATTGCTAAAGTCATTAAAAGGTAGTTATTATTATAATCCATTTTACTAATGAAAAAACTGAAGTTCAGGAGTATAAATAATTTACCCGAGATCTCATAGTTAGCCTGAGGCAGAAAGGAAATTTGTCTCTGAAAATTTGTGAATGCAAAATCTATGCTCCTCTGACTATATGACAACATCACATGAGGGATAGCACAAATAAGGGAAGGAGGAACCTATGACAATCATTATTTCTCTTGGAAATCATGGAAATAAGATCACAAATGAGATTTCTATAAGTTAAATTAGTTACCATTTATAGAATCTGCTTCTAATAACTCAGAAGATAGAACGATTCCCATATATGTAAAGATATGACTGTACTGAAAGACCATTCATAAGAAACAGTTAAGGTGTAGGGATATGTACAAGGTATAAGGGGGGCATAAAGTGGGACATGTTATGATGGGAATCAGCTAATGAAGCAGAGATGAAAAAGAGCCACAGAGACATATAGTGGCTGTGCTCATCCAAGCTCCAAGCACTACCCATAGGAAGAAGGAACACTGGCCCATGAACACATGCTTTCCCCAGACCAAGAATATACATGCCCATTGTGAAGATCAATAACAAAACCTGCATCTCATTTTCCTGCCCCAGGCTCACTATGCAACCTGTTGATGGTAGCTTGGCTTCCTCACACTTTGCCTTAAAGAGAGAACACATTGACTGGAAGAAAAGAGTATCCAGCACCCCATGTTCTTCCATATCTCACTGAGGTTTGACTTAATCAAGTTAATAAGCATCACTTTCTGGTGACATTTTCCATGGGGGTAAGGTTTGCTAAGTCAATTTTGGAAGCTGAAACCAGAGTTCTCATCCCACAAGACTCTGGGCAATGGTCACTCCACCATGGTAAAGATTTAGTAAGGCTCCATGACCATCCAGTGCCCTCCACCCACTACTTACCTTCACTCTGGACTTCTTGGTCAAGTAAGGAACCACTGCAGATGGCCAAAATAATTTTACAAAGGAAGAATAAGGAAAGAGCCATAGGACAGAGAAATTAATGGATAAATGAGCAGAGGGTGGGTGTCCCTCTGTGGAAAATACTACTGAGGCAGTAGGACCTGAGCATGGAGAAAAGACTTTAACTACTTTCTGTATATCGTATGTTTTGATGACCAAAAGATATATATATAAAGCTAATGGATAGCAATGAAAGAACTGCTTCTGAATGAGGATTATTTAAATGTAGTAGGTAATTTAGAAAATATTATTGATAATCTTTAAAAGAAAGAATAAAAAGGAGTAAAATTAAGTGCTTTGACTTTTTAAAAGTATAAGTTATTAATTCATTCAATTATACACAGTCTGGGCTTGCACATTTAAGAACACCACCATGAAACTAGCTCTATAAAATGAAGAGAAACCGAGATGCTCTCCTGAATGTTTGTCTTTGTGGGGATCTTTCACGTGAAGACCTGATATTCCTGATAAAACTGCACATATTGATCACATATAGGAATGGCTGGGGGAAAAAACTTTCTTATTTTTGAATTACTGATTTCAGAGTCACAAAACACAGCCTTCCCCAAAATAACTGTTTTTCAAAAATCCTGCCCTTCTCATTGGCAGCTCTAATTTTTTCAAAATTATAGCATCTCGAATGCAGCTAAAAACATAAGCCAGAAGACCCTGATAAATGATGATGTGTCTGACATAACAGATGCCACCGTCCCTTCCATGTCCAATGACTCATGTTCAAATTATATGTGAGGTTTGGATGGGAGAATTAAATTTTCAGCCCTGATTTCCCTTCCCACTACTTGTGATTCTCTCAGATAATCTTTATTCAGAGTGAGGACGGGAATATGAAAAAGGATTACCTAACCGTCCCAGTTAAATAAGAAAACCGTGTAAGACTATATTTCATTTGCCTAAACATGTGCCTTAGATTATCACACTGCCCAGGCTTCGGCTTCACTGCTAGTTAGTAACAAATGAACTAGGAAAAGCTATGTTCCTTTCTCCCAGCTGAGGTTGCAGGTGTGCAGGCTGCTCAGGAAGGGCAACCAGGGAGCAGAATAGCAAGAGCTATTCTTCATGAGCCCAGTGTTTCCTTTGTGCCCAGACGTGTTTGTTAGGAGTCTCCTCTATGATCCCAGGGTACACTAAGGGGAAACAAAACAATTAAATGATGAAGGTAGTGTCAAAGATTTGAACTTATTAACAATCAGAGAGAACTCTATTCTGGACCCAGTAAACACTACACAGACAGTTCATTTAAGGCAGATACATATGTATATCAAAAAGAAATCTCTGCGATGTCATGTTCCCTGGTGTCTGAGACCTACGCAATAGACAAGTCAAATGTTTGGCAACCTCAGCAGTGTTTCTTTAATTTGATTTGGATGCTGTACTCTCAATATTGACTTCTGAGCTTTATCTAGACTTTCCTTTATTGGCATGGCCTTCCCAAGGAGCTGGTTGTCTAGGTGATGAATGCTGCACACCATAATAAAATAAAGTACTTTTGAAATAAATGGTAATTAATGCATTTGTTTTGTAAATTTAACCTTTACCCTGATGGAGCAGGAAAAGGGGCACCTTCCTTGTCAATAGTCAAAACAAGGTTTGGTGTTAATTCACCCATGTGTTTGTTCATCTTCAGTGGGCTGCAATTAGTCCACATTATGAAAATACTTTTAGTAAGCTCAATTTAAAAAAGGAAAAGAATGCTACTTCATCTCTTGCCAGTTGGTATGTGATGTGTGTAAACCATTTCTTTACAATTCTTTTCATAACTTACCAAATTCACATTCCAAGAATTTCCTGGAAGTATACATGCAGTTAGATTTAGATGATTATGCCTTTTTCAGTTTCAGCCCAGGTTTCGGTCTTGCCCCAACCTGAGACTGACATACCAGTCCCCAATTATCAGCAATTCCATCGAGTTAGCATAAAGGGTTCTCTCAGTTATAACTCAGCGATTCAGTGACAAGCAGAAGCTTGAGAGAGGTGGGAGTGCACAGCAATGCAATGGCTAACCCTTTTAGTGAAAATAATGAAACTGAAGAGAAACGAAAGCCATCTATAAAAGAATGAAAGTAATACCAGGATGTAGTGGCTCATTAGGCTAGCACAGTAGATTTTCACATTTAGGAAAAAAGAGTTGAAGACCTAGAAATAAATGAAAGGAAATTGTTTTCAATGTCTGTGCTATTATTCACTTATAAGAGTACATGCACACATACTATACACACACACACGCACACACACTCACTCACACATTCACACCTACGTACACACCAGAGAACGTTTCTTGGGTGTGCTGTGCCCAAGAAAGGAAAGGGTAGGAGCAGCAGCAGCAGGTCCATTGGCAGAACTACACAACGAAAGACAAATACACACAGCGTGCAGTATCTGTGTTTGGCTCAAGTTTGTGCAATTAGTACTGCTATTTACAGCAAACTCCTCGTACCAGCACTTTAAAAGTAAACGACAACAAGATTGAAACTGTTTAATCAGAATGCAAAATTGAAGCATGGTAGGTTCCAAAGCTGATTAACTAGCTCACTTTTTCCCCCTCCTGCTAATTGCTAAGTACATTTGCTGGTTCCTGGCATTGATTTGCTGGATTCTAATTCAGGCTATGAGTTTAAAATATTAATCCACAAACTTCTCATTTTCTTTATTGGTCAATACAACTCATGACAAATTGTACTCCATAAATTCTTCATCTTAATGCTTCCACTTTGATTTTTTTTTTCTGATTCTTCCATCTATTTCATATATTTGTCCCCATCCCTCCCCCCCCCCCCGCCACATACTACATTTTTATTCTTTCTTCTGGTAAATTTCCTTAGACAAGTACAACATCAGTCAGAAAAACGAGAATATGAGTAACAGAGATTAATAGATACCACTTAGAGCCTAAGGGCTCAGTACAGTGAGTGTTCTGTGCTACAGAATGGAAGCATATTAGAAACCTTAGAGAGACTGGTACCCAAAGGTAGATGTGGGCCGATTCCTTCCTTTCTATGAATGTTTCCAAATACCTTATTTAGGAAGAATTGAGTCTTACATTAATCACTATGTTTTCCTTCGGTGTTTGAGACCAATCTAATTTTACAAAGATGCCCCTTTGCCTGTTTCTTGGGGAGAATGATACTGGTGCTATAAAGAGGGTAGTTGACCCCAGCAAACATAATGCCTGATCCTTCAGTCTGTTCTTTACAGATAGGGAATAAACTAAACTCTCCACTGTATCATGGGTTACGATATGATCTTCTTCAGCAGATAATGGCATGAAAACTTCTGTATTTCACAGTCCCTTTTGAGAAGAGTTATTGTTCCTCAAAGGATCTACCAATTTAATTGCAATTCCATTTATACTACTTCAGAAAAAAATAAAATACACCTTTGCCAAACAAAAGGCAAAACCATTACATGAAGTTGTACTTCCTTATTTCTAAAACAAATACTTCACACAGAGAACATAAACCAACTAAAATAAAAATTTCTCGAAAAAAATTATCAACTTCTTAAAAGATATACTTGATGCTAATATGATAATGTGGATTTTTTTAAATGCTACCATTTTATTTACAACAATATAATTATTCATACCACTTACAATTCAGAGAAACTCTGAGGAGTTTTGAGAAATAAAGAGAAAAGGGAACAATATTTTTTAAGATCACCGGTATGCAACATGCTTTACATATATCATTTCAGACACATTTAGATACAAACAGAACAACCATGTAGGGTCCATAGGATTATCTGACAGGCAAAAAATTGAGACTCAGAGAGACGAAGTAAGTTGACCAAAATCACACAGACAGTAAGTCACATATTCAAGGAATATCTGCCCTGAACAGCCGTCATAACCTTTCCACCATAATACATCAGTCCCCAAAGTTCTCTTTCTTTCCTCTTTTATTCCAAAAGCAAATTTCTTGTATCACAATGACTAGGAAACTATTCAGGAATATATCACTTAACCTAGTAAAGGTGTTCTTACGTATAAACCAAATTAATTTTTAAGTGACCCAAGAGCAGTTTCTTTCTGCTATAAATTCTTTGGCAAATAATTTTAATAGTGTTTTGTTTAAATTATTAAATTCTCTTATATTTAAGGCACATGTACTAATTTGGACTTCAGTATAACGAATTCAAGCAGAGCACATAATAATTATGCGCAATTCTTCACATGTAAACATAAATGACACTGGTGACCAGCCATAAATAGGTAATATTATTCAAGGTGTTTTTCCAAAAGTGGTGATGGATTTGCACTGATTCATTCTTTCTCCTTTCTTTTGCTGGTTCCCTTAGAACCATGTGTATGTACTCGTATTTGCTAGAAAGTCTAAGGTTGAGAGCATGAAAATACTGCAAAGTGAACTAGCCCACGAGGGAATTAAACCTATGACCTTGGCCTCATTAGTATCATGCTCAAATCAACCAAGTTAACCAGCTGTATTTTCTTAAGTCCAAGCACATATTTATTTGGTAAATATGGGAGTTCACACTTCTTCGAGCCCTTTGGGGACCATTAAGTGGACTTCAGCATTCACTCATTCAACAGATACTAACTGAATACTTAAACTGAGCAATTTGTCCTTAGCAGTCTGAGAGCTATCAAGCAGTGCAAGACATGATTCCTGGTCGCCAGGAATTAAGTTAGTAGATTAAGGGAAGGAGACATATGCACAAGTAGAGTCTTATGTAATAGTTCAGAGCCTGGGTGTGGAGACAGAGAAACATGACCTTGAAACCTAGCCCTGTAGGACATCTGTCACATAACAGATTCTCTAAGTCTCCACATCCCTACATGTGAAACAGAAAAAATATTATCACAGGTAGTCCTGAGAACTAGGTGAGAGCCCATTCTCAAAGCCCTCCACACAGGTGATAGCATATAAACACCCAATGGATTGTAGCTACTATGTTAAAGACTAGAAAGATGAGAACCAAAATTTTCTAATCTCCTAGAATTCCTCAATTTGTCCAGAACTAAAGCTCCTCCCAACCCAAACTACCCATATTTTTCTTCTCCATTTCTTCTGGTGACTAATAGTATTACCATTCCTTGGACCAATCTCTGTAAACTCTTGTGTCTTTTCCACATCCCCCTTGACCAGATTCCAGCATCTCAATACTACTTCTTGTCACTTGCAGAACCCCTTTAGTTCTCCTCTGAGCCACCTCCTCAGCTACTCCCCAATTAAAGCTCTTGGTTCCTGGGCTGGGGTAGTCCCTTGCCTACTTTGGCAGCCTCCTGATATGGTATATTTCTTTCCGTTTTGTCATTCATCCAATCAGTCCTCCATGCATCTGTCCCCAGCAATCTTACTAAGCACAGTGCTGGTCAAGTCCTGATTTAACTTTCATTGGCTTTCCAATGCCTACTGAGTATACATTAAATGGTCAACAGCCATATAAATATCCCTCTTTTTCTGCCTCCTTTTCCTGTAGTACCCTCAATATTTGCCATTAGACATATCACACAGAGGTCAAACTTCACAACCTCCCCCCGCCCATCCTGCACCTCTCCACCTCAGTACCTTCACTTGTACCATTCCCTGCCTCCTGAAACTCTGCCTATCCTGCAAAGCCCGATTTAAATACATCCTCGAAATCAAGCCTCTCATGATACTCTCAGCATGCAACAAGCTCCCCCTCCCTCATAGTCGAATTACACTTCATTTGTAGTTTCATACAGCATTCACTGAAGTACACCTCGTATTGGAGTTATTTGTATATTTTGCATATTTTCCTCCATTTCTAAAGTAAGTTCTCTGAAAACAGTCATAGCATCTTATACATCTCTCCATCTCACAAAATTCTAGAGTATGGACTAGTTCAACATGCATGACCCTTACTCCTTTATCTATTTTTAGCACTAACGCTGTAAATGATAAGGTTCTACACAAGATCTCTTAGCTCCTAAATCTTAGGACACATTTCAGTTCTTATTTTTACTTTTTTTTACCTGGCAGGATTTGGCACTATTCACCTCTCCTTTCTTTCTTTAAATCTCTCTTCTGCTGGCTTCCATAACCCCACTCCCTCCTAATTGTACTCCCTATAAACTTCCTTCTTCCAGTTTCGTTCATAGGGGTCTCTCCCTCACCTACCCCTAAAATATTGATATTCTCATGTTTCAGTGATCAGTCGTATTTCTTTTACATTCAACATGCAATCTTACTGTTATGCAAAATTTGACCTGAATCCATCCAATTCTTCCCCCCAAACTCCTATTCCTTCCTTACTGAAAAGCTCCAACATAAACTCAATCACTCAAACCAAAAACCTATACATCGTCTTAGAGGTTCCCCCAACCTCATGGCAGATACCAATCTCTTGCCTTCAAGTTCTAAATCCATCCTTCATTTCCCTGTTTGTGATATTGAAGCTGGATCCTGTGAACACTTCTTCTTTGCAAGCTGGCCCAAAGGTAAGCTTTGTCAGCAGAGGGAAATGGAGGGACACTGCAGAAGGAAGGGGTTTCTCTTCCTGGCTCATTTTCTTTTCTCTTTTTGCTCCTTTGCTACCTGTCGAGTGTGAGGGACACACAGTGGTGCTCACCCTCAGAGAGTTTCAGCAGCCTCAATGTGGACAGTTTTCTAGTGATTTCCACTGGTGCCATAACCAGCATCCCAGCAAAGTCAGTCATGAAGTGGCTCCCCAGCAACACTCCTCCAGACAGCTTCCCAACAAGTTCCTCCAGCACCGAAGCCAGCTTTATGGCAAGCTTTATCAGAGCAAATGTTTTTCTGCTTGCCAGCCTCAGGCTGCTGTACTGCAGCAGACTTCTTCATCATCAGTGGGCTACAGAGCCCCTCTCTGCTGAGACCTGAATCTCAGCCTTGAGGAATGGAAGTGTTTCCAAATTTGTTCCTTCCTCGGGTGCTCTGCCTCATCCCCAAGGGCAGCGGCTACTCCTTATATCTGCTATTCCTATATTCTTTAGAGTTTTCTATACCCCTTAGTAGTTAATCCCTTGTTATAAGTTAATAATTCTTTATATTAAACTTTCCCTGTTCAAATCATTGTGTAGTTTCTGTCTCCTGACTGGAGCCTGATTAACACACCTCCCCATCTCAATTCCACCTCCTGAGCCTCTCTCAGATCTTGACTTCTCGCCAGTCCCAGAGTCCCTGTCTGCATTTAGACCCCTGTCATTCTTAGTTTACCTTTTGGCACAAGTCCCCTCCTTCCAGTTTAGATGTTTTTGAGTACTTCTTCTGACACCAGAGAAATCATTCTATAATGTGCAGTGGGTGTGAATTTTGACCCCAATTTAAGTGCAGATAAAATATCAAATTATTTTCCCTAAAACCTGATTAAATCTAACTCTGAGCAGAAAATCTTAATCGTAGTTGCTACTGAGTTTCTCCTAATCTCCCCAACCCTTCACTCCAGGACTGTGTGAGGATCCCAAGAGTTTTATGTAGATTAAAATATGATCCCTTGATGACAGGTGGCACAGCTAGTTCTCCCAAAGCATAGGAATCTTTGCTGAAGCTGGTAGACCCATTACCATGAGTTCAACTTTCTAAGGGCACCCCACCCTATTCCCCTCCTAAACTGTACAGCTTCCTAGGTCATTATAAAAGAAAGGAGCACAGGTATAAATGGGCGCTAAAGACCTCTGTCCCTTCCCAGGTTGGTGGACCACTTGCCTCCCTACTCCGCCCACCCCC
This sequence comes from Leucopleurus acutus, assembly GCF_964270905.1. NCBI lineage: Eukaryota > Metazoa > Chordata > Mammalia > Artiodactyla > Delphinidae > Leucopleurus > Leucopleurus acutus. The sequence continues at coordinate 75,991,946 of NC_139144.1, forward strand.
TTAACAAGGTGAGGTGTCATCCCAGTAAGATTTATTTCTTCTGGCAGCCCTACTTTAGGATGCTAAGACCCAAAACTCCCTAAGGACAAGAAATACAAAATCCTGGCCACCTTCTAGAAATAGAAAAGGAGAAAGAAATACATGGAGAAAAAAACATAACTTAGTATCTCACAGAGAGTTAGAATCTTTTTAGAAAAAATCTTCAGCCCTTCATGTTTCTGGCCAAGACATCCTGAGTATATGCTGTATCCTCTTAAACTCCTTTTACCTTTTCCACAAATCCTCTGAAACTTTCAATAAAAGGTTTAGGTTTCAGAGACAGAGTTTCTTAGACTTTTGGTACTTTATTTCTCACTACAACTCTAAGGCAATGAGGACAGGAACAGCAGTCTGAATTTGGCAGGTTGAGGCAGGCAAACAGTAGAGAAAGGGGAAAATGCAGGGACAAAATAAAATATCAGCTAGTCTCTCATATTATCCCAACAAATATTCAATAAACTATCCTTCTAAAAATGCAAATTTAACTAACTTATGCTCCCCAGCTGATCACCCTTCATTATTTCTCAATTATCCCTAGGACAAAATTCAGTCTTCCTGCATTTGGGCAAGGTCCTTCCCAATGTGGCTCTTGATGACTTCTCCAGAATACCTAGGTAATGGCAGTTTCCTGCCAGCACTTTCCTCCTTCTTACCTTGTACTTTTACTAAGTGTTCCATCTTAGAAATGCCTGGATTTGCCTTTCAAAACTCAGTTCAGGTGACATCTCCACCAAGAAACCTGTAGGCATTTCCCCCACTAAATCAGTACCTGCACTGTTTTTATTATGATGTGGGTTTTTTTACGTTTCTGTTCACTTTTCCTTTCTGCTTTCCCGTCTAGATATGAGTTACTTGAAGGACAGACACAGTACCTCTCATCTCTGTATCCTAGAGCTAAGAACAAAGATTGTTCTTGAATGTTTCCATGTTTGTTTAAATCATTTTACAAACTGTTTTGTGTTGCTTCAAAGAAATCTGATGACAAGCGTGCCCTGAAAGATGCACTGTTCCATGAGGTACCAGAACTGAGTTGTCAGGTATTCTTTCATCTATCTAAGAACACACTAAACTCATCTTTAATTTCAGCTATAAAGAAGGGCCATTTAATTACTTCATCTTTTCAATGCTACTTATAACATCTGCTATGATGTAGTCTTTGGAAACTTCTAAATATGGAAAAGCATAGAACTTCTCATTCTCCACACTTTTGGAAATCAGGTGTGTGTTATGGAATATGATACTTTAAAAGAGTATGTCCTTCTGATGACCAATAGGTGAACTTGCTGATGATTTGCATTCTTAGGCTTCCAGAATTTGAATTATTGAGATTTCAGAAGGGGGAAGATATTTTTCCCTTAAAAATATCTTAATTTAATGTTAATATTTTTATGCTGTTTGTGTATTTTGGCAGTCTCAAGAAATGCCATCTGGATTAACAAAATGAGGTATATTCTTAAGGGCTGAAAAATAGCTCACAATTCAAAATGGTACTGTGGAAAATGTAAGTTACTTCAAAAAACAACAACTAAAGACTATTAAGTTAATAGTCTTTATGTGGCAAAAATATGGTAAAGGATTCAATATAATTTGTTGAATGCTTGGTTATCCAAAAGTGAGGTTATCCAAGTGCATTCCATTTTGCATACAACCCAACTTTCTTTTGTGATTATTATGTAAACTGTTTTCACATTTTTGCAAATGTGCTTTCACATTTCTGCCTGGTTCAAAACTTGCTTTCACATTTCTGCCTGGTTCAAAACTTGCCTCTGCTATTTTCTAGCTATGCAGTCTTAACCACTCTGTCCCTCAGTTTTCTCATCTGTAAAATGGAGACAATAATATTATCTACCTCAAATGATTGTGGTGATAATGTAATAAATAATTGCACTCAAAAAATATTTACTGATTGCCTTCTATGAACCAGGTGCCATTCACAGTGAATAAAAGAGGTAAAAATCTCAGTCTTCATAGAGCTTATATTGTAGCTAAAATTCACAAGGCTTAGAACAGTGCCTTCCACATGAAGCATGTAGAGAGAGTTATCACTATTATTATTATTAGTTATTATTAGTAGTAGTACTATTAATACTGTGACCAGAAAGTCACAGTATGTGACCAGAAAGTAAGTATGGGTTCACTGGTAAGTAAACATAGTCCTTAAGCAATTGTCCAGGATCTCAAGTCACGTCTCTGTAGCCTGTCACACCCAAGGCTTCTGGATGAAGGTTGCAAAACATTGCCCAGCCAACCCATTTCCTGAGTTGAAGGGAAGGGGAAAGGAGGGAGAGGGCAGAGTTTCATCTACTTCAAGATGCTTAATATTAGCACTAGCAATTGAGTATCATGCTATGTCTTTTTCCCCTGCACAAAAGCCTAGGAAAGAAAGGATAAAAACATGAAAAACTCAACTCAGGCCACAGAGACTGACCCAATCCTGAGTGATTCTACTTTTGCCAACAGCACTTCTGGGGACATTCTAAAGAAGTTGCAACACCTGGTATGTGAACCTGAAAGGCAGCGTTAGGAGGGGTGTGGAAGCTTTGGGAATAAACCTGCCCTAATCCTCCATTTCCTCCACAGCTTTGTACCAATTTGGACTTCACGTAGAGTACCTTTTCACAGAGAATGACTGATACAGGTAGCCTGCAATTTGCTTGCTCCTCTGTCTTAGCTTTATGCTGCTTTTCCCAATATTCTCCTTCCCTTCACAGCTTTTATCCATCTCTTCCTCCTCCCCAGTGCTTGCTTACAGACTCCCCCCTACACCCTTAATTATTTAATAGATCATAATTTTGGAGAAAATTATTAGATTCTTCTAATCCCTTTTTGAAGACAGGCACCAATAAGAAAAGCATAAGCAATGGTGATCTTTTCAGATTGAACTTTACCACATCAGCAAGATTTAGACAAAATTTACTGGGTTCTCATCCCCACCCTGCACACTATCATGGAGGACTCTTACTGCTTCCAAGCTCCTTATCACATGAGGCCAGACGAACATGGCTGCTAACCACTCACTATGCCTACACAATCCATCCAGACCTTGGTTGACAGCTTAAAGAAGTGGGAAGTCTCCCAAGTAAGACCAGATGTCCCTCAAAAGTGCAATTCAACTGACACCCTCCCCCAGAGTGATTCCAGAGGGATCTGAGGGTCCCTGTGCCTCACATTCCTGCAAACCATAGTCACCCTCCAAGAAAAAAGCTTCTCCAATCATTTGTCTGCCCCAGGACACAACCCCCAACATACTCTTTGCTTCCTCTCCACTGACCCGACATTCTGCTGCTCTTCTCCTCCCACATCTTCCATGGGTCCCCTAAACCTCATTTACCCCTAGAACTCCTTTCAGTGGTTAACAAAGTCCACCAGCCTCCTCACTAAACATTCCTTCCACCTCCTGGCCTGCCAGAGAGAACAGTGCTTTCCCTATACCCTCTCAAGCTGAGTTGGTAGGTGGGGTCAGTATCCTTGGGAACCTTCTAACTTCTTTGAGGCTCATGGCATTTTGCTACCTATCCTGGTTCCTATTATCTACCAGCTTGCAGTCACTTTCCCATTTTCACCAAAATCTTGGACGTCCTATCTCCATCCACACTTGGAATCAAAATTTTGGGAAAAATCAATGCCCATAAGAGCCCCCTGGCCAGCAATTCAACCACCCAACACTTGGATCCAGTCATCAGCCAGAGCAGATCCATCTTTTTAAATTACAAATGTGGTCATACGATAATCTGAACTTCCCCAAACACAGCACTTACTACACTATTGACCAATTAGATTGTAAGCTTTGTGAGGGCAAGGATTTTTATCTGACTTATTTACTGCTAACTTCCTAACCTCTATCACAGTGCCTGACACAGAGTATATTTCAAATAAATACTTGTTAAATGAATAAACAATGACCTGTGTTTGCCCCAGTGGACAAAAATGGTTTCTGACATGGAACATAGTTTAAGAAATTCATGAAATTCATGGGGCTTGAGCTAATTTTCATTCAGTCATGTGGCAGAAGTGGGTGCCAAGCCACCCATATACATATTAGCTGTTTTCGCAACAGCTAGTAACTAGAGGACCATTTACTGGGCTAGTGAGTATTTTATCTCCAAGGGAGTTTCCAATAAAGCTTTCCTGGTGATGTTTATGGCCATTTGTTATTTTTTTTATCTTCATGTAAATTATTCTGATTGCTAAATAAATTGCTTTCTTGTGGACTAAGACAAGACTAATCTTGCTGAAAATGATCTTGCTGAAGACGACTGGGCTGCATGCTAGGTATCCCCTGGACTCAAATCTAACCATACCTCACTTGTAAGATGGCCAACAGGCACATGAAAAGATACTCAACGTTGCAAATCATCAGAGAAATTCAAATCAAAACCACAATGAGATATCATCTCACACCAGTCAAAATGGCTATCATCATCAAAAAGTCTATAAATAAGAAATGTTGACTAGGATGTGGAGAAAAGAGAACACTGTTAGTAGGAATGGAAATTGGTGTAGCCACTATGAAAAACAGTATGAAGGGTCCTCAAAACACTGAAAATAGAACTACCACATGATCTAGCAATTCCACTCCTGGGTATATATCCAAAGAAAATGAAAACACTAATTTGAAAAGATATATGCATGTTCATAGCACCATTATTCACAACATCCAAGATATGGAACCAACCTAAGGGCCCATCAACAGATGAATGGATAAAGAAGAAGTGGTGTGTGTATATATATATATATATATATATACACACACACACATACACACACACACAATGGAATATTATTCAGCCATAAAAAAGAAAAAAATTTTGCCATTTGCAACAATGTGGATAGACCTAGAGGGTATTATGCTTAGTGAAATAAGTCAAACTGAGAAAGACAAATACTCTATGTTATCACTTATATGTGGACTCTAAAAAATGTAACAAACAAATGAATATAACAAAACAGAAACAGACTCACAGATATAGAGAACAAACTAGTGGTTACCAGTGAAGAGAAGGAAGGGGGTTGGGGCAAGATGGGGGATCAAGAGATACAAACTGCTACGTATAAAATAAATAAGCTACAAGAATATATTGTACAGAACAGGGAAATATGGCCATTATTTTGTAATAACTTTAAATGGAGTATAATCTATAAAAATATTGAACTACTACACTTACACCTGAAACTAATATAATATTGTAAACCAATTATACTTCAACAACAACAAAAAAAAGACAAGCAGGAGCGTCAACTATTTACCAAAATAGATGAATTTAGCAAGTATTCTTTGGGTTTGATCTGCTGAGCTGTTTTGATACCACAAAGGGGAAATAAGAAGTTAATAATATCACCAAACTCCTTACACTCCTTGAGACTAATTTATTATTTGACTTTGTAGTTTCATTAGCAGAATATTTTCATTAATTAGGATATTGTTTTCAATTGCAATTTAATTTGTGTGATTTTTTCAAGTTGTAATTACAGTCCAGGGCATTGATAAAAGGACATGTAAACTTGTGATTACAGAAGTAAATTGAGATCCAGGATTCCTGGGATTCCAGTGCTAACTTCACAAAAGTAGGTAAATATTTGGGAAAAGTTTCTCTCATCCAGAAAAAGCATGAGCCTCCTTCTGGGCCTTTCTATGTAGTCTTCAGCACCACCACAGAGATCCCCTAAAATTAATTCTTACCCACAATGCGTAAATACAGAGTAACACTTCAGCTACCCACTGGGCCCAAGAAATTGGTATTCTAAACAAGCAGCGTTTTGAAAATAACCTATTTTTATTATAGAACAGATCCAGGCAAGAATAAATCTGTGCAAGGATTTATTTAACAGTGATCAGAACGATTCTCTTTCATGCTTAGAGTGATATTAGTGCATTCCCCAGTTAGAGGTCTTGAGAAATACAGAACTTTACCAACCACAGACTTTTGAATTTCACTGTAAAAATAATCTCAATGAATTTCTGTAAAAATGCATAGGGATTTTAAGCCAAATAAAATCAAATTGTAACAACAGCTACCATTTATTGAGTACTAGGTAGGTGTCAAGCTCTGTGCTCAGCTCCTTACATGCATAAGCTTTCCCTAATGCAGAAAACTTCAGAAGTCCATGAACAATGACAGGAATCAAAAAGAAAATTTGATTACAAAATACAAGCATGGAGTGCTGGCTCTGAAAAATAGTGGGCATATGGGAGGTATTATTAAGGTAATAGGCTTTAAAGACACCATCATAAAAATGTAAATGCAGGAGTTAAATCAATTTTTCCCTTCGGATCAAAACTGCAGTCTCTGTAGACTGAGAGCGCAGAACCCTTGAGAAGCTCTTGGGAAATGTCAGGGCAGGCTTATTAACTTCACCCCCAACTCTCTCCTCTAACAGAGACTTCTTGGCATGGTTGGTAGACTTCCCAGCCTGCTTTGGAGTAGTGGGTAAATCTGGAATGACTGAAATGTTATTATAGGAAGTACTATGATTATTATCAAACAAATGCTAACAAAGTGAAATAATAAAAATGAAATGTAAATCACAAGTGATTTTTGAAGATCCCAACAGGAAAATAAACACAGCTCTAAAAAATATTTATTCAGTAAAAAACTTAAAAACTTGAATGTGAAGAAATTCTATGATTATGCACACACCAAATCAGTACAACCAACCTATATAATACCAACTGTGAAATAACTGTAACAATAATTTTAAAAGAATAAACAAAAAATGTTTACTTTCATCACAATAAAGCCCAAGGTACATTCAAATGGATCTATGTATGATGTGAAAAGTGGAAACAAAACACATTTCACTGTTGGGAGTACTAAAAGGAAATATGAGTAATTAAGGAAAAATTAAAGTAGAGCACACCTCGTAATTACTACAACTAACTGGAGTGATAAAGTATGAACAGTGATTAGGAAAAGAGTCACAGCTACAAAAGAGATTACCTGAAGTTATATGTTGTGATGATGAAAAATACAAGTAAAAGAGGTTAATTCCAAGTGTGAATTAGTTCAGGTGCTCTTTCAACTATTTCTACTTAAGTGATCTGAACCAGGCCTGGAGTTTATTTCTAAATAAACCAGTTGGAGTTTATTTCTAAACATGATTTAGCTGGGTACACATTAACTTCCTTAGCAGAACAGTGTGAGCATCAGCCCGATGAGTATCTATGCAATCCTGTTTAGGTTTTCCAGAAGAAAGTTTTTATAAGAATAGTAAAAAGCACACAAAAATTTATGAAAACTGTTTGGCACTGATTTTTCTCTAAAATTTCTCTAGGAACAAAGACTGTCCTTTGTCAATGACAGAAAGAGAAGGGGAGTTAGCCTCTGCTCACCTTAGAGTTTGTCTCTTTCGGACATGCAGAACAGAGATCTCTCTTAGGATAGCAATTATAAGTCTAAGACCTTAGGACAGGGGTCAGCAAACTTTTCCTGGAAAGGGCCAGGTAGTAAATACTTTAGCCTTTGTGAGACAAGAAGCAAAATCAAGGATAATATGTGGATACTTAAACAATAAGAGAGAAAACACATTCCACATATTTTTTATTGGCAAAATTCAAAATATAGTGATAATAATTAAGTACATATTTTTCAAATACAGATCTATTGATGAGAAAAATGAAATTATTTTGGGGGGAATAACAATTCATTGAATTGAGGTTCAAAGTTAGAGTCCCCTATCGTCAAATCAATTACAAATATTCATTTGTAAAAACCATTCTTACCTTATAGTTCTACAAAATCAGATGGCCAGATCTGGCCTGCACACCATAGCTTGCTGACTAAAAGACTTCTACTAGTGCCACCGAAGAGTTAAAAAGCAGAAGAAAGCAAAAACCAGTAACAATAAAAATTGTAATGTGCTTCTTCAATTTACATTTAATTTTACTTGAACTTCTCCTTGATTGGCCAAAGGCATCTATTTGCCTTGGGGGTAGATTAGAACTATTTAGCAGAAATGAAAAGAGAAGAAAGAATCTACGCTCAGATACTGACTCCCAAAATAAACATTTTCAGTTCTTAGTAAGATCAGAACATCAAAGCCAAGCATAGCTGAGAGAGTGAAACTTTTAAAAAATTACTTAAATTCCTACTTACATACCAAGAGACTGGTTTGACTGACTGATACCTTTAGTTTCACTAAGCCAAAAGAAGAAAGTTCAGGATATATCTTAAGGGAAGTATTCCCTACATGACATCTTAGCTATGGCTACCTTAGTGCTGAATAACAAACCACCTCAAGTCTCAGTGGCTTCCAACTATAAGAACTCACTCTCATCTTCTTGATGCCTAGAAGGCAACTATGGTTCAGCTGATCTAGCCTGGGCTTAGCTGGGTGACTGTACTTCAGGCTGAGGTCCAGCTGGGCTGTGCTCCAGGTTGTAAGTCCATTCAAGTTTGCTCATGTCTACTCATTCTAGGGCTCAGGCTAATGAGGCAGCAGCTAGCCATGCCATGTTCTTCTCATAGTGGATCAGCAGAATGCAAGAGGCCAGCCACATTGCACAGCTATTTAAAGCTTCTGCTCATGTCATGTCTACTAATATTCCAAAGTTAAGGGACGTATACTCTGCCCCCATTGGGAAAGGAAGAGAGTGAAATATGCTGCACAATAATTCAAACTATCACCACAGGAGAGAAGAAAAACCCTGAGCTAAGAGTCCTATGATGTGTGCAAAGATGAAGGAGAAAGTGAATGGAAACAAGTAAGCATACACATTTGACCTGACATCCCCATTATATTGATCAGGAAAGCATTTGGCTGCATGTATCAGAAAATCCTATTATGGTGGTTTAAATGGTTTATTTTTCTTGTAACAAGAATCCTTGAAGTGGGAAGCTGAGGGCTGATGTAGCTGCCTAGGTCATCAAGTATCTAGAATCCTTTTATCTTTCTGCTTTCACATCCTTATTCTGTAGCTTTCTCTCTCTCTCTTTTTTCTCTTCTCTCTCTCATCTTCCCTTTCTGTCTGTTGTCTGTCTGCCTCTCTCTCTCTCTCTCTCTCCCTCTCTCTCTCTCTCTCTCTCTCTCTCTCTCTAATGATCTTAAGAAACTTCAGTATGCCCATATTCCACACAGGGTTAAAGGTGAAGAAGTAAAAAACCTACTCCTCTTGTGGCCTTGTTTTTTTTTTTAAGGAAAGGAAATCCTTCCAGCTTCTGCTTCATCTTTTTTGCCAGAACTGTGTCCCATGGCCACCTCTGACCAGATAACTAGGAAAACTGAGTATTTAGTTTTCCAACACTCGTAGCCCAGGAAGGCAAGACAAAAGGAGGTTGGAATTGGAGGCCAAGGGAACTAATCCATAATCTACACCATAACTTCTCTATCCTAAAATCTTGGTAGAAAGGGGTTTGCTGTAACAAAGCCCAGAAAGGAATGAAAGAACATGGGAACACTGTGGCAAGTATGCCACTTACCTGGGTGGAGCCTAGAGGGGGGCCTACAAGCCTGGAAAAGAAGCCTGGCATTGACCTAGAGCAACATCCAACCTGGCTTAGAAGTGTTGGTGAAGGAAGGTATATAGGGAGATTTGCACGAGGTATGGGTTTTGGTTTCTGCCTGTGCATGATCTGGGATCCAGAAGCTTCTTCCATCCCTGTGAAAGAAGTTGGGATACTGAGAGGGACACTAGAGGAATAAAGGTTCGAGAGCACGGCACTCCAGGAAGAAATGTTTAGTGCTCAATCTCCTTCCCTAAGATTAAAAATTATTGAAATAGGCTGTGACAGACCAACATGGTTTCAATCAAGACCCAAAGACAGGAAAAGGCAACAGATAACTAAAATAAAGTTACTTGGGAGGCAGAGTAAAGCTAAGTCCAATATTCTGGCTGATGGGAGTCAGATGGGAATGATGGTTATGGGTTTATGAAGGAACTAAGGGCAGACTGCCCAGCCCTGCCCTCCTGGATCAGGCTTGTGGACCAAAGAAGTGGCTCTGTGAATGAACTGAAGGGGCTGGGGACAGGGAGAGAAAGCAGGGGAAGGTGGGAATTTTCCCTCAGCATGTTGGAGAATCACAATGCCCTAGGCAAGATCCGAACTGGTAACAATAGCAATGAAACCTACAAGAGGTATCACTGCAGTCTATGGCCACAGACAAGATTGTGGCTGTGGATCTCATCTCATTAGCTATGACCCCAGCTGTCTGGCCTAGTGGTTCAGTTGCCCCTGCTTTACAGCCTGATTCTAGAGAGGGAACAGCATCCTTCATCACAAGCGGTGATGCCTGGAACTAACCCAAACACAATTATGAAGCCAGGGAGTTTCTAGGGTTTATATCAGGAGGATATTCTCTCTTTACGCAAGTTGGGAACTCAAAGTAGAACTACCTTATCTTGAAAGCCAACAGAGAGTAGGGCCTCTGCAACTGGAGGAAAAGAAGAAGGCTTTATGGCTTTGCTATTCTCTTTCTCCTCTGATGAATAGAAAAAATAACTCATCACATCTTCTTGTTTATATAAATGACAGCATAAATCTCAATTTTGTTTCTGAGGAGCATGAGTTAACAATATTTTAATTATTGTGATAACAGCTAACCTTGGTCTGTAGCCCTTAAAATCTTTTGGATAGTAATGATGAAGAACAGGGTGCGGTGGAGGTTAGTTTATGGAAAATTACCTTTCTATTAATTGACTTCAGCAATTTTTTCGGCATCTCAATTTTACATTTTCCAGTGGAATAACTGGAAATAATCTTTAAGAATGTACAGGAAAAAAGACTTCCTACAATTATCTTTCCAATAAATGTGAGAAGTTGCCACCCTGCAACAACACAGTCAACCCACTTTATGATGATGCTATTAGGGAACAAGGAGAAGGAGAAAGAAAGTGAGAGTGAAAGAGAGAATTAAAATGAGAAAAAGAGAAGAGAAAAGGAGAAAGGAATAGACTCCACAGCCTACCTCTAATACTCTGAAAACAAGGAAGAAGAAGGCAGTATAGCAGAAGTACATTACCTAGGTTCAAATCTCAGATCCCCCTATTTTATGTGTGTGACACATATGTGTGACATTGGGCATTATTTGAGTCCGCTAAACCTCAGTCTCTTTTATCTGTATAATGAAAACAATAGTTCCTACTTCATATGGTTATAATGATGATTAGAAGACCTAGTGGATATAAAGCATTTTCCAGAGTGGCTGTCAATAGTACTTGGTAAACCCTTTATTATTATTTTAGGAAATAAATTAATCAGTCCATTGCTACTCATTACCCAATGGATATGAATCACATCTGAAGAAATCTATAAAATGGGTTCTTCCTTAAAGGGATTTACTCTCTTTTATAATTGTTTGTAGTTGATTTTTCTACCCATCCCTTATACAAAGCTTACTATCCTGTTTTTTTCATAAATCCCTCTTTTATATGATTCCTCACTTAGCAGGTCCCCACTCCCACCTCTCTTAGACAGAGCTGGCTCTGCCACAAAGCAGTTGCCCAGAGTGCCCACTCTGACTGCTCCTCTCCAGCCCTCAGGCTCAGCATGGCCACTTTCATGAACTCTTCCAAGATGCAGAATCCAGTCATCTAGTAGGTCGGTTAACCAAGCAGAGTCACAGGCTTGACTGCTATGACGTGTTCCTCCCCTGAGTCATTCAGTAGCCACAAGACTACAATGCGTGCACTTAGGAACTCTTGAACTGGGCTTATCAGCAAGCCTCTTCCTTCCCCTCCAGCCATTTCAGAACTCCATGCTTAAAAATTTCTCCTCAGGCAAAGAAAAGTTGTCCCATACTTGGAAGAAACTTGCTACCTGAGGGGGCTCCTCTCAGTAAAGATCCAAAAGAGACTATGACCCTACTGATGTTCACCTCTAATCGTAACACTTTAGAGCTAAACAGGGTACAGTCCTCTCATTTTATACAAGAGGAATCTGGGTCCCATAGAGGCTGATGGCTTGGTCACACAGCTAGGTCATGGTGCATCTGGGAGGGACCTGATTCCTGCCTGGTCCAGGATTTTTCCATTTGATCCTACTATTCTCTTCCGTTTTGATCCAGGGACAAAGAGAGAGTGTTGGATTATGTCACACATGTCCCTTTAAATAATACAATCTAAGCAACTACCATATTATAGGGACCATTCACAAAAAGAGGGAATACCCTCCTCTTTGAGATATGCATATGGTGAAATCAGCAAATGTCTTACATTTAAGTTGACTGCCTAGAAAGTGAATCTACGTCTCTATGAATACGTCCAAAATTAAGATGGGAGCAATGCTCACCAAAAGCATGACTTTTATGTATAAAATTTACTTTTAGGATCTTGAATAAGAGCATGGAAAAATCTAAGATACTGTCAACTCTTATCCACCTGGTGTGTGTGTGTGTGTGTGTGTGTGTGTGTGTGTTTATCCTGACAGGCTTTTTGTGATCTGACAGGTCACAATTTTCAATTGGTGAAGTTTCCTGCAAACAAGGAAAGGGCTGGCCCTGTCGTGAGTTTGCCCTAATGACTGCCCCTTCCTTTCCATCTGCCATTGGTCAAGCTGGAACTCCAACTGGGATGAGATCCAGTACCAAGGACTCTGCAGTCAATGTTGTTGCAGATGAGCACAGATTCATCGGGACACTGAGCTTATCTAGACTTTGGTTAAATATAAGGGTTTAATATAAAGGAAGAATACATCATGTGGGATATGGTCAAATCCATTTAAACTCTAATCCATTTAAACTCAGCATACACGTTCTAAACTCTAATCTATAGACATTATTTGACTGATTAGTCTTCAATTTCACTACTGAGTAGATGATAGCACACAGAGTTACTATGAGACTTGGGGTAGAAAATCTTTAATTTATTCTCCACATATACACTAACATTAGATGCAGCTTAGAATAAAGAAACATATATAAAAAGAGACCATAAAATACAGGTTACAAAAAGGTGGAAGAAAAGGAAAAAGACACAGATAATTTTATCAGAAACCCAGGATGAGGCAGTTGCCTCACTTGAACACCAAATTTATCCTGGGCATCCTGACCAAAATAATATTGGTGAAACTAAGCTCCTTATTTTTATATCCTACTCCCACATAGACAGCACTCTGATTATCTCATATAATTCTCTTTGGTTCATATACTTTGAACCAAAAGGAATCATATATGTAAAGGGATTTCTGAGTTGCCTGACTATAAGCCAAAACTGTCTAAGCTAATATAAGGAAAATACATTATAGATAAATTGAAGATCCACCATCACTTATCCAAAACCATTGGGGCCAGAATTCAGAATTATTCAGGATTTGAAAATGTAATAAATTATATGGAGGCTGTGTTATATATCATATCCAGAGTCTGGGGCAGTGCACTATAATCAAACATATGACTATTTCTGAAATGAAATGCATGAGGAGTCACACTCTCTGGTATATATGAAGTCTATAAGTAATCTCACATTAGTTCACACCAGGTTTCACCACCCGTGAAGTTTGTCACAAATTTATGAAAAAACTTTTAATTTTCAGAGCTTTTTGGATTTGGGAATGGTGAATAAGAGGTTGCGCATACACACTCACATATGCACACACACAAACATATATGTACACACATAAAGAACTACACATGAGAAGTACGACTACCGAAAGCTTTACCTTTTTTCTTAATATCTGTTTGAACTGGAGCAAATCATATTACTCTGGACTATTTTTACAGCCACAAAAATAGGAGTAAGTGTGGAATTAACCAAAAGATAAACTGTGACTAAATGTTGCAAACATTCTTTGAAGCACTCTCGGTGAATGAGCATAGCCAGGAGGTTAGGAGATCTGAGTACCATCACAGCTCTGCTGCTGACTTTTGATGTGACCCCAGGAAAGTCACTTCATTTCCCTAGTCCTCAGATTTCTCTCTTGTAAAATGAGGCGAATGGAAACGTTGATCCCTAAGGCACTTTCCAGTTCTTCAATCTGTGCTTCTAAGGTTTTTCATTTTGCCCATTTAGCTCATTTCATTTTGCTAATACTCACTTTTAAAAATTAAAATCCAATAATAATGTTTTAAATCATCCATTGGTCTAATATGTCTATTTTTACACAATTGTATATGTTAATCAAACTTTAGTCATTGAATTAAAAGTTTTGGGCCAATAATTTCCCTTACCGGTTCTAAATACTGTTACGTTGTTTTACATACAAGCAATATGGGATAACTAAACATGATAATAAAAACAGAACACTCCAGAAAGCTGACATTTGCAAACCCCTCTGTATTATTTTAGATGCCTTAGTGTCCTTAAAGTAAGAACAGAAAGTGCCACAAGATTATTTCTCAACTCTGGAAATATTTGTCAGTAATTTTGCCAAAGTATTAGTCAGAAATGCTAATTGAAAACTCCAGATGGCAGTATCACAGTTACCTTGCTTTGCTAATTTTCCTCTTTGAAATCTTGTCCTCCTAAGAAAACATGTTGAAATCTCTTTGAAACATTATCTTGGACATGGAAATTAGCTTCTCAAGGGTTTTAAAGAGCAAGCTCATACTTATGGCCTCTGTACTATGTCTTTTTCGTAGTCACTGTTTTAATCTGTAAAATGTAAATTTTGGAATAGCCCAATGGTAAGAAACAGTGAGTTGAGTTTCTGTAAAAAAAAAATATTTACCAGCTTTGAATCTTACTAAACTTCTGGCACTCAGGAGGACAATCATTATGTTATCCAATGTCCCCCTGGAGCCAATCCACGTTCAAAGTTTCCAATGACCTTGAATAGGACTTTGTACCCATGTCAGCTGTTTGGTTATAAAGAATAAAATATGAATCTAGGTCAGTATTGCTTGTGCTGACAGAATTACAGTTTTTAAACTGTTGTCATGTGAATTTCTCCATGACTTATATTCTTGCTAATGTATATTTTCCCCCTTAGCTGCAAAATATCTCTATTATTGTGTGTGTGCACACATACACATACACACATTCAGTAACCTCTCCATCCTCTGTCCTCAAGACTGGTAACTTATATCACTACAGTTACTTAGTTTATTATTAAAATGCTAAAGAACATAAATATCTTAATATATTTTATTTTACAGGTTAGGGCCAAGTCCTCCAAATCCTAGTGTGACTTTCCACTTCTAATATGTATACTTCCTGCCTTACGCTAGTCTCAATATGTTTAGAATGGAAGTTGGAAAGAAAGTATAAGGATTGGAACATTTTATCTTTTCACCCCTTTTAACTCTTGTCCCAAGCTCTGTTCTACACTCTTATGGTGTCTTGAACAAAGGCCTGAAGTTAATATATTAGTATATTTTAGTATATATTTATGACACAATCGATGCATAGTATATCCAAATACATACTATTGTAGGAATCCAATTGTAGTTTTTCTTCTTTTCCACTTAGTTAAGGAATATGTTCCCTATTATATGTAGTTAAGGAATATGTTCCCTATTATATGTTAAGAAATATTTTTATGGTTTCTTTTTATATTTGTGTACATTGCAACTCATTTCCTAATACAGTATATTTTTTAAAAATAGCTATCACTATTTCTACTCATTGTTCTATTTTTTTAAGTGATAGTCTCACTTTATTAATTTCTTTTAAAGTTCAGTGAGCAGTTTCTGTATAACTTGTCTGCCTTTTCTTTAAGAGTATAGCCTTGAAAATACAAACAAAATTATGTATACTTAGGATGACTATAAAATATATGAAGAAACATTTTGCTAAGTTCAGAGATTTAAATGGGAGGATGAAAAGAAGGCAACCTATTTCTCCCAGCTCTACTCTCGCCTACAATATACCATTTACACAGCCCTCACCTATATCACCACCCCCAGCTGCCTCCCAATGCTTGTTGATTCTGCCTACTGGTATATTTGCCAGCAGGGGATAGAAGAGAATCAGGGATCGGCTATTAAGGAGAGATAGAAACAAGGCTAAACATAAAAGGAGATAGATGAGGAAAGTACGGGTGTAAGCTATGGGGCTCTTGAACTCTTGATACTAACTAGAAACTAATGTACAGACTTTAAGCAGAACAAGAAGTAGGAGAATTTTTAGTATCTGTGTTCCCTAACCAACAATAGCCTTCCCTTCCTGTCCAAACTTAAACACCTACCCAATTTCTTAATATAAATTTTCCTTCAAAAATGAATAAACAAATAAGAAATTATGCATAACATCTAACCTAGACTGTTTCTATGAGTTAGGCTAATACATCTGATCATGATCAACTGTGATTGTAGATTTTGGTGGAAGTAATGGTGTATTGCTAATAATTTACAGTCTCCCAGTGTACACTCAGAATAATAGTAATAACAGCTAACACCTATGGTATACTTCTATGTGCCATACACTTTCATGTATTCTAAACACTTTCCATGTATTACATTAACTTAATAGTCACAACAACAATCCCTGTTTTAAAGACAAAGAAACAGAGACACTGAAAGGTTAAATAACTTGTCCAAAGTCACCCAGCTCATAAGTAGCAAACCCAAGGTCACACACATACAAGAAAAATTTTCACTAACTTGAGAAACTTGAGAGACTGAAAACAGATAATTGTGCAAATTAATAAATAAATAAAAATAAGTAAAAAATAAATAACAGTACATTTCATTAAACAAAAATTGGTTTCATAGCCCATATTTAATTAATTCAGTGAAATTTCTGGGAGGAGTGGGTTTAGATTAATCAAACAAGAAAAAACCTTTAACCACATAGAAAATAGTCATGAAGCAACCATTTTGTGCCAAGAATTATCCTATGGAGTGAAATGTTTTTATTATTTCCTTAAACTTAGACAATATGTAAGCTGAATATTCCCATACTCCAGCAAAAGATGCAAAAAAATATGTGTATGTGAGCATTATATATAAAACTGAAGCTGTATTATATAATACTAATACTGAAAATATTTATTGGGAATGCACATTAATTCTCAAGTGCCCCATGTCAGCAGTATATTAAAATTACAGCCCTTCATGGCTTTATATTGATAATTTAAACTACACATGTTATTTAACTCTAACCTTACCACCACCTCAGATGTTATGTTTGTAAACTTATACCTCCTGGTTCATTTTATAGGATGCAATTAAGTGGATAGCTGCAAATGGGTGTGACACAGTGATATATTTCAGCATGGTAGTCCAATTTAAGGCTATTGATATGTTTGTTCAAAAGACTAAAGCCTGAGTGTTATACTAGACATTTAATGAGGTACAATAAAATCAAATTTCAGAAAGTACAATGGTCTATATGCCTATCATAAATGCTCTGCCTTGCTGGGGGTTTTTTTTTTGTTTTTTTTTTTCCTTTTTTGCCACTGTTGTGGCCTTTCCCGTTGCAGAGCGCAGGCTCAGCCGCCATGGCTTATGGGCCCAGCAGCTCCACGGCATGTGGGATCTTCCCGGACCAGGGCACGAACCTGCGTCCCCTGCATCGGCAGGCGGACTCTCAACCACTGCGCCACCAGGGAAGCCCCTACCTTGCTGTTATTTTGAAGACCTAAAATAACTTGGAGAAAACTTCATGGCTTTAATTCTTTCTACAAAATCAAACAAAATAACTATACTAAACGTAAGCACAATATTAGAGTTTAAACACTTAAATAGAAATAATGGAATGAAAGTTTAAATTTTTTAAATAAACCTTTTAGAAACATTTCAAGGAAGTTAGGAAAATAATAATGTAAATACATAGGACCAAAGTGAATTCTACCAAACACTAAAGAGTCCTTTAGTGTCATAGGCATTACTTTAGAGTCATATGCATTACCCTCCTTACAGGTTTCTTCTCCATAACTCATCTTGATAATTTTCCTGTGTTAACTGCCTTGTGAATCTCTAAGAAGGGAATATGGCATAGAGCATTTCCTCAAATGTTTGACTCTAAAGCCCCTTTTTTCACAGAACGTCTCAGAGGACTCGAGTTACACAGAAATCATTTGGGGATTTTTAATTCAGAAACAAAGGACACTTGCCACAAATATATTTGTTAGCCTCCAGTGGAAAGATGTTCCTGATTCCAGGCTCTCCTTTCTTATAAGATTCCCACTTGACCCTCATCTCCCTTAAGGTGGCAGCAGTGTCATCCATCATTGATTCCCCAGCCTAGCACATTGTTTGCTACATATTAAGGATTCAGTAAGTACTTGTTAAACATTTCTATTCAAGATATTGTCATTACACTGCTATCTTATTATGCTTTTCCCTTTTTTTTTCCAGTTCAGCTCTCTGAAGTTGATACACTGATTGACCATTTAAGTCTTGGCCTTTCTAGTTCCTGATTCAGTGTTTCTAGAGCCAAGATATGATTAGAAGCCCAAACATAGCTTCTGGGCACCCACAATCTCCTTGATGGATAAGCTGGGTGCCAGGAGCCCGAGTTATGTGAATAAAAGGGCTTCAGTTATACCCTCTCAATCCCCTTCTAGACTGGCACAGCCCACAGATCTGGTCCCCTTCCTTTGATTGTTTTCTCTTATTTCTTTTTCATAAAATATTTCAAATATAAAGAAAATTGAAGAGAACAATATTTTTTTAAAGTACCCAATTCAAGGCTTAACAAAATATTAACATTGTGTCATATTGAATAAAACATTACAGATATAGCTGAAGGCTCATCTGTATCCCTCTTAATCTCATTCCTATTCTTCCATTCTGAAAGGTGACTACTATCCTAACAAAGTCAATGTGAATTCACAGTTTAATGTCTTTATTACATATTGTGCAACCATAGCAACACATAAATATTCTTCTGTGTGTTATTAATATACATAAATGATACAACTTATATGTACCATTTTTCAACTTGCTTTTTTCATTCAACATTGTGCTTTCAAGATTTAACCACGTAAATTTAAACATGTAAATTTCATTCATTCATTTTAACTTCTATATAGAATTCCACTGCATGCGTACGCCTTAATTTTTTACTCATTCTCCTATTGATAAACATTAGGTTTTGTTGAATTGCATTTTTTAGGGGAGTTGTAGTGTCCCACCCTTTTCCTCCAGACAGTGCATTTACCCCCAGCTGCTTACTCTAAGGGTTGACTGCTGACAGCTCACAGCTACCCCTTTATCCAGAAATCCCTCTTGGCTGACAGGAGCTACCTTGCCCTGGAGATGACAACACCTCACCCCATACACACACGCCAGGCATGGTGTACAAAACAACCCCCTTACCTCAAGGGAGGTACTCTTTGATATGATTTATGTCCCAGAGCCCTTCATGAATCTGACCAAAACCAGACTTTTTCACCTAAGACCACAATCTGGCTGGCATTTCTCCACACTGCCCCTGCTTTCCTCACTCCCTCATAGTGAACACACCCACAATAAATGGCATATATCTTCAGGGCTGTCTCAGACTCTGCTCCTGAGGAACCTGATCTCAGACAGGGTCCCTATCACAAACACTATTATAAAATTCTGTGGCAGTCCTCGTGGGTCTCCACGCGCAGATGTGTTAGGGGGTTGTTTGGGTATATACCAAAATTGCTGCCTAGTAGGATAGGCTTAACTTCAATTCAATTAGATGTCCCCAAATTGCTTTAGAAAGTAAGATCAATTTATACAACTACTCCTACATATGAGAGTTCCCATTTCCCCCACAGTATCTCCAGCACTTGCTGATGTCAGGTATTTTAAATTTTGCTACCAGGTTGGTAGTGAAATGATTCATCTATCCCACTCCCTTATTCTGGGTTATTTCCTTTTTATTTTGTTATTTAACAAACATTTAGATAGCACTTACGAAAAGCCTTATAAATGTTTGAAGCACTTTACTAATATTAATTCATTTAATCCTCATAAGAAGCCCATGAGGTAGGTACTATCATCATTATTCCCATTTTTACACATGAGGAAACTGAGTCACAGGGGTCACAGGGAGGTAAGTAACTTGCTTAAGTTTGCACGTATAGAAAGTGGCAAAACTCGTATTTGAACCAAAGCAGTCTGTCTAAAAAATCCCTGTGCTTAATCACTATACTAATGCTATCTATTAACTACATCCTTTAGTTGTTCTTTCCGTATTGATCTCTGCCCAGTATGTCTCTTAAACTTTGATTCTCTGAAAAAAATAAATAAAAATTAAAATAAAACCCTATATAACAACTGTGGTCTGCTAAATCATGCCTACACCCCAAAGTGTCCACACCCTAATACCCAGAACCGTGAATGTTACCTTTTATGGAAAAAGGGACTTTGCAGATGTAAGTTAAGGTTCTTGAGATGGGAAGAGTGTCCTGGATTGCTCAGGTGCACTCTAAATGAGATCACAAGTACTCCTATAAGAGGAAGGTAGGAAGAGATTTGACAACAGAAGTAGATGTGACAACAGAACAAGAGTGGAGTGACACAGGAAAGGATGAGCCAAGGAATGCAGTCTGCCTCCAGAAGCTAGAAAGTCAAGGAAACAAATTCCACCCTAGAGCATCCAGAAAAAGCAACCCTGCCAACCCTTTGGTTTTAGCCCTATATGACACACTTTGGACATCCAAAACTGTAAGAGAATACATCTGTATTGTTTTAAGTCACTAGGTTTGTGTTAATTTGTTACATCAGTAATAGGACAATAACACAATAATCCATCCCCCAACTCAAGAACGTAAAAAGCAGTGATTTATCTTCATGAATCTGTGGGTCAGCTTATCTCCTCCACGGTCAGTTTGGGGTGGCTCTGCTCTTCATGTCTCTCATCCTCCTCCTGGGACCAGTGGGTGGCTCAGGCATGTTCTTCTCCAGGGCGATAGCATTACCGCAGAAAAAACTCACAATTGAGGCCTAGGTTTGAAACTGGTACACTGTCGTTTTCACTTTATTCTACTGGCTACAGCAAGTTGCACAGCTGAGCTCAGAATCAAGCAGTAAAGAAATACACTCCACCCCTTTTTTACTTCAACATTTAAAAATGCATTTCATTGTTTCTTGAATCTAGTTTTTCAGTGAGAAAACCGCTTTCAGTCTAAATGTCATTTCTTTTAAGTTTTTTTTTTTTTTTCTATTTCTCCCTGATGGCTTCTAAGAGTTTGTTTGTTCTTGAGGAGACTAGATTTGGATTTTTTTTCATTTATCTCATTCAGATGTTAGTATTCTATCAAACTGAGGACTCCTGTCTTGCTTGAGGTCTAGAAAATTTTCAATCATACAACTTCATTCTTATTATCTCAATATTATGCTTCTGAAATCCCTATGCGGGGCCTCCCCCATCTCTCTTCATCATTTTTTTTATATCTCTTTATCTTCCTGTGCTATATTCTAATTGATTTTTTCAGAATAGCTCCTAAATCACTTATCCTCTCTTTGGCTGGGCCTAATCTGCTGCTTAACATTTGAGTTTTCATTTCACTTATTATGTGTGTTTTATACCCATGCCTTATATTTTTCTATAGCACTTTGTTTATTTTTTTATTCTTTCTTTTTTAACCTCTTTTAGCTTTTTTAGTGTGCCTATTATGTTTCAGATCATTCTATAATCTCTAGTTCTTGGAGTGCAAATTCTCCTGGTTATTGCAGCTGTTCTCTCTCCCTCATGGCGTTTTGTTTTCTAATATATTTTTTAATTCCCATGTACTCTGCTTTGTAGGATGATCCTTTAAGAAATGTTCCACTCCTGTTTCCTCCAGAGACCTGGGAGGTTCATGAGTTCTAGTGCCAATACTGATGTTAATTTCCCTATTTGGAATTCCTGCACCCTGAGAGTATTATAAATTCAGGACTCACACCTGTTTGTGCCGACTTAAGTTTCCAATTCCTTGCAGATTTTTTTACCCAACCCATTTCAGGCATGTCCCAGAGGATGGAGTTTCTGTAGTCCATTTCATACAAGGAGCAGCCCTTTAAGACTCCCATTGATGCAGGAGACTGACCCAGTGTCTGTCTCACTGGGCCCCCATCTCCTGTCTCTGAACTGGACTCTAGTCCCAACTTTCAAATCTGTCTGGTTGGGAAATCCCTGTGAGCCTCTATGGCTTTATTCTTCTCCCAGCAAATCTGACTTTATGTTCCTTCCTCATTTCTGGCACCAGGGATTTTTATTTTCTTTCTTTCAAGCTTGGTTTACATTTAAAATATACATTTTTTCCAGTATTTCCATAACTAGGAGCAGGAGGAAAAGATGTTCACTGTCATCTCCTTTCACTACTTACAGTTACATCTGGTGTAACAGATGTGATGTATAGTCACATCTGGTGATCCTATTTACTTTCCCAGTCCCCCTTTAGCACTGGGACCCTTTTCTAAATCCAGCTCATATGTATGGGCCCTAATGTCTCCTAGCTTTCTTTCCCCATGTTGTATCTTCCACTCACAAGCACCACTATAAAAAAGTCTTTCAGAACCAATCAACCACTGTCCACCTGGTTAACTTTCCTAGTGGTAGCAATCCTACCATATTTGAACTCCTATTTCCAAAGTAAAGCCAGAGTTTACAACAGTGCTTGCATGCTAAATAGACTACCCTCACTCAAGGCCCATCTCTACATCCAGGTCATTTCCTCCTATCCATTCCCCAACTGGGAGTTACACCCTGTTGAGTGAATCACTGCCAGTGTATGGACTAGGCCTCTGCAGTCTAGCCCTGTACTCACCAAAATCCCATCAAGAATACAGTAAAATCCTATTTGAACAAACATCTATCTATCTATCTATCCATCAACTATCAGGGCTTTTAAGCCCCTGATTAAACAATTCCAGTCCCAAACCATTACTAGAACTCTATTTTGATGAAAAGGAAAAAGAAGTACATCTTAAGAAAGGAAGTTTATATGAAGGATTTAGTCAAATAATAAATTCCCTGGTTATGTGCTGAAATTATATACATATTCATCCCAGTCTCTGACCAGACAATGATTACTGACATTCAGAAAGATCAATATCAGACACTGGAAATTCACAGTGGCCAAGGAGATTAATACACTTTTTGTACTTCCCATGACAGTAAAGATTGTGAATACATTTCTAAAAGATTTTCAGTAAGAATTAAAAGTGAAACACTTCATCTTAAATTAAAAAGTAATTAAACAAAATAGCATATTACCCAAATATTTTCATCAATTGAGGCATTTTTGTACATTTCTACTAAGGTACAGTATCATTTAATGAAATTTTTTAGTTTCCTGAAATTGTTTCCTATAGATGTTTTTAAATTAGATTATAGATTTCATTCACCCTGTGAAAACCTGCAGAAAATACTGGTTTTTGACATGGTTAAAAAAAAATCAATAATGCCATTCGAAGTTGACTTTTTAAGAATATTTTGACCTACATCAGGATAAGTACTATAGAAAAATCTTTGGAAATTGTAAAAAAGAAAAAAGAATATAAATAAATCCTAATATTCTTCTTGAATGTTATCATTTTTCAAAAAGAAATCTTCACTACAGAATAATTAACACACTTGAATAACCTATCCGTTAGCTTTTTTCCCTAGAATTCCTTAAAAACATTTGCTTATTCATGTGTTCTTCAGGTCATTTCAGTTGTCTCCCTTCTGGGAATTTTTTTTAAAGAAAACTCCCTAAATAACTTTCTAATAAAGAAGCCCCTTATGTATGCTATGCCATGTTTTCTATTGGATTATTTTTAAAAAGTTATACCACAAAATGTTTAGCAACATTTTCTGGGGAAAAAATTTCCATGATTAGAACCAAAAGACTTTCAGTAGTAAATATAAACCATCTATTTCTTACAGCTGATCTGTGTAATATTAAATATTTCTATACACACTTTAAGGTAGCTGATGATATGATTTGCTACATGATATAACTGAACCATGAAATGAGCTCTATGTTAAAAATAGGGGTCTATGTTACTCTTAAAGATATGGAAAAGAAAATATTCTCTTAATACAGGTAAAGAATGAGGCATCTGTTATAATATCCCTAACTTCATTTTCATGTTCAGTCTCTCTGGATTAGAAAGCATCTGATATAACTCATTCTTACTGTAGAATAGACCAAACTATATTTGCAGACCGCTGATATTTATGGATCAGAAAGAATGCTACAAAAGGTATCTAGATACGGTTTGTTTTTAACTGGGACATTTCTAATACCAACATAGGATTGGATTTGCTGATAAAGCCCTAGAGGTCAGTTTATTGTGGTAGCTTCTATTAATAATACGTAGGGCTTGTTTGTGATTAAATTTCCAAGAGTTTAAGTTGCTTGCAGCAGTAGTAGGGTCTCTCAGACGTTTCAGGCCTCTGTTAACCAAGACTTCATGATTCTTCCCTTAAACTGAACATATATATCCTCATTATTTTTCCTATTCTAATGAATGCTCCCACTATATAAAAAGACTTTTCTTTAGCTAGACCTTACACTTTACAACATGACTTTCTGTTAAAACCAAATTAGTTTTTAAGGGGCTTTGTCCTTTTTCTTGTCTAAATATGATCAATATTTGAATAGACAGTACTAAATAATTTTAACAATTTCACTGATATTGCCTCACTTAAATTTTTCAGTGTTTTTTGAACTTCCAAATCAAATGCACATTAATTTTGGAGTAGTGATAAAAGAGTGAGTTTTTCAAAAAGAAAACTCCATAAAGATTCTCTTGTCATTTGTGCATAGACAACTTATAAAAATAATCAGAGGGCCTTTGACATAGTGACACAGCTCAGGCTTTGGAGACTGACAGACCTGGTGTCAAATCTGTACTTACTAACTCTACAACGTGTATAGCTCTCAGAGCATCACTTTCCTCATCTGTCACATGGGTAGAATAATTAGCAACGCTTACAATTAAAGGAGACAAGATAAGAATATACAAGGAAAGTTCTTCTCTCCCTTAGAATCTAAGGATGTCCATGCTTTTTGCTTCTGACAAGAAATAATAATTCATACTATAGATGATCAGTCTGTCTTCTAAAACAGTAGCATGCTTCCCATTTATTCTGGCAAGTTACTTCCTATTAGCAGGAGTCGCCAGGAGCAGATGGAGGACAGTTTATAATATAAACCAAGAAGAAAGCAGATCATTATCAGTCTTACCTTAAATTAGTTCATGTCAGAACTAAATGCTGAGCAATTACCATGTTGTGTCCCCAGAGAGGTGTCTGCACCTCAAAGAACAAGCCGGAAATAAAAAGCCAAGGGCTCCAGAAAAGATGAAAGGAAGGCTAAGACAAAGCATGGTCTGTGCATACTCTGCATTGCCCTCCCTTTGACGGGATCTACTCTAAGTCACTGAAATTTTTCCAGAAGGTAAAGAAACTCTTTTTCTTTAAAATTCTCACAATTCCTTGTGTAGGGAATTGCTGTACTTCATAAGATTTCAAGCCTCAGACCCTGGGTCACTAATTCTCTGGAACTCTAGAAAGACTCTATAAAAGGTTGGCCTGTCTAAAGATCTTGTCTCAATTTCCAAGTGTCCTAATGGGATGCCTTTATTGCTACCCTGACTTTTATCAGGTGCATCACCTCAGCCTGTGGCTTTGTTTATTCCTGAATTCTAATCCTGGACTGCTTCCTGGACCTTGACTACTGATCTCATGTCAGAGCATCTGTTATAGTCTCACCCAAGTTTCTATGATTTCTTAATTCTGATCATTCCCATAAACTTCACTCATAATGTTGTCTTAACTAACCCAATCCAGACTTCCAACCCTGCCTTACCAATCCATGGTCATTCCCAGCTCCAATGTGATAACTTGTCCTCAACAAAAACAACAATAATAATGCTGCCCCAGAGCTGCCTTCCTTCTTGGAATTTCTATTGAGAATTTTAGATATTTCAGCAATACTTTTCAAATACAATTCATCAACCAAAGTTGTTAGAAAACTAAGTTACACAAATTGTCCAAAGAATTCCAACTCTAGAACTTAGAAAGCACTATGGGACAATCCTTGATAAAATTCTATGGGTCAGTGGTTCTCAGAGAATGGTGTATGGTCCACTGGTGAGTGAGCAATGAGGATTCTCAATGAGCCAAGAAAGGACAAAAATCTTTCCTTAGTCTCTTACAGGGGAATGATACGCCCCTCTATAGGTTTTCATTTGTATATAGGACCAAGGACCAATTTCCAAAGACCATAGTCTTAGCCAGGTTCCTTGGAAAGCAGAGACAGAAGTTAAAGCACACGTGCAACTACTTTATTACAGAGTGCAGTTCAGCAAAGCAGGAGACTTATGGCAAGAAAATTAGTGAAACCAGCTTCAGTTCCTACATCGATTGCTGGTCTCATAAGGCCATAATTGGTATTCATCATCTTATCTTCCCCCCTTCACCATCCACTCTAGATTCACTCATTCTTGGCCAGCTTTGGATGGTCTGGAATTCTTGCCTAGTGAGTGGCCCAGAACTAACTACAGGGTGTTAGCTCCCCCTCATTTCTAGGTCACACATATGTGGGCACCAAGCAGACCCCATAGTGTCTTCTTCCTCACCATCAGCAAGGAAGCCCCAGAGCAGAAGATGAGTAGTGCATGGGAAGGCGTAAGGAGAGGTGTTTTAAGGAGAGCGGTACTCTCTTGAAATCAGCTGAAACCCTTACCAAGATGCAGTGAGTGGAATGAGAGACCAAAGACTCTTGGAGACAACTGACGTCAAAGGGATCTAAAACAGTACAGAAGTGTCTGGTACAGACTACCACGTGAGTTAGCCAATGTTAAATTTTTAAATTTTTCATTCTTAAATCTAAAGGGAGCATGTTCACTGAGTTATTTTTCCCTCAGAAAGTAGAAGTGAGGAAGGTAAGTGGTCCACAGACCCTTTTGCCTTAAGTAGTGCCGTGGAGGGGGGGGAGCGTGTCAAAAATACTGCACACTATTGCCTTAAATGACCTTTAAGCTGCTTATTTAGTTATTAACAATCAACTTATTTTTTATCTTTATTTTTTTAAAGGATTTGAAATGGCTTATAAGAAAAGGAAGACCAATATGATAGACATATAATGGCCCAAGCAAATGAGGGAAATACAAATATGCTAATCCTATGCTTAACGTTATTGCAATGATAGAGCTGCGAATTTGGCCTGGAGTCGTATGGTTCAGAAAGCATAATAAGTTATATAGCTCTTGTTATCAGAAAGGAAGAAGCATGCTTTAGGAGAAGCAGATTTTTTTCTGGCACTGAAATCTAAAAGAACTTTCTGCTGTGGTGCTTTATAGAGGGGAAATTGCATGATGCAATGGACAATGCCCTCAGCAACATTTTTATTGCAAATCCAGAAGTTGGCTTCATTTTATAATGAGGTAGGGAGACTTATTATTTCAACAAATGGCACTATAATTCCTTTAAGGGAGAAAACAACTTTTGCTGAGAATAACGGTTGGGGTAGAAGGGTTCAGTGTGGGCTGTGAAGGCCTCAGAGGAATAGGAAAATAGTTCTGTCTAATAGAGGAAAAGGAATTTGGAGGTCTTTAGGACAACTTGGAAATGAGTGGGTGAACTCACCTCAGAGCTGAGGTGGGAAAGGAAATAAGGGAGAGCAAAAGCTACTGAACAGGTGGAAGGTTCTGTGAACAAGTGATCCCTTGTCACCTACCACCACCCCCAGTCCTCAGTAAAGTTGCTAAACTCATAATTGCTTTGGGTATTTCAATACACATTGAAAGCAAAGAGTGTTAAGTTTCAGTCAAGATGGCAGTGGGGCAAGACAGTGACAGAATGTGAAGAATCCAGAAGCCAAGAATAAAAGGAAATCAGGCAATTGTAAGCTAACTGGTATTAATGAGAACTGAAGAGCAAAAAACAATGCGGATTGAGGGCAGGTTCACTGGATTTCAATACCAGATCTACAAGTGTTCACTTTAACATCTCCTTATAAAAGCCAAAAGCCTAACAGTGCCAGCATGATAGGCCATCCCTCCTCTGAATGCAGATGACATATTCATTGTAAAAGTGGCAGGTAATTGTCATCCAGCATCCATTTCCCCTCTTCTTTAAAGTTGTAGGACTTCCTCATTTTAGCTGGACAAATGGGGTCCCACCTAGAGCCATTTCTAACAGACCATTCAGCTGGTTGCAACTTGTTAAAAAATGGCCAGTAAGATGTAACTGGAAAGGATGTGGACAATTTCTAGATCAGATTCTTTAGGGAGGCTACTTGCCCATTGCATCTAACTTCTCCCATTCCTGAAGTCTATAATATGGACATGGTGGTAGTGAGCCATCTTTTACCATGTGGATAATGACAACACTCTAGCCTAGAGATGGCCTAGCAATGACATAGAAGGAACCTGAATTTCCTGGTGAACTAGAGCTGCCTATCCTCCCTCCCCCGACCACCTACCTCTCA
Organism: Leucopleurus acutus; assembly: GCF_964270905.1. Lineage (NCBI taxonomy): Eukaryota > Metazoa > Chordata > Mammalia > Artiodactyla > Delphinidae > Leucopleurus > Leucopleurus acutus. The sequence continues at coordinate 76,020,184 of NC_139144.1, forward strand.
GACTTTTATATGAGAGAAAAATTAACTATCATGTTTAAGCCGCTGTTATTTGGTCTCTGTTTAAGCAGCCAAATCCATACCCAAATGTAAATATAAATGAATTTCTAGTAGTCAAATACTTCGAATATATGTTCATCTATTGATACTACTCTACTCTTTGGGTATAGCTCTTAAAATTAATGTAGTATAAAATATCTTCAAACTTAGCCAAAATTGTACCTCATCAGTTATAAAAATGGTTCCATCATTGACATACTGCAAGCACTTCATCAAATTTATTTTTGCTATAACCAAGTATATTACTAGTAGATGGAATGTTCTGCTGAGTAGACTATGTTGCCCATAATAAAGGAGGATTAAATATGCTGCAAATAAGAAGTAAGAAGCATGTCATAATGTAATGCTGGCACAAAGAGCCCACGCTTATTAAACATGCCAAAACTCTCCCTCATAAGTATAAGCAAGAAGGCAGCCAAAGCAGTAACAGCTCCATTCATAAAGAAACACAGTGAACAGAGGCAAGTCTGTGAATGCTTTTACAGATCCTGTGGTATACGATTATTCACTAGCAGTCATTATATTATAATTACTGCTGACTTTTTTAGATTAATAATTCCACTAGAAACTGGATTTGACTTTATGCAACAGAAACTCAATTGCTGTGGCCTACCCACATACAAGATTATTTACATCATGTTTAAAGAAATCTAGAGTAGACTGTAAGGGCTACTTTCTCTTAGTAAGGAAGAAGCAGAGAGTAGGCACAGGGTAGGCAACCATCTGTGTCTGCCACATATCGTCACTAAAATTTCTGCTATTCTCTGGATATCATGTGCTCAAAAAGATTAGAACCACTGGAATACAAGATTCCAAACATTTCTGAACACTCACCAATCCATTCTATTACTTCTTTTCACAGTGTTTTGTCACTTTTTTATAGGAAGAGTGAATGCAACTGCTTGTTATCTTAATTACTTTTCTTTCTGTTGTTGTGTCTTCATTATTAATTTAAAATATTTAATACTAGAGTAGATCAAAGATGTTCACAATTTTTTTTGACAATCATCAGTTCAGTTTCATGAGGTTTGTGCCACTTTTCTTGAATCTGAGTGGGCTCTGTGACTGCTTGACCAATAGAACATGGCAGAAACACTGCTGTGCCAGTTTTCAGGCCCAAGCCTTAAGAGGCTGGTATCTTCCTCTTCCTGTCTTTTCAAATACATACTCTTGGAAATTAGTCACCATGTTAGGAGGAAGTTCAAACAGCACTGTGGAGAGGCCAACAGAGAAATGAATCAAGGCCACTAGTGTATAGCCCTGCTGACCTCCAGCTCAGAGCTGGCACCAACTTGCCAGGCATTTCAGTGGAGCCATTTCATAAGTAGATCCTTTACCTTCAGTTGAGCTGTCCTAACTGATGCTTCATGGAGCAGAAATGAGCTGTCCCCTCTGAACACTGCCCATATTTCAGATTTGTGAGCAAAATAACTGTTACATTTTTAAGCCATTTAGTTTTGGGTGGTTTGTTACACAGCAATAGGTTACATTCAGTGAAAGAAATTAATGATGACTTAATGAAATGTAAATACAAATGAATTTTTAGTAGTCAAATATTGTGAATATAAATATCATGAACATGCCGCCTATCTTTATTTAGTACAATAAGCCAAACTGTATTTATTACTAGTACTTGACTTTGTAGTTTATCATGCTATATGCACAGAGCCAGTGACACAAATATTTGGTAAAAAATATCTAGAAGGGTATATATATTCCTCATTCACATGAAAGCAAAAAGTATTTAAGAAGCAAATGAAAACTATACCTGAAAAGCATTTGATACAATAGTATCTCCTTCCTGAACTCTGAATAACTTTTGAACTCTGAAGGAATTTAGAATAAAGATCACCTATTTTTTCTAACAATGTACAGCTAGCTCTGTTGGGTTTTACCATTTAGAGGAATCAGTACTGCCACTAAACCACCCAGCTGATAAACAAAAGAATAAGACAGAGCAGGATAGAGTGCAATGGTCAGTCAGGATGGTTTATCTGTCTAATGTATCAGAATTGTATAATTTTAGTTTAAATATTTTCTTTCAGTTTTACTACGTGTATAATGTTCAGGGCTTTCAGAGGATGAAGTCATTTCAAAGTAGAGCTCCCTAGCCTGTTTGGAGGCACAACTAAAGACATTTTTTTCTTTATCCATTTCAGGATGAGGAGTCACACCCCCAAATTAAAACTTTTTAATGTACCCAGCACACAAATAAAAATTACAGTTGATTTTTCAATGAGACCTGATCCATGAGTGGGCAATTTGGTGTGAGATCTGAAAATTGAATCACTTTTTTGCTCTCTTGCTTTCTGTAAAAATAGGCATAAGTTAGGACATAATAGGTGGTTTATAACCAAGACTCAAGCTAATAATGTCTTAAACACGTTCACAAATAGGCATTATACGGCTGCTTTGGTAGCTCTCTTCTGCAAGTTGCTCAGGGACCCAAGTTCCTTTTGTCTTGTTATTCCTCCATCTTTAGGCTGTTTTCTTCACCCCCATGTCCAAGGTGGCTTGTCACCACATCTACATTCCAAGCAATAGGATGAAAGAAGGGCATGCCCTCCCCTTCAGGATGCAACCTAAAGTTTCACAGATCACTTCTGCTCACTTTCTATTGGCTGGAACTTAGTTATTACAGGCCACATCCAGCTATAAGAAAGGTGGACAATATGTAGACTTCATTCGGGATGTCCACGTGCCCAGAAAAAAAATTCGGTATTCTATTGTTAAGAGAGAGAAATGGAGATTACAAGTTGGGGAACAACTAGTATGCTTACCACAGGAGCACTCACTTGGGAGCAAGAATGAATCTTCCAGCTAACATTTTACTATATATGAGATCAGTGATTTGAATTTTCTGCCTGAATGAACTCCAGACAAATGCTTTACCTAAACCTCTCTGACCAAAATTTCATAAAGAATTCTTAATTATGAAATGAGATGATGCATCTTTAAGTCATCTTTATGTACCAGTCATGAAATACTATAATAAAGAAACCAGAAGTCATTGATTCAGACATGGCTAATAGATATTCAGGGCACTTTCATCTTGGCTAAGCAACAGTTTCTATTTTATTTGTTTATCATTTAAATTTTATTTATTTTTTATACAGCAGGTTCTTAATAGTTATCTATTTTATATATATTAGTGTATATATATCAATTCCAATCTCCCAATTCATCCCACCACCACCACCTCCACCTGCCCCCTGCCACTTTCCCCCTTTGGTGTCCATACATTTGTTCTCTACATCTGTAAGCAACAGTTTCTAGAGTGCTCTACATGTTTGCTTTTTATATAATTTTAATGCACATAATATCTTTCAGCAGACAATCTCAAGAAGCTTTTATAAACATTAATTAACTGAACTTCACAACACTCTTGAGAACTGAGAATTAATACATCCATTTACATGGCAGGAAGCCAGATGAACATTACGATCAAGCAATATGGAGCTTACGTGGTTTCAGCCTCGTAATGACATCAAATGGGCAGTACTATAAACTTAATGTTAATCTGAAAATTGAGTATTTAGCTACTTCTAGGCTGGCAAGTGATTATTACCCTATATTCAATTCAAGCAGAGTCACATTACTAAAACAAACACAAAAAGAAACACTTTATTTTGAAAATGCTCCTTCAATTTAAATGACTGATATCTAATTTTCTATCTATAAATCTAAATATAAAAATAAAATTGGAAAGATTCTCATCAGATAGACTTTTAGCACCAAGCTTGATGCCATTTGTTTCTAGATTAAATTTGAAAAGAACAGCTGTTAAAAAAAGTTATTCATTTCACGTGTCAGGAAAGGAGAGCACATATCAGATTTCTCTGAATAAAATAACCAAATTATATATGAATGTATGTTATGTGTACTTCCTCGACCTATCTTAGAGTTATAGTGATGAATAAATAATAAAAATATGGTAAAATACTGTGAATACACTATCCAAAGAGCTAACTTCTCAGTATGACATGAAACATCTTGACAATACTTAAAATCCCAAAACTGTTATTCATTGGAGAAATTAATTATATGCATTTTGTATGTTTGAACTAATTTTCCAAATACATAAGGAAATACAACCGTGGTCCTTTAAAGAGGCAGATAAGGTTAGTTCAGTCACTAAATAAAAGCTTTAACATTACACTTACTTCTTGTAATCTGATCTATGTCCGAAAAAAAATGAGGTCTAAGCCTCACTTTAATGGAAGTTAAAATATAGAAATAAAGGCAAGCGTGTTATTTATTTTTATAGGACTGGACAAGTATCCAATACAAGATTTACTGATGACAAACAGCATGAAGACTAATGATATATGAACCAATGGCTTTTAGCTCAGACTTTCGTCAGTGATCTTTCCAAAATGCTCCTTAAATAGATTTTTTTAAACCCTTAGAATAAAGGCAATCCAAAGTTTAGATATAGGACAACATCCTGAAAGATCTTTTGAAGCTGCTCATTTTCCAAATCACAAGAAACTTAAAACAAATTTTTGAAAAATTTCTCCTAGGACATTTATCCTGGCTAGGCTAGAGGGAACTGGGATTCCATTCCACCTGGCTCACCCTTTCCTGTGGACTGACGTGCTCAAAACATTAGAGTTTTAAGCCAGCTAACTAACGAAAGCCATCTCAAAGCTAATAGTTTAAACTTATGGGTTATTTTATTTGGTTGCAGGGGTGTGGGGGGTACTTTTCCAAAGGAATATCAAATTTAACTTTAATGACTTACCCAAGGAAAAGAATTCTCATCATCAAAACCTGATAAACATGGAAAGTCTCTGCAAATAATAAAGGTGGAATAGAAAAGATGATAGTAATTTATGATAGAATGGGAAATAGCTTTATCCAGGGATATAACACTTTTTAAGGATACATATACATGTTTTCCAATACAGATTAGAAAGTTTTTGTTGGTTTGTTTTTTAATAAAACTATAGACTTTTGTCTACATATGAGTAATATGAAATTCATTTTAACAACAGTTATTGAGAGTCTTCTATTGAGTATAGTAGAAGATATGGAGAAGAGCAAGACATGGGTTCTGCACTCAAGAAGCTTACAATGAAAAAGGAAGATAAGGAGGTATATTTCCAGGGAGAATAACATAAGTATCGTTAGAAAAGTACAGTCAATGTGCTATGAACTTTAGGGGCTTCCCTGGTGGCGCAGTGGTTGAGAGTCCGCCTGCTGATGCAGGGGACATGGGTTCGTGCCCTGGTCCGGGAAGATCCCACATGCCGCGGAGCGGCTGGGCCCGCGAGCCATGGCCGCTGAGCCTGCGCGTCTGGAGCCTGTGCTCCGCAACGGGAGAGGCCACAGCAGTGAGAGGCCCGTGTACCGCAAAAACAAAAAAAAAAAATGTGCTATGAACTTTAAAGGAGAAAAAAATTGAGTTTCTTGGAAGAATCAGGAAAGGTTGCTTAAGCAAGAAAATACTTTATATGGGCCTTGATGGATGGGTAAGATATTGGTGCTTGGAGTCTTAGGGTGGACAGTAGTGATGGAAGGATTCCAGGTAACAAAAACAAAGCCAGGACATATGAAAGTCAAAACATACTGAGTAGTATAAAGTAGAATGCAGAGAGCCAAGTAATAGAATATAAATTTGGAAAGAGAGGTCAGAGTAAATACTGTTCTTCTTTTCAGCTTGCAATATGTACATTAAAAGTGTTTGGTACAGGGACTTTCCTGGCAGTCCAGTGGTTAAGACTCCATGCTTCCAGTGCAGGGGGCAAGAGTTAGATCCCTGGCCAGGGAACTAAGATCCCACATGTCTCATGGCACAGCCAGAAAAAAAAGTGTGGGTACGAACTCCTGAGACTGGATTTGATTTTAAGAACTTCTTCCATACACTTTTTATTACAAAGAGTACTCATTCAATGCTTGTGATAGTGAGCTATGCCATATAATTGTACATTAAATGCTCCAAATGTTTTATTAATTGTGCACTTAAAATGATCATAGCTAAATTAAAACCTCATTTATATTCTTCAAATGAGAACTACATTGGCTGAGTAGCATCTGTGATCTTTTTCTCTTTGAATGTAATGAATATAGAAGAACTTTAGAATCTAAAAATGTGACAAAGTGAGAGAGTAGCATGGACATATATACACTACCAAACATAAAATAGATAGCTAGTGGGAAGCAGCCGCATAGCACAGGGAGATCAGCTTGGTGCTTTGTGACCACCTAGAGGGGTGGGATAGGGAGGGTGGGAGGGAGGGAGACGCAAGAGGGAAGAGGTATGGGAACATATGTATATGTATAACTGATTCACTTTGTTATAAAGCAGAAACTAACACACCATTGTAAAGCAATTATACTCCAATAAAGATGTTAAATAAATAAATAAATAAAATAAAAAATAAATAAATTAAAAAAATAAAAATGAACCTTAGAGGTGTGAGTCTCTTCTAACCAACCCTTCTCCTGAGATGCTGAACGAGCACCAGTATTAAACAACTTAAGTTTAACTTCCTCTCTGTGCCCCTTCTTTCAATAGAATTATTAATTAGTATTGAGATAACCCAATGCAAGTTCAGCTTTTAAAGCCAAATGTGATATAGAAGATTACACATACCCAATTGCTTGTTTTATCTGGGAAATGAAAACGCACAGGTTGTGACTCATCCAAAGTGACCCAGCAAGTTACCCTAGCAAATTTTCAGAGTTAAAGATGAAACAGATAATATTCAGTACAAGAGAGAAAATTTAATATATTTACCAAAAAAATTTTTTTCTTTCTACTTCTCTTGTCAAAGATCATTTACTAAATTAAGATCTCGACTTATTTAAAATAATTAAGATAAATATGTTTGAGACTGTTTTCCTCACTTACTTTTCTTTGTCCACACTGACCTCTTTGTTAATCCTCAGAGATGCCAAGATGTGGGGCATGGTATCTATTACATATATACATATATATTTTATATACATATGAAAAAATTATATGATAAATCCCACAGGTTTAACATCTCAATTCTGGACTCCCAGAAGAGAGAGCAGAGAAAATGAATAGGAGGAGAAAAAAATCAGGTAAAAAATTATCAAACTTTCAAGAACAAGAATGAAGCTAGAAGATAATGGACACTTGTCTTTCAACCTAGACTTCTATATCCAGACAAGCTATCAATCAAGCAATAGGGTAAAATAAAAACATACCTAGACTTGCAAGGTCTCAAAAAATTCTCGTCACATGCATCCTCTTTCTTCCCCTTTAATTTTTTTTAATTGAGGTAAAATTGGTATTAACATAAGTTTCAAGAGCACAACATTATAACTCAACATCTATATACACTACAAAGTGATCACCACCAAAGGTCTAGTTACCATACATCACTATATAATTGACTTGCTTCACCCATTTCACCCACCCCTCAACCCTCTGTCCCTCTGGTAACCACCAATCTGGGGTTACCAATCACATGCACCCTTTTTCAGGAGGGTACAGGAGGAAGTGTTGCACCAAAAATGAAAGAGTAAACCAAGGAAGAGGAAAACAGAGGACCTAGGAAACAGGTGAGAGGTAATGGAAATGCCAGTCATCCCACTGCTGCCCTCTTGGCTCGTGCCTAGGATGTGGCCTTGCTTCATCCCTTAGTCCTGACACAAAGAACTGCCTCTTAATTTTTACCTTTGTCTTTCCCCTTTCAACCTTAATTCAGATACTCTGGCTACATTACCATGGCCATCACAGGTAAATAAGTAAATCTTTTATTTGAGCTATCTGACCTGTAGCACCTTATGCTGTGCCCAATTCCTCATGAGGACTTCTGTTTAAGTTACTTCACCCCAGTGACCAAGTCCCAGACAAGCCCCATGGGACTTGAATCATATAACCATGAAAGACTTTTCAGCAATTGTGTATTAGCACCTTTTCAGAAGGATTGTGCTGTCCTTCAAAAGCCACGCCCTCGCTACATGTTTTTGAATGTTGCCAAAATTAGGGATTCTTCCTAGGTCAGGTTTCATTTCACTTCTTTTCATTATAATGAGAAAGTAATTTCAGGACCGCAAGAGACGAACACAGATTGATGGAGTCTTGCCTGCCTGAGCAGTACAGGAACCCTAGCAGTCATGGCTCACTTAGCCTTCAGGTGGCAAGAGGGCTTCTCCCCACCCCACAGCCAGGGGTCATGGGCATGATCACAAGTACATCAAAGGGGCAGGTGTACTCTGAGTCCTGGGTGACATCCAGGCACAACTCTCCTTCCCCAGGCCCACAAGACTGTACCCTCTAGTCACACACTTTACCTCATTTGTGATAAGTTTAATGGACACATCCAATTCCCAACATTTTTGCCTCCTCAGCACTAAGTAGTGGATACCTTGCGAGCATCTGATAGAAAACAGCTAGCAAGCATGTTATCTGGACAAAAATTGTCCAAGAATTAGCACATATTGCATGACTCCCCCTTTGTGCAGTACGTATACTAACTACGTCCTTTGGTGAGGAGACACCCATCTCAGTGTGACTTCCTTAAGAATAATCAACATTGGCACCATTTGCTAATCCCATTTGTTTCCCAAGAGAAGGGAAAGATTATTAATTAACAAATCCTATTCGTTTCCCAAGAGAAGGGAAAGGCATGGGTCAAGGGTCATGAGACCCATAAAGCAGGTTGCATATGAAGGCTCTGCCCCCAGAGCACAGCCTCCAATGCCTGCCATGCCTGCACAGTAGCATGCAGAGGACATAGTCCAATTTCCAGAATTGCTTATGCAGTTTTAAAACTTTGTAAATACAGAGATACCAAGGATTTTAGGCAAATGGATTAAAAGGGTGTTATTTCTGGTGTCTTGCCTAACCAAGCAAATGCAAAGCCAGGTTATGTTGTATTTGCAGCAAGGCAGCCCCTTCTGAATGTACAGCAGTCTAAGAGATGTAAAACCTCCTACCTCCCCCTGGCCCCACTGACAGCTTTTCTCATTTTCTTTGCATTACTGCTTTCTGATCCATAAAGGAGAAGATAGAAAAAAATCACATAAATTAATATATCATGCGGTTATGCTGTCAACAAAAAAGATGAGTTGTAATACAGTGTGAGATATGCTAAATTAGGAGTATGAAGTGCCCCTGGAAAACAGATGAAGCAACCTGTCAGCCTGCCCAGGGTGTGGGACAAGGTGGAGTGGGAGAGGGCCAGTCAAGGAAGCCTTCCAACATTAGGTTTGGACCTTGAAGGATGAGTCAAAGTTTGCCGTGCAAATAAAAGAAGGAAGGCCATTCCCACCAGAGGAATAAATAATGCCAATACCACTGCCTTTGCTGACAAGGCTGTTGACACTGCCTCCTTTGCCAGTCTCTTCTTGCAATAGAAGATACCCATGTTCTCCTTTGCTGGCTTTGGAGAAAGGCAAAAAAAGCAGGGGGAAAAAAAAAGTACTCACCAGGGCACACACCTTTCTAGATCAATTCTCATTTCCCATAACTGACAACAAAGTCAATACCTCTTCGTTATCATCCTTGGAGTTAAACTCCACCCTCTTCCCAGGGCAGGAGTGGTCTAAGAAGAGCAACCCAAATGCTTATTCCAGAGTTTTGGACAGCCCCTTCCTCTCATTCCCGTTCTTGAGCTGCTCATGATGGGATCCTCATTGAGCCAATAGCATCAGGACCTCTGTTCCACAGCTGTTCTTCCAACAAGAACCTACATGCCACACACTTCACCCCAACAATGGCTCCACTTGCCAGCAGGAAGAAAACCTCTTTTCCTGCCACAATCTGCCTTGGTCCTCCCTCCCTGTCTCCAAGGCACCTGAGATCTTCATGCCTGGCTCTCTTTGGTCCAGACAGTTCTAGAGCACTAGATTGTATTAAAATGTTCACATACAAATAATAATGATGATGATTTCTTTTAAAAGCAAAAGAATGAAATGCTGAATTTTCTTGAAATTCCTCTTAGTTATCCTGACAATTTCTCCTATTTAGACACAGTAAGATCATCATTCTGCACCAGTGATCACTATCGAGAAGTCAGGAAAAAAACAAACTCTCAAAATCAAAACAACTTCAAACGATAAGTTTCAGGTATTAAATGTAGTGCTTTTTACAAGGAGTTCTGTTGCAAAATACACTTTGGTTGTAGCTTTAAAAAGATTCAGTCTGGGAAGCAGAACCACTATGAGTGATACGGAAGAAGGAATTTATAATAGGAATTAGTACTTACACGATTGTGGGAAGAGCTGGGAAGATAAAGATCCAAAAAATGTAGTTGAAGGAGCAGAAAAAAAGTCACGAACGTGTCAGAACTTGCAGGGAGTCAGTACGTCCTACTCTTGGGACGAGACCACGAAGGCTATGGAAGGTTGCTGGCCCTTCATAGCTGCCACCTCTCTGAGTTGTCAGCCAAGCGTCCGGTGGAGGCCTGAGGTCACTTTTGATGGGCAAGGCCAGCATCAGGAAGGCGGGAAGAGCAAGAACAAACTGGCACCCAGCAGCACCCCTGGGTCTGACGATAACCTTCAGAATATAATGACCGCTGCTTCTCTTCCGCGTCCCAGAACTCACACAGTTTTTACCTTTAGGCCAACTCCAATCTGGAATTACATGGAGAAGGAGAGTCTGAGAAACGTAGTTCCCAGAATAACCAAGTAGACAATAGAACAATCTGGCACACTGGTATTTTGACTTAACTACCAGACCTCCAACAACTCATTGTGCAGGGACATACAAACACTCAAACTCAACAAGTCCAAAATGAAAGTGTCATCATGTCCCAGATTTTCATTAAATAACAAAAAATAAACAAATAAAAAGCAACCTTTCTGAATATCACTCAATTTCTATTATTTCTACGTGGTCCTGTGTGTCCCACACCCAAGGCGTCTATCAAACCTTCCTCTCTGTCCTGCACCCAAGAGTCTCTGCCTTACATCAAACTTACATCATTGCTCCCCTGCATTAAAGAAATAGTTTTCCCTCTTGCCACCCTGCCTTCAACTCACCCTGCTCCAAACCCTAAATTAAGCCAGAGTGACCTGTCTAAAATGTAAAATTCTAATTATTTTACTTAAAATATTTTAGTGGCTCCTTATCACCTATCATACAGATTTTCTTTCTTGGTGTGATATATAAGATGCCTCATATTCTGATCCTCACCTATTTATTTAGCCTCGTTTCCTGCCCTTGTCCCAAACACACTGTGCTCCCAACTATTCTGAACTACTTGCAGAATGCTGAATATATAATTATTTTAAGCCTGTGTGCCTGCTCCCTCTGCTAAGGATTCACTTCCTCACCTCCATCACCCTGTAAATACAGTCACCTGGCAAACTCCTGCTCATCCTTTCACATGTGGCTCAAATGTGGCCTCCCTTGCAGCATCTTCCATGTTTCCTCACCTCCCCCTGATCTCCACAGTTAGTCCATAACACTCTCCTAACAGTATTTAGCACTTGCCACATTGTATCAGGTCTGCTAATTTACATGCCGGTTTTCTGTGCTAGACTATGAGCCCTTCAGTGTTAAGGACCACATCTCATTCATCTTTGTAGCCCCAGACACTAACACTTCCCTGGCACATGGCAGGGGCTCAATAAACATTTGGTTAGAAATTTAGTTGATGGATTACAAAACCTGACATGTTTAAATATTTTATTCCATATTTATAACTTCTTGCATACAAATTATGATTCCCATAAAATACAGGTTTATATTTATAAAGAACTAATTAATTTGGAAGTAATCCAGTATATGTGGATGGCCAAATATTGAAATTCAGTCTAAATCTTGAAACAGCCCTAAATCATATGACCTCACTGACCAGATTAATAAGATCTCAATTTCTAAATCTCAATTTCACTGGTGCTGTTTAAACAGCCTCTTGACCTGCCATCGGAATATAGAACAACAAAGGAAACATCTGGTTTTTCTTAACTTTGGGGTGACAAATCCATTTGTTAACAGTAGCAATGGGAGAGCCAACAGTACTTGATAACAGCTTTAACATGGGGAGCTTGGGCCAAAACAGATGGCCCAGACACTTCAGGGAAAGCTTTAAAAGATGTCTTTTCTAATTCAGGTTACACACTCCTTGAAAGTTCCTTCAACACAAGCAGAATGTTTGCAGATGATTTTATTAGTTCTGACTGTTCTGTCTAGAGGTTAGCTTGCAATTGCCTTTTGGGGGCAGTTTGGTTGGATTTTGTTTTTCAAAGTAAGTAAAGGCATGAATGTTTATAATAGACCAAAAAACTGCAAGGTTGAAGCAGTTTGCATCACCACTGACTTTCTGAACATGACCTCTGACTGGTCACCATTTGTCTGTGCTCTCATTTTTTTAATTCTTGGTTGGCAAACCAAGGTTAATACAGAGTTAGTGCCTTTCCTTCCACGTACATACACTAATAGTAATTATGCTTAGACTCTGAGGTTGTTAAACAAAAGGTAAAAATCTGGCCAGTGCAAAAGTGTTGGAACCATCTTTGTTATAAATCAGAATACATTAGTTATGTGTAATAGTTACAGTGACTCTAATTAAACCTTTCAAACATTCTATCATTTTTCAATGTCACTAAAACCTAGATATTCCTGCTTAAACTGTTAAATATTGGAGCCTTTTCTAAATCACCAAAGTTACTTTTGGATTCACTAAATATATTATCCTTGAGTCATTAAATCAGTCAGTCATTGGAATAGAAAAAAGAATTTTATCATATTTGAACAAGGCAGTAGTTAATAAGAACCACACACTGGAGTACTTTCTTTCTAATATAATGTCCCCTTATATATAATACAATTAGTAAATTGTTTGCTATATTTGCTCCAAACTTACTGGTTTCAGTAAAATTTTAGTTGATACTTAATTTTTTTAAGTCATTTTCATCAGACTTTGGAACTGTTTTTATAGCTGAAGAAACTGATCCACAAGGGTTAAGCGCCAAAGCCCTCATCAAGTTAATGGTAAAGCCTAGAATTGCAGTAATTACACAAACACACATACACATTTGTAAAGGGCTATTCGTAAAGAAAAGTTGATCAATGAAGGAAACACTTTTTTTAGTGCATTATTTCACAAGATGGGTTAATCCATTTGTATTAGTGCCAAACCATTTAGATTAACAGATGAAATGGATAAGATAGTTGGGAAATAATGCTGTACTACGCTGTATAAAAATGAAAGATTTTTCTCCTGTTTTCTTTCCCAAAATGCTTTTACCAATTTACCACAAGGTAAAAAACAGAAAAGAAGAGGAGAGGAGAGGAGAAGAAAGGTGAGGAGACAAAAAGAGAAAGAAAAAAAAAAATTAATACAGTTTCAGGGAGGAAAGTATTGATAGAAAGAATTATGAAGGCAGACTTCTGGGACTTTCTGCAAGTTTTGGTCTTTATTTCTCATCTTCTGAAAAGACAAGAGACTCTCCAAAGACCCTCTCTTAGGACTCCTGGCTCTCTGTCATCTGGTGCTTCCCTTTCTCTCTCACATTCCCCAGGTCCCCAAAGGAGAGCTCAGGAGTTGTGAAAACAGAGACATTGGAGAGAGGGTATTCCTGTTCCTTTTCACAGTGGGAGGTCTTGGCCCTATGCACCCATAGTCCACCACGTAGGCCATCCAGACTGCCTAGGACCCATGATCCAACCTGTGTAGTGTTTTATAGACCAACAATGCAGGTGGTGTCAGCACCTTTATTCTGCATGGCAACATCCAGTCCCCAAGGGTCAAGAAGAGGGGTGGCCGTGTCTTAGGTTGTGGCTGACTTTGTGGATGGAAAAGAAGGGAAAATTAAAGGAAGCCTTAAGTTATCCTGCCCCACGTTAAGAACTGCATCATTCACCATAGGACCATGGACAGTTTATAATGGCTGCAAGGGGAAGTGCAGAGTTCTAGAAAGAGACAGACTTAGGCCTGTTGTGTGACCCTGGATAAGTTACATGATCTCTCTGAGCTTCATTTCCCTGGACATAAACTGGGAAGGATAACACCCATGCTGGAGTTTTTTGTTATGAGGACCTAAGTAGAACTCAAAGACATGACTGATACATAGAAGACATTTAATAAATGAGAGCGAAGTATGTTATACCTTTGCCTGATTTGGGGAAAGAGGCAATAAGCCAGATGTGAAAATGAACCAAATCACTAACAAAATTGCAGCACCCTGTTGGAGATGGTAATTTATTTTCAATTTCTCTGCCTCCAGTCTCCTAGACCTTCCGATTAAAATCGTTATACTTGTAACTTCAAGAGCCTAGCAGTCTTGTACTTGTCCTCAATATTGAATATGCTTACTTATATTTTTAGATAACTTAACATTGCATGTTTTATTTTTAGAGAGCCCAGCCACAAACAAATGACCAATATAAATCAACATAAAAGCAGTTCATACTGAAAGTGCCCTCTTCTAACCCTTTGTAGCTGGTATATCCATTCTTTAAGGCAAGGTTTCCCAAAATACGTTACCTATTGAACTAATTTTATAGAAAATTGCTACTGAAGATGTTAAGAGGAAAAAAAGCATGTTTGGGGGTTTTTTTTGTTCTGTTGTTGTTTTTCCATGTGAATTTCCAGAATCTTCAATATTCTAACTTGCATGATGTATCTCTAAAAAGGTAAGAGGAGTCCTATATCCCCAAACTGTATTTGCCAACAGAGGTGACCTGAGGAACTATCACCTGAACTCTTCTTGTCATTTTGGAGACACATTTTCCATAAGCACAGTAATAGGGGCATTGGGGCCAGGGAAGGGAGGAGAGCAAAGAGAATCCAAGAATAAATAAGAGAGGGGACACAAATCCTAATGCCTAAGAAAGTGACCTCAAGATCAGAGGTAGGCTGGATGCATTACAAGAGAAGATGGGAGAACAATGGCAAACCACTGGGAAGACAACAGCAAACTGCAGAACATATCCTCTGTCTACACAACTCAAACTTTTAAAAAGCATTCTATGGGCCTGTGCATGTCTGTGGGCCCTGCCTTCCACAGGTTGCCAGCAAGAAGCCGCTGTTCTAAGAAGGTTGCTTTCATTTTTGTTTCAAAAACAGTGCCATGTGAATGAACTTAAAGAGTGCCATCAAAGATCCAAATTGGTATCTGTTGAAGGGAGAGCAGAAAGGATGTGGCATTGTTGAAGGGAGAGCAGAAAGGATGTGGCATGTTTAGAGCAGATTTAGAGCAGCTGTTCCTCTCCCTCTTGACCATGGCTACCATTAGGCCTACCTCAGGGTTAAGAGATGGGATCCTCTTTATAGTTTAGCACTATGTGTTATTCACAAATACATGGAAAATAATAACTCATGCCTTTGAGCACTTATATTTTACCAGACACTATTTCATGCGCTTCACTTACAGCTTCTCATTTCATCCTCACAATAACACTATTATTTTCCCCATTTTACAGATATGGCACAGAGACTTTAAGCCACTGACCTACAGTTACATAGCTAGCAAGCAGCAGAACTGGGATTGAAATCTAGGCTGTCTCGTTCTAAAACCCACACTCTTAACTACTGTGCTAGACTTAGTCTTGGAGATGTCTTGCTTCCCATTTGAGAGGTACATCAGCTTTGAAGGCTGCTGGCCCCAGGTGACAGAAACCCTGCCTAACAGTGTCTGGAATGAGTATTTTTTCCACAAAACAAGAAATCTGGAAGCAGGTGTCTACTGGCATTGGTGCTACAGCTCAGCAGTGTCAGAGCCAACTTCTCTCCTCATGGTCACAAGCTAGCTAGCTCTCTGCCGGATATTATACATAAAATCAAGAAAGCAAGAAGTGGGAAGGAGTGGCACAAGTTTATTACATCCCTTTAATCAGAAAACAGACTTCAGCTTAATCTCACTGCCAGAGTGCCATTACATGGCCATGTTTGACTGCAAAGGAGTCTGGGAAAGCAAGTATTTCTCCTTTCCAGCCCTAAGAGTGGAGGGAAGCAAGGGAATATCTAGTTAGGAACAGGTGCTGGCCTAGCCAGCCAAGAGCGTCAGCCACAAGGGTTTGGTTTCTTTCAGAAAATACCAACAGAACTTCATCATACAGCATGTCACCCATGCCATGGACCCAAGGAAAGTTAAACAGCAACAATTAGAGTTTGCCACAAAACCGAAATGGAATTGTAGAATTCCTATTGCTTTTTTAAAGTATCTGCTTCTATCCAAAACCAAACATGTGAAATTATACTTCTAACCCTTTTCCTGAAAGGGAAACCTATCTAGTAGTGTGTAAAAACTATTTGATTTTCACACACTCAGATACTTTTTAGTTACGTTATTCTTAGTTACATTATTTTTATTAAATGTTTTCTCCTTATTTATGGTTAATAAATCAAAAAGACAATTTTTAATCCAGTTTCAAAACTGAATTGAAATTTGTCAGTAACTAGAAAGTAGGAAACTTCAGGGCTGAAAATACAGAATAGGTTATGTGGATTTATAAGCTATTTTATTTTCCAGTTTGCATTGGCTTTGCTGGGTCTACCACTTTAATTGTAATTTTTTTCTTTTATATTTTTATCTTAGCACACAAACTCAGAAAACCTGTTACAGCAACTACATAATGCAATCTAAAAATCCAGTTAACATATTGCTATGGAAACCAGGAAACAGAAAAAATAGAAACAACACTCTAATTCATTTGGACAGCTATGGCTAGGTGTGTGTGTGTGTGTGTGTGTGTGTGTGTGTGTGTGTGTGTGTGTGTGTGTGTGTGTGTGTGTGTGTGTCTAAATTCATTAGTTTATTCACCTTTTATTTAAAGTTGGTCCTGAACCCAAATATATAACGGATCTGTCCATAAAATAGGACCAGTGCCCTTCAACCAGTAAATTTGCATTTTAATGTGAAGTAGTCCTTGTTAAATTGTGTCAGGTGATATGAGGAAGTCTTCAGTAGGACTGGGTTGTTTATGCAAACTTGCTAGCCTGTAGCCTCTTGGCACAGTGTGAAGAACACCTGGCTGGGATTTGATAGCTGGGTTCTAATCACTCCTCTTTTACTAACCAGTTGTGTGACCCTCTTAGGAACTCTTAGGCACTCAGTTTCCTCATCTAGAAATGGATCCATGCAGGGCTCTAGTATTATGTAACGAGAACTTTCTTTTTCCACAAAACTGGGGACTTATGAGGTAATCACTTTTGAGGGTTGATAGTGCTCTGTGTAGTTCATGGCAGATAAGAAGCTCTCAGGAAAACGGTAACTATCCTAACTATACTTTCTGTTTTTCATTCTGTGGTCATTCCCGAATCCACATAGTAAATGTTGTTTCGCCCCTTGACTCTCACTAACAGCCGCCATTATCTGACCAGCCCTTGAGAGAGTAGGAAAGGAGAGCTAAGTCCTCACAGGAGAGGCTGTTCCTCTGAGCTTGTTACCTGCGTTTTATTTCCTCTTGAAGGTTAATGCCAATTTTTATATTCAGACACGTGAGATATTAAAAGCTACCCTAACGCACATTAATCCACCAAACCCCCAACCTTTTTTAATATCATAAGATTTCAACATTCAAGAATTAAACTTTTGTGCAGTTGTGCTTCCTCACTGCTGTTTGTTATTTAATCAGCCTGTTTCCTGCTATGAACGGGGGAGGGGGGGAGAAAGTTAAAACAGCAAGTTTCCTCAGGGTTAAACTCCTGTGTTGTTTCTCCTTCCAGAAATCTCAGTTATTACAGTCGGGGATAATCGCTGCATAATTAAATCATTGGGACAATTCGTCCATCCACTCCTACCTCCATCCCTGACAATGAATTCCTTGTTTGTGTGGTGGCCAAATCTCCGCGTCCCCGCGTCAGCGCCCGGCTGCTAACCGAGACAAGACGCGGGAGAGGGTCCTCACAGCAGAGCCTCGCGCTTTTCGCGCCGGCAGCGCGCCGGGGGGGGGAGGGGCGCCGTGTGCGCGCCTAGTACTCTCGGTGCGCCAGGGCCGCTGGCTGCACGGGCACCAGGAGGGGGAGACTCGGTCCCGCTTATCTCCCGCTGTGCTAAGTTCAAACTGCCCGAGCTGGTGGGGAGGAGAGTGCGCGCGGCCAGGGCGAGAAAACTTCTACTCCACCTAGAAAGTTTCACCTTGTGGGCGGGGGAGGGGCGGAGGAAACGCGACCCCCGCGGGGCCCGGCGCGGCGCGCGGGCGGCAGGAAGGGCGGGGGCCGATTTCCCCCTCAGGGTGTTGTTGCCAGTCCCCACCTCAGCGGTCCTTGGACCCGTGGACGAGGTGGACGGACAGCGCACGAGACAGACGGACACGTGCAGGGTCGGGTGGACGAGAGCACGAGTCGGGTCTCCTGGCCGTTCCTCCCGGCTGGACGCGCCCGGGCCGCCGCGGGCCGCGCGCGCCGATGCCCGGCTGAGTCACGGCCCGGGCAGCGCGCGGGTGGGAAGGGGCGGAGGGAACGCGGGTGGGAAGGGGCGGAGGGAGCACGGCCGGCGGGAGGACGGGGCGTTCGGCTGGGCCCGGCCACAGGTGACCCGGAGGCTCTCGCCGCCCCCGGCGCCCACAGCGCTTTGTGACCAGATGCGAAGCCCAGCGGAGGGCGCGAGCCAGATGCGGGGCGACAGCTGACTTGCTGAGAAGAGGCAGGGAGGCGCGGAGCGCGCGGGTGGTCCTTACGCGGTTGATCCCTGCCCGGTTGACGTCTCCTCCGCCGGCTCCTGGGCGCCGCAAGGTAAAAACTACAGCCCCTTTCGTATCCTGCACCCCGTCTTTCGCCCCTGCCCTTCTGCTCTTTGTTCCCCTAAGAGACCTGACTGCTGTTCCAGAGGGCAAGACCCGGGAGGTGGGCGAGAGTTTAGGGGCTTCAGAAACTAAAGAGCTGTGGCCCCAGGGGCGAGGTCGAAACTAGAATGGGGCTTTTCGTTTTAGGGGGTTGCTTCTGACAGCCACCTGTGTGACTCAGGAGAGGGGCGCAGGGGTGGGCGATGGTGTATGACTGTTATGGCCCAGCAAGTTTCAAGGCTGTGATCTGACTCAAAAGTGATCCGGTCACCCTGACGGAGGGTGATGTGGCCAGCAAGCTTCGAGCCAGCAGTTTCCTTGTTCCCATCCTTGCTTTATATCTGTATTACGTGGGGCCCCTTCCAAGGGGCAGGTGTTTCTGTGAGGGTCTGAATTCTTAATTTCTGGCAAATACACAGGGCTTGTTGTGACCTATCGTTTTCAATCTTACCTTATCTCTCTGCTGGGGCTCTGTGGAGGACATCTGTCTTATTAGGTGAAATAGATTAGAACCAGAGGTCGGGCAATCTGGCTACGACTGTTACTGACCCAATAATTAAGCACGAACGAAAGAATTTTCACAGACTATCTACAATGCAGAATTTACTCCAAAGTACTGTTTCTCATTTCATACCTTTTATGTTTTAAAAGAGCCATTTACTAATTTGGCAGTTGGAGAGAGTTCCTGTGGCTCATGCCTGAATAGTTCTGCCCAGTGTGTTTTACCTTATCACAGTTTTATGTGTAAAGGAGTCCTGGGGCAGAATGAAATATTGTCAACTCTCTTAGGCAAAATAATCAGGATACTTTAATTGCCAAGTTAAGACGGTTGGTGAATATGAGAGGATTGTAAAAACTGACGTTGGAGAGAATATAGACTATCTGGACCCTCTCCTGAATTTTAAGAACACTGTTCACATTTTGTAGAGTTGGGTGGAGGTTTATTTTGTCATTTCCATCAGGCAGACACATGCACATTGCCATGCAAATGGATTCAGAAAAACATTTTCCTTTACAGCTAAACTATTATAGCTGACTAATGAATTTTTTCTGCATGAAGATGATCTGAAAATGATGTACATCACGTTTCTCTGTGCCTCTAGGACATAAATTGTGCTTTTATGTAAACTGTAAGTGGTGCTTGGATTATTTACAGGTACATAGTTTTTCTTTCTAGCTCCAAGCTTATTGGGCTTTGTTTTAACATGTAAACTTCCATAATGGAACAGAAAGTGAGGTGCTTTGGTTCCAATTGTAGACTGCAAGTCTGTGGTGTATTCAGTGTTCATTCTTTTTGAGTTGCTGAATAATACAAGTAAAATTTACATCACTCATAAGAAATTTTTGTAGTACCAAAAATGTGGCTGATTGCCTATAAAATTTACTGGTGTTTTAAAAATTCTGTTCAGGTTTCAAACTTAACAGTGCATAAACCTATAGTTATTAACCTAAATATATTTTGATTTTAACATAATGGAATTTATGGCATTTAGAAGATGATCTGCTGACTACTGGTTTTTCAAAGATTGCTTTACTCTTAATACATCACAGTAGAGGTTTACATTAGATGTACTTTCCATGACTTCAGAATTAGTGGTTGAGGTTTATCTGAATGATAAAGATGTATAAGATTAACCATAGCCAGTTAGTATGAGAGTTCGTAACTAATATTTTCATGACTTTTAAACCTATGATAAAAGAAAAATGACACTTTTCTAAGCAGCAGAAAAACCCTTATCTTATAAATCCCTTTTAAGACTATGACCCACTATAATCTTGAAATTCTTTAAAATTTGTTCCAAGGAGAATTAGACTAAGAAATACATTTCAAAAATCAATTTCCTTAGCTGTTGGTTAAAAAAGAAAATAAATAGTCCAAAGTAGCATTAGTCTGATTTTCCTTTTGCACGTCTATATGATAGCCTCAAATAAACTTTTTCTCAAATGTGGTCATCTCAAAACAAAGTGAATAATTCAAAAGGGCTAACATTCTCTCAGGACACACACCTTTCTCTAAGTGGCTGCACTAGTGCCTATAGTGACACACCCATGTTGAGTAACAGTTCCCTACAAATTCAGAGCACCTCCCATCTCTCTGCCCCCTTCCCCCTCATCTCTTCCCCTTGGTTTGGTCAGAGCTGCTTCCAAGCTTTCTGTGCCCCCATTTCTTCCCTCTAATTTCATGTTTTCTTCACTGTCATTAGTCTCACCAGAATCATCTACGCTTTCCTTTCCCATCATCCCCAATATTTTTCTTGAGCTGCTATGTTTGTTCATGGGATACTGAATTTCCTAATTGTGCTACCTTAAGGGGAGAAAATATGCAGAAACTCAAGTGCCAGGGAGTTTACCTCACTGGTGTATGTTGAAACTGGTGTCTTTGACTCTGAGCCCTCAGGGCAGAGTTTCTTCATGGGCTTTGCTCAGTGCAAAACAAATAGTCACCTCTTAGTAATAAATGATAGATATACTAACTAATGTCAATTCAGGATCACTTTGATTCCCTGTTCTTAACAGAGTTGCTGCCAGGCCCACATTTGCTTCAGCAAAAATAGCTAAGAACTGTAGGTTAAACATCATATGTGTCTGGTACTAGAGGAACATTTTTAGAAAGGAAGAAGCGAAATATCTGCCTTTGAAGAATTAGATACTCAGATAAATAAATCTCGTGCAAAATGGAATCAATGTCCGTAATTGTTACAAAAGAGTGACAGCCTTGGACACCATCCCACTTGCTATTAAATAATAGAAATTTTTTTTAAATCAAAAGATTGGAACTTAACTCTTAAAATTTTGAAGGTGCTTCTGAGTATATCATCTTTCTGATACTGCAACAACCTTACAGAATAGGCAAGGCTGGTTTCACTATCTTAACCTCCCCATGTTATAGACAGGGAACCTGTGCATGAGCCTAGCCCCCATGCTGTCTCAACAGCACCACAGCCTCTGCCCAGCCATCAAGGAAGTTTAACTCTTTGAAGCATTTTGCACTGAGGCGTACATTGGGATCCTTAGGTTAGTGATAAATGATGACTGTAACATTTCTAGTCTCCGGAGTTTTTCTCACCTTCTGTTTCTCCAGTTCTCTTTTTCTCCCTTTCTCTTTTTGTAGTAAAGCATACCAAGAAAAAGCTCCATTCATATGTGTGGGGCATTCTCCTATTATCAGATTAAGAGCTGTGAGTAATTTTGTAATCTACCCTTCTATCAGAAAGCGCATTCTCAGATATCTCTTCAGCTGTGTTTAACAGTTTAGTATATTCCCCTTGGGATTTGTTTCAATAAAAACATCCAGTAAAATCTGACTACTTTGCTTTTCAAGGGACAAAATGAAGAATGTGTTTTTATAAGCTGTAAAATATAATTGAGAGAAAAATCACTCGTGTGGCATTTGTAACAGGAGGTGTGAGTACAGTGAAATTAAAAAAAAAAAATGAACTGGCTAATTGCATACCCAAGTATACATGTTTCTCCTGTGATTGTATAAATTTGTGCAAGTATACAGGTTACTCCTGTTGTTTTAAATTTCTATGATAAATTATGTAGCTATAGGGCAAATAGAAATTATATAAAAGTTTATGAGCCATATAGATTATATAATGGTCCATAGGATTTGAAATGTATTTATTCTAATATAACAAAGGATTATTAGGAAATCTGGCCCAAGCAATTATGAAAAATGGTCAGAGAATCACAGGTTCTAGTGAAAGCCAGGTTCCTGTACTCTAAGAATGTGACTAAGGATTTAGGCATTCAGGGTAATTTGTTATGCACCTACTAGGCGTGATTCTAGACTCTGGCAATGCAGCAGAGAATAAAACAGACAAAAGTCTCTGGCCTTATGATGCTCTGTTCTATAATGAGGAAGGCAAACAGTAAATAAAAGCACGTAAATAAGATGTATGTGAAGTAATGAGGGCTATCAGGAAGCATAAAGTGGAAAGAGGAGTACGGACTGTCAAGGCTAAGAGGGAATAATGGGCTGGTGACTGAAAAATTCAGTAGTGGGGTCAGAGAAGGCCTTAATTCAAAGGTGGCCTTTGAGCTAGAACCTGAAGGAGATGAAAGAATAAGGCAGAGCTTCTCCTTCGCATTCCTTGGGAGTGTCATTCTCATATTTTATCTCTGGAATTGTGCAATGCACAGCCTGCACAACTGTACGTGGAGTCCCTGGTCTTTTATGGGAAGTACCTGGACAGTGCCTGCCATACTTCATTACAGTCTCTAAGGTGAAGATGAAGGCGAGGCCCACATCCCTTGGTTTGAGGGCAATGAAAGAAAAGAACCATGGAATTTTCTTGCATTTACCTGGTCCCATCCCCACACCCCATCCTTGATCAGGGAAATTGCTCCATTCAGACAATTTTCCTTCTTATTTTCTACACAATGACCCTGACCCAGTGGAATTTGTTGAGACTAATACCCATGGCTTTGTCACAGATCGCTTTCATAGTATAAATCTGGAGACGGCAAAGGAGACAATTGCTGATGGTTTACAGCTTCTGTCTGCTGTGTACTACTTTCTTGCCTTCTCTCTCTCTCCTTCCTTTTCCCTTTCCAGTGTTAAACCACTGTGTTGGATTTTCTTCTTCTTTTCTTTCTTCCCCCTATGCCTTGTCTATATCCTGTATGAAGATTTGCAAACAGGTAACCTAAATGAGTAAAACTAACCAAAAACTGGGACCAAAAACCTGCTCAGAAAAAGTCCTACCTAAGGGGGAGCAGCCACTGCTTGGCATCATCAGAGTTGCCGTGAGGCTCAGTGAGTGGCACGGGCCCATGTGGTGGTGTCTTTCAGCTTTTCAGAAGCTAGAAATCTCTCAATTTTAACATGTTGACTCAGCATCTTTAAAATTGTTTGAGCTAGAGAGACAAAATATTTGCAGGCCAGATTTACAGTCTTGGCCACAACTATACCTGCCAAGTGGTCCCCTGTTTCACCCGCAGGTGCTGTTTAATTCAGCATCAGGCACAGCCCAAAAGCCCCAGGACTGCTTCTGAAAAGTATTTTATCTTGTAGAGTTCTCAGCCTTTTTTCCTCACTGGAAAATTCATCATCTATCGGCACATACTTATTTTCCTAAACCCATCAACCCACATACGTTCTATCAAACTCTGTATATTTCTAAACTATAAGAGTAATGTAGTCATTTCATTCTTAAACTGCAGCAATAATTTCCTGAAATCTAAATTCATCATAACTTTATATGTAGATTTCCTATTTCATTTCCAAGTTCTCATTCAGAATAAACTCTCCGTTTAGAATGCTGGTGCTTTCTCTGTTTTGTTTTGATTTTTAAGAGCTGCCTGGACTTCACCAGTTGTTATTCCTCCACCACTGAAATTCAAAACGTGCACTGTGTTGGTTTTGAGTACCCTTTAAAAGCCATTAGATCAGTGTTGCAGTCTATTTTTCCAAAGGAATAAAAGCTCACAGGTTGTGCACTAACTTGTTTCCTTTAATCCTAAAAACTCGGTGAAATACCCAGGCTAGCGGCCTTCCGGAAAGCCATTGTGTTAGAACGGAAGATCATGTACTGTATTTCTTCCTACTATTTTAAATGCAAATATAATAATATGTCATGAAACAGTGCACATATTAAGATCAGTGGCCTTTTCCTGTTTTCAAATTATCTCTTGTTCTCTGATAGCTGGAAATCTGAACCTAGCACCTAGAATCTCAGGTCCAATTTTAAAGTTGTATGTAAAAAAAAACATAATTGACTTGGAGGAATTAAAATGTACTCCAGTTGTTCGATAAGACCATGGGTTGTTTCTGGTTTTTAATATTTTATTGAAAATATCAAGAAGAGCATTCAGAGCTAGAGACCTTTGAAGTAATGTAGTCTTCACAAATGAGAGAGGTGGAGTAAATTTGTTGAGCAGAAGGCAGGTTGTCTCCTTTGAGGCCTAATCATGTGGGAAAGTAAAACCCAGCCAAGTTTTAGGTCCATAAGACAGCTCAAACTATCTTTAAAAATAGATTTTGGCTTTTTGGGGACTAATGTGTGTTTAGACCAACATTTTACCTCTTAAAATTTAAACCTAGGGGTCTTTTAAAGGAAATTTAATCCATGTGTTTTTGATTCACTAAATCCTAAATCATTACCCATAAACTGTATGTCTCTCTAAGCTCTTTGATGTCTAAGAAATCTTTGAAACCATGTAAGGCCCCTTTTGTTCCAGAAAAATAGGAAGTTGGTTTTTGTTAAGGGTTAGTAAACAGCATCTTCAAAAATCTGAGTTAGGTCTAAAATCCTGCAACCATAACAAAATGGATGTTTGAATGAGTACTAATGCATTTTTCTGATGCAATGTGAAAAATGTAAGTACTTTTAAGGACCTTGCTCACTATTGGTATTCCATTGTAATCCTTATTAACCCCAAGGAAATTATTTTGGAACAACTCCTCTTTCTATTATAATATAAAGTCCAAATGTTTATCATTTTATCCTGGCACACAGTAGGTACTCAGTAAATATTTTGTTAAATGTTAAATGAATGACTTCTTCTTCTGCCCAGAACCTTCCAGCTAATGTCAATCTTTTTATTCAGTATCAGTATCCATCTGTCATGTCTTGGAATGAGATCTATTCTGAGTCAGTGACCTGGTTCAACAAATTTTAAAAATAAGCCATCTAACTAAATATATGACATTTATTGAAATTCATTCTGTACCATGACACAACAGCCTTGCAAACAGTGCTGAAAATAGGAAGGAATTTCTAGACTAATTTGATTAAATATTCAGTTGTTACCATATGCTTTCTAAAAATTGATTTTTTTTTCCCTTTTACTGTTCCTGCCATCCTTCCTCCCACCTTGACATGCTTAATGATTGAAAGCTTTGCACAGAAAAGGGCAGGTCATTTGTATCTATAAGCAAGAGCAGCAAGTTCAAACAGGCTTGGAAAACATAATGATATAATCATAAGTTGCCATAATATAGGAGGGGAGAGAGGTACTCAACAATAATAGTGGTGTTGGGTTTTGCTCCAAATTACATAGATGACACATCTTTGAACTCTATTGTGTGGGGGAAAAAAAAACACCTTCTTACTGTAGTTAGATTTCCTGTTTGTGAGTGTGTATTTTGTGGTAACTAGACTTCCCATATAGACTTGAAACAAATATGTAGCTTTAAGTGCAATTGAAATCCACATGATTAGAGTACTGAAGGCTATGGAGACAGCAACTCCTCTCTAAAAGAAAGAAAGTAGTATTTAGAAGGCATAGAAGGCATGGTCATTGACATTTTCCTTGATATCATGTTGTGAATTTCTAACAACTCATCACATTTTGTCCCCAGAAAACCTTTCCTGATCAAAAGTGTGTTGTTTCTTTATGACACTGAGGTGCCAGAATTTTTCAATTTTTTATATGTTGGTGGGAACAAAAAGGAAAATTGTGCTATTATGGTCTTGAAATGGAGGTTTTCTTAGGTGAATCTGAAAGTTTGCTGCTGAATACATATATTATTATTAAAACTTGTTTTGAAATTTAATTGTAGATAGCACTGTATAAGGAGTAACTTATTTATGTAGTTTTCACATGCTTAATTTCAATTTCAGTGGTTGACCAAACCATCAGTAATAATTATATATCCATGTGTTTGTACACATTTACATTTAGAGAATTTTTAAACTCTAATTAAAAGGTCTCACAACTTGATAAATGAGCAGTCAAATGCCTCTGTACATTTGGAAAATGTACAGAGTATTCCAATGTATTTGTACATTTGGCAAAATGTAATTCATTTTAAGACATTTTTCTGATAACTCTCATGCTACAAATGTAGGAAGTAGATAATGAAGGAGAAGACCTGCAGGTTTTGCCAGGGTAATGGGTCAGCAAGGTTAAAGGAATGGAGAGGTGGGTGGATACGCTTAAGGGTCATGGATTTGGGTGCATTGCAAGTCATGAAGAGAGTGTCCCATTAGGAATCAGGCTGCCACCTTCCAAATAGGAAAAAGGCTGGTCAAAACTGAGTGGGGAATCAAGGGAAAGCTCACAGGAAAATGGTAGGCACATGATAAGCAAAGTCGAAGCCTCCTCCAACTCTGTCACAGGTGGTTTGATTCTGGGAGAAACTAGGCTATCATCTACCCATTTCTAAATCAGCCCTCTTAGTCTATCCTACCCTTAGCTACCAGTAAGAATAGCAGGAATATGTAGCAGAAAAAGAGGGACTTCTATTCTGAGTGTCAGAGGCATGTCCTATGCACTCTTTTAGCTACTCAAAAACACTGTAAATGAAATTCCGTGTTCTCAGAAGGAATCACAGGATTAAAAGAAAAACCCAGGGCTTCCCTGGTGGCGCAGTGGTTGAGAGTCCGCCTGCCGATGCAGGGGACGTGGGTTCGTGCCTCTGTCTGGGAGGATCCCACATGCCGCGGAGCGGCTGGGCACGTGGGCCGTGGCCGCTGGGCTTGCGCGTCCGGAGGCTCCGCAACGGGAGAGGCCACGGCAGTGAGAGGCCCGCGTACCGCAAAAAAAGAAAAACCCAGGTTACAAATGTTTTATACCATTTTCATGACTAAAATTTTCTAGCATATCAGGGCATTATAATCCATTTGTTACTGTTGGGATCAAAAGTTATGGCCCTTAAAACTATATCAATAATTATTTTCCATTGGGATATCATCTGCAGTGTATGTATATTAGCTTTTCTTGGGGATATTATCTTGAGACCATTTCTTTGGGTCTTGATTGTACAGAGTTCATGCTTTAGTGTGCGTAAGAATTGTACTTCTCATGTTCTAAACTTATACAGTAGTCTAAAGAGTTAAGGAAAGCTTATATCAGGGCCTGCCTTCACTTCCTGTCTTTTTGCTACTCTGAGAGTCTTAGGTGAGCAGCTGTCATCTGATTCTGGCCTCACATTCAGGCAGAATCCCTCCAGCTCCTGCTGAAGGGCACACTGTCCAAACTGAGCTCGTGGCCTGACCACTCTCTAGTTAAGATAAAGACAGCAGACAAATAGAATCATTCAGGGCCTGTGTGAAACTTTGGACCTAAAATATTACCCTAGCTGTTTTTTTTTTAACTGAGAGTATAAGTGTACAGTAAAATATTTTAAGTTCTATTGAATTATATAAAGAAGCAATCAAAGCAAAGGTTGTTGACAGAAGAAAGCTTTCTCCTAACAGAAATGAATATGCATTTTGGACTTCTTAAAATTCACTTTCTGTCATGTCAAAATTAAGATACTTCTAAATTTTATTTCAGTCTCACTAACACACATTTGGATTGTTCATTGAAATTTGTACGTCAAGGTCCAATGACTTTAAACATTCTTATAGTCTTCAAATAGCTTACCAAAAAGTTGTTCTTTAAATCACCAGAAAAGTGCAGGTAAATCCCCAGTTTCATTAATGACAATGAAAGGCGACAGCTCTTGAATCTATGTCATAACTTGATTAATTGCTTTCCAAATGTTATTAAAGATTCTAAATGAATAACAAGACTTGTATTTAGGATCAAGGCTCCCTCACAATTCCTAAATGGGTTTTAATTTTCAGACTTAGATAATTATTATATCTGATTCATTTCTTTAACATCTTTAGACTGTTGGTCTTATTGAAAAGAGAACAGAGTATCTGTTTCAATATGTTTTTCTTTAACCTGAAGTTATTCCTTACAGATTTCAATAATAATGGTTTTTAAATAAAAATAATCAAATGCTGGCATTTCCTCTTAATAAACGTTCATAGATCTGATGAATTAATAAACATTACAAAGAATTCACTACAGAGGTTATGATTATGGGACCATTTAATCCCCAAATCTGCCATGCTGACTGTTTAGATACTCAATGAAAATGAGCATTGTGCATTAGGCTAAGTATTATCTCAAGAGAACTTTATTCTTGTTTTGGTCATTGCCCATTTTGGCCAATTCATAGCACCTGCTTCTCTTACCAGCAAATCTGTTTACTTGTCTCTAGTCTCATTTTTACCCTTTCCCACCACAATGATTACAAACTTCCACTATTCCCTCAAGCTCTTGAATCTCATTGGCTCCCCTTCTTCTCAGTGTAGTATCTTCCCTCATAGTTTAGAGAGCAAACAGAAGCCTGAACAGTTTCTATGTCACCCGTTATTACTTCCTTGCTTCTCTGTCAAATGATGAAATGGTCTTTTCAGCCTATGGTTTTGATCCCATTCTTCCCCACATCTTCCAACACCTTGCTCCATCTATCCCACCTTCCCTATCAATCCCTCTCATCTTTAAAATCTCCATCGCCTTTTTTCATTCAGCCCTTACTCAACTTGCTGCTTCTAGAAAAAAACACACATCCTGAGAAGATCCTTAATATACAGTTACCTTAAGTATTCACTCCTATTTCTGCCTTATCCTTTAAATAAAGAATTCTTGAAGATCACTATCTCATTTTTTCTACTATCATTCATTCTTTAACTTATTCAACTCAAGCAGTCTCTTCCCCACTCCCAAGAAAATATCCTCACTCTAATCACTGGAAACCTCATTGCCAAATCTGACAGACACTTCTGTTATCCCACTTGACCCCTCTATGAGATTTGACACTATACATCTTGCTTTTCCTTTCTTGAAATTTCTCAAGCTTCTGAAATACCACTCAAACCTTTCCTTCAGCCTTTAGATATAAAGTTTAGATTCTGGTCTTTAGGGTTCCATCTGAATCCCTCCTTTCTCTTACTGAACATGCCCATGGGTGATCTCATTTACCTCCATGACTTCAAATACACTAATGGACCAATGGTTCACCAATTGCTATCTCTAACTCCCTCTTTTCTCTAAACCACTGTGCCCATGTTGTTAGTCACCTTAAAGACACTGCCACTTGAATGACCAACAGACACTCAGTTATTAACTGAACTATTATTTTTGCCCAAAACTCTTCTCTGCCTGCTTTCCTTACTTTTGTTTATTACACCCAAGGTAGACATTTTTAAGCCATCTTTGATTTCTCAGTCTCCTCAATGGTCAGTATTGATGTTGCATCATTGTCACATAAATTTCTAATCTAGTCCTTTCTTTCTGTTATATCCATACTGCCAGAGTTTTTATTCAGGATCATTCTTTCATGTATTAATTCATTCCATTATCTATTCTTCAACAAATTCTTACCAAGTGCCATGTAATGGCAGTATGCCAGGGACTAAAGATGGAGCTTATAGTCTAGTGGGAAGTATGAATAAGTAAATTACAACACAACATTATAAAGTCTAGATAAGGCGGAGGCAGGTTTGATGTATGAGCACATGGGAGAGTTCCTAAACCCTTCCTAGAGGGCAAGAGAAGCCTTGGAGAAGGCTTCCTAGAAGAAATGTTCCCTAAGATGAGACTTGAAGAGAGAGTAAGAGTTAACCAGGTGAAGGTGAGGGCAGAGGTTTTCCATGAAGAGGGATCTATGTGTTGAAACCCAGAGTGGAAGAACACATGGCTTGCTTCAACAACTCAAAGAAGGACAGGGTGGCTGGAGCCTAGATTTCTAGGGAGGAGATGGCAAGTGGCAAGGCTGGAGAATTAGGTAGAAGCCAAATCATGCATGGCTTTTAAGCTGTGCTAAGGAGTTGAACTGTTTTTTTTTTTGCACTATGCAGGCCTCTCACTGTTGTGGCCTCTCCCGTTGCGGAGCACAGGCTCCGGACGTGCAGGCCCAGCGGCCATGGCTCACGGGCCCAGCCGCTCCGCGGCATGTGGGATCTTCCCGGACCGGGGCACGAACCCGTATCCCCTGCATCGGCAGGCGGACTCTCAACCACTGCGCCACCAGGGAAGCCCGAATTGTTTTTAAACATAAAAATAACATAATCAGATTGTCTTTTTAAAAAGATATCTCTGTTACGTTGGGGAATGGATGATCAGGGACAAGAATGGAGAGGGAAGACCAGGTAGGAAGCTGTTGTAATAATCCAGGTAAGAAGTGATACTGCCCTGGGGATGGATGCAGGTGGACATATTTAAAAGACCTGTAGGTGGGAGTCAAGCATGATGTCTTGGAAATGTGGGAAATGTTCAGCACCAAGATAGGATATGGAATGGGAGAACAAGTTTCATGGGAGTAGACGGAGGTGCCAGATGGTATACCCAACTGCTCCTTCTTGGTCACCCTGCTCTCCCCAGCCTGTTGGCGTCAGTGAGCCCTAGCACGCGGTTCTCCTTTCTTCATTCCCTACGCTCCTTTCCTTGGTGGTTTCATCCAGTCTCATGGCTTTCATACCATTGATATGCAGACAACTTCCTAATTTAAACTCCAGGACTCAAATATCCAACTGCAAAGTAAACATCTCCATTTAGATGTCTAAAAAGTATGTCAAACATGAACAAAACTACTGATCTTCACACATCTCTGCCAAACTTGCTCCACCCTCCAGCTCCTTTGTAACTGGCAGAACCATTCTCCCTGTTACAAAAGCCAAAATCCTTGGCATATTCTTGACTCCTTTTTTTCCTCACACACCTCATCTCCAAATCCATCTGCAAATCCTTTTAGCTGCGTTCAAAATATAACCAGAATTCAGCCACCTCTCATCACTTATTCCTTCCTCTTGGCCTAGGCCACTGCCATCATTTACCTACACTATTAACAGCAGCCTCCCAACTCCCAAACAGCCTCACTTCTCCATTTTAGCCCTATCCCAGCCCCCTGCCACCAGCAATCTCCCACACCCACTCAAGGTGATTCCATTCAAATATAATCAATCCCTTGCTCAACACTCTGCAGTGGCTTCATATTTCACTCCAATAAAGGCCAAGGTCTCACAGTGGCCTACAAGGCCCTGCCTGATCCGATTCTTTGTCTTCTCTGATCTCATCTTCTAATCACCAAGGTCCAGGCTTACTGGCCTCATTGCTGTGCTTCAGACACACCAGGCAGAGCTGTATTTAGATGGCTAAGTCCTCTCTTCCTCCAACTCTTTACTTAAAAGGCAACTTCCCAGTTTTTCTTTTTTTTTTTTAACTACTTTATTGGAGTATAATTGCTTTACAAGGTTGTGTTGGTTTCTGCTTTATAACAAAGTGAATCAGTTTTACATATACATATGTCCCCACGTTTGTTCCCTCTTGCGTCTCCCTCCCTCCCACCCTTCATATCCCACCCCTCTAGGTGGTCACAAAGCACCGAGCTGATCTCCCTGTGCTATGCGGCTGCTTCCCACTAGCTATCTATTTTACATTTGGTACTATATATAAGTCCATGCCACTCTCTCACTTTGTCTCAGCTTACCCTTCCCCTCCCTGTATCCTCAAGTCCATTCTCTAGTAGGTCTGTGTCTTTATGCCCGTCTTGTCCCTAGGTTCTTTATGACCTTTTTTTTTTAGATTCCATATATATGTGTTAGCATACGGTATTTGTTTTTCTCTTTCTGACCTACTTCCCTCTGTATGACAGACTCTAGGTCCACCCACCTCACTATAAATAACTAAATTTCGTTTCTTTTTATGACTAAGTAATATTTCATTGTATATATCTGCCACATCTTCTTTATCCATTCCTCTGTTGATGGACACTTATGTTGCTTCCATGTCCTGGCTATTGTAAATAGAGCTGCAATGAACATTTTGGTACATGACTCTTTTTGAATTATGGTTTTCTCAGGGTATATGCCCAGTAGTGGGATTGCTGGTCGTATGGTAGTTCTATTTTTAGTTTTTTAAGAAACCTCCATACTGTTCTCCATATGGCTGTATCAATTTACATTCCCACCAACAGTGCAAGAGGGTTCCCTTTTCTCCACACCCTCTCCAGCATTTATTGTTTGTAGATTTTTTGATGATGGCCATTCGAACCGGTGTGAGATGATATCTAATTGTAGTTTTGATTTGCATTTCTCTAATGATTAATGCATTCTTTCCTGTGTTTGTTGCCAATCTGTATATCTTTGGAGAAATGTCTATTTAGGTCTTCTGCCCATTTTTGGACTGGGTTGTTTGTTGTTTTGATATTGAGCTGCATGAGCTGCTTGTACATTTTGGAGATTAATCCTTTGTCAGTTGCTTCATTTGGAAATATTTTCTCCCATTCTGAGGGTTGTCTTTTCGTCTTGTTTATGGTTTCCTTTGCTATGTAAAAGCTTTTATATTTCATTAGGTCCCATTTGTTTACTTTTCTTTTTATTTCCATTTCTCTAAGAGGTGGAGCAAAAAGGATCTTGCTGTGATTTATGTCATAGAGTGTTCTGCCTATGTTTTCCTCTAAGAGTTTTATAGTGTCTGCCCTTACATTTAGGTCTCTAATCCATTTTGAGTTTATTTTTGTGTATGGTGTTAGGGAGTGTTCTAATTTCATTCTTTTACATGTAGCTGTCCAGTTTTCCCAGCACCACTTATTGAAGAGGCTGTCTTTTCTCCACTGCATATTCTTGCCTCCTTTGTCAAGGATGAGGTGACCATATGTGCATGGGTTTATCTCTAGGCTTTTTATACTGTTCCCTTGATCTATATTTCTGTTTTTGTGCCAGTACCATACTCTCTTGATTACTGTAGCTTTGTAGTATAGTCAGAAGTCAGGGAGCCTGATTCCTCCAGCTCCGTTTTTCTTTCTCAAGATTGCTTTGGCTATTCGGGATCTTTTGTGTTTCCATACAAATTGTGAAATTTTTTGTTCTAGTTCTGTGAAAAATGCCAGTGGTAGTTTGATAGGGATTGCATTGAATCTATAGATTGCTTTGGGTAGTATAGTCATTTTCACAATGTTGATTCTTCCAATCCAAGAACATGGAATATCTCTCTATCTATTTGTATCATCTTTAATTTCTTTCATCAGTGTCTTATAATTTTCAGCATACAGGTCTCTTGTCTCCTTAGGTATGTTTATTCCTAGATATTTTATTCTTTTTGTTGCAGTGGTAAATGGAAGTGTTTTCTTAATTTCACTTTCAGATTTTTCATCATTAGTGTATAGGAATGCAAGAGATTTCTGTGCATTAATGTTGTATCCTACTACTTTACCAAATGCATTGATTAGCTCTAGTAGTTTTTTGGTAGCATCTTTAGGATTCTCTATGTATAGTATCATGTCATCTGCAAACAGTGACAGCTTTACTTCTTTTCCAATTTGGATTCCTTTTATTTCTTTTTCTTCTCTGATTGCTGTGGCTAAAACTTCCAAAATTATGAGAGAGTGGGCAACGTTGTCTTGTTCCTGATCTTAGTGGAAATGGTTTCAGTTTTTCACCATTGAGGACAACGTTGGCTGTGGGTTTGCCATATATGGCCTTTATTATGTTGAGGAAAGTTCCTTCTATGCCTACTTTCTGCAGGGTTTTTATCATAAATGGATGTTGAATTTTGTCCAAAGCTTTCTCTGCATCTATTGAGATGATCATATGTTTTTTCTCCTTCAGTTTGTTAATATGGTGTATCACACTGATTGATTTGCCTATAATGAAGAATCCTTGCATTCCTGGGATAAACCCCACTTGATCATGGTGTATGATCCTTTTAATGTGCTGTTGGATTCTGTTTGCTAGTATTTTGTTGAGGATTTTTGCATCTATGTTCATCAGTGGTACTGGCCTGTAGTTTTCTTTCTTTGTGACATCTTTATCTGATTTTGGTATCAGGGTGATGGTGGCCTCGTAGAATGAGTTTGGGAGTGTTTCTCCCTCTGCTATATCTTGTAAGAGTTTGAGAACATAGGTGTTAGCTCTTCTCTAAATGTTTGATAGGATTTGGCTGTGAAGCCATCTGGTCCTGGGCTTTTTTGTTTGTTGGAAGAATTTTAATCACAGTTTCAATTTCAGTGCTTTTGATTGGTCTGTTCATATTTTCTATTTCTTCCTGGTTCAGTCTCAGATGGTTGTGCATTTCTAAGAATTTGTCCATTTCTTCCAGATTGTCCATTTTATTGGCGCATAGTTGCTTGTAGTAATCTCTCATGATCCTTTGTATTTCTGCAGTGTCAGTTGTTACTTATCCTTTATCATTTCTAATTCTGTTGATTTGAGTCTTCTCCCTTTTTTTTCTGATGAGTCTGGCTAATGGTTTATCAATTTTGTTTATCTTCTCAAAGAACCAGCTTTTAGTTTTATTGATCTTTGCTATCGTTTTCTTCATTTCTTTCTGACCTGATCTTTATGATTTTTTTCCTTCCGTTAACTGTGGAGTTTTTTTGTTCTGCTTTCTATAATTGCTTTTGGTGTAAGGTTAGGTTGTTTATTTGAGATGTTTCTTGTTTCTTAAGGTAGGATTGTATTGCTATAAACTTCCCTCTTAGAACTGCTTTTGCTGCATCCCATAGTTTTTGGGTCATCTTGTTTTCCTTGTCATTTTTTCTAGGTATTTTTTTATTTCTTCAGTGATCTCTTGGTTATTAAGTAGTGTGTTGTTTAGCCTCCATGTGTTTGTATTTTTTACAGATTCTTTCCTGTAATTGATATCTAGTCTCATAGCGTTGTGGTCGGAAAAGACACTTGATACGATTTCAATTTTCTTAAATTTACCAGGGCTTGATTTGTGACCCAAGATATGATCTATCCTGGAGAATGTTCCATGAGCACTTGAGAAGAATGTGTATTCTGTTGTTTTTGGATGGAATGTGCTATAAATATCAATTAAGTCCATCTTGTTTAATGTATCATTTAAAGCTTGTGTTTCCTTATTTATTTTCATTTTGGATGATCTGTCCATTGGTGAAAGTAGGGTGTTAAGGTCCCCTACTATACTTGTGTTACTGTCGATTTCCCCTTTTATGGCTGTTAGTATTTGCTTGTGTATTGTGGTGCTCCTATGTTGGGTGCATAAATATGTACAATTGTTATATCTTCTTCTTGGATTGATCCCTTGATCATTATGTAATGTCCATCTTTGTCTCTTGTAATAGTCTTTATTTTAAAGTCTGTTTTGTCTAATATGAGAATTGCTACTCCAACTTTCTTTTGATTTCCATTTGCATGGAATATCTTTTTCCATCCCTTCACTTTCAGTCTGTATGTGTCCCTAGGTCTGAAGTGGGTCTTTTGTAGACAGCATATATATGGGTCTTGTTTATGTATCCATTCAGCCAGTCTATGTCTTTTGGTTGGACCATTTAATCCATTTACATTTAAGGTAATTATCGATATGTATATTCTTATTACCATTTTATTAATTGCTTTGGGTTTGTTATTGTAGGTCTTTTCCTTCTCTTGTGTTTTCTGCCTAGACAGGTTCCTTTAGCATTTGTTGTAAAGCTGGTTTGGTGGTGCTGAATTCTCTTAGCTTTTGCTTGTCTGTAAAGGTTTTAATTTCTCCATCAAATCTGAATGAGATCCTTTCTGGGTAGAGTAATCTTGGTTGTAGGTTTTTCTCCTTCATCACTTTAAATATGTACTGCCACTCCCTTCTGGCTTGCAGAATTTCTGCTGAAAGATCAGCTGTTAACCTTATGGGGATTCCCTTGTGTGTTATTTGTTTTTGCCTTGCTGCTTTTAATATTTTTTCTTTGTATTTAATTTTTGATAGTTTGATTAATATGTGTCTTGGCATGTTTCTCCTTGGATGTATCCTGTATGGGACTCTCTGTGCTTCCTGGACTTGATTAACTATTTCCTTTCCCATATTAGGGATGTTTTCAACTATAATCTCTTCAAATATTTTCTTAGTCCCTTTCTTTTTCTCTTTTTCTTCTGGGACCCCTATAATTCGAATGTTGGTGCATTTAATATTGTCCCAAAGGTCTCTGAGACTGTCCTCAATTCTTTTCATTCTTTTTTCTTTATTCTGCTCTGCAGTAGTTATTTCCATTATTTTATCCTCCAGGTCACTTATCCATTCTTCTGCCTCAGTTATTCTGCTATTGATCCCTTCTAGAGAATTTTTAATTTCATTTATTGTGTTGTTCATCACTGTTTGTTTGCTCTTTAGTTCTTCTAGGTCCTTGTTAAACGTTTCTTGTATTTTCTCCATTCTATTTCCAAGATTTTGGATCATCTTTACTATCATTATTCTGAATTCTTTTACAGGTAGACTGCCTAGTTCCTCTTCATTTGTTAGGTCTGGTGGGTTTTTATCTTGCTCCTTCATCTGCTGTGTGTTTCTCTGTCTTTTCATTTTGCTTAACTTACTCTGTTTGGGGTCTCCTTTTCGCAGGCTGCAGGTTCGTAGTTTGCGTTGTTTTTGGTGTCTGTCCCCAGTAGCTAAGCTTGGTTCAGTGGGTTGTGTAGGCTTCCTGGTGGAGGGGACTAGTGCCTGTTTTCTGGTGGATGAGGCTGGATCTTGTCTTTCTGGTGGGCAGGTCCACATCTGCTGGTGTGTTTTGAGGTGTCTGTGGCCTTATGATTTTATACCGCCTCTTTGCTAATGGATGGGGTTGTGTTCCTGTCTTGCTAGTTGTTTGGCATAGGGTGTCCAGCACTGTAGAGTTGTTGAGTGAAGCTGGGTCTTTGTGTTGAGATGGAGATCTCTGGGAGAGCTTTTGCTGTTTGATATTACTTGGAGCTGGGAGGTCTCTTGGGGACCAGTGTCCTGAACTTGGCTCTCCCACCTCAGAGGCACAGCCCTGATGCCTGGCTGGAGCGCCAAGAGCCTGTCATCCACACAGCTCAGAATAAAAGGGAGGAAAAAAAAGAAAGAAAGTAGAATATAAAGTAAAATAAAATAACGTTATTAAAATAAGAAGTAATTATTAAAAAATGTTTTAAGTAATTAAAAAAAAGAACGTGGAGAGCAACCAAACCAACAAAGAAATCCACCAATGATAACAAGTGCTAAAAACTATACTAAAAACAAACAAAAAAAAAAGCGGACAGACAGCACCCTAGGACAAATGTTCAAAGCAAAGCTATACAGACAAAATCACATGCAGAAGCATATACATACTCATAAAAAGAGGAAAAGGGAAAAAATATATAGAGAGAGATATATGTCATTGCTCCCAAAGTCCACCACCTCAATTTGGGATGACTCGTTGTCTATTCAGGTATTCCACAGATGCAGGGTACATCAACTTGTTTGTGGAGATTTAATCCGCTGCTCCTGAGGCTACTGGGAGAAATTTCCCTTTCTCTTCTTTGTTCGCACAGCTCCTGGGGTTCAGCTTTGGATTTGGACCCGCCCTCTGCACGTAGGTCACCCGAGGGTGTCTGTTCTTCCCTCAGACAGGACGGGGTTAAAGGAGCAGCTGATTCGGGGACTCTGGCTCACTCAGAGGGGGAGGGAGGGGTACAGAATGAGGGGCGAGCCTGCGGCGGCAGAGGCCGGCATGACATTGCACCAGCCTGAGGCGTGCCGTGCATTCTCCCAGGGAAGTTGTCCCTGGATCATGGGACCCTGGCAGTGGCGGGCTGCACAGACTCTCGGGAGGGGAGGTGTGATCTGTGCTTGCACACAGGTTTCTTGGTGGCGGCAGCAGCAGCCTTAGTGTCTCATGCCCTTCTCTGGGGTCTGCGCTGATAGCCGCGGCGCGCGCCCTTCTCTGGAGCTCCTTAACGCGGTGCTCTTAATCCCCTCTCCTAGTGCACCAGGAAACAAAGAGGCAAGAAAAAGTCTCTTGCCTCTTCGGCAGGTCCAGACTTTATCCCGGACTCCCTCCCGGCTAGCCGTGGCGCACTAGCCCCCTTCAGGCTGTGTTCATGCAGCCACCCCCAGTCCTCTCCCCGAGATCTGACCTCCGAAGCCCGAGCCTCAGCTCCCAGCCCCCGCCTGCCCCGGCGGGTGAGCAGACAAGCCTCTCGGGCCAGTGAGTGCTGGTCGGCACTGATCCTCTATGCGGGAATCTCTCCGCTTTGCCCTCCGCACTCCTGTTGCTGCGCTCTCCTCCGTGGCTTCGAAGCTTCCTGCCTCTGCCACCCGCAGTCTCTGCCCGCCCTCGAAGGGGCTTCCTAGTGTGTGGAAACCTTTCCTCCTTCCCAGCTCCCTCCCAGAGGTTCAGGTTCCATCCCTATTCTTTTGTCTCTGTTTATTCTTTTTCTTTTGCCCTACCCAGGTACGTGGGGAGTTTCTTGCCTTTTGGGAGGTCTGAGGTCTTCTGCCAGCGTTCAGTTCTGTAGGAGTTGTTCCACATGTAGATGTATTTCTGATGTATTTGTGGGGAGGAAGGTGATCTCCATGTCTTTCTCTTCCACCATCTTGAAGCTCCTCCCCCTTCCCAGTTTTTCAAAGTTACAGACCTCTTCTACCACCTCCCCTCCAGGCACTCTTGATCCCCCAATGCTACTTTTTTTTTTTTTTTTGCCTGTAACACTCATCAACTTCTTTTTTTTCACATTCTGAAACTTCTTTATTTGTTGAGGACAGTTAACAAATAGAATAAATACTTTTCACATGGAGCCCTGCATTTTTTCCAACATTTACTTATCAACTTCTAATATAGTACAGGATTGACTTAATTGTTTTATGTATTTGTTGTCTGGAGCACCTGCTACAGAGTAAGTTCCACAACAGCAGGAATGTTTGTTTTGTTTACTGGTGTACCCCCAAGCACCTTGCACATATTAGCTCCTCAATAAATATTTGTCAAATTTAGTCTTGAATAGCTGTTGAACATACAAAATTGATGCTTGAGAGATGGATTTCTGGACTCTCTGGAGCTAAAGAGATGAGGATGCAGATCTGGGAGTCTTCACTCTATTGTAAGTCTTCATCCTCTAGTGCCTGGAAGATTCAGTGACCTTCCGTTATGTCTTCTGGCCTGTAGCTCCTTTCCCCTCCAGTCCACTCACCACACTGTCACCAAAGTTGTCTAATACATAGTTATAAGTATTCTGGTTTCCGTGTCCTGATTAAAACCTCCCAGGGACTCTCCACTACTGAAAGAGTACAGGCCCCTCAATAGGATGCATAAGACTTTCTGTGATATGCCCCAGCCTAACCTTCTGGCTTCATCCACACCCAGCCCAGCCCACATAGCCTCTGTGCCAGTTACATCTTCCTGACCAGCCCTGCGCATTCTCCCCAAGGTGCCTGCATGTATGGTCTCTCAGTCCAGAGTGTCTATCCCATCTCCACTGTGCCTGAGCAACTCCAGCTTATCCTGCAAGTAATATCTTCACTTTGGGATACTACTTGGCCCTGCCTCTGTCTGCTGTAGTTAACTCTCCTTCCCTGTATTCCTCCAGAGATGTGCACCCATCTGGAGTTCACAACTAGAGGGCAATGTGCCAGGAGGCTGGGACTGCCAACCAGTGGGCAGCACCTATATGGTTAAAAAGTTTTTTAATGCCTTGCTCTCTTTTCTCTCTTTCTCTCTCTCCCTAAAACACACACACACACACACACACACACACACACACACACACACACACACACACACACACACACACACACACACACCCTGGCTTATTTTTCCTTGAATTGATCCATTATATAAATGCAGTCCTGAGCACAGTTGTTTTTAAGTTGTCCTAACCTTTTAGTTTATCAATTTTTCAAGGATCCAGAGTTTTAGATATTGGATTCTGTACTTATTTTTCTGTACTGCTCTGTTTTTATGAGGATAGCTTTGCTTGGCGTTCTTTATTCATTTTAAAGTATTTAAGATTTTTGTAGAAAGTTTTATTTGGTTCTTTTATTCTCTGATTACATATTGATCTCAGCGTCGTGATATGTATGTGCTTTTAATTTTTCTCTCAACACTGTTAGAATTGCATTATGTTTACCCAGGGAATCCACATCTATACAAAATATGGCCAGTTTTGTTATTTCTTCCATTCATACTATTTTCATGATTTCTAAAAGTTTTTTTTCTACTTTGCTTGAAAAGAAAACATCATATACTGACAAAATTCACCTTGAAAAGGGTCCCTAGTTCACTTCACTGCCAGAGAGTCTACTAGTTAACTTTGATTTCGAAGAAAAGTTCTCAGATGTGAGCAAAATAAAATTCAGCCACACCCTAAGAGCTAGGTGCAAATAGTGTTAGAGGAGAATGCCCCCCTTGCTTGACCACTCCATATTTCAGGGTCACAGCCTGCCCTTTGGCATCCTCATGTGTCTCCTCTTTTTCTCTCTTTCCCTGGATGCTGATTTCTCTTTCTTTACGTGACAGCGGCCATGACACGAATGGGGTCCACTAACCACCAGCATTTCTCTGCAGCCATTTGATTTCTGCTTTGGGTAACACCAGAGGAGATTGATCAGTTATATAAACTCAATCCTGAGCACAGTTCTTCCCATTTGAAATTCACCGTGCCTTATGCCGAGGACATTTTCAAACACTGAGGGAGGGAAATGTCAGATTTATTAATGAGTGATGTACCGGCTTCCTCTCTGTGTCTCCCTTTTGTGGTTCACATTCTGACCATTCAGTCAGGTTTATCCTGTTCAAACCCTGTATTTGAATGCAACTGGAAGAGGTTGCTAGGCTTTTTTTCATTTTTATTTTAATTTGTGTAGTTAGAAAAATGTTTCTCAAATGTGATTTGTGGATTCATGTTATTCAGGGTTCCTGGATTAATTGAATAAAATCTGGTAGCACTTCTACACGATCTGAATTATAAAATTACATCTATCCATTAGGCTGAAAAATATTTTTGAATAGTTTTATAGGATTTCAAGAATCTTAGCACTTTCTTAACATTGAAAGTTCAATCTTCACATTTTCAA
This sequence comes from Leucopleurus acutus, assembly GCF_964270905.1. NCBI lineage: Eukaryota > Metazoa > Chordata > Mammalia > Artiodactyla > Delphinidae > Leucopleurus > Leucopleurus acutus. The sequence goes on from NC_139144.1 coordinate 76,061,411, forward strand.
GGGCAGTGAAACATTCTTATCTGACCTACGGCTTATTAATGGGACAAAAGCCTGTCCATCAATCAAGACTGACAGTTCAATGTATTTTCTGAACAGGACTTCTTACAATATGCACAATGATAAAACAAATGTCCATTTATTCTTATTTCCCAGAAGTTGAATACTTTCAGCCATTCTTAAAAGGACAAAGATATTTACTAACAGATTATGACTGTGTGAGGGATAATCTTGAGAATATAATGGAATTCTGTTGTTTTTATCTTTACTGTTACCATATCAGAGTTTGACAATTATCTTGATCATGTTTGACAACTAGAAAATGCATGTTGGCTTTTTCTTGTGCTATGATTCAGTCATTTTCAACTTTTAAAATGTTTATTGGAAGAAGGGATACAATATTAGATAAGAATCTGAATAAGAGCACTATTTAGGTTTCTCTCAAAGAAGCAACATTTGTATAATAATCAAGAGTAAATGTTTAAAGGAGCTGCTAAAACAATATTTATAACACATGAAAATTATTTTTGTACCATGTTTAACTTGTTTTCTCCTATAGTGACCTATATATGAATTTTAATAAGCTTTTTATTATAAATAAAGTATACATATTAATATAGGAATACTTCTTCTGTTTCAGAAATTAATGTCAGTGACAGGTTGCCGTATACACTATAACTTTTCTCTACAAGCACACAAATCTTTTCCTTGATTTTTAGTAGAAAAAAAAAATCTTCCTTTTACATAGTTGTACCTTCACATGATATTTAAAACCACCTGTTAGGAACAGGTTACCCTGATAACCACTTTGAAAACAGCATGTTTTAGACACACAGCATCAAAACAGCAACAACAACGACAAAAAAAAGTATGCAGTTTTGCAACATACATGTGCTACAAAAACCTTAAAAATACTGTTCTATTCCAACAGATAAATAGGTTTGGCCAAAATATTTTCAATCTAAGTTCTGTTAGTAAAAAGGGTGATTATTCCCTTATTTTTCTCCATTTGCTTACAACTCATAATGTCATATAATATACATTCATGGGACATATTTATACTAAAAAAATTACTCATTGTTTATCTGAAATTCAAATTTAACTGAGCATCCTATATATTCATTTCCTAAACCTCAGTGGGGGCATGGGTTTGCTCTTCTTTAAAGAGGTAAAGTAATGGTTCCTTATCTGTTGTTCTTCGTTAGTATGGAAGGCCCTTACCATGTCTTGGAGGACAATTTTTTTTTTAATTTCATTTATTTTTTTTAACATCTTTATTGGAGTATAATTGCTTTACAATGATGTATTAGTTTCTGCTTTATAACAAAGTGAATCAGCTATACATACACATATATCCCCATATCTCTTGGAGGATAATTTAAGAAGGACGTCAGGAACTTGAAACAGCTTTAGAGGAAAACCACAAGAGGGCCAAAGGGTGGGAAAATAAGAAATAACACTATTTAAACTGTAGATGAGAGGGCCAAGGTGATGAAATAGCAAGTATTTGGAGTGGGCTCACATAGTGGACTGTGCCAAGTTCCTCATTTTTGATGAAGGTACGCAGAAACTGGCTAAGACACAACTTAGGAGGGTAAGCATAATAGCTACATTTATTGGATGCCAGTGTATGCTGCATAATTGAATGCCAGTGTCTCATGATTCATCTCTAACACTCCTGGCCAACCCACAGATGTGTACCATTATTATCCCCATGTTTTAGATGAAGAAACTGACACTCAGAGTCAGAAGGTAGGTAAATGGTAAAGCCCAGATTCACATCACATCAGAGTGTGATGACACCAAGGCCCATGCTCTCTCCACTACACCCACCTGTTCTCCAGAAGGCTTATGAGTTATTGGGAACAATGTTGTTAAGCAAACTAGTCTGTAAATATTAGGCATAAGATTAACTCATGGGTATTTTGAATCATTTAAATGTGGTCATATAAATGAGCAGTTGTGTGGGCTGAAAAACCCTGAAGACTTCTTCTGTCCTTTTGACTTACTGTTAGAAATCATTGTCAAGGTAGTGTCTGTCTACATTAGAAGGGATTTTTGACATGTATTGTTTTATCTTTCTAAAGTCAGCTTAGGTTTTCTTTCATTTTTTGTGTTTTTTGCGGTACGCGGGCCTCTCACTGTTGTGGCCTCTCCTGTTGCGGAGCACGGCCTCCGGACGTGCAGGCTCAGAGGCCATGGCTCACGGGCCCAGCCACTCCACAGCATGTGGGATCTTCCCGGACCGGGGCACGAACCCATGTCCCCTGCATCGGCAGGCGGACTCTCAACCACTGCGCCACCAGGGAAGCCCAGCTTAGGTTTTTTGATGATAATAACACTAAGTGTTAAAGCTTTAGGCCTAGGAATCAAATGTTGAACAAGGCATGTTTTAAAATTTGCTTTCTCGACAGCCCAGTAGATCTGTCACTTTTCAATTTAGGTTACATATTTAGATTTTTAGCATTTATCTTGCTGTGTTCAAATCCACAGATTGTATACTTTTTGAGGGTAGAAACTCTCAGTATTTAGACAAGGGCATGGTATGCAATGGGAGCTCACAAATATTTGATTAATATTATGTGATATAATATGACTCTTCATAAGCAGTGAGTGTTTATAAATACAGTATTTTAAATGTCATCAGGAATCTCCTATTGGAATCTTCTCTCCTTAGCTTTGTTTTTATGGGCCTACTTTTCAAATTAATGGAAATAATATAAATGTAGAAAGGGCTAAGAATTTTCCTTAGGATTTCACTCTGGCAAGTCCTCCTGGAGAATTTAGCCATGACTGTTTTTATGACTGCAGTTTCCTTAATACGGGGCCTCGGCCATTTTCCATCATCATAAATCCTTTATACACTTATAAGCAGGATTGAAATGTTTTCTAGTTTTTATATTTTGACTCTTCACTTAGATACATTATTTCTATCTTGAGATTATGTTAAGTAAATATTGTAGAAGAATTTGAAACTATAGAGCAGAAAAAAACTAGTGTAGCACCTCAGAAATTTTAACTAGTAGATATATCTCCAAATGCAAAGTGAAATATTTAAAGAAATTATTCAAGTAAATAAAGAAACTGTCTTTGCCAATTACTTGAATGTTTTCTATAAAGTTGCTTTTATGCACTTGACTTTGTGTTTGAATTCACAAGTTTGTAGAATCTTTGAGTGGACGTTGTTTAGTCAGGACTTTCAGGCACAAGGAATAAAAGAATCACAATGAGGGGCTTCCCTAGTGGAGCAGTGGTTAAGAATCCACCTGCCAATGCAGGGGACACAGGTTCGAGCCCTGGCCCAGGAAGATCCCACATGCTGCAGAGCAGCTAAGCCTGTGCACCACAACTACTGAGCCTGCGCTCTAGACCTCGTGAGCCACAACTACTGAGCCCACGTGCTGCAACTACTGAAGCCCTCAGTCCTAGAGCCCGTGCTCCACAACAAAGAGAAGCCACCGCAATGAGAGGCCCGCGCACCACAACGAAGAGTAGCCCCCCCGCTCGCCGCAACTAGAGAAAGCCCACGTGCAGCAACGAAGACCCAAAGCAGCCAAAAATAAATTAATTAATTTTAAAAATTAATTAATTAAAATCTTTTAAAAAATCACAATGAAACTGCTGATGGAAAAAAGAAAGAGAAAGAAAGGAGGAAAGGAAAAATTTACTGGTTCTCATTAGCTGAAGACATGGTGGATGCAGATGCTTACACAATAGCATTAGTGGCCTGCCTTTCTTCATGTCTGGGATCCCCTGCCTCTTGGGTCACTTTCATGCTCAGGCAGGCTTTCTCCACACATTGACAAAGATGGTCATCAGACAGTACAAGTTAATATCATTCTTAGTGCTAGTGATTTTTGAGGGAGAGAGGTCCCCTCCCAGTATCTATATTAAACCCCAAAAGACCCTGGTTCGCCTTGCTTTAGTCACATGCTCACCCCTGTCCAAGCTCTGGGTCAAAGGAATAGAATTCACTAAAAGGCCAGCCTGGTTTGCAAGCTCACCTTGTGGGGAAGAGATAAGCCAGGTGGTTGACAGCCCCATTAGATAGGGGAGAGTTTTCAAAAGAGTTGCCAGTAGTAGAGCAGGGGCTGGGCAGGTAAATGCAGAAAAAGTTTTCAAAATATTGTGCCTTTAGAACAAAAATCTTTTCCAGGAAATGCAAATAATTTGAAACAGCTCAAATAAGCATCATACTTAAAAAAATTAGAAATACACTTATAAGAACTAGCTTGCATGTTTATCATATTTTAGATAATATTTTATCCTCTTTGAATCTCAGTTTTGTCATGAAAACATGGGAGTTTCCCCTGAAACAGTTTACCTGGAAAACATGGGAGTAATGCTTACCTTCTAAGAAAACGTTCAGATTAGAAGAGGTGATGTAGTTGATAGCATCTTGTAAACTATAAAGTACTACCTATATATATAGTTATAAAATATTATGATTTCTAAGAAAAATCAGTTCCTAAGGAAAGCAGAGTTACCTGTGTCAAAGTTTTGAAAGTCCCTCTCTTTTAAAAAGCTATTCCATGACACCTGTTGTGTTTTTTTCATGAGCCATCAGTACTTGCTTACAACACAGGTATATGCTTTGAGACAGGTTTTTGTTGATGAGGGCAATGATGGTGACAGTAGTAGTGGTGATAGGCACAGGTAGTTACTCAATAACTCTTAGAGAATTAACTGTATTTCTAGATTTCTAGGGCATGAAAAGCCCAATGTAAGCTAGTTAAATGAGAAAACTAGAGGTAGATAGATGGCAGACAGAGTTGAGTATGTGGTCTTACCATTAGGTTAAGCTGGTATTTGTAGCTAATAGAGCAGCCCTCTTTAAAGGAAATACCCCTAAATACCAATAGTTTAATGACCAAGGTGCCACTGAGATAATCACTCCCAGGAAATGTTTTGCCAGTGAGTTTATCTTAACTATCAACTGAAAAGAAATACGGAAATGTTTTATGAGTGATTCAGTTTCACCTGCTACGTGCATGACGTTTTAAGAGAATGAATTAGTCAGTCTGTTTGAATCATCTTTACGTGTTCCTTTTAGTAAGGAACTCAAAGTTGGTTAAATGGCCAGTGCTGTTTCAGAAAGAAAGAAAGAAAAAACAAACAGTAAAAAGACATTTTATATTGAAAGCCTGATCCAAGCACATCACAGGAATAAATGTATCAAGGCAAAAATACATAAAAGATGAAAGTAGTTCTGGAGTCACTCCCAATATAAATATGAAAATTGCTCACACAGCCTGATCTGGCAGATGATATAGATAGAGAAGAGAGAGCAATATATGCCAGTTCAATGGCATTGGAGTAAAACGTAGAAAAACAATCTCAGAGTTGAAAATTATTGGAGTTGGAAAATACTTCTGCGTTCATTGGTTCAACCCAGGGGTATGCTTGTAAGTATTTAACAACCATCCCTCCAGGGGGGAAATAAGCCCTGATTTTTAGTGTTTGCCAACTTCTATGGGGTAAATACTCCCACCAAGGCTGATTTCAAGCAACCAAAATGAGGTCACTGAACACGGGTTGGGAAGAGATGCGTACGCTAAGCCGTCATTAGCTTGTTCCAGGGGCCTCCAGCACACAACTTGTTCAACACTGTAATTTTACAAATAAGAAAGCAGCTAAGGCCAAAGGAGTTGGGTGACTGGCTTTGGGTCATACGACCATTCAGCTGCACTGCCACAACCAAAACTCAGGTTTCCACCCCACTCGCCCGCCATGCTGAGCTTCAGTATTGGGAATGCATTGTGAGGAAAGGACTACGTCTGATTGATTAGTAAACTTGCCTGACTCCCTTAGCCTGGGTAAGTTCCCCTTGAGGGGCTCCCATAGACATTTCCACGTTGAGTTTAAACTGTAGTCTGTTTGTCTGCCTCTTCATCTCACAGTTAGAAAGTGCTTTATTTATTTTCATATCTTCTGCACAGTATCTGGAACACAGTACATGCTCAAAAACTATTTGTTGAGGGCATGAACAAGCAATAATAGAGAATATTTATTGTGCCAAGCACTGCTCCTAGTGGTTTATGTTCATTAACTCATTGAATTCTCAGAGTAACCATCGTAAGTGAGACAGGTACTATAATCACTCCGATATTTCAAATGAGAAAATAGATGCTCAGAAAAATTTACCGAAGGTCACACAGACAGTGAATGGATTCAAACCCTGCAGTCTGTCTCCAGAGCCTGTGCACTTGATCACTCAGCTGTCACTCAGTTAACTGGCAGTGTCATCAGTGTGCATAGCTCAGCAACAGATATTTCCCAAAGTATTCCTCCATTCCTTGTGAGGGACACAAACATTTCCTGGAGAAGATCTAATCTGACCAACACACACCATTGTTAACAGGGAAGGGCCTCAATTAATTGGAATGATTAATAAAACAGGATGTTTAAGTTTTCTCGTTAGCTGAGGGTTAAACAGAACCCATATTTTAATTAAAAATTCTGTTGTTGACAATGGGCCCTAGTCCTATATTTTTGCTTTAATAAAAAAATTTTTTTTAATTAACGTTTTTTTGATTTCTCAACCTGAAAAATGGCGTCACCATTTGCTATCAAGAGAATATGAAGAAAGTATAGGAGACTGGGTTACTAACTCCAGGGTTATTCTGCAGGGTTTTTTCCTTAAACAGAAAAAATTTTTCTCCTTCCCTACTGGTTTCTTATGATTTGCCATCTCATCAAATGAGATAACAGTTTGTACATTTTCTTGGATTCTAGTTGATTGAGGTTTAGTACCATGAAAGACATGTACGAACCTTCAGATAGGAAACTTATTTTTTAAACATAATACCTCAGATTTTTTTTTTTAAGATCGTGTTGAAGGTTCTCTCAAAAAGCCTAGAAGAAAAAAGTCATTCTCACTCCACACTGCATTAATGGGCATCAACTAAGATGCAAATTGGTTGCAATGCTTTTTTTTCTTTTGACAATGAGAGTTTGTTTATTTTCTTCCCGTATTATTTTTCCTAGAGAAAATACAGTGATAAATCATGTACTAGGCTAATGTTCCCAATTTCAGAAGATACACTGATAGCATTTTGAGAAGTGCATTTAATTTTTCTGCATAATGTATTCTAGAAGGTTTAGACACATATTTGTAGTTTGTAGTTTGTATTTGTCTTGTAATAGAACAACTTGTCCCAAATCCTTTTCTTCTACTCCTTGTTATTCCCCCTACCAGTGCCAAAACTTTTCTAATATACTTTAAAATAGTGAGACTTACATTCAAAAACAGCAAGTTTATGCATATATATACATATATATGCACATATGTAACAATCATATAGTTATACATGTTTAAGTGTGTATACACACACACACATGTATACACTATGTAACAAACAAAGTGCTTTCAAGGATAAGATCTCTTTTTGATACTTAAAGCAGTCATGTGAGGCTGTTGGACCCTGGGAATCAGAGGTGAATGAATTGCCTAAAGTCATACAGCTAGAGAGGGAAAGGGCCAGAACCAGAGCTCTGTCTAACTTCTGCTCCAGTGCACTCTCCCTCTTAGCTCAGGAAGCTGCTCCAGTGTTAGTGAAGCATTCAACATCCCGGCCAGATTCCTGTCAGTCAGACATGGGATTGAATCTGGTTCTGTGTGACTTTTGGCAAGTTTGCTCATCTAGAAATGGAGAATAATAATACTTCCTACTTCACAGGATGTTTACAAAGAGTATATCAGAGGGTTTAGCAGAATGCCTGGCACGTGGTAAACACTCAATACAAGTTATTGTTATTTTTATTATTATATGGTTTATACCTTACTGAAGCTCTGCTTTGCCCTCTGGTCCAACTATAATTTTGTAGCCTTTAAAGCCTATATCCTCAATCAGATGTCTTCATTTGGATCCTTAAAATCATTGTGTCCTTGACCTTCTTTCTTGGGTTTCTTCCATATCTCATGAATGTGAAGAGGAAGTCATATACACTGTGTCTTCAGGAAGCCCTCAGAGCTACTATACAATCCTTTCTTTCTTGCTGACCTCAGTTTGCATACCCTGCTGTAGATATTTTAAACCTCCTCCTTTACCCTGAAGTCCCTGGTCACTCCTCTGTAACCATCAATTTCAGCAGATGGTCATATACCCTAATTTATTTTTTCGAACATTGAGATCATATTCCCTGAACTCCTTAAATGTCCCTATATCTTTATGTGACTTCTCATCTTCTCCTGCTGTCTCAGAAAGAGTGACTTCTCTTATTTTTCAGGGCTCTTGGAAATGCCTCTTTTTGATCCCTTGGAATGTTGATTGAACAATTTTTATCTCCCTCATTTGCTCTTTTTGTTTTCCCCGCTTCTCTAGGCCCATCTACTTGCATTTTTCCTGATTGTATCATATGGTCTCTCCTGCCACTATATCTTTGCACAAACTGCTCTTCCACTAGGAATTTCCATTCCTCATCCTCCTTCAAGACTCAGCTCTAGCCTCATTTCCAGTCTGGTTGGCTGCCCTTACTACACATTCCCATAATTTCTGTCAACCCGTTGCTTCCACCAAGTGACTGTGAGCTTCCTGGGAAAGGTACCGTGTTTCTGGGTTCCAAGACCTACCACAGTGCCTGGCCTTTAGTAGATACCCAACAAACGTTAGTAGAAGAAAAAGAGACTTACAAATAAGTGTACGTCTTTCCTGCAACTTAAAGTCCTCTCAACCCTGATATTGCCTTCTGCTTGTCCTTCCTTTGACAAACATTCTACTTCCTCATCACATGTACCCTTGCAATTTAGTGGTCTGATACCACTGTTGAATCTGCTGAACATACTCTTGTAAAGGTCAACAAGGAGCTTTTCTGTGGATTACATCCACCTTCCTGAGACCCTCGCCTGCCTTCTGTGACACAGTGCAATTTTGGCTCTCGTGACGCCTCCCTGAACTAACTTACCTTCTTTGCTTCTTTCACTAGTTTCTCCAATGTGCGTATTCTCCGAGATCTGGTTCATTTGTCTTCTCTTCCTTCACCTTTTCCCTCCATGAACATACTCTTTCTTGGTTTTAACCATCCCCTCTGTGCAGATAACATGCAAAGTTTATTTCTATTCCAACTAGAATCCCAATTGCCCCACTAAGATCAAGTCCTGAAGTTTCATTCTTTCTAATGCACAGATGGCAGATACTTGGCACTTATGCTTATACTTGCCTCTGTCTCATCTAAGATGGATATTACCTCACCCAAGACCAATCGTGCCACTTTCCCAGTAAGAGCAGGCTTCTCCTCAAAATCCTTCTCATTATTCTCCTCTGTTGCTTGGCACATATGCTGTCTGCTTGGAATCTTCATTCTTCACTTCAGATAACCTGCTTGCTGGAAACAGTGTAAAACCTACTAGTCATTCCTGTAGTAGAACGTTTTCACTCATTTCAATAACACATCAAACTCAACATGTTCAAAACCAGCTTATCATATTCCTTGATCTTTAGCCTAACTTCCTCCTACTGACCACCCTAGTTTGTAACTTGTTCCACTTTTTCCCAGATGACGCTGCTTATCTTTACCTTCTCTTTTGTGTTCCACCAGTTTAGGTGTCCAATCTTATTTATTCAAATATGTCTCTCATTCATCCCTTCCTTTCTATTCTTGGGGCCACCATCTTGCTTCTGGCCCTTACTACCTGGTTACGGGCTATAATGCCTGTCATCTGGTCTTCTCATTGCCAGGTTCTCCCTGCTCTAAGCCACTTTTCCTCCAGATCAATCTTCCTAGAGTAAAACCTTGCTCATATGACTCTCCAGCTCAAAACCCTTCAATGACTTTCTATTACCTCTTAAATAATGCCTGTAATTCCTATCAGTTTGGTAGGGTAAAATTATCTTTGATTTTGGAGTCAGTAAATTTGGTTTTAATCTCTGGCTACTACTCTTATCTGTTCTGCGACTTTGAACTTATTGTTTAATTTTTATTCACTCATTTATTCAACATATATTTATTGAACACCTACTCTGTTCTAGGTTCTATATCAAGTCCTTGAGATAGAGTGATGAACCAAACAGACATTGTCTTTGTCTTCTGGACCTGAAATGTATTGGACTTGTCCATATTTCTCATGATCATAGTAATCCTAAGTACAGGCCATGCCTTCCTCTCTTGATGCTTTAAGCATTTGGTTTTTGCTATGCAGGAAATTATAATACCATGTATTATAGTAATTTGCATATATGTATTATCTCTCAACCCCACTGTAAGTTCACTGAAGGGTAAGTGCCATGTCCCATTTCCCATAGTGTAAGCACAGAGCCGTGCACAGTGAATTCTGTTGTGTTTTTGTGGACCTAGAGTTAGTCTTTGGCATAGTTACAATGCCCAGTATGTTTTTAGAGGCTCCCTTTGTCCTGTCAGAATTATGCATTTTTTCAAAAGGGGGAAAGAAGTAATAACTATTTGGTTTCTATTTCTCTAAGGCCTTTATTTTCTAACCCTGCCTATAGCTGTTATAAGTAGAACTCACAATGTTTATAACTTGTGCACCTTAACTTTTTAAAACCTGAATAACAAATCCACTTATGCTTCCTAGTAGAAATACTGTCCGTGTGCATACAATGGAATGTTAAAATAATGTTCTTTTAACTAAATAACTTTTGACTTGGTAACGAACAATATGTTGTTTTTCCCTGAGAAATAATTCTAGGACTTTAGTCCTAAAGATTATATTTTATTTTATACATTTTTAGCTTTCTGTTTTTACATTCCCAGTGATCTTACATTAAGTTAAGCATTTGTCTATCCAAAACAATAGGTCAGTTATAGCCAAATTATAACCATACCTTTCCTCTGCACACAAAATCCTATAAACAGCATGTGATCATATTGCTTCTAGAATTTATGATTGTTTTCCACCAAAAGGAAGCTAAATTTAGCCTAGTAATTCTACATGCTCCCAAGGAAACAATGCCTGCTGTGACTTGTAGAATAAATGAATCTGAACCACAATTCCTTTACTTGACTAACTGAGAAAGTTTAAATATCAACCTAGTCATTAACCACAGATATTAAACCACATTAAACAACCAGCAAAAGGTTAAGAAAGAAGTTTGCTATTTTTCTGACTTCGCTGCTGAATGAGTCTAACCTAGTTGCTGTTACAGAACATTGTTTGCATCTCATAATGGTTCTCTAAAATTACTTGTTCATGGCTTGAGTTCTAAAATTAGACTATGTGGAGTCATGTCCAACTGCACAATGCATCTTTATGTGAAACCAGCTAGAGTTTTTTGTTTTCACTCAATGTAAAAATTCCAGTTAGGAAGATTTGTTTCTAATAGTTTAACTGGTATAGTTCTTTCAGTTTCTTCTTTGTTTCTAATGACAACTAAACTGCTCTTGCCTTGAACATGTTTTGGCAGATAAACTTCTCACCATGAAGGCCCCTGCCGTGCTTGCACCTGGCATCCTTGTGCTTCTGTTTACCTTGGTGCAGAAGAGCAATGGGGAGTGTAAAGAGGCACTAGTAAAGTCCAAGATGAATGTGAACATGCAGTATCAGCTTCCTAACTTCACAGCAGAAACACCCATTCAGAATGTCGTTTCCCACAAGCATCACATTTACCTCGGTGCCATTAACTACCTTTATGTTTTAAATGACAAAGACCTTCAGAAGGTTGCTGAGTACAAGACTGGGCCTGTGCTAGAACACCCAGATTGTTTCCCATGTCAGAATTGCAGCCACAAAGCCAATTTATCAGGTGGTGTTTGGAAAGATAACATCAACATGGCTCTGCTTGTTGACACGTACTATGATGACCAACTCATTAGCTGCGGCAGTGTCCACAGAGGGACCTGCCAGCGACACGTCCTTCCACCTGACAATACTGCTAACATACAGTCGGAGGTTCATTGCATGTACTCTCCACAGGCAGATGAAGAGCCCAGCCAATGTCCTGACTGTGTGGTGAGTGCCCTGGGAACCAAAGTCCTGCTGTCTGAAAAGGATCGATTCATCAACTTCTTCGTGGGCAATACCATAAATTCTTCTTACCTTCCAGATCATTCATTGCATTCGATATCTGTGAGAAGGCTAAAGGAAACGCAAGATGGTTTTAAGTTTTTGACAGACCAATCCTATATTGATGTTCTACCTGAGTTCCGAGATTCCTACCCCATTAAGTATGTCCACGCCTTTGAAAGCAACCATTTTATTTACTTTTTGACGGTCCAACGGGAAACTCTAGATGCTCAGACTTTTCACACAAGAATAATCAGGTTCTGTTCCGTAGACTCTGGTTTGCATTCGTACATGGAAATGCCTCTGGAGTGTATTCTCACAGAAAAGAGAAGAAAGAGATCCACAAGGGAGGAAGTGTTTAATATTCTCCAAGCTGCGTATGTCAGTAAGCCTGGGACCCAGCTCGCTAAGCAAATAGGTGCCAACCTGAATGATGATATTCTCTACGGGGTGTTTGCACAAAGCAAACCAGATTCTGTCGAACCAATGAATCGCTCTGCTGTCTGTGCGTTCCCTGTCAAATATGTCAATGAGTTCTTCAACAAGATCGTCAACAAAAACAATGTGAGATGTCTCCAGCATTTTTATGGCCCCAACCACGACCACTGCTTCAATAGGGTAAGTCATACAGGTTCCCTACTTACAAATTATGAGGTACAAGTCATAATAGGTATCAGTCTAGAAGAGAATATAAAGGGCTTTCTGGTGCTTGGTAAATGGTCTTTATCCAAATATTTGCAAATTCTCTCCAAGAAAATTTAGAAATTGAATCTTCATTTAAAGGTAGAATCATAGCTTGAGAAAAAGTTAATGTGATAACTAAAAGAAAATATAAAATACTTTTACAATTTGGGTTTACAGGTTTGCCAGTATTTTTCAGATTATTAACCTTGTTTCTCATATCAGCTTTAGTAGTTCTGGTCAGATGTACATAAAGTTTAACACAACAGCAATTACTGTAAAACACAATTATTGAGATGCCATGCAGTCTTTACAACATTTAGAATAAGATGCTTAATTTTTAGGTTTTGAAAGCTTTTTTTTTTTTTTAATGAGATCCCATTTGCTCACTGATATATGAGTGAACAGTCTCTATTCTTGGCATTACCTAAAGAAACTTCACTAAAAAAAACAAAAAAACTCTTCTAAAATGTTGATAAATTAAACATTTTTAAATGCACTAATATACCTCTCTGAATAAATTAGAAAACTACAGAGGAAATTTTTGCTCTCAAATCCATACTTTGGATCTTGACTTTAATACATAAACTTTGTGCTTGAATGGGCAGGTGTCTACCAAGTTCTAATTTGTTGCTTTTTACCTGGTTGGCATTTGATATTTATAGATATAAATATTCTTGATTGATGATTGTTTGTACTTACATGAAATGATATTTTCCCTGTGATCGTTAGGGAAATTCTTTATTGCTTCGATTTAGATATAGTAAAGGCTACCAGCTATACCCAGAGGATTTATCCTGCTAGTCCTCAGATCATTTGGTGCTAGAGGAAGAGCATCAAACTGGGAGTCCACTGTGGCCTTGGGCTTTCTTGGTGGGGACCCAGATTTGAACATACAGACCTGGTTATGCCTCCTAACATAATGACCACTAGTGATCATAACTGGTTGAACAAATTCTATAGCTTTTCTAAAGACAATTTGACTTTGAAAATGTACATCTCACTTACTCTAGCAGTTTTCAGTCTAAGTGGTAAAGGTTATAATTGCAAGCAGGAAGAACATTAAACATGTCCTTGATAAAAGAAAGTATATAATTTGCAGATGATAACAAGGGCATAATAATTCAGAAACATTTGTTTCACTTTTGCTGAAATGTCTAGGATACTTCTCCAGATGGAAACTCTTAAGTAATTTATTTATAAAGTTAGAAAAGTGCTTCTGAGAAAATGAATCCATCTTATAGTGAACTAAAGACATAACTTTCTTCTCTCTCAAAAGTCTATGAATATACATAATATACATACATATATATCCCAACTAAGACTTATTTCTCCCTGGATACATTTAATATATGTTGCAAAATCTATAAGAAGCAATGGGATTGCTCATGAGGCTGTCCCTTTTCCTCACTGGAAAAGACAAAGAATGAAAGGAAACAAAGAGACTTTCAGAAACCTGGGAATTAGGACATAAAAGTGTAATATTAATAGCATTTCAGAGAAAACATTTTTCCTGCATCCAATGAATTGCTTCAGAAACAAGTTTAAAACAGAGTCTACTGGGAATTCCTTCAGAGCCTCTAAAGCACACGACTTTGCTATTTAAATCTTGTTCTGTTAAAAATTAAAGAGACTTTACCTTACAAGGGTATACTGATATCTTATCTCATTGTTTTATTTTGTACATTTCAGCCCCCAGATGTAAAAGTATTTATCAATTCTAGAAATTCTCAAAACACAGCTGAACTTTATCCTACCCCTTTGACTTTTTTAGTGTTCCAAAGGGAAAAGAAAGGCAGGGTTACCCAATGAAATTCAGGGCAGGTTTATCACCCAGGAAAAATGCCCAAAATGCACCAACCACACCTGAAACTGTTATCACTCCCATCACAAAAATTCTTGTGGGAAACAAGGTGGAACTGGCCAACGTAGTCTTCTTACAAGGGAAGGCAACTTTTACACTAGCCAAATTCCACAGAGACAGATACCTTCCAATCTCTTCTATTTATTTGCCTGTTTATCTTCTCTGGTTACTAAAGGTCAGAATTCTTCCAAGAATGAAACTACCCACGTTATCAGTTTTCATATACCCGCCACAGAAAGACCTCAGATTGTTCCAATAGTCAGCATACAGTCATTTCCCAGCTTCATCTTAAAATGAAGGCACCTAGAGCTGTTACTCACACAAAAACAAAATGATTTACAAGATCAAAAAAGTTTGGAGGGGCTTCCTTGGTGGTGCAGTGGTTGAGAGTCCGCCTGCCGATGCAGGGGACACGGGTTCGTGCCCTCATCCGGGAAGGTCCCACATGCTGTGGGACAGCTAGGCCCGTGAGCCATGGCCACTGAGCCTGCGCGTCCGGAGCCTGTGCTCCGCAACAGGAGAGGCCACAACAGTGAGAGGCCCGCGTACCACAAAAAAAAAAAAAAAAAGTTTGGAAATACTCTAAGCAATACAACTCCATTTTGTCTTGGCAAAGATATCAGGTGACCCTTCTGACAATTTCTTGGAACTAAGTTTTTATTTTGGCATAACGTTTAGTGAATAGATACATATATTGTAGTTTTGTTATTAAGAAAACTTATCAGTCAGATCTTTATGGAGGGACCATTGTGTGCTCTGTGGACAAAGTTAAGAAAACTGCAACAGTAACCTTCCTAGGACTTAGAGAGCACATTCGCAGCAGCAGGGGTTTTCTGGCCTTCCGTGAGCTTCCACCCTACGCAAAATGTGTCTCTATCACAGGATCAGACAGAGGACCAAGAAAGGGTCTTTTAGATTCTGTGGGTCCAACAGGTGTATCAGACCTGACTTGCTTAGATCACATATTAGATCACATATTATGTTGCTTTTTCCACTCTCACATTTTATGAAAGTATCTGTGCAAACTCTTCATGTACAACTTCTTATATTGATGACATCACTAAAACCATCTTTTGAGTCATCTGATAGTTTCCAAAGCAGATCATCTTCACCTCTTAGTTATTTGTGCTTCAGAACTCATTAATTCCACATATGATGCTGTTTTCGGAAACTTATCCCAAGCCACAGATATCCATTCATGTAATACAGTGTTGATTATTAGTTGTTCTTCTTGATCTTTGCAGTGTAACCATTTTCTACGTTGCTTTTGAAAGTGATTCCTAAAGGGTTTGTTCACGGTGATTTCCAACATTTAGGATTATGAGATTCTACACCCACAAATAATTAAATCTTCAGTCTTAAATATCTTTACCGCCTTTTTGTACCCATTCATCATTTGACCTCTATAAGCATCCTAAATTAATCGTGATTGAAGTTGTTTTAGGCTAATGTATGTTCCCTAAACAGCACATTATTATTAAAAATAGAGTAACTGAAAAAATGCCACATAATCTGGAGACTTTGTAAATCCCCAAATTTGAGCATAAGAAAACCTCACCTTCTACTTGGGGATAAACTATTAAAAATTTATTTTAAGCACATTAACTGAATCTCCAACAGTATCATATAAGGGATTTAGTAACATGACAATTATTCCAGGAAAAAACTAGAATCAGTACACATTAGCCCAGTTTCTTCCAAATAAGAATGAATATTGAATAAGGGCATTTTTTGTCCTCAAATCAACAAAGATCCTGTTCCCTAAATTATATTTACTAAGAGAAGTGGAGTTATACATTTTGGAAAGATTTTTAATCAAAGTTGAAATATAAAAGGGTCCTTGAAATACCTCTCATCTACCCAGGAAATATAGTTACGACATTATACTTTTTCTTGCAATCCCATTACCAAAGTTTTTTTCTACATATAAGCATTTGAAAGAATAGAAATAGACTGGTAGCAAATATTTTTACCAATATCTTGGTCATCTTATGACCAGTGATTGATCAGTTGTAGGGGAAAAGCATGTAATTTGGTGCCAGACCCACCAGGTTGGAACTCATGGTCTCCTGCGTACCAGCTGTGTAACTTCTGCCACGTTACTTAATTCTTAGAGCCTCAATCTCATTCGTAACATGCAGATAACAATACCTACTTCTCAGCCTTTTTGTAAAAATGTGGGATAATAAATATAAAGTACCTGGCCATTAGATGACCAGATGACCATAAATTTATCTCTTTGGGAGGCAGCATAGCCTAATGGAACAAGACTGAAATTAAAGAGATCTGGGTTCAGACTTGTACCCCATGATTTTCTATCTGCCTGACCATGAGGGCATTATTTAAACTCACTGAACCCGTTTTCCTCCATGCAGGACTATGGTGTGGACAAGTACAATAATGTTTAAAAGGCTCTAACTTTGTCCTTGGCACGTAATAGTTAACAGCTATTATTGTATTGTTGTTTGTGTAAAGAAAGTCAAACTCAAATTATTGGATTGTTTCCTGGAAGAGACACATTCTGGTTCTATTGCTCATGAGGGTCTTTTACTTCCCCCACTAACTGTTATGAGGGACCTACCTCCATAATGCTTAATTTGTGTAAGTCCTCCTTAACACTTAATAGTTCCAAAAGAAAAAAAAAAAAAGGGAGATATGGGAGTGGTGGTGGTTTGGAGGGTGAAGAGAAAGTCAGCTAAATCAGAACTGTGCTATATAGTCAAGCTAAAAGGTGTAAGGTGCTCCTTTACCTGACTTTCAATTCTAACTACCTATGGCACTATGAGATACTATGCTAATGTAATTTATCTTATGCATTCAAGAATTTGCAGATAATGCAGTTTTAGAAAAAGTTAATCTCACAGGTTGTTTGTACTAAGCTTCCTTGTTTTTAAACATCATTTATACTCTAATTCAAAGAGTAGCCAACTGCTTCCCAAAATAAAGGAAACTTAAAGTAGTAATTTTCCATCTCCGTTTTAAAGAGTGCCAAAGTTAAAGGGTCACCACTCAGAACCATCAAAGGAAGAAAGTAAAATGATTAGAACAATTTTGAATGAAAACAAAATCAAAACAAGATGCAAACAAGGGATAATAGGAATAGGCATAAAAATAAACATACAGTGATGTTTCTTTATTACTATTATAAAGATGATAGATGAGTAAAATTGGGTTACATTCAAGTTGTAATGGAAGAAAATAATTGCAGCCTTCCATCAGGAAACCACAAGGACCATTATTGATCTGTCATCCTCAGGGCATGTCTCATAATATTTAATAAAATAAACAAAGATTTATAACTCTTTATAGGCCATATATCTATAATCTCCCACACCACACCATTTGAACTGGGAATGTGGAATCAATGTTACAAATAACATCCATGTAATTATACTGGTTTGGCATGTCTTATTTAAACAGTCTAGCACTCTCAAGAGAACGTATTTTGTATTAGGGATGAAAAATGTGAAGTCAGATTTCAGGGTTTTTTACTTCCTGTGCTTCGAAATGAGAGAATGTTATCCTATATGAAAAATGTTGAGGATTCTTCATTCTAAACACCAAATATCTTGGCCATATGCCAAATGTAATAGCTACCAAAGCAAAATCTTTCAAGAAAGAAAATCCTTGAGGTCTAAGGATTCAATATACTTAAAAAAAATTAAGTAGAAAGTCATTAATTTTACACTTGATTCCTTTCCTTCTGTAAACTCTTCTTTATTGTCTCCCAGGCTCAGGGAGTCGCTGCTCCCTAACTTATTTACTTGAATTCTTCATGCTATCCATCCCATGAAAAGTGCCATATTGCATTAGTTTATTAAGAGGAATTTTAAATTATTTTCTTTCCAGAATTTATAACACTTTCTGAGATCACAGGGCACACCCTGGGGGTATTAGAAAACATGTTACAGAGCGAGCCATTAAAGCCGTTTGCTTTTTTCTCGTCCTCCTGCTAACCCTTCTTTAAACCATTTTATAGTTTATTCACAGGTACAGCCCAGGAAAGGATGAAAAAGCAAAGACATGACGTTTTAATAAACTAAGCAAAGAAACACAGTTAATGCTGAAACTGTCGCCAAAAATGTAAATAAGTTTAACGTGTGGATTATATTATCATATATGATAAGACATGCTAATATGTAAATTAATTCATTTTTCTTAATATCCTTTGAAGCAAGTGGTGTGATCTGTGTTTTATTTAAGTAGTTGATTTCTACATGGAGACTCATTTGGTAAAGTTAGTGGAGCAAACAATAAGGAGTTCGGGCAAAAAAATAAATCTTAAAGTGGGTCTTTGAAAAGCTGAAGTGTTAATAAAACTTTGAAGCCACAGCTCTGATACATACTTTCATTGCCATACTACTACATGATTAGAGACTTCTGAAAGCATATGGGATCTTGCTTTTTTTTTTTTTTTTTTTTTTTTTTGCGGTACGTGGGCCTCTCACTGTTGTGGCCTCTCCCGTTGCGGAGCACAGGCTCCGGACGCACAGGCTCAGCAGCCATGGCTCACGGGCCCAGCCGCGCCGCGGCATGTGGGATCTTCCCGGACCGGGGCACGAACCCGTGTCCCCTGCATCGGTAGGCGGACTCTCAACCACTGCACCACCAGGGAAGCCCGGGATCTTGCATTTTGATAAGAATATTAAGCTCCTTGAGTAATAATGGAGTTTTTATTCCAAATAATGTATCAAATTTTGGGTGTTACACCCTTACTTCAGACTTCTATCTCATTGATGGCATCCCGCCCTGCATTATTATCTCCTCACTCTAATAAGAAAAATGAGGAGCTGCCAGAATTTGGATAGAAAATCCACCAGGAATTTCTGCCGTTGCTTATTCATAGATTGGCACAGATACTGAATCAGTGGGCACCCAGCATCCAGGATGACTCAGTGCCCAGATATGTGCTGTAAGTCACATCTCCAGCATCCAGGGAGGACTGTAAAGGGCTCATCTATCAGGGAAATGAAACCGATGGCTCAGCTACTCTTGAAGTCATTAAAACTCTTTTATTATTTTTTTAATATAATAGTGAATGTGGTAAGTGATTCTAGGATCCTGGTTACATTCCAGTCTGATAATTATATATTTTTTCTAACTAAAATGGTCCGGGCAGGTTCATTTGCATATGAATGACTTGCTGAGTAAAGTCCTTGGAAAAGACGTTTCCTGCACTTCACCCTAGACCTAGGCTAAGGTGGGGCAGATGAAGTGTGTCTACCTTCTATACTTCAAAAATATTCTCTAGTTTTTCAACAAGAGGACAGAAAAATATCTTAAAAATGCATGCTAATATAGGGCAAAGGCTTCTTTTAACTATTCCTGATGTTCACTCATAGGGGAAGGTGTTTTATGAACAGTATATAACTATAAAACAAAAAATAACAATTCTGAATTCAGGCTAAAGTCTGACTTCAGTTGTTTGATTTGGGTAAATCACCAAAATGTTCATCAACCGAAGGACATTAAAATGGTGATATTTCCAATGGTGCTGTAAGTAAAAGGCATGAATTAAGGTCAGTTTTGATTTGTGAAGCATTCTTTTCTAGAGCTGATTTTATGAAAATTAAACTTGCTTAGTTGTCTTCTAAAAATCTATGGCTTATTCATGATTTGCTAGAATTTGAATCCATGTACCAGAAAATATAAATCTGTAGCATACTAAATTTTCTGATGACATTTTAAATTTAAAATCTGATTAACACTTGCATCTAGCAACCAGTCTGCTAACTAAACTATAGGTGAAGTGCTACTCAGGAAATGGGAAAAATGCAAAGATTAAATTGGTCTGTTAGCTCTGAGTGAATCAATAGTATTTAGTGCTAATGCACTAAGCAGATTACAAGCACTAATGCAGTAGCAGTCAATAGCAAAAACGAATATCTCTAAAAATTATCTTGACAATAAAACGTGCAATAGTTTCCATTTAATTTAAGCTAATTACATTACATGCTTGTTCTTTCATCTTATTAGTTTAAGCCAAGTGCTAGAATCCTAACCATTTTATTTAGTGCATAAAATGGCCAGAAACTTGTAATCATCATTTTCAGCAAGAGACAGAGGAAAGGATTTATTCAGACAACTAAGATTCAACAAGAAATTCAACAGGAATTTACTGAATGTCTAACCTACTGGTATTACAATGGTGAGTAAGATAGGCCTGGTTCTTGTCTTTATGAAGCAAACCTACTGGGGAGGAGATGACAATCAGTCATACCAGCAAACAAATACATCATAATAATTCATGAAATATAATGCGAGGGAAATAAACATCTGTGAATGCAAATGAGGAGGAAGATCTAAATTTGGTAGTATAGTCACAAAAGGCCACCCTGAGGAGGTGAAAGTTAACTTTTTCATGAAGCTAAAAGTTAACTTACATAAAGCTCAAAAAATCAATTATGGGGCTTCCCTGGTGGCGCAGTGGTTGAGAGTCCGCCTGCCGATGCAGGGGACACGGGTTCATGCCCCGGTCCGGGAAGATCCCACATGCCTCGGAGCGGCTAGGCCCGTGAGCCATGGCCGCTGAGCCTGCGTGTCCAGAGCCTGTGCTCCGCAACGGGAGAGGCCACAGCGTTGAGAGGCCCGCGTACCGCACAAAAAAAAAAAAAAAAGCAGTTATGTCTTCACTACATGGTCAAGTACATAGCCAGTATTTAACAAACTAATTTTTATCTATATCATAAGCTCGAGGTCTTAACTATTTGCTGTGGCATTTAAGCAGCTTTTTAAAGTGGGTTCTGACCGTGAATGCATATTACTTTAAACTTAGAGAAATGTATCACAGGAGGTAAAACTGTGCTGGAGAATTTAACTTTTTTAAACACTTTATCTTTTTTAGAAAAGTTGTCAATGTTTCCGAACTTTGTCTTTTCTTTGATTTCTAAATAGTCACTTTTCGTTAAGTAATTCTTAGTGTGAAGAAGATAATGTGTGAATTCTAGAAGCTAAGGACATAATTTAGGTAGCTCTCACTTTCACTGCCTGTCATAGCCTATCACTTTAATCACCTTCTTTGAAAGCAGAAATTTCTTATATCAATCAAAGTTGTTTCTTTCTTCTCCCCCTCTTCAGTCTTCTGTGGCCAACACTTGGGACCCTACTCATCAGAAAAACCTGTGTTTCTTAGGGATGGAAGGGATTGTCCTGTTACCAGTAAGTCCTATGACCAAAAAAAAAGAGTCATATAATTATGAAAACACACAAAATAAGGTCTTTTGAAACTGTCAAAGTTATAAAAGTTGATAGAATTCAAAGGAATGTGATGCTGAGTCTCATTGTCTTTCAACATCTGTGGACTGTCCTCTACACAACTACATCCATTTTAGACCATTTCCTTCTCATGAGAATCATGTGGCCTAGAGGGCCAAGTGAGAGGCAAGTGCTCCCAGGACTCACGAGGATGTCATGAGCACCTACTGAATGTACAGGGGCATGCGCTCTGGTTAGTACCGCCTTTATGCTGATTTAATGCATCTCTAGCTGCAGACACATTTTGCCTTTCTCTTTTGTTACACTCATGTTTATCTATATATATTTAATCCTGCAAATATCTAAATAGGTTTAAGGTCTTAGGCACTTCGTCATGCTTTTTTGTACCTAAGCATGTGCTTTGCAGATCATAGACATTAGTGTTGATTTTGACAAAAAGTTTTGTCTTCCAAAAAATATGTATATATATTTACACAGTAAACAGAGACCGTCTGATTTGCTGCAGTGTTTGGATAAAAGTCCTTGATAAAATCTGCAAATATATTTTTGTGACTGGATCACAGGAAGCATTGTTTTTGTCATCTCCACAAGCCACAAAGATTTATTTGAAATGCAGGTGCAAAAAATATGTATGAAGAGTAGAAAGAAATTCTCACCTTTTTCTCTGTTCACTTTGTTCACATTTGTTTGGCCCAGAATGAAGTAGAGTTTGCCAAGGGAAAAGATGAGGGAATAGGAGGCATTTAATCTTCAGGGCTTATTCCTGTGCCTAAAGTCAGAGAGGTCACTGGCTTGCCCCTTCCTGAAGGCTGTAATTACAGGCAGAGGACTGTTTATTTTCCAGTAAAGTGACCAGAATCTTGAATATAAGAGATTGTTTATAAGAGTACAGCGTGAGCAGGAGTTATACAAAACCTCAGAAATAATAGGAAGGTGAAATTATTTTTCTTCATAGTTACTAATATGAGAAGGTCCAAGACTCTGGAAATGTTCTACAGTGCAATAACAGAGGCAAATATGAGGTCAAGTTAGGTGATCCTGGAAGTTAGGTGATCCTTAAGGAACTGAATTAAATTAATAAAGAAGACGAATTTATAATAAAATATAATATTCCTGATGATTCACTAAATATAAACTTATTTGTAGCTTCAACATCATGGTAAACAAGAATCAGTCAATATATTAGTAAGAGTAATTGAGAAGTATTTCTAATTTGAAAAACACCAGTTACATTGTGTTTATCTAGAGCTGATGTGGAAAAAAATGGTCAGTGTTTCATACTCTCAACTAAACTCATTCTCATTTCAGAAGAGTCATAGGAAAACTATTGATTCCAAGTAGAATTGGGCAGACAAAGCACAAGATCAGTTCTGTTACTGGTCCAGTAGTAGGGATCCTAGTCAGTGTTTGCAAAATGATGAGTAATATGTAAGTGGTGTTTTAACAATAGTAGGTATTACTTGTAATTAACAGGGAAAGCGGCGGGGGGTGGGGGGATGAATTGGGAGATTGGGATTGACATATATACACTAACATGTATAAAATAGATAACTAATAAGAACCTGTTGTATAAAAAAATAAAATAAAATTCAAAAAATAAAAAAAGAAAACCACTGTGCTTGACCAAGCAGCATCTCAAAAAAAAAAAAAAAAAAGCAAAAAACATTGAAAGGTCAAAGTACAGGGTTTTGACATGTACAAAGAGTACTAAAATATGTGCCTGCTTTAAAAAATGATACAGCAGGGCTTCCCTGGTGGCGCAGTGGTTGAGAGTCCGCCTGCCGATGCAGGAGACAGGTTCGTGCCCCGGTCTGGGAAGATCCCACATGCCGCAGAGCAGCTGGGCCCGTGAGCGATGGACGTTGAGCCTGCGCGTCCGGAGCCTGTGCTCCGCAACGGGAAAGGCCACAACAGTGAGGGGCCCACGTACCACAAAAAAAAAAAAAAAAAAATGATAGAGCAAATTTTGACGATTATGGTATTTTCTATCTAGATACTTTTTTAGAATCAAATGCTTATGAAAACATAAGCAGCAATTTCAGACTTTTAGGCAAACAGTACTTTTTATGATCCTGGGTATGTGATATGATGGTGCAATAATTGCCCCCATGCCTCCTCTCCTATCTCCTTTTGTTTTTAGTGGATTCTGCACAGGAAAACATATTCACCTCAGTGTTGAAAATTTGAAGTTCACCTTTTGTGCACAGTTATAGATCGTAGAAAAGTATGCACCAGGACTTTACCACACCTAACAAAAAGTTCTTTATTTTAAAAAAGAAAATCCAAATTATTACAGGATCTAGGGTAACCATGGTGTAAACTATATGATATTGAGTATCTTTTGACACTGGTGATAAGATAACAATCCAATTGAATGAAGACCAACTCATGAAAAAAGGATTATTAAAGATTTGAAAAGTAAACACCTAAATTTTCATAAGTAAGTATTAATTTAGTATTTGTGTGAGCTTTAGCTATTAAAGCTTTCCCTGCAGTCTCTGGGCTCTCAGAACCAGCTGTTATGCTCCCAATGCATTATTTAACACTCTGTAGTCTGGGTATTCAAGAACTAGTTAAGAAACAGTCAAATTTTCTATTTTCTCTGCCAGTATATAATAAAGTCTCTGTTCCAGTGAATGGCTGGACAATTATTTTAATAAAAATGTTGACATAGCTTCATTTTACATTTTTTCCTACTAGCAAGGCTTTCTAAATTCCAGGTAAATCACAAGTCAAACTGAACTATTGTTTGTTTTGTTTGTTTAATGCTCTGTTTCCTTCTAACCTTATCCTTGTCTATCAACGTCAACTCAGTTCCCCAGTGGCTCAGGAAACTCTCAATTGGGATTAAGTAATAGTTTTCACAACCTCTCCCATTCATTAACCCATGTGGACATTCTCAGTCTGTGCACTAGCCTTATTTAAGACCTTCTTAAGTACCATAACCAGCTGCTGGTCTTTGGGTGCACCTAACAACACCTATTTAATCCAGAAATAATATTTCCAAAGAAATCATTTTACCTATCTCAACATTCTTCATTAACACAACCTAATTAAGTCTGCTTCTTCTATGACTTCTCCAGAAGAAAACCTGATCTCATTCATAGTAAATACGAACTTTAAAAATCTTTACTTCTTCTCGCCTTCTGCATATACACAAAGCAGAAAACAGAAAATTGTATATTATCATCCCTTACAGGTTTTTTGTTTTATTAGTGTGTTGAAAACAATACCAATAAGATAAAGCTAGATCTCCCTGACTCCATCCTCGTCCCCAAGCAATCTATTTGTTTCCAGACTGCTGCTGGAGTAATATTTCTTGAAAGCCAACCCGTGTATGTTACTGCATCCCTTAAAATAATTTGAGGGTTCCCCAATGGTTTGAGTAAAATCCACACCCTCTAGTATGATATTCAAAGGGTTTCTTAGTTTGGCCCTGGCTATTGCCTGGTGCTCCCCACACTCAGTGGTGTTCTGGCAAATGTTTAACTCTGGGGTCAGGGGAAGTAGAAGCCCCTGATTTGTAATGTTTACCGGTTTAGATGGTGTAAATATCCCCCCAAGCCAATTTCAAGCAAAGAAGGTAAAGTCACTGAATAAGAGTTAAGAAGAAATGTTCACAGTTGGCTCTGTAAGGTGGTACAAGATGGATCAAGCATACCACTGCCACCCTACCCTACTCTCAACTTTCTTTTTTTGTCTCATTCTTACTCTTTCTTTTTTTTCTTTTTTCTACTCTCTTAGCAAATTTCAATTTTACAATACAGTGTTATCAACTATAGTTACCATGTTATATATTAGATCCTCAGACCTTATTTATCTTTTAATTGAAAGTTTGTAGCGATGAATGGATAAAGAAGATGTGGCACCTATATACAATGGAATATTACTCAGCCATGAAAAGAAACAAAATTGAGTTATTTGTAGTGAGATGGATGGTCCTAGAGTCTGTCATACAGAGTGAAATAAGTCAGAAAGAGAAAAACAAATACCGTATGTTAACACATATATATGGAAACCAAAAAAAAAAAAAAATGGTACTGATGAACCTAGTTGCAGAGCAGGAATAAAGACGTAGACATAGAGAATGGACTTGAGGACACGGGGTGGGAGGGGGAAGCTGGGGCGAAGTGAGAGTAGCATCGACATATATACACTACCAGATGTAAAACAGATAGCTAGTGGGAAGCAACAGCATAGCACAGGGAGATCAGCTCGGTGCTTTGTGATGACCTAGAGGGGTGGGATAGGGAGGGTGGGAGGGAGGCTCAAGAGGGAGGGAATATGGGGACATATGTATGCATATGGCTGATTCACTTTGTTGTACAACAGAAACTAACACAGTATTGTGAAGCAATTGTACTCCGATAAAGATCTATTTAAAAAAAAAAGTTTGTACCCTTTTACCAGTCTTTCCCTATTCCCCCACCACCCCAGCCCCTGGCAACCACTTTTCTACTCTCTGTTTCTATGAATCCAACTTTTTTTTTTTTATTCCACGTATAAGTAATATCACACAGCATTTGTTTTTCTTTGACTTATTCCACTTAGCATAGTACCCTCCAGGTTCATCCACATTGTCACAAATGACAGGATTTCCTTCTTTTGTTAAGACTGAATAATATTCCATTGTATATATATGCATATATACCGCATCTTCTTGATCTATTCATCCTTTGATGGACATTTAGGTTTTTTCCGTGTCTTGGCTTTTGTGAATAGTTATGCAATGAACACGGAAGTACAAGTATCTCTTACAGATAATGGTATTGTTTCCTTTGGATAGATACTCAGAAGTGGGATTGCTGGCTCATACGGTAGTTCTGTTTTTAATTTCTTGAGGAACCTTCATAGTGTTTACTGGCAGTACCAGTTTCCATTCCCACCAAAGGTGTACAAGGGTTCCCTTTTCTTCACATTCTAACAAGTATTTGCTATCTCTTGTCTTTTTGATAATAGCCATCCTAATGTGTATGAGGTGATATCTCATTGTGGTTTTAATTTGCATTTCCCTGATGATTAATTTTTCATGTTCCTGTTGGCCATTTGTGTCTTTTTTTGAAAAATGTCTATTCAGGTTCCTTACCCATCTTTTAATTGTGTTTTGTTTTGCTCTTGAGTTGTATGAGCTCCTTGTATATTTTGGACATTAACCCCTTATTGGATATGTGTCAACCTATCATACTTGCAGTTCCCAGAATCCATCAGTCTCTCTCACAGCCCTGCCTTAACACATATTATTTCACCTACCTCAAATTCCCTTTAACACTCATTTTGTCAGGTTAACATTTTCTCCCTATTTTTTTGCAACCCATTAAGGCATTTCCTTCCCCAGAAACTCCTCTCTAGCTTTCCCCTAACTCCTCATTCTGGATAAGCTGCCTTTCCTGTGTACTCCAGTTAGCACCCTTTGTTTATTTCTATCATATTCTTTACCATACTTCATAGTATTGATAATATGTTCACTGGTCCTTCATTTGCCCCTTGAAGATGTGGCCTATAGCTTTTATCTCCATACCTCTGGTACCTAACAAAATAGCTTGAACAAAATATATATTTATCAAAAGAGCAATCAGTTATGACAAATCCTCATATTTCAAATAATATAATAAAATGCTGATTAGCAAAAATAATCTTAGATAAAACAGTTTTTCTTTCTCTCCCCCAGATCCCTGAAAACTAATTTATAGAATTGGGGACTTTCCAAGAGTTATAGAGCACTGAAGAAATTCTGGAAAGTTCTATTCACCATAACCTATGCCCCCTTCCTTACACACACACACGCACACACACACACACACACACGTTCATACTTACACGCACTCTCCTCCATCCACCAGTTTGGGAGGAAGATGAATCAAAGAACAAAAAGGAGAAAAATGAAAGGAGAAGAAAAGATGAAGATAAGGACAGTGAATAGACACAAATTCCAGAGCTTCGTACTTAGTCAAAATTGGGAAAACACAATTAAAGCCATTAAAAAGAGAAAGACAGAGTAACCTCTGTGCTCCTTAAGGCTTTCTCAAGCCTTTCAACAGAGCTTCCCCTTTGAGTGGGTGACACGGTCTGTAAGAGGGACTTAGGCAATGCCTTCTGGTGGTCATTGCTCAAGCAGTGGTGCCAGTAGAAGCTCCCTCCTATGAAGTTTGCTTTTGGAATCCATAGATTTTCACTACTGACCACCAGTCTATGAGTTCAAGTAGAAATGTATGGGCTAAGGAAAAGAAGTTGAGCCTGAACGTCTTTTTCAATACCACCCTTACTGTGGCCACAGAATTAGCCTCCACAGTGGCACCACTTCATGGGCACTAAGTACATGCTTGGTACAGAGAGAAACTTTCTTGAGCTTGGACTTGATGTAGCTGCAGTAAAATTAGAAGAGAGTTTGGTAAGGGCCTCAGGGACCTTGGCCAGTGAGAAGGGTGGCCCACGGATTGAGGTTCCTGATAAACAGTTCTGGGCAAGAACAAGTGGAGAAGAGGAGTGAAGAGTCTCACTGCACAATGATAAGATGGAAAGAAGGGATAAGAGGTGATGACAGCGATGGCAGGCTAGAATACAGTCATGGGTTTAAACAACATATTGGGGCACAATTGAAGGACTTTGGTTTCATCCATCTTTCACCTCTCCTGGCCTTCCACTAAGACATTCATCAGCCTGTTTCTGCTGAGTGTGACACTGTTAGACACACAAATAGACCATGGCTCTTACACTCTACAGGAGGAACTGCTTCTGTTTTATTGATTAGTGCAGGGTACCTGGTGTTCTGTCTTTTGAGTTATCTCTTACATTTCTATGAGTAAGTACATTAAATTTTTTCTGTTAACTGAATAAAGAAAAGCAGAAAACCTCTGTACACTCAGCATTAAAATCTGCCTCACTGAGAACAACTTTCTCTATGAATCACTCTGTCACTCCTGATTGTGATTGAAGGGCAATGTGAAGGCTGCTAACCAAAACCACATGGACTTGGTCTGTTTTAGATCTGATTCACCTTAGGAAATGATGATAAAGAAGCAAACGTTTTAACATTCGGAATTCCAAAGCCCCTATCATTGTAGAATTCTGAGAATTTGAATTCTAAGGATATCTCATGACGAGAATGGATATATATATTTCACTTATTTATACATGCATTTGTACACATGTGTATGTAAGTCCATACACACATACACATAAAATATATTCTGCTCCAAGTTTTTCTCTCTTCCTGTGTATCAAGACCAGGCTCAACTTTAGCCTCTGCCATGAGCCTTCCCCAGCTGTCTAAGCCCACGCTGATCTCATCCTTATCTACTCTTATAGCCTATACTACCTGTGTTTTCAGAACTTATCTATCAACAGTGTTCTTTTTACTGTACTTTGCATTATTAGCTATTTCATGTGTCTACCTCTTGTCTTCCTATGTGCACAGTGCCTTCAAGGGATATTGAGGGAACAGGCTGGACTATAGGTAGAAGCATTTGCTAGGGTTGGCAAATTATGACCTATTTTTGTACACCCAGCAAGTTAAGAATGGTTTTTACTTTTTTTTTTTTTTTTTTGCGGTACGCAGGCCTCTCGCTGCTGTGGCCTCTCCTGCTGCGGAGCACAGGCTCCGGACGCGCAGGCTCAGCGGCCATGGCTCACGGGCCCAGCCGCTCTGCGGCATGTGGGATCCTCCCGGACCGAGGCACGAATCCGCGTCCCCTGCATCGGCAGGCGGACTCTCAACCACTGCGCCACCAGGGAAGCCCCTACATTTTTAAAAGGTTTAAAAAACACACACACAGACTAAACTAAAATATGCTACAGGGACCCAATGGCACTCAAAAGCTAGGAGTTTTGCTCCCTAACCGTTTACAAAAAAAGGGTGCCAATCCCTGCTTTAGAGAATAATGAAAAATAATAGTGGACAGATAACAAGTCTGACCTTACTATCTATAAATAATTCTATTAAATGGGTGTGAGTGTTTCCATTTTAGATTATTTTCTTAATCTAAATAATAAGAATTTTGGACTTTGTCCTTCTAGGTATTATGAAGACCCATTAGACCAACCAACAAAAAATAATAATAACAATAACTATTTAAGTTATTAAGCACAAGGGTGTAGACTTAGGCCTTTTCTGTTTGCTTCTGTATTCTTCCAGTTATCCAGAACAGTACTGTGGTATGGCATTGTATTACTTTCCTAGAGCTGCCACAACAAATGACCACAAACTTGGTGGCTTAAAACAACAGAAATTTCTTCTCACGTAGTCCTGGAGGCCAAAAGTCCAAAATCAAGATGTCCGTCAAGGTCGTGCTCCCTCTAAAAGTTCTAGGGAAGAATCCTTCCTTGCCTCTTACAGTTCTGGTGGTTCGAGGCATTCCTTAGGTTGTAGCAGCATAACTGCAATCTCTGCCTTCATCTTCACGTGGCCATCTTCCCTGTGTATTTCTCTGTGTCCTCTCCTTTTCTTGGGAAGACACCAGACATTGGACTTAGGGCTCACACTAAATCCAGGACAATTTCATCTCAAGATTCTTAACTAATTACTTGGAAAGATCCTCTTTCCAAATAAGGTCACATTTTGAGGTTCCAGGTGGATATATGACTTTGCGGGGGAACTCTATTCACCCTACTACAGGCTTAGTAAATATTTTCGAATGACTAAATGAGGGAAGGAAGTGACCATTTAATATACTGCTGGCACTGGATTCATTTCATTTGAACCTGGAAACAATTCTATTAGGTGTGTGTTTTTCTGTTTTACAAGTGAAGAACTGAGGCTTGGAGATCTAAGTATCCACTCTAAGTTCACACAGACAATAAGGGCAGGGTCATCCCTGAACGCATGCTCTTCTCCACTAGGCTTGTGAGATTACCAATGGACATGACTAAGAAGTGGACTTGAGGAAGGAGATTATGGAATCAAGGAAATCAGACTGTCGGAGGCTAAGTATGAGATTTCCTTTAATTCAGTAGAAAAATTTTTGAGTTGGTAAGTGGATATAAACAATAAAGGAAAAGAAGAAGAGTTAAAGATGGCTGAGACCTGAGGCTTAGGGAGAGGGTGGCTATTGATGCCATATAGAAATAGGAAGCAAGATGCTGGACAGCAGAAACTGACACAGCAGTGTAAAGCAACTATACTCCCATAAAAAAAAAAAAAAAAAGAAGCTAGAAAGGGAGTCAGTTTGGAAAGAAAAACGATGAGTTTCAATGGTACATTCAAACTTGGCCTGAAGGCAATTGCAGAGACTGGGCTGGTCCTCAGAACAGAGAATGCGCTTGGGTGTGTGAAGTTAGGTCATCACGAGGCAGCATACATCACCTCGTGAATCACCAGTGTTGAGCCAGCAGCTGGCTAGCCAGATGCCTGGTTATGCTACGTTCATGACTGTCTGAGGCTCTACACACAGCCCAAGAGGATGCCCTTTTTTCCTTCCTAGAGACAATCAACCTTTCTTTAACTGATCCCCCGTTTTGCTCCTCTGCTAGAACTCCAACTGAGGTTTCAGGTTGTTGAAGCCATGAGGCGAGATCACTTCATCAAGGGGAATTCATGGCAGCAAAAATACTGAGGAAGCATCTTTCTTTTAAATCATGACTAAGGCCAACATCAGGCATCCTCTTCATAGCACAAAACAATGTAGTCACATTCTTAGGGTTTGACCATAGCATCCTAATAGTCTGGCCTTGCATTAAAGACCCCAAAGGGAAGGGCCTGCTCTGCCAGAGAGATTCTGCATTTTACAAAGAATCCAGGCTTCAGTGTTAATATCTTAGACATCTGAGTACAGACTGAGAGAAGTTGAACGAAGCATAAGCAGACCCCTAAGTTCAAAGCTTTGTGTCTCTGCCTGCGGTCAGTTCCACACCACCTGCCTCCAAGTCCCATATAACAAAGAGAAGAGAGCACATGAATGAAATTTAGGGAAATAAGCAAAGTGGAGTTCCTGAAATTAAAGCAGTTGAGGTTTTAGCCAACTATATATCAAGCCTTAGGCAAAGAGGGACTTTCTATTTTGAAATATGTATCCCCCTGAAAACCATTATTACATGTCCAAAGAATTTGTGCAAAGTATAATTATGAATAAAGGTAATATTAAATTGCTTCTGTTAACTTAGTCATGGGCAAGTAGGGAAGAGAGCTGGTATGAGTGAACTGTCAAAGATCTCACAAGATAGTACATTTTAAAAAGTCTATCTGCAAGACTGGTTTAAATTATCTGTAGATGAGCTAAATTTGTCCTATAGATCAATTAGAAGAATCACTATTTTAAATATATCACATCCTTAATTATACTGAATTAAATGTAATTGCATATTCACTGCATGCATCATAATTTTAATTCGGGGAAACATTTTGAATCAAATACATTGAGGTATATAGCACTTCAGTTTTCTTTTCATTAAAAAAAAAAGTATACATCTGAGTCAGGTTAAAAAAATATGTCCAGTGCTCGGGAAAAGGTGAAGAAAAACTAAACTATTGTTTCAAGGCTTATGAATTGTAGAGTAATTCCTATTATTTAGCCCTATGACAGTATATAAGCTTTTAGGTTAAGGAAGCAAGTCTTTAACAAGTTTAAAGAAAAACAGAACAGAATGTTTACCATTGGTTCTCAGAGTTGATGTCACATAATTATTTTAGAAGAGGATAAACCTTGCAAAGCTAAATGCTTTTCAAAACTTCTTATAGAATAGGCAGATGTATCCGGAATCTGTGTTTTGAAGCAGCCTCTGGTGGCTGGGGGACAGTGATCATTCATGGCATCTTAAACATCGTGAGCAATCATTTGTTCCAACAGTGGGCTGGTGGCAGTCTGGTGATTCCAAGCCCAGGGGGACTTTGGAAAGTCACCCATGGAGCCACAGCGTGGTAGAGCTGGAAGAGAACTTTGAAATCAGTTCTCTCAACCTCTCCCTTTACAGACAAGAAGTAGGTAGCCTAATGTAGTAGTGAAGACCCTAGGGCCAGATGACCTAGGTCATCAACTCAGCAGTCTTGTCCTGCCACTGCTGGTCGTGTGACCTTTCAGTGCCTCAGTTTCCTCCTAGGATTGTTAAGAGGATTCAGTGAGTGAATATTTGGAAAGTGCTTAGAACCATGTCTGACACATTGTACACACTATGAACAAATGTTCGTTAAATAAGTAAAGTAAAACTCAGACCCAGAGAGATCACGTGATTTGCCTGAGTTCATGGGACTCATCAAATCCTAGCTGGGGTAGAACCAGTCCTATCGAGTAGGCATGCTAGTTTTTCTTCCCTCCCTGGTCCTTAGACTATCCCTAGAGTGTGCGTTTGCCTCAGAAATACTTTAGGAGCCTGTAAGTAAGTAGCACGATGCAGTATAAGGAAGACACGGTTTGAAATCAACACCTTGGATTCAAGCTCTGATAGTTACTGACAACTCTCTGAACCTCAATTTCCTCACCTGTAGAAATATGATAATCATAACAAACCCAACTCACAGACTTGTTGAGAGGATCAGATGAGATAATGTACTTTGAAAACCATGATCCACCATGCAGATGTTATTTAACACCATTATTGTGAGCTCCTGTGAGCTGAGAAAAGCCTGCTTAGGACATCAAGAAGTTGGGGTGGACTCCAGCTTCAAGATGGCAGAAGAGTAAGATGTGGAGATCACCTTCCTCCCCACAAATACATCAAAAATACATCTACATGTGGAACAACTCCTACAGAACACCTACTGAACGCTGGCAGAAGACCTCAGACCTCCCAAAAGGCAAGAAACTCCCCACGTAACTGGGTAGGGTAAAAGAAAAAACAGAGACAAAAGAATAGGGACGGGACCTGCACCAGTGGGAGGTAACTGTGAAGGAGGAAAGGTTTCCACACACTAGGAGGCCCCTTGGCGGGCAGAGACTGCAAATGGCAGAGTGGGGAAGCTTCGGGGCCACCGAGGAGAGCGCAGCAACAGGGGTGCGGAGGGCAAAGCAGAGAGATTCCCGCACAGAGGATCAGTGCCGACCAGCACTCACCAGTCCGAGAGGCTTGTCTGCTCACCCACCGGGATGGGTGGGGCCTGGGAGCTGAGGCTCGGGCTTTAGTCGGATCCCAGAGAGAAGACTGGGGTTGGCTGCCTGAACACGGCCTGAGGGGGGTCTAGTGTGCCACAACTAGCTGGGAGGGAGTCTGGGAAAAAGTCTGGAGCTGGCGAAGAGGCAAGAGACTTTGTCTTGCCTCTCTGTTTCATGGTGCGCGAGGAGAGGGGATTCAGAGCACCGCGTTAAGGAGCTCCAGAGACAGGCGTGAGCTGCGCCTATCAGCACGGACCCCAGAGACAAAAGTGAGACGCAAAGGCTGCTGCTGCCGCCACCAAGAAGCCTGTGTGCAAGCACAGGTCACTATACACACCTCCCCTCTTGGGAGCCTTGCAGCCCGCCACTGCCAGGGTCCCAAGATCCAGGGACAACTTCCCCAGGAGAACACACGGCAGCCTCAGGCTGGTACAATGTCATGCTGGCCTCTGCTGCTGCAGGCTCGCCCCACATCTGTACCCCTCCCTCCCCCCGGTCTGAGTGAGCCAGAGCCCCTGAATCAGCTGCTTCTTTAACCCCATCCTGTCTGAGCAGGAACAGACGCCCTCAGGTGACCTACACGCAGAGGCGGGGCCAAATCCAAAGCTGAACCCCGGGAGCTGTGCAAACAAAGAAGAGAAAGGGAAATCTCTCCCAGCATCCTCAGGAGCAGCGGATTAAATCTCCACGATCAAATTGATGTACCCTGCATCTGTGGAATACCTGAATAGACAATGAATCATCCCAAATTGAGGAGGTGGACTTTGGGAGCAGCGATATTTTTTTTTTTCCCCTTTTTCTCTTTTTGTGAGTGTGTATGTATATGCTTGTGTGTGTGATTTTCTCTGTATAGCTTTCTTTTACCATTTGTACTATGGTTCTGTCAGTCCGTTTTTGTTTTTTGTTTTTTTTTAGTTTAGTTTTGTTTTCTTAGTATACTTTTTAGCACTTGTGATCATCGGTGGACTTGTCTGTTGGTTTGGCTGCTCTCTTCTTTCTTTTTTTTTTTTTTTTTTACTTAAAAAAATTTTTAATAGTTATTTTTTATTTTAATAACTATTTTATTTTATCTTCTACTTTGTTTCTTTTTTTTCCCCCTTTTATTCTGAGCCGTGTGGATGACAGGCTCTTGCTACTCCAGACAGGCATCAGAGCTGTGCCTCTGAGGTGGGAGAGCCAAGTTCAGGACACTGGTCCACAAGAGACCTCCCAGATGCAAGTAAAATCAAACAGCGAAAGCTCTCTCAGATATCTCCATCTCAATGCTAAGACCCAGCTCCACTCAACGACCAGCAAGCTACAGTGCTGGACACCCTGTGCCAAACAACTAGCAAGAGAGGAACACAACCCTATGCATTAGCAGAGAGGCTGCCTAAAATCATAATAAGGCCACAGACACCCAAAAAAACACCAGCAGATGTGGACCTGCCCACCAGAAAGACAAGATCCAGCCTCATCCACCAGAACAGAGGCACTAGTCCCCTCCACCAGGAAGCCTGCACAAGCCACTGAACCACTTAGCTTAGCTACTGGGGACAGACACCAAAAACAACACGAAATATGAACCTGCAGGCTACAAAAAGGAGACCCCAAACACAGTAAGTTAAGCAAAATGAGAAGACAGAGAAACACACAGCAGATGAAGGAGCAAGGCAAAAACACACCAGGCCTAACAAATGAAGAGGAACTAGGCAGTCTACCTGTAAAAGAATTCAGAATAATGATAGTAAACATGATCCAAAATCCTGGAAATAGAATGAAGAAAATACAAGAAACATTTAACAAGGACCTAGAAGAACTAAAGAGCAAACAAACAGTGATGAACAACACAATAAATGAAATTAAAAATTCTCTAGAGGGATCCATAGCAGAAAAACTGTGGCAGAAGAACGGATAAGTGACCTGGAAGATAAAATAGTGGAAATAACTACTGCAGAGCAGAATAAAGAAAAAAGAATGAAAAGAATTGAGGACAGTCTCAGAGATCTCTGGGACAACATTAAATGCAACAACATTCAAATTATAAGGGTCCCAGAAGAAGAAGAGAAAAAGAAAAGGATAAGAAAATACTTGAAGAGATTATAGTTAGAAACTTCCCTAATATGGGAAAGGAAATAGTTAATCAAATCCAGGAAGCACAGAGAGTCCCATACAGGATACATCCAAGGAGAAACACACCAAGACACATATTAACCAAACTATCAAAAATTAAATACAAAGAAAAAATATTAAAAGCAGCAAGGGAAAAATGACAAATAACGCACAAGGGAATCCCCATAAGGTTAACAGCTGATATTTCAGCAGAAATTCTGCAAGCCAGAGGGAGTGGCAGTACATATTTAAAGTGATGAAGGAGAAAAACCTACAGCCAAGATTACTCTACCCAGAAAGGATCTCATTCAGATTTGGTGGAGAAATTAAAACCTTTACAGACAAGCAAAAGCTAAGAGACAAGCAAAAGCTAAGAGAATTCAGCACCACCAAACCAGCTTTACAACGAATGCTAAAGGAACTTCTCTAGGCAGGAAACACAAGAGAAGGGAAAGACCTACAATAACAAACCTAAAACAATTAAGAAGATGGTAATAGGAACATACATATCGATAATTACCTTAAGTGTAAATGGATTAAATTCTCCTACCAAAAGACATAGACTGGCTGAATGGATACAAAAACAAGACCCATATATATGCTGTCTACAAGAGACCCATTTCAGACCTAGGGACACATACAGACTGAAAGTAAGAGGATGGAAAAACATATTCCATGCAAATGGAAATCAAAAGAAAGCTGGAGTAGCAATTCTTATGTCAGACAAAATAGACTTTAAAACAGAGACTATTACAAGAGACAAAGAAGGACACTACATAATAATCAAGGGATCAATCCAAGAGGAAGATATAACAATTGTAAATATTTAAGCACCCAACATAGGAGCACTTCAATACATAAGGCAAATACTAACAACCATAAAATGGGAAATCGACAGTAACACAATCATAGTAGGGGACTTTAACACCCCACTTTCACCAATGGACAGATCATCCAAGCTGAAAATAAATAAGGAAACACAAGCTTTAAATGATACATTAAACAAGATGGACTTAATTGATATTTATAGCACATTCCATCCAAAAAAAAACAGAATACACATTCTTCTCAAGTGCTCATGGAACATTCTCCAGGATAGATCATATCTTGGGTCACAAATCAAGCCCTGGTAAATTTAAGAAAATTGAAATCGTATCAAGTATCTTTTCCGACCACAATGCTATGAGACTAGATATCAATTACAGGAAAAAATCTGTAAAAAATATAAACACATGGAGGCTAAACAATACACTATTTAATAACAAAGAGATCACTGAAGAAATCAAAGAGGAAGTCAAAAAAATACCTAGAAACAAATGACAATGAAAACACGATACCCAAAACCTGTGGGATGCAGCAAAAGCAGTTCTAAGAGGGAAGTTTATAGCAATACAATCCTACCTTAAGAAACATCTCAAATAAACAACCTAACCTTACACCTAAAGCAATTAGAGAAAGAAGAACCCCAAAGTTAGCAGAAGGAAAGAAATCATAAATATCAGAAATAAATGAAAAATAAATGAAGGAAACGATAGCAAACATCAATAAAACTAAAAGCTGGTTCTTTGACAAGATAAACAAAATTGATAAACCATTAGCCATATTCATCAAGAAAAAAAGGGAGAAGACAAATCAATAGAATTAGAAATGAAAAAGGAGAAGTAACAACTGACACTGCCGACATACAAAGGATCATGAGAGATTACTATAAGCAACTCTATGCCAGTAAAATGGACAACCTGGAAGAAATGGACGAATTCTTAGAAATGCACAACCTTCTGAGACTGAACCAGGAAGAAATAGAAAATATGAACAGACCAATCAAAAGCACTGAAATTGAAACTGTGATTAAAAATCTTCCAACAAACAAAAGCCCAGGACCAGATGGCTTCACAGGGGAATTCTATCAAACATTTAGGGAAGAGCTAACACCTATCCTTCTCAAACTCTTCCAAAATATAGCAGAGGGAAAAACACTCCCAAACTCATTCTATGAGGCCACCATCACCCTGATACCAAAACCAGACAAAGATGTCACAAAGAAAGAAAACTACAGGCCAATATCACTGATGAACATAGATGCAAAAATCCTCAACAAAATACTAGCAAACAGAATCCAACAGCACATTAAAAGGATCATACACCATGATCAAGTGGGGTTTATCCCAGGAATGCAAGGATTCTTCATTATACGCAAATCAATCAATGTGATACACCATATTAACAATTTGAAGGAGAAAAACCATATGATCGTCTCAATAGATGCAGAGAAAGCTTCGGACAAAATTCAACACCCATTTATGATAAAAACCCTGCAGAAAGTAGGCATAGAGGGAACTTTCCTCAACATAATAAAGGCCATATATGACAAATCCACAGCCAGCATCATCCTCAATAGTGAAAAACTGAAACCATTTCCACTAAGATCAGGAACAAGACAAGGTTCCCCACTCTCACCACTGTTATTCAACATAGTTTTCGAGGTTTTAGCCACAGCAACCACAGAAGAAAAAGAAATAAAAGGAATCCAAATCAGAAAAGAAGAAGTAAAGCTGTCACTGTTTGCAGATGACATGATACTATACATAGGGAATCCTAAAGATGCTACCAGAAAAATACCAGCGCTAATCAATGAATTTGGTAAAGTAGCAGGATACAACGTTAATGCACAGAAATCTCTTGCATTCCTATACACTAATGATGAAAAATCTGAAAGTGAAATTAAGAAAACACTCCCATTTACCATTGCAACAAAAAGAATAAAATAACTAGGAATAAACCTACCTATGGAGACAAAAGACCTATATGCAGAAAATTATAAGACACTGATGAAAGAAATTAAAGATGATACAAATAGATGGAGAGATATACCATGTTCTTGGATTGGAAGAATCTGCATTGTGAAAATGCCTATACTACCCAAAGCAAACTACAGAGTTAATGCAATCCCTATCAAACTACCACTGGCATTTTTCACAGAACTAGAACAAAAAAATTCACAATTTTTATGGAAACACAAAAGACCCCGAATAAGCCAAAGCAATCTTGAGAAAGAAAAACGGAGCTGGAGGAATAAGGCTTCCTGACTTCAGACTATACTACAAAGCTACAGTAATCAAGACAGTATGGCTGGCACAGAAACAGAAATATAGATCAATGGAACAGGATAGAAAGTCCAGAGGTAAACCCACGCACATATGGTCACCTTATCTTTGATAAAGGAGGCAAGAATGTAGAGTGGAGAAGACAGCCTCTTCAATAAGTGGTGCTGGGAAACTGGACAGCTACATATAAAAGAATGAAATTAGAACACTTCCTAACACCACACACAAAAATAAACTCAAAATGGATTAAAGACCTAAATGTAAGGGCAGACACTATCAAACTCTTAGAGGAAAACATAGGCAGAACACTCTGTGACATAAATCACAGCAAGATCCTTTTTGCCCCATCTCCTAGAGAAATGGAAATAAAAACAAAAATGAACAAATGGGACCTAATGAAACTTAAAGCTTTTGCACAGCAAAGGAAACCATAAACAAGGCGAAAAGACAACCCTCAGAATGGGAGAAAATATTTGCAAATGAAGCAACTGACAAAGGATTAATCTCCAAAATGTACAAGCAGCTCATGCAGCTCAATATCAAAACAGCAAACAACCCAATCCAAAAATGGGCAGAAGACTTAAATAGACATTTCTCCAAAGAAGATATACAGATTGCCAACAAACACATGAAAGAATGCTCAACATCATTAATCATTAGAGAAATGCAAATCAAAACTTCAACGTGGTATCATCTCTCACCGGTCAGAATGGCCATCATCAAAAAATCTACAAACAATAAATGCTGGAGAGGGTGTGGAGAAAAGGGAACCCTCTTGCACTGTTGATGGTTATGTAAATTGATACAGCCACTATGGAGAACAGTTTGGAGATTCCTTGCAAAACTAAAAATAGAACTACCATATGACCCAGCAATCCCACTACTGGGCGTATACCCTGAGAAAACCATAATTCAAAAAGAGTCATGTACCAACATGTTCATTGCAGCTCTGTTTACAATAGCCAGGACACGGAAGCAACCTAACGGTCCATCAACAGATGAACGGATAAAGAAAATGTGGCACATATATACAATGGAATATTACTCAGCCATAAAAAGAAACGAAATTGAGTTATTTGTAGTGAGGTGGATGGATCTAGAGTCTGTCATACAGAGTGAAGTAAGTCGGAAAGAGAAAAACAAATACCGTATGTTAACACATATATATGGAATCTAAAAAAAAAAAAAATTGTCATGAGGAACCTAGGGAATAAAGACACAGACCTACTAGAGAATGGACTTGAGGATACGGGGAGGGGGAAGGGTAAGCTGGGACAAAGAGAGAGAGTGGCATGGACATATATACACTACCAAACGTAAAATAGCTAGTGGGAAGCAGCCGCATAGCACCGGGAGATCAGCTCGGTGCTTTGTGACCACCTAGAGGGGTGGGAGGGAGGGAGACGCAAGAGGGAAGAGATATGGGGACATATGCATATGTATAACTGATTCACTTTGTTATAAAGCAGAAACTAATACACCATTTTAAAGCAATTATACTCCAATAAAGATGTTAAAAAAAAAAAAAAGTTGGGGTGGAGAGAGTAGTTAATCGGCTCTCTTCACTTTCTTCCCTCCCATTTATTCACTGTTTTCTTTAAAATTCATTTTTATAATGATATAGTAATATATACAAAAGAATAATGTACTATATACATGTGTGTATTGTGAGTGTGTATGCAAAATAAAACAGATACTGATTCTCTACCACGAAGCTGAAAAAAGAGAATATTACCAATGCCTTTGAAGGCCTCATGTGTCGCACCCAGTCTTATTCCTACCTTCCTGCCCCAGAAAAGTGGGTAAACGGCAATTGTGAATTGTTTGTTCATCTTTCCCTTGCCTTTACTTGTGCTACACATGTGTATAACCTAAACAACGTATTGTACTGGATGATTTTATTTCTTATTTCTTTTTCCCTCTTGACTCAAGTATCTAGAGCTCTATGGTATCTTCCTGTGCCCTTGTACTATCGACTATTATTCTTTGTCACTGTTTCCCCTCCCCCATCCAATAAAACACATTACTTTTTTTTTTTTTTTAGCTGAGTGGGGTCTTAGTTGCCGCACGGGCTTTCTCTAGTTGCAGCAAGCGGGGGCTACTCTTTGTTAAGGTGCGCAGACTTCTCACTGCAGTGGCTTCTCTTGTTGCAGAGCACAGGCTCTAGGCGCACAGGCTTCAGTGGTTGTGGCACACAGGCTCAGTAGTTGTGGCTTGCGGGCTCTAGAGCACAGGCTCAGTATTTGTGGTGCACCGGCTTTGTTGCTCCGCGATATGTGGGATCTTCCCGGACCAGGGATCGAACCATGTTCCTTTCATTGGCAGGCGGATTCTTAACCCCTGCACCACCAGGGAAGTCCCAAAACACATTACTTCTGTCATTCAAAAGACATTGTAAAGAGAGACTTTAGGAGAGAGCCAGGCTTCAGGTTTACATGAGCAGGGAGTGGGTGTCAGTGGCCAGCGGGAGGGGGCCATCAGCTGCCAAAGTAAATGCAAGAATCCAAAAAAGGGAAGGGTCTTGTGTCAGGATAGTCACTCTGAGATCCCCATGGTGTCCTAGGTGGTCAGCTGACCATCTTAATGGAAAATCTTAATGCCTTAGTGGAAAAAAGACTAAGCATGTTAATCAAGGCAGGTTAGGATGTCATACTAAGGAGACTGGACTTTTCCTGCAGGCCTTTGGGAAGCAATTAAAATTCTGAAGAAGGAAGTAACTGCTTCAAGGCAGATGAGATGGGAGACAGGAAGGCCAGTGAGGAACACCTGTCCTGGGGCAGGCGTGCAGGGGTGGCTGG
Organism: Leucopleurus acutus; assembly: GCF_964270905.1. Taxonomy (NCBI): domain Eukaryota; kingdom Metazoa; phylum Chordata; class Mammalia; order Artiodactyla; family Delphinidae; genus Leucopleurus; species Leucopleurus acutus. The sequence goes on from NC_139144.1 coordinate 76,103,137, forward strand.
AGAGCTGCACAGGAGAGACACTGCAGACAGAGTTGAGCGAGACCAAGCAACTGCTTGGATGTGAGAGATGCTGGAGAAAGAGGAGTTGGTGATGGCTGAAATTTCGAGTGACCGGGGTGGAATAATGTTCGTTAACCAAAATAGGTGACAAAGAGGTAAATTTGAGAGCCACGCTAACTAGAGCAGCCCAAAATGCTAGTGGTCATTTCTGTGCCGTGGTCCAGAAAATAATGATTAATTCCAGCCTTTCTCTCAGAAGAGGAATCAGGGGTGGGCAAATCTATCAATACATTTCCTTCTTTGAAGCGTTGTGGGTTTACATGTTAAATGATAACTTTCGTTAAGTGATTCCAACTCTCTTAGAGTTACAACTTCCCTGACTTTCAGTTTCTCATACATAAAGTGAGGGACTGGAGTAAGATGGTCTCTAAGGCCCTTTCCATTTTTCTAATTGTACAACTCTCGGAACTTTGCCCAGAATAGTAAACAGTAGCAAAAGCAATTCATGAGCTTGAGAGTCAGAGAGAGTTAAATTCGAATGCCTGTTCCAGTGTGAACCTGTGGCCACCACCTTTGGCTGCCCTGCGTCTCCTCCTGAAACTCAGTGTGATAAAACCTCACAGGGCTGCTGTGAGTCTGCTTGTACGTGAAAATGCCCAACTCAGTGCCTGGCACAGTGTAGGTGCAGGGTAAAGATTGATTTCCTCCCTCCCTTCCTTCCTTCCTTCCTTCTTCCTCCCTTTGTTACCAAAGAGAGAGCATTAGTCTGGCTCCTCAACTGGTGCTGGGGGAAAACTTTCTCTGTAGGCTCTTCTGCAGTGCCCCAAAGCAGCTGTTGTACCAGAGAACTGCTTTTCACCAGAAATGTTCACTTATACCCCCAAACACGAGACCTTTGGCTTTAAGAGAAGCATGAGTGGCAAGGAGACCCCTGGCAGTGGGTCTGTAGTTGTTCTTCCAGCTGGACACAGTCCCACTCCAACATCACACCAGGAACTGTGTGTAAAGTGGTGAGAAGTCACCCCATCTTTCCTGCACAAATGAGCAACAAACACGTTCACTCGTTACCTGTAAGGGACATGGTGAATCAGATGGAGTATTTACAAGATACCTTACCTTTGCAATGCTGAGAGTTTAAACCAAGGCTCCCTCTAATAGTTAAAGGTCTAACTATTCAAGCATAACGACAGCCCGCAGCTCTGTAAGCCAGTTCCTGCCACACTGACCCCAGGCGTCGAGTTTACCAGGATTCTCAGCAGGAAGAGACAAGGAGTAGTCCCCCTCTCCTGCAGTGAACACTGGAATGTTACGTTTTCCTTGAAGTTAGTGCCCCTCTCCTGCAGATCTCAGCTGAGGAGAAAATGAAAAAGAAAAAGGTTGGGGTCTCCTGGCTTCTGAAATTTGAATGCCACTTGACCCTGACATGATGTTTGGTTTTCGGCTCCATTGCACAATTTTTTAAGATCAAGGAGCTCTGTACATCCTATTCCAACATTGTTCAGTGTTTCTATACTTTGGAATTTGTTTGTGGGGGGGGTGGGGGACAGGAATCCCTCTCAGTCCTTGAGGAAGTACCATTTAGAGACCTTACTGTTTCCTGAAGGAGAAGCCTTGAAGTGTGGAGTATAAATATTGCATTAACTCTGATGCAGAGTTCTACACTTATTAAGCCTTACATGTGAGAAAACAGACACATAGAAGCTAAAGTTCTGGTCCTGTTTCTCTCCCTTCATTTAGAAAAGATCAGTGAGGTCCTGCAGGTTTGCAGACACTCAGATGCATTCTAAACCTCTGTTCTCCAGCTCGCCCTATTCAGCAAGGCAGACCACAAAGCAAGCTGGGGAGGCAAATGAGCTTTATGCCTGGTTACTTTGCAAACTGGAGTATAATTGCATTAATTTTTCAGCAGGCAGTTGTTAAATACCTACAGTGTGCTAGGCAGTGTACACAGTGGGGATAAAAGATAAATGAGACAGTTCCTGGACTCTTGTTGATAGTAGGCTGCTACTAGTTTACAACCTAAGACTCTACTCCACAATTTGCCAATTGTTTTATATGCTGATGAATCCATCATATCTCCACCAGCACCGAACCCCAAGTCAAGTCTGAGGCTTTAAAGTTCCCAGAATGCCACCTAGACATTGGAAAAAAGGGAGAACAACAAAATCACAGAAGCTGACTCTGAAGAGCAGCCACCTCTGTAACGGAATACTTCAGAAGGGCTTTGATTTAAAAATGTCCTCTGCTCCTTTAAGAAGCTTCCCTGGTTCTAGCACTCTCTGCAAAATGGATGATTGATCACCAATGGAAACTTAATTACCAATTAATTGGTAACTATTGAACTGACAGTACATCTCAGTTATCTGCTACTCCTCAGAGCAATCTATAGCACTTTAGTGAAGAAAAGTTTCCAATTAAATAGTAAAATAGCACTCATAAATATATCAAAAAATGTCTAGAACTAGAACATCTTATTAAAAGTCATAGGTTTAGCATCTCTGAGACTCTCTGTTTCCTAACGTATCACCATTTAAAATAAAAAAGTAGCTGTTGCTGTATAAAACAGGATGTTAGGTGATATTTAACCATAAAAGTTAATACATGTAAGAACTTTGCATTCTATGTGACAGAAGTTTGACATTAAGGAGTAAGGTTATTTTACATAAGGATAACTAAATTTTTTATTTCAGTTTGTTCTTAAGCACTAAGTTGGTTTGAAATATGCTCTAACAACTTTCTGATTATTACAAATATAATAGGACAATAATAGAAAATCTCTAATCTTCAAATCATTTTCCTGGACTTGTAGCTACATACAAAGATGTGTAAAACTGAGCTGTTTCTCTCTTTCTTCAAGTTAGACTTTGTCTTCTTTATACACCTTCTTGCCCCCCATTATCTTCCCCAAAGTTACCAATTTGCAATGATCTTGTCAGGACAGTCGGGGTCAGTCACTCCATTTGTCCCTTATAAACTCATAAACTATCCCTATTCCTGAAAAAAAAAATAGCTTTAGTAATATTGTTTCATATCTTCACACTCATTCCCCATCTACCCATAATTGATTTACTTACTTGTTCATTTATTCAATTAGTATTTATTAAACATCTACTATGTGTGATATTTCATCTACTACTAGCAATACAGTGGTAAACAAGCAGGGTCCCTAAAGACAGGGAGCCACTTGGGAGAAGTCTCACATCACTCTTATATCACACAAGCGAATAGTAGTTGCAGCTATAATGAGTGCTATTTCACATAGTAAATGGTATTATGACAGTCTATAATAGAAGCATTTGACCTAGATATTGGGGTCAGGGCAGGCCTTCTGAGGAACTGATGACAAGCTGAGATCTGAAGGAGGCATTGGAGGTGGAAGGAGCATTCCAGGCAGAGGGAACAGCATGTGCAGAGGCCCTGTCATGGAGGACACATAGCTATTTAGAGAACTAAGAGAAGGCCAGCTCACTGGAGCATAGAGAGCAAGGAAGAACACAGCGCAGGGTGAGTCTGGAGAATTTGAGCAGGAACCAGATGATGCAGGATCCAATGGGGCATGTTAAAAGTTTTGTCCTTGATCCCGAAGAGCAGTGGGGAAATGTTCAGTGTTTTAAGCAGAGTGACATGATGAGATTTGTGGTTTAAAAAGAAAATTTGGCTGCAGTGTGGAGAATGGACCTAGAAAGAGATTAGATGAGATTGGACGGGGCAGGTCCAGTTAAGAAGCCATTGTCATAGTTCAGGAAAGGATGGAGGTGCCTTCGATGAAGGTTGCCGTGGTAGAGATAGAGAAAACTGTAGAGACCCAGGAGATATTTAGAAAGTGCAATTGATGGGAATTGGTGATGGACTGTGTATGGGGAGGAATGACGGATGACACTTAGATTTCCGACTTGTGCACCTGGAGAAATGGTGCAGCCATTTGCTGGGGTGCATTATATCACAAGGTCAGGCATGGGGGAAGATTGTGTTTTCTACTTTGGTCATGTTGAGCCTGAGGTCTTTGAGACATCTGAGTTCAGATTTCATAGGCAGTTTGATAAATGCAGTCAGCTCAGAGGAGCAAGTTAGCCTGGAGGTACAAATGTGAGTGTCAACTAAATAGAGTAAAACTGAGATATCCTGGGTGGGGAGTATGAAGAGTGAGTGAGCAGAGGGGCAGCCCTAGGATGGAGTCTTGAGAAACTCTAACATCGACAGGCAAGCATGGATGGTCCTGCAAAGGAGACAAATGTTACAATCTGAGCAGTAGTAGAAGGAAGACCAGCAGACTGAAGTGTCAAGGTGAAGGGAGGGATCCATAGTACTTAAATTGTCATGTATTAGTGAACAATATTCTTTAAATCCTTTCACTTAAAGTTAAAGCTAAAAGATAAATACCTGATTTAGTGGTAATTGCCTTTTAGTTAGCTGGTTAACAAAGCATTTGATGCACAACTTTTACATTTTTGGAGCCTTTCACCATAATGAGGACAAATACTCTGTGTTCTCTGTGCTGGGTTCTATTATAAGAGATTTCTGTAAACTAGCTCATTTAATCTTTACAACAGCTCTGTAAGGTAAGTGCATTTCTGTAATTCTCTCAATTTTACAAATGGAGGAACTATAACAGAGATAACATGAATTTCACAAACACAGGGAGGTTATAGAAATTACATACAACGAGTAACCATTAAGGACCAGGGTTTAATGCAGGCACCTAGGTCTGGAGTCTGCGCTCTGCCACTTCCCCATGAATTATCCGCACCACCCCACTGCACACAAATGCACACGTTTTAAAATACAATGTCCTAGTGTGATTCTGACATTTATGATTATTCGAGTTGATATTCATCTCATTGGACTTGCCTGCTAGAAGCATTACCTTCATGTCCAGGCCTGAAACATTCATAGTTTTGTTTTTCTTTTACTAGCATCAGCTAAGTTCCATTTTTATGTACGTACATATCAAACCATGATACAAACTGTGAGGGAAAGATTTGCCCCTGGTTTTAGAGTCTGTATATACACAGCAGCACCTACTGGTACTAGAGTCATTTAGGTCACTAGAATTGTTTCTGCCTCTCCGGGACTATTTGTCTATTTGCAAACTGTCTATTATCCTTGCCATTCCCTCCAAGCTCTAAAAAGACACACCAAAAAGGTTTCTTAATAGCTTGCTCACATCTGGACTCACATTAATTCTATGACCATATTTTATTCCAGACACTTTTGAGAAATTCATCAGGCTGCGAAGTGCGCAGTGATGAATACCGAACGGAGTTTACCACAGCTTTGCAGCGCGTTGACTTATTCATGGGCCAGTTCAACCAAGTCCTCTTAACATCTATATCCACCTTTATTAAAGGAGACCTCACCATCGCTAATCTTGGAACGTCAGAGGGTCGATTCATGCAGGTACATACTTTCTGAGAGTGGCTGTGTCTGTTTTATCCGGTGTTATGCAGTTAATTTCCTTCTCTTTTTACAGTAAGGTGTTTGCAAATACTGTAAGTGAGAATCACAGTGGAAGCTAGAGGCATAGACTGAAAGCAAAACAATGAAGCTTGGTCCACTTTTTATGAAATGTATGGCCTATTTTCCGTTGTTAAATTCTTAAAGCTTTCAGTTTAAATGTGGTTGCTTTAATTTTCTTGCCTGGAATGGTTTGGGGTTTTTTTTTCCATTCATGATTTCTATCACATGATTGGAAAATAAAATGAAACAATTAAAGCGCTTCCAGGCGATGTTTTCCTATTTCAAGGGAAGCTACGGATCAAAAGAGAGCTATTGTGTGAACCGTGCGTCTCCATGAGAAGAAACATTCACATCATTGAGAAATATTGGCAGGAGTTAGGAAGGGACGTTATCATCAAAATCCCATTGTAACTCCAGTTCTCCTGATTCTGCAAAATGATGGGGTCAGACACAAAAAAGTGCAAACACTGGGGAAAAAAGATCCGGATTTTGTTAAGAAATACCTTTAATGGATAGCAACAGTATTTCCATACAATAAAAGTTCACATTTCAGACTTGCAGTTATCGTGTCCCCTAGATACAAGAACCCTAGCACTTTGCAGAAATTAAAATGCTCTCGTGTTGGGTCTGTTTTGCTACTTTAATAGTTATTGGTAGTGCTTTCAACATGAGTTCATTAGTAGATTCTTGGTTAAGGCACAGTGACGATGGTATCTATTGGAAATGTTGACTTTCCACAAAGACTAGAAATTTCTTTTAAAGAAGGATGTTTATTTCATAATCATCTGACATAATTAACAGCCCAGTCCGGCAATGACTTTTAGTAAACGAATTGAGGACGATGATGTTTTCCTATGACTTGCCCATCTGTACATTCTCTATCTGTATTCTTTAACAAATATACACTGTCTTATAGCAGTCTGGGTACTGATCAAATGTTTTTCTTCTACTAGTGGGCATGGTGGAATTTTTTCAAAATCATGAAACGTGTAAATACAACTTTCCCACCTCAAAATGAATCATATATTGTAGATCCTGTTATCTAAATAATCCCACACTTGGTCTCCCCTCCTCCTATTGCTTCACAATTAACTACACTTTTGCTCCCACTCCCCCAGCCCAGTGTTCTTATTCACCCACTTCAGAACATTCAATGCTGTCCTTAACTCCTCAGAATGTGAAGGAGAGATGCCCAGTCTCCTCCCACACAGACAAGCACTCTAACATACTTGAAATATGATCGTACCTATTATCCTTGTAAAATGTGTTTGTTATGTGATGTTTATATGTGTTTTTAGTTCACGTTGATGTTATTCTGTAGAATTCCAAGAAAAATCTAAAGGAGGATGACTGAATTCCTCTATTGAATTCCTATTGTGTTCACTATGTTGATTTGCTTCCCTTTATCTTTTTTCTGCTTTTCTTTTTTTCTTAATTGTCTAATACCTCACCAATCCAGTTCCATATTAATAAACTTTCTACAGTCACTTTAGGTCTGACACTTTTTCACATCATAAGGTTCCTAGCCTATTTCCAGATTCTAAAGAATTCCATTTTTAGATAGATTGCTTTAATAGCTAAGTAAATTCTACTGTGTGACAGATTTCACAACCCAAGTGATATGTTATATACATCAGTCTCATTATAATAGAAATGCTTTAACATTTCTATTAAAAATGTAACAAATGTTTTATTCTTGTCTCCCAGCATTTTCATAAAAGAAGCCATAGTACACCTTTGCATCCATAACACCAAAGATGAAAATAAGTATATGAGTAGATATTTATTTTATGAAAAGCACTGATATCCTTGATTTGTTTTTTAAACCAGGTGGCTCTTAATTCATCAAATATGTATCAAGAAGGTACTAACTTTGCTTTACTAGGCAAGTAAGTGCAGCAAAGGAAGCAGTGACACAGAACCTGCCTCTGAGGAACTGAAATTTCAGTAGGGGAAATAAAAACATGTATCTGACACGAAGAGTAGAGAAAACAAAGACATAAAAAACACAGGGCTACTGAAACCCACAAAGAGAGGATCTCTTTCTCTGACACTTGCCCAGAAGAATTCCATTTAGTAAAATTTTATGTAAATAAACCTCAACCATTTAAAGGATAAAAGAGTCAACATCACTGAAACCCAGTTTGTTTACAGCAAATAAAGTGGAGGCGGAGTCAGAAGTGCAGCAGAAATTTGGGGACCATCCAGCTTAATCTATCCAAGCGGTAACCTGCCAAGTTCTGTAAATGTTTTGACTGCACTGAAGTGCTGAATCTGTGGCCAAGCCTAAGTTTCTACAACCCATGTTTTAATAATACTATGAAGTTTCTGTTACAATATAGAAGGGACATAATTTTCCCAAAGACAGCTGCCATACATGAAAAGGAATAGAAAAATGATTTTACTTCCTTCCTACCCTGAAGCCTAAAGGCAAAGTTGCTTTGCAAATGTTTTCTCCCAAGAGTTTGCAGCTGTTTCTGCCTTTCCTATTGTGCTTATGTTCAACTCTGACTGGGAATACAAGCTTCAGCCCCAGCTGTCGGGTGCAAAGTGAATCAGGTATTTCACAGTGGTTATTTGATTAGAAAGAATTATATTGTTTAGCTAACAATATTATACGTATGGAAGAGAAGACATTTTTGACATGTTTTTAACATTTAAACGTGTAACTTACACAGGTGCAGCTATGTCTAAATATACTAATGTGTACATACATTCAAGTCTATCTGTAGAGCTATGTCAGTGTAGATATAGATTTCAAAAACAGTTTTTATTTGTGTGATCACTCTGGGATGCTCTGAAGTAAAATAATATGATAAGCAATGTTTGAGATAGTATAAGTAAACAGTAAGAACACGCCTTCTTACGAATTTTGGAGGCAGAGCGGATGTAGAAAAGAACAAGGCTGGGGAACATGAGCACAGTGTGCAGGGCTACATGGGAGAGGGAAGCAGGATACTCATGAAGATCACAGGACTAATCACAGGGATTGCCCACATCTCCCCTTCTGAGCTCCTCATCTAATCTACATCCAAAAACAATGCTTGCTTGATTTTTTTTTTACAGCACTTATATAAGGCCTTTAATCTCTAGATGCAAGCATCGTTATTAAAATATTTGTGCATGACTGTCAGGCCAGGGAGAGCAAGTGGATGGGGGTGGGGTGGGAGTGGGGAGGCACTTTCAAGACTTGTTGCAAGTTCAGCTCCACATTCACTGGGCAGCTACCTTGTCTATATACAGTGGCCACTGCCTGAGCACTGTCACAGATTTCATTAGGTTCTTTGGCATTATCCTTGCTCTTCTCCCATCACCCTTTCCCCTCTCCCCAATTCCTTGATGCTGTTACCACCCATAACCCCTTTTCTCTTGTGCCTCTTAACTGGACTAGTTGGTCTTAAGCAAGAAACTTCAAGAGGTAGGGACCACCTAAAAAGACATCGTTAGCTCATGATCATTACTTATGACCATCACTTAAAGGATTATGTTAGTAATCAGTGAACTTGACAATAATTACTCACTTCTAGTAAGAAGAATCGATTCATCTATTGACCTCCTGTCTCTAAATTTCTTCAGTTCCTGTGCTGCCATCATGGCATGTCAGTGCTTTGTGCTCGAAGCCTGCAGCATACATTTCATTTGGGATTACTGCTATTTTAGACTATGTAGACACAGATCATCAACTCATCAGTGCTGTGAGCAGCCTGCAGAGACACAGCCAAACAAAGCTTGAACTTGAACATTCCTTTTCAGCGATTGCTAACTTACCCATCTCCTTTATAAAATGCTCAGATAAAAATATCATCTGCCTGTTTTTAAGGTGCACATCATTGATTTAGTTACATCTCTAAAGAATGGTAGCTTTGCTATATTTCTTTAGAGGAAAATATACTTCATGGGTTCTGAAATTTCTTTTGGGAGAAAAAGTACCTGTTGTAAATAATAATTTCAGAGTTATGTCCATAACAAAAAATTAAGCCCAGCTCGTATATAGTCTCCTAAAATGAATTCATGGTCTTGAAATATATATATCTTATAAACTCTTATAGCATAGAAACTTAAAACACCATACATATTTGAAACCATGGGAAAGTGCTAACCTTTTGTTTGTTTTGGGTTTTTTGGTAGCAGGGAATAACTGGAATTTCTTGTTTGGGTGCTTATTTGAAAAAATGGAGAGACATTTTAAAACAGAAAATATATTTATCAGTAGTTTTTTCAAAATTCAGATAGATATACACTATATATATATATTGGCGAATCCCACAATCATTGTATTTGGAATACTGATTTGAAAGTATTGGACTTTTTTTAATTTTTACATATTTACTAGCTTATTTGGTTTTTAGATGCTTGAAATTTTTTACAAAGTTCTCAGTTTGGTATTGACTCATTTTGACTCACTCTGACTCATTTCAAAAAGTTGAAACACACATACACATCGGTATTATAATCATTAAAAAAATTGTTTTACTTTTTGTACCTACCCTGGCCTTTATAGTGTCAGGTTGGTATAGAAGCTCTTGTGCCCACTTACCAAAAAAAGAGTGAAAGAACAGAGCAAAGTTTCATTTAATTCAACTTTTGCCACCTGGTACTTTGTTTTACTACTTCTAATTTTGAGTTGTCAGCACCAATCAGCAATTTCCACTTCTTATGTTTCATTTTTTTAATTCCAGAAAATTAGATGTTTACCTTGGTTGAAACAAAACTCTTTATATCTGATTTCTTTCTAAACAAATACCGATTTCTCACACATACTTAAGATATACACCTATAGCTGGTGTTTTAGTCAGTTCGGGCTGTTGTAGCAAATTACCATAGACTAGGTGGCTTAAAAAAACAAACATTTATTTCTCACAGTTCTGGAGGCTGAGAACTCCAAGATCAAGGTGCCAGCAGATCTGGAGTCTAATGAGGGCCTGCTTCCGGGTCCACAGATTGCCATCTTCTCACTGTGTCCTCACGTGGTGGAAAGAGGGCACGAGAACTCTCTGGGGTCCCATTTATAGGGCACTTACCTCATTCAGGAGAGCTTCACCCTCATGACCTAAGCAGCATCCAAAGGCCTCATCTCTTCACACCATCACACTGAGGATTAGGATTTCAACATATGAACTTGGGGTGGGGGGGGACACAAATATTCAGTACATTGCAAAAGGCATCAGAAACCATACCTTGAAAATGCAAACCAAACTCTTGAAGGTTATCTAAATGTCTGAAGCATTAAAAAAAACCCATCCCTTCATCAAGGCTTAAGTAGGCTTATTATTTCAGTCTATTCATATGTTTAAGCAATAGATATGCCTTTTGGACCTACTATGTGCCAGATCTGTACTAGAAACTAGAGAGAAAGCAGACTCATTTCCTGGATCTGTAAGTTCACATCCAGTTATAACCCAGTTTGTTTATTAATGGTGTCATCTCCTTCACTTACATTTTTTTTTCTCTCTCTCAATTCACTGGGGAATGTGCTGCATCTCCCACTCTGCTTCTCCTAGTGAGAATCCATTTTTGTTTCTTCTACCCCTCCCCCACCTCCAGCCTCTCTAGATCTCTGTTTTACAAAAGTCCAGTCTGACCATGAGGTATGTTCTTCAGAGAACTGGTTGGGAGGCTGAGCAGGTGATGCCCAAGTGTCAGTCTCAGGCAGGAGGAATGGATGGAAGGCTGTGAACCTTCAGAAGTAAACTTGTCTTTTACTTAATTTAAGGAAACATTTTGCAGATAAATACAAACCAAAACCACAATGAAGTACCACTTCACACCTACTAGGATGGCTATAATCAAGAAAACAGAAAATAACAAATGTCAGTAAGGATGTGAAGAAATTGGAACACTCATACATTGCTGGTGGGAATGTAGAATTATGCATCCCATATGGAAAATGGTCTGGCAGTTCCTCAAAAGGTTAAACATAGAGTTACCATTAAGACCCAACAATTCCACTCCTAGGTATATATCCAACAGAAGTGAAAATATATATTCTCACCAAAAGTTAGACTTGGATGTTCCTAGCAGCATTATTCACAGTAGCCAAAAAGTAGAAACAACCCAATGTCCATCAACTGATAAATGGATAAATAAAATATAGTATATTCATACAAAGGAATATTATTTGGCAATAAAAAGGAATGACGTACTGATACATACTCCAACATGGATGAACCTTGAAAACATTAAGTGAAAGAAGCCAGTTACAAAAGACCACATATTGTAGGATTCCATTTACATGAAATGTCCAGAATAGGAAAATCTGGGGAGATAGAAAGTAGACTAGTGGTTGCCAGGAACTGGAGGGTATGACGGGCTAGGGTGGATGATGGCTAAGGGGTGTGGGGTTTCTGAGGTAATGAAAATATTCCTAAATTAGTTGTGAAGATGGTTGCACAAATCTGTGAATATGCTAAAAACCACTGAATTGTCTACTTTAAAAAAATGAGGAGAAAAACCATGCATCTCACGTTATGTGAGAAACAATATCTCATGTTAAATTGTATTCATCCTTCCTAAAGAAAATTAAATTCTAAAACAGTTTAATCAAAAGTAGAACTCTGGGGCTTCCCTGGTGGCGCAGTGGTTGAGTGTCCACCTGCCGATGCAGGGGACACGGGTTGGTGCCCCGGTCTGGGAAGATCCCACATGCCACGGAGCAGCTGGGCCCGTGAGCCAGGGCCGCTGAGCCTGCGCGTCCGGAGCCTGTGCTCCGCAACGGGAGAGGCTACAACAGTGAGAGGCCCGTGTAATGCAAAAAAAAAAATAGAACTCTGTCTGTGGGGTGAAGAGGTCTGGCCTTTATGTATTTATAGATATATTACATAGAATTACTTTGTTCAGGGTCATGAATTTAGGGCCCTAGCCACAAGGTTTTATTTTATTTTTACATATATTTCTTCCCCTGTCCTCCCCCAGGTAATTTGAGATCATAGCCACCACAGTCAAGTAAATTCAGATTCCTCCCTACTCCCTCACCCTAGTCTTGTATTTTCAAGAACATTAAAGAAAATGGTTTTGAGAACTAAACACTAAAGATTAGTTGTCACAGTAGAAACTCAAAAGATAGTTGCCAGTCTTCTATTTCTTGCTCATTGTCCTAAGACTGCCAGGTGATTTATCATAAGAATTAAATTTAAATGCTGGATTCTGTTCTGTCCTTAGAAATATCTCCATGACAACCAAAAGGAACTCCTAACTTCTTGCAAACATTGCTTCGGGAGTATTTTGAGAGTTAAAGTGGTTACCCACTCATTTAGAATTCTGGCAATAAGAGAAAGTGAGGAATTAATGATAGAAACAATAGCAATAGGTATCCCTCCAGAGAAAGGGCTAATGATCAACTAAAAATGTATCTGCATCTGTGATATGACCTCTGCTTGAAACTCCAAGCAGTCGTCTCACTTTTCCACACAGCCTTCCTGTCTTCTCTGGTTCATTCCTTTTTCTATAACAAGCCACACTTATCCTAGCTCATGATCAAAAGTTGAGCTTGCCAGCTGTACTAATAACATTTCCTCTGTGCCGTCAAAAACTAGTTAGATGTGGAGTCTTTCTCCTTAGGCACACTTAACTTGTGCAGCCAAGATTACTGAAACAAGGACTATTTGGCAAGGCAAATATATTGTGAAATTTGTTTTAATGCTTTGACTCATAAGTGGCTCTTGGGAGCTCAGAGTTGAAGTTTTTTATTGGTATTTACTGTGGTGCTCCAAGAGTAGATCAGTTGAGTGTTTAAAAAGAGGTCAAGCAAACAGATTCTGGCATGAGATAAAGCTCCTTGGAAACCTGACTCTTGTACTTTCTAGCTGAGATTCTCTGTCATCTTTTCTTTATGGAAAACAATAGTACCTACCCTGTAGGATTATTGTGAGGAGTAAATAAAATACCTATTTAAAGGCTCAGTTACCATCATATATGGTGTTCTTCAGACAAAAAGTCTTAACTGGTAATGCACCAAATCAATCTATCCAAGTTCCAGAGGTGCAAAGAGCTCCTTTATGAAAAGGGTAATGTTAATCCTTTCTGGGAAATGAATATTTGGATGGGCTTAAGATAGTTGATAAAGTCAAAGATGATGACCTATTAATTAAGAAGGGATTTCTTATTATAGATAGGGGAAACGATATTAAAGAGAGCAAGAAGATAGGAGACAAAACAGTAGGAGGAGGTGACTGTTATGTAGCAGGCTTGAATAGAATGGAAGGTATAAGAGAGACAGAAACAAAACGCAAATACCTATAGGCAGGTTCAGAGGGATGAATGATCTCCAGTGAAGTAGAAAGCACAGAATGAGGCAGAGAACAGTCAGGTTATTAAGAGAGGCTGGTGTATTGTTTTGGTTTTTACTTGTGTGTGAGAAAATGAAAATTTTTTTCACCTTTTCAGTTTGAAGTGATTGACAACAATCAGGGGAATATGAAAAAATTGGGGGGCAGGGAGGAGTGAGGGGTAGGAAAAACAAGAGGTGGTGAGCACCAGAAGTATGTCAAGATAGAAAAATTGGTTAACTGAAATCTGGATAATTTGGGACAGAAGTTTGGTGTTCTGATAGTCTGCTTGTAACCAGCACCCAAAGGGAGGTAGGACTGGTAATTGAACTTCTTTTTACTTCCCTTACAAAAGTCACAAATAACTATTTGGCCCTAAATTTAGGAATAACAGTAGTTTCCATCCTTTCCCATTCTGACCAAATGACCTTTGATCCGTCACTTAACTTCTGTGCAAATATAGCCACCCTGCTTAATGGAGTTGTTTTGAAAGTGTTGAGTGTTTGGGATAGAACAAATGTTAGAAAAAAAATGTCATGGTGTTTAATTTTTATAGTTCTGTGTGAGCGTGGTTGGTTTCTCTATCAACAGTCCACTCTCTGGGAGCAAATTAGGGGCTTTGGGAATCTTCCCAAATTGTTTCAAGCAACTTGACTCCTTTATTATACTGAAGAAAAAATTTACTACTGGTTCCCCAAAACATTTGTATGTTGTGTGTTTGTTAGAGTACTACGCAGTTCATTCCCGTTTTATGGATAAGAAAGCTGAGGTAGAAGGAGTAGTTATTTATTATTTAATCCTAATCTCACAGCTGCCCACGTTTGTCCCATGATTTCAAACACATGGCAAATAAACGCACTTTCAGTGAAATGTAAAAGGGTATTTGGATGTCAGGCAATTTCACAAAGTCAATTCCAAGCCCAGAGCTATGCTCAGCCTCCTGTACCCTCCTGTAGATACAACCTTATGCCCTATTTAAGAATGAGAGTCCCTCTGAGTGCTCCTAAACTCTCCTGTAGTCTGAGTGTTCATCTCAGATAGTCATCTGATTTTATACCTGGACTTCATTATTACTGGGTTCTAGCAGCTGGGCAGATGGAAATTATATAACTGAGAACCATCCCAAATTAGAAATACCTAACAGCAAGAATCACACCAGTCATCAAACCTCATTTCCAAGGCATTGTTAAAACCATCAGGCCTTATTGTAACACCAGGCCAAGAAGCAGAACTTTAGTTATAATCAAAGTAAAAAAGTGTGATGGGACAATGGTCTGTAAGAAATGACAGCACACCATTTCTAAGTTAGCTGAGGGCCTATTTTGACCTCAAAAGATCTATACATATGGCTTAAGAATAGCAAAGCTGGAACCAAATCCAGGTCTCCAGACTTCCCATTCACTACCCTTTCCATTACATCAAGGGAAGCTGCTCAGTGGGGTGGGTCAGGAGACTACATTAAAAAATAATCCAGAATCCTTGTAGCATAAGGGAGGTCTTCTGTGCTTGGCTCTTCCAGTTCCCAATACAATCATGAGGATTTGTCTGCATGTGCTGGCTGATTGACTGGAAGATCTCCTTCCCTAGAAATCATTAAAAGATAATAGGCAAAACTCTGTCTTGGGGGTGCAGATGAATTGTCTTCAAGGCAGGAGATTAGAAGATGTCGTATTGATTTACAGTGAGATAAACTGTTGGGCCTATAGTTCAAACACCCATGAGCTCGTCTAATCTGGTATTACCATTATCGTCCACATTTTCCCCTGACAGTATATTTAAACTGAGCTTGTTGGACTAAGGGTGCTTTCTGGTTTGTTCCTCAGGTTGTGGTTTCTCGATCAGGATCATTAACCCCACACGTGAATTTTCTCCTGGATTCCCACCCTGTGTCTCCTGAAGCAATTGTGGAGAACCCGCTAAACCAAAATGGCTATACACTCGTTGTCACTGGGAAGAAGGTAAGCCCTGTTCCCCAGGGAGGTTCCATGAATGTGGTTCCTCCTCAGTGGATATTTACAGCCAGTGTCATCTGGTCCTTTTTAACTTCTCTCTTCGTCTGGATTCGCCTCTCTTCTATCCAGTTCTTTCCTGAGTATTCCAGAGATCTTCTGAAATCAAGTTAAATTTTTACTCGGGGAAGATTGGACCTATGTTAGGTCCTCTTCATGATGTGAACTTCTCCTTTTGTCCTCTATTTCTCAATGAGAAGAACAAACACGCAGAATGAGAATTACAGCCCTAAGGGCAGAACTCTAGTGCAGGCAGATAAACCCTGAAGTGTACCTTGGAATCTGACACTGGCCAGTAATCCCTTTTCTCTGAGAGGAGGTGCATTTTGATGCCAGAATGATATGTAAACTTACTTAGAATTTCCCCGGGGGTTCAAGTGTGTTTTCCAGCAGCTTAATTTATACTCTTGAGGGATAAATTGGGAGATTGGGATTGACATATACACACTACTATATATAAAATAGAAAATAAAGACCTATATAGCATGGGAACTCTACTCAATACTCTGTAATGACCTATATGGGAAAAGAATCAAACAAAGCGTGGATATATGTGTATGTATAACTGATTCACTTTGCTGTACAGCAGAAACTAACACAACATTGTAAGTCAACTATACGCCAATAAAAATTTTTTAATAAAATAATAAAAATAAAATCATCTCAGACAGAGCAAAATGTCCCAATAAATAGGACCTCTAATATTGCATGGTAATGCTTGTGTTCACTGGACAGTAATGGTAACTTTTATCACATATGCACCAACAGTGGAAGGAAGGAAGAAATTTGTTTTTTTTATTTTAATCACGTAAGCATTATTACGATTAGCACACATAGGTGCTATCCCTGTCAGACTCTGTAAAATTATATTTATATGTGTCTTCGATGTATTTAGTTTTTATTAAGCAAACAAAAAAACCCTCTGGAAGCTCTTTCCATCACTTGTCTTCACAGATCACCAAGATCCCGCTGAATGGCTTGGGCTGTGAACATTTCCAGTCCTGCAGTCAGTGCCTCTCCGCCCCTTCCTTTGTGCAGTGTGGCTGGTGCCATGATAAATGTGTGCGATTGGAGGAATGCCCTGGTGAAACATGGACTCAAGAGACCTGTCTGCCTACAATCTACAAGGTAGAAGTCTCTGTCAGCTGTCATGTGTGTTTTTTGGAAATCATAAATCCCATTGGTGGAAAAATTCAAAAATTAATGTATTCATTTGACTGTGAGCCATCAGCCCAAGCACCATCTTTTTTGAAAAAAACCTCCACGTTTTTCTTTTTCTTTTTCGCCGCAACACGTGGCACGTGGGATATTAGTTCCCTGACCACGGAGCAAACCCACGCCCCCTGCATTGGAAGCATAGAGTCTTAACCACTGGACCACCAGGGAAATCCTACCCCCCAGGTTTTTCCTTTAGAGTGGTGTTTGGGCACATGCCCCTAGGCCCTGCACTTGAAGTGCTTGCTTCACACTCTCCTTGGGCAGTTGCTCTCCCTTAGTGCTATGTGAATAAAAGAGTGGTGGCTAGAGAGCAATACTGCTCTCCATTTCCTCACACTGGGAGCTGTTCCCTTCTGGCCTGCCCATGCTCTGATTCCTCACCAGCTGCTTTATCTACCAGGTGCCCATGCATGAGCCTTCATCACACACGGGGATCCACTCATGGCATAATCCAGAACCCTAACCTGGACCGTGCAAGCTAGAGATCCCAGCCATGCTGGAGCAGGCAAAACAGGAGGTTTCGTTCTGTCTGGCACATAGATGATGGCTGTCTCATCACTGATGAGTCTAGAGGTTACCTCTCAGGGCAAGGTGGGAAGCAAGTGGATGGTGGACAAATGGGTGACTGTGTGCCTTCTCTCAAAGTTCCTGGAAGAGAAGTAAAAGCACAGCTGATGACTACACTAACCTCTATACTCTGTAAGCCAATTCATTATTTAATCCATTCCAAAAACATTTATTGAGTGCATACCACACAGCTGACACTCTTCTAGACAATGGGGAGATACAGTCCCAGACAGGACAGAAGTGCCTCCTGCTCTTAGAGAACTGAGCTTCTAGAAGTGGACTTCAGCCATGACGTTGTAGCCACACTCTCTAACTCTCTGTTGCCTTATTTACTTAAGCATGTGTTTGGCACTATGAAAATCTCCATGGCAATTTTTTAAAATTTTTTTCTTGATCCAGACACATTTTGCTTGAAGCTACTTCCCTGGTGAGGACCCAGTGTATATTTTCTCTGCCTGCATGTGGAACAGTTGGACTTAGTACTAAGTGGTTCCTGTGAAAAATTCAAGTTAAAGGTCTTGGTCGGTCGCCTGGTTCAAGCCCAAGTAAACAAAGTGTACGAGTCAGAACAGGAACCACCCCCAAGAGCATGGCTGTTTTCATTTAGCTACGGTTTGGGGAAAGATTTGTACCGGGTGACTGGGTTTTAAACCAAATCATTTTATGTTAGGTGTTACACAGTTATTAAGACTTAGCTTGATCAGCTCGAGAATAAACTAGGAGATATTAAGAAAAAAAATTTAAATCTATACTGTATTATTTATGCACTTTTTGTGTGTTTAATATGCTTTTAAAACCACATGCAGTTTTATACGTTTTAAAACACGTAGCCGTGGCAATTTGAGACACCAGACCTCTGAATCCATGAAAGAGATATGGGGAGTGTGTGTGTGTGTGTGCAACTAAATCACAATTTCATTTCAAAAACAGCCAAGCTGACGTTTTAAATAAAGAGCATGTTAAGAACTTGTACAAAGAAACATTTAATTTTGACCCATGTACCTCCTTTTATTAGTAATGAAAGCTATATTAAAATGGTTAAAAACAGTAAATATTTTAGAATTTTCTAGAACCAGAGAATCTCCCATAATATTTGAATCCCGCCGCAACCCCACACCTTCCCTAACTCCAGCACTCTAGCTGGAAATTTTTAAAAGGTTGGACTGCATCCTGCGCGATTCACTGAGGCTTGGGTGCTACAGTTAGAAAAAACGTAATGCAGCTGAGTCCATAAATCCCTTTCGGTTCATAGTTGTTAGGAAGATTTCATGCTGCACTAGAGCATGACATTTAGCATTCTTACTGCAAAAAATAAGACAGATTATTCATCTTTTTCTTATCTGTCTTAAACGCTGCAGGCACAAAACCCAGCTAATGTGTAGAGTTTCACTTTCCAATAAATGTTAAGTCAACCTGCTTTTCAAGGTACATGATGTTCAGTGGCTGAAATTCTTTGCAGTTCCACATATGAAATATTTCAGGATTGCAAGCCCATTATTTTGTTTCAAACATGTTATCTGATCTTGTACTTAGAGAGCAATGAAAAATGCTTCAGAAAAGGAAGAGCACTTTCCAATATATTCTGAATTTATTAGGATAAAACTGTCATTCTTGTAGGATTAGAGTTCAGTCCCAGTGAGACAATAAAACAGTTTATTAATTGATCAGAAGACTCAGATAAGAAGCAACAGTGATATCTAATGAGGGACCTGAGATATCTTATCTCACGCCTGCAATATACTGCCACCAATATATTTGTGACATTTACTGAAGAGACAAATTTTAATTTTCCGAAGTTTTTGGTGGTAGTGGTGTTGTTTTAAGTTTCTTAAGTATATCCTAATGGGTTTTGAAAATATGATCATTTAAATCATTTTCACCTGTGAAAGGACAGTAGCTACTTTTGTGGCTAGCTCTACCATATCCAGACACAGACTCTGTGGCTTTATGCCGGACACTCATTTCCTTCTCACAGAGTTTCTCTACCCTCAGGATAACTCAGAGTTTGCCAGCGCATTGTTGGTTCTGTCCAAGGGTGTGTAGTCCAAGACTGCATCCTTCCTTTTCCCCTGGAAGAGTGAACGTTACCCCATAAGCTAAGGCAGAAAAGCTCAGATGCCCCCCTCTAATATTTCAGCCAGGAGAGGAAAGCTAAGTAGAGCTGGCTTTTCAAATCCTGATGATCTAGCAGAGGTTTTATAGTATCTCTTTCTGTTGCTAGCACACCAACCAAACAACTCTCCGTGTCTTTTCTGAAATCATCACCCAATCGCTTTGCCTTATATATAGAAAGTGATGATGAATGTGGAGTGACAGACTTCAATTTTTACATAGAAAGGGGGGAATCCAGACAGGGGGATCAGGCCAACATCAGCCTTGGGCTCTTTTCAGTGGGCAAGACTCCTCATTAAAAGAGGAAACAGCAGCTGTGTGACTGCCTCAGGCTGAAGAGAGTCCTGGAGGGTTAGATGTCTTTTTTTCCTCCTCCTGGATTTCTAACATAATAATAAACAGATATTTTTTTTCTAGCAGTTCTCATTTGGCTAGACAGGGGCGAAGTAAGTTTTCATGAAAGGCACAACTGTGTAATGGATTTCATGGGTAAAATAGCTATTGTAAGGGCATTAAGCTAAGACTTTTGAAGGGGTTTGGCAACAAGGGTGTGACTTTGGTTTGTGGTCATTTACTTGGGAGGGAAGGGAATGTTTGCAAATTTGTATTTTGCTAAAAGCTCTTCTAAATTGTAAAAGAATCACTTTTACACTTTCACTAACTTGTCTTTAGCAGATACCTTTACTGGCTTTTGAGTTGCCTCTGTAGCGGTGCTGTGTTTTCCCACCATTGTACTTTACAGCACAATTTACAATATGTCCCCCCAAAAGAGCATTTCCTTTCTCAATTGTCACAAAGCTGCTGCTGAGGAGAAGCTTATTTTTAACATAGAAACTTGTTTTGTTTTAATAGTTTTAGCCTAAGAATAGTTGTTGTATAGACTTCATAAGAGCCTAATGCTATCTCATATCACAGTTGCCAAATTTTCATTAATGAATTCAAGTTTTACTTTCTTTTTTTTGGGCTGTGTTGGGTCTTCGTTGCTGTGCGCGGGCTTTCTCTAGTTGCCGCGAGTGGGGCTCCTCTTTGTTGGGGTGCGCGGACTTCTCACTGCAGTGGCTTCTCTTGTTGCGGAGCACGGGCTCTAGGCGCGCGGGCTTCAGTAATTGTGGCGCATGGGCTCAGTAGTTGTGGCTCACGGGCTCTAGAGCGCAGGCTCAGCAGTTGTGCAGCACGGGCTTAGTTGCTCTGCGGCATGTGGGATCTTCCCGGACCAGGGCTCGAACCCGTGTCCCCTGCATTGGCAGGCGGATTCTTTAACCACTACGCCACCAAGGAGGCCCAGGTTTTACTTTTAATACACCAAAGATAAGCCTGCAATAATAAAAGGAACCTATTACTTATTTAATACTGAGCCTGAGGAAAAAAAGTCAGTCCTAGAAATGAGATGTACGGTGATGCCAAGGGAGATAATTAGAAACATTGCTACAGTACAGATCTCATGTGGGGCTCTCTCCAATTCTGTTTTTATCTACTTCTAATAGAAATAATATATTGAATATATTAAATATTACATCATTTAGTTTGTCAACTAACCAGCTGGTATATATCAAATAGTGACCATATTTAAAGAAAAAATAAAAGTGGCAGATTAGTAATAAATGTGAATTAAGTATAAAGGAATGGGTTCACTTATTCATTTGTTGATACCTGGCCTGCAGTAGATGATTTATAGTGAGTAAATGAATGAATGGCAGATATGTACTGAATATCATATATGTGGTTGATATTATGATAGCTGATAAATGCAGCTATGAAAACACTGGGTGCAGAAAGAGGTATTTTTACTGTGTGACTTTCTCCTCTGGGTGGGGAATACCATAGCAACATGAATGTAGCACACACCCACCTGGCATACAGACCAAGGCATATATTAGGGCTTGGCTTCTAGGGCCTGTAAAGGAGTTTTGATCAGAGTTCAATCTGAAGGCCCATGAAGGGGTTATAAGCATGTAAAAGTCTGGGCCCAAAGTGTGTCTATGCCCAAGAGGGCCCTTCATCCCCACCCAGGCTGAATCTGCTCTCCTTCCCATCTCTGGATCTCCTGAAAACAGCTTGCTTCATCAGCCTGTCAGATAGTTTTAATGTTTGTTCCAGATTCTCTGAAATTTGTGACCCTTTTTCCTATAGTGAAAATTCATTTTTTTTAGATAATGGGAGAAGGGAAGGATTTCAGACTCTTTGAGTATACATATTTTGTTCGTTTGTTTCTTTGTTTTCCACACCTATGAAAGATAATAATATACTGGGTTTTTTTAAGTTCTATATTGTCCTCATAGGTTTTCCCAACTAGTGCCCCCCTTGAAGGAGGGACAACGCTGACCATATGTGGCTGGGACTTTGGATTCAAGAGGAATAATAAATTTGACTTGAAGAAAACCAAAGTTCTCCTTGGAAATGAGAGCTGCACCTTGACCTTAAGTGAGAGCACGATAAACATGTAAGGACATGAAATCGCTTAGCCAGGGTGTGCTTGGAAAACGGGTTTTGTCTTTGAATGAATCTTGTAAGACTCTCCCCAAATGTCTATCTCTTGAGTTAAAAAGGGTCTTGGCCCATCACTCCCCTTGAGGATTTGTTTTGTTTTTAAAACTGTTTACTCACCAGGATTACGGAAGAAGAAAGGTGACATTACTCAGGTGAAGAAAAGAAGAATCTAGCATCTGGGAGTTTTTCAAGTATTTTTGTAACAACTCTTGAGAAATTGAGTAGATTTGAAAGAATAGCACTGTTTGGGGTCGTTCCATCTTTAAAGTCTTCAAATAAAGAGAGTCTCAAACAGCTTTTTCTATAAAAATCAGAAACCCCTCAATATGGACCCTCTCTTCTAAATTCACTTTCTAAACCTCAGAAATGTAATGAAGCAGCTGAATCACACTTTTGAGACTTGTTGTTTATGATGAGTTTAAATTTATATTTACCTGATATTTATTGGCACTGTAATGGAGGGAGGGTATCTCATATAACCATTCACAAATCTTGGGAAATAGCAATGTTATCCCTATTTTACAAAGATGTTCAGAAAGGTGGAGTATAGATTAGCAGAGGTAATCCAGAGGGTAAGAGCTGAACAGGCCTTCAGACTCAGCTCTCATGATTCAAGACCTGTTCCTGTTCTACTGTATTCTACATGTAACTTCTATAAGATCTGAATCCCATAATGAACAGAGAACCCAGAAATTTTTAGTTATGTAGTAACAACAACCAAACATTTAAAGTTTTATAGTTGAACCTAGTCTTTCAAGTGGTTATTTTATACCTAGTAGAATTCCTTTCAGGGTTATACAAAGATCTAAATCTACTCATTTTACAGAGACCAAAACATCAAATAATGTCACACTTGTTTAGCTTAATGGCAAAACAAATTCATTCTAGAAATCCCCCTTGCTCATTGCATTGTAAATTAGAGCCTGTAAAAGTGAAACATAATTCATCCTCTTTTGTTTGCAGGGCAGAAATAGAGACACAGATGTAGAGAACAAATGTATGGACACCAAGCGGGGGAAAGTGGCAGGGGAGGTGGTGGTGGTGGGATGAATTGGGAGATTGGGATTGACATGTATACACTAATATGTATAAAATGGATAACTAATAAGAACCTGCTATATAAAAAAATAAATTTTTTAAAAAATGTTATTTAATAAAACAAATTATATTTATACTTTTTAGGATTATAATAAGATTACTAATTCAAAAATAATTCTGTGGAAAGCCTATCACAATTTCATCATTTTTTAAGTAACTTAAATAAACACGTGTAACCCAGAAATGTATCTTTTTTTTTTTTTTTTTTTTTGCGGTACACGGGCCTCTCACTGTTGTGGCCTCTCCCGTTGTGGAGCACAGGCCCCAGACACGCAGGCTCAGCAGCCATGGCCTACGGGCCCAGCCGCTCCGCAGCATGTGGGATCTTCCCAGACCGGGGCACGAACCCGTGTCCCCTGCATCAGCAGGCGGACTCTCAACCACTGCACCACCAGGGAAGCCCGAAATGTATCTTTTGACATAATTTAAAGAAGAGATTCTGCTTAGTTGTAATCAGCCCATTGTTTCATATGCTGTTGAAGCACCATCT
Organism: Leucopleurus acutus; assembly: GCF_964270905.1. Classification (NCBI taxonomy): domain Eukaryota; kingdom Metazoa; phylum Chordata; class Mammalia; order Artiodactyla; family Delphinidae; genus Leucopleurus; species Leucopleurus acutus. Next base: position 76,126,839 of record NC_139144.1, read on the forward strand.
CTCCATCTTAAGTATGCCAAACATTATGCCTGTAATTGTATATTATTATATTATAATGAACTTTTCAATTGGTGAGGTCTGCATTGATGAGGTTTAACATTTCCTGTTTTGTCTGTATGAATAATACAAGACAGTCAGTACAAAGTTTAGCATAATAGTACAGAAACAGAATAATACAATTTTCAATTCTAATGCTTACCTGTAAACTCTGCTTGCTATTTAGAGTAGTCAGCTCACTGTTTAGAGATAATGGCCCATAATATAAAACAGCCAACCCAGAAAATGCCTTTGGATTTATAACATATAAAACTTTGTTTTTTCAGGTTGAAATGCACAGTTGGTCCTGCAATGAATGAACATTTCAATATGTCCATAGTTATTTCAAACAGTCGAGGGACCGTACATTATAGTACATTTTCCTATGTGGTAAGTCTAGGCATTAATTTTCTCATGAACTAGGATATTTAATTATTACTTAATCTACTTAGAGTTATAAAATTAACAAGTTATTTTGTTTTGTTTCTATCTCTCATTCAGGATCCTATAATAACAAGTATTTCTCCAAGTTATGGTCCTAAAACTGGTGGCACTTTACTTACATTAACTGGAAAGCACCTAAACAGTGGAAATTCTAGACACATTTCAATTGGTGGAAAAACATGTACTTTAAAAAGGTGTTGTAGTTTATTTTTTGTTGCATCAGTCAAGACGGATTCATATGTATACCTAACAAATCAAGAAAAGATTGTTCTTCTTTTGTGACGAAAAATCAAGATGTTTATTATTTACTCTCCATCTTACAAAACTTTCTCCTTCCCAAATCCATCTACTCCTTTTTGCTGATTTTTCTACCCTTCCCTTATGGTTTATTAATTCCACTTTTAAGTTTTGTCTTCCCATCCACCTTCTTTATTGTTATGCTTAGTATCCCACCTATGCTATAAGCTGTGAGATTCTGGTAATTGACAATAAATTAAGATAAACATTTCCATCAAGATTTACAATTAGATCAGATCACTTTGGGGAGGTGAGAAGCATGAGGGAGATTGGATTAGGAAGTTATGTTTCTGCTTCTTAGATTTGGGAGAGCTCAGTTTAATCAAGTGCCAAAAGGATACTTTAAAATTGCTTAAAATCCCAAATATTTCTAAGTCAAGGATGACCTAAGTTTGGGATCCAGTCAATTGTAAATTGACTACAATTTCTAGATTAGAAAGAGTTTTTTTTCTAGACCACATCAGAAAATTCCCACTTAGGAGCCACTGACTGATACCCTTTTGATTTATGTATATAATTCTAATATATGTGTGTCTCTAATAGCAAAGGTCCATTTTCTTAATTTTTTTGTTCAGTGTTTCAGATAGTATTCTCGAATGTTATACCCCAGCCCAAACCACTCCAACTGAGTTTCCTATTAAATTGAAAATTGACTTAGCCAACCGAGAGATGAACAGCTTCATTTACCGGGAAGACCCCATTGTCTATGAAATACATCCCACCAAATCTTTTGTTAGGTAAGTAAAAGCTTCTGATGGGTATAAGAAAATAATGAACATGAGGATGACTGGCTGTCGAATAGTCAAAAGGAAGACAGTTTTATCTCTGGATTTGATACTGTTGCATTTTTTTTGAAGGCTACCTTTCCAATTCGGGAGTGAAAACTACATGCAGGCTCTGAGTACAATTTGACCTTATCAGTGCTAGTTCATGCCATTTTATCCTATTCTAAATAGATTTCATTAAAACAGTTTAACTGTACATCATAGTTTTGATATTTATGCACTTATATTATGTACATTTTAATTCTATACTAACCTTAGTGCCTAAAAGTGGAATCACCTTTTTCTCTTCATTCTTCAGTGTATTTTTGCCCTGCCTACTTTACACACAGCTTTTCCCTATACCAGACTCCCTCTGAATCAATATCTCATTGGACCCAATTCAGTCTGCCTTGTTTCTGTTAATTCTATCAGTCTAGCAACAACAGTTAAGTTCATTTTTCCTTTGTATTTTTTTCAGACAGGAAAAAATATTTCTTTTGCATATTTTGTGAATAAAAAGACAAATGCATTTCTTCAGCTTATGAATATGAATTTTTAAAACATTTTCAAGTTAAATAAGTTATTGCCAAAGAAAAACTACCACTGAACTTTCATTTGACTTTGGCTGTGGCTATAACTTGCAGTCACTACATGTGATTTAATTTAATTTCTCTCTTAAAATACTTAATAGAGAAAGAACCTCTCAATATTGCTATTTTTCTATTTTATTTTGCCAGTGGTGGGAGCACAATAACAGGTGTTGGAAAAAACCTGAATTCAGTTAGTATCCTGAGGATGGTAATAAATGTGCACGAAGCAGGAAGGAACTTTACAGTGGTAAGTCCTCTGAGTGATAGTTGTGCTTAGAGCTCAGCATCTCTGCTTCTGCCACCAGCTTTCAGGGTAGCAGAGACATTTCAGTTTTGCCTCTAATGTTTGCTAGTTATCTTCCTTGCAGCATGGGTCAAATAGTATTTTTTATTCAAGAACTAAAATTATCTACTCTCAGGCTAACATTATAAAACACACACACACACACACACACACATAATATTTAGACACAAATAATGATTATCAACTTGAGGCAGTGTTTTCTAAAGACAGTCAGTACAAGGGCAAACCACGTCATTCCCTGTCTTAGTCAGTTCAGGCTGCTATAACAAAAATACCATAGACTGGGTGGCTTACACAACAAACATTTATTTCTCACAGTTCTGAAGGCTGGTAAGTCCAAGACCAGGGTGCCAGCAGATCTGGCCGTCTGGGGAGGGCCTGCTTCCTGGTTTGCAGATGATTATCTTCTCATTGTATCCCCACATGGAGGGGAAAGAAAGAGGCAGCAAGATCTCTTGTGTCTCTTCTTATGAGGGCACTAACTCCATCATGAGAACTTCACTCTCATGACCTACTTACCTCCCAAAGGCCCCATCTCCAAATACAGTCACACTGGGGATTAGGCTTCCAACATATGAATTTGGGGAGGATGCAGTCATTCAGGCCATTGCATTTCCCTATCCCCCCTTTTTTAATATCCCATAGAACATCAACCCTTTTGCTCTAATAAAACCCTTGGGTAAAGCCTCTAATCTTGCCACAGCATCCTTGTCTTCCTAAGTGGTACAGTTTTTTCTTACACATCCCTGCTTCTTACCATTCCTCTTGTGCCTTGGTTAGCATGTTATCAAATAATGAGAAAGACCATTAGAATATTTATGTCCTAGATTGTGTATGTTGTTTGGTATTTCTCCACCTTTTTCTTTTATTTGCAAGGTCAATCAGAATTTAACTGAATTCCTCCTTAAAAGTGATTGACCTATTTTGTGCTCTAACAATTTTGGGACATCACGTTAAAATGGTAGTTTTACTTCAGACCTTAGGAAGTTTGGAGTTATTTACAAAGATTTCATATTTTTGTTGTTTTTCTTTGATATTAAATATCCATAATCTAGTTGAACTTGTACACGCAACTTAGAATGAAAGTTCTAAGTGCCCCCTCTCAAGCAGGGGCTTAACTCGGGAGGCAATAGATTGAATTACAGCACTTCCTTTTAGATTCCCATCCAATATTTTGTGAAGGCTAAGACCACAGTGTGCTTTAATTACAAAAACCAATTTGGGGCTAAAAATGTCAAGCCAAATCACCAAACAATAAGGTCATCTCAAATGAGATTTTTCTTGACCTTCTCAATCAGCCACATTGCATCACCTCTAAAGAGTATTATTAGATTTTTATAATATTTCTGAGAGATTGTACTCCAGGGAGTCACCGTATGAAGTAGAGAGCTTTGAAACCAATCCCTGCACATGGCCACAAACAAAGTTAGAATACCGCCGCTATTAATTTAAAGGACATCGGTTCTCCACAACCAGGCATAGCAATTTTTCATTAACCTATAAAAATAACAGTAACCCTCTTTGGTGTTGGCATGTGACTTTTTAAAGTAGAAATCTGAGAACTTATGAGTTTATCTAATTCACACCGAGCCTGCGTTATTGAAATAATGGCTAAGTTTTCTTCCTTCTTCCTCACCAGCATTATGATGACATATGGCATCATTCATTCATTTGTAATCAAATAGTTATTAAAACCTCCTAGATGTGCCAAGGAAGATTCAAACAATGGTAGAAGATTTAAATCTTATCTGTTTACATATCTGGAAATGTAAACTTCTCTTATTTTAGCCACAAACATATTAGTACAATAGAACAATGCATTCAAATTGGACAGGAATGAAAAATTCAGTGGATCTATTTGACTATTGTTTGTGAAAAACCTCTTAAAGAGACGTGTGTTCCTTCCATGTTCCCTGCTTCTTATAGAATTTGAAGCTGACCATGATGAATTGAACCCATTCATTATTTAACAGAGAAAAACTCTTGGTCAGGTTTGACTTAGTTATACCAATCCAGCCACAATAATTTTTAAGCCTAACGAACTCAAATATTTTAAAATAAAAATACTAATCACCTTCTTAACAAAATGCATATTAATTTGTTAATATGCATTATGTCCCAGAAGCCAGCAGTTTATTGTATAGTTTTCAAATTTCTTGTTACATAGAGAATTACCGTAATAGCAGTAAAATTGTTCATTTCCTTTTTTCAAGATGATAGAATAAATAGCTTTTAGCATTATAATATGGATTTGATACAAAACTAAGTAATATTTTATTCATATTATATCTATTTATCAGTTTTCTTTATCTGCTTATAGCACACATTTTTTAATGTAGGATAAGTTTTAAAATTATTTTTAAAAGAAAATATCAAATATCCAATTTTGTTTGTGCTTTTTATGTATATCCTGAGTCCTTTTTCTATTGTGGGCATAAGTAATTGTTTTATCTCCAACTCTACTTGTCAAAGAAAAGGAAATATGAGGGATGTTGTTGCTTGTTTGTCTTTTCCTTGGGGGAAAAAATGCAAACATTTAACCTTAAATGTGCCACTTTGTGTTGGTGGTTTAGTCTAAGCACAATCAAGAGGAAACCACATTTTCCAAACTTTTATAAATCAGAATTACAAAGAGGAAGATTTGAAATGAGAGATGAAAGGGCATGAAATAATAATAACAGAGCCTTTGTAAAATAGCATAGGAAAAGATTTATCAGTAGAGAATACAAAGTGAGCGAGAAGCCATCCAGTGTGGGAGTTATGTGAATTTTAGGGTCAGTGGCCTAGGATTTATGTTCCCTGCTTTGCCACTCAGAGCTGTGTGACCTGGTCTGATGACATCAGCTTGCAAAGCTCAGTTTCTTCATCTGTAATTATGTGTGTAATCGTAGCACCTACCTCATAGGATTATTGTGAGAATTAAATGAGACCAACCTTGTACTAAAGTGTTTTGCACAGGACCTGGCACTCAGTAATTGATAGCTTAAAACACACTAATAAGGTGACCTGTATACACTACCAAATGTAAAATAGATAGCTCGTGGGAAGCTGCTGCATAGCACAGAGAGATCAGCTCGATGCTTTGTGATCACCTAGAGGGATGGGATAGGGAGGGTAGGAGGGAGGCTCAAAAGGGAGGGGATATGGGGATATATGTATACATATAGCTGATTCACTTTGTTATAAAGCAGAAACTAACTCACCATTGTAGAGCAATTATACTCCAATAAAAATGTTAAAAAAAAAAAAAAAAGACCGTGTTGTTTAGAGAATCACATCTGTCATGTTTCCAGAAATGTGTTCTTCAACATTAGGAAGTTAAATGGAGATTTTTTTCAAAATTGTACATTTTCAATTGATTGTCTGAAACAGTGAAATGTGAAAGTTGCTATTGATGTTGTCAAGCTATGTTCTATTTACAGTGAATAATTGTGTTTTACTATAGGCATGTCAGCATCGCTCTAATTCGGAGATAATCTGCTGTACAACTCCTTCACTACAACAGCTGAACCTACAACTCCCCCTGAAAACCAAAGCCTTTTTCATGTTAGATGGGATCCATTCCAAATACTTTGATCTCATTTATGTACATAATCCTGTGTTTAAGCCTTTTGAAAAGCCAGTGATGATCTCAATAGGCAGTAAAAATGTACTGGAAATTAAGGTAAGAAATGCTTAAAATCATCTCTCAAATCATCAACTTGCACCTAATTGACTTCATAGCTATGTGAATAAAATTGTACTTGGTCATTATCTTCTACTACATCGGCAAATATCTAAGCTCTGAGAAACAAATCTTTTTGACATAAGACTAAAAGGTATGTATAATCACGAACTGCTTTTTAATGAAGCATTTAAAAACTCTTTCTTGTGTATATATTAAAAAGTAGTAAATGTGAGACACAAATCCATTAAAGTTGCCTATGATGTATTATTCTGCCAACGTTATATATTTCCCTGGACACCTAAATGTGCTCATTATAAGATAAAAGGTAAGAGTCATGAAAGTAAACGCATCAATTGTAGTTCTGTACTTCCTTCTAATTTGGAATTTTGTATCTGGGTGTGGTTATCTCTAAGCTGATTTATAAATGGAGCTGGATTTCCTCTACCTCAGAAATATATTAGCTTCTAAATATAATTTGATTGGACAATAACAAATCATGTTTTCTAACCCAGCCTGTTGCAAACAAAGAATACTAAAACCCAGAGAGGTTAAGTGGTTTGACAAGTGATCAAATCGTGGCAAAACAAAGACTAGAATACAACTCTTTTATGTTGCTTCAGTCACTTTTACTTCAAATAGTAATAAAAGAGGCAAAATGATCAAAACTTTAATTATCTGTAGCCCCAGTCTCTAGAAACAACAAAATATTTATGCTTCAACATGATGTTTTAGGCATGCAGGATTTTCCCCCTGAAAGATAGCCTGAATGCAAATATGAACAAACACAAAGTAATACGATAGTCCTTGTTTAGATGTAATATAAATTCCCAAAGACCATCTCCATCTAAGTAAGAATATGTTTCTACTAAAATTTTTCTGCTTTTTCAACAAGATTTTATCTACAGCCAAACCCATGCACCCGTTCGTACTCATACAAGTTTACTAACCTCGCAACTGTGTTTTGTACAATAATTAAGCAAGCCCAGCGTGAAATTAAATGGAAGCCTGCTTCAACGAACAGCATGTTTACCATAGCAGAGTTCTTTCATCTGCTTCTTTAATTAGTTTTAGAAAGGGAGAAAGAGCTTTTATCACTTCTTTTTTTTTTCAATAAAATTAATCTAGTGTGACCTTTTGCTTTCAACAATTACTGTGTTTGCCATTTGAAAGATTCCATTTGATTTTTCTTGATGAAAACAAAGGTTTATTTGCAAATATTTTTACACCCAGATAAACTCTATTTTTCTGTTCCTGTATCTATGATGGAAGGATTAGAGAAGAATGGTTCTTTATCTACCCTTTCAAGCAGTCTTATATGGAGGAGAAAACTCCTTTTTCTGTAAATTACATACCCATTATTCAATGTCCTACAAAATTGTTGGACCAAGAAAAGTATGATTTGACATAATCCTCAGCCTTTCAATGCTGTTCCCAACCTGGCCCAAGAGGCGTCTGGAAACAGACACAAGAGACTTTCTTTTCTTGCCTATATACAGAATGACTCTTTTCTCTAACAAGGGTCTAGCACCTGTCATGTCACAGAGTGGCAATCTGGGGAAAAAAGGAACAGTTTTGGGGGACTATTTTGGTGTCATGATTCAGTCTTCTCCCATATTCCATTTTACGTATGTGTAAGAGGAAATCTAGTATAAGAGAATCTTTGTGTGACAGCAATTTAACCCTTTATCAATTTCTAAAGTTGATCACATTAAAACCTCTGCCTCTCTGAGGGCAGAAACAAAGAAACATAAAGCAAGAGAAAAGAAAAGAAAAAGCCTCTTCTGGACAAGCAGTGAACTGTTTTTTATCAAAAGAAAGGGTGTCATTTTATTTCATGTTGTGCTTGTTCAATTACCATTCAAAACATGAATGTGAAGTATGTTTGCGTTCCGTCAGTGAAAACACTATGGAGAGAATTGAGTTTAGAGTGAGATTTGCTTCTTGTTGCCAGGACGAGTTCGTGCTCCTCAAGCAGCCATGCATACAAGAATTCCTTGGCTAAAAAGAGACTGCGATAGTTTCCAGCCCTAGTTGTGAGAATTGGCTTAGTCAATAGTTGGTGTAATGATTACACCATGGCCAAGAGGGTCAGCCAAGTTTGGATCAAGAGAACATAATAGAGATCGGGGATCAGTCATTCCTCAGGACTAATCAGAAACCCCATTAATGTGGGAGGCAGTTTATATCCAAGGCTTAGGGACCAGCTGTGGACAGTGGCCATCAGAAGTAGACATCTTGGGACTTCCCTGGTGGCGCAGTGGTTAAGAACCTGCCTGCCAATGCAGAGGACACGGGTTCGAGCCCTGGTCCGGGAAGATCCCACATTCCATGGAGCAATTAAGCCTGTGCACCACAACTACTGAGGCTGCGCTCTAGAGCCCGCGAGCCACAACTACTGAAGCCCCTGCGCCTAGAGCCCGCGAGCCACAACTACTGAAGCCCCTGCGCCTAGAGCCCATGCTCCACAACAAGAGAAGCCACCGCAATGAGAAGCCCACGCACCCCACAAAGAGTAGCCCCCTCTCACCGCAACTAGAGAAAAGCCTGTGCACAGCAACGAAGACCCAATGCCACCAAAAGTAAAAAATAAACAAACAAATTTATGGAAAAAAAAAAGAAGTAGACATCTCTTTAGGAGTACACATTAAGGTACGGTGTTCATGTCAACAACAGCTCACATTTGTGTGGAATTTTAGTTAACACAGTACTTTGACATATATTGTTTCATTTGAGACTCATGTGGACTTGTGAGGTTGGGAGGTCAGTGATAATCATCCCCATTTGTAGATAAGTAAACAGATGTTTAGAAAGATTAGGTAATTTGTTTTGGGTCATCTAGGGAGCAAACAGCATAACTAGGGCTCACACTCAAATTTCTTGATTCCAAATTTGGTCTTCTTTCTACTACATTACAAAGGCTTTCATATTAACTTTCATTTCATGAATACCAAAATACCTTTCATAATAGAGAAATTTTTTATCATACGGTACATGGATAGCTGTACAATCCTTTAAGTGAAATAGCTCTAAACTCTAAAAATATCTAAAAGTCAATTCTGTTGAAAGAAACCCTGAATTTTTTCCTAATTATCTTACATGACTCTTTGTTCATGATCATATTTTATGGAAACTAGAGAAGCACAGTATTTAATGCTGGAACTAGGACTGCCTGACACTGCCCTGGGGCTTCATCTTATTCTGGAGCATACAGATATACATGGTAATAGAGATGCTTCAGAAGTCCAGTTTGGAGAAGTTGGCTAAAACAGGAAAAGCAGCAGGAAGATCATCTAAGTCAGGGAACAGGGGCTCAGGCTACGATACTAGGAGCATAAGATCAAAGGCTGAGAGCTCAGCTAGAGGCCCGTGTCAGTTTCTGGGCATCAGAAGGATCTAGAAGGGAGAGTAGTTCTGAGCTAACTCAGTCTACCTGCTGCCCAGAGCCAGCTAGAGTTTTGTCTTCCTCCCACTTCTGACTAAGATACCTGCAATTGTAGGCCCAAACCCATTCACAACCACCGTGAGGCCAGTTCTGTCTCCAGACAGGGTAGAAATGAAGGGCTGTTTTCTTAGAGGTCATTTGGTCCAGTGTCAAGACCTATTCTTATTGATGGTGCTCATAAACTAGTACAGTTGACCCTTGAACAACACAGGTTTGAACTGTGCAGGTCCACTATACGTGTATTTTTTTTCAATAAATACATACTATAGTCCTATGTGATCCATGGTTGGTTGAATCTGTGGTTACAGAACCTCAAATACAGAGGGCTGACTGTGAAGTTATACGTGGAATTTCAACTACACGGGGGTCAGTGCCCCTAACCCCCCACGTTATTCAGGGGTCAACTGTATTTCCCTGTGCTACACACTTTAATATGCATTCTGTGGGGGGAAAAAACCCATATTCCAGGGCACATAGACAGCACCTGTGGTATCCCAGTGCCCCAAGTAGCCAATGAAGAAACCAATTTAATTTTGGTTCATCCAGCTTTCCTCAAAAGACCTGGGAACTTTTTTCCCCAAATGCCTGTTAATGTCCTGTGGAGTTAGTTTTAAAGCTTTCTGTGATGGTTCTTTGGCCTAGTTCCCAAGCTGAGGGGGCTCATATCCTCTGGATAAAGTGTAAATGTCCCTCCACCACCACCCCACCTCACTGACTTTCTATTGCCAGCCTCCCTGGACCGTGGCCTGGCTGAGTCCTGCTACCATCCCCTCCATGGCCTTAACTGACTTTCCCAGACTCAACATTGTGGCCCCCTGGAGTCATGAAAACTTGCAAGACCCTGCCTGTTATAATGCTATTTTTCAAATCCTACCCACTTCCACTCCTATCTGCTCTGCTCTGTAACCAGCTCAGACATGGGTTCCCAGGCCTGAGTCCTAGATAGAAACATGTCATACCTGGCCAGAGTTCAGAGGAAATGGACAAGAGACATCCTGATATGACAGAGGAGTAACAGTTTTTCACTTTAGAAATATATTCATTTAAACATTACAGTGAGGGGAAGAAACTCTTACTCATCTTTATATTATAGAGTTTTGTCTAACACACAGTAGTAGATGATAAGTAGATTTGTATTAAATGGAATTGATTTGCTTCACGACCAAGTCCCTTATTGAACCTTAGTTCTCAATGTGTAAAGCAGGAATGACCATAATACCTACCTCAGGGAAGTATCTTTGCAGGATAAAATGAGATAATTATAACTCTAAATTGCTCTATGGGCGTAGGGGATTAAAGACCAGAAAGCTCCTTTTATTTTGCTTTATTTAAAAACCTATGTATTACTGTTTTAATGACTGAAGAACTAATCCAATTTTGTAAATATGTTCTACTATTTAATAATAGCTAATATTAATAATAAAAAGTAAATAATAAAATTTCTAAACATAAACATTTTTTTCCACAGCTCGATAAAGCTATGTTTATTTTAAATGACAAAAACCAGCCTATACCTTTTTTTTTTTCCTGATTTGGTCCCCTCTGTTATATAGTAGTGGGCTTCCAGTATCAGTTTTTTGATATCTTGGATTGTAAATTTTGTAAATAATCACTATACAGGGCTTCCCTGGTGGTGCAGTGGTTAAGAATCCGCCTGCCAAGGCAGGGGACACGGGTTCGAGCCCTGGACCGGGAAGATCCCACATGCCGCAGAGCAACAAAGCCCATGCGCCACAACTACCGAAGCCTGCGTGCCTAGAGCCCGTGCTCCACAACAAGAGGAGCCACCGCAATGAGAAGCACGTGCACTGCAACTAAGAGTATCCCCCGCTCGTTGCAACTAGAGAAAGCCCTCGCGCAGCAACAAAGACCCGACGCAGCCAAAAATAAATAAATAAGATAAATTTTAAAAAAATAAAATAATCACTATACATATAAAGCTGATATTAATTTCTTATGTAAGTCACTAATTATTATGCCTTTCTTAGTAGGCACAAATGAAAAGGGGTTTCGTTGTTCAGCTTTGTGACCTGTTTTTGTTTTAGATAAGCTTTCATGCAACATCCTAGGGAGCCCTGAGCCTAAAAGAAGGAGTATTGGAAATGTAAACGCAGTATGTTCATCCCTTCCCCCAGCCTTCATCATTATCTAAGCAAGCAAGATACATTTTAGTCATTCCCTCATAAATCAAGCCCTCCAGCTCTTTAATCTCTTTCCTTTGTCATTCCCTGAATTTCCTCCAGTATGTGAGCCAATGCCTTAGCCCTCCTCAGTCCTAACCAACAAGTTGTCATTTGAAGCCCCAAGGTGACTTATTAGATTTATGTGCTTCTACGTTGACTTGCCCTGTGGGGCTGACCTGGTTCAATGGAGTACACATACTGCCTCTAGAAATATCGTAAGGATAGACTTTGTCTATATCCATTTTTTTTTAACTCCAAATTCATGTTAGAAAGAAGTATTTTCTTCCAGCTTCTTTTCCGAGAATATTTGACCTAGCAATGTATCGAGATCCATATGAGACAATGTATGTAAAACTAGTTTGCCAAGTGTTAAAGGTCATGTAAAACAAAGTGGGAAACAAAGGAGCAGTACTGTATTTGTAACTGGCTGCTCTTTGTCCCTAAGAAAAATGCTAATAAGTTTTGATATCTCTCTCTCCTCAAAATAATGACTTTTTAATAAATAACCATACTTGGACTTCCCTGGTGGTGCAGTGGCTAAGAATCTGCCTGCCAATGCAGGGGACGCAGGTTCAAGCCCTGGTTCGGGAAGATCCCACATGCCGTGGAGCAGCTAAGCCCATGCGCCACAAGTACGGAGCCTGCGCTCTAGAACCTGCGAGCCACAACTACTGAAAACCGTTCACCTAGAGCCCGTGCTCTGCAACAAGAGAAGCCACCGCAGTGAGAAGCCCGCCCACCGCAACAAAGAGGAGCCCCCCTCGCCGCAACTAGAGAAAGCCCACGTGCAGCAACGAAGACCCAATGCCAAAAAATAAATAATAAAAATAAAATAAATAAATTTTTAAAATAATAAATAAATAGCCATACTCATTAAGTCTTCATATGAGAAATTGTGCCACTTCTTTACCAAGGCTAATTATTGGTTTCTTCAACAAAACAGTGATATTTTAAATACCTAATGGTGACTTCAATTAACTAAATATGTCAAATTGAACAATGTTTTTAACGCCTTCATGTAACTATATATTGTTCAAAATAATGTAATCATGGGCTTCCCTGGTGGCGCAGTGGTTGAGAGTCCGCCTGCCGATGTAGGAGAGGCGGGTTCGTGCCCCGGTCCGGGAAGATCCCGCATTCCGCGGAGCGGCTGGGCCCGTGAGCCATGGCCGCTGAGCCTGCGACTTCGGAGCCTGTGCTCCGCAACAGGAGAGGCCACAACAGTGAGAGGCCCGCGTACCGCAAAAAAAAAAAAAAAAAAAGAGTGTCAGAAAATCATGTGCCTTGGTAAACAACATGGCCTGTGTTTGCAGTATATTAAATTCCTTCACAATTGTTTGCATTCCTGCAAAACTGTGAAGTGTTAACAAGCTCCTTTTTCTTTTTCTCTTCCAGGGAAACGATATTGACCCTGAAGCAGTTAAAGGTGAAGTGTTAAAAGTTGGAAATAAGAGCTGTGAGAATATACAGTCACTATCTGAAGCCGTTTTATGTACGGTCCCCAATGACCTGCTGAAATTGAACAGCGAACTAAATATAGAGGTGGGATTCCTGCTTTCCTCTCATGATGTAAATAAAGATGCCAGCATAATTATGTCACTTGCAGGCTTGACATGAATCATTAAAGCTCATTTGTCTGTTGGCTTTAGCTCATCATCTCAGCCTTGCTTCTTAGTTGTTATTTTAGAAATAGTGAGGTTTTTGTTGCACTGTCTCCTTCCCAAGCTTCAAAGGGTAGACCTCAAAAGCCCTTGCTGGACACGCTCCTCTCCATCATGCCACGTTCTTGCCGCAATTTTCTGTAATTCTCAGGAGGGATAAGGACACATTCAATAGGGCCCTTTCCCCACCTCTCACCACTCCAAGAGGCCAGAGCCAACAAACTACTGCCCGCTACAGTGATCTCAAATGCAGAGACCCATAAGTAAAATAATATGTATGCACTGGATGAAGTAAAATAAGAATTAAACTATTTTACAGTAACTTCTTTCATGTAAACAGCTAAATCATATAACTGGGAACCGGAGTGAGTGATTTTTTTTTTCATTCTTTTTTTTTTAACAGCTTTATTGAGATTAATTCACATACCATACAGTTTATACATTTAAAGTATACAGTTCAATGGTTTTAGGTATATTACATTATTTTTTAAATTATGGTAAAATACATATAAAATTTGCCATTTCAATCATTTTTTAGTGTACAACTCAGTGGCATTAATTACATTCACAGTGTTGTGCAACCATCACCACTGTCGAATTCCAAAACGTTTTCATCACCCTAAACAGAACCTCTGGAACCATTCAATAGTACTGTCACAATCGCTCCTCTTCCCCAGCCCCTGGTAACCTTTAATCTACTTTCTGCCTTTATGAATTTGCCTACTCTAGACATTTCGTATAAGTGAAATCATATAATATTTGTCCTTTTGTGTCTGGCTTATTCTACTTAGCAAGTTTTCAAGGTTGATCCATGTTGTAGCACGTGTCAGATCTTCATTCCTTTTTAAGGCTGAATAATACTCCACTGTATAGATACACCACATAAGGCTGAATAATATTCCACTGTATAGATATACCACATTTTGTTTATCCAAGAATGTGTGATTTTTAAAGGGTTCCTGAAGTTTTCCCAAAAGTTATGAAATGGGAATGTATGAAAAAATTTAAAAATCAAAGAAGGCTGGGACTTCCCTGGTGGCGCAGTGGTTGAGAATCTGCCTGCCAATGCAGGGGACACGGGTTTGAGCCCTGGTCCGGGAAGATCCCACATGCCACGGAGCAACTGGCCCCGTGAGCCACAACTACTGAGCCTGCGCGTCTGGAGCCTGTGCTCCGCAACAAGAGAGGCCACAACAGTGAGAGGCCCGCACACTGCGATGAAGAGTAGCCCCCGCTGGCCGCAACAAGAGAAAGCCCTCACACAGAAACGAAGACCCAACACAGCCAAAAAAACCTAAAATTAATTAATTAATTAATTTAAAAAAAAAAAAAAGAAGCCTGAATCATGAGATCAGAGTTTGGAATTAAAAGGACCAGAAATCCTAAAAATCATACCATGTTAGAGCTGGAAGGAACGTCAAAGACTTCTTCTATGTATCAAAACTGAAATAAAAATATTCTGAGACTTTATTATCCCATCATAATAATAATATGATTACTACTTATGGGGAGTCTCCTGTGTCCTCTACCCTACCCTCCAGGACAGAATTAATGTCCTGTTGTCTCTTTTTCTTATTATATGTTCATACTTCTACAGTACATACCATAGCGTACTATAATCATTTATTTTTGTGTTTGTCTCCCTTTCATACTTCAGTTCCTCAAGGTCAGAGACTGATTTTTATCTTTTTACCCCCTAATACCTAGTTATAAGTACAAACAGCTATGCATAATGTAAGTACTTAAGTGATTAGTAGCCCCTAATTATTTGAACACTGAAACAGAATTGAGGAATGTCTTAATACTCTGAAGGCAGTTATGCTACTTCTAGAACGGTAATAACCAGGTAGTATTTTGAGCCCAGGGAGACTGTGATTCAACTGTGTAGTGTATTTTGTATCTATCATGGCTAAATTCTGACTTTTATTTGTCATTTTTAGTGGAAGCAAGCAATTTCTTCAACCGTCCTTGGAAAAGTGATAGTTCAACCAGATCAGAATTTCACAGGACTGATTGTTGGTGTTGTCTCAATATCAATAATACTCTTATTATTACTTGGCCTTTTCCTGTGGCTGAAAAAGAGAAAGCAAATTAAAGGTACATTTTTTGGTTATTGTTTGTTTTAAAGGAGTTGCCTTAAGAATACAGTCGTTACAGTTTAAAATTGTCATAGACTCATGTGTGCGGTCTTATGCAATCCATAAAACCCATGTGTTCTGGTCACTGGGTCAAAGACTACTGGGATCCATGATAGCCAAGTCTTTAACGAGCTCTTTCTCTCTTTCTGTTTTAAGATCTGGGCAGTGAATTAGTTCGTTATGATGCAAGAGTACACACTCCTCATTTGGATAGGCTTGTAAGTGCCCGAAGTGTAAGCCCAACTACAGAAATGGTTTCAAATGAATCTGTAGACTACCGAGCTACTTTTCCAGAAGGTATACTTCAGTTTATTGTTCTGAGAAATACCTATACATATACCTCAGTGGGTTGTGTGGCATTGTTGTTTATTTTTGGTTTTGCCTTTATATTTTTATAAAAATATAAAAGAAGTATTCACCTCTTCTTTGGCCAAAGAAGTATTTAATTTGACACAGAGTTACATGGCTCTTATTTTAAAATGAACTCATTTACATGTTATATGAGATTTTTAGAGTCTTTAAGCTCTGTTCTCACAAAAAGGTTCATTTTAAAATCATTTGAGCAAAGATAAGGTGTTTATCATCTGAGTGCAATGCTAAAAAATTGTGAAGCTGTCTTTAACAACCCAGGAAGAGTTAAGATAGGAAACGTATATTTATTGAAATAGAAGTTGGTACAGCTACATTTTTTTACCCGTTGATCCTCAAACATTTAAATTATACTTTTAGCCCTCCTTTGAAGGATTCTCAATGAACTGTTAGTACTCAGCTTTTTACCCACAGCATCCCAGGACTTGAATATATTTTGAGTCTTATCCAATAAAAACCTTCAATTATGCTATTTAAAAGGGAGGGTTAACATCATCTGTTTTGCAAAACATTAGACCTAATAATTGTCAGATTAGCCAGAGCATTTCACATTGTTTTATTTAAAATCTCCTGGTAAAAGCAAAATGTCTGTATTGTATCTGCTCCATTATCTTTAGAAGTTACAGGACGTGAGTCAAGTACAAGCATTTTCCTGGTTGAATATTTACCAGTGGATAAATAAAATGAGTCACAGACAGTTGAGGATACTGCAGAACTTAGAAGTTGCTCATCAAAACAAGTACAAGAGCAATGAGTCACTTACCATTTTAACTTTTTCAACACTTACTGCCTCTTACTTTTTCAAGTTTATGTTAGTTCTATAGAGATGTTCTATAGACACTGTTAATATTGTCTTTTCCCACGTGACTCCCTTTACCTTTAAGAATCCAAGCCCTTAACAACATGGACAAATCAAATCCAGTTTATAGTTTTGAAATTTAGATCTGTTTATTATTTTATATTCACATTTAATGGCTCTAATTTGAGATCTTTAGAATTCACAAGTAATTTCTTTAAAGAAGCACATTTAATCTTCCTTCAACCTCATTACTCACCAGACCTCTGTCATCATTGCTAAGAAACTTGAGTTTCATCCTCTTTCCTACATTGAACCTACTCCTTGGAGATATGGAAAAATAAAATAGGCAAAAGAAAGTTATCCAGATAGAGTAATGAGGAAATGCACAGCCAGCACCTAATAAAGAGGCACCTACAGAGCTTCTCTCTCTGTGTGTGGTGGGGACAGCATCCTTATCAGTCTTTCATGCAGACCTAGAATTCTCTGTGTGTCAGACCAGAATCACACACTGATGGTTTAAATTGGTTTGTGTGCATGTTTGAACTTAGTCCAAAGGTCAGTACAATTTCTATGCCAGAGGATTTTTTCCTGTGCCTCATCAAGGATTTCCCTTAATCTCTGCACCTCTGAAAATTTAGAACCCTGATCTCTAGGTGCAAAGGTTTGAGAAGTGAAGACAAAGGAACTGAGTTTAGAGAGGTTCATCCGCATTTCCATCCCCTAGGAAAGGTTTGGAAACCCTGACTCTGGAATTAAAGGAACAGACACCCAGCTAGGCTCCTTCCTTCCCTCACCCATCCAACATCTCAAGCACTCCCCTGATGTTCTACATCCTTCTTTTAAGGTTGCATCTGTCTCATTTCCAGCTAGTGATTACTATAACTACAGGTGGTCCCAAAGCTTTTCTGGAACCACTGTTGAAATTTACTGCTCTGGACAAATTGATGTATTATCCAAACTTCCAATGTGGCAGATACTAAACATGTTTAAGTGGGCTTAGGAATACTTAGGGTACCATCAACTTTCTTTTTAACGATCCTCTCTTAAGTTCTGATTTTCCTGCTCCTTTGCAAAGGAGCTTTTTGTGCTAATGCGGACCCCCTCATAAGCCTCTCCCCTCTCCCTGTGTTATATACTAATACATTTCAATACCCATCCTAGTTAGTCTTCAAGTCAGTTGCTGCCAGTATAATGCCCTCTCCTTGACATGTATGCATTCCCTTTGGAAAGGGCGAAGCAACTGGTGGCTTTTTTGCCTTATCTGGCATTAAGAAATGTATTCTCAGCCCCATAATTCCCTACCCCTGAAATGGAAAAGATTCACCTAGAAAAAGGGAACCTTGCTTGAGGCTCTTACCGTTTTGGTTATAAAGATCAATTTACAAGGAATGCTGATCTGATCCCTTTCCAAGTGTCCTCAAGTAAGCAATGAGAATGGCACAGTAACCCAATTCTAATCTGCTTTCTCTAAAGAGTGATAACACTAGATCTGCTGCCATCACCACAGTATGGAGAACTTACCACGAATGTGAAAAACTTTCAGTTCTGAAATTTTAGCCATTGCATATTTCTAGTCGTTTGTGTGTATGGGTGTATATTTATATAGAGAGATATAGATATATAATATTTCACTTTACATATTTTTCATTGACCAGGAATCCACATAGGTTTTGAGCAATACTAATTCATTCCATTAATAAACACTAGTCTCTCAAAAGGCATCTTTTTTCATTTTCTTATAGTTGAGTTGGATTTTTGTGGGAGCCAGGCAGTTGCTTACTATTTTTGCTGCTTTGCATTCTTAAGAATATAGTATATTAAAAAACAAATCTCAAGCTTGGGTTTTTGCTAAGAGAAATGTCTAAGGAAATGAAGAGGGAAAACAAGCTTTCAAAGTTACTGCTTAATATTCTTACAAGAGAATCAATAATTTTTTTTTAAACACACACACGCATACCTGTATCTTTCCCCAATTTTATTAAACCAATTCCTTTGTAAGGGTTTTTCCTAGCCTCATTCAATGATACAACCATCATTTCTTTAAATTTAAATTTAAACTTTGGTTTTGTTATTAATTCAATTTGCTGCCCCTGTTGCAGTCCCCACTAAGTGAGGTTTCACTATTGTTTCTAATAATTTTGCTTTATCTTGCAGACCAGTTTCCTAACTCATCTCAGAATGGGTCATGCAGACAAGTGCAGTATCCTCTGACAGACCTATCCCCCATCCTAACTAGTGGGGACTCTGATATATCCAGTCCATTACTGCAAAATACTGTCCACATTGACCTCAGTGCTCTAAATCCAGAGCTGGTCCAGGCAGTTCAGCACGTAGTGATTGGGCCAAGCAGCCTGATTGTGCATTTCAATGAAGTCATAGGAAGAGGTAAGTATTTCCACTCAGCTTTTTGTTAAGCACGATTTTCCAGTAAGCATTTTATCTTCTGCCTTTGCAGATTAGGAATTAGACAATGGTGAAAGCAACTGACAGAGCAGTGATAACAAGTGCACTTGATTTCTGTTCTGCAGACATACAGCCCTGCAAATCACATCCATGGGGATTCGTCCCTGTGCATGGAGACAACTTGATAATCTCCCAAACGTATTAGAAATAAATCACATTCCTCCCTCACCTTTTTCATAATGACAACTATAATTTCTTGAAACATGCCTTTTACTTCCTTCTAAAAATCATTCTGTTAAGTTCCAATATTTTTACTCCTATCTCCTTCCAGTCTTTCTCTACCCTGAGAATAGTGACTAACTCTATGAAGTCCTGGTTTATAGCAGTTTGTATACTGCTGGACAGCATCAGGAGACAGGGAATTTATAGCCTTCCCTTGATCTGAAGCAACATACATCATCACTACAATGCACTCCAATTTCTTTATACAAAGAGGAATGAATATTTGTAATAAGCCAGCCAGAGCAGCAATAACAGCTAGCGTGTACAGTATTTGAGGAAATATTGAGCAGGAAAAGAAACCAACCGGAAGCCAGGAAATGAACTCCACTCTTCCCTTTTTTTCTAAAAAGCTTTTACCTTTAATACTGAATGGCCTCTGATCCCTGTTTATTCAGTGTGCGCTGCAAGAGGTAGCAGAGACATCAGCCAGCATGATGCAGAAGAAGCTGATGGGACAATTTGCCTTTTGTGTTCACGAGGCCTTCCCATTTTCCTGTGAAAGCATCAACACATTCCTCTATCGCATACTCCAGATTTTAATCCTTAGCATGCTCCCCTTCCCAAATAGCAGCTTCGCTGTTAACAAACGTGTTTCACATCAGAGTAATATATAGTTCTTTTACCAGCCTGTAAATCCTAGTAATTGTACAAGTTTTAGAGTGTGTGGCTTCACTAATTATGTTCTAATTCTACATATTGTAAAATTAGTATTTTATCATGAAAGGTGCTAAAAATGGCAATTATCTCTCTTATAAAGTAATAATCATGAATGATTCTATAAGTATTAACTATTATTTATTTATATGCTTTCCCCAGTAGAACGTGAGCCCTCAAGAGCATTTATTTAGTCATCTTTGCATTACAAGAGAGTAGACTAATGCCCAACACTCACATGCTAGGCACTCAGGGGGTCTTGGCCAGCTGGACAACTTAATGACTTACACAGCTATCAGACATTTGGCACCTCTGGGGAAAATTACTGCCACTGGATGAAAGGCTACCATTGGGAAAGTGATGTAGCTAAAACCAGAGAACTAGATGAAATGACTCAGAGTGAATTTGCTTCATTTGAGCGATTGCCTTTCAGTTTCTGCCAACCTGGATTACAAACTAACTGGTGACTAAAGGGGGATATCCTTATTCTGTAATGCTAATCTTATTTCTAATGGTGACATTTTTATTTCATTTCAGTTTATTGCAATATAGGGAGCTTATTTTATTGTATTTCTTTATGTGGGTAAAACTTCATTTTTCATATTTAAAAGATGTTATTTGATCCTTAAAACTAATGTTTCTTTTACGAGGCAGATGCTACTCCTGTTTTCAGTGGTTCCACTGTGGTTGAATATTTTATTATGTTAAACTTTAATAACAGTTACATCACCTAAATATTTGCCATGTATTAAATAATCATATTGCTTGTATCTTTGGGTGAAATTAATTACGTATACATATTTCACAAACACACACAAATAGTGGTATTGTTAATCAAAAGCATAAGAAACAATGCACTTTTTTTCCATGTAGGAAAAAAAGAGAAATGAAGATCATGAAGAGCTTAATAAATAATATTGCACAATTAAAAGTAATGTGGCACTAACCAAGTTCCCTCTTTCATGTAGGACATTTCGGGTGTGTATATCATGGGACTTTGTTGGACAACGATGATAAGAAAATTCACTGTGCTGTGAAATCCTTGAATAGTAAGTTATATTTTATTTAACAGTGGAGTACACTTTCGTGGTTTGCAAACTAATAAATAGTTCATAATAAAACGTTGATTTACACTTTCCCTTGTGGAAAAATCAGCAGCTGCTGGAATTATGGATCTAATCCTGAAAATTCGTTTGATCTAAATTCTTATTGATGGGACTTCCCTGGTGGCGCAGTGGTTAAGAATCTGCCTGCCAATGCAGGGGACACGGGTTCAAGCCCTGGTCCGGGAAGATCCCACATGCCGCGGAGCAACTAAGCCCGTGTGCCACAACTACCGAGACTGTGCTCTAAAGCCTGCAGCCACAACTACTGAAGCCCGCGCGCCTAGAGCCCGTGCTCCGCAACAAGAGAAGCCACCGCAATGAGAAGCCCGCGCACCGCAATGAAGAGCAGTCCCCACTGGCCACAACTAGAGAAAGCCCGCATGCAGCAACGAAGACCCAACGCAGCCAAAAATTTAAAAAATATATATATATATAAATAAATTTATTTTTAAAAATTCTTATTGAAATGTTTCCTCAGAAATTATCCCTCAGAGCCCTCATAAGTAAGAATGAAGGAGAAATGAGGTTCTTGGATGAGCCTAAGTATCATTTAAATATGTTTGACTTATAATATTTGTTTTACAAGTGATATTTATGGAAACTATGGGAAGCATGTTGGCACATACAGTAATAATGACTCATTTTACCCAGAGACATTACTATAATTATTTTTTAACCATGACTTCCATCAAAAAGATAAAAAATGAAATAAGAAAACAGGAAAAAAATATGCCAGCAGAAAATTGAAAAATTGTAAATGTGGTAATATCTCATTTATCCACATTTTTGGTGAATGAGGTATTCCACATAAATGTACTTCCTTAACAAGTGATACTTACCCTCTTTTAGTGCTAGACATATATTTTTTAATATTATCTGCTATTGAGAAAATCTTTTTAAAATGGAATGCATACTCTTTCTAAGAAGCAGGGAATGCTGGAGTTACTCAGTTTTCCTGGGTCTCTCCCATGTATGCATGTTATTCAACTTTGCTTAAAAAAAAAGAGAAAAGAAACATGGAATGCTTCCAAACATAAACTAAGAGTTTATTAATGACCCAGAGCCATAATTATGGCATAAATTACTGTCTTGTACAACCCAATATACTCCTCATACTAGAGCTTTCCTGGCTCCACCTTTGCTGACAGGTCTCACATGTCAGGTCAGTGTGCTTGCCTTTTCTACCCCCATTTCTAAATTTCTGCTCATAGTTTGAGGCAGCCTGAAAAAATGTTAACAAGATATATTACAGATTTATATTGGAATTAATAAGCTTTCAATGTGCACGTGAAAGGTTTTCTTACAAGATACATTATTGCCAGAAATATTTCAGCTTTTTTAAACATAAATCTCCACGCTGAGCAGTGTTCTGTATGGTTCATTTTTTTGAAAGGCTAACCACAAGGTAATTAAAGGGACAGTTTATATGAAATCTAACTACAAACTGTGATGGATTAAGTATAATTGTCAATAAGTTTGCCTCACTAAAGAGTACCCCTGCCAGTTGTACTCAGAACAGTCCTAATGCCAACAAATCTTTCTCTGTCCCTGGTGTGTGCTGATCTCTGTTTGGTCCAGATGGACTTCCAGGTCTTGGAATGCATTGCATTTGTAGAAGAATATCATCACTGACACTGATACTAATCAGATTAATAAATTAAAGGTTGTTAACTCTTTATTAGTGCTGACTATTGTCAGGCCCTCGGGATCTCTATCTGGAAATGATTAGAAACTATTATAACAAAATAGTCTACTTAGATACCATAGACAACGTTTGGTCTTCAAATCCTCCTACTCCAGGGATTGGAAAACTATGGCCTGCTGCCTGTTTTCATAAATAAAGTTTATTGAGACTCAGCCACTATTGTCTGTGGCTGCTTTTGCGCTGCAATGGCAAGAGTTGAGTATTTGCAACAGAGACCATAAGGCTTACAAAGCCAAAAATATTTACTATCTGGCCCTTTACAGAAAAGTTTGCCAACCCCTGCCCTAGACAATCACTACAGAAATGGACTGGCCTGCTTCCGTCTCCTTTTTCTGTAAGAGGCAAACTATGGTTCTGCATGAGACAAACAGATTGCTAGACTCTTACAAAAACAGGTACAGGTGGTGACTTAAAGGTGTAGCACAGGGACTTCCCTGGTGGTGCAGTGGTTAAGAATCCACCTGCCAATGCAGGGGACACAGGTTTGAGCCCTGGTCCGGGAAGATCCCACATACTGTGGAGCAACTAAGCCCGTGCACCACAACTACTGAGCCCACATGCCACAACTACTGAAGCCCGCACACCTAGAGCCCATTCTCCGCAACAAGAAAAGTCATTGCAATGAGAAGGCTGTGCACCGCATGAAGAGCAGCCCCTCCTCGCCAAAACTGGAGAAAGCCCACGCGCATCAATGAAGACCCAACGCAGCCAAAAATAAAATTAAAAAAAAAAAAAAAGTGCAGCACAGGTGACATCATTCACTCAGAAGTATTGTAAAGAAACACTCTGATGATAAGGCATCAGGGCAAGATGTAGCCCAATGGTTTTACATTCCATTGCTCTCCCTCTCTGAACTTGACAAAGTAATCGTTGTCCCTGTAATGAGGTTAATGTCTCCACTGCTGGCTTTCTCAGGAATCACTGACATAGGAGAAGTTTCCCAATTTCTGACCGAGGGAATCATCATGAAAGATTTTAGTCATCCCAATGTTCTCTCGCTCTTGGGAATCTGCCTTCGAAGTGAGGGGTCTCCACTGGTGGTCCTACCATACATGAAACATGGGGATCTTCGAAATTTCATTAGAAATGAGACTCACGTAAGTATATTACCAAACTTACTAATTCATGAACTAGCTGTAAGCCAGCGAGTCTTCCAAAATGTGCCTGTTTTGAACCTTTTTTAAAGCTTTTAGCCAAAGAAGCACATATAAAATGTTTGCACCATTCAAATGGACAGAGGCCACTTCAATTTGCTGGTTCCTCAAAATCCTCTATCCTAGTAGGAAGATAGTGATACTTAGAAGGGTCTCCTGGGGGCAGTGATTCTTACCTGCACTGCAACATCCTTGCTGTACCATCTGCTGGATAGGTACTCATCTTTGAGTACCTACTATATGCCAGAAAATGTACCACACAGGAGACGTAGAGCCAGAATGAGCCTCAGCTTTCAAGGAGTTTTAACCTTAGAAGGAAGAAATACATCGAAAATTAATTATAAATGGGTCTCTTACTATTTTTCAAGCTTGCCACCCACTCTTCTACCTCAGGACCTTTGCACTTGCTATTCTCTCTGCCTGGACTACTCTTTCCCAAAATATCCACATATCTCAGTCATCAACTTCAGCTTTTTGCTGTAATGTCATCTTCAAAATGAAGCTTCCCTGACCTGTCTGAAGTTGCAGCTGACCACCACACCCTCATGCCCTCTTTCTTGCTCCTCTCCCCTGCTTTGTTTTTCTTCATCACACTTACCCTCACATCATACACTAGGCCTGAGTTATCCAATGCTGTGGCCACAAGCCACACGTGAATGTGGCTAGTCCAAACTGAGATGTGCTGTAAGTATAGAATACATCCCAGGTTTTGAATATTTAGTATAAAAAAAGAAAGTAAAATATCTCATCAATAATTGTTTATAATGATTACATGTTGAAATGATATTTGGGATGTGCTGAGTTGAAAAATATATTGTGAAAATTAATTTTGCTTGTTTCTTTTTAATTTTTTAATGTGACTATTAGAAAAATTTTAATTACATATATGGCTTGTATTATATTTCTATTGAACAGTGCTCTACTAGGCAATAAATAAATAATATATGTATACACACACACACACACACACACACACACACACACACACACATACACACACATCCCATTAGAATTCAAGCACATGAGGGTAGCTAATTTTGTTCACTGCTGTAGCAGTAACACCTAAAATAGTGTTTGGCACATAGACTCTCAGGAGATATTTGTTGAATGAATGAGCTCAGGGTTACAAAAGAGGTTCTTAGATGCTTGCAAATGAGGGTTTTCTAAGTGACATTTATGCTGGTTCCCAAAGGCTGAGCAAACAATGGCCAGGCCAGGACCAGGGAGGGAAGAAGGAGTCTCCAGAACTGAAGTCACAGATGGCCCCTGGCTGCTTCTTGGCTCCTGTGATCAGGCCTCTTTGGGAGTTATGGTGTAGCTTTACTCTTGATCAACAGCTTCATAAACATGAGGTCAGGTTCTCGGAGGAAATAAGCTCTAGGACAGTAAAGAAATATTTTGCATTCAGTCAAAAGAATAAAATATTCCCTGGCAGTGAATTTTTGCAAATAAGATGAATTTACCTTACAAAGCACAGAGCTTTGGCCTTACCATACCCACTTTTCCACTCTAACTCTTGCCATTACCCTGATGAGTTCATCTGGTTGGATATGCCATCTTCTCTAGGTATTATTCCCCCAGGGTTAAAGCATGATAGAGATTTCCTATTATACAGTATCACAGCCTTTTATAGTCCAAGGAGTCTATACTTATTGCAACCATTAACAGATACGTCTTAGAGAAGTCTAAAACACAGGAAATGGCCCCTCCACATGCTGTATGCATTAAGGAGGGCTGTAGCCCTCCTTTCAGAGTCCCCACTGTCTGCCTCTTAAGTTCACAAACTGCACAGTGGCTGCTGAAGAAGAGATATCCTGTTCTTGATGGCCAGGCACCAGTAGGGCTATCAGCCACAGTGACATCTATGTGATTTCAGATACAGTTCTCATAGGTACTAAAGGCATTACTCTGTCCATCCAATTTTGTGTGTTGAGCTTATGGAGAATGAGATTTCCTGTTCTCTGTGTGGGTCCAGGCCACTGGTGCTTCAGTACCAGTAGGAGGGCTTCTGATGTGATTGATTTCACTACAGTGTGGACTTTGGAGTCTAACAGATTTAGGTTAAAACCCTAACTCCACAACTTAGCATCTGAGTGGTTTGGGGTGATTTATTTTTCTGGGAACGTCCTGTATTAACCGTGTATTTCTGATGCTCTGACTTGTGGGGACATGCTGACCCTGGAGAGACTGCCCCTCCCAGGACTAGCAAATTCCCAGAGGTATTAAACAACTCACCTTCAAAGAGCATGCCTTTCATCACCAAACCAACCACTCCAGAGCCCATACCCCAGCCACCTCCTTTAAAGTGCTCTCACACTCTGGGACATTATCCACCTGCCCTAATCACTTCAAGACCAGGTACCAGACTACTAGGGACAGTCCCTATACCCCAGAGCCCACTGAAATTATTCAAACCAGCCAATTCTAAACCTGCTTCACCCATTCCTTCCCACAGACACCACAATACAGACTCTTGCTTGTGTTTTCCCCTTGCTCCCTCTGCCTCCTTAACCAACCCTGGTGCTTCCCTGAGTGGCCTTGTATGACATGGCATGCCTCCTCCTCTTGGGAATTGTGAGTAACAGCCTTTTCGATGGCAGTTGTTCCCATCTGCTGGCCTTACCACACCTAAATAATAATAAAACCTGCATTTTAAAACGTCTCCAGTTCCCCATCTGGAAAATGGAGCCCATATCACAGACGTGAGTATGTAAGGATTAGCCAGAGTTTATAAAGACATCTAGCCTGGTACTTTGCAAATAACAGATACTTAATAAATTATTGCAGTTATCAACAGGGCACAAGTTATTATTTGAAACAAGGTCATTCTTATAAACATTTCATAATTCTGAGCTCATAGCTAGAACAGTAAATGCTTAGTTTATGCGTTTCCAATTCTCTTTGATTACAGAACCCCACTGTGAAAGATCTTATTGGCTTTGGTCTTCAAGTAGCCAAAGGCATGAAATACCTTGCAAGCAAAAAGTTTGTCCACAGAGACTTGGCTGCAAGAAACTGTATGTAAGTAGAAGAATCTCTGTGCCTGCAGTCCAAATTAAGTGACAAGGACGAATCTGTTTTCCACTGTTCAAGGCTAGAGAGGATGTTTTCTCTTCTCATGCAAAAGTCCGTTAGTTCCGTTACAGTTTTAAATCGATATGTAAGCACTGGGGATGTAGGCGGGGCTTTCAGGCTTTATCAAACAGAATTTAAAAGGAATTCTCCAGTGGGGGTCTTAAACAGCTGTTGTGTGCTCTTGCTTTTCTTTTTCCTTCCCACCCATAGCCCCCAGTGTTGTGGTTTCACACTGCATTAGTTTTTGGGAGGGAGAATTTGATCTTCAGCATTTTGCAGTGAAAAGGAGAGGGCTGGTAACACAAATACCAACATATTGTAACTTCCCAAGAGTGGATTTGAAGTCAGCCTGCAGAAACCCTACCAAAAATGGTATTTGGGAATGAATATACAAAGAACTTTATTTGTGTCTGTCTGCCTGGGCTGTATAATACAACAGTCAACAGTTTGTAGTTGATTTGTGCTTTCCCTTACATGGCACTGATTCATGGCTCATGGTACGTTTGAATGAAAGAACTGTGCTATTAATTTCCTACCTTGGTTTTGGTCAATGTAACAACATAAAAGCCAGCTTAAACAAAAGGTACATAGCCTCAGATAGAAGAAATTGATTTTTGTTGAACCTTGCTGTTTTCCTAGATGCTTTACTATGTATCGTTTTTCTCTATTACCTCACTGGCGGAACATAAGAGTTGTGTTACTAGCCTAGCCCACTGAGAATGAAAAAGGAAAATAACAGTCCCCTCTCATATCTCCCCCATAAAACTAAGTATTGCTAATAAGCTGGCAAGTGAAAATTAGTGATTGCTTTGGGTAGTCAGTTGGCATACTCGATTTAGCAACCAAGGAAAGCTGGGAGGGTAGCCAATTTTACTACTTCTCCAGATCTCCATGAAAGCAAAAAAGATTTTCTTATGCCGCATCATTTATAATCTCTTTCCTTGGTCTGTTGAATTTAAAATGTAAATGTCAAGCATTTTTATTCAAGAATTCCATTGTAATTTAGTGTTAGTCAAAACAGGCCAGATGAAGCCCTCCCTTCAGAAGTTATGGATTTCAAATACTGAAGTCCCTTATTCTAATCTTTAGAGATTCAGCATCACTGTAAATTATTCTATTTCAGCCACCAGTAATAATTTTTGTTCTTTCTGTAGGCTGGATGAAAAATTCACTGTCAAAGTTGCTGATTTTGGCCTTGCCAGAGACGTGTATGATAAGGAATACTATAGCGTACACAACAAAACAGGTGCAAAACTGCCGGTGAAGTGGATGGCTTTAGAGAGCCTGCAAACTCAGAAATTTACCACCAAGTCAGATGTGGTAATGTATTGATCACCCCAACCTCCTCTTTTACTTTTATACCTAACTTTTTTAGTAGTTTTATGGGAACTTAATTTTTTATTAATTTATTTATTTATTTCTATTTTTGGCTGCGTTGGGTCTTCGTTGTTGCACGCAGGCTTTCTCTAGTTGCTGTGAGCAGGGGCCGCTCTTCGGTGTGGTGCATGGGCCTCTCATTGCGGTGGCTTCTCTTGTTGCGGAGCATGGGCTCTAGGCACGCGGACTTCAGTAGTTGTGGCATGTGGGCTCAGTAGTTGTGGCTCACAGGCTTAGTTGCTCCGCGGCATGTGGGATCTTCCCGGGCCAGGGCTCGAACATGTGTCCCCTGCATTGGCAGGGGGATTCTTAACCACCGCACCACCAGGGAAGTCCCAGGAAGTTAATTAAAAAAAAAAAAAAAGATACCTTCAGCACCACTAATTTCAGTTTTCTTCGGAAGTAAAAACGGGCTTGAGTGTCTAACAGGTACCCATAGTATGTTTCCATAAATTCATTCATTTATTCGGAAACATTTGTCCAGAAGAATAGCACGTTAAGTCCTTGGGAAGCCCAGAGCTGAACCAGGTATGAACCCTGTCCTCCAGGAGCTTTTGCTCAGCAGGAATGGGAAGGCATATCCGTCACTAACTCACACAAAGTAGACTGGGATTAGTCCAGCCACTCATAGCTCAAGGGCAGAAGAAGCTGTAACTGAGGCACGTCTAGCAGTGTGGGCCTAGCTAGAAAAGTGCCCTCCTTTATCTGCAATGGTCATCCTCCTGTCACAGAACAAGCTTCTAAAGGCGTGCACCTGAGCTATGAGGGTAGGCAAGACCATGGGCAGACTCACCTGGGCAGCCAAATCTACCACACTGCCCTTTCACCTGGTGGAGGAGGTGGTGCTTGAAATGGGCCTTAAAGGAGGATGGAAATGATGGACAATGAAAAAATGCCAATCCAGGTGAGGCAAAGGGGCAGGAAAGTATACAAATCTGTAAAGTTCTAAGGAAACAGTAAGCAGCAGTGATTCAGCAAAAATAGAAGGCGCAAAGGGAACTTGTGAGACTAAATTGAGAAAAATATTTTCATAGTAGGTCATAGAGATCCTTGGAAAGCAAACTAGGGAGTCTGGAATTTATTCTCTGGCCATGTGGAAACATTAAAGTGAATCAGATTACACTACAGCCTTTCTTCATTCTGTAAGATGTTTTGAGAGGAGTAGATGCAGGAAGACAAAGTGAGAGGTAGAATTTGAAATAATATAGAAATTGTAAGAACAGAAAAGAGTTGGAAGGAAAGGCATCTCAGAGGTAGAATCAACAATATTTAGCAAGAAATTGATGAAAGTCAAAGCTGAGCAAAGTTATATACTGGTGCAATTACAAGTATGTGAAACAGAGGAGCAAAAGCCGGTTTAGGAGGAAAAATACCAATTGAACCTTGAACATATTGAGTTTGACTTGGGAGTAGGACATACAGGCGAAGTGTCTGTCAGGCAGTTGGAAATGTGGATCTGCAGCTTGTACAAACTCTTTAGTTGTCTTAGTCAACTAGGGCTGCCATAACAAAGTATTACAGACTGGGTGGCTTAAACAATGGACATTTATTTTTTGCAGTTCTAGAGGGTAAAAGTGGGAAATCAGGGTGCCAGTGTGGTCAGCTTCTGGTGAGGAAAACACATGGCCACCTTTTCACTGTGCCTCATGCTAGGGAGAGAGCAAGAGTAAGCTCTCGGGTGTCTGTTCTTGTAAGGGCACTAACCCCATCCTCATGACCTCATCTAAACCTAATTATCTCCCAAAGGCTCCACCTCCAAATACCATCACAATGGGAGTTGGAGTTTTAACATATGAATTTGGAAAGGGGGGACACAGTTCAATCCATAGCAGAGGACAAGGCTGGAAATAGGCTTTTGAAAGTCCAAATACAATTATTCAGAGGAACCTACATACATGAAGTAAGGGAGAAAAGGAGAGAGGTGGGAGACTCAGAGGAAGAGAAAGTTTCAAGAAGTAATGGGATATGGTCAGCAGAGTCCACTGCTACTCAGTGCACAAGAAAGGTCTTGGAAGCTGAATGACCTAAGTGATTTGGTCTAGAGTGTGCTGAGGAGCCTGGGTGGTGGATGGAATATTCTATTTGCCTTTAATAAGTCAAGAGGACTATGATATGTGGAGTTAGAAAAATGTTAATGTCTCAGTCCTTGAGGATAACAACTGAAAACAGGAAAAGTGTTAACTGGTGACATCAGCAAACAAGATTGGGAGAAAATAACGTTAATGGAGGACATAGATTGCAAAAGAGAAAGGGTTGGCAGCTCTTAAGGTATAATAGGGGACCGGGATCTGAGTGCAGTGTTAGGAGGCGGGAAGTCATCTGCCTCCTCCCTGTGAGTCAGCAAGAAAGAGAGGTGTGGCCTCTACTGGTAAGAGTTTCAAAGACGTTGTGGTCTTTAAGTGAAAGCAGAGTTTCAGTTCCTGAGGAAGTGGGGGAGTCATTAGAGAATAAGTTGAGGGTGACTGGGAGTCTTTTCAATGAGCAGGTGTATCACAGGACAAGGTGGAGGAATGGGACTTCAGGGTGGATAAGATTGGTAAGAGGATGTGATAGCCCATGCTAGAGCTTAATGCCTGGGATTCTGATCCTAAAAGACTCTGAAAAAGATGAAAAAAGCAGGTGCTAGAGAGGTAGGCTTGAGGACACATTAATGATGGTGGCAAGTGAAGGCATAAGGTAGGGAGAATTAACTCATCCTCAAAGAACATACATTTCATCCAGACTTGACTACTGGTAAGAGCCAGAACCAGCTCTTACAACTCAATAAGAAGACAAAATAACCCATTTTTTAAAAATAGGCAAAAGATTACATAGATATTTACCACGGAGATGTATGAAGAGCTAGCTAATAAGCACATGAAAACACATGCCCACACAAAGACTTGCACATGAATGCTCACAGTAGTGTTATTCATAATGTCCAAAAACCAGGAGCGATTTTAATGTCCATCAACTGGCGAATGGGTATATAAAACATGGTATATCTATACAACAGAATAATACTATTCAGTAACATAGAGGAACCACTGATGCATGCTACATCATGGATAAACCTCAGAAACATTGTATCAAGTTAAAGAAGGCAGACCCAAAATATTACACGTTGAATGATTCCATTTATGTGAAATTTCTAGAAAGAGGCAAAAGATTGAGACAGAAAACAGATCAGCGGTTGCCTGGGGCTGAAGGTGGGAGCGAAGATTGACTACCAGCAGGCATGAGGGAAGTTTCTGGGGTGTTGTAATTGATCTAAAACTGAATTGTGATGATAGCTGCACAACTATATATAATTTGCTAAACATCCTCGACTGTACACTTAAAATTGGCAAATTTTATGATATATAAATCATACCTCAGCAAAGTTATTAAAACAAAAGAAGCCTGATGAAATTTTGGATGCTCAAGGCAAGAGTTGGGATTCTGAGCTTTTTGACAACCCTGTACATACACTACTATCTCCACAAAAATACACGCACACTGCAGGGAGGTTTAGCACTTCTTATAAAACAGCTGTCACTCAGATACTTGACTAGAAATTTACACAGGCTTCTATAGATACGAAGTGCTATGTCTTTCTCCCTCTTATTGAAAGACACTATACTGTACTACATAAAGGGTGAACCTGAGTAATCCATACAGTGCTGCTTTGGAAAATGGTTATTGATTGCATGGATAAATTTGCATAAAGTTTCATTTCCAGGACAGCACAATCTTTTGAATGTTGACATGGAACATTTCCAAAAGCATGTAATAAACCATATGTATGTTGAGACCTACAAGCAAAAACTTGCCTGTTTGTAGAAAGGTCTACTGTCTTGCAAATGCCCAGATGGAGTTCAGCTAAAGTCTGAATACTCTTGAAGCCCTTTCCGACAAAACTGGAATGTCTCTATATGTGCAGTTATTCATACCCAGTATTACACAGTGTCTCACACTTAGTACAAATGCTTCCATTAAAGTCAATACTGACTTCTCAGTTGTTCAACCAACTGGCATTTTCATCCTGCTTCACCATTATGCAGTGTTTAATATCGTCAACTACTCCTCCCTTCTTGAAATTTCCTCCTTCTTTGGTTTCGGGGGACACTGTACCATCTTGTTTTCCTCCTGCTTTTAGGCTGTGTTTTCTTTACCTTGACAGCTTCTCTTTCTTCTCTCACAGCCTTACACACAACTCTCCCCCAGGATTTTGGTCCCCAGGTGTCAGCCTCTCTCAACATTTCAACCATTCCCATCAAGGGTCCCCTTTGAATCTCTCTTCCTAGATATCTTCATTAGCAACACAAATTTACCACGTTCAAAGTCAAATTCTTTCCTGCCAACTGTCAATGCCTCACTTCTTTATTTCTATTAATGGTATCACCATTGTGCAACATACCAATTCTTCACCCTTTTTATTGTGCAGTTCTTTAAGTTTTAAAGATTGCATACAGTTGTATATTCACCACCACAACAACCAGGATATGAAACAGTTTCATCATCCCGGAAAATTTCCTGTGCCTCTTTGTATTCAACCCCTGCCCTAATGCTAAGACCTGGAAACCACTGGTCTGTTTTCTGTCTCTATAGTTTTAACTTTTCTAGAATGTCATATAAATGGAATCATACAGTAAATATGAGTCTGTCTCCTTCACGTAGCATAATGTGTTTGAGAGGTATCAGTAGTATCAATGTATCAGTAGTTATTCCTTTTTTCATTGTGGCAAAAACATAAAATTGACCATCTTAACCATTTTTAAGGTACAGTACAGTAGTGTTAACTATATGCATATTGCTGTGCAACTGATCTCTAGAACTTCATCTTGCAAAACTGAAACTCTGTATCCACTGAACAACTCCATATTTCCCCCTCCCCCCAGCCTCTCTGGCAACCACCATTCTCCTTTCTGTTTCTAACAGTTTGACTACTTTAGATACCTCATTATAAGTGAAATCATACAGTATTTGTATTTTTGTAACTGGTTTATTTCACTTAGTATAACGTCCTCAAGTTTCATCCATGTTGTAGCATATGACAGGATTTCCTTTTTTAAGGCTAAATAATACTCCATTGTATGTATATACCACATTTTCTTCATCCGTTTATCTGTCTATGGACATTTAGATTGCTTCTGTCTCTTGGCTACTATGAATAATGTTGCTGTGAACATGGGTGTGCAAATATCTTTTCTAGATACTGATTTAATTTCCTCTGAATATATATACCCAGAAGTAGGCTTGCTGGATCATATGGTAATTTTATTTTTAATTTTTTGAATACTCTTTTCCATAGCAGAATAATTCACTCCTTTTTATTCCTAAGTAGTATTCCATTGTGCAGATGTCCCACATTGTGTTTATCCATTCACTGCTTGAAGGACATTTGAGTTCTTTCCTGTTTTAGGCAATTGCTTATACATAAGTATAACTGCTGTAACATTTGCTTAAAGGTTTTCGTGTGAACATAATTTTTATTTCTTTTGAGTAGATATCTAGAAGTAAGATTACTGGGTTGTAAGTTAAGTGTATGTTTAACTTTATGAGAAGCTGCCAACTGTTCCACAGTGCCAGTATCATTTTATATCCCTAACAATAATATATAAGAGTTCTAGTTGTTCAGCATCCTCACCAGCATTTACCATTTTCAGTTTGTGGGATTTTAGCCATTCTAATAGATTGTAGTGGCGTCTAATTTTCTTTTTAATCTGTATTTCCCAAATAACTAATGATGTTAAACATCTCTTCATGTGCTTATTTGCCATCCTTATTCCACCTTTTGTGAAACGTCTACTCAAGTCTTTTCCCCATTTTTTAAGTTTCAGAATTTATTTTCTGGTGTTTTTTAAATTGGATTGTTTGTTATTTTACTGTTGAGAGTTCTTTATATATTCTGGATACAGGTACATGTTATCAGATATGTGTTTTTACCAATATATTTTTCTAGTCTTTGGCTTGCCTTTCACTTTTTTAATGGTATCTTTCAAAGAGCAGAAGTTTTAAATTTTATTGAAAATGTTATCAATTTACCAGTTGTTAAATATTATCAATTTATCCATTTTTTAATCAGTTGTGCTTTTTTATAAATTGTGTTGTATCTCAATTTACCTACTCTCGACTGCTCAAATTTGGCTGTGTCTATTCCTTGATTGCCTCGGCAGTGTGCCTTTCTATCACTTTTTATGGCTTATAACAATCTCTCACCTCTAATAACTGCTTTGAGCATCACCTTTGATAAAGTGAGGCAGAGATTCTTCAGGTGAGCTCACTGCTGGTGCTCAGATATTCAGAAAGACTTGACCATTCACACAATAAGCAAGAATGGCAGCGCTCTCCTGTCTTGAAGCTTAAACTGACTTGTTTCCATCATTCTTTTTTTTTCCTCGTTTTTGATTAATTTTTATTGGCGTATAGTTGCTTTACAATGTTGTGCCCATCTTTCTCAACGCGCAGGTATTGTACAGCACCCCCTCTCTTTGTCTCTCTCTCCCCTTCCCTCTCCTGGCCCCCATCAGCCTCTCTCTTCTTGGTCAGCATCATTCTTCTCCTTCACTGCCCCTCCCCACTACAAGCCTGGCGGTCCAAGCCGTTATGGGGAGTTTGGAATGCAGACTGTTCATGGAAACTGCCTCCCTCTCACCTCTTCTGTCCCATGATTCCTCCAACACTCCTCTGATACCCAGTTATTGTCCAAGCCCTATCATTCCTTATAAACTTATCCAACTCTTTCCCCTTTTTTGCAAATTTGCCTCCAGGCGTCCTATAGCTTAGGCTGTTGGTTAGGGAAACCTGATCACACACCAGTTATCAGCCTCTCAGAACTTTGGTTTCTTCATCCTTAAAACATCTACAAAACTGATTACATTACAGGGTTGTTGATAAAGATTAAATAAGACAATCTTTTTTTTAAAGGGCATGACACCCACCCATGCCAGGCTCATTCGATGACACGTACTCTTTCCCACCACTCTAATTCAGGAGTTCAGTCTCATAAGGTTCTGTGTTGCCAGTAAACAGTAGCAGCCCTCACCTACTCCTGTTCAGAAACCTCCTAACTGGTCTCCATGTTGTGGATGGGCTTCCCCTATTTGTCTAAAGCAGAGTGTTTACAGATGCAATCTCCTGGAGCTCGACCCCAGTCACATCCCATCTATTTCAGTTTAACCCACGTTCAACATTCAAAAACATGGTCCCCTTTCAACCTTATCTATCCGTCGTCCCTTCATCTACTCCACACATCAAGAGTGACCTGTTGTCCTTATGGTTCAAAAAAACACACAAGTACTCTTACCCCTGGGCCCACTCCCTCCATCCAGAACACTCTTTCTGCCCTTACAATACACGTATCTATTTAACATATTCTCCCTGTTCCTCAAGACCCGCTATACTGTCACTTTCTTCCTAAAGCCTTTCTCAGTACCCCACTATTATCCCTTTGCCTTTTCACAACATTTGTACCTCTTTTCTATAATTGCTCTGTATCAGTTATTAGATCTTATTGTTCTATGTGACAGTTAATTGCATAATACTCTTAACCCTGTTAAATCAGCCTTGGGGCCTATCCAGTAACTTGAACAGTGACCTACTTGTGCATCATCAAGGATCAGTAGATACTTGTTAAATTGATTTAAATTCTAATGCAAATTCTGGAACTTGAAGGTTAACACAATGAAGTTGTCAGAAGTGACTCATAAGATTTTTAGGCATTGGAAACTTTGACTTTGAAGGGCAAAGTTATCTAGTGCCCACCTGGGAAGGAGTTTGTTTTCTCTATTTGGATCAAGGAAGTCAGTGACCTTAAAGGGTTCTTACACTCGGGCAAAGGGAAAAAGTCATTAATAGAGATTTGTATCGGCAACCACAGTGTCTACCTGGTTTCTTTCTTTCAGAAACACAAGCTTTATTCTCCTTCTTGCCGAGTGTTACGAGCTACACTTGCTTCTCAGTGTTATGTTTTCCTGCTCTGCATGTCTGATCTGTATTCTCTTTGCCCTCCTAGCTTCTTTTTTCTCAGTGCCTCATTCCTGCCGCCATGTGCTTCTTGGTCTGTGAGTGTCCTGGAAGTGTTGCTAGGGGAGAACTGATTTCCTTGGTCCTCGGTGACCCACACGTGCTGACTTACTCTCATTGTGTCATTCTCACCTTGGCACACGTCCAGGGCGAGATAATATGTATGACCTGATCTATTCCAAGGAGAGTGCTCTAAATCAAGAAATTGCATACTTAGTGAAGTTTAGTAGACCAAGCAAGACCCAAGAGTCAAGAACTCTTAAATGTTCATCCCTGTGTGAATTCAGATTTATTGGGGAATTTTTAGCAAATCAGTCAACCTCTCTGTGGCCTTGTGATCATCCTGTAAAGTACTGTTACAGCTGTTTTATATTAATTTCCTCCTTTAACATTTTCAAAATATATTTTATTGAAATTCATTTTCAGTTGAGAGCCTTGATGCCTAACAGTTTTATTACTTCTGATTTTTAATATGGATTTTTACTTTTACTGACTTAGACCTTCTCTTTTAGCATTAACTTTTAGATATGGTTACATTTCTTAAGGAGTATTTACATTCATTTGGAAATCCCACGCATTTAAATTTTGGAAGCCTTGTCTTTTCTTTTTTACTAATAATCTAAAATTGTAGTGAAGCTATTATAAAAAAGAAGGATAGAAACGTTTTAATGCTTTGACCCTGTAAGAGAGAACTTGGAAAATGCACTCTACAAACTACTGATGAAATGTTAATCATCATGTGGACTTTGAAAACTTTACATTTACTTGTAATCTAAACTTTATCCAATTCTGGTTTAAACGAGTCATAATTATATAGCTTACTGATTGCCTTTAAGGAAGATTTTGCCCAAAACAGCAATAGTATTAAATACACTAAACCAAGTTTAGTTATGAAGACCTGCTGATCACCTTTCATATTGTGTGGTCACCCTTCCCTCACCTGGATTCTCCCTTCCCTTGTTTGACCAGTGGTCCTTTGGCGTGCTCCTCTGGGAACTGATGACAAGAGGAGCACCACCTTATCCTGATGTCAACACCTTTGATATAACAGTATATTTGTTGCAAGGCAGAAGGCTCCTACAACCTGAATACTGCCCAGATCCCTTGTAAGTAAGAATTCCAACAGGATCTTCTGTAGCTCTTACGTTCTTTTCTTTTACAGAAATACTTGCCTTCAGAGTCCTACAGCATTGTTTCCTTTCTGAAACAGGTATGAAGTGATGCTGAAATGCTGGCACCCTAAAGCTGAACTGCGCCCATCCTTTTCTGAACTGGTCTCCAGGATATCAGCGATATTCTCTACTTTCATTGGGGAACACTATGTCCATGTGAACGCTACATACGTGAATGTCAAATGTGTCGCTCCATATCCTTCTCTGTTGTCATCACAAGATAATGTTGATGGCGAGGGGGATACATGATGGATGGAGGCACGTGTACTGCCAGCCCCCTTCTGAGAAGCATTACTGAACTGTCCAAACAGCAGTCCACAGTTTGTCCAATATTTTTTTCACTGCCTGGCCACTGAAAGGCCACCAGGTATTATTTGCTTTTGCCAAAATTGCACTATTATAGGACCTTATATTGTTATTTAAAATGACTGGATTCTACGGAATTTCTCATCTGACAAAGCATTGGAGCCAGAAGCTTGGTCCCACAGGCCAGTGACCAACAGCAATCCTGCAACTGTGATGACGCTCCTGTCACATTCAGGCCAAAACCTGAATGCTGGGTTGAAATTTTTAAAAATCGGGATCCCACCTGATTTCATATGGGGAACTGAAGCAATGCATTTTGAGGGCTTGTTGATCACAGAAAATTCAAAAGAAGTGATCATGTCCAGGAAAGACATGGCAGCCCTGGGACCAGGCCACTCATTTAGACTTAAAGCGTTTCAAATAACTTTTATGTGTTGTATGAACAGCACATTTTTTTATTACTGGTGTTGTCATTTGCCCATTAGGTAAACATTCCCTTTTAAATTTTTGTCTACACATTCCTTTTATTGGAGAACTATCCATAGACAACACAGTCAACATTTCAAAACAGCAGGACATGAAATGTGTTTATAAATTAGTAGGAATATTTACATATGTACATAGACAACGTTAAGGCTTTCATAAAATAGCTTAGTCACAGTGAAATATTTGTCATTTAAAAATCAACTGTTTGAGAATGATGCCTTTCTGATCTGGATGTGGACATTTAGAAGTTTTGTCTGTTTTCTTTTTTTTAATGATGACTCTGAAAATGAAATAAGTAATTTGTGATGATAAATGTTTTTAAAGGTAACTCAGCATGTTTTTAAAGCAAAATACATCTGACTAAAACTTTATTGGTTCCAATCATGGCTCATAAGTAGAGCCGAGAAAGAATCGATGGACTGGGAATATTAGCCTCTTTCTCAGGTGGCAGCCTTCCACCCCACAAACAATTGGAGACAATAAAATCAGGAGGAGTCCAGTTTTGCATTAGGACATGTTTTGTGTTAAGCAAAACATATTTTAGGGGAAAAAAAAAAGGCAATTGAAAGTTCTGGCCATTTCACCTGGATGAACAGTTACTCTGGTCAGGACTTTTGTGATGTTTTGTTCTGTGGGATTTTGTGCTTACTACTGTATAATGCATGTGGCACAGTATACTCTAACTGGTTTTGTCGATGTAAACATTTAAAGTATTATATTTTTATAAAAAGGTTTATTTTTAATGATGTAAAAAAACTTTTGTTAGGCCACAAAAATACTGCACTGTGAACATTTCAGAAAAGGTATGTCGGACTTGGATTAATAACAGCATGGTTTTAAATGGCTGTAAATAGTGATAAGGAAATGTACTGACTGCCAGTACACCCCACCCTCATTACATCATCAGGACTTGAAGCCAAGGGTTAACACAGCAAGCTATAAAGAGGGTGTGTTATGCTAAAACCCAATAGTAGAGTTGAGCTCTTGTTGCGAGAGAGAGTGATTACAACCAAAAGCTCTTTGACAATGGTGGAACTTATCAGAAGACACAAGGAATTGTACTGCAGTGATACTTCAATTCAAATATTACTATTTCAGAAGTGTAAAGAGTAATACTGATTCACAGAATATTGTAAATGATGGATGAGGAAGAAAAAATCCACTCTGCAGAAAGAAATAACTGTCTCCACCGATGTCAAGAGAATGAATACATTGAGAATAGCGCTTATGTAATCAACCCATCAACAAGACTGCACACCTGTATATATGCTTGAGAAAGCTACAATGTGAAAATCATGTTTGCTATTTATAAACGTGTCCTTAGGTTAATGTGTCTGGACAGATTGTGGGAGTTAAGTGATTCTTCGAAGAATTAGATACTTGTCACTGCCTATACCTGCAGTTGAGCTGAATGGTACTTTGTATGTTAATAGTTGTTGTTCTGATAAATCGTACAATTAAAGTGATGTATCATCTTGTATACTGAGTTGGTTTTTGCTAGTCATGCCTGATTGCCTACTCCATTTACATAATGACAGAGGAAGCCTAAGATTGATTTCACCTGACTATACCGACTCATCCACTTATGAGAGTGTTAGTCAAGTTAATGCATAGACATCTAAAAGAATTTGCATCCTTGATTCTCAGGAAGTCTGTCTCTCTAAGGGTGGTTTCCCCTGCGCTGCTGAATTACCTAACATTTCCCTGACAACCTTTCAACCGCTGGAGCACCCGGCCCCTACTTCAGCTTGATCCTCTTCTCCAGCAAGGTGCATCCTTGGACCAGAAGACATGACAATGGAGCTGCAACCCCACAGTTGGCACAGAGATAGCTAGTTGGGTGTTGGAGGAGAGAGACCTTCTTACCCCCTTAAAACTACTCTTTTCATCTACACAGGTTCCCACTCTTCAGGTGCCCCCAGGGACTAGAGCAACTACCTTCAGGTTATATCCATGAATATTCTTGTAATGGTAAAGGGATTCAAAGGTGAAATTTCAGTCATCTAAGCTTTGGGGCAGTCTGAAATTTTTTTTTAAAAAAAGGTCTGAGTTTAAACTAGTGCCTACAAAGTAGGCACTACTTTGTGGGGGCTGATTATTTAGTGAAAGAGAATTTAACGCCTGTAACCAGTCAAACTCCCTCCCCTTCAAGAGATGCATTTCCAGAGGAACTTCAATCAGACCCCATGCCCAGAAGGACAAGAACTTGTCATCTTTATATCCCAAGTGTCTGTCACTTTTTTAGCATGTCATCAAACAGTGCTCTACTGAAACAGGATTTTCTTGTCTTCAGTCAATCACTTTAAGCCACCACAGATACAGAGTTACCTAGGTAGCTCCCATGATCACTGACATGGGGGGTGGAAGGGAATCACTGACATGGGGGGTGGAAGGGAATCTTTCTAGGGAGAGAGGGATAAAAAGATATCCCTTTACAAAGTTTTGCTTGATGCTCTGTATTTTTAATTACCACAGGATTTTTCACTCCACAGTGTAGGCATCAATTATATTTTTGCTCTCTCTGACCTACACAGGAGATTGCATCCTTAAAGAAATATGGTGAAAGGATACAAAACCTGTACAAGCACATTAAATGTTTAATTGCTGACGTCTTGCATTGTTAATTTACCCAGTTTAGTTCAGGAAACAAGTTAACATTATGTAAAAGAAATTAATTAGTATTTAATTTAATTCCACTAATACGTAGTGAGCATCTGCATATGTCAGGCATTGTACTAGGTAATGGAGATTTACAAATAAACAGTCTCTCCCCCTCCAAGGAATTTAATTGAAGAGACAAACAGTATTACACAGTTAGTGAATATTAGAACTGTGCATTTTCTTAGATCTGTAAACCATCTAGAAGGGGCTTCACAGTTTATAATTGGAAGTTTGTAGTTTTTGACCCCTTGACCTATTTCTCTCACCCCCTCATCCCCTTTGGCTACCGCCAATCTGTTTTCCATATCTATGAGCTCTTTTTCTGGGGTTTTATTTGTGGTTTGGTTTTGGGATTTAGGGGGTTTTTTTTAGAGTCCATATATAAGTGAGATCATATGTCTTTTTCTGTCTGACTTATTTTACGTAGCATAATGTCATTGAGGTCCATCCATGTTGTGGCAAATGGCAAGATTTCCTTCTTTTTTATGGCTGAATTATATATATACATATAATTTTCTTTATCCATTCATCCACCAATGGACACTTAGATTGTTTCCATGTCTTGGCTGTTGTAAATAATGCTAAGATGGGAGTGCATATATCTTTTTGAGTTAGAATTTTCATTTTCTCCGCATAAATGTCCGAAAGTGGAATAGCTGGATTGTATGGTAGTTCTAATTTTTAATTTTTTGAGGAACCCCCATACTGTTTTCCATAGTGTTTGCACCAATTTGCATTCCCAGTAGGGAACAAGGGTTCCTTTTTCTCCACATCCTCACCATTATTTGTTACCTCTTGCCTTTTTTTTCCCCTTGTCTTTTTGATAATAGCCATCCTAACAGGTGTGAGCTGACACGTCATTGTGGTTTTGATTTGCATTTCTCTAATGATTGGTGATGTTGAGCATCTTTTCATGTACCTGTTGACCATCTATATGTCTTCTTTGGAAAAATGTATATTCAGATCTGCCTACTTTTTAATTGGATTGTTATTTTGATACTGAGTTGTATGAGTTCTTTGTATATTTTGGATATAACTCATTATCAGATGTACGATTTGCAGGTATTTTCCCCTATTCAGTAGTTTGACTTTCCCTTTTGTTGGTGGTTTCCTTTGCTGTGCAGAAGCTTTTAAGTTTTATATAGTCCCACTTTTTATTTTTGCTTTTGGTGCCAGACTCAAAAAATTATTACCAAGACTTATATCAAGGGGCTTACTACCTATGTTTTCTTCTAGGAGTTCTGTGTTTTCAGGTCTTACATTCAAGTCTTTAATCCATTTTGGGTTGATTTTTGTGAATGGCGTAACATAGTGGTTCAGTTTCATTCTTTTGTATGTGCCTGTCCAGTTTTCCCAGCAACACTGATTGAAAAGACTATCCTTTCTCCATGTATATCCTTGGTGCCTCTGTTGAAAATTAACCTACCATATACGCGTGGGTTTACTTCTGGGATTTCTGTTCTGTTCCATTGATCTATGTGACAGGTTTATGCCAATACCATACTGTTCTGATTACTATAGCTTTGTAAAATAGTTTGAAATCAAGGCGGGTATCACAGTTTAAACATACCAAGTGAAGCTTCTTAGTAAAGCAAATAGATCAAGCTCTGACTTATCTTGAGCAAAATACTGAACCTCTCTCAACCTAAGTTTCTTTGTCTGTCATGTAGGTTAGTCCTACTTACTGCACAAAGTTGTACGAGGACTAAAAACTCGTGTGTATAGTCACCTGGATACCATAGTTGCTCAATAATTGTGATATTATTATTATCTTCAGTAAACGCCCATGTAAATGTAGCCTGCAGTTGATGAAAGGGAAATGAAGCCTGAAAAGAACCTTACAGATGTTTAAATACAAATTCTTACCCCATCCGTCATGTCATACCAGCTTTATACAGTGGAAATAAAGCTGTGATTCTACCTCGTCCTTGAATGTTGATACGACAGTACAGGTGGGGGCTGAGAAGCATGACAAAACAATGACAAGATGGTGGCACCTTTCCTCTTAGTGCCGATCACCCAAAGACTACCTCTATCCCTTCTTGTTTCTCCAAACTCTCTATTAGTCCTTTAATCACTTCTCCAATGACTAGTTTCCTTTTTTCTTGTTTAACCTTCAGACCTAGAATTCACAACAGACATGGAAAAGAACAACCTGTCTAAATTATAGGAAAGTTGCAGGAAGGCACAAGGACAGGAATCCCAATTCTCAGTATTCATGTCTAGAGAGCATTACTGTTCCTTGCTTTGCTCAAATGGGTGGTTAATGATTATTCAAACTCAGGAAAAGTAGACTAAGTACAGTATTGTTATATGGTGTTATATGGAGTGTGTTTGGGAGATAAGGAATACTTCATTAATATTATAATCCATCTGGATGACTAGACATACATAGCTGACTATGCAGACACGTAGGATGCACTCTTGTGGTGCTTTAGACAATTTCAGGAGAAAGGTATGCAGACATTATGCCCCAAAGGAAGAAATGCTTATTGCTTTTAATTCCATAAAGTGTTTTTCTTCTTCATACCTGACATTTTTCT
This sequence comes from Leucopleurus acutus, assembly GCF_964270905.1. Taxonomy (NCBI): domain Eukaryota; kingdom Metazoa; phylum Chordata; class Mammalia; order Artiodactyla; family Delphinidae; genus Leucopleurus; species Leucopleurus acutus. Next base: position 76,170,443 of record NC_139144.1, read on the forward strand.
TCAGGACTATCTCAATTCCCTATCTATCAAAACTTGGAAATAACTCCAGTCATAAACCAGTGAAATATTTCAGTTGGTGAATTGAAAGTAATAAAATAGAGGCTCGCCCAAACTGTCCTTTGTTGTAAATTACACCAGAGGTCTAGATTACGTCAGCCAAAGGTATTGATCACAATGCTGAGAGGTTTATAACTACTATTGACTTACCATGTGACCCTGGAGCAGAAATCTAGGAAAATTGCAAAAGCATATCTACGATAATGAAAAGCCCATCATTAATAGAACGTACTATCCTGTCATCCAACTAGTACTGTGTTGGCATCAAGGCAAATATTTAACTAATGCTAGAAACAGAAGGTACTTCTGTCTTCACCCTTTTTCCCATTGCATGCTTCTGAGCTACTCTGATGAGTGTGTTTTCCCTCTTATCACTAAAGGTATAGGTTTTTTTAAAAAACTGATAGGAATTAATTAGTTCATTATTTCCATATAAAAGTAGCATCAATCATCCAAATAGCTCCTAATCCTTTATTATTTTTTTAACAAAGAGCTAGTTCTCCATATAACTCAATTTAGAATAGGGCTCAAGTCCCACTGTCCTGGGCAGTTAAATCCTACCTGGTTAAGCATTCCACAAAAACTAGTTAGCATTAAGGAAGCAACTCTGAGATGAAAATGGCCATATTTAGGATACACAAACGGAAATTTTTAATTTAAGTAAACTACTAATTTAACGTTATTTTGAAGCACTGGTCCCAGATTACAATGATAATTAATTTTTATCCTTTTCTTGAAAAGAAGCCTTTTGTCTTTATGTGTTCACTCTTTCACTGTCACATGGGTACATTTTTTTCCACCACACGAGTTCCAGGCTGGCAGAAACGTCCACTAATCCTTAGACCTCTGGGCTGGAACGACAAAAATGCATAAAATCTTACCAAGCCAAAAGAGATCAACTTTAAAAATCTTTGGCATCCAAACACGTCAGAACCGTTTTTCACTGACTCCCCAAACCATTTGTGTTCCCCATCATGGTCCATGGAGTCTGTAACATCAGTTCCTGCTTTTATTGGGCAGCCTGGAATTTTTAAGCACTATATTTCATCTCACTTTCCTTTACCTTTCTTGGTTGTTTATACTTTTCACAGTTGTTTTATGAGTTTTCTTTCTGTCTCTAATTCTAGAAGTGTTGGAAAGTGGTAATGGACAGACTGCTGTCTGCCAACCCCAGCCATCACTTTGATGTTTGCCACTGTTACGGTGACATCTGCTCTTTTCATTATAGTCAAGCAGGGCCTTCCCTTCCACAGAACTGTGACTAAACAACCACCATATTCATCAGTGGCAACAATTCTTGTAAACAAGAAATGCCAAATTCAGAGCCTTTGTGAAATCCTGTCCCACACTTCTGAAGTCAGGCACATGATCACCTTTAGAGATTACTTCAGAAGTACCAATAAAGAAAAATACAGAGAAACCCAAATATCCTATCAGGATACTTTTGCAAACCTGTTTCTGATTTTTTGTTAGATTATGAGAATTAAATGTAAGGAATTTAAACTAGCTTCAGTGGTAGCCAAAAGATCTATGGAAACACATGGGTAAAGCAAGAAATCACTACCACAAAGATACTATAAAAACATGTTTCAGAAACAAAATACCCACTGTTAAAACTACATAGGTACTTTTTCTGAAAATGAACTTAATTGATAAAACAATAATGATAATAATAATGATCTCATCCCAAGACATGTCATAGGAATTAATGACTGTCTGGAAGCTAATGGGCTAAGGTAATGCTCTCAGGAATTAGTCTTGCTTGATAAAATGCTGTTAGTTTAGTAAACGAATGCTTATAATGACAAAGTAAAAAAACAGAGCTGCCACCATCGAGCCTGCCTGATTCACAGGGAAAAAAAAAGTTAATGAGTCATGTGCTGCTCTTATTCATTTTTTCTATTCAGTTGTAATATATCCTTTATATATTTTTTTCATACATCTATCTCCTACTTTTACTCTGAGGATATGTTTGCTTAAGGATTGTTATACTGACAGAGATTTAAGCTCTTAATAAAAATGTAACTCCCTCTAGTGCAAGCATATCAAATTTTAAATTATGATTACTTTGAATCATTTTATTTTAACTACTCTGATGTGAAGAAAATGTGGATCCTCCACATGTGGGCTTTAGAATATTGCCTCCAAATTATAGTTGGCTTAGAAGTCATTACTCAACATCTTATTCCAAGGTTATTCTAACAACTGACCTCCTTATTCTGCCCTCTCCATACTGACTCTTATAATCTAAAACCAGCTGCCAAAATTATATATCTGACTATGTCATTTTCCTGCTTGAAAACCTATGCCCATTCCTAGACATTCCCTGCATCAAGTCTTTATGTTGCTATGTCTCGTTTTGTTTTGTTTATTTTTATTACAAAATATATCCTCATGGAAAAAAATTTTAATTGGACAGAAACATACAAAATGGACAGGAAATATCCTCTGACCACCCTCCCACACTCTCCATTCTCACTCCCTAAGTGTAACTGATGTTAACACTTACATGTATATTCTTCCAGAAATTTCCATCCTGCATTAGTTCTAAAACTAAGCCAGACACTTCAGAACATCCTTCACAAGCCTCCATTTTACTGACCAAACTACTACTCAGCATAATCTCCCCAGTCAAGGAAACTGTCTCTCAACCTCTGTGACTTTGAAATTCCACTGAAATCCCCCTTTTGATTTTAGTAAAGAGGGCTAGACTGAGCTATTTGGACCATGCTCCCCCCACTCCCTAGCTGGCTGATAATTTGGTGTCCCTTCAAACTGATGTTCTCTAAATATTTTCTCAATCGTTATTTAAATAGATTTCAATGATTTTCTCTTAATAAAAATAATTAAAGAACAGATTTACTTATTTATTTCCATTTAACAGAGCAGAATCAACATACTAAAAAAAATCAACAAAACATTACATTTTTCTAAAATTCTAGTTCTCTTTTGCAATATTCAAAACTAGACTCCTTGGAAGTTATAAAGGTTTCAGCTTAGGTAATAAAAATAAAACACCCATTCCTGATAAGCAGCATTCTGTGAGGGTTATTTCAGAATTTCAGCTGACAACTTTTAACTGAGTGGAACTGTATTTACACGTGGTAAACATACACCACAGAGATGGGCTGTTTACTGTAGCAGGTTACTTTGCTTCACTCCAACTGTCCTTTTGGCAGGAGCATGCCCAGCCTAATTTTGTCCGTTTCATAAGGGGCCGCATGTGGAAACCTGAATCGGCTGACATCATATTACTGACTTAATCCAGTCATAATTCAGGGCCCAGTGACCTGGCAAGCCCCCACCCCCACCCCCTTATTCTGGATAGAAGTGCTATAGCGTAGAGCTTAGGTGGACACACTTTGGAATCAGACACTCTAAGTTTTCATCATTTCCACCACTTACTAGTGACGTGATTTTGGACTAGTTGTTTAACCCCCCTAAGCCTCAGTTCCACATCTGTAAAATGAAAATACCAACTGGCTTCCTCATAAGATTATGTGAGGATTAAATGAAATGATACATTCAAAACTTTAATGAAGTGGCAGTAATATTTATGGGGACCTTGATTTTTACTATCATCTTCATTATTATTATTAATTACCTGCCTTTCTCCACAAAAAGATTCTACGTGGAAGGTGGTAGAATAAAATTACCATCAAACAAGTCCAAAGTTTGGCACAATCTAGAAATATGTGAAGGAAAAAGTTATGAAAACAGACGCTAGTTTTCTTCATCCTTTTTAGTAATACCAGCGTGACACTAGGAACAGGGTCCTAGTCTAGTCCTGACTAGACTTTACTATCTGACTTTACTATCTGTGTGACTCTCAACGTCACTCTAAAGTCAGTAAAGCTGACTTTACTATCTGTGTGACTCTCAACGTCCCTTAATTTTTCAAGTTGCACTTTTCCTGTCTATAAAGAATGAAGATAATTATACCTCACAATGCTGGTTGTTAATATTAAATGATATAATGTTTTATACAAATACATGGTATTATTATGGTTATTAGATTCATTAAAATATATTTTCAATTTTAAATATATTTTAGAACTCATCTGATTCATAAAATTCCCTCTAACCAACCCTAGTGCTTCATTTGCTCCAACAGAATGGCTGGAGTTGTTTACAGAAATCTGTGCCTAGAATCAAACAGCTCAGGACTGGAGAAGGCTGCAAATCTGGCCCCAGCCTCCGCTCAAAGGTTCTGGGTGCTAATTGCTTGCTGACCCTTAAACAACTCTACGTCCTCTTCGGAGTTTAAAGTTTGGGGTGAAATCACTGCCCCTTCTCAAAGATAAACACAAATGCAGATCTGAAGTGGTGTCCTGAGCTAACATGAGACACATTGAGTTTGAATATCATCACGGCAGTGTTTTTCCAACATAATAAATTGCTCTTTGTTCAAATCAGAAAATGAATTCACTTTATTTTCCAAAATCGGCTCTGCCAGGTTTCCTTGATTTAATTGTATCTTTTTTGTCTGCTGACAATGGAAAGCAGAAGAAAATAGTCTTGCTAAGGAAATGAAATATGACCAAGAAAAACAGGCATTCTCACACTATATGAGGTGGGTTTTTTTTTTTCGCATTCAATTTTTTATAAGGAAAAAAGGTCTTTACCCTTTGAAATAACAGCATTATTGTGGTGACTGTTAGGTCATATCTACACAGCCCAAAAGAAAATGTTGGAAAGAAAATTAACCAGTTCATAAGGGTATGGACAACATTATTTTTAAAAGGAAATGGTTCTTCATACATAGAAAGAATAATAAATGATAGCAAAGAAAAATGAGAGTTGAGGCAGTTATTTAAATAATTCAAATAAAATATAAAAGTAAAGCACCTGTGATATTTAGGTAAAATCATATAGAGTAAACACAGTTATCCAAATTATTACTGCAGTTCTTCAGTATATTTAGCTAAAATAGTCCTTGCTTTAATAAAATAGTCTTGCTCAGAGAAGAACTCTTTTTTTAATAAATTTATTTATTTATTTATTTTTGGCTGTGTTGGATCTTCGTTGCTGTGTGCGGGCTTTCTCTAGTTGCGGTGAGTGGGGGCTACTCTTCGTTGTGGTGTGTGGGCTTCTCACCGTCGCAGCTTCTCTTGTTGCGGAGCATGGGCTCTAGGCGTGCAGGCTTCAGTAGTTGTGGCACGTGGGCTCAGTAGTTGTGGCACATGGGCCCAGCTGCTCCGCGGCACGTGGGATCTTCCAGGGCCAGGGCTCGAACTTGTGTCTTCTGCATTGGCAGGTGGATTCTTAACCACTGTGCCACCAAGGAAGCCCAGAGAGAAGAACTCTTGAGTCCTGGTTGGCTGATAGGAAGATCTTGTAATGAATAAATGAGGGTTGAAAGCAAGAGAGAGCCAGGTTCCCATCCCAGCTCTGCCATCTACTCACCATTTGCCTGTAAACAAATATGGTTGTCCACTTATTCCATTTTAACATGTTATTGAGAGCCTTCTACGTAACACACACTGTTCTAAGAAGGAAAGATGCAGCAGAGGGTATACTAGACAGACTGTGGCCCCCATAGGGCCTTTATCCCAAAGTAGAGAGAAAGAAAGATGATAGAGATAGGTAGATAGATAGATAGACAGATAGGTGATGGATGGATAGATAGATAGATACACAGAGATAGATATACAAAAGTTAATTTCAAATTGTTATAAGTGCTACAAAAGGAACAAATAGGATAATAAAATTAAGATTAAAATGACTATTTGGCACAGGGGGATCAGGAAAGGCCTCTCTAAGAAATCAAAACATGAGCTAAGACCTGAAGATGAAGAGGAGCCCACAGTGTGAACAGCTGGTGTGGAGCATTCAAGGCAGGGAGGACACCTGTACAGAGTCCGCTTCTGGAGAAGAAGAGGGCTTTGCCTGTTGAAGGCCCCAAAAACCAACCTGCACGGCAGTAATATGTTGAAGGGGAAGCATGGTATGAGGCAGAGTTAGAAATGTAAGCAAGAACCACTTAGATTTCTATCCTAACAGCAATGGGAAGTTACTGAGGGGTGTTAAGCAAGAGAGGACATGATTTATTTTTAATAGGTTAGTTTGGCTTCAGAGTGAAAATAGATTGTAGCAATGCAAGAGAAGCAGGAGCCCATTGAATAACGCCAGGCATGAGATAAGGGCAGGCTTGAAGTTGGATAGAGGGATTGGAAGTAGAGCTAAGTGGATAGATTTGAGAAGCATTTTTTTAAATATAAAATTATTTATTTTTGGCTGCGTTGGGACTTTGTTGCTGCGCAGGCTTTCTCTAGTTGCGGTGAGCAGGGGCTACTCTTTGTTGCAGTGTGCGGGCTTCTCATTGCAGTGGTTTCTCTTGTTGCGGAGCACGGGCTGTAGGTGCATGGGCTTCAGTAGTTGTGGCTCGTGGGCTCTAGAGCACAGGCTCAGTAGTTGTGGCGCACGGGGTTAGTTGCCCCGTGCCATGTGGGATCTTCCTGGACCAGGGCTCGATCCCGTGTCCCCTGCATTGGCAGGCGGATTCTTAACCACTGCTCCACCAGGGAAGTCCGAGATGCATTTTAAAGATAAAATGAATGCACCGTGTTCATGAATTATATGTGGGTAAGGAGGGAAAGGGAATGATCAAAGATGATTCCTGTATTTTTGGCTGAGGCAACTGGAAGGATGGTGTCCCCTCTTACTGAGAGAGAAAGCGGGGAGAGTCACAGGTCAGATCAAGAGTTCTACTTCAGAAAAGTCAGTTTCAGATGCCTTTTAGACAAAAAAGTGGAAATGCCAAATAGACATTTGAATACGTAAGTCTAAAGCCTGGAGAGGCAAAAACATCAACATTTGGTGGTATAAAGCTATGGAACCAGATGAGGTCATCTAGGGATGGAAGCTAGAGAGGGCCAAGGATGGAACCTCAGGGCACTACAGTGTTTAGAGGCCAGGGACTTTGAGAAGGAGTTACCTCATCATGAAATGCAAAGTTATCATCTGGAAAGATTAAATAAAAGTATGTATGTTTTACTACTAGCTGGTAAAGACCCTCAACGATTGTTAATTTCTTCCATTTTGTTTAACCCTCTCCCTGCACACCCACTCCCACCATCCAGATATAATTAACAAATTATATTCAAGCTTGTCTTCTTTCATTTTGAAATGGAAAATTGTGCATCCTGCATCTACCTGTTCACTTTGAGCACCTCAACTCCTGCTCATACTTAGATGATAAATTTATACGATCATTATCATACTTAGAGAAAATCCCCGAAAACAAAAAAAGTAATGGTCCACAATTAATCTAGATTCTGTGCATCAGGATTAGGTTCAGAAAATCCCAAAACAATTGTGGCTTAAATGAGAAAAGAGTTTCCTTCTTTTACACAAAACAGGTTGGGAGACAGGTAGTGGAGGACTGGGATGGAAGCTGCAAGATGTTGTCAGGGACCCAGGCTCTAGTCTTTCTGCTCTGCCATCCCCATGCATGGCTTCTATCCTCAAGGTCTCCTTTGTGGTGCAAATGGCTTCCTGAGTTTCAGAATCAGCATTCTTTTTTTTAATTGAAATATAGTTGATATACAATGTTGTGTTAATTACTGCTGTACAGCAAAGTGATTCAGTTATACACACGTATATATATACACATTCTTTTTTTATATTCTTTTCCATTATGGTTTATCATAGGATATTGAATATAGTTCTATGTGCTGTACAGTAGGACCTTGTTGTTTATCCATTCTATATATAAAAGCTTACATCTGCTAACCCCAGTCTTTCACTCCATCCTTCCCCCACCCCCTACCCCTTGGCAACCACCAGTCTGTTCTCTATGTCCATGTGAATCAGCATTCTTTAAGAACATCCCTGAAAGGCCTGCAAAACTGTTCTACTGCTACATTCAGCCAGAATGTAGCCTTAGAGCTACAGCTAGATGCAAGGGGTGGCTGGGAAATGTTGTCCTTTATTTTTTCACAGCGATGGCCCAGCTAAAAACCAGAATTCTGTTAAGGAATAAGGGGAGAATGGATGTTGATAGGCAACTAATAGTTTCTTACACAGTGTGTCTACAAGACCAGTATCAACCAGTGTTTTTTATGGAATAAACCATTTAATCATCCTCTTTTAATGATTAATCCAAGAAAAAGATACAGCCATCCACCCTGGGTCCTTTGATCCAGTTTTATTCTATCTAATTTCAGTAAATTCAACATTTATGGACTGTCAGCGTTGTATGAGGCACTTGGTTAAACAGTGTAGGAGATACAAATATTTACAAATTCTCATATAATTTACAATTTTATTAGAAAAGAAAAATAAGGACAGAAATCCTAACTGCAATAGACTACTGTAATAGGCATATAAATTAAGAAATCTGAGAGTTCAGATAGAATGCAATTCATTATGCTAGAAGGGGCTAAAGAAGATTTTATAAAAGAAGATGCATGTGAATTAGGCCCAGATGGATAGACCTGAAAAGGATATTCCAAATGGAGAGAGTCATATCAGCAAAGAAGTCAGCAAAGTACAAGAATGGTTAAGGAACAAGAGAGATTCATTTGACCATAATAATATTTGGGAAGACATAATAATATGTCTATTGATAATAGGCCTTGGTGCCTGGTTGACTGTAAGCCTCCACTGCCTACAACATAACAATCTTTCTTATTCTCTCATGATTCTGGGAAGTGTTTGGAAATTCCAAGGTGGGGTTGGGTGATGGGAGGATACAATCAGGATAAAAGAGTGTGGGTGTTGTCCTTTTTGGCTTCCAGCCTCTCATCTCTGGCCGTGCCACCGCACTCCTGTCCTGTGAACGAGCCCATCCAGAACCCTCCGTGCCCACAGATATGATGCAGTACAGAAGTGGCACTCGGTTGTTACCTCTCTTGGAAGAACATAATACGCAGTCAGGCACATAGCACTGGAAAAATATTGTGGCTGAAGACTCACATGGCTCTCCTGCAGCTAGGGTGTATGCTCCAGGAGCACAGAGGACTCAAATCATCAAAGGCCTTTCATATCACCTTAAGGTGTTAGGGAATGGGGAATGACAAAATGCTTTCAAAACAGAGGGGCAACAAAATCAGAACTGTTATTTGGAATAATAACTCCAACAGCATTGATTGGAAAAGGAAATATTTTAAAAGCTCTATTAGGAGACGATTTCAATTTTGTCTAGTTAACTAAAGTGGAAACTACAGCTGCACTGATGGAGAGTGACAATAGGTCAGCACCCAGTGCTCCCATTGCACTGTTGCTTTATGATGGTGTTTGATGACACAATTGTTTACAACCCTCCACTTTCTTCCCTGCCTTATCATTAGTGTTACTTTAGAATAATGAAGTCTGTTCCATCCATTAACTCCACTAACATTTGATCTCCCCGTGGACTGAGGTTAAAAATTAATTACTCTTCCAACATATTGATTACATGACTATAAATATAAAAACAGAACTACAGAGCAACTACAGGGACCTTTGTTTAAATAGCATGTTTACTCTTTTTAAAGGAGGGAATTAAGGTTGAAGGAACTTGGTACTGGAGGAAAACACTAGAAAAGTGACCCTAGAGTGCCATCTAGTGTTTGTAACGTATTTAAGTGCAGTGTATCAAAGAAAGGTCTGGTTTCAGATACTGTGCGCGACTTCCTGTTAAAAACTAGGCAACGTCTGACTACTAAAAAGCAAATTCTTCCACCGCCTTTATTGCTTGTCACCCAGATACAGTTCTGAATTTTAAACAAAGTACTCATTTTAGAACTGCAGCGGGACGAAGGTTTAAGTTCAACTTCTAGGTAGTGGTGCGTTAACGGAATTGGAGGACACTGTTTGCAGCTTTGCATCAGCCCTCATACAACTCTCTCTTTTTATCATACTGGGGAAAGGTTGGCTCTAAGATAGAGCTAGCTTTTAACTCTTTCTTTTTATCTCTTTAACTGGGTAGTTTCAGACTTTTTCACCTAATTAAAAGTGAACTCACAATATTTCATGAATTAAAGAATGAGTAGCATGGAAGAGGTTAAGAACTGGTGTTAAAAGTCTCCTGCCGTGGAAATTCACTGTTACTGATGCCGCTCGTATATCAGAGCACTGCCTTCTACAGACATTAAAATTCACTTTGTTTCATGTCCCTAATACTGCCCAGCCCTTGGCAAGCACGAATCTGACATTATATTAGGCAATTCACACTGACCTAGTAACTCAAAGCAATCATCACTGGTAACTTAAAGTGACTACACACCAAAAGAGTGTAGAGCCTAAGGTCACAGTTGTAAATCTTGCCACAGAAAGGCCAAAGATTATAATCTTTATGCCAAGTGCTGCAGATTCCTTTCTGCTGAGCAGAGTCATATTTCAAAGACTTTACTAATTTGAAACCTATAGTCGGTTGTGACAATAGCAGATATGGCTTAAATGACATCAAACACAAATTTTAAAGAACACCGGTAAATCAGCGGAAAAAAGGCAATTACATTTATTATACCTGAGGTTGAGATTTTATAGTTCTAGCTTCACAATATACTGAAATTCAAGTATCATAACTTTTATGAATTGAGAGGCTAACAATTAAATAATTAACTCATGCTTAATTAAGGACAGGTGTGATCCTGTATCAGTGTATATTTTACAATTTGCTATGATTATATATAAACAGGGGGTATTAATTCATTTGGAGCTTCGTACTATTGAGACCAAGGTCAGAGGTTTGATTTCTAAACAGGATAGACAGCTTCACCGCTGGGTGCCTCTGGGCATCTAATCAATGTTTCCTCAGTGGACTTCGGGAGAGTGAATGTGTAAGCTGGCCACTGCTAAAGAAAACCATTTTTTTAATTTGTTCTTGCTAGACTTTTTATGACATAAGTAATGTATGCTTCCTGTGTGTAAAATGGTTTTTTAAAAAGTAGCATTCCTGCAGATTCTAGCAATCCTCTCCAGTACTACCCTGTTCCAATAGATACTGTCACTTTCATACCCTCATGCTTCTCATACTTACTGAAAAATATACATATATGTTGATTTTAGAGGTCTTAAACAAAATAGGATCATTCTATGTACATAATCTGCAACATGATTTATTTTCACTTAGCAATATATCACAGGTATTCCTCTAGTATATAGCTCAGTCTTTTTTATTGCCTAATATTCTTTAGAATGAGTATTTCTAAATTCACTTAATCATATCCTTCCTCCTGGGCATTCAGGTTGTTTCCAGGTTTTTTGTTTTGTTTTGTTTAGTATTAGAAACGATGCTGCAAAAAATATTCTCATATATAATGCATAATCTAATGTGCCAGCCTTTTATTCTTCTAGGATACAGCCCTAAACACACAGAAAAGTAATAAATAGTTGGGGCATCCTCTAATACTGTGTTAAATATTTGAAGTTGAAAGAGAAGTTTTCTCTTTTGACACCCAGTAAATCCGAGCATGTTTCATTACGAAAAGACATGGCACATTTGCTCCAGATCTGAAAATCTGGAGAAGAAAATTAAAATGAAAAAGAACAACTCTTTATGTTTATATTAGGATCCTCAGCATACCCTCTGCCAAATTACATTCTATGCAGTGATTTCATAAGAGGTAACAACATTAAGTTCTTATCACTACTCCGCAATCCAGTCACGAGTTAAGTAAAAATCTAAACAAAACATCTTTGGCTCAGATGCTTCTGAAAAGAGCATTTCAAAAGAAATTTATTTCGACTTGTTTTTCTAAGATGCGGACTAACTTGAATGAAAGGAAGACCACTAGAATTGGAGCCAGACAAATAGGGCCAAGGCCTGGCTCAGTTACTTTTTAATAGCCAGTGTTTATTGAGAGCTTACTATGTGCCAGACACTACACAAAATGCTTTGCATGGATTAACAGATATAATCCTCACAATAACCTGATGAGGTACATACTATTATTATCCCTGTTTTATAGATGAGGAAACTTGGGCACAGAGAGTCATGGAACCTGCCCAAGATTGCATAGCTAATAAATAGTTGAACTAGGAATCAAACAGGCAGGGTTCCTCCAAGAATCCATGCTTTTAATCAGTGTTCTGTAAATGGGTAACCCTGAGCCCTTTCCTTCCTAAGATTCAGATAACTTATCTGGAACATGAGGATAATAAACCTATTCTACCTATTTCCCTAGATCATTTTGAGGACTGAGATCATTGTATGTAAAAATCTCAGTAAGTTATACATCATTACAGTTTTCGGTTTCTTTCCTAGTTTTTAGAAATGAGCAAGATGCATCCTAGGTAAAATTCTGAAGTAGATGTCCCTTTTCAACAGAAGGGTTTATAGTTAGGCAAGATCACCTGGCATTGACCTTGCAAGATTGCTGTACTTTGAAGGTGGGGATGATGTCCTGTAGATAGAAAATATAAGTGTAGCATGTGGAATGCATAGGAGACCCAGAATCAGAGATGCAGGCCCAACACTGGTTTCAGCTCTTAGCAACTCTATGACATATTCTCTTATTCTTCAAACTTCGCATCTGTAAAATCTAGTCCCCATCTCGCAGGTTATGAAAGTAACATACCTGCATGTGCTTTGTGAACTACCAAACAATAAGCTGTTGTTTGTATTACTGCCATGTCAGAGAAGAGTAATGTACAGCTCACTCAGGAGAGGGAGAAGGAAAGTGTGCCACTGGCAGGGAGCCAACCCCATTTGCTTCTGTGCCTCAAAACCACTGGAGAGCCTGAATTTGATGACCATGGGTTTTGCCACATTTTTTTTCCAACCACAGTTGGCTGGGGCTATTTCCTTACCTTGAGTCCCTGCCAACCACATGGAAATTATTTATTCATCCATCTTTTCATTCAAGTACTAATATATTTGTTGAGCATCTACCATGTGCCTAGCATTGTGCTAATCATGATAAACAATGGGAATACAATGTAATTGAAATGAAGTCCCTGTCCTTATGGAATTTACATTCTAGAGGAGAGATAAAAACAAAAGATAAACCAGTAAACAAAAATTAAACCAAATGATAAGAGCACAGCATAAGTGCTAGAAGGAAATTAATAGCAATAAGTGAGAAGATAGAGTAGGAGAGACCCATCTTGGATGGTGTAGTAGAAGTAAAGGTGGGATCCTGAAGATGGACAAGGGAAGACAGATTTAAGGTCTCCCTTAAAGGCAGAACCGGCAGAACCTGATGGATCTGATGAGAGGGATAAGGAAAGAGAATTAGAAGATGACTACGAGGTTTCTGCAATAAACAACTGAAAGGACTGTCTCACTATTTACTTGCTCTGTTGTGGGGAATTGGAAGAGGGGTTCTGGAAGTCAAGACTACCATTTGGGATACGTTGATTTTTAAATGCCTGTAAGGCAATCAAATGTCAAGCTGGAAGTGTGAACCCAGAGCACAAAGGAAAGTTCTAGGTTGAAGAAAAAAAAGTTGGGATGTCTTGACAGTACTTAAAACCATAGGAATCCACATTAAGCTGTTGCATATTAGTTTTCCTTTGGTTGTTGACATTTTAATCAATAACAAGCCTGAAAACTACCAAGAATGGATTTTTTAAATCCCTATTAGTGAAATTTCAGGAGCATTGTAATTTTCAGGAAAAATATTTTGGGCCAGAAATTGAGAGGGATTTCTTAGGTTCTGGAAAGTTATGCCTATGGAGTGATCTGCTACTCTGGTGGGGATATGACGAACTGGAATGAGATAGAACTTGGACCAAGACGGACCTGGGCTTGAACTCCTGCTCTCTCATCACCAAGTTATGTGGCTTTAAGAAGGTTTCTTTTTCTTTTCATCTTCTGCTTGATTATCTAAACAATGAAAATTAAAATACCTACCTGGTAGAGTTGTTGTGAAAATTACAGATAATATATGCAAAACATGCCTAGCACAGGATGGTGCTCAGCGAATAGTGGCAACGTTAAATTCCTTTACCTTCACTGCACCGTAAAATGTCTTGAAAGACACCACCTCTACTTTCATACCTCATTTCTCTCCTTGACTCCAATCAAGTTTCCCATCCCTACAATTCCACTGGATCTCCTCTTGTCAAATCATCAGAGGTGTTAAATCTGTCCTCAGTTTTGCACCCCTTCTCTGCAGCATTTGACCCAGGTGATCACTTCTCCCTCATTGATTAACTGTCTTCTCTTGGCTTCAGTGACACCATACCATTCTGGTTTCCTGCCTATATATATCATGGAAAGCTCCTTCTCAGTCTCCTTTGCTGGATCCTTTTCCCAGCTCAAACTCAATATCTCAGGTTCAGTCCTAGAAACGTTTTTCTTTTGTGGCCTCCCTCTCTCCAAAGTAATGTTATCCACTCCTATTGTTTTAAATACATCTATACACTCCCAAATTTCCATCTTCCCCTGAACTCCAAAGTAATACATTCAGCACCTCCTTGACATCTTCATGTGATAAGCACCTCAAGTTTAACAGATAAAAAGTAGAACTCTTGACCTCCCCCACTCCTCAAGTCTTCTGCCATCTTAGTAAAATGGTGTTATCATCCACCCAATGGTACTCTACCGAAGTCCTACCTTCCAGCACACACTATCAACTCTATTTCCAAAATATATCCACAAACTGTTTCATCTGTGCTGCCAAACCCCAAGACCCCATCACTGCTTTACTGGACTACTGCTCAAATGGTCTCCAAGATTCCACTACAATCCATTCTTCCATGGCATCCAGAATGAACTTTTGAAAACATAAACCATGTCATGGGACTTCCCTGGCGGCGCAGTGGTTAAGAATCTGCCTGCCAATGCAGGGGACATGGGTTTGAGCCCTGGTCTGGGAAGATCCCACATGCCACAGAGCAACTAAGCCCACGAGCCACAACTACTGAGCCCACATGCCACAACTACTGAAGCCCACTCGCCTAGAGCCCATGCTCTGCAACAAGAGAAGCCATGGTAGTGAGAAGCCCGTGCACCGCAACGAAGAGTAGCCCCTGCTTGCCACAGCTAGAGAAAGCCCACGTGCAGCAACAAAGACCCAACACAGCCAAAAACAAATAAATAAAATAAATTTATTTTTATAAATAAATAAATCATGTCACATCACTTTCACATCTAAAATCTTTCAATGGATTTCTGTTGCACTTAGAATGAAGCCTGAGTTGTTTACCATGGTTCAGGAAGGCTTACATGATTGAGCCTCAGCTTCCTCTCCAACCCCTCTCATTCCACTCACCCCCTGTAGCACACTACTCTCCCGCCTCACCAGCCTTCCTTCTTTCCTCGAAGCTTGTTTCCCCATCAGCGTCTTGCCCTAGTTTTTTTCTCCGCCTAGAAATCTCTGCCTCAGATTTTTTCATGTCTGGTCCTTTCTCATCATTCTCAGAGAGACCTTCCGTGATCACCCAGTCCAAAATAGCACTCACCCCATCAGTCATGCGCTATCACATGACCCTGCTTTATTTTCTTTTATTATTTATAGCCATTTGAAATTATCTTGTTTATCTATATGTTTACTTCTGTATTACATCTGTCTCCCCTCCACTAGATTATAGACTCCAGGAAAGCAATGATAGATCTCCCTTATTCATCTCTATACCCTTAGAACCTAGACAGAGGCTAACATACAACAGACTCCCAAAAATATGTCAAATGAGTGAATGAATGAGTAGTTGTTGTTGCTCTACCCATGAACAAAGCTGAGATTCAGGTATTATGGAATATCATCCTCTCTTGATTCAGTTTTTGCTACTTAACCCATTCCTTCTGCTTTACCTAAATGCCTTTTCTTCTCTTTCCCAAGGCCCAACTAGCTGTTAAATTCTGTCTCTTAAACATCTCTTATTTCTATCTTGTCTTCTCCCACACATGTCTACTGCCTAACCTCAGGATCTCATCATTATTTACCTTAACATTATAGTCTCCTAATTGTTCTATCTTCCTTCAGTTTCATCATTCTTAAATCCAATATCCAATTTTTCTAATACACAAATTTCAGATAACAGCCTTCAGAATTTCCACGTTTTCTTAGATTCCTTAGTAAGGTCCTCTGCGATTGGGCCCCTGCCTTCTGTGTGCATCACAGTTCACAGATGCTCCTGTGCTCCAACCATTCCAAAATGACTTTCAAATGGCTTCCAAATTCCGCCTTTTTGCTCTGGTACAGACTATTCCTCCTTCTGGAAATGCCTTCCACCGGCCTATACACTTCTCATCTGTATGTTAAACTCATAATCTGCCTTTAATACCCAACTCAAGGATCTCCTTTTCTGCAAAATCTCCAGTCTACCAAATCCACATTGGTCCTTTTGTCCTATGTGGCCTCTTTAACATACACATACTTTTGTTATTTTACTTTTCAAGCAATATGATAATTATTTATTATCTTGATACAGTATTGTGAAATCCTTGAGGTCTGAAACTATGTTTTATCTTTGCACCTCTAGCACTCGTCCTGGAATGCTATAAAATGTCACTAATAAACATTTGCTGATAGAGAAAAACGAAGATGCTAAAAATAAATGCATTCAACAACCCAACAAACATGCATCATAAAAAATAAGTTGTGTTTCCAAATTATCATTTAAAAAGCATCAATAAAAGATGTCATACACTATTACTCTTCAGTATTTACCAGAAAGGAATGATGGAAAAATAGAAATTATATATTCTGAAAACCCGCTTAATAATTTTGATCGAAGCTCCAAGACTTGGAAATCACACAGTTTTGAGAACTGTTTGTCAGCACAGTGCCTCTCCCCTCCGTTTGCCACTTTGAAAATGGCCAGCTAACAAAATCTTTTATTTTGCACGCATCTTATTCTTGCTTTGATTGAAAAAATAGCCAGCACTCTGCTTATTATGAGAGCTCTGGGTTGTTTTGGAATTCCTGAACCGAGTACACCGAGCTCTGAGTTGTTTTGGAATTCCTGAACCGACTATTAGACTATTCTTCTAATAGTCCTTGGAAATACAGAGCAACCGAGCAGACACCAAAAGGAAGGGAGATGCTTGATGTTCTTTTGGTGGAGCCTGAAAATGCTAGAACCATTGCACTGGACAGTCAGTGTTAACTGGAAAAGCACACTATAAATACAAGCCTCTTTTTTCTACTTTTATCCTCTAAAAATATCTGAAAACCTAATATAAGATGTACATCTAAACTGTACCATGAGGTCTCTCCTGCTCAAAACAAAACAGAAAATAATCTTCCCTACCTCTTAAGGCCTGTTCTTCCTACCATTAAAGTTAGTATATTGTATTTATTAAAATCCTTGTTAAAAAGCACCTAGGAAGATTGATCCCATGTGAAAATTAATTCTGATTACTCTGTTGGCTGTGTTAGTTTGTCAGATTTTCAAAGAGAAACCAGCTCTCAAGAGGTAAAAGGGGTAAGAAGTTGCTGGTAGAAAAGGAAGGCTGAAAAGGGAAGAACAACTGGAGGCAAAATTCAGTCTACTTTTGACTAAAGCAGGCCTCAGTGTTTACATAGCAGATGTGATGAAAACTTGCATGTGAAAGAACCAGAGCAATGGCTTCCTAAAGGACATCCTGATAAGAGTTACGGTTTGTTGACCTGAAACAGTGCCAGATATTTCTCAGCAAAGAGGAGTTTATTTGGGATCACTAGAGAATCCCAATTTGGGGTCTGCAGGCATGGCAAGCCACAGGCAGGTTCCTGCAGGGTAAGGGAAGAAGTCTTTTATAGAGGGGAAAAGGAAGTTGGGAGGACTGTAGTAAACCAAGAGTCTGTGCTGTTTCATTGGCTGAGTCTTTCCAGGGAAGAAGAGTCTTTCTTCTACCAGCAGGGCTTTACTATCATTGCAGGGCGCAGGAGCACCCCCTCTGGCCTCCCAACTGTATTTAATTGAGGTTTCTGTTGATTAATTTTTACAGATTAAGCCTTAAGAGTCTCTGGGGCTCAAGATGATTCTCAGTCTCCAAAGAAAAGCAGTCTTTGTTTTATGCTTATCTTGCAGTGACAAAGTGAGAACTCGTAAGTTATTGACCTGCGAAAGCATCAAAGATTAAAAGCAAATATAGGGTTCCTAGCTTGGAGTAGGCTTCATTTATAATGCCTTACATGGGACCTGACTGAATGAGACCACCCTACGTTTGCTTTTTCATTAAAAGTGTGAGAAAACCTTAAAAAATCAAGAACTCCTCCTAAAATGTCAGAACTAGAAGGGAAACCCACAGTAATGAAATGTTTTGCTTATGGAAACATAAGAAACAACATGAACACAGAACTGCCTGTACTTACTACACCAGGATGGAATAGACCCAACATGCAGCGAACTGCAGATTAAAATGGCAGGTACATTAGAATGGGCAACTGAAGACCAAACACACTTGAGGTAGAAATAAATGGCAGTGTAAATGGAGAGACTAAAGGCTGACCAGCAAAAAATTATTAAATAGAGTCTCTTTGCCAGACACAGAATAGATTTTTTGCTGTTGCCATGGTTTTTATTTTTATTTTATTTTATTTTATTTTAATAGATCTTTATTGGAGTATAATTCCTTCACAATACTGTGTTAGTTTCTGTTGTACACAAAAGTGAGTCAGCCATATGCATATATATGTCCCCATATCCCCTCCCTCTTGAGCCTCCCTCCCACCCTCCCTATACCACCCCTCTAGGTCATTGCAAAGCACCGAGCTGATCTCCCTGTGCTATGCTGCTGCTTCCCACTAGCTAACTATTTTACATTTGGTACTGTGTGTATGTCCATGCTACTCTCACTTTGCCCCAGCTTCCCCCTTCCACCCTGCATCCTCAAGTCCATTCTCTATGTCTACGTTTTTATTCTTGCCCTGCAACTAGGTTCATCAGTACCTCTTTTTTTTTTTTTTTAAGAGTCCATAGATATGCGTTAGCATACAGTATTTGTTTTTCTCTTTCTGAGTTACTTCACTCTGTATGACAGACTCTAGGTCCATTCACCTCACTACAAATAACTCAATTTTGTTTCTTTTTATGGCCGAGTAATATTCCATTGTGTATATGTGCCACATCTTTATCCATTCATCTGTCAGTGGACATTTAGGTTGGTTCCATGTCCTGGCTATTGTAAATAGTGCTGCAATGAACATAGTGGTACATGTCTCTTTTTGAATTATGGTTTTCTCAGGGTATATGCCCAGTAGTGGGATTGCTGGGTCATATGATAGTTCTATTATTAGTTTTTTAAGGAGGTTCCATACTGTTTTCCATAGTGGTTGTATCAGTTTACATTCCCACCAACAGTGCAGGAGGGTACCCTTTTCACCCCCCCTTTCCAGCATTTATTGTTTCTAGATTTTTTGATAATGGCCATTCTGACTGGCGTGAGGTGATACCTCATTGTAGTTTTGATTTGTATTTCTCTAATAATTAGTGAGGTTGAGCATCTTTTCATGTGCCTCTTGGCCATCTGTATGTCTTCCTTGGTGAAATGTCTATTTAGGTCTTCCTAAATAGACATTTGTACTCAGAAAACTATAAAACACTGATGAAAGAAATCAAAGATGACATAAATAGATGGGTAAATATACCATATTCTTAGATTGGAAGAATCAATATTGTGAAAATGACTATACAACCCAAAGCAATCTACAGAGTCAATGCAATGCCTATCAAACTACCAATGGCATTCTTCACAGAATTAGAACAAAAAATTTTACAATTCATATGGAAACACAAAAGACCCTGCATAGCCAAAGCAATCTTGAGAAAGAAAAACAGAGTTGGAGGAATCAGGCTCCCTGACTTCAAACTATACCACAAAGCTACAGTAATCAAGACAGTATGGTACTGTCACAAAAACAGAAATATAGATCAATAGTACAGGATAGAATTCCCAGAGATAAACCAACGCACATATAGTCACCTAATTTATGACAAAGGAGGCAAGAACATGCAATGGAGAAAAGACAGCATCTTCAATAAGTGGTGCTGGGAAAACTGAACAGCTACATGAAAAAGAATGAAATTAGAACACTACCTAACACCATACACAAAAATAAACTCCAAATGGATTAAAGACCTAAATGTAAGACCAGACACTATAAAACTCTTAAAGGAAAACATAGGAAAAACACTCTTCAACATAAACCACAGCAAGATCTTTTTTGACCCACCTCCTACAGTAACAGAAGTAAAAACAAAAATAAACAAATGGGACTTAATTAAACTTTAAAGCTTTTGCACAGCAAAGGAAACCACAAACAAGACAAAAAGACAACCCTTAGAATGGGAGAAAATATTTGCAAATGAAACAACAGACAAAGGATTAATCTCCAAAATATACAAACAGCTCATGGAGCTCAATATCAAAAAAACAAACAATCCAGTTAAAAAATGGGCAGAAGACCTAAATACACAGAATAGATTTTGACATGGTTATCAAGAGCAACTATTAACTGAAAATTTATTTATGAGGGCACATTCAAGGTTTTAAAAATGACTTTTAAAAAAGCTATGACTAAGCTGCCTAAAAAGAACACTCTTTAGTGGTAAATTGATGGTGACAGTACTTACTGCCGACAGCATACCTGAGTATATTCATTTCTAGGGCTACCATGACAAAGTACCATAAACTGGGTGGCTTAAAACCACAGAAATTTATTCTCCCACAGTCTGGAGGCTAGAAGTACAAAAATCAAGGTGTCGGCAGGACTGTGCTCCAAGGCTCTGAGTAGAAGCCTTTCTTGCCTCTTTCTACCTTCTAGTGGTGGCCGTTAATCCCTGGTGTTCCTTGGTTTATAGCTGCATCACTCCAATCTCTGCCTCTATCATCACACGGCATTCACCCTGTGTGTCTCTCTTCATGTGATGTTTTCCTTTTCTTCCAAGACAGTAATCATACTGGATTAGTACCCATCCTAATTACTTTATCTTAAGTTAATTACATCTACAAAGACCTTATTTCCAGACAAAGTCACATTTATAGGTGCTAGGGGTTAGGACTTCCACATATCTTTTCTTTTTTAACTTTTCTTTTTAACATCTTTATTGGAGTATAATTGCTTTACAATGCTGTGATAGTTTCTTTTGTATAACAAAGTGAATCAGCTGTACATATACATATAGCCCCTTTTCCCCTCTCTCTTATGCCTCCCTCCCACCCTCCCTATCCCACCCCTCTAGGGGGACACAAAGCACCAAGCTGACATCCTTGTGCTATGCAGCTGCTTCCCACTAGCTATCTGTTATACATTTGGTAGTTCATATATTTCAGTGCTACTCTCTCACTTCGTCCCAGCTTACCCTTCCCCCTCCCCGTGTCCTCAAGTCCATTCTCTACATCTGTGTCTTTATTCCTGTCCTGCCCCTAGGTTCATCAGAACCATTTTTTTTTAGATTCCATATATATGTGTTAGCATACGGTATTTGTTTTTCTCTTTCTGACGCTCTGTATGACAGACTCTAGGTCCATCCACCTCACTACAAATAACTCAATTTCATTTCTTTTTATGGCTGAGTAATATTCCATTGTATATATGTGCTACATCTTCTTTACCCATTCATCTGTCACTGGACACTTAGGTTGCTTCCATGTCCTGGCTATTGTAAATAGTGCTCCAATGAACATTGTTCCACACATCTTTTTGAGGGACACAATTCAACCCATAAGACCTGGGATCCTTTCCCTTGATCCAGCCTCCAATGATAAGCTAAAATAGGTTAAGCCCTAAAATAAAATTGTCCCAAGCTCTAAAATAAATTTGTTTCAAGCTCACTGCTTCCAAATGAGAGCTGACATCTGTCTTTCACCATAACTAATATTCATTTGATAATCTTATGGCACTCATCATATGGGCTCCATTTCTAAAGTACCTTTACCTTTAATTTACATATCATGTAAATAGATCAATACTTTATACATTCATGTTTCTTTTGCTCCATCTATAGTTCCCTTACATGTATGTCTATTCTTGATTGTGAGCTCCCAGAAGGCAGTGACCAATTAATGATTTCTTCCCTCTTTCCTGTTAAGCTCTTTAGAGGGATTTCTACAGCAGAGTTCTTTGGACCCCTAAAGATATAATTCTTTCATACCTAGCAGTCTGACGGGTTGACGCTAGGCCAGGGTAGGTTCACATGCAGCCACACATTGTATTTGGAACCTTCTTTTACCTTCTAACTCGGACTTTGACCCAAGTGACCTAAGCATAACAAACTCCCTACTCCCTTATAAAGATTTTTATTTCAGAGATCCCATTGCCCTCCCTTTAATCTGGTTTCCCTAAACCCATCCTCCCATGAGTACATCAAACATTTCTGTATATGACTAAACACCAAATATGGCCATGAGCCAGGTTCTCTCCACTGACACTCCTGGGACCCAGACAAATTAAGAGATATAGTTGAAAATCTGTTTAAGTGGTCCAGGAATATTTTCTTCATTGTCATCATTATCATAATAATTCCTGTCATCATTTACAAAGTGCTTAACAAGTATTTTCTCATCAAAAGCCCTATAAGACAAGTACTTTATCATCCTTATTTATAGATAAGGAAAACTGAAGTACAGGATGTTAAGTTACTCACCCAAGGTCACGCAGCTACTAAGTGGCAGAGCACAGGATGTCATGGCATCCAAGGAAACCTAGCTGCTTGAAGACACAGAAGACTCCAGGAGGCTCTTACCTAACTTCACCCACAAGCAGCTGGTAGATGGGGTGCAGGTAAGATGCTGTGTTATAAAGACAAGTTATATGGATAGGAAGAAAAGATAAGTACTGCAGTATTGGCTGTAGGTCATATGGCAGTTGAAAACCTCCTGGTTAAGCAGGGAAACTGTGCTTGTGCAAAATCAAGTTAAGAGGGGAAGAAAAATGAGGGAGCACAGATGGCCGTCTGAGGATATGCTTCTCCTCCAGACAACTCCAGTTTGCTCTTTGCCCAATTAGATGAGCTGTTTCCTATTTGTTTTTACTTCACTTTATTTCTAAGGAATAATTTAGACACTTAATTTGCCAAAAATGTCATGAGTGAGCCTAATAATAAGGAGAAAGGTGGGGAAAGAGTGTAAATAGAAATACTAAGTTTAAAATAATAATGTTAGTGTTTCCATTTTCTCTAAATGGAAAGGAGAGGGGAAGAGGTACAAATAAAGCTTTTTAAAATCTTTATAAAATCCCTGTTAAAAGCACCTAGGAAATTTTCTCCCATGCAAAAATTTATTCTCATTATTCTGCTGGCTGTGTTTGTCAGATTTTCAGAAAGTAAACAATGACATGTAGATTCCAAACATGTAAACCAAACAGTTTTCTATTTCAAGATTTATGTACTGCCCTGCATTCTCTTTGGAAGAGGAAAATGTTTGTTAGTGTTTGATTTTTTGTCATCAAGGACATAGCAGATTCTGATGATAATTGTTGTAAATCAGTCATTTAAAGTGTATATCAATCTGCCCTCATTCGGTCAGTAAGGCTACTTTTCCTTTCTGTTTGAATAGAAAAAAATATATCATTTACTGATATATGGCTTCTTTTTCAAAATCACTGTACTTTTTCAAAATCACTGTACACAAATACTATTTGCTGCATAAAGTCAAGAGGGATGGAATCAAATACCACTCTGTAACCTTTACTAAAAATTTCATTTCAGATGCAATCTTTTGCTTTGCTTTTTTTTTTTTGCGGTTCGCGGGCCTCTCACTGTTGTGGCCTGGCCTCTCCCGTTGCGGAGCACAGGCTCCAGACGTGCAGGTTCAGCGGCCATGGCTCACGGGCCCAGCCACTCCACGGCATGTGGGATCTTCCCGGACTGGGGCACGAACCCGTGTCCCCTGCATCGGCAGGTGGACTCTCAACCACTGCGCCACCAGGGAAGCCCTGCTTTGCTTTTTATTTGTCCTTTCTTCTTTTCTTCCTTTCTTTTCCAAAAAATTTATTTATACAATGAATTCAAAGTACTGTCATAAGACAGAAGAGCTTTTGAGGCTATCCCTGCCAAGAGCTGGCTTGATGCCATCTTGACAAGTGAAAAGTTCGACTTTGGTCCTTCACACTTCTCATTTTTACCTCATCCTCTCTGTTTTTTGATGAATTTCTCATCTAATCTCTTGTTGTGTATATATGTTTATGTAATTAAGATATTTGAATTGTTTAAGTGGGCTCTAGTGGATATAATGCTAGTGGATGTATAAAAGAATAAATGTTGAGGATATTTAAATGGTTGGGATGATCAGGGAGATCTTTTTTGGTGAGTGAAATCTTTTGGTGCTCCTCAAATCCTGCCATGAAGCATTGTGCTGTTCTACCTCTATTCCAGGCCTTGATTTGATTGTTCTCTTGACTTCAGGAAGGACTAAGTTAAACTCGTGGTATATATGACTAGCAAGAAGTAGACTGACCATCCATGTGTCTAATCATGAGAACAGTAGTTTTTCTAAATTGTTATGTTACACGTTCAAAACTTGCAGAGAATAAAATAGTGTATATTAATCATGACTGGTATATATTGAGCACCTGCTAAGTATCAAGAATGTTCCAAGTATTTGACTGTCATTATCTCAAGTAATTCTCTCAAGAACCTGATGAACTAGGAATTATCAAGTTTAACATAGGAAATTGCTGATATTTGACTGCCTATAACCTATAAAAATGACAATTTCATATTTTAGCCTAATATTATTACCCCCATTTTACAGATCAGTAAACTGAGGCTCATGGAGATTAAGGAATTTGCCCAAAATAAGTGATAGAGCCAAATATCTAAACCCAGGCAGTGTGATTTCAAAGCCCACAGTTTTAGAGGTATTTGAATGACATAGTATATAACAGAATGCATTAGGACAAATATCATACACATTTTTACAGGTGTAGAAAGTCTCTGAAAAGTGTTACTTGCTCTTCAGGCTCTTCATCAAGGACAGTTTCTCTTCTTGAATTAGTAATGCTTTTCCTTTTGATGCCAAATACTTAAAGCCAAAAATGTCAAAGGAAACATCACTGTAATGAAATTGTCCATTACTTCCTGAAAGGCTCTACTCACCTAGTAATTAACCATTAGTCACCTTTCTGGCCTCTGTCACAGTGATTCTGAGGATCATCACAGGACTCCACCAGCGTGGAAATGATTCATCCAGTTAATCTGTAGAGTTTGTTGGGTGGTTTGATTTGTAGGAGAGTAGGGTTAAGTGAATGAAACTTTAGGCCATAAATTAAAGAGCGGAGACAAGTGTTACCATTTACCACCTATGGAGTCAGCCTAGGAAGGAGATTTTTGGCTTTTGGGGATTTTTTTCAGATGAACGTGAGATGATCAGTGTCCCTGTTATCACTAAAATATACTCCTAATTCAGTGAAAAAAACAAAAACCAGACAGTCTGAATATGTGTAATTCACTTGATCTCGAACAAGAGAGATCATAATTGAACGTAGAATGCTAAAAGTAACATACTGCAGAATAAAAGAGGCAAACTGAAAGCCTATTAGGCTGAAGAAAGGAAGAGCGCATAGACACACTGAGGAAATGACTGGTTCATTTTCAGGATCATTGGGCAAGGCAGCCTCTTAGTGAAGAGAAGCAACTGAGAAAAGACATGCCTTATTATTTTCATGGCTGTTATGTATGCTTTCTTGATCTCAGTTTACCTTGATAAATACAGAATAATCATTAAAAATAAACACACTTTATACAAAATAAAATCATAATCATTTTGACCCAAATAATTGGCACATGATTTACAACAGTGGTTTTCAGTTCTATTTGCATATTGTACTCACTTGGGGAACATTTAAAAAATACTTATTCCCCCTAAAGCCAATTAAAGCAGAATTTCTGAGGGCAGAGATAGGTATCTCTTCCCAAGTTATTGTGATGTACAACCAACACTGAAGACCACTAGTCAATAGGAATATTTATTTCTATGGAAAGAAGAGGAACTGCAGGATTCAAAACTCTTTACAACTTCACTTGCTTTCCATGCCATCCTATATTCTGATAGAAGCACAACTAATCAATATGATACCCCAGTAGGTATATTGTTTCACAGGATTCAGTTTTTGTGTGTGTGATGAGCAGGTTTAGCTTAACTGCCCTAGGAAAAGCTAGCCCTTAACTCTAGACTCAGCCCACATAAAATAGAGAAAGTGGTAATCAAAAAACTCTATTTGCACACCCAGCTCCCAGGTCTTGTTTTCTAATACAAGAATGCAATACAACACATTCTTCAATTAAAAAAAAAAAAAGGAGCTAGATCTCTTTGGAGAAATGGCTGAGTCTAGGACTGGGGCAGGAAGTACACAAGATGAGCCTGGAACATCTTGTAGTGATAGAAAGCAAGAAAGCGCTAACACACACACACACACACACACACACACACACACACACACACACCCCAGAACACAGTAAGAAGGAACAAGAGAGTGAACTGAAAGACTTCCCAATGAACAAAGCTAGAACAATTTGAGCAATAAAATATAGTGGCATTGGCAGTGGCAAAGTATTTTCTAATCCATAAATTGATACTAACATAAACAATGGATTTAATCAATAAAGAAACTAGGGGAGAAAAGACAAATCTCTCATGCAGAAGAATTCCAAATAATTATATAACTACTCCTCCCTTAACGAGGTGGAAAATAACTACCCACTCCCTCTGTGTAGTCATAGCATTGTGACTTCCTTCCAAAGAGTACAGTTTGGAAAGCAACATGTGTACAATGCTTTATAAATGTGAATAAGCATTATACACATGTCACAAGTTGGAATCCCTGGGAAGCAGCCGCTGAGATGGAGATTATCATGCAAGAGATTTATTTGGCAGTGTCCTTGGAACAAACAACTGGTGAAGGGAATTGAAAGAAGCAGGATGGATAGGGGAAGAAGTTATCTGCAATGCAGTCTTAGTGGAGGTCTCAGCCAACCGTCTAGGGAGTTCTGAAGTGGGAATGGCCCTCCAAAGTTATCGTGATTTGGTGGTGGGGGACAGGTCTTTATTGAGTAGTCATTGAGTAGTCATTGGTTGCAAGCCACCCTTGGAAGAAGGTCTTGACCTTGAGCAAAGCAGCTCTCTTCAGCTGAGGCCATTCACATGGGGGACTGAAAACTGAGGGCATTTTGCTGGCCATGCTTCTAGCAACTGGGACTAGGTCCTTTATTCCTGAAAGGGACCAAGCAGCACATCACAGTGTCCACCACAACACTGGTTTATGTGTGATATTTTTCACAATAAAAAAATATCTTAAAGAAAAGAAAAATGGGTAAGGCAGGAAGGCCAAGCTGTAAAAGGGAATCATTTAGAAGTGGTACCGAATCTCAGACAAGACAGGACAAAGTCAGGAACCTAATGTGATGAGGTAGGATGTGAAAGAAAACTGAACACTGAGTTAGGAGTGTCCATAGAGTAATATGTGGGTTTTCTGCTGGTAGAGGTGAAACCAGTGAATCAGACGTGATTGGGTAATATTACCCCAACTACCATGATTAACAGACAGAGTAGAGTCAGCATCAGGCGGTGAATTAGTTTGACAACTCCCAGGAAGCTAATGCTGAAAATTGGGCCTCTGCTTTGTCCCCACCAACTGTAAGGGACAAATGTGGATGAGGACTTTTATTCTGAGTCTGAGAGATCTGTGTTCCTTTGATTATACAACAGAAGGGGGTCCAATAAGATAGTGAAAGACAGCTCAAGAATTCTTGTCTTGGGGCTTCCCTGGTGGCGCAGTGGTTGAGAGTCCACCTGCCGATGCAGGGCACACGGGTTCGTGCCCCGGTCCGGGAAGATCCCACATGCTGTGGAGTGGCTGGGTCCGTGAGCCATGGCCGCTGAGCCTGTGCGTCTGGAGCCTGTGCTCCGCAACGGGAGAGGCCACAGCCGTGAGAGGCCCGCGTACCGCAAAACAAACAAACAAAAAGAATTCTTGTCTTGAAATAATGCTCATATGATAACAAGGAATCATTTTGTCTTCTACTGCCAATCATCTCATCACAATAAATGCTATTTATTAGTCCGTCACTATGAACCAGGCACTTATTCAAGTGCTTTATGTATGTTGTATCCCTCATTCTGCACAGCAGCTAAATGAATAGGTGCTACAATGATAAGAAAACTGAGGCATGGGTGAATTAAATCACTTACTCAGTGTCTCCAAGCATGTAATAGGACCATCAGTGAATTTAAGCAGTTTGGTCCCAGAGACTATCTTCCGTCTGAACACTCAACTGCCTCCCAGAGATGGGAAAGCATCAATTTCAGTGGTGACAAGACCTCTGTCTTGCACAGCTATCAGGGCAGAACTGCAGCGTGACTTATTGGTCAAGTTGGGAGGGTTCAGTGCTGGGATGCCAATGTAGCATCAAGACATGGAGGGTGTGTCTTGGTGTTGAAGGCTGTGAGGTGACAAGATGGCAAGGACTATAAGAACCAGAGACAGCAAAACCCTGGCTCTCGCTCTGAGGCCACAGCAGCCCCCAGGAGCTCCACCCTGAGCCCCCAAGGCTGTTCTATATCACAGTCACTCCCTGTGAGTACAAAACTAAGAAATAATTAGGATCATGACCTGAAGTTCTTGTCTGCAGGTGGATTTTGAGAGAGTAAGACATATAGTATCAGTAGACAAGGAAGGATGTTGAAGATTTCTCAATTTCTTGCAAAGGCAGCAGAAGCTGAGTGAAAAAGAAAGGGGAAAAGAAATCTGTTCTCTGAGGCAGAAAATGTCAATACCGGAATGGGAACTTTCAGAGCTATCCCTATAACAGAAGGTTTAAGAACCAGACCCTAGAGGGTCTGGGTCCGTGGCCTGACTCCACAACTGAGTAACCAGGGACCCTGGACAATATACTGAAACTCCCTGTGCCTTAATCATGAAGAAGACGGCACCCACCTCATAGCACCACCATCAAAAGCCTGTAGGGTTAACCGGAGTCAAGTGTTTAGAACTGGACTTGACCTGAGTTGTTCTAAGTACCTATGTGCTATTATTATCTCTCCCTGGGTAGCAGGGCATTGTTTGCCTTGACAATTCCATTCCGGTCTTTTTTTTTTCTCCAGGAAATCAGGGTGTGGTTCTGGGATCAAAACCATTCAGAGTAACAAAGTGACTAACCATTCCTCTGTCTGGAAGGAAGGCAAGTCTCCAAGCTAATAGGCAGGCTAATTCTATTGTGATTCTAGAATAATCAGGCTAGTTCTAATACCTGGAAACACATCAAAGTTTATGATTTAAAAAACAGAAGACGGGCTTCCCTGGTGGCGCAGTGGTTGAGAGTCCGCCTGCTGATGCAGGGGACACGGGTTCGTGCCCCGGTCCGGGAAGATCCCACATGCCGCAGAGAGGCTGGGCCCGTGAGCCATGGCCACTGGGCCTGCGCGTCCGGAGCCTGTTCCTCAACGGGGGAGGCCACAACAGTAAGAGACCTGCATACCGCAAAAAAAAAAAAACCAAAAAACAGAAGACACAGTCCCACACTCTGGCCCTGTAGTTCCTTATAGGTAAAGTGTGGTGAAGACTGTGGATTGAACTGGTGGCTCCCAACTTGGCTTCTGCAGAGTCGTGGTATTCCTCAGAGGTGTCGGAGGCCTCCCAGAGCAGGGCGGGTGGGGGGGTGGTATATGGAGGAGAAGCTGTGCAGGTGAGACCCCAGCCCCCCATGTCAGCCAAAGTGGCTCTACTTGCATCTGTTTTATATATTATCGTAACCATAAGAACAAAACACCAGTAGAACCACAGGCCCTTGACTAAAAATGTAATCAAGTTCTTCCCAGAGCAAGAGCCTCAAAGCTCCTCTTTTTGTAATTAAGAGCGCAGCCGTTAAAGTATTATACCCTTTCCTTTAATTCATGACAAATCCAAATGAGCACAATTTGGACAGCAGCAAGGAGGGGAATGAGCAAACTGAATTAACTCCTGTGCCAGATATTAATGTAGTGCCACAGAAAGGGAGATGCTTCACAAATTTAAGACAGTTAGAAAATATTTTTATCCTTCTTGGGAATCTAGACAGCTCCATGTCTGAGAAGTACTTTTCTCATGGCAGATGTGTGTGGTTGGTCCAGTAGGCAGGCCCACAAGGGATGACTTACACGGTAGACATGGTGCCGAGGGCCCGTGACACTTTTAGGGCCCCACCGAAATGTTTTCATTTTCATTTCTTTTAAAATCAGAAGAAAAGTATATGCACATTATTACTGTTGACCTTACACAAGCAGACTGCCAGATATTTCTCCAGCAAAGATGGGTTTATTCAGAATCAGTAAAGAATTGCAGTTCAGGGTCTGCAACCATGGCAAGCAACGTGCAAGTTTCCACAAAGCAAGGGAAGGAAAGTGTTTTTATAGAGAGAAGGAGGAAGCTGGGAGGGCTAGAGTAAAAAAAGAGTCTCCTACTTCTCATTGGCCGAGTCCTTGCCAGGAAAGAAGAGGAGTCTTTCTTCTTCCTGTTGGACTCAGCTATGTCAAGGGTGTGAGAGCGCCCCCTTCTGGTTTCCCAACACTATTTAATTGAGATTTCTGTTTACTCATTTTACATTCTATAGCAAATTCAGCCTGGATGATATTCATCTTTGCACCAACACAATCATAAAATGTAATTTTTAACATTTTTTTAATGAAGGAAGCTATCCACAAAGGCCATCACACCTGCAGCCCATTAATATCGTAATGCAGCCCTGAGGCTTACAGCTCACAGCAACAGGTCACAAAGAGGACAAGATGTACAGAGCCCCAGCCCAGCCCAGATTCCCCTTGGAGGGCCAAATCCCCAGAGACTGTGTCATGGAACTTGATCTTGTTGGCAGCCCTACCTGTCTGTCCTGATGAACCCCTTGCCTAGCATGTTATGAGATCCTTCCTGTTCAAACTGGAGTGGGAAATCACCAGGAACAGCATCAGCGGGGGGCTTGTTAGAAATGCAAACTCTCATGCCCCTCCCAAGATCTAGGAATCAGAATCTGCATTTTCACAAGATTCTGAGTGAGTTATAAGCACGTTGAAGTATGTGAAGCACAGGACAAGGCCAGATGATTCAGTTATAGTGAGCTGAGGCTGCACAGAGAAAAGTCTTCCCCTGGGTCGAGATCAATGCCTGACAGTCACTGAGGATTTCCTTAGTTGGAGGGTAGCAGCTCAGGTAGAGAGGTAATGCTGAGGGCAGGGGAGCCAGGAAGGAAGTGGGAATGGAATTCAAGGGAACTCTTTTTCTTTTTTTTAAGATGTTGGGGGTAGGAGTTATTTATTTATTTATTTTTGCTGTGTTGGGTCTTCGTTTCTGTGCGAGGGCTATCTCCAGTTGTGGCAAGCGGGGTCCACTCTTCATCGCGGTGCGCGGGCCTCTCACTATTGCGGCCTCTCTTGTTGAGTAGCACAGGCTCCAGACACGCAGGCTCAGTGGTTGTGGCTCACGGGCCTAGTTGCTCCGCGGCATGTGGGATCTTCCCAGACCAGGGCTCGAACCCGTGTCCCCTGAATTAGCAGGCAGATTCTCAACCACTGCGCCGCCAGGGAAGCCCCAAGGGAACTCTTTAGAGAGGTTTTGCCTTTATGGCGCTTTCCCCACTGGACTCCGGAAAAGGCTCTTTAACTCCTCCTGTCCGTGTTGGAAGTCTGAACACCTGGCCACCCGGCACAACGGTGTTCCAGAGGCTGAAGGCACAGCGCAGTAGAATCAACAGTTAACATCACCACATTCTCCTCTCCAACCTGGGCCCAGGCGAGGGCACCACATCCCACCAGGGCCAGTGCCCAGAGCTTCCAGGAGGTGACCAGCAGCAAAGGGAGCTGTGGTGCAGGCAGGGCCAGAATCAACACAGAAGATGGAGAGACACCAAAGAACAGCTTCCGTGTAACCATCTTAACAGGGATGTAAGACCAAAACTTCTGCTTTCCCACTGTTTCCTAGACAAAGGGGATGTGGACACTAGCCCGCAGGTTATATTAGGCTTCATCTAAGTTTTCTTCTTGAAGAAGTGGTTGCATTGTTTAAAATGTTCGAAAGATTTCTAAAGGGAATGAACTCTCAAGTTCCGTCCAGCTGTAATGCGACCTGTTTCAGACCCCACTCCTCTCTGTCTGGGAAGGTTTGGGAGTACTAGTCACTGTCTTCCTCTCTCCACCTTCTAACCAGTTGAAAAAATGTACACAGGAGCCTGAAGATGATAAAAGGACAATACCAATTTTATTACTGGTGAAGCTGAATGGGAAAAGAAAAACAAATTTCCACACCCCTGGGAAAGGCCCTGCTTGTCTTATACCAAGGCAATAGGTGGCACTCAGAACCTGCTTAAAACCTGTTCAAGCCATCAACAGCTCACCTTGGTGAACGGCTTTTACAAACCAGCCAGTCAGTGTCAGTCCCTTACTCAAAAGTCAGCCAGTCACAGACTTACCCCCGATAAATACACCACAGCAACAGCCAATCAACAGCAGCCACATCCAAGTAACCAGGCTTCCGCAGGTGATGTCTTCACTCCTAAACGTCTGCAAAGCCTCCAATCGCTGAACTCTGCACTTGCCCTATAAAACTACATCAGCAGTTTTATCAGCAGTCTGCTTGGAGAGACTGTGCCTCCTTTACTATGGTTAGCAATCAATTCAGTTTATTGTTTTATTTCAATTATTGAATAAGGGTCACGAGAGCCTTTGACACCCTGAACCTAGAGGTTCGTAAGAATATAACGTCCCCAACCAGTTGCAGGTGGAGAAGTTTAGTTGGCTAACTACAAAGAGGAAGAGGCCATAGCAGAGCTATGCTTACCAATGTGTGTATCAGCTGGAGGAAGAGAAGAAATTAAGGAAACCTGGTTTTCACTGTCCAACTGTCCACAGAGTGAGATGTCCACTGAACTCTCTCCAGCTCACCAAGTGTATTTGTTACTTCTCAGGGGAAGGGGCACAGGGGAGAGGGAAAATGAGAGAATGGAGAGAAGAGGCAGAAATAATACTCCAAAACTATTCCTTCCAGAGATTGGAGGCTAATCGCCTCACAGAAACAGGAAGAAGAGAAAATAAAGTTTCCCCTTAAACATTCTCTATATTAACAGCTTTGCAAACTGGTTAGGGTGAAGATACAAATAAAGCAATTGAGAAACACTTACAGGGCAAAATACTCTGAGAAAGACAATGCTATTGGGAATAAGATGGTGAAGAATGATTTCATAGAGAAAATAGAGATGATTGAGATGATCAGAAATTGAGATGATCTGGGAAAGATGGATTAAACTCATCAAATATGATCAGGTGTTTATCGAGCACCACCTGTGTCAGGCAGTGGGTGCTGGGGTGTATAAACAAAGATGAGTAAGTCACCATCTCTTGAAAAATTACCATAAAAGAAAGAATAATTTGGACTTCATTAAAATTCAGGTTTTCTGATTGTTAAAAGACACCATCAGGAGAGTGAAAAGACAAACCACAGACTGGGTGAAGATATTAGCAATGAATATACCTAATAACTAGAAACAGTGCAAAGGTCCCTCAATCGAGAATGAATAAATAATTGGGGTACGTTGATACAGTGGAATACTACACACAATAAAAAAGAATGAACTACTGATACATAGAACAAAATGGGTGAATCTCACATTTTGCTGAGTGGAAGAAGCCAGAAACAAGAGTATATCCTGAATAATTCTATTTAAAATGTTAAGAACAGATAAAACTAATTTATGGCAATCCACATCATCTTTTGGTGACTAAACTGGAAGGAGACACAGCAGAGCTCTCTAGGGAGCTAGAGATGTTTGTTATTTTTCAATCCTGATCTAGGCAGCAGTTACACACAGTATGTACAAGGACAATTCTCATAGGAGAATTCAGTTGTGAAGCACATCAGTACCAACACACCCAGTATCTGGGGGAAACAAGGGTCTTAGTCCTGGAAGGGAGATCTGGACAGAGAGAGCATCACAACATCCACTATACCAGATGATTCTATTGTGGAACCCAAGGCTGAGAGCCGTTGGTCCAAGTCAATGGTTCCCAAAGCGTGGTTCCTGACCAGCAGCAAGAGTATCTCCTGAGTACTTGTTAGAAATGCAAATTATTGATTCCTACTGAATCAGCAACTCTGGGGGTAGGTAGAGCCTAGGAACATGTGTTTTAACAAGCCCTCCAGGTGAGTCTGATAGGCACTAAAATTTGAGAACCACTGGTCTAAGCTAATTTCACTTGAGAGTAGGAAGGGCTTTTGGAGAAATGGAAGAAAACATAGCAATGTCACAAAGCAAGTCAAGCGGAACATGAACAGAGTGCAGCTTGTTGCAAGGGACGTGAGAAGTTTGTCTGGCAAGTGGGACTATTTACTAAGGGATTTTATTTTTAAATGTTCTTTCTTCATCCAACAGGTCATTAGGAACAGTCTAGATTTTTAAATAATCTGGCAGGGGAACAAGGTATTTTACCACCATTTTGGTGGGGAGAAAACATGCAGTGAAAATTCCAGTAGGAGGTTATTTAAGTCATCTATGCATTAAGTAAGGAGAACAAAAAGCACAGTCATTAACAGTAAAAATGGGAAGGAAGAAATAACACTGAGGCACTGAAGGATGATGGGCAGCAGAATTTGAATTTCCAACAGGTGAGGAAGCAAGGGCTACTACAACGGTTTTGAGATTTACATCTTCAGGACAGTACTAGTCTCTGCCACCACTGGGGAATTTGAGAAGAGAAACCATACTGAGCAACTAGGAGGGAACATGAATTTTGTTTTCTGTTTTGGAGACTGTGATACTATAATATTGTAAGAAATATATACTTGGTCTTTGTCCCTGTTCAAGGCACAGAGCTCCTGAAACCCCAGGAATTTCCTTAGTGAGGAGAGAGATAAAGGTGTCTTTTGTTACGTTAATGAGGCTGCTATTAGAAAGCCCCTAGGTAATCAAATGGAGGCTGTTGCCAGGGCAACCAACCTTGTGACTGGAGCATTTGGAACTTTCAGCCCCACCTCTGAGGAGGGGACAGGGGCTGGAGATTGAGTTCTATCACCAATGGCCAATGATTTAATCAGTCTTGCCCAAGTACTGAAGTCTCCATTAAAAGCCCAAAGGAACAGGGTTTGGAGCTTGTGGTTCTGGTAAACCAGAACACAACCATGGGCCATGGTGCCGGCCCCCAACTCCACAGGAACAGAACTCCTTTGTTTGGGACCTCAGCCTATGTCTCTCTTCATGTGGCTGTATATTTGTATCCTTTAATATCCTTTGTAATGAATTGGTAATCTAATGAGTAAACTGGTTTCCTGAGTTATTCGGCAAATTAATTGAACCTGAGGAGAGGGTCATGGGAACCTCTAATTTATAGCCAGTCAGTCAGAACCACAGGTGAAAACTTGTAGTTGCAATTGGCATCTGAAGTCGGAGTAGTCTTGTGAGACTAAGCTCTTAACCTGTGACATCTGATGCAGTCTCTGGGTAGATAGTGTCAGAGTTAAATGGTGGGACACCCAGCCACTGAAGAATAGCCTAGTAGTGTGGAGAAAATAACCCACTTTTTGGAATTAGTTATCAGAATCATAGACAGTAAGCTTAGGACATCCAGGTGGAGATGCTTTATAAACATGTAGAAGTGTACATTTGAGAGACAGCATAGAGGTTTTAGACAGAGCCTGAAAAAAGGACAAGAGCAGAGGTGTAAGGAAGGCATTCAGGACCGGCTGTGAGGCTGGTCAGAGCTCTACCTGCAACTAGGACTAGATGCCTTCTTTGGAACTGCTTTCCTAACTGAAGGAGCATTTTCCCAGTTAGAGTTAATAAGATTTATAATGTAATAATAAACATACATATATTTATGGAAATTAAATAAGACTTTTTCTAGATCGTTGGTGTCCATACTTTTGTTTACAAAGAACTATTCTGGGTGAAACTAAGAAATATCTAATACGATCCTATTGTTTAGCTCTTAGGCACTTCAGTATGTCCCACAGCATTTATCCTAGGGTGGTTTGTGAAATGCTAAGAGAAGAATCTAAGTTTCTTCAAGCTTATTTGACAAGAGAATCCTTTATTCTTAGAGCACTGATAACATCATCTGGAACCAAGGTTTTGCTGGACCATTTGGAA
This sequence comes from Leucopleurus acutus, assembly GCF_964270905.1. NCBI lineage: Eukaryota > Metazoa > Chordata > Mammalia > Artiodactyla > Delphinidae > Leucopleurus > Leucopleurus acutus. The sequence goes on from NC_139144.1 coordinate 76,206,401, forward strand.
ATTACTGTCAAGATTAGGGTACTAAACCTGCATCAGAATCACATGAGGTGCTTCAAAATGCAGATGCCTGAACTCCTCCCAGGACCTGAAGAATCTCTTTTCAGCAAGATTCCCCAGGTAATTCTGAACTGCAGTCAGCTGTGGAAACTGTATCTTAACAAACGGCACCGCGAAACAGAGGAAAGCTTCAAGTGAGCTTTATTAGGGAGCGCTCCCGGGCGAGGTTCACTGGTCCGAGAGAAAGGGGCCAGAGAAGTCGCACCCGGGCGAGGGTTGGGCAAGATTTTATAGGGGAAGAAGGGAAAGGGGTGTGGTGAATCTGGGAGGGCGCAGGGTACTCCTTATTTGGTGGTCTTTTCTGGTATCCTGGGGGACCGTTAGTCCCGCCCCTCGAAAGGCGGGAAGGCTGGGCTGAGTTCAAAGTCCCCAGGTCAGTTCCTGGAACTGGGTGGTCCGGAATGTCTCCAGGGCAGTTTCTGGAACTGGGTGGTCCGGAGAATTTCGGTCTGATGCAACCTGTGAATCTGATTGTGTTCCCCTGCCTCGGGCCAGTTGGCCTTACAGAAACACCTGGTCTAGATCATTTCTAAGGCTCCTTATAAGACAAAGCAAAGTTTTGTCAGAAATGTGTTTGGTACAAAGCAAGCAAGATGAGGGATAAGAAAATATCATGGAATGTTGAGTAGGAAAATGTCACAAGTGAATTTACTGCATGTTTCGGTCCATGTAAACTAAATTCTACGCATTTCTCCAATACTCTTATACCTATTCACACTTCCTCTTGTTCAGTAGCTATGAGGGAAAGTTACTTAGTACTATTAGAGTATAAACCAGAACTGACCCATTTCTTCCCTTTGTGTTTCTTTCCCTCTTCCTGCTACCCATCCCCATCCACCTGGCCGGCTCATTTTCACCCATCAGGCCTCAGCTCAAATGCCATTCCTCAGAGAAGTTGTCCCTGGCCACCTGAGAGGTCTCCCCTAGTTAGCATCTTATTCCACTGTTTATTTTCTTTTATAGCACCCTTAGAGAAAACACTTTTTAAAGATAAGCTCTAAAATACAATGCTCGACCAACTCTTCATTTTAGCCATCATCTTGCTGCCAATGCCCCACCACCCTTCACCCTGCATCTTGGATTTGTGTACAGACACCTCTCCCAAGGCTTGGGCATGGATTCCCAGGTCTTCGGTCTTCGGGATTTGTGTCAAGCTAGAGTTAAAAATCTTTCAGGCTGCTGGTGCTTCTGCCTGCACTGGACTTCCTTTAACCACGGAGATTCTGGTCCCCCTGCAGTGTCCCTTTTCTGTGAGCCACGGGGCAGGGGGGGAAACTCTTCCTTTTCCTCTTTCTGCTCTATATTCTTTCCCCTCTGTACCCTCAGTGTCTCACACCCCAGGCTCCAGCCTCCTCCTACCCAAAGAAAGCCTTAGAAGACCTTTCTTGTCTCCCAGTAGGCTCTGGACTCTAGTAAAAACAATTCTGAATTTGCAGTCAAAAAATATAGAAAAAAGTTCTAAGAACATAGAATCTCAGCTTCCTCAACATTCTCTGTTTACCTCACAATAGGATTTTATATATGAAGATAAGCACAGTAAAATGCAGGATAATTTTTATGAAATGTAACCTCCTTTGTGACTTGTAAGGGTAGAATCACAATCTTTTGTTCCCATCTCAGATCTGCTGAGTTTGCCTCCTTGATTTGCATACAAAATTGAGTTGCAGTAAATTCTTCTGAGCCTGTCTGCACAAACCACTACCTTAGTCCACAGATCCGTACCCACTGCACATCCAAACTGCAAGACACTTTACCTCAGTGGAGCTATTGCCTTGATTTACAATGTTTAGTTTGGCATCAGTATGAGTTTCATAACTTTTTAATATATTCTTGTTTCTTCACTAAAATTAACAAAAATAAATTTAGTATTTTGCTTAAGCAGAAGATTGGAACATTCCAGGGTTTACACATCTCAAATTATGTAAGCACTCAAGTACTTTTTTCTTTCTTTTGCACTCATCACCATCTCTTCCAGAGAAGTAAAAGTGAAACTCAAGAGCTCTCTTTAGCTCTAGGATAGGATGGCTAGGGGCAAGAGAAGATTAAACTTGATTAAAATGTGCCTTGCAGTTTTGTACATTCTTTGGGCTACCTTTACCTCCGGTGAGTACTGGATTTAATCAGGAGACTCCTCCTATGAATTACTTTAACAGAACTGTACTAGGAACCAGAAGAATTACTATTACACTTTGAAGAATAGGCCTTGTCTGTGATTAAAAACAAACAAACAAAAGGATTGTATAGTTGATTATTATCCAAGATGAAAATCACTGCTATCATTTATCAATGAATGGAAATTTTTACATATGACTCTATTAGGGTTCCCAGAGAAACCGTACCAATAGAATATATATATTCTATATACATGTATTTATTTATTTATTATGCCAATTGGTTCCTGTGGTTATGGAGGCCAAGAAGTCCCACGATTTGCTGATCTGCCAAATGTAAGCCAGAGAACCAGGAAAGCTGGTGGTATAATTCAGCCCAAATGCCTGAGAAGGGGAAGAGGGGCAATGGTGTAAGTCTCTGTATGAGTCTGCATGCCCAAAGATCAGGAGCACCAATGTCCACAGGCATAAAAAGATGGATGTCTTGGGCTTCCCCGGTGGCGCAGTGGTTGAGAGTCTGCCTGCCGATGCAAGGCACACGGGTTTGTGCCCCGGTCCGGGAAGATCCCACATGCTGCGGAGCGGCTGGGCCCGTGAGCCACGGCCGCTGAGCCTGCGCGTCCGGAGCCTGTGCTCCGCAACGGGAGAGGCCACAACAGTGAGAGGCCCGCGTACCGCAAAAAGAAAAAAAAATTAAAGATGGATGTCTTGGCTCAATCAGAGAGAGTGGATTTGCCCTTCCTCCACCTTTTTTGTTCTATTCAGGCCCTCAGTGGATTGGATGATGCCCGCCTGCACTGGCAAGGGAGATCTTTACTCAGTCTACTGATTCAAATGCTAATCTCTTCCAGAGACACTTCTTAGGCACACCCAGAAATAATGTTTTACCAGCTATCTGGCCAGAATAAGGCTCCTAAGACTAGACAGTGAGGCCACATGGAATGAGTTCTTTTACCCAGAAAAGATGACAGGTACTACCAATCAGGTTCTCCTTCTTGCAAGCTTGAACTGGAGACACAGAGAGTAGTTAACCAATGAGATTGTGAGGGAGCAAAATCCTTGTGTAACCAGAAACCCCTCAGGGAAGTGGAGACCAGTGAGTGTCACTTACCTTCCAACCACATCCCCTCTGGCTTATTTTTTTATTTTATTTTTGCTTTTTCAGACACCTGGGTGGGGGGCCACGAGGGTAAGCAATCTTTCCCACCTTAGTAAATGGTACCCATGTTCACCTAGTTGGTCAGACCAGGAAGCTGAGTGTCACTTTTGACAATTCTCTTTTCTTCACTCCCCAAATTCAATCCATCATCAAATGTTGTACCCTCTAAAATATCCTTTGATATGTCTCTCCATCTTTAGTAACTTTCCCCCTGTCTAAGCCATCAGGTCTTTCCTCGACTTGGGCAATAACCTTTTAACTGGCCTCCCCTTGTCCACTTTTGCTATTTCCAACCCATTCTCCACATAGTATCTGGAGTATGTAACTCCCCTACTAAAATTTTCATTGCCCTTAGAAAAAGTCCAGAAGTTTTTTCATTGCTTAAAAGGCCCCCTGTGATCTGGCCCTTGTTGATCCCTCCAGCTTCACCCAGCACCACTTCCCCTAGTTCACATGGCTCTGGACACAGCCCTGTCTTTCACTTCCTCAAGTCCAACAAACATATCCATCATATGTTTTATTGGTCTGAGGACTCTTTCCTCAGTTCTCATCTTATCAGTCCTATTTATCCTTAAGGTATCAGTTCTATTTAGTCATTTAATCAATAATTATTAAGTACCTACTTTGAGCCATGTTCTGTGCTCGGCACTGTGAATGCCATAGGAAACAAAACAGACCTAGATCCTATCCCACGAAGTTTATAATTTAGTCGTGGGAAGTGGGCACCATCCAAATAGCATCCAAAGAAACGTAAAACAGCTCCATGGTGCTGGGAGAGCCTATGATGCGGGGATTTGACCTAGTTGGGAAGGTCAGAAGATAGAAGAAACAACTGAATAGAGATCTGAAGAAGAGTAGCATTAAAGAGGAAAAAGAAGAGGTTACAAGCAGAGTTGCACATGCAGAGGCCCAGTGGAAGAGTGATTGTGGGGCTTACAAAGAACCAAGAGAAAGCCAGTGTGGTGAAGCTGAGAGAAAGAAGGAAGTGTGGTAAGACGTGAGCTAGAGATGCGAAAACATACAAGGCAGAGGCAAAGGACTCTACTACCTCAGGGACTGGACAGATAATGTGTGAAATGACAAGAGGGAGGAGCAGAACCTATGGTAAAATGGAGAGTATAAACCTTGCTTCTAACAGATTTGTATTTTGCAAAATACAGTGTTTTGCAAAACTAAAAAAGAAAACAAAAGCAAAACTGGATAATATCCTCACGTGATAAGATATTACACCCCTGAAACCAAAACAGGATTCTCTTTCCAGTTACAGTATAGTAAGTGGATTGGAAAGTTAATACATAAAGTTAACACATTTATCTAGTTTTTCCTCCCTGACAAAACGTCACTAAAAGGATTTGTTTTTTAATTAATAAACATGCAACAATGTGGAAGAAAGGAAAAGATACAAAAGCCCCAGAAATTTTAAGGCTAGAAAGTATATGGAGGATTGTAGCAGATTTGAGGACCTCAAAAAGACAAATCCTGGTGGTGGCAAAAACCAAGAATCAGCCTCATTTGTACCCACAAGATCCTTAAGGGTCCATGACTTGATAGCACCAAGTCCTTCTGAAAATGGGGGTGAAGTGGGACCTGAAATCAGAAGGACCGGCTGTAGGCTGTTTAAGAAGCAGGTACATCCTTTGGTCCCCTCCCCTAGTCTGTGCTGCTTCCCCACCCTGGCAGAAGTGTGGAAAATTATCCTCTGGGGAGGGTAAAGTAAAGGGATTCTGGACTGCTGGATACCAAGCATAGTTGAGGGGAATTAAAGGAACATCTGGATGGTGAATGCTGAAACACCCAGCCTTTCTCCTCTACTTGGCTTCTAAAATACTATTATCCAGGCCTTTCCTCTTCTGCCAGAAGATTAGAAGAGTCCGTTCTGGGGATTCTGACCAAAAGAAGATGAGAATCACAAAACAGACCAATCAGATATTCCTAAAATAAAACTAAACTAGTTAACATGAGCAGATAACAAATGAAAGGAAAAACTCGGTAGTCAGGTTAGTCGGGGCTGTTACTTGAAAAGTAGGGCAAAAAAGAAAAGGTATGTAAATACAGGAAAAGAAACGATTAAACAAAAATAGAGCACCAATCCAGGAGGTGGAATGTACAAATAAATGGAGTTGCAGAAAGAAAGTACAGGGAAAGTGGAAAAATGAAAATCATCAATGAAATAATTTTAAAAGTTTCTCAGAACTAAAGGACATGACTTTCCAGATTGGAAGGACCCACAGAGTCCACTAAAATAATTGAAAATAGACCCACAAAAGTCGCTTTATTTTGACATTTCAGAACACTGAGGACAAAGAAAATGTCATAAACCAAAAGAAAAAAAAATCTACAGACCCTGGAAAAATGCTTTAAAAAATTTGAACGAAAATGAATTCCAATCTAGAATTCTATACACAACCAAACTATCAATCAAGTGTGAGGGTCAAATAATGATGTTTTCAGATATATACAGTTGTAAAATTTTACCTCATGTGCAGTCTATACTTCTATATCCTTTTCTCAGGAAGCTTCTGGACAATATGTTCTACAAATACAACAATAAATCAAAAAAAGAGGAAATCATTGGATACAGAAAATAGGAGATCTGACACAAAATAGGAGATCTCAAACAGATTCAACACATAGTACTAAAGGAGTCTCCAGGAGAATGAGAAAGGGAGACACCAAGATGTTACCTATGGCCCTGAAAAGGGGAGGCACATGTCCAGATTGGAGCACAGTGTGCCTCAAGAAATAGGATATGTTGAGGGTAAAAATGCCTATTATAATCTGAGGGTTGAATGCTGAGGTGATCCTCTCAATAATAAGCTCTGTGAAGTCAGGGACCATGTCTATTTTGCTGCATCTCCAATAACTAGTAAGTGCTGATATATAATAGAAGCACAATAAATTTTTTTAAGGACTCGTGCATTATTGGACTTGAGTACACTAGAGACAAAACCAGAAGAAAGATGAATGATAGGTTACTGATATCACAAGATATAATGTACTTTAATGATAATTCTTTACATTCATCCAGCACTTTTTATTTTACAAAGCACCTTTCATATATTATTTCATGCAAGTTTCACAATGAATCTTTGAATTGAATGAAGATGTTAAGAGACTCATCCAAGATGAGTGACTTTTTTAAGTGAAAAAAAAAAAAAAACGGGCCAAAATCTGGGTATTCTAAGCCAATACTCTTTCTTATATTTCATAAGGCCTTTTTGTCCGTGACCATTACAAGGTAGGACAATGTCAAAGCAAACTGGGAGAAATATCTTTTTAATGTTTTGTTTAAATCAAAAGTTAAACATTCATGGCAATATTTTATTTGTTTATTAACATCTTTATTGGAGTATAATTGCTTTACAATGGTGTGTTAGTTTCAGCTTTATAACAAAGTGAATCAGCTATACATATACATATATCCCCATATCACCTCCCTCTTGCATCTCCCTCCCACCCTTCCTATCCCACCCCTCTAGGTGGTCACAAAGCACCGAGCTGATCTCCCTGTGCTATGTGGATGCTTCCCACTACCTATCTATTTTACATTTGGTAGCATTTATAAGTCCATGCCACTCTCTCACTTCGTCCCAGCTTACCCTTCCCCCTCCCCGTGTCCTCCAGTCCATTCTCTACTTCTGTGTCTTTATTCCTGTCCTGCCCCTAGTTTCATCAGAACCATTTTTTTTTTGGATTCCATACATATGTGTTAGCATACAGTATTTGTTTTTCTCTTTCTGACTTACTTCACTCTGTATGACAGACTCTAGGTCCATCCACCTCACTACAAATAACTCAATTTCGTTTCTTTTTATGGCTGAGTAATATTCCATTGTATATATGTGCATGGTAATATTTTATATATTCATTATGCTTATCACAGTGAATATGAATGAATAGAATTCAATTTCCATCAGACTATGAATGACAAATTGCAGTGATTTATATGTTTAAAAAGTGTACAACACTTACACATATTTTTATCTACACAATGACATAGGTATTACTTTTGTTTCCCTTTTAACAGATGACAAAATTGAGGCTTAGAATTATTTCACTAATTGGCAGAAATCATACAACTATTTGTCCCATAAGTTAAAATACAGAAATATTAGGCTGAAAATATGAAGCTTTCTTATAAAAAGAAATTACTCTCCCAAGAAGCAGACATCCCTTTCTTCAATACCACTCAAAACAGTTTATTCTAATATGTTCTGCTGTACATTAATCTCTTACTTTGGCTTACTATGTCAAGTATTGTGAATTTAGGAAACTTTTCTAAAATAAGCCAACTCATCTAAGAAGTGATTAGTATATGAACTCATAGAAGCAATCACATGTATATATCTTTAGAATATAGATTTCTTCTGGAAGTATTGACTTAAACTAAAAATAAGTATTAATAGCTTAACATTGTAATATGCCTTAAATTCACGCTTCAGTCATGAGATCGGCAGTGTGGCAGATTAAGAAATACAAAGAGTAGAAAAGTAGTCTCTATTTCCTCCTTTCATCCACTGTTTTAATATGTTTTACATCTAATCTCATACATATAGGAAAACATTTCTCATCCATGCCAATTATTTTGAACTCATCACATTGCATTGTAGACTCATATTTTTATATATTGAAGTCTAGCATTTCACAACCAGAACATAAGTTACTTTAGGACATGGATTATGTCCTGCAGTATAAAATTCTCTCTTCTCCACCTCTCTGTTATGCACAGTGTCAGACCCATGTCAGGTAAGTTCCTGGCTTTCTCTCCACATTTAAAGTCACCTGCGAAATTAATTCTGTATTCCTAGGGCTAATCTTACTGAGGCAAGAATCGATTAAAGTCTTTCCAAATCAATATTTTGGGGTTCATATTCAAGGGTATCCCAACTCTAATGAGGTGCTCTAAGTTTGATAATTGGCCTCCCATCCCCAATCTGGAGCCCCAAAGTGCCCCCGTGTGTAAAACCTTACTTCTATTCTATTGCTGTTCTCCTGTTCCTAATTGGAAAGCTTTCCATAATACCTCAGTCACTCCCAGGAAAGGGGGAAGAGGCAAGTAGAGGTTGGCCTTCTCCCTCAGGGAGAATCTGGAAGGTAAATTACACCTCAGAGTTGTTGTGACCTGAGGCTAGGGAGCTGGGTTTTCATACTCCGTCATCTGACAGTCGTTGGTTAAGAGCTGCTTCACGGCAGCCACAGTAGCACAAGAGCAGTCCTCCAAAGAATAATTGAAAGTTCTGTGAAGTGGAGGCAAAAAAGCACTGAAGTACAGAAATAGTCAAAGTGATCCGAGGGAATCTGGTCAGAGCACTTCCAGTGTCTGCTACAGCTCTATCCATCGGAAGCAGCTCTCCGGAGAAAACTGCAGAAAATTGAATACCCCAGCACACAGCCTTGGACAGTGGCTGGGGATCATCCAACACCTACCTGCAATGGATGCAGTTAAAGTCATAGGAAGAGGAAAATCAGGTGACACGAGCACTGAGCCGTACGTCCCATGGGGGAGCATCAGAAAAGATGCCAGAGCTACAACACTGGGAGAGTTCTGATGAGATAGAGAGCAGCAGAGGTGGTAAAGGCCAATGTCAAAAGACAGAGGAACACGGCAGTGTAAACATTTCTGAATGCACGTGAACCACTGTGGTACCCCCAGAGAACTAAGAGGAAGTAATTTGGGCAAATACTCCTACAGTTCTTTGGATTAGACCTGAGTCAGCGCACAGTTTTATTGTAGGTTGGTGTGGCTTGGGGAAACACAAATGACAGGCTTCTTTTTCTGCTATACTGTTATTCTGCTATTACTGAGTCCAAATAAGGGTTAAAAGTATTACCAGACATAAAGGGTAAAAAAATCAAAGTTGTCGGACCCCTCCTTTTACTTGCTACTAGCAAATCTGTTCATTGTGTTGGTTCATCTTTCCAGGTCAGTGGTCGGCCTTAACTTTTACTCATGCCCCATAATTTACATTTGTCATATAGGGAGATTTTTTTTAAAGTGAGAAATTAGTCTAATATTCTTTATCCATGTTGTTTTTAAGACCATGCAAGAAATCATACTTATTAATTTGTTCCATAAATACTGTTTGAATTAGGTACCACATTAAGTGGGTTAAAAAGATGAAAAAGAAACAGTCCTGTGTTGAAAAAGAAACAACATGCATGGGAATGATGAACACTAGATTCAGGTTAGTGGTTACCCATGGGAAGAAGAAGAAAGGGAATGGGATCTACAAGGGGTAAAACATGCTTTTTTTTTTTTTTTGTATATCTGACATCGTAATAATAATTAAGTAAATGTAAATAAATAGAAGCTTTAGTATTTCCTTGCCTCACCCTAAAGGACTACCTTGGTCAGTCACCATGCTCTATACTACATTTGGGACATTGTGTGAGGAGACTGAAGGCTTGAACTTACAGTAACAGAGAAATTAAAGAGCAGAAAATTAACTAGATATTTAAGTGGTGACTAAATAATGGAGTAGTAAAGAGTAGGAGGTATGATTTGGGGGTTGCTGAGGAAAAAGTTTGTTTTCCTGTTCTGGAGTCCCAGAGCCACATTTTAGGGCAATCTCTAGACCCCACATGGGTGGCTAGCTCAATTTTTTAGCTCCCATGTAGGGATGTGAAATGAAAGAGTCTTTCAATCAATATGCTTTCCAACAACAATTTTTTTAAGCACTTATGTGCCAGACTCTGTATTTATCAGACAGCTAATTAAGACAGGCTATGTTCTTAAGGAGTGGATTAGTATTATAATATGATGATTATAGCTAACATTTGTTGAAACCTTTGCTAATGCCTGTGCTGGGTGCTAAGCACTTTGCCTGTATTATCTCATTAAATCCTCACAACAGTCCTATGAGGGAGGGACCATTGTTACTCCCAAGGTATAGATGAAGAAACCGAAGCTTCCAAAGTAAGTTGCCCAGTTAACTAGAGCTGGAACAGAGATCAGAACCCAGGATTTACTGATTATAAAATCTGTACATCTTACCACTAGAGTACATGGCAAAAATCCATGGAAAACTTTCCATTGGAATCTCGAAAAAGAAATTATTAGCTTTAGCCAGAGGATTCAATGTGGGATTCATGGAAAAAAGGGATAACGGAACTGAATTTTAAAGGATATGCAGTGGCAAAGAACATTCCAGAAAGAGTTTCTGCAGAGACCTGAGAGAATGTGATGCATAAGTAAATAGCTTTGTGTGTTTCAGAGACATTTGCATTTGGGGCAGTGGAAGAGGAGGGTTTAGTGAGGTTGGTAGGAACCAAATTATGAAGGACAACATATTCAGGAAGGAGGAGGAATTTAAAAATCAGCTTCTTCAAATGGACTTGAGGACACGAGGAGGGGGAAGGGTAAGCTGGGACGAAGTGAGAGAGTGGCATGGACATATATACACTACCAAACGTAAAATAGCTAGCTAGTGGGAAGCAGCCACACAGCACAGGGAGATCAGCTCGGTGCTTTGTGACCACCTAGAGGGGTGGGATAGGGAGGGTGGGAGGGAGACGCCAGAGGGAGGAGATATGGGGATATATGTATATGTAGAGCTTTGTTATAAAGCGGAAACTAATACACCATTGTAAAGCAATTATACTCCAATAAAGACGTTAAAAAAAAGTTGCAATATCAAAAAAAAAGATTCCTTGCTATTTCTGGAATGATCCATGTCAGGCTTCTCCAAGGGTTCCACTTGTATAGACCTTTTCAAATCCATCTGAGGAAATGGACTACAGGTAGGACACACACAGCTGCAAGTAACAAATAGTTCAGGCAATTATTTGACTTAGCAATTACTTTGAAAATATACATGATTTTTAACACTTTTCTACTGCCATAAAGGACATTACATGAGACCAGTTGTGTTCATTGATCATGAAAGACTAACAACCAAATAACATTGTCTAACACTGGCAGTTTTTCTCAGAAGTGAGGTAAGCCATACTTTTAAAACTATGGATATTAGTTTTAACATGGTGTTACACAAATCTATATCTGGTGCAACTATTTAGTAGTTCAGCATTGATACTTAAAGGATGTTTATTCTATTATACATTATATGATTGTGATATATATTTAGATTATACATATTTATACATGAGTGTGTGTGTGTGTGTGTGTGTATTAAGCTAAGAACATGAGTTTAACCATAAGGACACTTGGGTTCTAAAATAATATCAGGGACTTCCCTGGCAGTCCAGTGGTTAAGACTTCGCCTTCCAGTGCAGGGAGTGCGGGTTTGATTTCTGGTCGGGGGGCTAAGATCCCACATTCCTCTTGGCCAAAAAAAATCAAAACATAAAACAGAAGCAATATTGTAACAAATTCAATGAAGACTTTAAAAATGGTCCACATCAAAAACATCTTAAAAAAAATATCAGCTAGATTGCAATTTTTATCAATTCATTTAATTTATCCAAAGCTCAACTTACCTGTAAAATGAGAGATTTGCACTAGATGGATTCTAGGATTGTGATTCTATGAAATTAGGTAACCTCTGACCTTGACAAGCTTAAAATTAGTTGAGGACATAGACCACATCCACAGGAAAATAGATTAAGAAGCATATGAGTAATTTAAAAACAAACACTAAAGGGCTTCCCTGGTGGCGCAGTGGTTGAGAGTCCGCCTGCCGATGCAGGGGACACGGGTTCGTGCCCCTGTCTGGGAAGATCCCACATGCCGCAGAGCAGCTGGGCCCGTGAGCCATGGCCGCTGAGCCTGTGCGTCCGGAGCCTGTGCTCTGCAATGGGAGAGGCCATGGCAGTGGGAGGCCCGTGTACCGCAAAAAAAAAGTACCAGAGCATTTCTACCTGCAGCCATTATAATGTCATTCCATATATGTACCTATTTTGTGTGATGGCTTGAAATCTTCCTAGAACTCCTAGATTATGTGAATTCTATAATTCCTTTTAATTGTATCAAGAGGGTGATATTGGGAGGTTTTTGAAAGGATTATCAGAAATTATACATAATTGCTGGTTGTGTCACTATGGGGAACCCATGTAAAGTATCACCAAGGTTGCAATTATAAACATAGTCTGACTCAAATTATTACCAGACATTACCAGATTTGGGTGAGGTTTCTAAAGGAAGAGAGCAGCAATTAGTCAAGCAACACATTTACTGAGTACCCACTGAGTACAAATTATTGATATTAAGCGTTGCTGAGTAAACAGAAACCAAAAAACAAAACAAAACACAACAGAAGTACTGTTGATGAAGTAGGTGGTGGTGAAGAAAATTGATGGGATGGGAGAGTAATCACCTTCATTAAGTTTTATTTGGTGGAGAGTGCCTAGGCTTTAGAGAGGATGAAAGAAAGATCTCAAAGTGGAAAGAACATGGGATACGGAATATGATGCTTGGGGTCGAATCCCAGTTTAGTCACTTAGGTACAAGTGGACAAATATTTTGTCTCAGTTTTTTCTCCTCTAAAATGGGTATAATAATGCTGATACATACCTTCTTTCAGGAGGCTGCAGTGAGAAATCAATGAAGAAATTGTTTTTAAACTGTAGAAAGTAAACATTTTATTTACATCCAGTGAGGTCCTTGACCAAACGGTGTGGTTTATTCTTTGTCATGTCTTCTCTGCACGGTTTACCCTTAACAGGACACCTGCTTTTGCCTGCACGTGTCAGCAAGCTTCCCCTTCCTTTCTCTCCCCTAACGGACTATGAGCTTTTTAGTAGCATGGCTTCTGTTTGCTTTCCATCCACAAGAAACAGTGATTTGCACACCATGACCATTCAATAGATTACTCAATAACAAAGTTTTACATAGGAACAGTTATTTGAGCTCTTTAAGGTAGTCTCACATGTGTCATTTACATGCAGCTGTCAGATTCATCTTGCTAGACATATTTCTGATGGTGTCATGTCACTGTTCAAAACTTGCCAAGTCTCTCATTTTCTACTGAATAATGTCTTTTTTAAATATACTTTTTAAAATTGAAGTATAGTTGATTTACAATGTTGTGTTAGTTTCTGGTATACAGCAAAGTGATTCAGTTATACATATATATTCTTTTCCATATTCTTTTCCATTATGGTTTATTACAGGATATTGAATATAGTCTCCTGTGCTATACAGTAGGACCTTGTTGCTTATCTGTTTTATATATAGTGGTTTGTATCTGCTAATCCCAAACTCCTAGTTTATCCTCCCCCACCCCCTTTCCCCTTTGGTAACCATAAGTTTGTTTTTTTTTAATTTGTATTGGAGTATAGTTGATTTACAATGTTGTGTTAGTTTCAGGTATACAACAAAGTGAGTAAGTTATACATATACATATATCCACTCTTTTTTTTTAAGATTCTTTTCCCATATAGGCCATTGTAGATTATTGAGTAGAGTCCCCTGTGCTATACAACAGGTTCTTATTAGTTATTTATTTCATATATAGTAGTGTGTATATGTCAGTCCCAATCTCCCAATTTATCCCTTCCCCCATTATCCCCTGGTAACCATAAGTTTGTTTTCTAGGTCTGTGAGTCTGTTTCTGTTTTGTAAGTAAATTCATTTCTGTCACATTTTAGTTTCCATGTATAAGTGATATCATATGGTATTTGTCTTTCTCTTTCTGACATCTTTCACTTAGTATGATAGTCTCTAAGTCCATCCATGCTGCTGCAAATGGCATTATTTCATTCTCTTTTATGAGACTGAGAAATATTCCATTGTATATATGAACCACATCTGCTTTATCCATTTATCTGTCAGTGGACATTTTAGGTTGCTTCCATGTCTTGGCTATTGTAAATAGTGCTGCTATGAATGTTGGGGTGCGTGGATCTTTTCGAATTAGAGTTTTCTCTGGATATATGCCCAGGAGTGGGATTGCTGGATCATATGTCAACTCTATTTTCTTTTTTGAGGAACCTCCATACTGTTTTCCACAGTGGCTGCATCAATTTACAGTCCCACTAACAGTGTAGGAGGGTTCCCTTTCCTCCACACCCTCTCCAACATTTGCTATTTGTAGACTTTTTAATGACGGCCCTTCTGACTGGTGTGAGGTGGTACCTCATTGTAGTTTTGATTTGCATTTCTCTAATAGTTAGCGATGTTGAGCATCTTCTCATGTGCCTATTGGCCATCCGTATGTCTTTTTTGGAGAAATGTCTATTTAGGTCTTCTGCACATTTTTTGATTGGTTTGTTTTTTTGTTATTGAGTTGTATGTGCTGTTTGTATATTTTGGAAATTAATCTCTTGTTGGTCACATCATTTGCAAATATTTTCTCCCAGTCTGTATTTAATATACTTTTAATTGAGATATAATTGACATGTAACATTGTATTAGTTTTAGGTGTACAACAAAATGATTAAAATCTTAACTCCTATCTGAGCTCTAAGGTCTTGCTACTCAACCTGTGGTCTCCAGATCGGTAGCACTGGCACCACCTGGGAGCTTGTTAGAAATGCAGATTCTTCAGCCACATCCCAGACCTGCTGAATCAGCAACTGCACTTAACAAGATTCCTAGCCAATTCACATATACAGCTTTAACTACATCTTCACTCTCTTGCTAAACTTGAAGATTCAGAAGTAGGGTTAGATTTAGCAAATAAAATTAGCAGACATCCAATAAAATTTGAAAACAATGAATAATTGGTATATCTCAAATGCTTCATGGGACATACTTATACTTAAAATATATGTTCATTGTTTATCTGAAATTCAACTTTTACTGGGCTTTTCTGTATTTAATCTGGCAACCCTATTCAGAAGGGTACGATCTATGTTTAACATAACTCTTTATTCCCCTGCAATAGTGCAGAGCCTTCCCCAACTTCTTAATATGTTCGTTTAAGGAACAATGAGTTTCTTCAGAACTGAGGTTCCTCTGGCTTTTACTTAACATTGTATATCTCCAGAAGCGAACACAGTATCCCACACACAATAAAGGACCAGCAGTTATTTCTTTAATGAATATATCCAGAACATCTTCCAATTATGTACTGGGTTGTATGTGCATATTTTAATGAAGGCCGAATATTTTTCTCGTAATCTTTTTTTTAAACCAGAATGTTTAAAAGCTATTTGTGCACTTTCTCACATTTTAGCTGGCGGAGTTCAGGATTTGATGGGAGTAAAATCAAGGGCTCAGCATGTACTCATCGCAGACTGGGTCCATACGGTCACTGGTGGGGAAAGAATCCTAGACTCAGGATACTGACAAGCCTGCCTCAGGCGGAAGTAAGCAACTCCTCCCGGTTCCTGGGCCTCCGAGGCAACCGCGCACGCGCACAGCCATGCTCTGGCCCCGTGAGGCGGGCGGAGGGAGGCGGAGCTCCCGGGGCGCGTGCGCGGCGGCCGGGGCTGTGGGCCCCTCCCTTGTCGGGGTCGCGCGGCGCGGAGGACCGCACCGAAAGGGGGAAGTCAGGTGGCCGCTGCTGCCGCCGCCGCCGCCGCGGTTTGTCGCCAGAAGGAAAATGGCGGATCTGGAGGAGCAGTTGTCTGATGAGGAGAAGGTAAGGGCCGCGGGGGCGGCAGAGCCCATCGGTCCGGGGAGCCAGTAGAGCCCCGCCGTATCAGCCCGGAGTCTGGCAGCCGGGGAAGGGCATTGGTCGGTGCCCCCGGCTGCCCTTCTTCCCCTCTCCTCGCTGCGCGCGAGTGCCTGCCCCTGTCAGTCACCCGAGGCCCCGCGCGGGGGCAGGTCTCCGCCAGGCCTGCTCGCTCCGCTCCTTGTAGGGTGTGTGCTCCGAAAATAGGTAGCGGGAGCTGGGCGGCGGCGGCGGCGGGCGGGGGCCGGGGGCGCGGAGGGCGGCGGCCGCTGGGGACCCTCTCCCCGCGCATGGGCCACGGGGGCCCTGCGCCAGGGTCGGGGACTGCAGAGGGGTCTGGGTCCCGGCCTGGGAGCGGCCCAAGGACAGTACTCAGCCCGATGGCCTGGCCGGAGAGGGTGGCCGGGGTGAGGGCTAAGGGGGAAAAATTGCTTAGGAAGCAGACCTTGACTTCTCTCTTCTAGTCTATCCTCCCACAAGCAAACTGCTTTCTTTCCTGGGTCTTACGTTTTTTTTCCTTTAGCCGTGGAAGTCTCTCTCTCTCTCTCTCTTTTTTTTTTTTTTTTTTTTCTTTTTCGGTTTTAGCTGTAGGCAACGAAGTTGCTCATAAAAAGACACCCCCCTCCCCACGGTTGTTTGCTACTCTTGTTGGTAGTAGCCGCCCTGGGGGCCGACTTGGTAGCGCCCCGTGGTCCTGCTAGGACTTCTTCCGAAGAGGGGAGATTGTGGAACTCCTTTTACTGTATCTTAGATGCTGTGACAGCATTAGAACCAGATGAACGACTTAAGTTCTCAGGCATTTAAAGTAAGAAATCTGATCATTGAACTGGATCTCTCTTATTCGCGGTTTCCCTTGGCCTCTGTGAGGCCCCATTCTCCAGAGTGTGTTTTGGGACACAGGGGTACCCTCCTAATTTTAAGTATTTCCTGCACAGGTCCTTGATGTTTCTCAAACTCAGAAGTAACTGACATAACAATGAATAAGATAGTTAAAGTTTTCGAAGACTCCACTCTTAATTTAACAGGGCTCATTTTTAAGTTCCAAAGCAGTACAGCCATGTATGAAACACAAACACATAACTGGTGTTTAAGAAATCCTCATGTAAGCCTACGGATATTTTCGGTTGGAACGCTCTGCTCCAAGTGTTTTTATATCGTGTGTTCTTGTACTGAAATGTCATGTTCTGTCTTCTTCCCGATGTGAACGTGCAGCAGTCAGCCTTATCTTCAGTTCCGGAAATCTTTTTTACCTCTGTGCTCTTTGGTGAAAGTGATAATAAAACGACAAAATGGGGAGAGCAGCAAGATTCTCCATAATCCACAGTCCTGGTAGGCAGATCCCTGTATACGCAAAAGTTGCTGTGCAGTATTCACACGTGTAATATTGGTAAATAACCATAAATTGGTAACTGAAAATGTATGCAGGTGCTCACACACATTTAAAATTAAGTAGTACTAAAAAGTTTTTTTAAAGGGATTGTCATGTTTTTTATTCTGCTGTTGGTAAGTGGTGATTAGTAGCTCAAGTGGCTAGAAATCTAGCTGAGGAGAGAGTACTCAGTGTGGGAGTTAATATAGGCCTGCCATGTGTTGTAAAGACCTAAAATAGCAAAGTTTTTTCAAAATGATATGACAGGATTTCTTGTCATCCGGCACTCTCAGGGCACTGAGCTCCATAAAGGTGTGGGGCTGGGTGGGAAGGGGTCTTATTCTCTATGCTCACCCAACACCATGTTTTAACAGTAAATGAATGAACACTCCAATTTGAAGGAATTTTGTGGGTTTGTTTTTATTTCGAGTTTTGTAAGACTATTCTGTGGATATTTTGCATATAAATTTCTGATCACATCTTTTAGTAATTTAAGAAAAATATTAACCAAACTGTGAGGTTAAATTGAAGTAACTAGTAAAGTGAAATTCTAACAGTCTTGTCACTTTATTTAAATGTTCTTTTTAATCTCTTGGGAGGAGGACCTTGCATATAGAATCAGAAATAGGATTTAAAGGTGTTATTTTTTAAACTAATATTTAAATCATTTTACTTTTTCTGCCATCTTGTTTGTAATTTTCAAAAATAAGTTTTTAATACTTAATTTAAAGCTCTTGGAATTTCCATTACTGACTGTGGAAGTAAGGAAGGGAAGCTGTTAAGACTTAGTAGTACCATACTTTGTATATGCCTGGTTCAGTTAGACAATACATTTGTTAATTTGTTGTAAATTTGAGCTAGGTTTGATTATTACCATTGCACAAATAAGTAAAATAAATTTTTAAAAGCTTTAAGTAATTCACGGAAGGACACCTAAGTAGGAAGTGCAAAGGCGGTATTTAAGCCTGAGTTTGTCTGAATCCAAAGTTGATGCTCTTGTGACATTACACTTCTTAACAATTGATGATAGAATCCTTTTCTGGATTTATCTCTTTGTGTTAAATTTGACAGCTTAATTTGGAAAAGGGAGAAACAATAGTTCTCTTTGTTTTTAATAGAAATTGTAAATGCCAAACACTAAATAGTGTTGGGTTTTAAATTTAATTTGTGTTTGATCGTTTTAGAACAAAGTTTATTATTGTTTGACACATTTAAAAGTTTTATGCTGTTGGTGTAGTTTCATATATGTCCTGTGGTAGGAAGCATTTTAGAAATTAATCTAGAATAATATCTTTGCTTTTTTCAGTTATATACAGTTGCTTTTTGAGGATACTGGTATGAAATGTAATAACCTTTTCACTTTTGGCCACTGGGTTAGTAGGAAATAAAATTATCTGAAGAAGCACAATGAAGTTGTTTAGTTATTCATTTGTCGTGGTGTGTCCTACAGACCTTTTTACATAGTTACAGAAACTCTAGGTTAGAACAGTTCATGTTTTCCCCTCCTGGGTCAGCTGCACTGTACAGTAAAGCATTTTTTGTGATTGAAATTATATGAAATTGTGGTATAAGGCTCAGATAAGAACTATTCCCAAACTGCTCTCTAAGTGAGAAATCCTGGAAGTCACTTGAAGCTTTGGAAGACACCTTACCACCGCCCCCGCCCCCCACCAACCTCTTCTACCTTCCCCCAGTGAGTAGAGTGATCTGCTCGCATAGCTTCAGCTTTTGTATCTTTGCAGATGTCTCAAGTACCTAGCTCAGCCCTGCTTCTCCCCTTAGCACTGGTCACACATATTTATCTGCTGGTCCTCTTCCACAGAAGACAGTTAAGGAGATATGCTCAGATGGAACCTGCCTGAAAGTAAATTCATAAACTCCCCTCCTCTCTGTCCCTACACAAAGCAGGGCAGATACCCATCTCTTTCTGCTCATATTTCTCTTTATGACTCTGTTCCCATTATTCAAGTTATCCAGGTTTTTAACTTCAGCTTTAACTTTTTTCCTCCTTGTGCTCTCTGTACCTTACACTTAGTTTCCAAACCTTGTCACTTCCATCAGAATATGTCTTACAGAAATTATTTCTTGCTTGAAAAGTTCATTTATATTAATATTTGATTTATAACCTCTCAATTGACCAGACCATTAACAATTTATGTTATGAACTACTGTTGTTTAGTAACAAACTTGTACTGTATGAACAGAATGCAAATTGATTGTACCTGTTCTGTGACTACACAGTTGAGGAAGAAACAAAGCTAAGGGAGGAAAAGTAAGGTTAGAAGAATGTCTCATATCTGTTTTATTTGCCACTGCTGGACTTTTATTATAAACTTTCTAGACAAATCCCTCCATCTTCCTATCATTTTTCTACTCCCAAACTTTTAGTTGCTGCATCCTCCATTGCCTTTACAAGGAAGCCCAACTCTTGAAAATGGTGTTCATGTCCTTGTATTCCATTCTAACCTAAATAGTTCTGACATTTCCAATATATACTGTTATTTAATCATGCTGTGAATTCAAAGAGACCTGCATGCTAGTCCATGCCTAGCACATGGAGTAAATTATTTAATCTCTCAGCAGCTTCAGTTTCCTCTAAAATGTGGGGATATAACAAATTATATTCCCCATTAAACTTTTATAAGTGCACATGTTGCCTGGCATGTAGTAAACACAATAAATTTTAGTCATTTTTCTCTGCTCATGACTTACCTGCTTTGAGCATTGGTACTGCTCCCCGATCTATCGCCTTTTTTGAAAGATGAAAAATTACTCTTCCTTCAAGATTTAGCTCAGATCACATGGCTAGTTTTCTCTCTCTCCTGAACAACTGTTTTCTCTCTCTCCTGAACGCTGAAACACATCATTAATGTTGAATACAGTTTTGCATAGTAGTTATCTGTTTACCTGTCTTTTTTCCTGTATTCTGTTGAATTCGTTAGTGCAGAAATGTCATCTTTAGCATCTTTCAGTGCGATGTATGTGATGAGTACAATGGTTCAGTGAGTGAATGAACAAAGGAGTAATGAATTTACAAAATTAAGAAAAAATAACAGTTTTATGAAAAGAAGTAGCATATAAAGGTAAGTTTTGGAGGGAAAATCTAGTATGCCTACATTTTTCACTTCTAAATAGTGTTATAGATTTTAAAGATTTAGGTAGTTAAATGAAATTCCTGGTGCTCCTTGAGGTGCAGGTGGTGATACTGGCTATGGTTCAAATCACTTACACATGCTAAATATTTATAAGCAGTTTGTATACTTCTCCCCCACACACAATCATAATGTGGCTTCAGAAGTTTTGTTTGTATGTATTGATAAAAGCAATGTAAGCTGCCATTATATTCCATCATGATTAATGTAAAATCAGTAGTGTTCTTATTAACTAAAAAGTAAACTCAACCAGTAAGCGATTAATGTAGAAATTATTCATTCCTAATTTCATTCTGTAGGTGAATGAATTCTGTCATTGCACCAATAAAATGTAAAAATTCCTACAGCAAGCAGAAACTTGATAGCTGCTGCAGCATTAGTGGAGTTTTTTAGACTTTGCACACTAAAGCAAATTTGTAGTACATTCTCAGTGCATTGGGGAGTCATTTCTACTTAAAATAAAGGTGGTTATATACATAGAAGAACATGGTATATATTACAGAAAAATCCGAACGAACTTTTTGGCCAAACCAATAAAAACGCTTAGTACAAAGTAGTTTTTAAGGTTGAAAAGCATGATGGGAAAACTTGACCTGTGGTCCTGACCTAAAAGCTTAATTGCCTGAAGCAGTAATTTATTGCAAGAGATTGATGCATATCAAAGAAAATAGGGCTTCCATGGAACCACTTATAGTTGTCAAAAAAGGAGAATTTCATTAATTTTATTCTGAAGGGTAGAACTACAGTCTTCATATTCTTTCTCTTAAGACATTTATTTACATGCTCTACTGTGAACCCTATGGCTGAGAACTTCTCTTGCACATTTTAGTTCATAATGTTTCTACTGAAAATGAATAGAATTAATTTTTGAAAACTACCCCTACATTTATTCATTTACCAAATATACCATATTTCATTGATTTCACTACTCATCATTTTCCATATTTTAAGATCTCTGAAATCAGGCTGCATTGTACAATCATGGCTTGTGATACAGGTAGCATTTTTCCTTTTTTTAGTGACCCATGAAATTATGCATCTTTCATTGATTGTGAATCAGGGTAAGCAAGGATATAATGCAATAACAAACAAACTAAAATCTCAACGTGAGGGCGTTGGTGGTGGGGGCTTTTCGTGGCATCTCCTCACTCGTTCTGTGTGTGTCTAGTGTGGGTCAGCAGCAGAAGGGCCCTGCTCCGCAAAGTCACATAGTTGTAGGCTCTTGGAGGATTTCAGTCTAAACGTAGGCTTTTTGATATGATACATATGCACAATGGAATATTATTGAGCCATGAGAAAGGAGGATATCCTACCATTT
The DNA here is from genome assembly GCF_964270905.1 of Leucopleurus acutus. Taxonomy (NCBI): domain Eukaryota; kingdom Metazoa; phylum Chordata; class Mammalia; order Artiodactyla; family Delphinidae; genus Leucopleurus; species Leucopleurus acutus. The sequence continues at coordinate 76,228,082 of NC_139144.1, forward strand.
GCAACAACATGGACCTTGAGCACCTTGTGCTAAGTGAGATAAGTTAGAGAAAGACAAGTACTGTACAATATCACTTATATGTGGAATCTAAAAAAGTCAAACGTGTTTAAAAAAACAATAAAATGGTGGTTACCAGAGAATGGAGGGTGGGAGGGATAAGATTAATGGTGTTTAAGGGTACAGACTTGTAATGAGTAGTAAATAAACCATAGCGATCTGATGCACAGTATAATGAATATAGACAGTACCATTGTACTACAGTGATGTGATAAATATTGCTTTAGTCGCGATCATACTACATTATATAAATGTATGAAAGTAACAGGCTGTACACCTTAAATTTACAAAATGTAGCATGTGAAATTTACCTCTTCTCCCCCCGCCCCCCCAAGAAAGTCTTAGGCTTTTTATCACTGTCCCCACGCCAGTGGGAAAGAAATGCAATGAATACCATACTGGGTTTTAAAGCTCCCCCCTACCCACACACACACTAGAGACTCACTGCACTTCTGCTCAGATTTCAATTAGCTTAAGCAAGTTATATCTATAAACCTCATTTCAGAGGGGGCAGGGAAGAAGAAGAGAAATGCAGTATTTGTGAATAGCAGTAATGATTCTGTAGATTAAGTTTTAGACTCACTGAAGGTTGGTGATTTGATTACCTGGTTGGTAGACACAGTGCAAGACTACAGATTCAAGGATGAATCAGACATATGTAATATATATATTATACAGGGTCAAAAAGCAGTAAGTCCATGGACATTCAGAAGATGGAAAAGTTACTTCTGCCTAGGAGGATGGTAGGTATCAGTTGAGGTACAAGCTCATGTCAGAGAGCACAGCACAGGAAGAAAAAACAGAAAAGTGGGAATGAGCAGGAAATATGAGTTATATCTCAAGTACTTTGCAAGTAAGAGATGCAAAGATGAATTGTGCTGTTAAACAGCACAGATTTTCTCAGCCTCAGCACTATTGACATTTGGGCCAGATAACTGTCCTGTGCATTTTAGGATGTTTGGGCATCCTTGGCCCACATGATGCCAGTAGCACCGCAGTCACGACAGTCACAAATGTCTCCTGTAGTACAAAATCGCCCCTGGTTGAGAACCACGGGTCTAGACAGACTGGAGCTAGTGAGACCAGTTGGGAAACTGAGTTAAGTGTTAGGACCAGATTTAAAGTAGTTTTACAAGACACGGAGGAAAAAAATGATTGCTAACATTTCAGAGTTGGAATCAACAAGACATGGTGAGTGAATGTAGAGAAAGGGAAGAATCAGCGGTAACTGAACATTAAAATCTGGTTGACTGGGAAGTGGAACCACCACTAACAGCTAAAGAACACACAGGAGAGAAGATGCACAGCTCGGGGGAATAATGGTGAATTTTGTTTGGGTTCTACTAAGTTTGAGATGCTAGCAGAATGTCTATGTGAACATGCGTAGCAGATAGGGAGATGTAGAAATGGAGCTTGGAAAGAGATCAGGCCCAGAGATTATCTAGATTTGGAAATCCTCTCTGTGGGTTAAAGCCACGAGATTGGAATAACTTTTAGGAGAACAAGTTCAGACATAGGGGAGGAGAGGGCAGAGAGCATATACTTTTGGATACTTTCATTTAAGGCATAAGAGAAGGAGAGAAACTAGAAGGTGAGGAGTGATCTTTGAAGTAGAAGTGTATACCTAGCACAGAGTAGGTGCTCATCTCACAGAACTTGAAGAGAATTTCCAGAAGGAGCAGTGAAGTATTGCAGAGAGATTAAAAAGGAATATAGAATTGAGAAGAGCCTTTGGCTTTAAGAGAAATGGATGAGAAACAAATTATATCTCCTATATGCCAATATCTACTGTATTAATTAATTTCTCAATTGTCAGAGCAACCTTGTTATTATCTGTATCTTGCGTGTGGTAAGACTGGTGTAGATGAGGCCAACTATTTTAAGTGGTAGACTAGAGATCGTTGCTGGCCTTTAAGAGAGCAGTTTAATGGCCTTTCAGTCTTGTGTACGTTGTAGTTCAGTAACCATACTCAAAGACCTCCCTCACCTTCTTTTGTATTCTTGCCTATCTCTGTTCCCTTAGCAGTTTGTACATACCTTTGTTATAACATTTACCCATTTTAATAGGTTTCCTAATGTTCTTATTTCCTGCGTTTTTCAGGGACAGGCCCTGTGTCTTATTCATCTTTGTAATTGCAGTAGAGTGTGTGGCATATATTATTATCAGTGACTTCAACTCTGGTTGCACATAAGAGTCAACTGGAGAGTTTATAAACAAACATGGATGCACAGGCTTGACTCATGGGTGAGGCCTGGAGCATCTGTACTTTTTTCAAAAAAAGTTTCCCAGATGGTTTGAATGTGCCACCAGGATTGAGTTTCACTGTATTAGGTGCTCAATAAATGTTGACTAAAGGATAAGAAGAGGAGACAGTAAGTATAAATTACTTTTTCCCCCTATATTAGTCTTTTAATTAATTTTTCAAGCTTTTTAAAATTGAAGTATAATTTACAGTATTGTATTAGTTTTGGGTGTACTTTTTGGGTGTACCATGAAGTGATTTGATATTTTTTATACGTTACAAAATGGTCACCACGATAAGTCTAGTTACCATTTGTCACCACGCAAAGTTGTTACAATATTATTGACTATATTCCCTATGCTACACATTATATCCCTGTGACTCATTTATTTTACAGCTGGAAGTTTGTACATCTTAATCGCCTTCCCCTATTAAAGTATAAATCATTCTTGAAAAAAATTCAGTAATGAAACCAAAGAGAAAGAGTAGATACTACTTCATTTTCTCCTACTGTTTCATTTTAGGGATACTTTTTTTTTTTAGATAGAAAAACTTTAGGAGTGTTTGTGGGCTGAGGTGAATGATTCAGAGGACAGAAAAAAATTGAAAATATAAATAATAGTTTGTATAACTTTCTCAGTTAATAATGCCTACTTTGGATTCATAGATTTCTTAATATTTTAAATAAATGGTAAAAACATATTTAAAGAAATAGTTGTTGAATTCAGTGGATGACCTAGTTGTAGATTAAGTGATATGGGCCCTGTTTTTAATTACTATTCAAAATGATAATTATAAAGGAAAAAAATTCTTAAGGAAAACATCAAAACAAATTACGTCTTTTACGTATACTCAGATTAAAATAAATTAGTCTATAACACAGACATGCAATTAATGATCACTTGATCATAAACTATTTAAATAATGATCGAGTTTTAAAGAGTATTTTTTCTATTTTTATTTTACTTTTAACTCTCAAAAAGGCATAGGGAATTTTTAGAGAGTTATGGGAAACAATGTCAAATAATTCTTGTAGTTGAAGTAGAAAAATTCATAATAGCTCTTTTTAACTTTACTGCTGGTCTCTAAGACAGTGACCCTTTTTGGGAATCACATTCCTTGAGAGTCAGGTGAGACCTATGATTCTTTTCTTCAGAGGACCAAATGCCTCAAATTTTGCATATACAGTCCCTTACAGGGCAGTGGGTACAATATCTGGCAGCCTATCAGAATCAGGTGGGGAGATTTTCAAAAATATAGATTTCTAGGTGTCAGTCCTCTGGAGATTGATTTAGTAGGTCTGGAATGGAACATGGAATCTGTATTTTTTCAAAAGCTTTCCCAGCAAATCAACCAGGCATCCAGATTTGGGAAATCTCTGTGCTAGTGTCTCCTGCCTTGATCATGGAGGAGATAACTATGTGGGAAAATGTCCAATGTATGGAAATTAGAGGGGTTGTAGGCAGTGTTCTCAGATAAAATATAGGACGCCTGGTTAAATTGAATTTAAGATAAACAACAAATAATTTTTAGTATAAGTATTCCCAGTGCAGTATACTTTGGGGCTAATGTAGAGTGCAGGGCTGTTCGCCTCTAGATTTAATGGTTCCAGATAGCTATTTTTTGTGGTGTGCATGTGCTTTTGTGCACAGGCACTGTCTGCTTTTTATACTTTTATCCCCTTTATTTTCAGTTGCTCAAAGCTTTTTAAAATTTTTGTCAGCTTAATATATTTATATCTGCTTTGGTGAAGACTCCATTTTTTGCTAAAGAATTAATGTTTTCTACAGACAGTCAAAATCCCCTGGATTTTACCTTAGTGTTGGTAAAAATTTTGCCAATTTACAGTGCCCAGCAAAAGCATCAGAAAAATCTGGAGAATTCATAGACACAGGTAGTTGAAGTAACATTAATTTTGTCAACAGCTTCTATAAATTGTGCCAATTGATTGACAACCTGTGGTAAATTCCCCCACCTTGTTTGTACTTTCCTGTTCTAGCTGGTAATCATAAAGTTGAAGTAGCACTGCCAGATGCTCACATCTTCCAGTAACAGACATATCTTAAAGAGGCAATGAAGGCCAAGGGAATCTAGTCACTTCTATCTTTGGCATTTCCCCATGAAGCTTGGCTTTACTTGAGAAAGATGCTTTCTATACAGTAATGCAAAGACTGACAGAATGAAGGACTGCAAGGCAGAAAGCTACATATGGAGTTTATTTGCATTCAGCCCACCTTCCCTTTGTTCTCCTCCCCTGAGAAGTTCTTCAGTCTTACGCAGCAGTGTAGGTATAAGATAAGATTGTAAATTTTAAGAGTGTAGTCCTAAAATTATAGTCCAGGTAGCACAGGGTGATAAAAACACTTGATGTGTTCTATTCTTTCTGAGGGATCTGTTCTTTCTGAGGAACCTATTTTTCCTGAGGGATCACCCAGGACCAAAAGCAGCAATTCAGTATTCTGTTGATATTTGTCTGGATCATCATTCTATGCCATAATGTTACCAAGGATTTTGATCACAGCTTCTTATACCAAATGTGCTTATCTTCCGTTTACGTCTGTTGCAGCACTTAAAGAACCAAGGAGGGCTTCCCTGGTGGTGCAGTGGTTGAGAGTCTGCCTGCTGATGCAGGGAACACGGGTTCGTGCCCCGGTCCAGGAAGATCCCACATGCGGTGGAGCGGCTGGGCCCGTGAGCCATGGCCGCTGGGCCTGCGCGTCCGGAGCCTGTGCTCCACAACGTGAGAGGCCCGCGTACCGCAAAAAAAAAAAAAAAAGAACCAAGGACTTGGGAACTTCTTTAGAAAAGTAAGGCATCGTTACTCCACAGGATTTAGCCACAGGTAGTCCTTTTTCTGGGTATCGTGACTAATCTCTTTCCATCACTGTGGTAGTTTGGCTTCTACACATATTGGTCCAACATCATGTGCAAATGCCACATAATTCATCAGTATTACTTGCTTTGCTCATCACCTGGTCTCAATCAAATTGAAAATTGTGTAGAGAAACTGATTTCTCTCTGTTGGCTCAGGCTGTAAGATGCGCTACACAATATGAGGGGCACCAGCTCCTCTCTGTTGCCTGCAGCACATGAGGAACAATTTGTTCAGGCAGCTTCCCAGCGTTAACACAGTACTTTTTTCACTGCAATTTGAGACACTTCTGATCCTAGGTGACTATCTGCTGACATTCACAAAAAGAAAGTAACGTGTGGTGGAAAGCAGGAGACAATTTCTTGTAAGATTATCAAAGGTGAACTGTTTTTTTTTTTTTTTTTTTGCGGTACGTGGGCCTCTCACCAATGTGGCCTCTCCCGCCGCGGAGCACAGGCTCCAGACGCGCCGGCTCAACGGCCATGGCTCACGGGCCAGCCGCTCCGCGGCATGTGGGATCTTCCCGGACTGGGGCACGAACCGTGTCCCCTGTATCGGCAGGCGGACTCTCAACCACTGCGCCACCAGGGAAGCCCAAGTGAACTGTATTTTTACTCAGTGGAGAAGATAGCATTCCTTCCTTTCTTAGGGAAAGGATTTGGTAAATTCTCTCTAAGAATAGTGGAATCAACTTTGTCTGATATTGAAAGGTGACTGTCCTTACGTTTTCCCTTGTCTGAACGATTTAATGATTTACAACTGAATTCTGCCCATTTTCTTCAGATGTTTGTGAGGATTCTGATCCAAAGAAGTCTGAGCAGTCACAAACTGCCACGATGGCACAGTGGTCATTTTAGAGGAGGTCCATTTCACTTTCAGGCCTTCTAGTTTGCTCCATCAAAGACCCTTTCTAACTACTTAATAAACCAACTTTATCTTCTTATTTCTGAACTAGCAAGGTGTTCTCTGTAGGCCAAGGAATAGAGAAGAGTGGAGGAAGGTTGCCTAAAATTGTGGAAGAGCCTGAAATTCATCTTCCACTCCACTGGCCACATACACAAGATTTTTCCCAGTTAGTCACTTAGTAGACTTGCAGTAAGTCTGGAGGTTTTGAAATGTTTAATCTGCATCATCCAATAATTGAAAATCTTGATCTTTATTTTCATCTGAGAAGTTTATTGATGTAAGCTTGTAGTTATTCTTAAATAAAAATTCATTTCCTAGGAATTTTAGAGCTCTTTTTTCAAGAGATTTGATTTGTAATTTTTTTGTTCCTATAAAAGAACGTTGTTTTCTGCAGCCTTTGTCAGATTGACTCAGCTCCTTCCCTTTTTTTTAATGTTGTAAATATAACTGTCAAATTTTACCCTCCTCCCTTCAAATACATGGAGGATCGGAAACTAGATAAGCACACTTGTGAATTTATGTCTGAAATAAAAATAGGGAAGATATACGAAGAATCTCTCTTAGGCCCTTCTAATGTTGGGACTATATATCAGCTTATTTGCTTGCTTAAAATATATTTTAAATAACTGAGTTCCTTGCTTCTTGGTCCCCAATTATATCTTAAATTTGAGCTTCACAGATAAGTGAGATCCGGTTTATTTGCCTCCTCTGCGCTCTGTTGGTGAGGGAGGGGTTCCTGCTGTAGGGTTATGGAGATGGCTGAACACACAGCACCTGACATTGGAAAGATGCGGTGAATAGCAGTTTGTTAATACAAATACTCAGCCCAGGAGATAGGGACACAGTGGAGGGAACAGAGTGAACAAGCAGAGGCCAAGGGAGGCAAGCTTTGTAGTATCAAGAAGGTAGAGTGAGAGTTCCAGCAGGAGGATGTGATTGGCTAGTTTGAATAGTTCCACAGGCTGGCAGGGAACTGAAGCCCCATACTCAGGGATGAGTAGGAACTGTGCCTGTTCCCTGTAATAAAGAGGGTTGTCTGGCTAGGGACCTTATCTGCAGGAGGAGATTGAGGATGGGAACTTGCAGTTAGGCCATTCAAGGTCCTTCCGTTTTTCCCCAGATGTCAAGGCACACGTAATACTGGGCTTTAATTTTAGGCCTTATACTACAGTTCTCAGTAGTAGTACTAATCTTTTATCAGAAGTGTATGCTAATGATTGCTGTATTGAATAATACATCAAGAAGTTTTTAATAGCATAATTTGACCTTTGAGTTTTCCTTTCTGTGTGACCTTTTCTTTGACAATTTGCAAAGTTTAAGATATTCTGCTGCTGTGTACAATTTAGTCACAGTAGATGAAAGGTGGCCAAAACATACATGCAGTGATATGGAGGCATGAAAGAAGAGTTCTTGTCTGAAAGACTGAATGGAGTGGTGAGGCTCTAGTATTGTATAGGTGGGATGAGAAAAAGCGTGGGTTGGTTGTAGGAGCTATCAAGTAGCAGAAAGAGTAAAAAGGTAATAGCTGTTAATTGAGTGCTTACTCTGTGCCAAGTACTTTTCTAAATGTATTACCTCATTTACTGCAGGTGAGGAAACTGAATTTAATTTGCTTTTGGTCCTATAGGTAGAAGTCAGTGGAGCTGTAGTCTGAGTACATACAGTCTTATTTAGGGTTTATGCTGTTAACAGTACATTTTACAGCCTTTGAATACAGAAAGGCCTTATATGTCATGCTAAGGACTTTGGACTTACCTTGTTGGCAGTGGGCCACCATTAGATGATTTTAAGCAGGAAAGAAAATGATCGGAACTCTCATTGAAAAATATCAATCTGGTGGCAGAGTGGAAAATGACTTTCGGAGAAAGGTGAGATTAGAGGCAGGGCAGTTATTGTAACAATCCAGAAAGGGGATGGGTCCGAATGAAATGGAATCAAAGAAAAGGAGATTGGATTTGAGCAAGACAGACAGACACTCGATAATGTGGCTGACTGTGGGAGAAAGGGAGAAATGTGGAATTGAATGTAGGTGGTGCCGATAATTTTATGAAGAACAGAGGGAGTAGGTTTGGGTGAGACAGTCAGGCATTTAATGGAGATTTCTAATAAATGAATTACATTTAGAAAAATGGATCTTGATCTTGAGAGAGGTTGTGATAGGTATATAGATTTGAGAGCTATTGTTATGTGGTGATAATAGAAGCAGTGGAAGTAAATGAGATTACCCAGATATTTTGGTTGTTTCTTCTGAACCATCATAGAAAGATGCTATATTGGGAGGCGGCTCTGAAAAGCCTTGGACTTCATCTGAAGAATTCATTCAAATCCCAAATCTGGATCTCTGTTTTCTCTTTTCATGAATTAAAGGTAATAACAGCCATCTAGGAAAGTAACTGTAGATGATATTTTATTTTATCTAACAGACCACAGGGGTTTTAAAAGGTTAAGAAATGATGATATATTTCATCTCCCTTAATTTACCTATGAGAAGTGGAGATTTAGAGAAGTTAAATCAAAACCTGGGTACAGATGGTTTGTCTTAGCTTAGATGAAAACCCAGATCTTAACTGTACATTGCCACCACAGAACTAGGAACTGTCTTTTTCTCCTGTTTTGCTACCACTGGTTTTTGAGGTAAGCAGAGTACAGAGGGAAGGGATGATTTCCAAGGGAGGAGAAAGGATGTTGGCATGTGGGAAGTGAATGCACTGCAGAAAACACAGAAATGCATGGGCGTAAGCCACAGCTGTACCACTGTGGGGCACAAAGAAGCATTTCACATGTAATGTGAAAATGCCTGTATTCCAGAGCTAATTTTAGGAATACTGAACTATACTAATGCAGATATATTTATTCTCTACTACTGTTACTGCTCATACTAATATATTCACCCAAGTTTACGTAGCTAATGAGTAGTAGAAATGAAAATCCAGCTCATTCAATCTGACTCCAGAGATCATACACTCTACTGCTTCCTTATATTAGCATAAGTTTTTATGGTTTTGAATGTACATTATTTAAAAATTAACTGTCTACATACAGAATTCCATTAGTGATAACTCTTAGAATGCTCATTTCATTAAAATACTATATTCCCTGACCATCCTAAATAAATGAGAGTTTATTCTTGCTTATAGATTGATTCAACATTGATTCAACAAAAACTACCTACCAAGTTTAGAGTATAGGGCTGCCTACTGATATTATTGAATATTCAGAAGTTCCTTGAGGAAGTTACATTTTTGCAGTTACTACCTGAATGCTGACTACTAAATTCATTAGACACTTTTCAGAATTATCTTTGGAATTTATTAAAAATTATGATGTGTTTTTCATGTCCCAGACTGAAAAAAAGTAATTCACACTTTAAAAATAGTACTGAAAATAGTTACTTTCCTTTTTTTCTTTCTTTTATTTATTTATTTGGTTCAGTGGGACAAAGAAGTCCATTTTAACAAATAGCATTAGGATGGCTTATTTATCCTTATGACGATGTAATAAAAAATGGATCTCCATCCCACATCATATACAGAAATCAGTCCCATGTAGATTAATGGCCTAAATTCAAAGAGCAAAACTTTAAGAAACTTTAGGAAAAATGTAAGAGAAAATCCCCACAATTTAAGAGTAGAGAAGGAATATTTTTCCCCACTCTCTAAATACTTCACTGTGTTTAGGGCTGTCTCTTATATAACCACAGTACAATTATCAAAATCAAGAAATTTCACATTGATACAACATTATTGTCTCATCTACAGACCCTATTCAAAGTTCACCAATTGCTCCAATTAGATCCAGGATCTAATCCAGGATCGCATTGCATTTTGTTGTAGTGTCTCCTTGGTCTTTAATCTGGAACAGTTTCTCAGCATTGTTTGTCCTTCATGACCTTACCACTTTGGAAGAGTGCAAAATGGTTATTTTGTAGACTGTACCTCAATTTCAGTTTATTTGATGTTTCCTCATGATTAGATCAGCCTATGAAGTTTTGGCAGGAGCATAACAAGTGATGTTGTATCCTCAGTACATCCTACTAGGAGGCACAGTTTTTACTATTACGATAACTTAGGTCATTTGGTAAAGGTAGTGTGGCAGGTTTCCTCAATATAAAGTTACTGTTTATCCCTTCTTAATTAAGTATCATGTAGAAAGATTCATTCACATTGTGTAAATATGCTCTTAGACTTTTACCCATTAATTTTAGCATCTCTTGATGATTTTTGCCTGCAACAATTACCATTGTTGGTCACCCCAGGTGATTTTCTAATTCAATCATTCCTTCTACATGAATTGAAATTCTACTGTAATGAAGAGCTTCCCCCCGTTTGTTCATTCATTTCTTTATGTCAATATGGACTCATGGATTCTTACTTTATTCTGTGGGTTGCTATCATTATTTAATTTGTTGCTTGAATTGTAGCCCATAAGAAAAAGTACAAAACAAAAAGTTTAGTAGTATTTTTGTGTTATCTCAGAAAGTTGACGGGCAGAAATTACTTTTTCTCAGAGATAGTGTATACTAACATTTTGGATATTGTTTTGAATATACTGCTTTGTCTTCTGCATAAGTAACTTTAGAGTATCTGCTTTTTTTCCAAGAAGCACAACAGAGTGGAACATACTTTTTATGTTATGTTTATCTTTTTGTATGTTTTATACCAAGTAATGTTTGGATCCTAGAGAAAGCAAAGAAAAAATATAGCTCTTTTAGCTTCTAGCTCTATATTAGTAGGTTAACTTTTTTAAAAAAATAAATTTATTTATTTTATTTTTGGTTATGTTGGGTCTTCATCGCTGTGCACGGACTTTCACTAGTTGCGGTTAACGGGGGCTACTCTTCGTTGCGGCAGGCAGGCTTCTCATTGCAGTGGCTTCTCGTCGCAGAGCACGGGCTCTAGGCACGTGGGCTTCAGTAGTTGTGTCACGTGGGCTCAGTAGTTGTGGCTCGCAGGCTCTAGAGCGTGGGCTCAGTAGTTGTGGTGCACGGGCTTAGTTGTGGCATGTGGGATCTTCCCGGACCAGGGCTTGAACCTTTGTCCCCTGCATTGGCAGGCGGATTCTTAGCCACTGTGCCACCAGGGAAGTCTCAGGTTAACTTTTTAAAACTGTTCTTCTTGATGTGATTGTTATGAAGTATGCCTGTAAACTGCCAGTCACTGACATAGGTAAGAGTTAATCTCCCATCTAGCCAAACCTTCCCAACAAAACCAAGGTATCCTCCCTCTCGCAATCTAGAATTACAGTTTAGAAATAAAATAAAAGTAATAACTCTTGGGCTTCCCTGGTGGCGCAGTGCCCCGGTCTGGGAAGATCCCACATGCCGCGGAGCGGCTGGGCCCGTGAGCCATGGCCGCTGAGCCTGTGCGTCCCGGAGCCTGTGCTCCGCAGCGGGAGAGGCCACAACAGTGAGAGGCCTGCGTACCGGGGGAAAAAAAAAAAAAAGTAATAACTCTTTCCTGAATCCTGCTCCAATTTAGAAGGACTTGACTTCGAATAATATCACGTGGAGGAAGATGGTGGTTAATGCAGGAGATTTTGCTGTGGGCCTTAGGGATGTATCTAATAATTCACGGGGCTCATCCAGAAAAATGATAGTATTCCCAGGGGTAAATTGAATATAGCTCCATATGTGTTAACTTGTGTAACCTTTTTTCTTTCTTGGATTTGGAAGTGGCTAGAATAAATAATTTTTAAAATTAAAAAAATGTCTGCTAGGAAGGATGGATGTAGGGGAATGTTCAGTCTGTAGCAGTGTTTAGAAGATACCCAGATGATTGAACAGTTTCGCAGGAAGACAATTAAGCCTTTGCTGTGGTGGACACTTTCTTTTCTTCAGCACCTGAGAAATCCAAAAAACAGATTCTTCTTAGCTTGTGAAATTCACAAAGACCAGATTAAGATACTTCAGGCATAGCTGGTAAAGTCCAAGTTGTGTTTTGGGTTCTCAGCCAGACAGCTCCCATGACTTCTCAACCCTCAGTGGCACTTCTTTTGACCCACCATTCATTTTGGGTATTGTGAGCAGTCTTAACTCTTTTTGGTTACTGTATGCATTTTGTGCAATAGTAAGGGCAAACAAGTCTGTAAGATAAAACTATAGAGCGTTTTTGCTTTCTAGGTGAAAACCCAAAATAGAACTGACTAAAAGTCTAAATGATATGTACCTTTTTTTGAAACAACTAAAAAATTTAAAGCTCAGTTAATCATATCACTAAATATGCTATACTGTATATATATATATATATATATATATATATATGTATGTGTATATATATATATACTGCTTGCTATCAGTACTTTAATTTTTTCAGTTTTATTGGTAGGGTGTAAGTCATTAGAAGTGTTAAAAACAATTTCCTCAAAATTCTAAAAGTTTCCAAAAGAAATATTTGATAAATTCATCAACAGGTTACCACAATTTTTATTTGTTGCCTGTGGTAGTGATTAAGACTTTGTTTTAAATGCTTTCTAACATTTACCCCAGTAGAAGAGAGGGAGGAATAAGGGAACAAAGGAAATTAAGACATTTTATGGAAACATAATAGATGCCAATGTATATTTAGTATGACTGTCTTCCATTCCCAACTCCACCCTTGCCTTTTTAAAATCACTTATTTTTTATATTTTCATTTTTGATTTTAATAATACTTTTAAACAGTTTAGAAGAAAATAATTTTTTTTTATAAATGTATTTTTTTTGGGGGCTGTATTGGGTCTTTGTTGCTGCGCGCAGGTTTCTCTAGTTGCGACGAGTGGGGGCTGCTCTTAGTTGCGGTGTGCGGGCTTCTTGTTGCGGTGGCTTCTCGTTGCGGAACATGGGCTCTAGGTACGCGGTCTTCAGTAGTTGTGGCACTCAGGCTCAGTAGTTGTGGCTTGCGGGCTCTAGAGTGCAGGCTCAGTAGTTGTGGTGCACAGGCTTAGTTGCTCCACAGCATGTGGGATCTTCCTGGACCAGGGATTGAACCCGTGTCCCCTGCATTGGCAGACTGATTCTTAACTACTGCGCCACCAGGAAGCCCAGAAGAAAATAATTTTGAAAACACATGAAATATATATTTTTAATTAACATATCGTAAAATACCCCTTCTCTTTTTTTTATGACTTTCAACACATGTATAGATGCATGTAACCATTACCAAAATCGAGATATGAAGTAATTCCATCACCCCCCAAAACTCTCCAATTTTCTTCCTTTCCCTCTTTTCTCCCATTGTGTTCACACCCATCCCCACTCCTCCCTGCCCCTGGCAGCCATTGATCTGTTCTCCATAGCTATAAAATATTGTTTATTGGAGAATGTCATGTAAATGGTATCTTATATCATTGCCATGTAACCATCTGAGAATGGTTTCTTTCATTCAGCATAAGGCTTTTGAGATTCATCCAAGTTGTTGCATGTATTCATAGTTTGTCCCTTTTCATTGCTGAGTAGTATTCCATTGCATAGACACATTATTGTTTATCCATTCACCCATAGGTGGACATTTAGATTGTGGATTGTTTCTAGTTTTGAACAATTTTCAATCGATTTTTGTGGGAACATAGGGTAGATACCTGGAAGTGGGATTGTTGTGTCATATGGTGTGTGTTTATAAGAAATTGCTAAACTGTTTTCGGTACCAATTGTACCATTTTGCATTGCCACAGAAATGTATTAGAGCTTCAGTTGTTTCACATTGGTATTATCAATCTTCTTTATTTTAGCCGTTCTATTAGGTATATAGCGGTATTTTATGATTTTAATATTGATTTCCTAAATGATTAATGATATTGCACATCCTTTTGTGCATGTATCTGTCTTCTGCATATCCTTTTTGGTGAAGTGTGTTCAAGTCTTTTGTTCACTGTTTTCTTACTGTTGAGTTTTGATAGTATATGTTCTAGATACAAATTCTTTATTGGATATGTGATTTGCTGATATTTTCTCCAGTTTGTAGCTGTCTTTTCATTCTTTTAACAATGTAACAGAGCATAAGTTTTTAATTTCAATGAAGTCCAGTTTATCAGTTTTTTTTAATGGGTCATGGTTTTAGTATCATGTCTAATAACTTTTGGCCTAACCCCAGGTCATGAAGGTTTTCTTCTGTTTCCTTTTAATTTTTTGTTAAGTTTTATATTTTACGTTTAGAGCTATAATCCATTTTGAGGTAATTTGTTTGGTAAGGGGTAAGGTTTAGATTGCAGTTTATTTTTTTCTCATGGATATCTAATTGTTTGTATATCATTTGTTGAAAAGTTATTCTTTAAACATTGCATTGCCTTTGCACCTTTGTCAAAAATCATTTGGCGATATGTATGCAGGGTATATTTTTTGACTCAGTTCTGTTCCATTCATTATCTATCCCTCTGTCTTAATGACTATAGCTTTTTTTGTTTTTTACTTTTTATTTTATTATTTTCTTTTTCATTATGGTTTATTACAGGATACTGAATATAGTTCCCTGTGCTATACAGTAAAACCTTGTTGTTTATCTATTCTGTATATAATAGTTTGTATCTGCTAATCCCAAACTCCCAATCCATCCCTTCCCCTCTCCGCCTCCCCCTTGGCAACCACAAAACAAGTCTGTTCTCTATGTCTGTGAATCTGTTTCGTAAATAAGTTCATTTGTGTGTCATATTTTAGATTCTACTTTAAGATTTATGGTTTCACTTTAATTTCACTTAGATATAAGTGATATCATATGGTATTTGTCTTTCTCTTTCTGACTTCCTTCACGTATTATGATAATCTCTAGGTCCATCCATGTTGCTGCAAATGGCATTATTTCATTCTTTTTTATGGTTGGGTAGTATTCCGTGTGTATGTGCGCACGCGCGTGTGTGTGTATATGTATATATGTACCCACACGCACCACATCTTCTTTATCCAGTCATCTGTTGATGGACATTTAGGTTTCTTCCATGTCTTGGCTGTTGTAAATAGTGCTACTGTTAACACTGGGGTGCATGTATCTTTTCGAATTATACTTTTGTCCAGATATATGCCCAGGAGTGGGATTGCTGGATCATATGGCAACTTTATTTTTAGTTTTTTTGGGGAACTTCCATCCTGTTTTCCATAGTGGCTGCATCAATTTACAGTCCCACCGACAGTGTAGGAGGGTTCCCTTTTCTCCACACCCTCTCCAGCCTGTATTATTTGTAGATTTTTCTAACGATGGCCATTCTGACTGAGGTGAGGTTGTAACTCATTGTAATTTTGATTTGCATTTCTCTAATAATTAGCGATGTTGAGTGTCTTTTCATGTGCGTATTCACCATCTGTATGTCTTTTTTTGAGAAATGTCTATTTAGGTTTTCTGCCCATTTTTTGATTGGGTTGTTTGTATTTTTGTTATTGAGTTGTATGAGCTGTCTGTATATTTTGGAAATGAAGCCCTTACTGGTCACATCGTTTGCAAATATTTTCTCCGAGTTTGTCTTTTCATTTTGTTTATGGTTTCCTTTGCATGCAAAAGCTTAAAAGTTTGATTAGGTCCCATTTGTTTATTTTTGCTTTTATTTCTTTTGTCTTGGGAGACTCACCTAAGAAAACATTGGTATGATTTATGTCAGAGAATGTTTTGCCTATGTTCTCTTCCAGGAGTTTTATGGTGTCATGTCTTATATTTAAATCTTTAAGCCATTTTGAGTTTATATTTGTGTTTGATGTGAGGGAGTGTTCTAACTTCACTGATTTACATGTGGCTGTCCTGCTTTCCCAACACCACTTGCTGAAGAGACTGCCTTTTCTCCATTGTATATTCTTACCTCCTTTGTCAAAGATTAATCGACCGTAGGTGTGTGGGTTTATTTCTGGGCTCTCTCTTCTATTCCATTATGATCCGTATATGACTGTAGCTTTATATTAAGTCTTAAGATTAGGTAGTGTGAATTCTCCAACTTTGTTCTTTTTCAAAATTATTTTGGCTATTCTAGTTCATTTGCCATTGCTACTTCGCATTTACTGCTAAGGGTGTGAAATAATATTCATTCCCTCTCATTTCCTAACCAAAATCTTTTTTTTAATACCATGGTGTGTGTTCATGTGTGTGTTTATGGTTGTTCTGGGCATCAGAGTGATTTCTTGATCTTGCTTGCATTTGCGGGGAGGGAGTGTTAATCTTGATACATGGCCAAAATAGCCTGCATTCATTGCATTCTTCAAACATAGAAAAATAATAATATAGGAAACATCAATGTTAGAATCAACTTGTTGATGTGTATCCAAAAAATCCTGCTTGGATTTTGATTGGGCCTTCATTGAATCCGTAGAATAGTTTGGGAAAAATTGTTATCTTTACAATAAGCAGCCTTCCAATCCGTGAACATACATGTCTCTCCATTTATTTAGATCTTCTTTGATTTCTTTCATCAGTTTTGTGTAGTTTTCAGGATATTAGTCCTGTACATATTTTGTTAGATTTGTACCTAAGTTTTATAGGTTATTGGGTAGTTTTGTTTGTTTGTTTAAGATTCCTTGGGATTTTTCATTGTAAACAATCATGTTGTCCTCAAGTAGAAGGTTTTATTTTATTTATGAAATGACTTTCATTTGTTTTTCTTACCTTATTGCACTAAGATCTCAGTGTGATGTTGAACAGGAGGGATGAGAACAGACATTCTTACCTGATGTTAGGGGGAAGCGTTCAGTCATGACCATTAAGGATCATGTTAGCTATAGGCTTTTTTGTAAATACCTTTTATCAAATTAAAGACATTGTCTTTTTAGTTTTCTAAGAGTTTTTTTTATTATGATTGGTTGTTGAATGTTATTAAATAATTTTTCTGCGTCTATTGAGGTGATTTTGGTTTTTCATCTTTAATCAGTTTATATTGTGAATTGCTTTTCAAATAGTGAAACAGCCCTACATTTCTAGGAAAAACTCCACTTGGTCATGATGTGTTATCCTTTCTATATAGTTGGATTCAATTTGCTAATACTTTATTGAAGATTTTTGCTTCTGTGTTTATGAAAGGTTTTGGTCTGTGAGTTGTGTTTCTTGTAGTATTTTAGTCTTTGGTATAGGATAATGCTATTCTCTTAAAATAAGTTGGAAGTTTCTTCAATTCTGTTTTCTGGAATAATTTGTGGAGAATTGGTAATATTTCTTCCTTAAATGCCTGTTATAAGAAAACCTGGAGTTTTATTTGTTGGAATGCTTTTAACAACAAACTCAATTTCTTTAGTAGATCTAGGACTATTCAGGTTACATACTTTTTGAGTGAACTCTGGTTTTTTCTGTCTTGGGAAGAATTTATTTTCCTTAAGTTGCTGCTATTGACATTTTAAATACCAAAAAATGTTTATACTTTGGCAGTTTGTTGGTGGCCACCCTGTCACATTCTGCCCTGTTCATCTTTTGGTGGGAGCATTTTACCCATTCAACAAAACTTTTAAATCTGAGAAGCAGCATAATGTAGTAAATAAAGTGTATATTCAGTATATTCAGTCTGATGACTGAGGAGTAAATGACATAATCCGTGTAAAGTGCTTGGTAAACACTAATTTAAATAATCCCATTTTTGTTATCATCTTCATCAGTGTAATCTCTCGGTGGTATCCAACAACAGTCGTAGGTTTTGCTTCAGACTTTTTGGTGTTCCAGACTACAAAAGCTTTTCTTTCTGTTTTAAATTAACAGTTTTCTAACTGGCCTTGTCACATATGTGGCCTCTAGCTAGGAACATCTTCTTTTTAACTGTAAATACCTTTTTCATCTGTGGCTCTCCTCTGAAAACCATATGTGTACTTAGATGCATGCACACACACATAGAACATATATACGCAAACATATATAACTATTTCCTTTTCCATTATTTTTAGTTTCTACATCAGAGCAGCGACAGTGCTAGTTAAGTGGACAATATGAAATAAAGCTTTTGTTTTTGTCATGTGTGGTCCCTTAATTCAGTGAATACTTGGATGTGTATTTTAAAAATCACCTGGAAAGCTTGTTTATAATTTAATTTATATAATAATTTATATAATTTAATTTATATAAAATTTATATAATTTATCATTTATATAATTTATAATGTAATTTAATTTGTTTTCTGAGCCTCATTTCCAGAATCTAATTCATTTGGTTGGGTAGGGCTCATGAATGTCCATTTCTGGCAAGATCACTGATCAGCTGAGTTGGAGGCTTATTGTATAGTGGTTGGAAAACTATTATAAATACTCAGAACTTCTTCACTAAATTATAGTATTGGGCATGTCATCAAACTCTCATATATAGTCATTAGTGATTAATCTCTTTAATATAGCCTTTATTCTCTTAAAATATACCTGTCAGTATACCTGTTGATATTTTGTCTCTCACTTATTTTTGAACTAAAATTTCCAAGATCTAGTCAAATCTCATGTTCAAAACATTTTGAATTTAGACCTTTCTTCCCCTCTTCCTTTCTACATTTTTTTAAACTAATTTGTGACTTTATAGACATGCACATTTGTGACTGTATGGACACACAATATATTTTCTTCATAGTACCTAAATGCATCTTATTTCCTCACACATAGAGATTTTCTTTTTTTCTTTTTTTTTTTTTTTTGCGGTACGCGGGCCTCTCACTGTTGTGGCCTCTCCCGCTGCGGAGCACAGGCTGCGGACGCACAGGCTCAGCGGCCACGGCTCACGGGCCCAGCCGCTCCGCGGCATGCGGGATCCTCCCGGACCGGGGCACGAACCCGTGTCCCGAACCCGTGTCCCCTGCATCGGCAGGCGGACCCTCAACCTCTGCGCCACCAAGGAAGCCCAGAGATTTTCTTGATGGATCATTCCTTTCCATTTTAGTTTAAAAGAAAAATTTGCTTATAAGAAAATATTTATATGTAGGCAGCTTTGAATCCTTAAATGCATTAGTTATACGTATATTTTATCTGCATTCAGTCTATGCATTGTGATTATATTAAATGATTAAAACAGTAATAAACTTAGGGTGTTTGAGTGAAAAAATGTCACTGTCTTTAAAATCTTCTTAAGCCATTTTCAGTAGAACTTTGAAGTATTTTAATTTTGCATGGTTTTTGGTTGTTTTAGCAGAGGCCTATGCTGTGGAACATTTATATCTTTGTTTCTGTTTTAGGTGCGTATAGCAGCAAAATTCATCATTCATGCCCCTCCTGGAGAATTTAATGAGGTGTTTAATGGTGAGTGTTTAATTCATAACACTTACGCCTTGATATGTCAAGCACTCCTTTTTTAAAGAATAAGTTACATAACCAAAGTAACTAAGTTAAGGGGAGCGGGTAGAAAAATCTGTATTTTCTGAATTACAGTGAAAATTTTTGTCAATCTGGATTTTGTAAGGTCGAGAATATAATGTGTTTATGACATATGATAATTATGTTTGCAAATTTTAACCCTCTTAAAGAATAACATTAAATCATTTTAAAAGACAAGAAAATTTTAATTTTAATTTTTTTTTGGAGTTGTGAAATACATTTTTTATGTTTCTTTTAAAGAAAAGCCTACTTGATTAATAGGAACAGCCAAAAAAGAAGGGAGGAACGTTGTTTCACTGTGCTTGTTTCCTGGGCTTAGAAGATGACATCACATGTAAAAACAATTTGTTATTTAAATTATATGTCATAAATCAGTTCACAGTATACCTTTCTTTAAACCTCACACCCCACTGGCAAACAGTTTTATAATTATTCACCCATAGATGAGAAATTTAAATACAACATAGTCTCCTGGTTGCTGTAAAAGTTGTAACAATAGCTCCTCTGTAACAGAATGAAGTGGTTGAAATAGTTGTGCAGAAAATGACCTGTAGTGATTTTTATACAAAACTTTTTTTTTGCGGTACATGGGCCTCTCACTGTTGTGGCCTCTCCCATTGCGGAGCACAGGCTCCGGACACGCAGGCTCAGTGGCCATGGCTCACGGGCCTAGCCGCTCTGCGGCATGTGGGATCTTCCTGGACCGGGGCATGATCCCACGTCCCCTGCATTGGCAGGCGGACTGTTAACCACTGTGCCACCAGGGAAGCCCTATACAAAACTTTTTAAAAGCAGTTTTAAGAATAATTACCACAAGTACTTTAAATGTGTAATTTCTACTTCATATATATTTGGCTTTCACTATGTCTTAAATTAAAACTAATTTATACAGTGCTCTTCTGTTTCATTTTTTAAACATTTTACTCCAGAGTAAGCTATTTAAACCTGTTTTTTGAGAAGTTTAATCTCTCATTTTCATTCATAGTATAAGATATAATGGAATTTCACCTCAGAAAAGATTAGGTTTGAAAGTCAAAAAATGAGGCAAAAATTGTATAAAGTTAAAATACCCTAGAAAATCCCTTAAATCATCCACAAACAAGATTAATATATGATTTAGTACATACAGTTACATAGGTAATTTTTATACATTTAAAATTTTAACCACTGAGCTACACTTAGAGGAAGAATGGCAGTCTATATTGTGAAAAATCTGGAAGTTAAAATATTCTTCCTTTCAAGATAGCCGTAAAATCTGAAGCAATGAATTGGGAAATTGGGGAGAATTCAGAAGTATTTCTTCTTCCTATAGGGTTTAACTTCTGTTTTAATATTCAGCCTTTATAACCTAAATACAGGTTAATACGTTTGATGGTTGGGGCATTAAAGAAGATAGTCTTTTCTCCATAGGGTCAAAAGTTGGCATTTAACTTAAATTGATAACGGGGAAACTGTGCTAAAGTCAGTAGCCCCCAAACTCCCGTGCAATTTATAGAGCCAGGAATAAATTATAATTCTAAGAAAAGATTTTCACTTACTATTCTTACCCTGAATTAAATGCCCAACAGATTTGTTAATCAGAAAGACCCTGAAAGAATGTATGAGTCCCAGAAATTGCTTTTCTAAGTCTCATTGGAAATTGATGTTGAGTTGATATGTTCTGTGTTGACGTACAGTAGGCATTTTGGATAAGGACTTGGGCATTCAGGATGAGCCATTCAGTAGACCTGGGCTGGACCTGTGGAATGGAAATGGGAATATATATGTAAGTTTTAAATGAGGGAGTATTTTAGAGTGAGAAAGGAGTTAAGTATTTGACGGGGAAATCTCATATGCATTTGGTTATTTTCATGCTATTTTTGTTGATAATATTAACATCAAAATGATTCCATTGAAGCCACAAATTTTAGAATTTCAGAGTCATAAAATCTTGTCAGATCAGTGGTTCCCAAATGCTATTTCCTAGATTGGCTATGTAAGAATCATTAAAACATAGATTTCTGGTCTTCATTCTCAGGAACTGATGTGTTATCTGGGCTGGAGCTCTGAAATGTATACTTTTTAAAAATTTTTTATTAAGACTCCCACCCATGCATTGTTCTGATGTGTGGTCTGACTTGAAACCACATCCCTTCTTAAGAGTAGTTTTTATTTTATTCAAATTATTCTCTATTTCTTTCACTGTATTCTTCATATGATAGAAGTTTGGACTTTTTTTCCAGAGTAAAGATAACTGGATCATGTAGACGTTGCTTTTAAATTATTTTCCCATTTAGGTAGAACTGAAAAAGATATACTACCTACCATGCAATACTGCTGTTAATGATTATGCTTTAAATATTGAAGATACAATAATCGTATTTATCAAATCGAATTCCCAGTTTACTTTGTGAGATAAGAATACCTATAATTGTAAATGTCTGTGTTTTAATTTTTTAGGCAGAAGCTTCCATTGTTTAAAATCAGTTAATTTAGAAATCAAATTAGTATTATTTTAGTGGTTAACCAGATACTGTTTTTTAAATTGAGACTTACTGCTAAAAAGAGGTATGTGAATGGGCAATATTTTTTTTTTGGAATAGCTTTATTATTTTTGTAAAAATGATTCATATTCTAAAATTTCCAAAGAGCAAAAAAGAATCTAAGAATCACACAAAATTCTACCCTCTCTTCTCCACTGTTTGAATGAAATACTTCCAACATTTCTCAATTTAGACACATATATATAACATTGCATAAATATCATACTGTACATGCTGGGTTTTCCCCTTCTTGTTTATTATATTATGTATATATTTCCAAGTTGATAAATACCTATCTACATTATTTCTATTGGATGCCCAATTTTACACTATTTATAAGAACTATTGTCTGTTTATGTTACATTTAACCAGTTTCTTAATAGAAGGTACTTAAGTTATTTGTGTTATTTTCATTTAATGAAAAAAATTAGGATACTTTGTTATATGTACTTTATGATAGCAATTATGTAAAACAGCCAAGTGTATAGGGAAAATAATGAAAGAAAATACATCAAGACTAGAGTAGAATTTTGTTTGTTTGTTGGTGAAATTATGTGATTTTTTTTCCAATTAAAATTGTAGTTTTAAAGTTGTGTTTTAATGATTAAAAGGCACGTGTCTACATAGTTGAGACTGAAGTTAGGACAGAGTTAAGAATCAAAACCAAAGTGAGATTACTAAATCAAATAAAGTAGTTATCCATATCTAACTCAACACATTCATCTGTTGTTGAACATGAGCTGTCTGAGAAACAAAATGCCTACATCTGTACTGCATTCACAAGCTGTTTCTTGTTTAATCACTTTTTCCATAGAGCAAATTCATTTGAAACTCATGATAGTATTGTCAGACTGAGAGGCATAGTGCTCAGTCTTCGGCAGATCTTATCACACCATTTTTTTGGTGTAGCTTATCTCCACTTTAGTTCTTTGGAGACATGTTATAGTCTGCCTGCATTGACTATTAAGAGTATGAAATAACATATATTTTTATCTCATTCCATCTGCTATTTCCTTACCAAAATCTTTTCTTTTTTTATTAATACCATGATATGTTTTTGTGGTTACTTTGGTCATCACAGTGATATTTTGATCTCCCATATGTTTTGGGGGGTGGGTAGGATACTGACACATGACTAAAATAACCTAAATTCATTCCATAGAAATTTCAAATATAGGAAAATAGTAATATAGAAAAAATAATGTTTGTTTTGCAGATGTTCGGTTACTGCTTAATAATGATAATCTTCTCAGGGAAGGAGCGGCCCAGTAAGTATTATGCATTATATTAACATAATTAAAGTGAAATGGGAAAAAATATTTTAAAAGTGGTTTTTAGGTACTAATCCATGAAATAGATATTTGCACATCAAGTTCAAATATATGTAATAATATGTATGTACTAGGTTAGAGGAGAAATATTTTTCATCACAGGATATAGAGACACAATTATAACATGAAATTATTTATTGTGTTTTTGGCAGTGGCTTATATACTCAATACTGTATTTTGACATTTGCAAAGTTGGATAAAATTATTTTAAAAACTTTGATTTGTGAAATTGTGATACTTTAAATTTTATGCAGGTTTTACTTTCTGTTAAATGCTTGATCCTAATATATTTTTGAGAAGGACCTACTGTATAGCACAAGGAACTATATTCAGTATCTTGTAATAAGCTATAATGGAAAAAAAGTCTGAAAAAGAATATATATATGTATGTATAACTGAATCACTTTGCTGTACACCTGAAATATTGTAAATGAACTGTACTTCAGTAAAAAGAAATAGATTTTTGAGGGTTAGGAGCTTATTTTATTCATCCATAAATACCTAACATAGTATCTGACACATATTTACTTAATAAGTATTTATGAGATTTGTGAGTGATTCAAAGAACTAAGCAGTTCTAAATCCTAGTACATCATCTTTGGACCAATGACCACAATCATGACTTGCCACAACTATCTTAAGATTTCAGAGAAATAATTGGTTCTCTTTCCCTCTCTCACCTCCCTAAATAAGACCTGTGGACCTGTATTTTAGGCTAATGGACTCCATTACTCATTTGAAAATGAGGAGATTAAACGTTTAGGTGCCTTACAAAGAGTGTTCAGTATCATCCAGTCACCTACTTTCATCTTAGTGTAGTACCCAAAATGTGAAGTCCTGACTGATGGGGGAAATTTGCTCTAATTCTATTTTTGTAATGTTTGTAAGGCTTTATTGAGTAAATTTGTTAATCCTAATGAAGGTAGAGGTTCAACAGACTTCTAGACATACCTGATTTTGCTTCTGATTTAAATTCCTGTTATTTTTTTCCCATTTTTAAATTGAAGTATAGTTGATGTACAATATTACATATGTTATAGGTATACAACATAGTGATTCACAATTTTTTAAAGTTATATTCCATTAATAGTTACTGCAAAATACTGGCTATATTCCCTGTGTTGTACAATACATCCTTGTAGCTTATTTATTTTATACTGTACATAATAGTTTGTATTTCTTAATCCCCTACCCTTATCTTGCCCCTCCCCCCTTCCCTCTCCCCACTGGTAACCACTAGTTCTCTATATCTGTGAGTCTGTTTCTGTTTTGTTATATTCACTAGTTTGTTGTATTCTTAGATTTCACATATAGGTGATATACAGTATTTGTCTTTCTCTGACTTATTTCACTTAGCATAATGCCCTCCAGGTCCACGCATGTTGTTGTAAATGGCAAAATTTCATTCTATTCTATGGCTAAGTAGTATTCCATTGTATATATTTACCACTTCTTCTTTATCCATTAATCTGTTGATGGCCACTTAGGTTGCTTCCATATCTTGGCAATTGTAAATAATGCTGCTACAAACATTGGGGTGCATGTATCATTTTGAAGTATTGTTTTTATTTTCTTCCAATATATACCTAGGAGTGGAATTGCTGGGTCATGTGCTAGTTTTATTTTTAGTTTTTTGAGAAACCTCCATACTGTTTCCCACAGTGGCTGCACCAATGTACATTCCCACCAACAGTGTAGGACGGTTCCCTTTTCTCCACGTCCTCTCCAGCATTTGTTATTTGTGTTCTTTTTGATGATACCCATTCTGACAGGTGTGTGGTGGTATCTCACTGTGGTTTTGATTTGCATTTCCCTAACGATTAGCAATGTTGAGCATTTTTTCATGTGCCTGTTGGCCATCTGTATTTCCTTTTTGGAAAAATGTCTATGTTTGTCTTTTTGCTGTTGAACTGTATGAACTGTTTATTCTGGCTATTAATTCCTTATCAGTCGTATCATTTGCAAATATTTTCTCCTGTTCATTTTGTCTTTTTGTTTTGTTGATGGTTTCCTGTTTTGTGCAAAAGCATTTATGTTTAATTAGGTCCCTTTTATCTCCTTTGCTTTAGGAGATGGATTCAAAAAAATATTGCTACGATTTATGTAAAAGAGTGTTGTCTGTGTTTTTCTCTAGGAGTTTTATGGTTTCCAGTCTTACATTTAGGTCTTTTTTTTATATTTTTTTTATACAGCAGGTTCTTATTAGTCATCAGTTTTATACACATCAGTGTATACATGTCAATCCCAATCGCCCAATTCATCACACACACCCCACCCCCCCGCTGCTTTCCCCCCTTGGCATCCGTACATTTGTTCTCTACATGTGTGTCTCAATTTCTGCCCTGCAAACTGGTTCATCTGTACCATTTTTCTATGTTCCACATATATGCGTTAATATACGATATTTGTTTTTCTCCTTCTGACTTACTTCACTCTGTATGACAGTCTCTAGATCCATCCATGTCTCAATAAATGACTCAATTTTGTTCCTTTTTATGGCTGAGTAATATTCCATTGTATATATGTACCACATCTTCTTTATCCGTTCGTCTGTCGATGGGCATTTAGGTTGCTTCCATGACCTGGCTATTGTAGTGCTGCAATGAACATTGGGTGCATGTGTCTTTTTGAATTATGGTTTTCTCTGGGTATATGCCCAGTAGTGGGATTGCTGGATCATATGGTAATTCTATTTTTAGTTTTTTAAGGAACCTCCGTACTGTTCTCCATTGTGATTGTATCAATTTACATTCCCACCAGCAGTGCAAGAGGGTGCCCTTTTCTCCACACCCTCTCCAGCATTTGTTGTTTGTAGATTTTCTGATGATGCCCATTCTAACTGGTGTGAGGTGATACCTCATTGTAGTTTTGATTTGCATTTCTCTAATAATTAGTGATGTTGAGCAGCTTTTCATGTGTTTCTTGGCCATCTGTATGTCTTCTTTGGAGAAATGTCTATTTAGGTCTTCTGCCCATTTTTGGATTGGGTTGTTTGTTTCTTTAATATTGAGCTGCGTGTGCTGTTTATATATTTTGGAGATTAATCCTTTGTCCGTTGATTCGTTTGCAACTATTTTCTCCCATTCTGAGGGTTGTCTTTTTGTCTTGTTTATGGTTTCCTTTGCTGTGCAAAAGCTTTTAAGTTTCATTAGGTCCCATTTGTTTATTTTTGTTTTTATTTCCATTACTCTAGGAGGTGGATCAGAAAAGATCTTGCTGTGATTTATGTCAAAGTGTTTTCTTCCTATGTTTTCCTCTAAGAGTTTTATAGTGTCTGGTCTTAAATTTAGGTCTCTAATCCATTTTGAGTTTATTTTTGTGTATGGTGTTAGGGAGTGTTCTAATTTCATTCTTTTACATGTAGCTGTCCAGTTTTCCCAGCACCACTTATGGAAGAGACTGTCTTTTTTCCATTTTATATTCTTGCCTTCTTGGTCATAGATTAATTGACCATAAGTGTGTGGGTTTATTTCTGGATTCTCTATTCTGTTCCATTGATCTATGTATCTGTTTTTGTGTCAGCACCATACTGTTTTGATTACTGTAGCTTCATAGTATAAGTCAAGTCTGGGAACATGATTGCTCCAGCTCCGTTCTTCTTTCTCAAGATTGTTTTGGCTATTAGGGGTCTTTTATGTCCTTTTATCTTTTTTTTAAGAAGATGTTGGGGGTAGGAATTTATTAATTTATTTATCTTTGCTGTGTTGGGTCTTCATTTCTATGGCAGGGCTTTCTTTAGTTGTGGCAGGCGGGGGCCACTGTTCATCGCGGTACGCAGGCCTCTCACTATCGCAGCCTCTCCAGCTGCAGAGCACAGGCTCAGTAGTTGTGGCTCACAGGCCTAGTTGTTCCGTGGCAAGTGGGGTCCTCCCAGACCAGGGCTTGAACCCATGTCCCCTGCATTAGCAGGCAGATTCTAAACCGCTGCGCCACCAGGGAAGCCCACTTTTATCTTTTAATAGCAATTTGTATTTATTATTTTTTATTGTGGGGAAAATATTCTTAATATGAAGTTTAACGTTTTAACCATTTTTAGGCACACAGTTCCTTGGCATTAAGCACATACACATATTTGTGTAACCATCACCACCATCCATCTCCAGAACTTTTTATTTTCCCAAACTGAAACTCCATACCCTTTAAGCAATAATTTCCCATTCTCCCCTCCTCCTAGCCCTTGTGAACCATCATTCTATTTAATGTATGAAGTGGAGTCATACAGTATTTGTCCTTTTGTGACTGGTTTATTTTACTTAGCAGAATGTCTTCAAAGTTCATTTATGTTGGAGCATGTGTTAGAATTTCCTTCCTTTTTAACACTGAATGTGTGTGTGTGTGTTTATATACATATATATATATACACCACATTTTGTTTATCCATTCACATGTCAGTGGACAGTCGGGTTGCTTCCACCCATTAAGTATTATATTAAAGTACATAATAAAAATCAGTTTACTTGATATCTTTGACTTTAGTTATTAGTTTCTGGATGAATGGCCTCTTATTCCTAAGTTCTTTAAACCTTTTTAAGTTATTTATATACCCAACTAAAATTAGTTTTCTTTACAATAGCATATAGCATGTTGACAAAGGTCTTACGGAAGTAAAGAAAACATACAATGTTTATGAACTTGTAACAACAGTACTTTCATTTATTGTGTTGTTCATCGTTGCTTGTTTCCTCTTTAGTTCTTCTAGGTCCTTGTTAAATGTTTCTTGCATTTTCTCTATTCTATTTCCAAGATTTTGGATCATCTTTACTATCATTAGTCTGAATTCTTTTTCAGGTAGGCTATTTCCTCCTCATTTGTTAGGTCTGGTGGGTTTTTGCCTTGCTCCTTCATCTGCTTGTGTGTTTTTCTGTCTCCTCATTTTGCTTATCTTACTGTGTTTGGGGTCTCCTTTTTGCAGGCTGCAGGTTCGTAGTTCCCGTTGTTTTTGGTGTCTGTCCCCAGTGGCTAAAGTTGGTTCAGTGGGTTGTGTAGGCTTCCTGGTGGAGGGGACTAGTGCCTGTGTTCTGGTGGAGAAGGCTGGATCTTGTCTTTCTGGTGGGCAGGTCCACGTCTGGTGGTGTGTTTTGGGGTGTCTGTGGCCTTATTATGATTTTAGGCAGCCTCTCTGCTAATGGGTGGGGTTGTGTTCCTGTCTTGCTAGTTGTTTGACATAGGGTGTCCAGCACTGTAGCTTGCTGGTCGTTGAGTGAAGCTGGGTGTTGGTGTTGAGATGGAGATCTCTGGGAGACTTTGGCCGTTTGATATTACGTGGAGCTGGGAGGTCTCTTGTGGACCAGTGTCCTGAAGTTGGCTCTCCTACCTCAGAGGCACAGCACTGACTCCTGGCTGCAGCACCAAGAGCCTTTCATCCAGACGGCTCAGAATAAAAGGGAAGAAAGTAGAAAGAAAGAAAGAAAGAGGATAAAACAAAGTAAGATAAAATAAAGTTACTAAAATAAAAAATAATTTTTTAAAAAAGTAAAAAACAAGAAAAACCGGATGGACAGAACCCTAGGACAAATGGTGAAAGCAAAGCTATACAGACAAAATCTCACACAGAAACATACACACTCACAAAAAGGGGAAAAGGGGAAAAAAATAAATCTTGCTCTCAAAGTCCACCTGCTCAATTTGGGATGATTGGTTGTCTATTTAGGTATTCCACAGATGCAGGTACATCAAGTTGATTGTGGAGACTTAATCCGCTGCTCCTGAGGCTGCTGGGAGAAATTTCCCTTTCTCTTCTTTGTTCGCACAGCTCCTGGGGTTCAGCTTTGGATTTGGACCCGCCTCTGCATGTAGGTCGCCTGAGAGTGTCTGTTCTTCGCTCAGACAGGACGGGGTTAAAGGAGCCGCTGATTCGGGGGCTCTGGCTCACTCAGGCCGGGGAGAGGGAGGGATACAGATGTGGGGTGAGCCTGCGGCGGCAGAGGCCAGCGTGACGTTGCACCAGCCTGAGGTGCGCCGTGCGTTCTTCCTGGGAAGTTGTCCTTGGATCCCGGGACCCTGGCAGTGGCGGGCTGCACAGGCTCCCCGGAAGGGAATTGTGGATAGTGACCTGTGCTTGCACACAGGCTTCTTCGTGGCGGCAGCAGCAGCCTTAGCGTCTCATGCCCAGCTCTGGGGTCTGCGCTGTTAGTGGTGGCTCGCGCCCGTCTCTGGAGCTCCTTTAAGCAGCGCTCTTAATCCCCTCTTCTCGCGCACCAGGAAACAAAAAGGGAAGAAAAAGTGTCTTGCCTCTTCGGCAGGTCCAGACTTTCTGCCGGACTCCCTCCTGGCCAGCCGTGGTGCACTAACCCCTTCAGGCTGTGTTCATGCCGCCAGTCCTCTCCCTGCGAGCGGACCAAAGCCCGAGCCTCAGCTCCCAGCCCCCCCCACCCCCGCCCCGGCGGGTGAGCAGACAGTCCTCTCAGGCTGGTGAGTGCCGGTCGGCACCATCCTACGTGCGGGAATCTCTCCGCTTTGCCCTCCGCATCCCTGTTGCTGTGCTCTCCTCCTCAGCTCCGAAGCTTTCCCCCTCCGCCACCCGCTGTCTCCGCCCGCGAAGGGACGTCGTAGTGTGTGGAAACCTTTCCTCCTTCACAGCTCCCTCACACTGGTGCAGGTCCCGTCCCTATTCTTTTAATATTTGTTTGTTTGTTTATTAGCTGTGTTGGGTCTTCGTTTCTGTGTGAGGGATTTCTCCAGCCGCGGCAAGCGGGGGCCACTCTTCATCACGGTGCGCGGGCCTCTCACTATCGCCGCCTCTCTTGTTGCGGAGCACAGGCTCCAGACGCGCAGGCTCAGTAGCTGCCAGCTCACGGGCCTAGTTGCTCTGCGGCACGCGGGATCCTCCCAGACCAGGGCTCGAACCAGGGTTCCCTGCATTGGCAGATTCTCAACCACTGCGCCACTAGGGAAGCCCCGTCCCTATTATTTTGTCTCTGTTTTTTCTTTTTTCTTTTGCCCTACCCAGGTACGTGGGGAGTTTCTTGCCTTTTGGGAGGTCTGGGGTCTTCTGCCAGCGTTCAGTAGGTGTTCTGTAGGAGGTGTTCCACGTGTAAATGTATTTCTGATGTATCTGTGGGGAGGAAGGTGATCGCGTTTTACTCTTACGCAATCTTCCCCCCCCCACCCCAGTACTTTCAAAGTAACCTTTTCCTCTGAGTTCTCTGTGGTAAATAAATGTGTGGGTTGTTTCATGTAGGTGCAAAAATTAGTGAATTTTTTTAAAGTTAAGGAAATGAGAAACTTCGTTTGTTTTTTAACATCTTTATTGGAGTATAATTGCTTTACAATGGTGTGTTAGTTTCTGCTTTGTAACAAAGTTGTTTTTTGAAAGAAGAGTTTTCCCCCTGCAGAGTAAAGTTTAATGAAGGTCACAAAAATATTCATAATTATATAAGTGGTATGAAACAGTTACACATTTGAATAAAAAATGATGAAAGCATTGAAATTTTATTTGTCCAAAGGAGTATTTATCTGATGACTGTTACATTTAAATAAATTGGAGTTCTTTTTAAAATAATTGGAATGTGAGCTATATTTCTCTTTTATTATGAACCAAATTTCAGGGACAGTCTTGGTCCGGTTTCAAGAGGTATATACATTAAATGCCTGATATTCTGATCTTTTAAGGAGATTAGTCTTTGAGGAAATCAGCACCTAATGATAAAACAAGATGTTTATAGTATGACCTCAAAAAACATCAA
This sequence comes from Leucopleurus acutus, assembly GCF_964270905.1. Taxonomy (NCBI): domain Eukaryota; kingdom Metazoa; phylum Chordata; class Mammalia; order Artiodactyla; family Delphinidae; genus Leucopleurus; species Leucopleurus acutus. The sequence goes on from NC_139144.1 coordinate 76,258,911, forward strand.
AACCTTCAGTAGAATCTTCACGTTTTCTTGCATGTGGTTATAGTCTCAGTAAGTGATTGCTAACTAGATGAACAAGAAGAGAAAGAATTGATTCTTTTAGTTGACTTCAGTAGTGGTCTTTGTACAGAAGAATTTCTCAAAACTCTTTGTTTAGATTCATTTTGCAGACATCTGAAGTTATCTGTGAAGTACAGAAATACACCTTAAATCATTGATTGACTTTAGAATTATATTACTCTGGTTCACAGTGTCCTGTCTGTGAAATAATTTTCAAACAAACATGCTGTTACCCCCATTGTTCACTTGACTTGTTTCTGAATTACTTCTGAAATACCTCCAAACCTGGTTTCATCCTCAAAAGATAATGTATCACCTGTCATTGAGACTGTCCAGACCTATATAACATAAGCTTGGAAAGCATTATAAAAACATTTAAAATGTGTCCTAGTGGCAGTTTCACCAGAGTAAGTGCATAGCCATAGTCCTATTGCTTCTTTAGTTGCAGTTTTTGATACTGAATTTCTTTTATACAAGTACAGCTCCTTCTGTGTACTTCTTTTCCTCCATTCTTCCACCTTTTTCCTGTTGCTTTAACTCTTTTAAGTTTAAATTTATTTTTGAGAAATTCCTCTTCCTGTCTTTTTGTAAGGGGGGGGGAACATGGCTATTCTTAAAAGTGGTTCTAATGGGACATCTTTACTGAAGGGCATAAAATTCAGTGTATTTCATAGTAAAATTAGGCATACTGAAGACTTGGTACTCTCAAGTCCAGAAAACTTTGAAATATCCAGAAATAGCCTTTTATTCAACAGACATATGAATGCCAGACTTCACTGTGATGATGAGACAAATAAACCTCTTAGGGATTTTCCAGTGGGGAGTCAGACATGTTGAATTTCTGGCCAACTGAAATAAAATATAGAGGCATACCAAAGACCTTTGGAGCCCAAAGGAAGAAATTTAAAATTTCTATTTAGAGATGGTTTTTGAGCTGAGTTTAAATGATGAAAGCAATTCAAATAGTAAATAAGAGAGATGATGTGGAAACACATGGTGAAAAGTATAAGATGTGAATGACTAATGGTAAAGGGTATAAAAAAAATCTAAATACAGGAACAGGTGACTTAGAAATGGGTGATTGGGCTACAGAACTCTACAAGGGCAGAGAAATTATTGTTTTCACTGTGTCTAATAGAGTGCTTAACACCTAAATATTTGCATGGGTAGAGGGGTAGGTAAATGGATGATGAGTGGGTAAATGGAGTAAGTTTTCTGAACTAGAAGGGACTTGGAAGTCATCTAGTTCAAACCCGTCTTTTTTGTGGATATGGTAAGTGGGGCCCATACTAGCTAATATCAGGGTTCGAACAAAACCTAGATATTCTGTAATCTGACTCCTAGGTTAATGAGTACCTTTCCTGCCATACTGCGTAATTGTCACCTTTTTAACTTGCTTTGAGCATTTAAGATACAGTTTTACTTATTTCATATTCATTGTCTTCTTTTCAGATTTCCTGTTCTTACCCCACTCCCAGATTATAGATGAACGGGGTTTGATATGAGCAGTAAAGGACCCAAGACCAATTACTATCTAAATTTATTTAAATATGTCTTTTACTGGAAAGGGAACCCTAAATTCTAAGTGATTTAGAATACTTTTTAATCTCAAACATACTTTTGAGATAAATTCATTTAAGGGATAGTAACTGCCTGGGTATGCTGGGGCTATTCCTAAGAAAATTACAGTTTTAATGAATAAAGAAAATCTCCCTTTCCCTCCGTATGTTTCTATATTTACCCCCATCTTTTTTTGACATGCAGTGTCAGGAATTTGACAGCTAGGAATTTAATCCTACTTCGCTGTTTTTACATTTACTAGTCTCCTGTTAACTCATCAGTAATGCTTTGCTCAATCTCCTCTCTCGAGGAGATTCAGTAGCTAACACCTAAAAATTCAGTGGACATGTTACCATCCAGAGTAATCTGAAAAGCTTCCAAGTAGATTAGATTTAGAGATGTACTCCTAAATTTAAAAATTCTCAGTATCTTTCCTAGTAAGTGGAAGAAATTTCCTAGGTTATAGACTTAATAAAATACAGTATGATCTTTATTTTTTAGGTAATTTTTTTGTGCTATGAGAGTTTTTCCTACAAATGTATTATGTAATTATGTAATACATTATTCTTTACTCATATGAGAGTAGAGAGAGGCTTTATTCTTGGATCTATCTCGTCACCATTTCCTAGTTCAGACTCTCAGCTGTTCTAACATGGATGTTTGCCTAATGATAGCCCAACTGCTTTTCTGGCTCTAGTTGCTCCACCACCCAATTGTCATATACACTGCTGCCAAATTAATCTTCAGAAGTAGTTCGCGGTTGTCTTTTCTCAAAAAGCTTCTGTAATTCTGCTTTGCCTCCCAAATGAAGTAATTTTTCCATCGTGCAGGGCCTTTCAGTTGAAGGCAGTAAATATAACTGAACACCTGCTATGTGCCAGGCATTGAGCTTGGTGCTTTCTATGATGTTGGACTTAACCTATCTTCTCCTCTTGTATTTTGCTCATCTTGGTCCCTCTAATTGAATTACTCTTCTCATCCCTCCAATTTCTGCAAGACCAGAGAGCCTACCTATTATTTCAAGGCCATTTCTCAGTATCACTTCCATTATGATATCACCCCTGATTCTCTTTTCTTCTTACCCTTGTCTCAACAGAATGTAGTTTTAAAAAATATATATTCTCTGTGATGTTTATTGGTCATTCTCTTATGGTACTTTCTGCTTTGTGTTATATTATGTTTAGCATAGCTCCTATTCAACTGTAAGCCCTTTGATCTAATTACTCTTTGCATCTCTCACAGCACCTACTCTGTTTCCCGGTATGTTGTATACTAAATGTTAGTATATACTTGAATAGTTGGATATGTCTTATAAGTGGCTAACCTTTACTTTCAGGGTTTTGAAGGAAAGGACTGATTATATTTACTGATTTAATTTTTTTGCTAAGCATTGAAAGCTGGATGTCATTCACCAGTTTTTAAAAAGACATACCTATATAATATTTATACCTAATATAAGATCAGTAGTAGAGAATTACATTTTTATTTAACTTGCCATGTGCAGTGCAGGAGACTTTTATTTGACAGTGAATTGTTTGTGATTTTTTTGAGAACATTAAATACGTAATTTTAAATAATTGACCCTTTTCTTTTTTAGTGCGTTTGCACAATATAACTTGGACCAGTTTACTCCAGTAAAAATTGAAGGTTATGAAGATCAGGTATGTTTCATATAAACACAGGATCTGATATTCTTTATTTCATTTATAATGTTTAGTGTATCCTGCAAGAATTGTGAAGTGGTATGTTTAAAGGTTAAAAAAAAAGCGTTCATTTTAATCATAGCCACTTAGGAGCAAAGTAATTGAAAATGTAGTTTCTTTTGTTGAGACCAATAATGCTATTAGCAGAAAGTTCCTTTTAGAAATATTCAAATGTAATTATTTTAAGATTTTAGAAGATAATTGCTTTAAATCTACTTTCTTGTTTTTTATAGGAAAAAAATCAATCCTATATTAATCCAAAATCTAGAGTTTATATTAGTAAGATTTATGTCATAATTTAGTTGCTCTGGAATTCTACAGTTCTTCATGTGAGTAACTTAGCATTTAGTAATTATTAAATCTTTTCTTTCCAAAGTACAAGTTGGACTTGCTAAGCAAAGAAAAGCCCCAAAAGTCACTAGCATTCTTAGTTTTTATTTTTTTGGTTTAAAGTTACTAGTAATTGAACAGTGATTGTGTTTCTATAATGCTTACATGAAGCACAATTTATACAAAACAATATGAAGAAGGAACTGGAGGTAAAACATAAGAGAGAGTAGTAACAATTAGTTCTCAGTGGCAAATTATATTAAAGCTTGCATTTGGCATTATTCATTATGTAATATGTAGTCTCGTAGTTATAGGGGAAAAAGAGAGACCAGACAGAAGATGACTTATAACTGAAGGGAAAAAGTAAACGTGGGTAGGTAGGTAGGTAGATAGATTTATGCATGTGTGTATACACACACATACATGTAAAGGCATGTAGTGTTTCATTTCATGAAGCTCTTAAATTTTTTTTCCTTGGGAGATTTTGTGTTTTTGATTTTTTTTTTAACTGTTATAAACAGTGCTGTACTGAATATCATTGTACCTCTGGGCACATGGACCATTGGTTTGTTAAGGTAAATCCCTAAAAGAATTGCTGGATCCGGGGATGCATCCTTTTAAAATGTCGGATAGCTCTCAAACTCATTTTATGAACCTACTGTAATTTTAATACTTAAACCTAATAAATATAAAACAAAAAAAGCAAACTATACTAATCTCACATATGACTATAGGTTTTAAAACTTTAAACAGATATTAACAAACAGAATCCAGAAATATATCAAAAGAATAATATGCCAAGACTAAATAGAATTTATTACAGGAATGCAGGAGTGGTTCCATGTAAGGCAATATATTGCTCTTATCGCTTAATCAACAAATAAAGAGAAAAACCTTATGATACATCAATAGACAGTGAAAAGGGATTTGAAAACTCCAGCAGCTAATCCTCATTACAAAAACCCTAAGTAAAATAGGGATAGAAGAAAACCTCTTAAATATAATATACTGTTTAATGAAAAACAGTAGTAAATATCAAACTGTAAACACTAATATAATTTTAGTTAACAGAGAAAATTAGCCAGGTATGTCAACTTATCACCATTATTATTTATCATAAATGGAAGTATAGCAAATAAGACAAGAGAATGAGAACTCTTAAAGCTTTGGAAAAGAACAGAAAACTCTTAGGTGACATGATTTATATATTTAGAAATAGTGAGAAACTCCCATAAATTAACCTCCCAACCAAAATAACCTATTAGACTTAACAGAATTTTGTGAGATGGCTGAATTTAAGGTAAGTGTACAAAATGCATTAACTTTCCTCTATTGTGGCAAGTAGGGACTTAGACTAGTAGTGGTTGGAGGGGGAGGAGTTTCATTTTAAATAGTGGTAATACTGAACATAAACCTTAACAAGAAATGCATAGGATTGTGAAGAAAATGGTGGTTATCTTGAAACACATAAAACAGGTTCTGAGCAAATGGAAGAGCACACGGAATTCCATTTTGAGGTAGAAAGTTAAATTATTTAAAAACTAAAATATAAATTTAATGCAGTTTGATTAGAATCCTGATAGTTTTTTAATTGGTCAAAATTTTCATAAACTTTATATGAAAAACATGCTTGAAGAAACACAAGAAAATGTAAGAGTGGTGAGAGACAATTGCATTGCTAGATAGCAGAAGGTGCTTTACAACCAATGTAAAGTCAAATCAGCGTGGTATTGTGTAGACAAGTAGATCAATAGAGCAGCATATCAAGCCAGAATTTAGTCCCAAAATATATGAATATTTTTATACATGATAAGGTTATAATTTAGACAGACATATAATAAAGGGTATTGGTACCACTGGTTTCTATCAACTACATATGCCATATAGTTAAACCAGTCCTCTGTCTTACAATATATAGAAATAAATTTCAGGTGGATTAAAAATTTGTAAAATGACTAGAATTTTAGGAGAAAAGAGTCTACATGTATAATTAAGGGCAGAGGAAACCATCTTAAATAAGACTGGAAACCCAGAAACTATAAAAGAAAAGATGGACATTTTGCTACATATCAATTATTTTAACTGTAGAATAAAACAAATACCTCAAATAAAGGACTCTTATAAATTAGTAAGAAAAAAACCCACCCAGATGAAAAATACTAAAAAATATTTGCTCACAGAAAATGGCCCACAAACTTGGAGATATTTAGACCTGTGAGCGAGAGAAATATAATTAAAGTAATGAGATATATTTTATACTCATCAGACTGAGAAAAGAACTGTATACCTGTTGATGGTGATAATTTGAAGGGAAGCATCTCATATATTGTTTGCAGAAATGTAGATTGTCACAGCCATTTCTGGAAAGCAGTCTAATTATGTATTAAAAATTAAAAATATACAAACCCTTTACCTACTGTCCTCATTGCTGAGAATCTATCTAAGAAAAATAGAAGCATCCAGTGGAAATAGAAACATTAGTATGTTAGAATATATGTACAATAATACTTTAACATTTTTAATGTGCCTGTCCCTCCTCCCAAAAAGAGAACAGCCTGGAAATAAAGAGATGGTCCAACAGTAGTGGAATGGCAGAATAAATTGTTATACCCACATCATGGGATAGTATGCAACCATGAAAAAGAATGATGAGAGGTTTACCAGTTGACTCTGAAGGATTTCTATAAAGTGTTGATGTTGAAAAAAACCAGATGCAGAAAAATATGTGTGCATTTTCGTTCCATTCTTGTAGAACAGTGGCCAATAAAAACCCCTGGATGTGTGTGTATGTATATATAGATGTGTATGTATTTATCTGTGTAGGATAATATGACTGAAAAAAATTCAGAAGGGTACATCCTGTGTTTGCATAATTTACATCAAAGGGATGGGGGAGTCCTGACATAGGTATAGAGTCAAAGATTGGGAGAGTCGCATGGGAAGGAAAAAGAGTGAAATTTTTTAAAAGAAAGCACAGAACGTCAAATTTATGCGTGTATAATTTAAATGCACATAAATGAAGAAATTACATTTGTTAAAATTTGGAAGTCAGTTGAAAACAACTGTCAGTGATTATCTTAATAAAAACAAGCAGCAGGCACTTAACAGTAGATAAGATTGTGGGCCCAGCAGTAATGTAGGACACACTGAAGAGGATTCTAAGTGGATTAAAAACATACCCTTGGGGCTTCCCTGGTGGCGCAGTGGTTGGGAGCCTGCCTGCCAGTGCAGGGGACACGGGTTCGTGCCCTGGACCGGGAGGATCCCACGTGCTGCGGAGCGGCTGGGCCCATGGGCCATGGCCGCTGGGCCTGCGCGTCTGGAGCCTGTGCTCCGCAACAGGAGAGGCCACAGCGGTGAGAGGCCCGCGTACAGCAAAAAAAAACAAAACAAAACATTCACTTGTAACCGTTCTCAATGAAGGTTATTACCAGTTCCTTAGTTTTGAGGAACTGGAGACTGTCCATAGTTCTCAAAAACAAAACAAAACCTGACTCCAGTAGGGTATTAGACAATGGATTTTTTTTCCCCCACCAGGTAGCTGGATGTTATATTGGGAGAAAATCAGATCCACTGATCTGAGCTGCATGAGAGCAGCCTCATTGTCTTTATAGTCTACTCATTTGAAGTATTATACTTGGGCCATATAGTTAAACCAGTTGCTTGGAATAGAATTATTTTATAGTTTTAAGGAAAAAGTTCAGGTGAATGTATAATATATCAGTATTTAAATGCTATTTTAAATATTTTTTTTTTCCAAAATTCATTGCATCATTGAAGGTATTGATTACAGAACATGGTGACCTGGGAAATGGAAAGTTTTTGGATCCAAAAAACAGAATCTGTTTCAAATTTGATCACTTAAGAAAGGAAGCAACTGATCCAAGACCATACGAAGCAGAAAATGCAATTGAATCTTGGAGAACTTCAGTAGAAGCTGCTCTGCGAGCTTATGTAAAAGAACATTATCCAAATGGGGTCTGCACTGTAAGTTATCCAGTGTGCACTTTTTTCTTTTGTATTATGTAAATATGACAGTGATTTTGTGATATCTTGAAATTTATAGTAACTTACAGAATGGACATTTTATAATTTAATATTCCTTTTTTTTGAAGTAAATATTTCTAAGAATGTTTACTATTTTTTTCAAGAAACTTTAAATAGTAAATGTATTATGATAGTCAAAAATGGAAAAATTGTTGTACCTTGAATTAAATTCAAGTAGTAATTCTCATACATTGATTTGAGGAACATGATATGATGAGATTCTTTAATGTCATGTTCATGACTCATCTCCCTAAGTTTACATCAAACTTTTTTTCATTAAATTACAAAACCTTAGAACAAATAAAATTATTTGGAAGTGAACTCTTGTCCTCGTGTGTTTTATAATCAAATTTCTTAAGGTTTTAAATGTGGTTCTTTCATAGGTTTAACCTATTTTTTATTTTCAGGATAAAATATGATAGAAAGTATGAGTACTTTTTTTTTCTTTCATAGCCTATGCCTAGCTATGCTTTTTAGTCCCCCACATTTGTGTTTCTGTGATCTTCTCCATAGCCAGTGATCTTTTGAAATGCAAATCAGATCATGAAATCTCCTGCTTGAAATTCTTCAAAGATTTCGTGTTGCACTTAGAGTAGAGTCCAGGCTTCTGAACGTGGTTTTCAAGGCCCTGTGAACCTGGCCTCTACCTACCTCTCCAGCCTAAGATGACCATACATCCTGGTTTATACCTGCTGTCCCAACATAATTATTAGTATTACCAATAGCCACCTCATTTCACTCAGAAGATTCCTGGTTAGGACAAAAATTCATGTGGTTGCCTTAAGTATCTAGCTCTCAATAATTATTTGAGAAGTATAGCAACATAACCTAAAATACCTTACAGGTTCTTTGAATTATAACCGTGTTGATTAGGATTATTTTGGAAGAATACCTCAAGAATAAGGTGGTGAGGTTGAGTTAGAGGGTCCTTACTTGTTCCCAGGGGATCGAAAGACAAATTATTCATTACTTTTTTAAAGCAGTTGGCAAGAGGTGAAATAACATCACCATACCATTGCAGGCATTCTCTTAGTGAACTTTCTTAGTTTTAAGTAAATTAACTTTCTCACTTCTATCTCACTACTTTTTTATTTTAAATGTCTAGAGAAATGGCAACCCCTGAGATTGTGGGATGTTTATGCATATTTTGAGAGTACAGTTATTTTTTTCCAATAAATTGTAGTTAATTAATTGTAAGCTATTTTATGATTCACTAAGAATCTGTGATTAGGTGTACATATTTAAGTATTTGTTTCTCTAGCTACTGTATTGGAATGATGACCTACTTTGTATTCTTTTATATGTTCTTGCCAAAATGCTGTACAATTTTCAGTATTTTATAGATGTTTAAAGTTGGACATTCTGTGGCCCTAAATTCACTCTTGTGTTTATTTTCTTTACCAACAAGGTATATGGTAAAAAAATAGATGGACAGCAGACCATTATTGCATGCATAGAAAGCCATCAGTTTCAAGCAAAAAACTTTTGGTAAGTTAAAATTTTGTGTATTGGGGAATTTTGATACTGCTTATTCTCTTTGTAGTTCTTTATTGATTGGGCCTATACCTTGTTTCTGTATGATTGACTAAGAACAATATACTATAAAACTTCAGCCTTTTTATATAAGAAAAATATCTGTTCCATAATCAACCTGATCTTTCAAAGGTGACAGTAAATCTATTGACACTCAGTGAAAAGAAGGTGGGAGAGCATGGGGTGTTTTTAGACTAGCAAGCAGCATTCTGAGGGAACACGCGTGCCTGTGAGCAGACCAGTTGGCAGGCCCATATGCCCATTCTGTGAAGGGGTTGTTCCTGAATGAGACTTACATGGGGGAGGAAGGCAGAGGTACTTACAAAGTGAAGAATGATCGCGTTTTGGTACGTGAACTTTGGTGACTCTGAAGTAGATGTTTTCGTGTGGATTGCTTTGTGCTTGGTTGGCCAATGTGAGGAAGTAATGACATGTTTTGTCCAGCGAGGCAATTACAGTCATGCCTTACAATTTTTGTACAAATCATTTGATTATCCCTTGTAAAAGTCCAGCTCCCCAAAGCACTGATTTGCACTTTAACAAGTTGTTGGGCCTTTTTATTCTTAGACAAGAGTATTTCTGAGATATCTTTAACAAGTTGTTGGACCTTTAACAAGTTGTTGGGCCTTTTTATTCTTAGACAAGACTATTTCTGAGATATCTTTAACAAGTTGTTGGACCTTTAACAAGTTGTTGGGCCTTTTTATTCTTAGACAAGACTATTTCTGAGATATCTCCTGTTATAAAATTCTGTGGCTCTCCAAGACTTTATAAGTTCAGAATTGAATGAAATCTTTACTTTTATCCTCCCTTTTGATAATACATTCTAAGGCCATCAGAGTAAGTATGGTCATAGTGTTTACCTTTTAAGTATATTAGTCTTTGACTTGTTAGCCGAGTTGGTTGGTGGTGCTGTTAAGGGTAGAGTAGCAGGTATCAGTAACCCCTGTGGACCACTTTGGTCTATGGCCCAAGGTTGCTCCACTACTTAACCATCACAGGAATAAAGGCAGGTTACAGGAACTTTTGGAGGAAAGAGATCCATTATCACTGAAGGAAAATAAATTCTATTTGTAAACATAGGCCTTAATGACAAGCTGCAGTTTCCTAAATATTCTGTTGTATTAACTTACTTGTATGGCCTTGATATAGATGTAGTTTCTCCATTTTTGGCCTAAAAACTTGTAGCATTAATTTACCAGTATCCTAAGAAATAAGTCTTCACAAAATTGCTATTAATTTGTGCTGTTTGTGCCAGGATATATATAATAAAATCAATTTTGTTGGGATTGAACTCGTTACTAAGTTTTAGTTTAAAATATATAAATATATATATATAAAATAAAATAGTAAATTTACTAGTTTTCAGAAATACAGTTTGAGTGTTAGCATATATAAAATGAAAATGATGTCCTTGAATTTTCTAGTCTGTTTCACTTCACATATCTGAATTTTTTTTTCTAAACTACCACTATGAACATTATATCATTGAGGCTAAAAATCACTTACACTTTTTGGAAAAGATAATTTTTTATGACATTCCAAAGTGCTAGACATCACATATCACAATAACCTCAGTAAAATCTAAATATTTTGGTACAAGGAAATTACTTCAGTTCACCTCAAATGCAGATAGCATAAAAATCACAAGATTCTAGTCATGGTCATTTTTTAGCTTTCACTAGGGACATTCTTTTCTTGGTCTCTGCTGTTTCCCTAACATCTAGCAGTATTGAGGGCTTAATAAATGTTTGTTGAATAAATACACATTTCTAATTAAAGCATTAATAGAAGAGAAGGGAAGAATATAATTAAAGGCTAGGACATCTTGACTGTTTACTCCATTGATGAAAGAAAGGGTACTGTCTATGCAGTGCAGTTTACCATTACTATATAGTAATGCCTTTGGAAGGATCTTTTGAAATAGTTCTCAAATTGGTATGATTACTTGATTTGGAATTCCTTTATTCTTTTTTTTTTTAATTTTCACGATCAGTGGTGATATATGTATGTTGTCATTATAAATGAGAAATGTGTGTGGTTAGAACTCACTAGTGCTTGATAGTAATACCTAAATAAAAGGAATAACTTCTTTTGGAATCATGAAATAAAAATGAATAGATCTAAGTTCTTTTTCCAGTCAAGCTTCAATGGATAATTTTGGCTAAGTCACTCAAAATCAAAACATGTTATAAAATTATCTTTTATTTTGTAGAACATATACATTGTTCTAATAATAGTACTTTTCAAATGATAAGTGTTAACTTTAGGTATGAGAGTGCTATCATTCTGCAGGTTTTTGTGATTGGGCAGACTGCAAGAATATTGAAGGGAACCCAGAAATAATTCTGTAGCAAAGCCAGTATAGTGATCCATTAGCTCTGTGACTGTTTTAGAAATATATACTGTTTTAAAAAAAACAGGTATAAGTTTACATATCAGAATATGTCTTTAGAATGCAAAAGAGCAAATAGAGGTCAGAAGAAAAGGAGTTGCTATGAAAAGGCTGTCAGGAAAAAATTAGGATAAAATTAATTATCTAGGAGACAAAAATGAATAACATGCCTGTTGCTTGTTTGTAATGTCACAGTTTCTTACGATTAATCTGTATCAATTTTATAGCAAAACTCATTTTGGGATCTAGGAGGAGGATGTATGTGCCTTTTATGTGGAAACTTTAAGTCTAAAATTGGAAAAGGGAAAAAAATCTGAGGCTTATAACCCTTTAAAGCCCGTCTCTTTCCAGATATCAAAATCTCCTTAAGAATATTGCATTACTATCTATTCTTTTAAAACTACGGGACTTTGTATCCTTCACTGGATGGTAAACTTGTGAAAGCCCCTGGTAATCTGAACATTTATTCAGTTTTTTCTTAATTAAAGCGTAAGTCAGAAAACTGATGTAGTTTTGAACTGTATTTTAAGCCTTAGCTTTAGAGTTCTGAGGTTGCATCCATTATATAGGTCATTTTTTATCAGCAGGATGAAGATTAAATGTAGCTCATAACTGAACGTAACCTCTTGATTCTTTTGAATATTTCAGGGATTAAAAAAAAGAATGTCCAGCATCCATTCCCCACACTCTCTCATACTGTAGCGTGAAATTTAAATCTGGAACTTAAAATTTATTCAAATTATTTTCCCTACCTTATTTATAGCGGCTGTTTTTATTTTTAAGGAATGGTCGTTGGAGGTCAGAGTGGAAGTTTACAATCACTCCTTCAACCACTCAGGTGGTTGGCATCTTGAAAATTCAGGTATGAAATAAAAAGAATTTGCTGATCTCTAGATGATTCTGAGCATAGAAGCAGCTAATTCATATGTTTACATTTTCATAGTACTCAATAACTGTTTCTTTTCCAGGTCTTTGTTTTGAGGTAATGGGAAAAACAAGTAGTGCTGATTTCATCTTTTAAATAACCTTGCAGTTCATTTCCTAGTCATCAGAAATCTGCAAGGATAGCTGACAGATTCTAAAAACACAGCTAAAATTAGATGCTACCATTTGGTCTGCTCTTCATACAATTTGTTCATCCAAGCATCTTCTGAGTTTGAGTTGTACTGTTCTGTCTTTTGAATTGGAGTGGAGTTGAGTGAGGTATAATATTAATATATGTGTGTGTGTAGATGTATAAGTATATATATATGTTAACACATGTACATACTACATATATTTTAAGTATCTTCTGTACTCATATTTGGCTTCTTATATGAAACCCACTAGAATTGACTCAGTGTAAGCTCAAATGTTTCTATAGAAGAAATTTGATAACTAAGAGGATTTAAATATGAATATTACTAAATAAGTTAAAGAAGAATACTGACTAATTTCTTTGTATCTTGGATCACTTATTTATTCAATACATTTGTTGCTTAACTATCATGAAAGGTATTATGCTAAGAGCCATAAAGGAATAAAAATGAATCAGATGCACTGCTCTATCATTTGACTCCAGTATACATTATTTCTAGTCTTTTATCCTATTACTTGTATGTCTTGGTGTGGCTATCGTTTAGGGGCTAGAAAATAGAGGTTATGAGCATGGATTCTGAAACCAGACTGCCTGAGTTTGAATCCCAGCTCTGCCAGTTATTAGCTGTATGACATCAGGAAGTCATTTAAGCTCTTTCTGTTTCCTCATCAGCTAAAAAAAAGAAAACAGCAACAATGAAATAGCTCATGGAATTTTTTGAAGATGAGTTAATATGGGCAAAATGATTAGAACAGAGCCAGACATAAAGTGCTTATTGAATGGTAGCCATTATTGTTGACATTATTTTTTCCTTCAGTTAGGCCTCTAGCTCTCACCTGGATGATTTCTGAGATGTGCCCCTGTTGGGCCAGAGCTTGTTGAGAGCCAGGATTGGCTGGTTCTATCTTCAGCACTTGGCATGATGCCTGGTTTATAATGGTTACTTTATTTTGTTGATTGGTTGGACCCTTTGCCATCTCCTAATCCACTTTTTTACATTGCCATCAAGAAAGGTGATTTTTAAAAATTTAAATCTGGATATGTTACTTGACACTTGAGACCATTTTAGTGGTACACTCACCTACTAGATAGTCCAGACATATTTGCATGGCATAGGAGGCCCAGGGTTGACTCGTCACTTACCTGTATATTCCGCCAGCCACAGCTCCTTCTCCCCAAACTCGCACACATTCCAGTCCTAAGTGCCTGCAGGCCTTTCCTAAAGTATGCTCTTCTCTACTAAGCTCAGTTTCCTCACCTTCCCTAGTTTGTTAAACTCATTTTACTAAGCCCAAGTACAGTGTTACCTCTTTTCTGAAGTCCTTTTTTATGTCTCAGAGAGAGTCTGGAGTATTGCTAATATACTTTGTACGTACCTCTTACTGTGTTGTGTTGAAATATGAGGTCAGGGGCTGTCTTTTTAAAAGCTTTGTGTCTCTAGAACTTCCTGTAGTAGCAGTCATATATAGTAATCACTCAGTTAATGTTTATTGAATAAATTCATGTCTTTGAATTTGAGGAATTAAATGGTTGGTGGAAATACACAAAACAAGAGTGGTGTTGGGAGATAATACTGTGAGTTTGATTTTGGAAATCTTGAGTTTAGATACCAGTAGAACATCTATGAGGTAGAAATGTGCAGCAGTCCAGTCAATGGAGGGCTTGCCTGAGTAACTGCAGGAACTGCTACCTAGTTCCTCGCTAGCCTAAGGGCAGGAAGAGGCTTGCTGGAGTTTAAGGTCAGGAGCTCAGCAGAGAAGACTAGGTTAGAGCTGAAATCGGTAGTCATCTGCATTGATGTGATTGTTGAAGCCATGAGGATCTTGATAACTCCTGTAATATGGTTTCTGTAATTTCTTTTTCTAATAGGTTCATTATTATGAAGATGGTAATGTTCAGCTAGTGAGTCATAAAGATATACAAGATTCCCTAACAGTGTCTGTAAGTAATTAATTCCAAAATAAAATTTAAACAACCTAATACTTCTATACAACTAGAGTGGTTTTGGAATTAACATTTTAAGTAGTATTTCTGCTTCAGATTAAAGTGTTTTCAAGATAGATTAAAGATGGTAAGTAATTGGAAATTGGTACCTAACTTTTTTTTTAGCAGCTTTATTTAAAGAGATACAATTCACATACCATTCAGTTCACCCATTTAAAGTATAAATTTTTTTTAAAATTATTATATCAATAGGGTTGTACAACAGTCACCACAATGTAATTTAGAACATTTTCATCCTCCAAAAACCCTGTATCCATTAGCAGTCGTTCCCCGTTCCCTCCCACCAGCCCTTCCCCCAAACCCCTCTCATCCCTAGGCAACTATGAATCTACTTTCTGACTCTGGATTTTCCTGTTCTGGACATTTTATATAAATGGAATCCTACGATATGTGATTTTTTGCGACAGGCTTTTTTCACCTAGCATAATATTTTCAAGGTTCATCCATGTTAGAGCATGTGTCAGTACTTCATTCCTTTTTGTAGCCAAATAATAATCCATATACCACATTCTATTTATATATTTATCAGTTGATGGACATTTGTGTTTTCTACTTTTTGCTGCTGTGAACCTTTGTGTATACTGTTTTTTTGTGTAGACATTGTTTTAATTTCTCTTTGATGTATACATAGTGGCATTGCAGGGTTGTATGGTAGTTCTTTGTTTAACCTTTTGAAGAACTGCCAGACTGCTTCCAGAGTTGCTGCACTATTTTTACATTCCCATCAGTTGTATATAAGGTTTCCAGTTTTTCCACATCCTCACCAAAGCTTATTTCTGCCTTTTTATTATAGCCATCCTAGTTGGTATTAATTGTATCATTTTTTAAAAAATTAATTAATTTATTTTTGGCTGCATTTTTGGTTCTTCGTTGCTGTGTGCAGCTTTCTCTAGTTGCAGCAAGCAGGGGCTACTCTTCGTTGCGGTGTGCAGGCTTCTCATTGCTGTGGCTTCTCTTGTTTCGGAGCTTGGTCTCTAGGCACATGGGCTTCACTAGTTGTGGCACTCAAGCTCAGTAGTTGTGGCTCGTGGGCTCTAGAGTGCAGGCTTAGTAGTTATGGCGTAAGGGCTTAGTTGCTCCACAGCATGTGGGATCTTCCTGGACCAGGGCTTGAACCCATGTCCCCTGCATCGGCAGGCGGATTCTTAACCACTGTGCCACCAGGGAAGCCCCTTTTAATTGCATCTTATTGTGATTTCTATTTGTATTTTCCTGACGGATAATGATATTGAGCATCTTTTTGTGTATTTGTTGGCCGTTTGAATAGCTTCTTTGGAAAAATGTCTTTTCAGATCCTTTGTCTATTTCTTAATTGGACTTGTGTTTTTATTGTTGTTGTAATTGTTGCTTATGTATTCTGATAGAAGTCCTGTATCAGATATATGATTTACAAATATTTTCTCCCATTCTGTGTGTCTTTTCACTTTCTTGGTAGTATCATTTGCAAAACAGAAGATACCAGTTTTGATGTGGTCCAGTTTATTTTTTCTTTTGTAACTTATGCTTTTGGAATATTAATAGAAACCATTGCTTAACCCAAGATCGTGAAGATTTACTCCAGTGTTTTCTTCTACGAATTTTATAGTTTTAGCTTTTAAATTTACATCTGTGCTCCTGTACTTAACTTTTAAACCCTATTGTATTTTTTTTCTCTATTTGGAGTATGATTTAATGAAGTTTTTCTGAAGTTCAGCTTTCAAATTCTGGAAATTTTGAACTTGGTTTTTTTTCCCTGCAGAGGTCTTTTCACACATTCTTTTCATTGAACATGCAACTATTTCTTTGCAGAATTTTTTGTCCCAAAGATATTATATGTTAACAGTGACATTTCTGATAAACATTTGTTTATCAAATGTGTTGTATACCTAAAAGCATTAGTATATTATAAACATCAACTGCTAATATTTAAAATTAGCTAACTTACAAATATTTTTAAAACTTTATTTTTAATTTAAGAAAGCATTTGATTTAATGTTAAGAAACATGTGTGAGTGTGTTAGGCCAGATGCTACCTGAAAAGAAATGAAAGCTGTGGGATTTTTGGATTTTCTTTTCTTTTTTTTTTGCTTTTTCTTTTGGTTTTTTTCAAGTTTTCATTAGCACTTAGGTGATTTCTGCTTTCTTGCTAAGTAGTATTCTTCTTGCAAAATTGCCAGGAAAGATAATTACTAATGTCTGTTCTCCACTCAATATAGTTCTATGTCGTGAGTATATATGTAATATTATTTGTGTAACAAGATACTTAGTATTCTTTGAGGAGTTTGACATTGAGTAAAGAGTCTTCCTAAGAGAGATTTGTCTACAAAATTATAGACTGTGGAGTTGTGAGATCTCATCATAGTAATTAAACTTGACTAATACGCCAATTTGTACTGAGTGTTTTAGGAATTACCTTTTCACTTGATCTTAGAGGATTTTCATTGTTGTTTTACTATTTTTGGATAGAAAAAATGTACCCATTATATAAATACATATGTAAATATATATAAATAATATACGTAAAGTAAGGTGTTAGATAATTTTACGTCAACAATTGTTAACTTTTAGTGTTAGGAAAGAAGCAAAGAAATGCATTATATCGGAATAAAATTCCAGTATAAAATTTTTTCCTGAAAATATTTAAACACTAAAAAATGCACCTTAAACTTTAAAATATGCTTTTTCTAATTGGTAATATTTTTTAAATGTATCATTATGGTGGTAAATATTGTTCAGTAAATATTTAGAAATATAGTCATTAACTAGAAATCTGTGACTAACATCTTACCCGTAAAGATTTTTGAAATGCTGTTAAGTGTTATAATTGAATTTTTCATCAACATGTACTATTAAGATTTTGCTTTCCTTAACCAGTGAAACACTAAAGCCATGCTCATTCTGTAGCCTTTTAAAACATTTTTGCCTAGTTACCCTTGAATTTAGAATAATTGATCTTACAATATTTTCCCTTTGTCATAATATCCATCTTTGTTATTTATTAAATTATAAGAAATCATTAACCATACATCTATTGACATACCTATTTAAAAGTAATAGTGGTGTAGTTTTAAATTACTATTTTATTTACTTTTGATTTTGTTTTTCATTCAGAATGAGGTGCAAACAGCAAAAGAATTTATAAAGATTGTAGAGGCTGCAGAAAATGAATACCAGGTATGATTTTCAAGAATATTGTATAATCTATATTTGCTTGTAAATAATGGCACTGAAATTTTAATTTCAGTCATAAGCCTGAAATTTTTCATTGTTTCACTATAATAAGATACAGTCTTTTTTGTGTGTGTTTTGTTTGTTTTAGTTCAAGGGCAAACTTGTGAAAATGTAGCTAAAACTCAGTTTTAGCTAACTGTAATTTCTGAGTATTGGTCAAAATAGGCCAAGATTTTAAATGGTTATTTTGTTTCTGATTGGAAATTCTACTTTAGGAGGTATTTCCCAACGCATTTGGATTATATGTGATCTCCTTAGATCATATTTCATTTTGTACTCTTTTACATTCTTTACCTGCTTCTAAATTGCACTCTTGAATTTAAGCATTTAATTTGTGTATTGGACATGTTTCCACTCCTTGCAAACAGTAATTTGTGAAATTGTTCTGAGAGAAATAGTAAAATAGATCCAAAATGAGGACACACAGATAGTAAATATAATTCATAATTTCATTTTATTAAATTTAATTATTCAAAATGATTATAAGCTTTTAGCTGCTTTTATAAATAGCTTTTAAAACCATATTGGGGTTTTTATTTGGCTTTTTAAAAACAGTGAAACAGACTGCTTAAACAAAGATGTTTCCTAAAACATCTGTGTGTTTTATACATTGTTCTGTTCCTTTTATTTCTTTAAACTTTTAACTACTGTTTTTCATAGACTGCCATCAGTGAGAATTATCAGACAATGTCGGACACTACTTTCAAAGCCTTACGTCGACAGTTGCCAGTTACACGCACTAAGATTGATTGGAACAAGATCCTTAGCTACAAGATTGGCAAAGAGATGCAGAATGCATAAGATGAACATTGCATGACCGGATCATTTTAGTGTCTTTGCGTTTAAAAAAAAATCATTGCAAAAGTATTCAGAACTGTCAAGCTACCCAGTCAGATGGGCTGTTGCCATTTAAAATCACTGTAATTAATTAGTTTGGTTAGAGCACAGAGCTTAGCTAATCAACCATTATTTTTTATTTCTTTTGTTCAAAGAAGATTGAAAATCAGTTTAGTTTAAATGTCTTTTACTTTCTTTTATGCCTTTCTTTCTTACAATGAAGACATGATTCCTCTAGTTTAATGTCAGAAGTTTTTTGAAGTGTTTCAAAAATATTTTACTTACCGTAACCCTAAAATTATTGTCTTTTGGTTTATGAAGTGGGTAACTTTTGATATATGCCCAGTTCTTTTTAATGGGGTCAATAATGGACATTCTAGTTTAAGGTGGTTGATGGATTTAGCCATATATGCTGCTAAAGAAATTGTCTGCCTTTTCCCCCTTGCCTCTTTCATTTATGTAAGATTGAGATTAGAGGGAAAGCATTTTCTATATCAATTGTGTTTAAACCTTTCAAGAAGGTTATTTAGCTAGCTTAGTGTTTAACTAAACTTTTTTTAAAAAAGACCAAGGTCTAATGCTGTTTTGAGATTCTGAATTAAATGAAAATACTTATTTCAGAAATGCATTTAATGCTTTTTTCTTGTGACAGTTATGCAAATTAGCTTGGATTCCATATGTCCCTGAGTTATTTTTATCATAAAGCCGCAAATGTATTATAACAAGGCAAATTGTAATATATATAATCCTGAACTCATGACCATGTCTCAGTTTATTTTTTTCTTGGATTGAAAAGTACTAAAATTCAATGTGACATTAAAATGAAATGAGAACATTTCATTTTATACTATTTATTTGAGTATAAAAATCACTTACCAGTGAATCATATATACTATTTTAAAATACTTTCTTTGGATATTTGTGATTCTTAACTGGTTGTAAATTAGAAAAGTTGGGAGTACATGTGGTGTGCAGTTAAGTCTAAATTTTTCCATCTTCCTATGCATCATAAGCATGTTTGTAATGTTTTAAAAAATACATTTACTGATGGTACAGGAATTTCAAGCCTGTGGTGAATGTTAGTATTTACTATAGAGAGGGTGGATTTGTGGTTTCATTCAGTTGAGTATTGCTTATTATACTCCAGTGGAATCCTTTCCTCACATACTCCTGCGGATGTCTGGGCCTGGAAGTGTTTTTTTAAAAAATACCACTTTTGTTTTGTACAATAAAATATTTCATTAGCTTGAATTGTATAGATTTTAAAAATTCTCTCAATGAAAGCATGTTGTTTAATTTCTTTTTAAAACTCACAGTTGGGCTTTGAAAGCATTGAGAATATAATATGAAATTATGACATTTTTGGTTAAATCATTTTTTCTAGTTTTAAAATACAAGTTTTGTCATATTGAGATTCCGGAAGAAAATGAATTAGCAGTGTTAATTATTCTCTTTTTTAAAACACATTTTCAAAGGTCTGATAATGATTCTGAACTAAACACTAGGTGAATCTTTAATTGATTAGCTTAATCGTGTCAACTGGGCTATCATGGGATTATATCCCCTGAAGGTCAGTCACTTTGGCTCTGTTTTATGACCTAGAATGCTGTTGTAAAAATATATGTAATTGTTTTTATTTTATTTTTTTATTAATTTTATTATTTTTTTATACAGCAGGTTCTTATTAGTTATCTATTTTATACATATTAGTGTATATATGTCAGTCACAATCTCCCAACTCATCCCACCCCCCAACTTGGTGTCCATACGTTTGTTCTCTTATGTAATTGTTTTTAAGGTGATGTGCATGTAAAAGGTCATATTTATCAAAATAATTTAGAGTACAGTCTGAAATAATGGTTGTGCTATAGACTTCGTCTTCTATAGTCTAAGAATAGCATTTTATTAAAGTGGAAGAAGATTAGAAACACAAAGTATCCTAAAACTCAGGGATGTCTTTTTAATAGGAGTCATAATGTCTACTGTGTTGAATAGGCCAAAGTGTGGAGATAAAGGCAAAATTAGAACAAAATTAGGAGGCTGCTGCAGGAATCCGGTGGAGAGAGAAAGCTGGCTTGGCCTGTGGTGGTAGCTGTAAGCTGTAGAGGTAGTGATATCTGGATATATGTTAAAGATAAAAGCAAGTGTATTTGCCAGGATTGGTTGTGGAATGTGAGGGATGTCAAGGACATTTGGAGGTTGAGAAATTGGGGAAGATTCAGGGTTGGGGAGGCCTGGGAACTTGGTTTTCAAGGGGGAAATATCATGTAGCAGTTAGATACTGGAGATAGGAGGTAGAGGAGTGCTCTGGACCAGAAGAATGGGAGAGCAGACAGACCTGGGAAACATACTTTGATAGCCAGGCAAAATGAAGGACTACTCAAAGTTAGTGATAATCTAACGAGACCACTAAGTATGACTGAATGTTTTTCTTCAGCCATGTAACACTGCATGAGTGCAGGCACAGAGTAGGTGAATTGGATTTAACCAAGGTTGTGGTTTTACCAAGTGAGTCTGACTGCCCCCATGAAGAGGGGCAGGGTTTTAATGATAACCTGGAAACTTCAGCTAGGTAAGCGGGGAAGTGCGGACATGAGAGGAGGGATAGTGAAAATGTGGCACCATCAATGTATTATAGGTATGTTTAGAAAGAATGACCTGGAAATGTAGGAGGTAGGGGTTAGAGTGATATGCTTAAAATTGAGAATTTTAGATTTACCTGTCTTGACAAGTATGATCAAGGGGGTGACTGGCTGAGTAAGAGAGGAGAGGAGTTCAGGAGCCATGAAGCCCGGGCTTGCTGTGGATGTTGCAGTCAAGAATTACGATAGAAGTAAATGTTCTGACGTGATACATTTGACAGGTATTTATGAGGTTTTTCCTCATTTGGGATTTTGGAAACTAAAATGGGGACAGGAGCATTAAAATGGTATCCTGGAAGTTCTGGTTCATTACAAATGTTCTGGGATGGACTTCCCTGGTGGTGCAGTGGTTAAGACTCCAAGATTCCACTGCAGGGGGCATGGGTTCGATCCCTGGTCTGGGAATTAAGATCCTGCATGCTGTTCAGCACGGCCAAAAAAAAAAGCACTTCCTTTAGGAAAAAAAATGTTCTTGGAAAGTGAAATTCGTAGGAAAATAATTAAGGACAATTACAGATAATTCTCTAGCATTGGGGTGGCCCTTTTTGTGATTAAAAACATTTTTGACTTTTAATCACACCAGAAACTTTGGGATAATGCAAGATCCTTTGAAAATATCTTCCATACTGATCATCAGTTTACGCTTTTGCCAACTAGTGGTTATAAAATATAAAGGCATATTTTGCCAAACGCAGGAGTTTGGTAATGCATGTATGTTATTAAATTTCCTAAGAAGAGGGTGTATTCCTGTTCACTTCTCTACGGAAGATTATTTAAAAGCAGAATCACAATGTCCATGCTATTCCTAAGTTGTAGTGTTTTGGGCCTGAAACTGAAAACTTTTTAACAAGGCTCTTTGTATAGGCATCTTCAAATTTCACTTTCTGCATATTATGCAAGAGCTTTATTGTAGGATTGGCTAGTAATGCTAGCTATTAGAGACTATGCAAAATATTCACTAATTAAAATAACCAGTTAAACTTTTAAGGCCTAATTGGTATTAGAAATTAATGTCAGGTCATTCAAGATTAATCACACTGTGTTCAGAGGACTGTTCTAGGCATTGTAGAGTCAGGAAAATATAAAATTGTTTCTTAAAGGAGTCTACAAGGTAGTCATGGTACTATAGCAGTGTTTTCTAATTTTTTCACATCATAACTTGTATGGAAAAATGGTGGTAATTTTAAGACAGTCTGGGAGAAACAGATGAGTCTGCTTGCCAGCTGTCCTAGGGTTGAGGGGATCAGAATCTTCATACACCTTGAGCCTATTTAGGAAGGTGTGTAAAATACTTTAAGGTTGTTTACAAGATGCACTTCAAGCCTAACTTACCAAAGGTAAGTTAAAGGTAAGACATCCTTCTAAAGGGATGTCAGGCCAAGGAAGTTTTCCTGGAAAGGACGAGTTTAAACTGTACTTCACACTTTTTTTTTGTAAGTATGCATGTAACTGGTAGGCAGGACATCCTCTTGTATTTCATCGAAGCATCAAAATACAGATAACAGCATATCACTCTCTCTGGTATGTCATAGGTCAAATAGCGTTATCCAGTTGAAAACGAAATCTGACTTTGTTTCTTTCTTTATACATTTCACAGTACAAAATGAAGTCAACACAAAGGGTAAAATTTTAAATGTGTTCTTATAAAACTGGAGTATGACTAATAAGATACTAAAGCATTTTTATCTCTAGTTTTGGTATAATCTAAGAAAATTGTACTAGTTAGTTTAATGTTAGTTGTAACATGTAGTGTTAAAAACTCGATGTTCATTTTTTTTTTTTTGTAGTGTGACTATCGGAGAACTAACATTGTTTGTTGCAAACTGACTAGAGAGCACATGTGTCACAGATGTCAAACCAGCCTTTCATTTTAATAACATCTTCACTACATGAACTTAAAGCTGTCTGATTAATAGAAGACTGTTAAGGAAACAAAGTTGGTTGGTATGTCTTAGAAGATGATTTCTTCGGGAAATTTGTAGAATGCCCAGCTCTTAAACCAAATAAATATCCAAGGAGTTCTCTTACTAAAAGATACCCCTTAAAGTCTTCTTGACTAAACCACAAAAATCACTGCCTTCCTCCTTGACTTCAAGTTTTGTGCTGCTAACTTAGTAGAATCTGAACGCTGATGCAGATCTCTTCCAGATTTCTACCTGAAATTGAGGCCTTGCCCCTTGTTTCCCAAAAGACCGCTAAAGAGGAATATCAAGGAGCTACAGGTCTCTTAAGTATAGTAAACACTAAGACTTTAGTTCTTTTAGACTGCACAAGAAAATGCAGATCAGTGTTCAGGACACTGAAAGTATCTCAAATGAGGAAAAGGCAAAATTTAAAAGAAAATCCTGCTTGCACCGCTTTCCCCTTTGGGGCCCCTTTACGAAGGAGAAAGAAAAAGGAAATGACAGAGACTTGGCAAAATCTTACACCAGTCTAAATATCCAGTAACAAAGAATGAATACAGATACCATGGATTGTTAACAAGGTAGCATACAGCGTTTAAAAACTTATTAGCCAGAGCTTATCATATACAACAGATTATAAATATTGAGAGAAAAAAGCAAGTTGCAAAAAGGTAAGTACAGTTTTGAGTGTAAGTTGAAAACCTCTGAAACTACGTATATGTGTGTGTGTGTGTGTGTGTGTGTATTGTTTTATATACAGCAAGTGTATACAGTAAAAAGCTAAAGGAGGATAGTATATGTGTTGGGAGGAACATAGGGGAGTGGGGCTGGGGAACAGTATAGGGGGATTCAGTTGTGTCTGTAAGATTTGTTTCCTAAACTGGGTGGTAGGTATATAGGTGTTCATTACAGCATAATCCTTTTTTGTGTCATTTAAAATATTATACAACTTACATTGACACATTTGGGACTTTATGAAAGGACTCAGTTTGAAGGTAATAAAATGTCAAAGGTCATAACCATAGAATAAGTTGAATAAGAAGTTTACTAATACCTCTTTTTAAAGTCATTGGATCAGTATTGTTGTATAGTGAATTTTATCAAACTTTCCATATTCAGATTATTTCAATGTTATACAAATAGATGGACATCTATTTTATGAGCCTGGCATAACCTTAAATAAAAAAGAACCAAAAAAGAAAACTGTTGATGAAATTTCCCTGTTTCCCTGTAAAGTTAAAGGCAAAATTCCTTAATACAATAATAAAGCATACTACATTGTGACCAAGTAGGATTTGTCACTGGAATGCAATGCGTGTTCCTTGTTAGCAAATTTAGCAATGTAGCTCACTACAGTAACATATTAAAGGAGAGAACACACATAGTCCTTTCAGTAAAACATTTTATAAAATTTTATACCCAGTCCTGATTTTGAAGGCAGCATCTCAAATCAGGGGGGTAAAGATGAATTAACTCTATAAATGGTGTGGGGACAGCAGGGTGGCTAGCTGGAAAACGAGTTAAATTGGATCCGTTCCCCCGCAAGTTAACACCAAGTTAAAATTGGATCAAAGTTTTATTGGTGTAAACTATCATGAAAGTTCTTGAATAAATCATGGTAACAATTTCTAAATAATTTCAGAATAATAGAGTATTAGACAAATACTCTTATTTTTCTTAGGTTTTCTAAGACAAAACCTTCAGAATCCATAAAATAAAAATGTATTGGACTTCATAAAAATTAAGATTTTTCTGTAAGTTTAAAATGCTCTAAGCAAAGTAAAAAGACAAATTACCCACAGGAAAAAACATATTTGCAACATATTTGGCAAATGGTTACTTTTCCTAATGTCTAATGAGTACCTACAACACAGTAATTAAGAGTCCAATAGAATGTTGAAAAGCAGATGCTCTGAAGTCTGAGTCCCTGACATGGAGAGAGCCTTACCGGTCTTGGTCTGCCTAATTGGACTTGTTGAGAAAGGAACTTGTTTAAGTCACTGCTGTTTTCTGTTTGAGGCTTTTTTTTTTTTTTTTTTTATCACTTCTGCTTCTCATCCTACACAGAATTTGGTACCAGAAGTGGCATCCTAACACATGGCATTGGCTAGAGGCAGAGTATATCAACAGGACTTCTACTGACATTTGAATACAGTACAATGTTCATATCACACTCTGTGGTGCAGTTAATCACCTCTGCCTACCGGCACCAAATGCCACTGACATATCCCAATCCTGTGACAATCAGAAATAACTCCCTAGAGGAAGGGAGTATTGATCCACTGGCTAGGGAGATTCCATAGGGCACAGATATTGCAGGCTGGAAAGCTGGTGACCCTTGCTGGGCCATGACAAAAAATAGAAATGCTTGTCTCTGAATACCTCGGGAAGTAGAATGACATGGCTTTAATAACAGGCAAGATGACAAGGAAGATTCTGAATGGTGACCTGTGCCCTAGGGCTGAAGATAGCTCCTCTACAAGCTGAGGTGGAAGACAGAAGGAAGATTAAGACAGCTGTACTTAATCCCTCCTCCCACTTCTGAGATGCGTGTAGAGCCAAGCCCAGTTAAATTTCTTACGGTATCAAATCTTGCAAGGATTGCCATCCACTAATTACCGATCCAAAAATGTTCCCAAGTCCACCGAACCTGATTGTCAGGATCATTCATTCTCTCACTGGTAATTTATGGATTGCAGGTCCAAAGTGATGACATCAACCAGGCAAGGTTGAAGGCAGATAAAAGTAAGGGTATTGCCTTCCCACCCAATCCCATTGTTTGAGAAGGTGTATTAGTTTTCTATTGCTGTGTAATTCATTATCACAAAGTTAGCATCTAAAAATAGTGCAAGTTCATTATCTCGGTTTCCATGGGTCAGGAGTCCAGGTACAGATTAGCTGGGTCCTCTGTTCAGGGTCTCACCTGGCTAAACTCAAGGTGATGTCTGGGGCAGCAATCTCATCAGAAACTTGGGGTCCTCTTCCAAGCTCGTGGTTGGCACAATTCAGTTCCTTGTCAACTGAGTTCAGGAATGAAGATTAATTTATTATCCAAAGTGGAGTCCTTTTTAGAGAGAAAGGGAAGCTTTAATAATTACATTGATAACAGGTGTAGACAGGTACCCTTCTAGGCAAGCTGCTGTGTGTGAGCTTTGGAAGCTATGCTGTGCAGCTCCAGTTGTAGCCCGGAAGGATGATGGAAAATGAACTTCCTTGGGAAGAATGGACAAGGGGTTCTCCCCAAAGAGCAGAATCAGGGGCTGCCCCATGGACTAACCAAAGAACAAATTCTACTGCCAGCGTAGGGAGACTTTGAGATTCCCGCCGAGTGGTATTTGATACGCAATGACAATATGTAATTTCCATTTTGTTCCATTTTTGAATTGTGATTCTGTTCCTGCACCTCCATTTTACAATGGGTGTATTGGAGAAGATAACATCTTTTATTGTTTGCTGGACAGTGAAAAAATAACATTTGTTCTTGAGAAGGAGAACTGTAGACCCAGATGTTTTGGACTTTTAGCTCACTGCAGTAAGGGGATGGGTATTTGGGGTGTCACCCTTGGGGAAGGGTGAATATACTACTCTGTGGTAAGAAGCGTGCGTTTGCATAGGTCGAAGGGATAATCTGTGGCAGGAATAGCTAGTTGCCCCCTAATAACCATTTTTAGTGGCTCAGCCGCTCTTGCAGGATAAAGACTACATTTCCCAGCTTTCCTAAGAGCTATGTGACTAAATCCTGGCCAAGTGGGTAAGCAAAAGTGTTACTTTTTGTAGGGTAACTTCAGGGAACTTCCTTAGGGGTCCGAACCTACGTGCTGCCTTCTTGTTTCCCTCGTCCTGTTGCCTGAAACTTTACTGCCGCCATTCTGGGCCATCAGGTCCAGGCACACATGGTGTATAATAAACCGTGTTCTGCTCGAAAGGGGAAAAAGCAGTTTGTGTTTTCTGAGCATATGTTTGGGATGTTTCTGAAATTTTCACCAGGAGTGGCTAAGGTGGCAGTTCCTGAGGGAAACCAGCAGGTGTCACTGTTCTCATTTCAGACAAATGGCAGTTCCGAAGGCTATTGAAAAAGGGAAACTAGATCACCATGTGCTTTGTCTGACCACGTGGAGCACCGGGACTTGTCATGACTTGGCTGTTACTCAGTGGAAGGAAACTGCTTATTCTAGGAAAGAAACATTTCAATTAGCATGTGAGGAAAGGGCCCTTAGGATGTGGAAATGTTTAGCAATAAATTAGAATATTGCCCACTAATGCTTCAAGCCAGAGTACAGCCTTTCCTGTTTTTGAAGTCCAGGACTCCTTTGAAAATCTGAAGAAAGCTATGATCCCTCTCTCAGAAAAGTGCATGTGTGTCTGCACACTCATACTTCTTTCTCTCTCTTTTGTCTCTCCCTCAACGTACACATACTTCATACCATACAATTTAAGGGAGTTCATGGCCCCTATAATCTAGTGTTTCTTGATCTGAGTACTGTTCCAACATATTTTATAGAAAAAAAAATGTGCAAAACTCCACTATTGGAGTTAAATTATTATTTTGGGTGGGGGAGTTAAATTATTATTTTTTAATCATAATTCATTCCTTTAACAAAATTCCCTCCAACTCCTTCTAGTGCCAGACACTGTTGAGGTATTTGGCCATGCAGTAGTCAGTTAAACAGTAAGTCCTTACTTGCTAGGGGAGAGACAGGCCCTAAGCAAGCAAATAAGAAAACGCCAGGTAGTGATAAGTGTACAAAGAAAAAACGTATCTTCGTTAAGTCCACTTCTACTCCCAATGTCATCACCCTAACACAAACCACCTAGACTGTGGAAACAATCTGGTTTTTTGCTTCTACTCTTATTTCTCTTCAATCCATCTCCTATATGGCCACAGCGGAGTGGTCTTTTTATAACGCATATCTTGTCATTTCCCTTCCTCACTGAAATGTCTTCAATCCCCCTGGTTAACAGCGCTCTTGCCTGCCTCCTCAGTTTCACATTGTCCCACTCTCTTCTTTCCCTCCTAGACCCTCCCCACTGGCCTCCTTTCTGTTCCTGGAATGCATTCAATGCTCTCTACCTCGGGCCATTGTACGTGCTATTCCCTCTCCCCTGGTTCTCCCCTCACCCCCACCTCCCCTGCTTCATCCTTCACGTGGCTTGCATTTTCTTTTCTTCAAGTCTCAGATCAAGTATCACCTCCTCAGAGAGGTCCTTCCCACATGACCTATCTAAGGTAGTCCTCCCTGCCCCCCCCCCTTACTTCCTAACCAAGGAGCGTATTCCATTCATATCACTTATAACAGCCTCTCATTATGTTGTTCATTTCTGTGATGGGATGATATTTGAAGTATTGATTACTTCACATTCCTTCACCCTTCCTTCCCCAAATCCCCAAAAGACACAAAGCTATAACTGCCTAAGGGAAAAGAGAGGGGAAACTGGAAACGAGGACAAATAAAGTCTTGAATTTTACATTCAAAGACTGATCTGAAGATTGTAAGACAATAGCAAATGTGTTGAAAAAATATTAGCTGAGTCAGGTTTTCTTCCTGCTGTCAATGCCAAATGGCCCACAAATCTAAAATATTTACTATCTGATCCTTTACTGAAAAAGTTTGTATAACCCTGGCTTATACCTAAAAAACATTTATTGTTTATTTAAGAAGTCCAGGTGTAGGTGATTCCAGGGGTAGTTCAGCCACGCAATGATGGCAACACGGAGTCAGTCTTTTCTATTTTTTCTTTTTTTGCTCCACTGTTCATAGCATATAGCATTTTTGTTGTTATTATTATTAGTTTGTTTGGTCTTCTCATGGTCACAAAATGGCTGCTACAGCTCCAAGCTTTGCAGCTGTTAATGAGAAAGAGTCTTGGACTGTGCATTTAGAAACTAGAGTCACCTCAGCCAGTGTGGAGTAGATGCTGACAACAGAAGACAAGGATTAGACAGTTGCACAATACTGCCAAGGCCAGCACAGACCAAATAGAAGCTTGGAAATAGATACTGTCTCCCCATTTAATGGTGAAGCCCATAATCCCAGGGCTTAGATTTAACAATAGTGAGAAATAAGGGAAAAAATCCTGAATGTGTTCAAGTTAATCTGGATGTGACTAGAAATTAATCTGGATGTGATAGAACTTAAGTTGCTAAAGATAATAAAGAAAATTTGTCATCTGTCACCCCTAATAGAGTGTCAGCTGCCTGAAGGCAGATATCTCATCTTACCCATCTTCTTCACTACTGTGGCAAATACTCCTGGCTACCTACCCAAATGCCTTCTTCCTTCCCCTTTTTTGCTTCTCCTTTCCCTTTCTATCCTCTTTTCTCTTCTTCCTTCCTTCTTTTCTTCTTTCCTTCCTACCTTCCTTCCTTCTTTTTTTCCCTCCCTTCTTTCTTTTTTTATTAACAGACCTCAAAGTATGTTGGGGGTGGCAATATGCCTTGTTAAAATACACATTTGCCCAGCTTCCTTTGCAGTCAGGGGTGGCCAAGTGATGAGAGGTAAACAGAAGAAGCTGGGTGGGCCTTCAGGAAATGTTCTTTAAAGGAAACGACTCTTCTGATTCTCTGTCTTTGGCCTTTTGCCCTCTGCCCTTCTTCATCCCTGGAATGTGGACCTGTTTCCTGGAAATGCTGCTTCCATCTTGCAGTCATGGAAATAAAAGCTGCACCCTGTACTGGAAACACAGCAGACCTGCAGAAGGAACCTGGACTTGGATGACCTCCTGGAGCAGCTTCATGAGCCCTAGACTCTGAACTCCGCTTTACGTGAGAAGCAGAACCCCCCCCCCCCCAATTTGGTTAAACCTCTATTTTTAGATTATCTGTTACATCAACTGACCACAGTCTTAAGGAGAACAAGCCTGAATCCCCAGCTCCTATAATGGAGCCCACCATAGAGGGTTCTCAGTAATCATTTGTAGAATGAATGAATCAAATGCAGATGCAGCACTAAAACCTCATGCAGTCGATGGCTTTAAGGTAGCAACAGGATGCAGAAGCAGAGAACAGCACTGCTCTGGAGGCCCCTTCACATCACTGTCTTTGTGAACAGCTCTCCCGAAGCCCAAATCAGCACAGTGTGGACACTGCCCCCAGGAATTATACAATAGGGGGCACTGTCCAGATCACCCCAAATGCACACACATCAGCTTTTCATGATTATCACGTAAATGAAAAAACGTCATTTAAAAGTTCTTGCCAAAGTTCTTTAAAAACTCATAGATCTTGGACTTCCCTGGTGGCGTAGTGGTTAAGAATCCGCCTGCCAATGCAGGGGACATGGGTTTGATCCTGGTCCGGGAAGATCCCACATGCCGCGGATCAAATAAGCCCGTGCGCCACAACTACTGAGCCTGCGCTCTAGAACCCGCGAGCCACTATTACTGAGTCCACGTGCCACAACTACTGAAGCCCATGCGCCTAGAGCCCGTGCTCCGCACCAAAGAGAAGCCACCGCAATGAGAAGACCGTGCACAGCAACGAAGACCTAACACAGCCCAAAATAAAATTAATTAATTAATTAAAAAAAAAACCACCCTCATAGATCTCCAAGAATATCCCAGTCTGAGAGATAATGTCCAGAAGGGCATGGTGGCCCTGAGACTTTCAGTCACAAAGAGGAGGCCGCATAACCCATGAAAGGTGGGTGCCTCCTTTTAGCATATTTTATTGGTAGCCATGGGCATGATTTGCTGTCTTCTTCTTTTTTTTAACTGGATTTTTTAAAATAAATTTATTTATTTTTATTTTTGGCTGCATTGGGTCTTCATTGCTGCACATGGGCTTTCTCTTGTTGCGGCGAGCGGGGGCTACTCTTGGTTGCGGTGCCTGGTCTTCTCATTTTGGTGGCTTCTCTTGTTGTGGAGCACGGGCTCTAGATGCATGGGCTTCAGTAGTTGTGGCACACGGGCTTCAGTAGTTGTGGCATGTGGGCTCTAGAGCACAGGCTCAGTAGTTGTGGCACACAGACTTAGTTGCTCCGCGGCATGTGGGATCTTCCCAGACCAGGGCTCGAACCCGTGTCCCCTGCATTGGCAGGCGGATTCTTAACCACTGTGCCACCAAGGAAGCCCTTAACTGGATTTTGAAAAAATCTTTGTTTTATTTATTTATTTAATTGCGCTGGGTCTTAGTTGAGGCAGGAGGGCTCCTTAGTTGTGGCACGTGGGCTCCTTAGTTGTGGCTCACTGGCTCCTTAGTTGTGGCATGCAAACTCTTAGTTGAGTCATGCATGTGGGATCTAGTTCAGTGACCAGGGATGGAACCCCGGCCTCCTGCACTGGGAGCATAGTCTTATGCATAGTCTTAACCACTGGGCCACCAGGGAAGTCCCTGATTTGCTGTCTTCTAGTTGTGTTACTTCAAGAGACAGAAAAATAAGCATGCCCCTGTGTGCCTGCCCTTACTAAATGTTTAGCAACTTTCAAGTTAGAAGCCAGCACAGTTTATTTTGTTTATTTTTTTAGCTTTTCATTCTTAGTTTATTACGAAGGATAAAAGGCTGCAAGTATGTTAAACAATATTTGACAGGCTGGGACTTGAAGATTTTCCTCCAATGGGTCACCAAATATTGATTTTCACATCATTTCATTTAGCAACATAAAGAGAACAAGGCATGTCTTCTAATTATCTCCACACATTCTGGTCCTAAAACCATGCATCCCATTCTTCTATTCAAGACATCTTGGGATAACACATAATTTCTTTCCAACAGAAATAACTATTCAAATAAATGTGTTTAAACTGATGTGTTCACTTAAATTAAAAAATGGTTTCCAGCTGATAAAGGTGATTGTTCTAGCTGATTTGAGTGATTGTTCTCATGTAGGCAATTACAAGACCACAAAGAGAAGCCCATGAAGTCTGACTTCTAATCACAACCTGACTGAGGGCGTGCTCAAATGTGACAGTCGTTGCTGGGGGCAACCGAGAGAGAGAGCCTGCAAAAATAAACCTCAAAAGAAAATAACAATAGTGGTATTTAGAAATTCTGTCTCTCTCCCTCTCTCTCTCTCTCTCTCTCTCTCTCTCTCTCTCTCTCTCTCTCTCTATCTCTCTCTCTCTCTCACACACACACACACACACACACACACAAAGGAAAGGAGCAAGGGACACTGACTAGAACACGGAACATGGAATAGATTTTGCATAGACCCCTAGCCTCTTAGTCTTATTTCTACATGTAGAGTTCCATGTTCTCTCTCTTTTTTTTTAAACATCTTTATTGGAGTATAACTGCTTTACAATGGTGTGTTAGTTTCTTCTTTATAACAAAGTCAATCAGCTATACATATATCCTTACATATATCCCTATATCCTCTTGCATCTCTCTCCCACCCTCCCTATCCCACCCGTCTAGGTGGTCACACCAAGCTGATCTCCCTGTGCTATGTGGCTGCTTCCCACTAGCTATCTATTTTACATTTGCTGGTGTGTATATATGTCCATGCCACTCTCTCACTTCGTCCCAGCTTACCCTTCCCACTCCCTGTGTCCTCAAGTCCATTCTCTACATCTGCGTTTTTATTCCTGTCCTGCCCCTAGGTTCTTCAGAACCATTTTTTTTTAGATTCCATATATATGTGTTAGCATACAGTATTTGTTTTTCTCTTTCTGACTTACTTCACTCTGTATGACAGACTCTATGTCCATCCACCTCACCAGAAATATGTCAGTTTCATTTCTTTTTATGGCGGAGTAATATTCCATTGTATATATGTGCCACATCTTTATCCATTCATCTGTTCATGGACACTTAGGTTGCTTCCATGTCATCTGTCAGTGGACATTTAGGTTGCTCCATGTCCTGGCTATTGTAAATAGAGATGCAATGAACATTGGGGTACATGACTTTTTCTGTGTGTGTGTGGTGCGCGGGCCTCTCACTGTTGTGGCCTCTCCCGTTGCAGAGCACAGGCTCCGGATGCGCAGGCTCAGCGGCCATGGCTCACGGGCCTAGCCGCTCCGCGGCATGTGGGATCTTCGTGGACCGGGGCACAAACCCGTGTCCCCTGCATTGGCAGGCAGACTCTCAACCTCTGCGCCACCAGGGAAGCCCTACATGACTTGTTTTGAATTATGGTTTTCTCAGGGTATATGCCCAGTACTGGGATTGCTGGGTCTATGGTAGTTCTATTTTTAGTTTTTTAAGGAACCTCCATACTGTTCTCCATAGTGGCTGTATCAATTTACATTCCCACCAACAGTGCAAGAGGGTTCCCTTTTCTCCACACCCTCTCCAGCATTTATTGTTTGTAGATTTTTTTGATGATGGCATTCTGACTGGTGTGAGGTGATACCTCATTGTAGTTTTGATTTGCATTTCTCTAATGATTAGTGATGTTGAGCATTCTTTCATGTGTTTGTTGGCAATCTGTACATCTTCTCTGGAGAAATGTCTATTTAGGTCTTCTGCCCATTTTTGGATTGGGTTGTTTGTTTTTTTGGTATTGAGCTGCATGAGCTGCTTGTAAATTTTGGAGATTAATCCTTTGTCCGTTGCTTCATTTGCAAATATTTTCTCCCATTCTGGGGGATGTCTTTTCGTCTCGTTTATGTTTTCCTCTACCAGCACAGTTTAGTGTACAGGATGGCATTACACTCTTCTTTCAGTCATAGCTACCTGCCAATTAGCACAGCCTATTTATTCACTCATAAAGCCCTATTCATCTGCAGTAAGACATAAAGCTATTTTTGAGTTCTAAATATAAACCTATGAGTATACAGTTTATTTTTATTAGGTACTCTTTAAAAGCAATTCTTTCCACCCCCTCAGGGCACCTATGAATATTTGTAAGAAACAGGCTGGTACCAAAGTCACTCAGCAAGTTAAATCATTTACCTCGTGGAGTTAAGTGAAAGAAAGTGATTAAGGTGTGTGGAAAGAGTCTATAATCAGTTTATTGTTTATTGTCTCTCTTTCCTCCCACTCTCCTGCCCTAGGATGTAAGCTCTACAAGGGCAGAGATCTTTGTTTTGTTCACTAGTGTAGCCCATGCACCTAAAACACTGACTGACCAGCACTCAATGAATCCTTCATGATGAATGAACGCACAACCCGAACAAAAGGCAGCGTAATTTCATAGTGCTGGGACAGCAGTCTGTAAAGGATTGTTGTTTGAAATGTAAGAATAGAGTGTTTCATCCATAGAACTGAATACTTCCTATGATAAGTTATGAAATATATAGAATTATTCCTGGAAACATTTTCACAAAACTGTCAATTCTGTAGGGCTCTCTTTCACCCATACTTATCCCTTTACTGAATTGCATATATGTTTCTACCTGTATGCCCTTTCTACAAGTCCACATTCCACCCACACCTTAAGGCCTGATCCAAGGGCTATTCCCTCCAAAAAAGCCTGCAAATTCATCTCTCTCTTGTTTTTGAATCCTTATAATATTTGATTTGTACTTCTCTTAAAAAAGTCATCCTATTATAAATCCTATTATAGTTATTTTGGGACCATGTTAATGGACCGTGAGTCTATTTACCATCACACCTGAAACAACAACAACAAAAGGGACAAAACATGTGAAACAACCGTTTTCAAGATATAAGAACACAGGCAGTAAAGGACAATGATACTCAAGGGTTGAAAAACAAGTGAAATGAACCCTACAATGATCCCAGTCTACTTTAGAGAGTTTCCAGGCCACAGCACATGGAGGGGAGACTGATGCAGAGCCTGACAGATACCCTGAACTGAGGTGACATTGCTGAGAGTTTGGGGAGACCGAGACAGCTAGAGCTCACAGGAAATAGGGCTCGAGTGGAGAGAGCTACACAAAAAGAAAATTTTGGAGATCTGCAGAGGGGCCTCTGCAAATATTCAACAGAGTACTGATCAGTGCATGTGTGAGGAAACTACCCTGTGCTGGGGAGAGGGGCATCCTAAACTAAGCATTAGAGAAGCTAGTACCCAGTGCTGACATGGGGCTAGGATACTGCCTGTTCCCCTCAGCCAAACTGGAAGACGTCATGATTCACGGAGCATTGGCTAGACTACTCACCAGTCTTTCCTCAGTACTGGGATACAATTAGCCCTCAGTTAAGCACAGCTCTGGTTGCATTTAACGAATCTTAAAAGCAAGACCCAAAAGGATAAGTTGTTTTCCAGTAGCTTAACTGTATCCCAAAACAGACATTAAGAACACAGTAAAAGTAAATTCACAATGTCTGGCATCCAATTTGAAAACTTACGAGGCATGCAAAGAAGCAGGAAAATGTGACCCATAATGAGGATTAAAATCAATCAGTAAAACAGACCTGAAACTGACTCATATGTTAGAAGAGCAGACAAGGACTTTAAAACGATTGTTTTAACTGTACTCCATATGCTGAAAAGGTTAATTAAAGACATGGAAGATTTGATAAGGAGCCAGATCAAATTTCTAGAGATGAAAACAATATTGTCTAGAATGAAAAATACACTGGAATATGGGCTCAGTGGACTTGAAGGCATAGCAAAAGAAAATATACAAAATGGGACTCAAGTGAAAAAAAAGTAACAGAGCCTCAGTGAGCTAAGGGATAACTTCAAGTGACCAAAGGAGAGAAAAGAGAGAGGACAATAGAAATAATATTTGAGGAAATAATGGCCAAACATATTCCAAATTTGATGAAAACTATAAACCTACAGATACAAAAATCTCAATGAACCACAAACCCAAGAAACATGAAGAAAATGACACCAAAGCACATCATAACCAAATTACTTAAAACCAGTGATAAAGAGAATATTTTAAAAGCAGCCAAAGACAACGTTAAGTATGATAAAACAAAGATAAGGATGACGTTGGATTTCTCATTAAAAACAATGCGGTGAGAAGTCAGTGGAGAAACATCTTTAAAATACAGAAATAAAAATCTATCAACCTATAATTCTATATCCAGTACACACGTCTTTCGAAAATGAAGGTGAAATAACAATTTTTTCAGATATAAAAGTC
Source organism: Leucopleurus acutus (assembly GCF_964270905.1). Taxonomy (NCBI): domain Eukaryota; kingdom Metazoa; phylum Chordata; class Mammalia; order Artiodactyla; family Delphinidae; genus Leucopleurus; species Leucopleurus acutus. Next base: position 76,295,160 of record NC_139144.1, read on the forward strand.
AAAGGAATTCATCACAATTCAGCCTGCGTTACAAGAAATGTTAAAGGACTTCTGGCAGAAAGAAAATGATACCAGTTGAAAGTATAGATCTTTACAAAGGAATGAAGAGCCCTGCAAGTGGAGGCTACATGGATCAATACACAAGGGTTTTGGGGTTTTGTGTTATTATTTAAATCTCTTCAAAAGATAACTGACTAAACAAAAATAATAGCAATGTAGTGCGGGAGGTTTATAACAGATTTATAACATATATAAAGTAAAATATATGACGTCAGTAGCATGAATACAATGAATACTGAGAGAAGAAAAATATACTATTTTAAGATTTCTATATTTTATAGCTATCTCTGTACCTGTAGTATCTTTCCTGTTAGATTTAAAGTATGATCCCTTTATGTTAGGATCCTAGTTATTTGTCTTTTAAGATTATGTGGTATAAAATAACCTAACATACAATGAATTGGCCTTTGCAGACAAGATTCCTTAATTCCTATTTGTCTTCTAAGAGAGTGATTGGTGGGGAGAAGAGCTGACTACATGAAAGATGGTGGCTTTTCATGTCTGAGGAGAATTGCTGGGAAAGCTGTTTTCAACAAGCATCTGCTCTGAGCCAGTGAACACACCTATTTGCTTGTCTGGGTCTGCTACTTACTCTTAGCCTAAACTGCATTACCAATGGTCCTGGCAAACACAAAATCTAAAACTGTGGAAATAGGAAAAACAGCAAAAAGAAGCCATTAAAGAAAAGAATTATTGGGGACTTACCTGGTGGTACAGTGGTTAAGAATCTGCCTGCTAATGCAGGGGACATGGGTTCGAGCCCTGGTCTGGGAAGATCCCACATGCTGCGGAGCAACTAAGCCCGTGTGCCACAACTACTGAGGCTGTGCTCTAGAGCCCGGGAGCCACAACTACTGAGCCCATGTGTCACAACTACTGAAGCCTGCGCGCTTAGAGCCCGTGCTCCACAACAAGAGAAGCCACCGTAATGAGAAGCCCGCGCACTGCAACGAAGAGGGGCCCCCGCTCGCCACAACTAGAGAAAGCCCGCGCGCAGCAACAAAGACCCAACGCAGCCAAAAATATACATAAATTAATTAATTTTTAAAGAAAAAGAAAAAAAAAGAAAAGAATTATCTAGCTCATAAGGACCCATATAACCAGCTCCTCAGGAAGGAAAACGAAACTAACACTTATCCACATCGAGAAGCTTCACACAGAGGAACTCACTTCATCCTGTGAGTGATGCATTGTTCCAACTTGACAGATGAAATAGTGGAGATTCAGAAAAGTAAAGTACCTTGTCCAAGATTACATAGAGGATAACCTTAGAGTTCTACCCCCTTAAACAATCCTTACACTTTTAAGATAAGATAAAAACCAAAGGCAATATTTTAAAGTGGGGTTTTCTAGGGACTTCCCTGGTGGTCCAGTGGCTAAGACTCCATGCTCCCAATGCAGGAGCCCTGGTTCGATCCCTGGTCAGGGAACTAGATCCCACATGCCACAACTAAGAGTTCACATGCTGCAACTAAAAGATCATGTGTGCCAAAACTAAGAGCCGGCGCAGCCAAATAAGTAAATAAACAAATATTTTTTAAAAATAAAATAAAGTGGGGTTTTCTAAATTTTATTTAAAAGTCTATCATGCATAATACTTCAAATGGTTTATTTTTTCATTTATAAAGTAAAAATGAAAATAATTATAAGATGTTTAGAAATTCTCAAATTTTATACACACACACTCATTTTTTAAGCAACTTAAGTAAATAATATCACAAGGAGAGTTATCATATTCAAGAAAACAAAACTTAATTAATTAATTTATTTTTTGTGGGAGGAGGGTGGCTGAGCCAGATAGAAGCCACTCTCTAGGTTCATTTTTTTCTTTTTCCACACACACACACTGTATTTTATTTTTACGAGAGATAAATAAACTGACACCAAGCATTGTAAATGGATGACCACAACAAAAGCAACAATGATTGCAATTATCAAACATGAAGCACACTCTTACTATGTCATAATATTGACATTGACATTCAGTCCAATAATCCTCCACTGTAACAGCAACTTTACTTTGCAGTGAAAATTGATTTGTATATTTTTTGCCTCTGAGTCCTTGTGGGATTTCTTTTTTTAATTCAAACAGAAAGTCACAAAAATTATAATCATCCTCATCAGCTCACTCAGTCCCATGTAATTAATTTAGTTTTTCATCTTGATCTTTTGTTAGCACTTTTATGAATTCATCAGTTTTCCATTAGAGTTCTGAAAATGCTTATTCATTCAGTTCAGCAGTATAGTCAGTTACCAGAAACCTGTACTTGTCAGAGTCTTTTCCATGAATTTACTGAAGATGAAACCCTTTTATAGGAACATATTTGCAAAAGCATCAGAGTACACCCAGAACTGTCTGTAAATGACAAAAGACTTAAAAATGACCACGGTTAAAGATTTGATAAAAGTTCATAATAATGCAATTGACAAGGAAATTTAGTTATTTCTGAGATATACATTTTAAAGTAATAACTAGAATTATAACTTATAACATTATACCAGAACATATAAGATTTTTAGAAATTTCATGTAATGTCTGAAATATTTATATTAACGTATTTCCATACAAATAACCCAAAGAAAGTTTAGTATTAGTTGTTTTTGTTTGTTTGTTTGTTTTTTTATACTGCAGGTTCTTATTAGTCATCAATTTTATACACATCACTGTATACATGTCAATCCCAATCACCCAATTCAGCACACGACCATCCTCACCCCACTGCGGTTTCCCCCACTTGGTGTCCATACGTTTGTTCTCTACATCTGTGTCTCAACTTCTGCTCTGCAAACTGGTTCATCTGTACCATTTTTCTAGGTTCCACATACATGCGTTAATATACGATATTTGGCAAAACATTTTTTGAAGTCACAAGTTCTCTTAAAAGGAAAACTCAAAGGAAATATCAGGATTAATGAAATGAAAATAATTAAACAGTAAATAGCATTGTATTTCTCTGTTAATTTGACATGCTCTATCTATGATTGCTAAAGATTTGAAGAGCTTTTTAAAGGACCAAAGTGAAAAAATCTAAATTGGCTTTTGGTTAGAATAACCTAATTTCTTTAGTAGCCATAAGGTTAAACCAAGGATAACAGCTCTTTTTTTTCATATATTTTTTTATTGTAGTTGTTTTACAGTGTTGTGTTAATTTCTGCTGTACAGCGAAGTGATTCAGTTATACATATATATATATATTCTTTTTTAATATTCTTTTCCATTATGGCCTATCATAGGATATTGAATATAGTTCTCTGTGCTATACAGTAGGACCTTGCTGTTTAAATAACTCTTTATTATAAACAGATTCCACATCTTCAGACTGTTGTTCACCATTCAAAAGGAGAGAACAGAAGTCTGCAGGGTGAATGTGATTTCTTTCATTAAATGGAGGTTGGACGGTATAGTGGGTTGAATGGTAGCTGCCCCCCACAAAAAGATACGTAAACACTAAATCCTCAGAACATGTGGGTATTAGTTTATTTGGAAAAATAGTCTTTGCAGATGTAATTAAGGGAAGGATCTTGAAATGGGGAGATCATCGTGGATTAACTGAGTATGTCCTAAATCCAATGACACATCCTTATAAGACAAAGGCAAAGGGGGATTTAACACAGATAAAAGAGGAGAAGACCATGTGAAAATGGAGACAGAGATGGAGTTATGCTGACACGAACCAAGGAGAGACACCAGAAGCCAGCAGAGGCAAGAAAGGATTCTCCCCTAGAGCCTTTGGAAGGAGCACAGCGCTACTGACGTCTTGATTTCAAGCTTCTGGTCACTAGAACTGTGAGAGGATAAATCTGTGTTGTTTTCACCCACAAGGTTTGTGGTCATTTGTTACAGCAGCCTTAGAAAATTAATGCAGATAGGGTGCAGTTTAACCAGTAAAAGCTTGTGTCTGTGGAGGGTTGCTCCTCAGAAGGAATTTTTATTGACTCTTTCCTAGCCAATGAATAGATGAAAACTCTTGAGAGTCAATGTGATTTCTAAGGGATAATGTGTCATTTTGATGATGCAGAGTTAAGTATTGCCTGCAGTGTACAGTGACTTAAGTTTGCAAATTTTGTAATTTTTCTAATCGACTGATAGAAAGTGACTCTTGTTCCCTGAGCATTAAATTATTTTCTATTACAGTTTATGAGAAATTTAGAATGGAAACTTGTTCCTCTTATCAAGTCCACAGTCAGATTTCCCCAGTTTTTCCCCACAATGTCTATTACATAACTTTGAGTAAATAAATGGAAAAGAAAATTTAGTTATGACAAAATTTAGGCAACTCTCTATCTGACCAGTAGGACTCTTTATGCCACAGATATGATTTACCTGAATGACAAGGCAAAGCTCATTATGTGTGTTGCACAATCATTTTAAACCATGCTATAACTTAAAGTTATGGTTATTTAGGATTTTATGCAGTCAGGTTGAATGGAGTTTTTAAGAATTGCTTTTGAAGAGCAACGGGGCAGCATGTGTCAAGGAACTTTAAAGTGTTCTTAACTTTGACCACTGAATTCACCTCTGCATATCTATCCCAATACAATAACCCTAAATTTAAAAATAGAAAGTTATAAATGCAGTGATATTCATTATGGAATGACTTAAAATAGCAAAATATTAGTAAGTTTCATCATGGAATGGTTTAAAAATTCTATGTTGTATGGAATATCATGCAATCATTAAATAAAATATGATGCTTTTGAAGACTATATAATAATATGGAGAGATCTTTTAATAATAATATGTAAGAGTAGTCTGCAACAATAAACTTAGGGGATGATTAGAACAATGTAAAAAGTATGCATGGAAAAACTGATTGAGGGAAATATACTAAAATGTTAACTAACAGAAGGTGTATAGTAGGGTCATGGGTCTTCATTATTTTTGTCTAATTTTCTTTATTTTCTAAATGTTATTGTGATTGTTTTGGCTCAAGTTGTGAACTGACCATAGCCAATTTGGGCATGTGCACTGGTTGTTTTTTTTTTTTTTTTTTTGGTTGATATCAATTGCTATGAATAGTAATATGTAGCTATAGGTCTTCCCCTCTCCTTTCCTTATAGCCTCAACATCATAATTACCAGGTAGTATCTTAGGATAAAAGCTAGTCTCAGACCAAATTCTGACATACGCCCAAGCATTTATTAGAAACAAATATTACAAGAATTTATATAACTTGTTCTGTAAGCTGGATAAAGTCCCCACTTTCTGAAATTTTAGGTGCTCTGTCACCCTTCCATGAAAAAACTGCATGAAAGAAACAGGATTCAGTTAACCATACAGTTGGCATGAGGTAACCAGAAACCTTCCAGTTATCAACTAGTCCCAGAAGTGTTTAGGAATCATGCTCTTTGCACCACCCTCCCCCTATTGTTTCATTTTGGAACCCTGGACAGTGTATCTTTAAAATATTTTAACCAGTTTCATATCTTGACTGCCACTAATTTCATAAATAAAAACTCACTTTTAACACCCCTGCTCTGCAGAGGAAAAGGTAAACCCTCTCTAAGTAGAAGATAACATCATCTGGAACATCCTCTATAATTATTTTTATACACAGTGTTAAGCATCATTAAAAAATTCTTAGACATATCAAAATAAAGCCAAGAGAGGAAGAAAAAAAATAACCCAAATACACAATAACAATAGAGCCACAGGTGGTCTAGATACTGAAGTTAATAGATGTGGACTTTAGAATAACTATGATTAACATATTCAAGAGAATAGAGAAAAAGATATGGATAAAGAGAATTTCTTACTCATTTAAAGAATTGGAATCTAAACAAAGAATAAAATAAAAATTCTAAAATCAAAGTAGATCGCCATTATCTAACAGCATTACATTAAAAAAAGAAAAAATCCCTGCTGGATGTGAACTCAGAGAGAAAAGATAAAACTTTGTGAAGTTAGGTAACAATCTCCCCCACTCCTGGTCTATATTTGCATCCAATGATTTATACATAAACTAAGGAGACTTCTAGAAACATATAGCCCCCATAGAGGTTCAGAAATAAGCAGTATATACTGATGAACTGAAGCAATTGCAGTGGGCGATAGGATGAGGCTTCAACAAGAGTGGAACTGCTGAGGATGCTCAGACGAGGTAGCAGAATGAGATCTCTGTCCCAAATTATTTTAGTATTATCCGCAATAGGCAGCAATGTTGTTATGTGATTTAAGGCAAATTGGCAATAATGAAATAACAGTCAATATATAAGTTCTCTAAACCACTGATCCTTAGTGGGGTGTAGGCAGTCCAGGAGTACATATATAGTCTGTTGAGTTTTAGGGAGGGAATGCTAAAACATATTTATATTCAACTCATCTTTGAAAAGGTTATATATTTATTTTCATTGTGTATGTACATAGTATATTGATATGTGGAGCATACTAACTTGTAAATAGATATACATAGTTTGAGAGTGAGTTAAATATATTATTTTTTTACTGTTGGCCAAAGTTTGGCCATTCCTCTAAACCTACATATTCATTTACTAAATTTCATGTTGCTTCTACTATATCATGATTCAAATCCCACTATAGCTGGCTAATATCTGAATTTGGAGTTTCATTTGCTAACCTCAGTTTTTCTCCATCTATAATTTCTTGGAATTAGGTGTTTTGTGAACTAGACTAAAAATGACAACCTTATTTTGTAAAAAAGAGAATAGACAGTTTTCTCAAATTTAAATGGCTTTCCAGTACATTTTTACATTTTTATTAAATCTTTGCCTATTGCTCTTATTTGTTTTCCAGTCCTAGTAAACAATAAAACAGATGAATAAAAAATTAGCAAAAAGAAACAGTAAGGTATAGATTTTTTTTTCAGCTTGTCTGCTAATTTTGTTTAATGTATACATGCTCTTAGCTATGACTTTTTTTTATTGCAGATGTATAATATAGTCATATATTTATTTATTCTTACCTTGTATGCTGGAATTAAGCTTATCAGCATATTATAAGGTTCCTTAAGGGCTCTAGACTCCCAACATATGCTGATGCCTGAAAACATTGAGAAGCATCATTTTATTTTATGGCTTTGATATCTGGTATTTTTTAATAGCACTTGGAAGAGTAACTTTTTCAGTTGACATAAATTTTGTTTACATGTAAATAACTCGATAGGAGAGCATATTTTGAGAGTAGACAAGGGAAGGAAATAAAGGAGCTAGGCAGCTAAGGAAGAAAGAAGGCCTGCTAGGTGTGGAAAATAAATGTCCTTCTACCTCTCAGTTTGCCTGGGGTAGGCCCTGCATCTTAGAATCTTATGACTTCAAAGAAAACTCAGAGGTCATTTAGCCCAGCTGTGACTGAGGGGGTTCCCAGGACACAGGACTTTCAGTTTTAAAACTAGGAAAGTCCCAGCAAACCTCATGCAACCTCCCACATTCTGCAAGGATCCCTTCTTACATGACAAACAAAGCTGTTATTGTTCCCATTTTACAGATGAGGTTGGTGTCAGCCAAACATCTTTTAGAATACTCTCAGTGATCTCAGTGATGGGAAGCCAGCTAGTGGGTCTGTTAGAGGCTTCCTCCTCAAACAGAAGTATTTCCCCATCACTTATATTCATTGGTTCTTTCTTACATGAAAATCACAAAGCGCTTACATTTTTTAAGTCTAGAAAACCAACTTGTCTGAGAGGTCAAAATTCAAATAACCCTAGCCCCTCACTCTTCATCTCAATATACATAATCATTTCAAATCAATTCAGCATTCAAGGCCTGTGTAAGGCTCTGGAGGGTATCTGATAAAAGAAGAAGGGTCAATGAACAAATCTATAAAGAATACTTGATAAATGTGTCTAAACATGGTAGCCCAAGATAAGAGCCCCTGTTGGAATAAAATTATAATATGAGATGCATATGAGAAATAGAAGTGCAGATAATTAAATCTAGGCTGTAGCAAGTTATTTCCTACAGTGTGTCCAATCAGTCAAACTTGACAAGTTAATTCAAATTGGTTTGATCATATGGACATCTTCAGCTCAAAGGCTGAATGACAAACTCTGATCAAAGAGAAATTATACTGTAAAAATAGTATTATAAAGATAATTTTGAGGGGGAGGAAAAACTCAAGGGAAGCCACAGTTTCAATTATAAACCATATTCACTAACTGTCATTATTAACAAGGAGATAAATCCCATTACAGTTAAATGTGCATAAGGTGCTAAATTTAGCAGCCATGCAGTAGCATTGCAACTCAGAATAAAAGGAAAACTTCGAATAATTTTTGCAAGACAAAGTAAAGAAGAGAGGTTAGAAGATGGAGCAGGCAAGTGCATTACTTCAGACTAGCCTGAAATGTGCTTTAAGATAAAAAAAATCTGATTTTTCTTTTTTCCTCTTTTTTAAATTAGGTTTCCACACAGGCCAAATACACCAGATGATTGTGAAATTTTCACTTTAATTTGCATGCCTAAGTATAGTTCCACATTAGAAATGAGAACAAGATGAAATGTAACTGATAAAGTGTAAGGGAATACCTCTTGGTTAAAGAATGGAATTAATTATCAGAAATTAAAGAATAAATGGTCTGTGTCAATAAAAACAAATTTAAGCTTATATCATGACTATCAGATTTTTCTTAATTCTACCAATAATTCTATAACATCAGTTTAACCCAATTTCTGGATTTTTTTCAATGCAACAGATTGTTTAACTGAGGAGTCTAAATTTGTCAGGTGCTTTGGAGGTAGGTCTGTGTGCATGAACTTGCAATTTGAAGCCAAAACCACAAAATAACATGACATGACATAGCCAGTAAATAGCATATTATTTTTGTATTTCTCCTGGAATTATTTTATATGATGGTTATTACTGGTTCTGGGTATTTTTGAAATCCTGTAATTTTTAGCAAAGAAATGTCTAGATGTGACTCTGGTTCCTGAAACTCTAGCCAGTCATGGACCAAAAACATGCAGTTTTAAAATAAAATAATAAAGTTGGGATAACTGATGCTATTTTACATATATAGAAAATTTCAGACAATGAATTTTTATTTTGATTAGAAGTGTTGTATTAAAAAAAACCCTCTTGGGTTTAAGTATCAAGAATAAAAAGAAAAGTATACTATTATCATTTCTACACTATTTAAAGTGCACCTGAAAAACCAGCCCATCTTACAGTATCTTTCCAAGAGTAAAGATATTGAGTAGTTTAGTCAAGAATAGAGTAATAAGTTTTTTTTAATTGATTTAATTTATTTTTATTTTTATTTAGTTTTGGCTGCGTTGGGTCTTTGTTGCTGTGCAGGCTTTCTCTAGTTGCGGTGAGCAGGGGCTACTCTTCGTTGTAGTACACGGACTTCTCATTGAGGTGGCTTCTCTTGTTGCGGAGCACAGGCTCTAGGCACGCGGGCTCAGAAGTTGTGGCTTGTGGGCTCTAGAGCGCAGGCTCAGTAGTTGTGGCGCATGCGCTTAGTTGCTCTGCGGCATGTGGGATCTTCGACCAGGACCAGGGCTCGAACTGTGTCCCCTGCATTGGCAGGTGGATTGTTAACCACTGCGCCACCAGGGAAGTCCCACCTTGAAGTATTGATGCCTAATTGAATGTGAGGAGGAAAGGAGGTGAGGGAGTGGGAGGAATCCGGGTGGCATGATCCTCAGATTCCTGAATTAGGGAGCCGGAAGGGTGATGCCCATTCCCTGATGGAACTCTAGAAGGAAGAGCAGTTGGGGGTGAGGAAGTAATGAGTTCACTTTTGGATACGATGACCTCGGGGTGACTGTGCACCAGCCCACTGAGAGATGGTCAGGTAGTGGTGGGACATATCTGGGATGTCACTATTTCATGAATGGTCCCACTCAACAGCCACCCTTCACTCTTTATCTTTACCCTGCCTATACTATCAGTCACGAAGGCCTGTCAGTTCTACTTCCTTAATATGTAATTTCCACTTACATAAGTCTTGGTCATTTGGATTAGTGTGTGCAATGCCAAATAACTGTGAACACCTTAGCATTTCTACAAGGCCCTTCAAGATCAGACACTCTTCAGCTTTATCCCTCTCAACACTACTCCATGTGGAGCCTGCACTCCAGCCATACTGAAGCAGCTGAGGCTCTCACGAGATCTTGTTCTCACTCAATTCTGCATCCGAGCACAAAGACATGTCTCCAACCTCAACCCCCCCTCTGGCAGCACATCAGGGAGAGGCAATGATGAGTAAGATAGGGCTGACCCTACAGGATCTCCTAGTAGATAATCAAAAAACTGTAGCTCAACTGAGTCAGATTTATGTCCCTTCTTTGAGGTTCACCGACAGCAAAAAGTCAGGCCCCAGTCTATTCATTTAAATTAAGTAGGCAAACCTATTGCAGAGAATCTGGTGGGTTACTTAATCATCGCATAAAATAGACGTTTCATGTACTCATGTTGTTTTATTCTACTGAGAATCCAGGCATCATTGTTAGATAAAAAATTGTTTGGTAGTATGCTGCAATAAATATCTATAAAAAAGTATGTGTGTGTCAATTTCTCTTATCCTTGTCTGTATCACCGCTCTAGTAGATCAAATATATGGAGAAACCAGTAGCTGACAGTGAGATTGGAATTAGTGAAAATGTAACAGTAGTTCTATTATGTATGCCATAATACATAAAATACATGTAAAAAGTTAAAGGAGCTTGTTTTATTATGCAGGAAATGACAAGTAAGCAAAACAATATTTATAATAAAATATTCTCTTGAATGCTCAGAATTCTAAAAATGTCTTGGCTGTAGATTGGGTTAGCTGCCATTGTTTTATTACTATCCAATACATAGAAAGTGAAATTATTTATGGACAGAAACAGACTTTAAATTTTCATTTGGTAAAGGCAACGTTTCATTCAGTACAGACAAGAAACGTTTATAATTTACTTCTTGTTTAAAGTAGCCAGTTTAGAGTAAGCCAAAATTATCCCGGAGAATTGTTTATATTAAAAACAGGCTGAGAGTTGTTTGATCTGTCATCACCCCCCAGATTGGATGATAAACATTCTTCTTGTCAAGTTGTCTTTGGAAACCCCCTGTGCGGCTTCAAGGAAGACAAAACAAAGGTAAAAATAGTGTGCAACCCAAATCTTGCTTAACAGAATGATTTATCTTCAGGCCTACTAACCAGTGACAGGAGCACATCTAATTTTTTTCTAGTTGCTCCGCGTTTATTCATCCCTCTGAACCTAAATTCTGAGAGAAAGGAGTAGAGCGTTGGGTTTAAGACCTCGTACGCTGGCATCCATCATACTGCAAATGAATTTTGGCTCGAGCTCAAGGTAAAGTGCTCAGTCACTTTGTGCCTCAGTTTCCCTTATCTATATAATGGAGATTGTTGAAGGAATTAGGTGAGATTATACAGACCTTGGAACAGTGCCTGACATACAGGAAACCTCAACGTATGTCAAGAGTTTCCCTCAGCGCGCCACTTGGCTTGTCTTTCTAAATATTAGCATAATATAAATGGCATCAGAACGTGAGGGGCAAGGGCCACGTGATCCTTCCACGAAGGCCACTTGTAGGGGCCTTCAGAGAGTTAGCATTAAGGCTGGGAAAAAAAGGCAAGCGCGCCCGCGACCCGCGCGCGATTTCCCGCCGCGCCCGCGTCCCGGGCGGCGGGCGAGCTCCGGGGGCGCCGGGGCCGCGGCGGCGGCGACGGCGGCGGCGGCGGCGCGAGCGGCGCCTCCGGGCCGGTGAATCATCCCTGCAGACACCGAGAGCCGCGGCAGCAGAGAGCAGCGCCGGAAAAATGGCTGAAGCGGGCACGGGCTTTCTGGAGCAGCTCAAGTCCTGCATAGTTTGGTCTTGGACTTATCTCTGGACCGTATGGTTCTTCATCGTCCTCTTCCTGGTCTACATCCTGCGGGTGCCCTTGAAAATCAACGACAATTTGAGCACAGGTAAGGCCCGGGCAGCCGGGCCCGAGGCGCTCGCCCCTCCCCCGCCCCGGAAAGTTAGTGCAACTCGCCCGGGGCCGCGGCCAGCGGGGGCGGCCGGGCGCGCGCTCGAGGACGCGCCGGGTCCCGCGCACCGGATGCCCGCGGCCACCCGCCAAGGACGCGGCGCCTCGGCTGGCGGGGTAGACGGGGTTGTACGAAAGCGGCTGGCGGCCTTCGCGGCTCCGCGGCCCGGCGACCCCGCGGAGGAGGAGCAGCGCCGGCAGGCGGGCCTGACCGGCGGCTGTCGCTCCTGCGCCCGACGTGCTCGTCGGGCGGCGACAGAGGAGACGGAGGTCGGGAGGGAGGGAGTCCCCGCGTAAGCCCACTTGGCTGTCTGCGCGTGAACCCCGAGGGCTCCTCAGATTTGTACCGTGTCCTTCCTCACACGCTGTCGGCTGCGGGTGCAGAGCGTCCGAAGTGTAGTCGGACGAGGCGTGCCTCCAGATCCCGGCGCGACTCGGCCGGTCGCGGGCGCCCCCGTGAGGGTACTGCTCAGGGGTGCCCAGCGGCGAAGCCCCCAGAAGGAGTCGACCCCGCACCTGGGGCCGGGACTGCCCGCCTGTGAGCCCCCTGAGTTGCGGGCGAAGAGGTGTCTCTTTTAGATGGGGAGAGGGTTTCTCGAAAGTACTATCAGGGCTATGGATGACGTGTCAGGTTACCAGACGGAATGTCAAAGGGACAAAAGGAGAGATAGGAAATCTGGAATTTATGATGGTTTTAAATGGTCTTAGCCCTTCTCTCTCCCTTCTCCCCGTTTGCATAAAGCGTTGATAACTAGTCATGTTCAGAATCTTAGATAAAGCTCCACATGCTAAGAAGTGAGCCCCGCCGTGTGTCCTCTCCACGGTCGTAAGTGCAGAAGGTAATTAAACAGGATCTTAAACTTGCAGCCAGACAACTGAATCATTAAAAAACAACCACAGAGAAAACTCACACCAACAGTGACACTCCGGAGACAAATCAAAAACGCAAAGTATATTTTGCAGGAAGGGTTACAGTTCTTGAAGTCTGGAAATAGTTGTGCGACTCGTTAGAAAGGTCTTTTCTTTTTTAAAATTTCACAGTAATTTGGGAAATCCTTACATTCTTGAATGAATGCGTATGTATTCTACCTAATGTGTGATTTACATACTCCGGGAGTCAGGGGTCTGGAAATGCATTTTCCTCTGTGTTGTTAACTGCACTAAAACAATTTTTAGAATGTTTGAGATAATGTAGTCATTTTGTTAGGTACTTGTGCTTTTATTTATTTTTAAAATTTATTTATTTTTGGCTGCATTGGGTCTTTGTTGCTGCGCGTGGGCTTTCTCTAGTTGCGGTGAGCGGGGGCTACTCTTCTTTGTGGTGTGCGGGCTTCTCATTGCGGTGGCTTCTCTTGTTGCAGAGCACGGGCTCTAGGTGTGCGGGCATCAGTAGTTGTGGCATGCGGGCTCTAGATCGTAGGCTCAGTAGTTGTGGCACACAGGCTTAGTGGCTCTGCGACATGTGGGTTCTTCCCGGAGCAGGGCTTGAACCCATGTCCCCTGCATTGGCAGGCGGATTCTTAACCACTACGCCACGAGGGGAGCCCCTACTTGTGCTATTAAATACTAAGCCTCATATACCTTGATTTCTTTAACTTGAACTCATGTTCATATTCACATTTGTTTCATAGTATCCCTTGGGATGGTACTCCTGGGGTGCAGATAGGACTCTGCACCCTAGAATCATCTTGCCATTTTTATAGGAGCTGCTCAGCCCTTGGATGCAGTCATCCTAGTGATGATGGCTTTCTGGCTTTTCCATCTGTTAGAGTGGTTGCTTATCAGAGTATTCTTCCTTGCTTTTGGTTTCCTTGCCTTTGGCAAATATATCTCTAAGATACCTTCACCTCACGGCATGTGGGGTCTTAGTTCCATGTGGGATCTTAGTTCCCCAATCAGGGATGGAAACCGGGTGCCCTGCATTGGAAGGCAGGGTCTTAACCACTGGACCACTGGGAAAGTCCCCAAAGTTTTGTTATCTTTAGAAGTTGCTTGAATATATGAGGCCATGGAGTCATATATTTATTGGTAAGTGGGTTTGATTTTTTTCTCCCAAAAAATTCATTGTAAGGTTTAAAAATTGTGAACGTTTCTCATTTAATACACATTTAAAATTTTTATTTCAGAACACACATTTGTAATACTACATTTTCTTAAAGTAGGTTAAATAATCATCTACGTGTGTATATGTGTGCATGTGCCCATACGTGCCACATACCAATGCTTTATACAGAACAGGCAAGAAGCAAAATACCTACTGGTAATATGTGTAATTTAAAAAAATATATATTTATTTATTTGGCCTCCCCGGGTCTTAGTTGCGGGTCTTGGGATCTTCTTTGCCACATGCGGGATCTTTAGTTGTGGCATGCGGAATCTTTAGTTGGGGCATGAGGGAATCTTTTAGTTGCAGCATTCGGGATTTAGTCCCTGACCAGGGATCGAACCCGGGCCCCCTGCATTGGGAGTGCGAAGTCTTGACCACTGCACCACCAGGGAAGTCCCAATATGTGTAATTTTTAAGGAAGAAAATTGTTAGGTCCTCTCCCAGCAACTTTAAATCTAGTATTTCTCACAAACACCTTTGTTACTTTGCATTAGGGTCATTTCTCATTTAGGCTTCTAAGAGATAGAGGAAATATGAAGACGAGGTATGAGATTCAGGCCGTCTGGGCTGAATCTCATCAGACACATGATAGAGGGAACCTGAGACTATTTATCCCAGTGATGCTGGACTTCTGTTTTCAGTGTGGTTTTACCTATATTTTAGTCATAAAAGAAGGTAAAGGAGAAGCACACAGAGAGTACATCTCTCTCTGCCACTTCTGTGAGAAGGTAAGGGGAGAAGGGGACATTGGACCCTCCTATGGTGGAACTTGTCCTTTCAGGGAGATCTAAATGGGTTCTAATGGGACTAATTTTGCTGTTCCTAAGTGCAATGGTGCTTGTCTCTTCCTGTGATGATGAAAGCACATGTCCCTGGAGAGGCTGTTGAATCTAGAGCTGCTTTTAGGAAGCTGTGGGTGGCCCAGGCCTCCTTCCTTAGGGAAGCTGACACTATTGACTGATTTGCAGATATTGAAAAATTCTTGCATTCCTGGGATAAATTCTACCTGATCATGGTGTATGATCCTTTTAATGTATTGTTGGATTTGGTTTGCTAGTATTTTGTTGAGGATTTTTGCGTCCATGTTCATCAGTGATACTGGCCTGTAATTTCCTTTTTTTGTGATATCTTTGTATGGTTTTCTTATTCTTTTTTAATTTTTGAACTTAATTCTATTTTTTTTTTATACAGCAGGTTCTTATTAGTCATCAGTTTTATACACATCAGTGTATACATGTCAATCCCAATCTCCCAATTCATCACACCACCACCACCACCCCCTGCTGCTTTCCCCCCTTGGTGTCCATATGTTTGTTCTCTACATCTGTGTCTCAATTTCTGCCCTGCAATCCGGTTCATCTGTACCATTTTTCTAGGTTCCACATATATGCGTTAATATACGGTATTTGTTTTTCTCTTTCTGACTTCACTCTGTATGACAGTCTCTAGATGCATCCACGTCTCTACAAATGACCCAATTTTGTTCCTTTTTATGGCTGAGTAATATTCCATTGTATATATGTACCACATCTTCTTTATCCATTTGTCTGTCGATGGGCATTTAGGTTGCTTCCATGACCTGGCTATTGTAAATAGTGCTGCAATGAACATTGGGGTGCATGTGTCTTTTTGAATTATGCTTTTCTTTGGGTATATGCCCAGTAGTGGGATTGCTGAGTCATATGGTAGTTCTATTTTTCGTTTTTTTAAGGAACCTCCATACTGTTCTCCATAGTGGTTGTATCAATTTACATTCCCACCAACAGTGCAAGAGGGTTCCCTTTTCTCCACTCCCTCTCCAGCATTTGTTGTTTGTAGATTTTCTGATGATGCCCCTTCTAACTGGTGTGAGGTGATACCTCATTGTAGTTTTGATTTGCATTTCTCTAATAATTAGTGATGTTGAGCAGCTTTTCATGTGCTTCTTGGCCATCTGTATGTCTTCTTTGGAGAAATGTCTATTTAGGTCTTCTGCCCATTTTTGGATTGGGTTTGTTTTTTTTAATATTGAGCTGCATTTCTTTTTAGTATTCAGCTGCAAATTTATATATTTTGGAGGTTACTCCTTTGTCCATTGATTCGTTTGCAACTATTTTCTCCCATTGTGAGGGCTGTCTTTTTGTCTTCTTTATGGTTTCCTTTGCTGTGCAAAAGCTTTGAAGTTTCATTAGGTTCCATTTGTTTATTTTTGTTTTTATTTCCATTACTCTAGGAGGTGGATCAAAAAAGATCTTGCTGTGATTTATGTCAAAGAGTGTTCTTCCTATGTGTTCCTCTAAGAGTTTTATAGATCCCAGTCTTACATTTAGGTCTGTAATCCATTTTGAGTTTATTTTTGTGTATGGTGTTGGGGAGTGTTCTAATTTCATTCTTTTACATGTAGCTGTCCAGTTTTCCCAGTACCACTTATTGAAGAGACTGTCTTTTCTCCATTATATATCCTTGCCTCCTTTGTCATAGATTAGTTGACCATAGGTGCGTGGGTTTATCTCTGGGCTTTCTATCTTGTTCCATTGATATATATTTCTGTTTTTGTGCCAGTACCATATTATCTTGATTACTGTAGCTTTGTAGTATAGTCTGAAGTGAGGGAGTCTGATTCCTCCAGCTCTGTTTTTTTCCCTCAAGACTGCTTTGGCTATTTGGGGTCTTTTGTGTCTCCATACAAATTTTAAGAGTTTTTGTTCTAGTTCTGTAAAAAATGCCATTGGTAATTTGATAGGGATTGCATTGAATATGTAGATTGCTTTGGGTAGTATAATCATTTTCACAATATTGATTCTTCCAATCAAAGAATATGATATATCTTTTCATCTGTTCATATCATCTTTAATTTCTTTCATCAGTGTCTTATAGTTTTCTGCATACAGGTCTTTTGTCTCCCTAGAAAGGTTTATTCCTAGGTATTTTATCCTTTTTGTTGTAATGGTAAATGGGAGAGTTTCCTTAATTTCTCTTTCAGATTTTTCATCATTAGTGTATAGGAATGCAAGAGATTTCTGTGCATTAATTTTGTATCCTGCTGCTTTACCAAATTCATTGATTAGCTCTAGCAGTTTTCTTGTGGCATCTTTAGGATTCTCTACGTATAGTATCATGTCATCTGCAAACAGTGACAGTTTTACTTCTTATTTTCCAATTTGGATTCCTTTTATTTCTTTTTCTTCTCTGTTTGCCATGGCTAGGACGTCCAAAACTATGTTGAATAATAGTGGTGAGAGTGGACATCCTTGTCTTATTCCTGATCTTAGAAGAAATGCTTTTAGTTTTTTACCATTGAGAATGATGTTTGCTGTGGGTTTGTCATATATGGCCTTTATTATGTTGAAGTAGGTTCCCTCTTTGCGCACTTTCTGGAGAGATTTATCATAAATGGATGTCGAATTTTGTCAAAACCTTTTTCTGCATCTATTAAGATGATCATATGGTTTTATTCTTCAATTTGTTAATATGGTTTATCACATTGATTGATTTGCATATATTGAAGAATCCTTGCATCCCTGGGATAAATCCCACTTGATCATGGTGTATGATCCTTTTAATGTGTTGGTGGATTCTGTTTTCTAGTATTTTGTTGAGGATTTTTGCATCTATATTCATCAGTGATATTGGTCTGTAATTTTCTTTTTTTGTAGTATCTTTGTCTGGTTTTGGTATCAGGGTGATGGTGGCCTCATAGAATGAGTTTGGTGGTGTTCCTTCCTCTGCAATTTTTTGGAAGAGTTTGAGAAGGATGGGTGTTAGCTCTTCTCTAAATGTTTGATAGAATTCACCTGTGAAGCCAGGTGGTCCTGGACTTTTCTTTGTTGGAAGATTTTTAATCACAGTTTCAATTTCATTATTTGTGATTGGTCTGTTCATATTTTCTATTTCTTCCTGGTTCAGTCTTGGAAGGTTATACCTTTCTAAGAATTTGTCCATTTCTTCCAGGTTGTCCATTTTATTGGCATAGAGTTGCTTGTAGTAGTCTCTCAGGATGCTTTGTATTTCTGCAGTGTCTGTTGTAACTTCTCCTTTTTCATTTCTAATTTTATTGATTTGAGTCCTCTCCCTCTTTTCCTTGATGAGTCTGGCTAATGGTTTATCAATTTTGTTTATCTTCTCAAAGAACCAGCTTTTAGTTTTATTGATCTTTGCTATTGTTTTCTTTGTTTCTATTTCATTTATTTCTGCTCTGATCTTTATGATTTCTTTCCTTCTGCTAACATTGGGTTTTGTTTGTTCTTCTTTCTCTAGTTCCTTTAGGTGTAAGGTTAGATTGTTTATTTGAGATTTTTCTTGTTTCTTGAGGTAGGCTTGTATAGCTATAAGCTTCCCTCTTAGAACTGCTTTTGCCGCATCCCGTAGCTTTTGGACCATCATGTTTTCATTGGCATTTGTCAGTAGGTATTTTTTGATTTCCTCTTTGATTTCTTCAGTGATCTCTTGGTTATTTAGTAAAGTGTTGTTTAGCCTCCCTATGTTTGTGTTTTTTACATTTTTTTCCCTGTAGTTGATTTCTAATCTCTTAGCTTTGTGGTCAGAAAAGATGCTTGATATGATTTCAATTTTCTTAAATTTACTGAGGCTTGATTTGTGACCCAAGATGTGATCTATCCTGGAGAATGTTCCATGTGCACTTGAGAAGAAAGTGTGTTCTGTTGTTTTTGGATGGAATGTCCTATAAATATCCATTTAATATATCTGGTCTATTGTGTCATTTAACGCTTGTGTTTCCTGATTAATTTTCTGTTTGGATGATCTGTCCATTGGTGTAAGTGAGTTGTTAAAGTCCCGCACTATTATTGTGTTACTGTTGATTTCCACTTTTATAGCTGTTAGCAGTTGCCTTATGTATTGAGGTGCTCCTATTTTGGGTGCATATATATTTATAATTGTTATATCTTCTTCTTGGATTGATCCCTTGATTATTATGTAGTGTCCTTCCTTGTCTTTTGTAACGTTCTTTATTTTAATATCTATTTTATCTGTTATGAGTATTGCTACTCCAGCTTTCTTTTGATTTCCATTTGCATGGAATTCTTTTTCCATCCCCTCACTTTCAGTCTGTATGTGTCCCTAGGTCTGAAGTGAGTCTCTTGTAGGCAGCATATATATGGGTCTTGTTTTTGTTTCCATTCAGCATGCCTGTGTCTTTTGCTTGGAGCATTTAATCCATTCACGTTTAATTATCGATATGTATGTTCCTATGACCATTTTCTTAATTGTTTTGGGTTTGTTTTTGTAGGTCCTTTTCTTCTCTTGTGTTTCCCACTTAGAGAAGTTCCTTTAGCATTTGTTGTAGAGCTGGTTTGGTGGTGCTGATTTCTCTTAGCTTTTGCTTGTCTGTAAAGCTTTTGATTTCTCCATCGAATCTGAATGAGATCCTTGCTGGGTAGAGTAATCTTGGTTGTAGGTTCTTCCCTTTCATCACTTTAAGTATATCATGCAACTCCCTTCTGGCTTGTAAAGCTTCTGCTGAGAAATCAGCTGTTAACCTTATGGGGGTTCCCCTGTATATTATTTGTCACTCTTCCCTTGCTGCTTTCAATAATTTTTCTTTGTCTTTAATTTTTGCCAGTTTGATTACTATGTGTCTCAGCATGTTTCTCCTTAGGTTTATCCTGTATGGGAGACTCTGCACTTCCTCGACGTGTGTGGCTATTTCCTTTCCCATTTTAGGGAAGTTTTTGACTATAATCTCTTCAAATATTTTCTCTGGTCATTTCTCTCTCTCTTCTCCTTCTGGGACCCTTATAATGCGAATATTGTTGCATTTAATGTTTTCCCAGAGGTCTCTTAGGCTGTCTTCATTTATTTTCATTCTTTTTTCTTTATTCTGTTCTGGCAGCAGTGAATTCCACCATTCTGTCTTCCAGGTCACTTATCCGTTCTTCTGCCTCATTTATTTTGCTATTGATTCCTTCTAGTGTATTTTTCATTTCAGTTATTGTATTGCCCATCTCTGTTTGTTCTTTAATTCTTCTAGATCTTTGTTAAACATTTCTTGCATCTTCTTGATCTTTGTCTCCATTCTTTTTCTGAGGTCTTGGATCATCTTCACTATCATTCTGAATTCTTTTTCTGGAAGGTTGCCTATCTCTACTTCATTTAGTTGTTTTTCTGGAGTGTTATCTTGTTCCTTCATCTGGTACATAGCCCTCTGCCTTTTTATCTTGTTTGTCTTTCTTTGAATGTGGTTTTTTTCCCACAGGCTGCAGGATTGTAATTCTTGCTTCTGCTGTCTGTCCTCTAGTGGATGAGGCTATCTAAGAGGCTTGTGTAAGTTTCGTGATGGGAGGGACTGGTGGTGGGTAGAGCTGGCTGTTGCTCTGGTGAGCAGAGCTCAGTAAAACTTTAATCCGCTTGTCTGCTAATGGGTGGGGCTGGGTCCCCTCCCTACTGGTTGTTTGGCCTGAGGCGACCCAACACTGGAGCCTACCCAGGCTCTTTGGTGGGGCTAGTGACCGGCTTTGGGAGGGCTCATGCCAAGGAGTACTTCCCAGAACTTCTGCTACCAGTGTCCTTGTCCTCACGGTGAGACCGAGCCACCCTCCGCCTCTGCAGGAGACCCTCCGACACTGGTAGGTAGGTCTGGTTCAGTCTCTGTGGGGTCACTGCTCCTTCCCCTGGGTCCCGATGTGCACACTACTTTGTGTGTGCCCTCCGAGAGTGGAGTCTCTTTTTCCCCCAGTCCTGTCTAAGTCCTGCAATCAAATCCCGCTAGCCTTCAAAGTCTGATTCTCTAGGAATTCCTCCTCCTGTTGCCAGACCCCAAGATTCGTAAGCCTGACATGGGGCTCAGAACCTTCACTCCAGTGTGTGGACTTCTGTGGTATAACTGTTCTCCAGTCTGTGAGTCACCCACCAGCAGTTATGGGATTTGATTTTACTGTGATTGCGCCCCTCCTACCATCTCATTGTGGCTTCTCCTTTACTTTGGATGTGGGGTATCTTTTTTGATGAGTTCCAGTGTCTTCCTGTCAATGATTGTTCAGCAGTTAGTTGTGATTCCGGTGTTCTTGCAAGAGGGAGTGAGAGCATGTCCTTCTACTCCGCCATCTTGAACCAATCTCCTTTGTATGGTTTTGGTGTCAGGGTGATGTTGGTCTCAAAGAATGAGTTTGGAAGTGTTCCTTGCTCTGCAGGTTTTTGGAATAGTTTGAGGAGGATAGGTGTTAACTCTTCTCTAAATGTTTGGTAGAATTCACCTGTGAAACCATCTTCTGTTTTTTTGGGAGTTTTTAAATTTAAATCTCATAATGAAAAATGAATTTCGGAAAGACAAAGAAGGAAACAAACATATTAGGAATAGCACACAGTGGTTAGTTTGATAATTGATTTTTGATGTTCTGCCCTTGAGTTGGATAGGAGAATGTTAAAATAGTTCTATGATTTACTGAAAATATAATGAACTTTTAACAAGATTTTTAAAAACCCCAAATTATATTGTTACTTGTCAGTTTTCAAGTGAATTAATTATCCTAAAACAGTGCTTTTCCAAAAGGGCAGAAAATTAATTGTAGACAGGAGCAGTCATGCAGGATATTATTCAAGAAAAACAGTAGCATAGATTAATCTTTTTTTTTTTTTTTTTTTACCGGTACGCGGGCCTCTCACTGTTGTGGCCTCTCCCATTGCGGAGCACAGGCTCCGGACGCGCAGGCTCAGCGGCCATGGCTCACAGGCCTAGCCGCTCCGCGGCATGTGGGATATTCCCAGACCGAGGCACGAACCTGCGTCCCCTACATCGGCAGGTGGACTCTCAACCACTGCGCCACCAGGGAAGCCCTATTTCTCTATTTTTAACATAAATATACAAACTATATTTTGTAGAATCCTTTTAGATTTACAGAAGCTTACTAAAATAGTACAGAGAGTTCCCATATACCTAACATCCAGTTTCCCCTATTACTAATATCTTACATTATTATGGTACATTTGTTTCAATTAAGGAACCAATATTGACACATCATTTTTTAAAAATTATTTTATTGAAGTATAGTTGATTTACAATGTTGTGTTAGTTTCTGGTTTACAGCAAATGATTCAGATATATATATCTGAATATATATATGTAATAGTTTGCATTTGCTAATCCCAAACTCCCAGTCCATCCCTCCCGCACCTCCCCTTCCCCATGGCAATCACAAGTCTGTTCTCTATGGCTGTGAGTCTGTTTCTGTTTCATAGATAAATTCATTTGTGACACATCATTTTTAATTGAAGTCTATACATCATTCAGATTTCCTCAGTTTTTACCAAATGTCCTTTTACTATGTTCCAGGATTCCATCCAGTATACCACACTACATTGTTGTCATGTCTCCTTAGACTTCTTTTGGTTGTGACAGGGTTTCATATTTTTCTGGTTTTTGATGACCTTGATAGTTTTGAGGAGTATTGGTTAGGTGTTTTGTAGACTCTTCCTGAACTGGGATATGTCAGGAGTTTTTCTCATGATTTTTCTTGGATTATGGATTTGGGGAGGGAGGACCACAGAGGTAAAACGCCATTTTCATTACATATCATGGGTACATACCATCAATTTGATTTGTCACTGTTGATGTTGACCTTGATCACCTGACTGAGGTGGTTTAGTGTTTGTCAACTTCTACACTGTAAAGCTACTCCCCTCTCCCCTTCAAATACTGTACTACTAAAATGGAAGTCACTTTGCACAGCCCATGCTTCTGGAGTGAAGTTTTGCTTCCCTTTGTAAAAATAAACAGAGACCACCCAAAAGGAATAAGTAAAGGCTGTTTATTCAGAGCTTGCTATAGCAAGGAAGAACTTCACCAAGAATTGTTCACCATTTTGGAAACTCAGGACTCCAATAGCAATACCATTTGTAGTATCTGAGTCGCTAATATGACATACTTGTATCGGCCTGCATTGGTAGTTGTTGCATTCATGGTGATGCTATGTAAGGGTACAAGTGTCTGTCTACTTCATTAAATGTTTTACCAAAGTCATGAAAACATTTGCATTCTGAATACAATTGTATTTTTTAAACAGGGCCAGAGTGAGGCATGTGAGGTGCCTGGGTGCAGAATTTAAGGAGCTACTCTCTCTCAGTCCTGCAGGTGCAGCTTCAGCATTTGCATGACTTTGCCCTAAATTTTATACCCTAGGTGCCTTGCTCGCCTTATCCCTTATCCTGCCCTTGATTACAAATTGTGTTCTGTTTACTTCTTCTTTATATTAGAGTTAGGATATTATATTGGTTATTTTTGAAATTTATGTGTGAGAGTAGGTAGATTATTAAGTTTGTTATAGGATAGAAAGAGGGTGTTTAAAATTAGTTTTTATAAAAGGTGTTAGATCTGATTGGACTGAGAACCACTGCTGTAGGGCATATATTTGGAAGTGTCCCTTCCTTAGCCATATCAGCATCTTCAGTTTTATTGGATATTTCCAGATTAATTTACATATGATTGTATTAGTCAGAGATTGCTGCAGTAATGCTACATAAAACAAAACAAAACAAAACAAAAAAACACTTTAAAACTTAGTGGCTTAAAACAACAAGTGTTCGGGGCTTCCCTGGTGGCGCAGTGGTTGAGAGTCTGCCTGCCGATGCAGGGGACGCGGGTTCGTGCCCCGGTCCGGGAAGATCCCACATGCCACGGAGCGGCTGGGCCCGTGAGCCATGGCCGCTGAGCCTGCACGTCTGGAGCCTGTGCTCAGCAATGGGAGAGGCCACAACAGTGAGAGGCCTTCGTACAGCAAAGAAAAAAACAAAACCAAAAACAAACCAAAAAACAATAAGTATTTATTTTTCCCTGTTGCAACTCAAATGTGCTTGGTTGGATTCCTGACTCCAGACATCGGGCTCCAGGCTCCAGGCTACAGATTAGGTTAAGGTCGGATTCAGGTCTGCTCCATGTCTCTCATTCTGCTGGACAAGTAGCTACCCAATCTTCTCATGCAACATGGCAAGAGCAAAAAGAAGGCAAGTGGAAATATGTAAAACCTCATGTGGGTCATATCTAGAACTGGCCTACTGTCTCCTTCTCTGTCACTTCTGCCTACTTTCCATTGGTGAGAGCAAGTCGTAAGCCCAACATCTGTGGGGTAGGGAAGTGTACTCTGCTTATTCTGCAGAGCCATCTGGAAAAGTTGTGGATCATAATTCCAATACAAGGAGGGTATGAAGAATTATGACCCATGATTCAGTTTACTACAATGGTTGTACCATTATATACTCTACCAGTCATGTATGCAAGCTTCTATTTCTCAGCATCTTCAAGATCTTGATGTTACCAGACTTCAACATTTTTGCTAGTTTGATGCGTGCCAAATGACATATTGTTATTTTAATTTGCATTTCCAATTGTATATGTCTATTCAAAATATTTACTATATACTTGTTTTTAAAGATTAGTTTTTCTTCCACTATAAAGTCAGTTAATAAGAATAATAAAATCTTTTTGTGATGAAAACAAAAATTTGGAATATGAGATTATGATGGTTGTAATTAGTTACAAACTCTGGCAACCAATTTCTATTCTTTTGCTTACATGATGTCAGATATTCTGAAGAATATTAAAAATGTCTATACTCTTTTTTAAATAAATTTATTTATTTTTAAAATTTATTTTTGGCTGTGTTGGGTCTTTGTTGCTTCACGCAGGCTTTCTCTAGTTGCGGTGAGCGGGGGCTACTCTTCATTGCCATGCGTGGGCTTCTCATTGCAGTGGCTTCTCTTGTTGTGGAGCATGGGCTCTAGGCGTGCAGGCTTCAATAGTTGTGGCTCGCAGGTTCTAGAGTGCAGGCTCCGTAGTTGTGGCACACGGGCTTAGTTGGCACACGGGCTTAGTTGTCCCGCGGCACATGTGATCTTCCCGGACCAGGGCTTGAACCCATGTCCCCTGCACTGGCAGGCGGATTCTTAACCACTGCACCACCAGGGAAGCCCTATACTCTGTTTTTGAAAGACCCTTTTAGTTCTGACATTATGATTCTGTGGACATGGTGCATTTACAGTTTTCTTTCTACTTAGTAATCTAATTCTGTTGAATCCATTTAGTAAGTCAGGTATACGCTATGTATTCCAAACTACTCTTTTGAAAATGTGACTGGTTATTACAGAATATGCTGCTGTTGTGAGTTTCAGTAAACGGATTTCTGGGGTGTTTCTCTGGGAAGAGTGCTTCCTCTTTACTGGCACTGCTCCATCTGGAGGCAGCGCTTACCGGTGGACTCCATCCAGGTGAGAGAGGCGTGGGGAGGAAGAAAGGCACCCACAGAGTTTCTGCCTTGTATTGAGTGGGCCAAAAAGTTCCTTTGACTTTTCAGTAAAAAAAAAAAAAAGACACATTTTTCAGTTTCACCAAGAAGTTTATTGGACAATGTATTCACCGTTTTGTTCCACTACCTTCTGCCATTTTTCAGGCAACTTCGTAATTCCATCTTCCCAAAACTATTTATCTTTTTGAGCAAAGAACTGGTCCAGGTGCCGTTTACAGTCTTTCAGGGAATTGAAATTTTCTCCATTAAGAGAATATTGTAAAGACCGAAATAAATGGATATCTGAAGGTGCAATGTCTGGTGAATATAGTGGATGAATCAGAACTTCCTAGCCAAGCTGTAACAGTTTTTGCCTGGTCAGCAAAGAAACAGGCAGCCTTGCGTTATCCTGATGGAAGAGTATACGTTTTCTGTTGACTAATTCTGGACGCTTTTCGTCAAGTGCTGCTTTCAGTTGGTCTAATTGAGAGCAGTATTTGTTGGAATTAATCATTTGGTTTTCCGGAAGGAGCTCTGTATAATAGAGGACTCCTTTCCAATCCCACCATATACACAACATCACCTTCTTTGGATGAAGACTGGCCTTTGGTGTGGTTGATGGTGGTTCATTTCGCTTGCCCCACGGTCTCTTCCATTCCACATTATTGTACAGTATCCACTTTTTATCACCCGTCACAATTTGTTTTAAAAACGGAACATTTTCATTATGTTTCAATAGAGAATTGCATGTGGAAATACGGTCAAGGAGGTTTTTTTCACTTAACTTATGTGGAACCCAAGCATCAAAGCGATTAACATAACCAAGCTGGTGCAAATGATTTTCAGCACTTGATCTGGATATTCTGAGTATGTCAGCTATCTCCCGCATGGTATAATGTTGATTGTTCTCAATTAATGTCTCAATTTGATCGCTGTCAACTTCAACTGGTCTACCCGTCTGTGGAGCATTGTCCAGTGGTAATCTCCAACACGAAACTTCACAAACCACTTTTGACATGTTTGATCAGTCACAGCACCTTCTCCAAACACTGCACAAAACTATTTATGTGTTTCAGTTGAGTTTCTGCCTTTCTTGAAATAATAAAGCATAATATGCCGAAAATGTTGCTTTTTTTCTTCCATCTTCAATATTAAAATGGCTACACAAAAATTCACCAATTTTGATGTCTTTTTTTAAAATGCACACTGATATGACAGCTGTCACTTACAATCTAACAAAATTGTTCCGAATGAAGTTAAAGACAACTAAGCGCTTCTAGAGCCATCTTATGGAAACAAACAAACGAAACTTTTGGCCAACCCAATACATATAATCCCATTTATGCTGGATCAGACAGGTTAGTCCGAGAATGGTGGTGTTTCTAGAGAAGCACAGGCCATTACTGACAACAATAACAAAAATGAGTGGAAAGAAATTTCATTCTGTACTGTTAGTTCTTAATGGAGATACAATGCATAACCCCAGTGCATTTCTAGTGTCTGCTTTGTCTGCTGTTCCTCATATATCACCCTGCCCTTTGTTCTTTCTCCTGTTCCCAGTCAGCCAGGACTTTTACTCTCCTTACTCTCTTCAGCCTCAGTGTTTTATTGCAGAGAGTGACTCTTCAATAGCCCTTTTCTCTCTTTCTACTGTCTCAGGTCCTCTCTTGTCTCTTAGGTCTAGTGCTTCTCTGCCCATTTTTTTATTCTGCATCACAGAAAGCCTGGGGACAGTGGACTAGGAGAGTCTCTTGGATTTTGAGGCTGGTGGAGTGAAGGTCTGGGTAGAGTATTGATTTGGATTTTCTTTGGCAGGCTGTGGACAGAGTGAGGACGTCTATGCATAGGCCACCATTAATGCCTTTTGTGCTGTCACACAAGGAAGGGAAGGCTGGTTTGGGGCTCTAGGGGTGTGCCCAGTTCTTCCTTTTGCCCCAGCAGCCCCGTGGCCAGGAGCCATCCTTTAGAAAAAATACGGAAAGGAGGCAGGGCCTTCAAAGAGACAGCCATTGAGGCACTCCTGGTTTCTGTGGGACTGCTAAGGCTTGGTATTGCCAAGGCAGGTCTGTTCTACAATAGTATGTGGAATATGTTTCTTTTACAGGTGGGAGAAAAGCCACCTCTTCATCAGGGATCGGTATATCCTTTCCTGCTGGAATAGCACTTTTTTTTTTTTGCTGCACTGCACAGCACATGGGCTCTCGGTTCCCCTACCAGGAACTGAACCTGCGCCCCCTGCAGTGGAAGCACGGAGTCCTAACTACTGGACCGCCAGGGAGGTCCCCAGAATAGCACATTCTTACGTGACTTGATACTCAGATGTTCAGGTCTTTTCTGTGTGATTCTTTCACTTTTAAGTGTGATTTTTAGAACTCCCATGGCTTAGTTTTGGTGAATCCCTCTCCCGCATCCCCCATCCCTTAAATACCTTTGCACAGTTGTCCTCACTGCAGCTACATCAGGGCCATCGTGCCTGCTTGGCTTGGTCCTAGAGCGGTGATTTTAATCTGGAGTGTAGCTGACTGGGGCACCAAATCCTGAATGGTAATGAGGTTTTAATCTTGAGGCTGCGGTTTCAGTAGATGGGCTGGCGATGTCAGGATTCTCTTTGACAGGCTAGTGGTCGGTGACTTGCTATATTCTTCAGCAGCAACACATTTTATTCTGTTAGGTAAGCAGGGAAAGGTTAGTTTTTGGTGCCAAGAGCTTAGTTGAGTCATTCCTTCGCCCCTTCTGGCCATCCTCACATCTTTTGGTAAGACAGGTACACTTACTGGCTGTTGGCAGTCTTCAAAGAGAGAAACAGTAGGTTGGGGAGGCTGGGTCAGTATACATGGAACAGCATGTCTCTTGCCAGGGAAGGGACAGGCTGCTTCCTGATCTGTAGGTGTGAGGTTTTCTGATGCCTTCAGACCTGCTTTTCCTTGGAGGCCCAGCTATCACAGGGGTTAGTGAGGATGAATCCCAGTTCCGATGTCTTAGAATCCAGCATCTTGGAAGGCAACAGAGGAGACCAAAAATAGAATGGACCAATTACCTCTCAGAAAAGGCTAGACTAGATCCTAGACTAGAACATTGTTTAAGGATTTTGAGTGGGGGAAATTAAATGCTTTGATGTATATTATGAATATAACTATTGCTGGCAGAGATAAGGGCACTATGTTAATGAAGGTCCCAGCAGGAAACATATCATACACTCAGATTGTTAACTGAGAAGAATTTAATAAACAAAGATGTGGGCAGGAAAATAAAAAAGGATATTTTATGGATAATAAAGGGTAGTGTACTACTTTGGAGCTAGCAGCAGCAGGGAGCCATTACCATCTGCAGGCCTGAAGGGACAAGGGGAAGCAGCAGTTACTGGAACCTGGAGAGATAGCCCTGCAGAAGGCTGTGGCCTTCCGAAGAGAGCCAGGGCCAACTTGTGACTCTGAGGTGAAGCTGTACGTTGGGAGCCGGGGATGAATGTCCTTCCCCCATTCCCCGCCCACGCTCTGAATCCCTTGTTGGGGTCTCCCATTGAATGAACCAACCAGAGCCAGAGGGTAGAGTGAGGAAGGTGGGAAGTAAGCTGGAGGGGCAAATGGGAAATGCCTAGCCTAGCATAAGGCACTTTTCTCTGCCTCCTTGAACCATTTTTTTAAAGGAGTTTCTTTTTCCTAACAAGAGGCATTTCTCAAGGTTCTGTTTTTCAATAATCTTCTTTTCTCATGCTGTACCCTTCAGTAATCTCATGTAGGTGAAACTCAAGTCTCTATTTCTTTTCTGCCCCCATCTCAGCTTCCAGGTTTGCATTTTCAGTGGCCTATTGGATATTTTCATTGAGATACAGATCACTAGCTCTTTTCCTTCTCTTCCTCCCAGCAGAGCTCAATTTCTCTGAAGGATCGCACCACTTGCAAGGCTCGTAATAATCTTCATCTATTATTTCCTTTACATGTATTTAGTTGACAAATCCTGTCAAATTTTAGTGCCTCATGAATCACCCTTCAATTCCTACTTCTATCTTTATTTCAGCCTTTATAATCTTATTACAATAATCTCCCAAATGATCTTCCTGCCTCTAATCTCTCCTAATCTATCCTCCATACTGGGATTTTGCTTTCAGATCCTTTAATGTCTTCCTGTTGCCTAGTAAATAAAATGGAGACATCTAAATCTAATATTCTAGGCCTTCTTCCATTAGCCCTGGTGAACCTTTCTAGCTTGATACTCAGTACTGACCTTCATATTTTGCTCTCCACTCAAAATATACTTTACTTCATGTATTGTCATCATTTCCATTATGCTCATTTCTTAATCACTTTAAAAATTACTCTTTTTTTTTTTTATCATGGAGACCGGATGACACCTATAGTTTACTGATTCCAAATGGTTCCCCAAACCCCCAATTCTAAGTGCCCCACATAACCTATATATCCCATTGACTCCCTGACCTCCTTGTCCTGTGTTTCCTGAGGACCTTGACCTTTCCTTCCAGAGTCTTACTCCTACTTATGGTACATCCAGGCCTGTCAGCCCCTGAACTCTGGGGGCCCTCAGTCTTCTCCCCAACAGTGTATGTTCCTCTGGAAGCCGAGCCCTTTTATTTGATGCTGGTCACAAGGAACAACTGACAGTCAATATGGAGGCCCCTCTAGCACTTCTTTTTTTTTTTTCATTTTAACATCTTTATTGGAGTATAATTGCTTTACAATGGTATGTTAGTTTCAGCTCCACAACAAAATGAATCAGTTATATATATACATATATATTATATGTATATATTATATGTATATATATATTTTATATATATAATATATATATACATATACATATATATACATATGTTCCCATATCTCTTCCTGCTGCGTCTCCCTCCCTCCCTCCCTATCCCACCCCTCCAGGCGGTCACAATGCACCGAGCTGATCTCCCTGTGCTATGCGGCTGCTTCCCACTAGCTATCTACCTTACGTTTGATAGTGTATATATGTCCATGCCTCTCTCTCGCTTTGTCACAGCTTACCCTTCCCCCTCCCCATATCCTCAAGTCCATTCTCTAGTAAGTCTGTGTCTTTATTCCTGTTTCACCCCTAGGTTTTTCACGACATTTTTTTTTCTTAAATTCCATATATATGTGTTAGCATACGGTATTTGTCTCTCTCTTTCTGACTTACTTCACTCTGTATGACAGACTCTAGGTCTATCCACCTCATTACAAATAGCTCAATTTCGTTTCTTTTTATGGCTGAGTAATATTCCATTGTATATATGTGCCACATCTTCTTTATCCATTCATCCGATGATGGACACTTAGGTTGTTTCCATCTCTGGGCTATTGTAAATAGAGCTGCAATGAACATTTTGGTAGATGACGCTTTTTGAATTATGGTTTTCTCAGGGTATATGCCCAGTAGTGGGATTGCTGGGTCATATGGTAGTTCTATTTGTAGTTTTTTAAGGAACCTCCATACTGTTCTCCACAGTGGCTGTATCAATTTACATTCCCACCAACAGTGTAAGAGGGTTCCCTTTTCTCCACACCCTCTCCAGCATTTATTGTTTCTAGATTTTTTGATGATGGCCATTCTGACTGGTGTGAGATGATATCTCATTATAGTTTTGATTTGCATTTCTCTAATGATTAGTGATGTTGAGCATTCTTTCATGTGTTTGTTGGCAGTCTGTATATCTTCTTTGGAGAAATGTCTTTTTAGGTCTTCTGCCCATTTTTGGATTGGGTTGTTTGTTTTTTTGTTATTAAGATGCATGAGCTGCTTATAAATTTTGGAGATTAATCCTTTGTCAGTTGCTTCATTTGCAAATATTTTCTCCCATTCTGAGGGTTGTCTTTTGGTCTTCTTTATGGTTTCCTTTGCTGTACAAAAGCTTTTAAGTTTCATTAGGTCCCATTTGTTTACTTTTGTTTTTATTTCCATTTCTCTAGGAGGTGGGTCAAAAAGGACCTTCCCTCTAGCACTTCTGATTCACTTTTTGTTGACTAAAATTTTTATTTTAAAATAATCTTAAATTTACAGAGAAGTCGAAAGTCAGTACAGGTTTTTTTTTCTTCCAGAACCACTAGAGAGGACATTGCTGATGTGATTTCCTACAAACAAGGGTGTTCTCCTACATAACCACAGTAAAATCATCAAAATAA
Organism: Leucopleurus acutus; assembly: GCF_964270905.1. NCBI lineage: Eukaryota > Metazoa > Chordata > Mammalia > Artiodactyla > Delphinidae > Leucopleurus > Leucopleurus acutus. The sequence continues at coordinate 76,326,616 of NC_139144.1, forward strand.
ATTGATTCTACTAATTAATCAGTTTAATTAATCAGAAATTCGTACAGTACTACCATCTAGTTCTCAGGCACTACTCAAGTCTCACCAGTGGTTCCAATAATGTGCTTCATAGCAAAAGGATCATTTGCAATCATGCATTACATTTGGTTGCTGTGTCTCTTTAGACCTCTTTAGTCTGGAACAGTTCCTCAGTTTTTCCTTGACTTTCGTGACCTGGATATTTTTGATGAATACATGCCAGTTATTTGGTAGAACACCCTTCAATTTGGGTTTGCCCCATGGTTCTTCATGATTAAGTGCAGGTTATGTATGTACCTTGGCCAGAATATCACAGTAGCAATGCTGTGTTTTTCTCATTGCATCCTATCTGGTAGCTCATGATTTTTATTTGTCCCATTAGTGACGATGCTCATTTTGATCCTTTGAATCCTTGCCTCTGCAAGGATTTGCTGCTGTAAAGTTATTTTTACTCCTTTTGTAGTTAGTATGTATTTTGTGGAGAAGAGCTTTGAAATTACATAAATTCTTCATCAGACTTTCAGTGTATTCATTTATTTCTTTGTATCAGTGTGGACTCCTGGTTTCCTGTTTTATTCAGTGAGCTATAATTTGTTACTATCACTATTATTATTTTGATACTCAAACTGTCCCAGATTTGGCCCTTCAAGCGGGCTTCTGTATCCTTTTGACATGTCCCTGTCATTCTTTGAGAACTTGATTACTTTCTAAGATGTTGCAGTCTCAGCTTGTGCTTTACCTGCTCCAGCCTTAGAATCAGTAGTTTCTCTAAGACTCCCTTTTTCCTTTTAGTGGAGACAAATATTTAGAAGCCAAGATCTGGGCACAAGGTGTGCTTATTGCTTATTGGCGTTTTGCTTCTCCCAGCCCTCTCAGACGATAGAGCAAGGGAATATATGTATAGATAGATGGATAGAGATAGAGATGGATACAGATAGAGATGGATACAGATAGAGATAGGCACATTTAAATGTATATTTCTTTATATCTATTTATTCCCTATCTAGCTCTCTTGAAATCATGAATTCACATTGATACCTCAGATTCCATTCTAATCCCTCCAGGGTTCATTCCAGTTTTCTTTCCATATCTGTTTCTTCACTGACGGTGAGAAACCTGGGTCCCACTATCCTTAATATGCTTTCTGTTTGCTCAATATATCTGTGTGTACCAGTATCTCTTAACATTCCTTCTCACCTTACTCTGACTCTGACATACTTGGGTTATGAAACCACATGCTGAGCAGACCTCAAAGGCCTTGCTCATCCTGTTTGGATTCTAACACCCAATACCTCTACGTTCCTCCCCACTCCCCCCAGGGGGATGGCTTCCTCTCACCATTCAGCCCTGACATCACATTTGGGGCCACTCCCTTTTCTTATGACCTCCTGACTCTGCTTGGGCTCTGACACCCCAAGCAGAGGTGTTCCCATGCGTGGATGAGCTCCTCACCCTGCTCTGGGCCTCTGTGCTGCTGCCACTCCCCCACCCCCACCCCCGACACACACTGTGTTTGCCACCCCAGCATAGAGGCCCACTTTGCTTGGCCCTCCCTATGAGTTTAGCATGGAATTATTTAGGAGGAGAAAGAGAAGAGGTGGGCCAAACTCTATGATTGTTTACCCCCCTTCTTCTTACCTTTTAAGAAAAAAGATCCAAATAATCTGTTAATCAGTTACGACAGACCTAGAATTTCAATAGACCTGGCTTGTCCTCTTCCATTAAGCTATGCCATCATCTATTTGTTATATCCTTCAATTCTTAAAATGGAATTTATCTAAATCTGCAAAGATGTAAGGCCCTGGAGAATTGAACCTTGTTCCAAAGGGAATGTCTCCTGAAAAGAAGTTTGAATTCAAGCCCCAATTTGCACATATTCATGTATGTGAGAGAGAAAGAGAAGAGGAGAGGAGAAGGGAGGAAAGAGAGAGAGAGAGAAGAAAAAATTGAAAGTTGTGATCCATCATGTGTAAAGGCCTCTCTTGTGAAGGGGCCAATCTTTGTGCAATTAAAAAAAAAAATTCTAAGAAGCTCCTCCTTTTTCTTCCAAACCAGGTTATGGATTAAGTAGCCTCTCCCAGTGTGCGAGAAGGACCCACTTAGACTCTGTCATCTTCTCTTCTAGGCTAGAAGTTTTTCAAGGGCAGGACTGTAGGCTCAGTGAGAGCAGGTCATGTCTGCTGGGACACCTTTGTGTCTCCAGCGCCAGCTCTGGGCTCTGCTGCATGGGAGACCCTCGATTAATATTAGTTTGTAACATTGGTTTGTACTTAGGCCTGACGCCAAAGCCCATGAACTTTCTACTACACTTCACTGTGTTCAGGACTAAGATGGGCTTTGTCCCTTTGCCGTCTGATTAGTCTCAAAGTCTGAGGGATTATCTGTCATCCAACAGCACATCTCTCTTTTCTATGTTGGAGTCAGTTTTATGTGGCCTAAACTAAGTGCTGAGTGGGTTTGTATATACTTCATCTGTTGTATTACTTTTTTTTTTTCCCCAAAGACCCAGTTATAGTTAGACGAGCAGTGGATGGGGAGGTGACTTCATCACTTCTGTTTGTATGACTTAAGTTCCTTAATATCTGAGATTCGGCTTCCTCATTTGCACAGGGGAGACTTTAATAACTTCCTTACTGGGCTGCTGTGGGGATTAAATGAGATGTAGCATATGTAAATGTGCCCAACACATTGCAGTGTGGGTGCCCGATGCAGCCGTTAGTTAACTACCTTCCACTTCATGTTTGAGTGTTACAACAGCTGAACCTGGACTGTCCTAATGACCATCTGGTTTTTTTTTTTTAATTAATTAATTAATTTTTGGCTGCGTTGCTGCGTGCGGGCTTTCTCTAGTTGCAGTGAGCGGGGGCTACTCTTCGTTGTAGTGCACGGGCTTCTCATTGCAGTGGCTTCTCTTGTTGTGGAGCACAGGCTCTAGGCGTGCAAGCTTCAGTAGTTGTGGTGCACGGGCTTAGTTGCTCCACGGCATGTGGGATCTTTCCTGGACCAAGCATCGAACTCGTGTCCCCTGCGTTGGCAGGCGTATTCTTAACCACTGCGCCACCAGGGAAGCCCTGACCATTTAGTCTTAAAACTGGTATTGCCCTTAATTTATTAGCCACATGGTTATTAAACATTTTGACAGAATTGGGTCCTGAACAACAAATGTGCATGATTTAGATTTTGGTAGTAATTTCATTTAGCTCTGCTGTCCGTGATCTCTTTATCTGGAGTAATTCTTTTTGCCACTAGATGGTGCTTGTTCATGCATTTGTGAGGCTTTCCTATATAAAGTTATATTATTCGGGGGAAAACACATCTCGATACCTTGGAGGGTTGTATATATGGTATTGATACTCATGTTCATCCTGTTGACTAGATATTTTTTAGATTAAACTAGAGGTTAGGGGCAGAAATTTTTGGGACTTAAAAGTTCTTTTAGATCATTCTGTTTATCCATATAATACCCAAATTTAAACATAAGACATTTATTAAAAAAATAATGAGATGGGAGGAATTCGGTGAGTAAATATGGTATTCTTATTTTTGAGACGTACATAAAATTTTACCTAGGCTAATTCATGAATTAGTTAGAAATATCAAAATAATAAGCACTTGGTAAGCCCGTGTATAAGTCTGTCTTGATTTTTCAATATGATCAGAAAGACTTAGCAGACAGTTCATCCTCAGCTATGTCAGTAGCAGATAATTTAACATCATATTCAGCTCAGAGTGCACATCATTTGAAGTACGGTGATTGCTTTAAAACTCTGAAGCATTTTCTACATTGCTTTCTGATAAAATTCAACCAATACTTATCAAGCCTGCCTTACACGGGAATACAGAAATGAGGAGACCCATGGTCCTTTCCTTTCATGAAGTCATGAATAATTAATTGTGTTTGGCTGAGGTTAGCTGCTATAATAGAGATTGTGTGGGATCAGAGGAAGGGATTATCAGAATTTGTGGTACGGGACTTCTTTAGATGAGCTGTAGGGGGAATCCTGTTAGAGATTTCCTACTCATTGTGTTTTCCATGAATAGCTGGACATAACCAGTTTGGGAACAAATACTTTGGTGAAAGATAATTTTAATTTTTAGAATTTCTCAGATAACATAGAGAACGATTCTGGACATGTGTGATTAGAGTCTGTTATAATTGAAAGTGGGATAACTTTGCTTTTTCATCTTCACTATAAGTAGAAAGGAGCAGTGAGGACAGGGTTTGGTGGCAAATGGGGAGTTGTCGGTAGTAAAGCAGAGTCAGTGAGCTGAGAGCTGGTGGTTATACCCAGTATGGGGTTTTAGTTGCAGCAGAAACTGAGCCTGACCAATTTAAGGGAAAGTGAAAATGTTCAGAATCTAATGAAAAGCTGAAGAACTAGATTTCAGAAAGGACAAAATATAGTACGTCTCCAGGGATCTAGGTAGCAGGAACCAATGGATCGTTATCTCATATGTCACTGTCAGAATGAATGAATGTCAACTACTTCAGTTTTTTAAAAAAACACTGCTAAATATCAGATTTCTTGGAGAGAGCCTCCATATACCCATCCCAGTAGGCATCAAATGAAATGGGGAAGGCTAGTTTGAGGGGAAGGAGCAGGTTTTGGGGAAAGACTAGTTTTGGATGTGTTAAGTTGGAGATATTCAGACATTCAAATGGAGACGTCAGGTAGGTAGTTGGATATTTGAGTCTGGAGATAGGGAGAGAGAGATTTCGGACATAGTTTATAGGTAGTATTTAAAGCAATGAGATTAGATAAAATTACTGAGAGAGTGCGTATAGAGAAGAGAAAAAGTTCTAGACTGAGTTCCGAAGCTTTCCCATTTCAAGAGGTTGGGAAAAAGAGGAGGAACCAGCAAAGGTGATGGAGAAGGATGTTTAAGATCTTCCCTTGCAGATGGGCCCTTTACTGAGAATTCGTGTGCGAATCTTCATCCTTCGAGCCCTTTCAAATAGTCCACACTCCCTAAGCTCCAACCTCCTATCCCCCAATCCTTTAGTATTACTCCTTTCAAGTCCTTGCTTATTCAGCAGGACATTAGCCACTGTCCAGAAATTTATATAGATTCTGAGCCTCGGCCTTCTCTTCTTACAGAGTGAATAGATGTATTATTTGACATTCTGCCCACCTAAAGAATCTCTCTTCTTCCTTATCCTCAGAGGCACTCCAAAGAAGGGTTAGAGGACTTCCCTGGTGGCACAGTGGTTGGGAGTCCGCCTGCCAATGCAGGGGACGCGGGTTCGTGCCCTGGTCCGGGAAGATCCCACATGCCGCAGAGCGGCTGGGCCCGTGAGCCATGGCCGCTGAGCCTGTGCGTCCGGAGCCTGTGCTCCGCAACGGGAGAGGCCACAACAGTGAGAGGCCCGCGTACCGCAAAAAAAAAAAAAAAAAAAAAACAAAAAACGAAGAAGAGTTAGAAACTGTGACCGAGTGTGAGTGTGTTATATAGAGCCATCTAAACGGGCTTGGTAATTTTCATCCGTAGGCCTCTTACTGGGTTCTGAGGAAGTCCCCATGAAGCCAGGATGTGGCTGAGGGATAGGAGGCCATGGGCAGGAGTGCCTCTCTGGGAATGTGCATCCTCCCCAAGCCTTTGGGCTTGCTGTAGTGCCACTGGCCTGGCTGCTCGAGTCTGCAGCAAGAAAACTGCTCCGACTTGGATTTTCTATGCCTAGTCCCGTAGTCTTGTTACTGAAAACTGGCCCTTGCTTTGGTTCTTGACTCTGCACCACCCCTTGAACTTCACACTTATTTTTCCTATGAGATTGCTCTTGGAACTCAGTTCTGCACATTCATTACTGACCTTACTGCTTGCTCAGACCTCACAGGAAGCCTGTCACCTAGGAGCTGCTCTTGTTCCCACATCTGGAGTTGGTTTCTGTCTGGTACTGGGAATCACCCACCATGACCACACTCCTCTTTTCTTATTTTACAAAAATTCCATAGCTAGTCCTGATACCAAACATTTTTTCCTCCTTTGCTGGTTTAGAGGTACTGGCTATTTAGCCCCTGTTCTGACCTTAAAAGTTCAAAGTGCTTGAGACATTTTTATAGTTCTGTAGAAGGACTCATAAGTATTTTCCTGCATCAGTTCATATCCCAACTTGATTAGTTTCTTTTGATAAATCTATTAGAGTGTTTATTTGGGTATATTTGGGGTGACATTGGTGGGAGATTAGGTTGCAAGTTCACCCACTTTAATAAAATTGAATATTTATTGATATTTTAAAAAATGATACTGAAGGATATTTTCGTCTTCAACTTTCTTTCACTAAACTGGTTCATTTGAGGCCAATATTTTAGCTATTCACAACAATTAATTTTTTCCTATGTTTTTCTCAGTCTTTTAACATATTTCTATGTACAGATTTCATGGTTAAATTTTTAAAAATTTTATTGTAAAGCAAGTTGATCCTTCTGGATAAATGTATTTATTCTAATAATATTATGAGTGCTAGAGGGCAGGCTTTAAAAGATGAGAATTGTCTATTCTTGTCTTTTGTTGATTATTTTAAAGTATTTTTAGTATACTTTATAGATTACGATTTATTCCTCCCATACACTATTAGAATCCAACTATCATTTTAATTTTTTTTTTTTTTTTTTTTTGATAGTACGTGGGCCTCTCACTATTGTGGCCTCTCCCGTTGCGGAGCACAGGCTCCGGACGCACAGGCTCAGCGGCCATGGCTCACGGGCCCAGCCGCTCCGCGGCATGTGGGATCTTCCCGGACCGGGGCACGAACCCGTGTACCCTGCATCGGCAGGCGGACTCTCAACCACTGCGCCACCAGGGAAGCCCCATTTTAATTATTAGTCTCAATTATTTCAATAGCTGTCATCACAGAGATTTCCAAAACCAAGAAGTGAAGAAATCTATTTTTATTGTCTGTTTCTTCCATATGCCTTTTTAAAAGAAGTGTTTTTGTTTTTGTCCCTGTCCATTCTGTTAGAAATTTTCTTCATGTATCTGGTGATCCTTGACTGGTAGAAAACTCTGTGTGTGCGTGTGTGTGTGTGTGTGTGTGTGTGTGTGTGTGTGTGTGTGTGTGTGGTGTTTTCAGGGGTGGGGAGATTGGTCATTGTTTAACCTTTGACTTCACTGTAGGGTGAGTGAGTAAGTGAAAAAGAGTAATTTCTCCTACTTTCTTTTTTGTCCAGTTTGGACAAGTTTCTTTCTAGTCTGGGTGAAGCCATCCCTTTGACTTTTGTTCAGCATGCTAGCTGTGTTTGTGCTTAAGAATCCCATTTTTCTAAGGATTTAGTCTTGTTTTGTTTTGTTCTGTTGTGTGCACACATTGGGAAACAACTTTTTAAAAAATTATTTTACAGTGATCTAGGTTGTTATAATTGCACTAAAATAAGAAAGGAAGGTAGAAAATAAGTGGACAGTTTTCTCTATGTTATATAAATTGCAGTTTATAAGCATAGGTTGAACTGTCTGTTCTATGCACTGTCCCCTAGAAAGCTGCATGGCTCACGCCCTCACTTTTTGAGGTTCCTAGTCAAATATCACCTTCTCAGTTCAGCCTTCCTTGACCCTTGAAAATAGTAAATCTCTTAACTTACCTGTCTACATACCCATTCTACTTTTTACCTCTATGAATTTGCCTACGAGGAACCTAATATAAAAGGAATCATTCAATATTTGTCCCTTTGTGACTGGTTTATTTCACTTAGCATAATGTCTTCAAGGTTCCAAATTTTCTTTTGAAGCAAATAGATATGAGGATGTTCAGCAGTCCCACTCCTGGGCATATATATCCAGAAAAGATGAAAACTCTAACTTGAAAAGATACATGCACCCCAATTTCGTAGCAGCACTATTTACAATAGCCAAGACATGGAAGCAACTCAAGTGTCTATCAACAGATGAGTAGATAAAGAAAATGTGGTATATACATACAATGGACTGTTACTCAGCCATAAAAAAGAATGAAATATTGCCATTTGCAGCAACATGGATGGACCTAGAGAATATCATATTAGGTGAAGTTAGTCACACAGAGAAAGACAAATATTATATGATATCACTTATATATGTAATCTAAAAAAAAATACAAATGAACTTATTTACAAAACAGAAACAGACTCACAGACATAGAAAACAAACTTATGGTTACCAAAGGGGAAGAGGGGGAGGGATAAATTAGGAGTATGGGATTAACAGATATACACTACTATATATAAAATAGATAAACAATAAGGATTTAGTGTAAAGCACAGGGAACTGTATTCAATCTTATAATAAACTATAATGGAAAAGAATGTGAAAAATAATACGTATATATAGCTGAATCATTTTGCTGTACATCTGAAACTAACACAGTATTGTAAATCAACTGTACTTCAATTGAAAAAAAAAGGAGAATGTTTTGGACTTGATTAGTAAATATACTTAACATTCTGGGATTTAAAAACATCTTTCCTAAAGTATCAAAGAAACTTAAAGACATAATTATTTGCCAAAAAATATGTCTAATTGACCAGTGATTTTTGTACATAATAAATAATAGAATCATTGACTAAAGGAAGCAACTATAAGTCTTTGGGGAAAGATAGCCTGATTTTTATAGTAGAATTTCCTAAATGAGAAGGTATATTTACCTCCAAACAAGGAGAAACCAATGGACACAATGATTTTAGATTAAGAGAAAACCTTTGGTGATATTTTTATACCAAAGACTATTAAAGAGGAATTCATTAAGGCACTAGAAGAAGTACTTTGAAGGAGATCTGTCTTAGAGACCACAATAAAGAACAGAAATAGGGCTTCCCTGGTGGCGCAGTGGTTGAGGGTCCACCTGCCGATGCAGGGGACACAGGTTCGTGCCCCGGTCTGGGAAAATCCCACATGCCGCGGAGCGGCTGGGCCCGTGAGCCATGGCCGCTGAGCCTGCGCGTCCGGAGCCTGTGCTCCACAAGGGGAGAGGCCACAACAGTGAGAGGCCCGAGTGCCAAAAAAAAAAAAAAAAAAAAAGAACAGAAATAAATATATAGTTCTTGAACATGAAGTGCTAATAGTGGTTCTTCTGTAGAGAAATTGATGCTCTGAATATATGTGATATCTTCTTTTCTCCTTTTAGATAAATGATTGCAGTGCCAGTCATCTTCTGTTTTCTCCTTCAGATTCACTTTTAGCCTTTTATACCCTTACATTCTACCCTGGGAGATGATTACTATAGACTTTTCCAGTCAGTTGTCTTGTCTTCTGTTTTCTGGTTGGGTTTAGCCAGTGGGAAGAAGCCTGGTAGAGGATTGTAGGACCAAGGGAGAGTGAGTTACCTGGCTGTACCCCTCCGTGAAAGCCACAGTATATCTATATGAATTTCACTCTCTCTATGGTTTTCACTCTCCTGGTTCTGGTAATTCCTTCTTGGCTCTTTCCATGTTGTGGATGGTAATGGTCCTAGGGAGCTGCACTATTCGTTATAATTACTCTGTGCCCTTCCCACACTATTGTAGATAGTTCTTTTATTAAACTCTACTCAAAGTATTCTGATTTGGGTGTGGTATCTGCTTCTTGCTGGGACCCTGACTAGTATACATAACAGAATCCAGTGGGTAGTTGGAAGGGAGGAAAGAACCACCAGCCCAGGAGATCTGGACAGTAGCCCTGGCTCTGCCCTTACTTGTGAGAGACTGTAATCTCTTTACCTTTTGACAAATGAGGAATAGTAATATTAACCCTCCCCACTCTGAGGTGGTTTTGCGATTATGTACATATATACATATTTAAGTTTCCCTGAGTGCTTTTTGAAAAACAAGTTACCACAAACAAAAGGCGTTATTATCATTGTGCTCATGACCAGTTTGGAATGCCAAGTGAGGGGAGTAAAACCTTCTCGGTTGAGGTGATATGAATGGACAGGAAGTGACTGATCTTTAAGCCTTAAATGACAAGGGTTGGCACTTGATTGGGAGCCCATGGAAAGCAGCCCCAAGTAAGAAGGAACCTATTTACAAGCTGAGATGGACCGCACTGCAGACTGTAATCTAGTCTTCCTTAGTTTGACTGTGCTTTGCTTCTTTCTCATTCTTGGTATTCAGCCCCTGGTATGGATCATAACTTTGAGTACATCCAAGGGTTGCAAGTCAAATGCCTTATGATCCATTTTACAAGATAAGAACCTTGGTTTACCAAGCAATCTGCCGCCTAAAGTCTTAGAGCCTGTCAGTTTGTGGTGGAACAGGGATGGAAATCAGGCATGCCTGTGCCGTACTGCTTTCCAAATTGCTTGAGATTGAAATGTCCCCCCTTCTGCCTTTTAATAGTAGACCTATTAATAAAACTTCAGTACACCAGAAGTTTGGAAAACTCTGGTTTAAAAGGAATTACAACAGAATTACTGTAAAGTCTTATCACATGCTTTTTCAGGAATTTACATACTAAACTTTTTAGATAGTTGGAGTATAGCCTTCCAGGCCCCTCCTTGGGCACAATTCCAAGTGTAGTAAGTATGTGAACTACAAACCCTGTGAGGAAGAGAACCCAGTGACAGATAAAACAGAAGATGGACCAGCTCTGAATTTGGGAGGGGCAAATAGGAGGAAATCTATACCTCTGTGGTTCCAAAGGGCTACATAGAGCCTTGTGAAGGGCATACTAGCCACCAGATAGTTGTTTTGTTAATAAAACAGAGTTTGGCCCTTAGTAGATGATAAACTGGAAAAGAAAGAAAGGTTAGGTGCCTTCTTAGTGTTATTTCACTTATCAATGTTATCTCTAGAACAGTTTGTTTATGGATATTTTAAGAGAGCTGAAACATTCTGTAGCTACTAATCAAACTTGGTCTAATATTGAAGTTTCTGTTTTTAATGTTGCTCATGTCTAGAATTTTGTTCCAAAGCCAAATGTTAAAAAGAATTTGGAGTTGAACTGTGATTGCATAAGTGCTTTTTGTTACTACCACTGAAGAATTCTATGTCTTTGCTGTAAACATCCCTCAGAATGGCAGTGAGGTGCCTTGTCGTATTCTTAGGAAGCCTTAGAGTAGTGCTGTCCAGTAGAACTTCCTGTGATAATGGAGATGTTCTATAATAAAGCGTCTGTTGAGCGTATGTACTGGTGCTACCGAGGAACTGAATTTTTAATTTAAATTTAAATAGCCATACTTAGCTAGTGGCTACCATGTTGGGCAGCAAGGCTTAGAGGTAACTTTAATATTTTTACAAGTGACCAAAAAAGCAAAGTGACCTTTGGGACTTTTTCAAGCTGCATGTTAAACACTGCTTGAGGGCTTAGTCCTATATCCTATATCATCTCCATTTGTATCTCCAGTTACTTTTGTAGTCTATCAAAATAGTAAAGTTATTAAGAAAAGCTTATTCTGAGCTTTGTGTGACTTAAAATTTAAGATGGCAGGGAAATACAGTATTAAGGTTGGGAGGGCAGTGCTATCCTACTAGGGGCCATGTGGAAATGTGTGTGTAGGCTTTGTATTGTCACAGTGACTGGTCAGTGCCACTGGCCTTTAATACCTGGGGGCCAGGGATGTTAACTGTAGTGTTATCCTGCTTAAAATACCCATAGCACCCTCATTGAGAAGTACTGTTGGATCTTTTTGATGGTAAGAGTTATATCACAATTGAGAAATCCTAGTATCCAAAGGGTTATCTCTTCTCTGAAAAACTCAGATATTTTAAAGACATTCTCTAAAGCTTCTGGCTATGAGGTTTTGTTCTATTCTGCAGCCTATGGTGTTGTGAATCTAGAGCCCTTTTCAGCAGCAACCAATTAATAGAACATTTAAATGTTGATGTTGGAAAACACTGAAGAGGCTATTTGTCATTTGCTTAGTGCAGAAGCAGTGAAACTGGAACCTTATCTAGTGTGCATAAAAATCCACAGGGATGATTGAAAAACTGTTCTGCTGCGAATGAGTGGAAGCAACAGGAGGTCTAATCATTGTCAGCTGAGTCCTCACCCAAACAATATGCGCCTCACTCTGCTTTAAAAGACAAATCAGTCAAACTATTTGTAGTTTTATGTGGGAAAATGCATGTGTTTATAGAATGTATTTCCAAATTTAAAGGCCACCTTCTTCCTGAAAGAACAAAGTAGAAAAGAAAACTACCAATGCTGTCAGTTGAATGGTTTTACTGCTGTTTTCTGTTATGGTCCCTGGATATCAGGTGTCTGTTTTCCTGGAAAGGAACCTTTCACTTGATAAATGAGCTGGAAAGAGGCTTTTATATCTATGTGAGTTACAGAAAGGACTAGTGGTTAGTAAAGGTGATAAAATTGCAGGGATCAGGTAATGATGCTTTCAGAAGCCATCCATGTAGGCAGTTAACAGAGCCTACATGGCTCTGTTAACAGCCTGCATGTTTCTGGGCCAAGCTTGGGAAAAGGTATGTCTTATGTAACTGTCATAGTAACCAGAGACCGTTTCTGATACAGTCTAGTGTTACAGTGTTTCTTTTTTTGTAACTGTGGGTGATAGACTGATAATTGCATTAATGTCAATATAGGGGGTATATTGACCACTTTTCCTTTTTTTCCCCCTCAATGCCATAGTAATGGCAGGACATTTATCTTGTTCTAGCAAAATATAATCTGATGTCTCTATTTTGCTTAAAGGCAAAACATAATAAAAACATATGGAAACCTGAAAAGACATCATGTTTTATAAATATACTTTCTTACACATTGAAGTTTTCCTAAGTAATTTTTGCTGGAGATCAAGCAAGAAAGAATATCTGTTTTGGGGAGGAGATTTCAAGTGTCTAACGCAGTATTGCTGTTTTTATGCAGTATTTGGTTATGCTTACAAGCTTGTTAATTACCTTCAGTTGATAGCATAATTTATTTTTAATGCAGCCTATTTCAAATTGATTAGGTACATAGAATTTCTGCTACTTCCCTAAGGACTACAGTGTGTGTGTGTGTGTGTGTGTGTGTGTGTGTGTTAAAGGTAGAATCCCTTCAATGAAAAAATTGTGCAAATCAATAATAACAAAATCTTATTTTTCTACAGTGCCAGATGAATTTACTGAATTAGTTTTTTAGAATGTGCTTTTTTTTTTTTAATGTTTCTTAGGAAGGGGTTCTCAATGGGTTGTCTGTAGGTCATTAATTGCTGCTGTCTTGATTCATGTCACATGGAGGGTGTCTTTGCAGGGTGACTACAATCTTTAGAGACCTCACTTCCATTTTCAGTGGTTTCTACAAATTTAAGGTGGGGACCTCTCAAAATGATACCACCATTATCTATTGTCTACTTTTTAAATTGAGAAAACTGCCTTTTATGGTATCCTATGTTAAATTCTGTTTAGGTTCCTTGTTTGTTTCTTTTTTTCAAAGTTTCTTTATATTCATGTGGATGAATGTTGAATAGTATGGATAATATGTTTTCGACAGAATAACTTGATCCAGATGGAAAATGATTGCCTTTTGGATATATAGCAATAAAATTGTTAAATTAAGGAGGAAAAAAGCCCAGTGTTCTGAAAATAATTTCTTGGACAGCGATAATCAGAGGTCTAGGGAGATAGCTAAAGGGTTCTTTGACCTTGTTTTTGTATATCCATTTGGCTCAGAATTTTACCATTTTGTCATGTTGCCCATGGTCTCTGGAGAGAAAGGATGAAATATTCAGCTTGTTGAATCTCTTAATTCAGAAATGTGTTGTGTATGTTGAAAAGAAATGAACAGTCTATAGAAATTTTTTAAAACTCTGGTAAGATAGGCATTTTAATAATTTAGAGTCTTGATGGACTCTTTTTTATGCCTTTTAACATAGAGTCCATTATGATTTTATAGCAAAGATGGAGAAAATGATTGTGATAATGTAATATATGACAGTTTCTATCATAGTGTTTCAGTGTCTCTAACACATACTAAAGAATTCAATAAATGTTAGTTCTTGTCTCTTTTTTCTTTGAAAACCTTTTCTTTTGTTGAAAATGTAAAGCAAGCATTCCTAGGATAATATTACATAATTTCTACAGTTATATTTTTTGTCACAATTCATACAAATACATTTGCATTTTACCAAAAAAAGGAAAAAAGCCTCACTCCTCAGGCATTAACTCCAAATTCAAAAGCTTCATGCCTCCCACATACTTTTCCCCTAATTCTTTGCGTGCATCTAGAGGACTTATGTAACCAAGTTCTTGTTCTCAGGGAGAAAAATGTAGACGTTGTCATTGCACTATCCCCCAAATGACCTAAATAATCTATCACCTTTAAGAAATCTGTCTTTGAATAGGCATTGATTGTAGTTGATGAGTATCTGAAAATAGACTTTTGATTATAGAAATAAAACATTTTTTCTTTTTTATACTTGTATTTTACATTTAGTGTACTTACGTTATGTCTGGTGTTAAGAACTCTCTATGAGCCTTTATTTTTATCTTGTAATGCTTTAGAATAGCTTAAAGAGAGTACTTAATTTTAAAAAATGTATAAGTTATAGTAAACAATTAAAAAGATGACATTTTTCATGGGCTATTTTGGATAGAAGAAAACATTTATAATACATTTCTATGAAGACTTGATTCAAGTATAATTAGGAGTATTTTAGGTAAATAGTATGTGGGAACCTAATATATTTTTAATTTCTTTAGATATTTTTAAAACATGGCTATGTTTAAGTGTTTTGCTACTGTATAATGTCTGGGATTCACTGGCCTCTGTATTTTGTTCATTGTTACATCGTCTATCCTCAGTGTATGCATATTTTTTAAAGAAACATACACACATTCCTAGAATGTGCATTCTCAATGAAATGCCCAGACATAGGTCTGTTGAATCTAATTTCACTGAAGCAGAAGGTATTTGTTAATACACTATAATATTGACAAAATAACTTTAAAAAATGTCTCCCATTTTATTTGATCATTATTTACTTATGATTCGTTATGGGGGCAGATTTTTTTTTTTTTTTTTTTTTTTTTATTTGAAGTGGGCCTCTCACTGTTGTGGCCTCTCCCGTTGTGGAGCATAGGCTCCGGACGCGCAGGCTCAGCAGCCATGGCTCACGGGCCCAGCCGCTCCGCGGCATGTGGGATCTTCCCGTACCGGGGCACGAACCCGTGTCCGCTGCATCGGCAGGCAGACTCTCAACCACTGCGCCACCAGGGAAGCCCTGGGGGCAGATTTTTGATGTTAGTAATTCATATTATATAAATATAAAATGTAATATTATTTTAACATTGTACAGAGTGGAAAATCTAAAAGCTGTTGATCCTGAGTCTAGCCTCAGTTTCAATCTGTTTCACCCTCAATTATCTCCTGTGGTAATGAGTCATAAATGGTCCCTGTTTTTCCTCTTTGTCTTTTTTTTTTTTTGCGGTACGCGGGCCTCTCACTGTTGTGGCCTATCCCGTTGCGGAGCCCAGGCTCCGGACGCGCAGGCTCAGTGGCCATGGCTCACGGGCCCAGCTGCTCCGCGGCATGTGGGATCTTCCCGGACCGGGGCACGAACCCGTGTCCCCTGCATCGGCAGGCGGACTCTCAACCACTGCGCCACCAGGGAAGCCCTCTTCTTTGTCTTTACATTGGTTGTTACCATTAACATAAAAACATTTCCAGTTTTCACGATATATGTATCAGATTTTTATGAAACGCCAAGGGACATTTCTGATAGACTCCATGAGATTCAGTTCCTTCTTTGCATATTACACTTCCTGCCTAAGTGCTCATGGGCTGTGGAAATAATGACTAACGTGAAGCACTGTTTTAAGATACAGTGCTGAATTCCCAGACATAAATTTAAAAATAAATTATGCTCATGAAAAGTATGTAGGGCATGTTTCTGCTAAAAAAAAGTCCTGGGAAAAAAATCTGAATTGAATCGAGAAGATGGAGTACCATATAAAGAATGACTCAGTGAAAGGAAAGATATTTGTTTTTTTTTTTTTCTTTAGGCATTTAACATATTAGAAAGCTGATGTATGAACAAATACATGGATCATAAATATAAATGTTTCAAAGATGTTTTATTATTTAAGAAAAAGTCACCAATAATAATTTAATTAATAATAATAAATAATATTAACTCCTGACATTTTGCCATTTAGATGCTCTCACACATGAAATATGGGTAATAGGTTTCTGAGAGGTTCACATATTTCATGTCTGAGAAAACCTGAGGTACATTGTTGCCTAAAGTAGAATCCAAAATTCGATTTTGCTCTAATTCCAAGTAATTTTTCCACCGCATATTTTCTTCATAGTTGATTGATAGCAGAGTCGATGCTATTTATGCTGTTTATAGCAGAGTCCAATAAAATAAGGACCCTGCCTTTTTAAAGGACAGTGTCCATATTTTATTGGAAATAGTGAAGTTTTCAAAGGAGAAAAGTTGTTACAAGTCTGTCACCCTCTTATATCTTTTAAAGTTTCAGAATGAACTCGTCCTTTCCTAGTTATTGTCCTTGTGTTTTAGGGATGCTGCCACCAGTTCGTAGCAGTGTAATATAATTATCTATTCTGAATGGTTTGTACATTTACTGAGATTCAAGGAGTTGGTTTCTATTCAAGTGTGTCCACTTATTCATTCAACAAGCATTGCTAGGCACTAGAGTTAATGAAATTTTTATTCTTTATATGCTGTTTTATCAAATTAAAAATTTAAACAAACTTGCATAAATGCCATTTAAAGTTAGTATTTCCCTACAAATTTAAGAACAGAAATATACTTCCTTTTTATCAATCCTTTATCATTCTTCTAGCTATTCTGACCCTAATTGTATGTATAGTTCCTGGTGACAGTATGCAATTTTAATGTATTTCAGGACTAATTGAATATAGTCCCCTGTGCCATATAGTAGGTCCTTGTTGTTTATCTATTTTATGTGTAGTCGTGTGTATCTGTTAATCCTAAACTCCTAATTTATCCCTCCCCCCCTTTCCCCTTTGGTAACCATAAGTTTGTTTTCTATGTCTGTGAGTCTTTTTCTGTTTTGTAAATAAGTTCATTTGTATCATTTTTTTAGATTCCACATATAAGTGATATCATATAATATTTGTCTTTCTCTGACTTACTTCACTTGTCTGATAATCCATAGGTCCACCCATGTTGCTGCAAATGGCATTATTTCATCCTTTTTATGGCTGAGTAATATTCCATTATATCTATATATCTATATATATCTATAGATCTAGGTATATCTATATATATCTATCTAGATCTAGATCTAGATATCTCTATGTTATCTATCTATATTTATATCTATCACATCTTTATCCATTCATCTGTTGATGGACATTTAGGTCTTTTGCCTCCTTAGGTAGATTTATTGCTAGGTATTTTATTCTTTTTGTTGCAATGGTAAATGGAATTGTTTCCTTAATTTCTCTTTCTGATCTTTTGTTGTTTGTGTATAGGAATGCAAGACATTTCTGTGTAGTAATTTTGTATCCTGCAACTTTGCCAAATTCATTGATGAGCTCTAGTAGTTTTCTGATGGCATCTTTAGGGTTTTCTATGTATAGTATCATGTCAGCTGCAAACACTGACAGTTTTACTTCTTCCTTTTCCAATTTGGATTCCTTTCATTTCTTTTTCTGATTGTGGTAGTTAGGACTTCCAATAGTATGTTGAATAAAAGTGGCGAGAATGGTCATCCTTGTCTTGTTCCTGATCTTAGAGGAAATGCTTTCAGCTTTTCACCATTGAGTGTGTTAGCTGTGGGTTTGTCATATATGGCCTTTATTATGTTGAGGTATGTTCCCTCTGTGCTTACTTAATGGAGAGTTTTTTTTTCATCATAAATAGATGTTGAATTTTATCAAAAGCTTTTTCTGCATCTATTGAGATGATCATATGGTTTTTATTCTTCAGTTTGTTAATGTGGTGTATCATACTGATTGATTAGTGGATATTGAAAAATCCTTGCATCCCTTGGATAAATCCCACTTCATCATGGTGTATGATCCTTTTAATGTATTGTTGGATTTGGCTTGGTAGTATTTTGTTGAGGATTTTTGCATCTCTTTTCATCAGTGATATTGGCCTGTAATTTTCTTTTATCTTGTAATAACTATAATGGAAAAGAATCTGAAAAAGAATATATATATATAAAACTGAATCACTTTGCTGTACATCTGAAACTAACACAACATTGTAAATCAACTATACTTCATTTTTTAAAAAAGGCTAACTGGACCCTTAGCTGGAAGATTTTTATGACTTTCAGGCTTTTAGGCTTATTTACATATAAAATGAAAATACCTTTTTTCTTATTTTTCTGGGTTGAATGTTTTCCATAGTGAACTCATTCTACTTTTGCAACAGTGACAAATCACATAAAATAGAAAGTGAAAATCATCAGTAGTTTTACTGCCAAAGTATCCACTGTATGCTTTTTTAAAGTGTCTTAAATTTTATTTTATTTAAAAATTTATTGAAAATTTTAAATTGTGGTAAAATGTACATAATATAAAATTTACCATCGTAACTAGTTTCTAAGTGTACAGTTCCGTACTGTTAAGTACGTTCACATTGTTGTGCAACCATTCTTCAGAACTTTTTTCATCTTGCTGAAATGCTGTGCCCATTACAATTCCCCTTTCCCTTCCTCCCAGCCTCAGGCAACCACCCTTCTACTTTCTTCCTCTATGACTTACCGTAAATACTGCATATAAGTGGAATGATACAGTATTTGTCTTTCCATGACTGGCTTATTTCACTTAGATAATGTCCTCAAGATTCATCCATATTGTATCATGTGTCAGAATTTCCTTCCTTTTTCCCACTGTATGCTTTTCAAAAAAAAAAAAACCCTCTAAAGTGTTATCATATTATTCCTATTGCTTTGCAATTTATTTTTGAAACCTAACAGTGTATTGCAGATGTCTTCCAGAAGACATCAGTATTTATACACAATTACGAATATATCATTTACATTGCTACCAAGAACGGCATTCCTATTCCACAGATGGGGAAAATGAGAATTGGAGGTGAGTACCTTTCAGTTTACAAGTAGCAATGGCAGGGACAAAATGCAGGTCTGCTTGTTTCTAGAGGCAGACTGCAGTGTGGTTTGTATAGAGTAGGGATGTGATTACTGTAGAAAAATGAAGCAATTTTAAAGACACATTTCTGTGGTAGCTAAAGGATGATTGTGTGCCTTTGTTATGAGGAGGCTCCACAATTTGTATTTTATAGTTGCAGCAGACACAAATATCTGTCTCTAGAAGCATCTTCCAAGTATCATACTACATTAAATTTTCTCTTGAATCACTTGCATCTGTGTTAAGACTGGATATTTCTAAGGAGGCAGCAATTGTCCTAATCAGAAATATATTTTCATTGGCCTTTCAAAAAGCCAGAGATAAAAGAGCAGAGAAGAAATTATCTGCTTCTTATCTGAAGGATAATGAAAAGTGAAAATTGCTGAAACTCTCAGTGAGCTACATCAGATATAATTAGTGTAGCTCATTACAAGCATTTTAGAGCTAGAAAAGACCACAGAAATAATCTAAACCTACGTCTTAATTTCATGAAAATGAGGTACTGTTGTGAAATGGCTACCTGAAGTAGTTGACTATGCATTTAGGCTTGAAATCTAAGTTTCTTGTTTCTCAAGAGTTCTCTTTCAGCTACTCTTGGTGAATGGGGTTAGATTTTCTCATACTAAACTAGCTGTTACTTGTGTTTTATACTATGAGTGTACTTTGTATAAAGTTTCCTGGCTTATAGTATAATTGAGGAGATTTGGAGGTCTTAGTGATTTCCATTTTTATAGAATTTTTGAGGGCGATAGATGTATGTGGGTTGGAAACATTTTTGTTACACTGTTAAAGTAGTTGATTTCTCACAAGTTGATTCAGCATTTACTACTAACTCTAACATGATAGGGAGTGAACAGGTAGTGTGGGCTATCAAGACTAGGTGTTGCTCATAATATCATTAAAAAAGAAGGGAATTGGGGTACAAGTTTTCTTAAATTTCCAGCCCTGATGCATCAAGCAGTTGTTGATGGAATCCATTACCTTTGTGAGCTTTGTTAATGGCAGAGACCTAACTGAAAATCAGAGTTCTTTCAGAGAAAGGTCAAATGAACTAAAGATGATAGAACAGGCCTGGCAGACTGTAGTCTGAGGGCCACCTGTTTCTGCAAGCTAACAGTGTCTTTTTTAAAAAAATATTTTAAGTAGTTTAAAAAAATCAAAAGAAGAAAAATATTTCATGATACATGAAAATGATAAGAAATCCAGTTTCACAGTCTAAAAATAAAGTTTTATTGGAATATAGCTACATATACTCATTTGTTTATGTGTTGTTTATGATTACTTTTGCACTATAATGGCAGAATTGAGTAGTTGTGAGAGAGACTGGATGGTCCCACAGAATCTAAAATATTTACTGTTTAGTCCTTTGTAGAAAGAGTGCCGGCCCCTGTTAAAACATCAGTATTATTTTATGTTTTGGAGTACCATGGAAATTTGTGGCTTTCTTTGCTTACCAAAAACTCTAGCTGAATGCTACTACATTTCTTGAAGGATTCTCCACTGTTTTTTTGCCTCAGGGACAACCCACAGTAGTCCATTCATGACTGTTTTTCATGACTTCCTTTGCTTATTTTCCCGTGGTTCCTTTTGCCAGCCAGGTGAACAGACCAAAACCACACAGGAAGGTCTGTGGTTTTTCTAAAGAAGCTTTCTACAGAAGGATATGTTTGGCTTGGGTACCTCTCTGTTGTAGAAACCTGGATTTTGCTTGTGATCTTTCCACTAGAACTTTGATTCAAATATATATAAAATAACCCTCACTTTCAAAGTGTAAAACTAACAAACATTTATTGTTAGATTCATATTTGTGGGCAGAAAATCTTAATCTTTCATGTTTTTACCAGACATTTTAATAATGTTAGTTATGTTTTTCATGACTCTTAATTTTACATCAAGGTTAGTTGATGGTTATTCTTTTTCATTGGTTAGCCTTAAACATTTAAGCCAATGTCTCGTTTTACAGTAATCTTTTTTAAAAAAATTTATTTATTTAATTTATTTATTTTTGGCTGTGTTGGGTCTTCGTTGCTGTCCACAGGCTTCCTCTAGTTGCAGCGAGCGGAGGCTACTCTTTGTTGCAGTGTCCGGGCTTCTCATTGCGGTGGCTTCTCTCGTTGTGGAGCATGGGCTCTAGGCGCGCGGGCTTCAGTAGTTGCAGCACGCAGGCTCAGTAGTTGTGGCTCCCGGGCTGTAGAGCACAGGCTCAGTAGTTGTGGTGCACGGGCTTAGTTGCTCCGCAGTATGTGGGATCTTCCTGGACCAGGGATCGAACACGTGTCCCCTGCATTGGCAGGCAGATTCTTAACCACTGTGCCACCAGGGAAGCCCTACAGTAATCTTTTGATAGAATAAAAACATCAATGGCATTCCACCTCTTATAAAAGTTATTTCCCCCGTCTCTCCATCTGTGTTTACTTGATGTCAGTTCTCTTGGGGCTCGTGTAAGAAAGGAGTGGCCCTGCTACTTTATAAGAGGTCTGTGTTTTACAGCTACTGAGAGCTTTGGATTCTGCCACCGTTCTTTTCAAGCATAGCAAACAGGTGTTGTCTATCTAGAAATAACCCTTATCTGAAGGTTTGGAGTTGGGTAAAGCAGATCTTCTCTCAGGTTTCAGCTTGCCTTTGGTCATAATTGTGCTTTTGTGCTTGGTGAGGATGGTTCTTAATTTTGTCTTGGAGAATGTATAGCACTGGTCTGGGCCATGGTATTGAGTTAAACAGTCCCCGTCTTACTGCATAGGGCTGTTTTGTTATCTGGTTGGCGCTTGATGCTTCTCTGTCTTAGCTTACTTAAACGTTTCGAGGTATGGAGAGCTCACTCATGGGAGGAGATGGGCCCATGCTGTTAGAATCTTCTTCAGTCAGAGAACTCATTTTGCAGTGGAGTCTTCTCACATTATGGAATAGGCCATGTGGTAATCGTGCAGCTCAGTAAGCAAAACCAGTGAAGGATGACAGAACATGAAAAGGAAATACTGAGGTGGATGCAGGCTGGAGTGGGTGGTGAGAAGCATGGGTGAGCATCAACTTGTTAGGTAACCTTTGTTCTGACTTAGAGTAAAGGGAAGTTTGGATGAAGCATACCGTTAAGGCATTTTGACATAACTGACTTGTTGGTGAGGAGGGTGAGAATAGAGACTGGAGGGAAAACCCCATATTATCATTTCTGGAGTAACAGGGTAAGCATTTTTAATCCAGTCCTGGGCTTGGGGTTTTAAAATGTGCAATAAAGTGAGTTATTTTATGGGTTGGAAATACAATGTAAGATACTATGGTAAAATTATGGTAGGGCTTCCCTGGTGGTGCAGTGGTTGAGGGTCCGCCTGCCGATGCAGGGGACATGGGTTCGCGCCCCGGTCCGGGAAGATCCCACATGCCGTGGAGCGGCTGGGCCCGTGAGCCATGGCCGCTGAGCCTGTGCGTCCGGAGCCTGTGCTCCGCAACGGCAGAGGCCACAACAGTGAGAGGCCCGCGTACCGCGAAAAACACACAAAACAACAACAGCAACAACAAAAATTATGGTAAATGTTTTTATGGTACATTCTCCTTTTCTGAGGAGGGTAAAGGGCTATGGACTCCCACACCAAGAACTACTCCAGATAGGAAAGCCATGGCGGAGAAAGAGAGGAGATGTGTGTCTCAGTCTGAGCTGTCATCTCCTGAAAACTTGGCGCTCCCTGTCCAGGCTGTCTCAGGCATGTTTTGGAAGGAGAGGTCACCTTCAGAAGCTTTATTGCTGGCACCCAGGCCTTGTTGTCCTAAGAGGTATGACCCACCAGGGCATGAACTCTCCAGTAGGCTTGGCCTCCAACAGTTATTTCTGTTGTGTTTCATGAATGTTTGTATTTGTCTGTTCACCCCTAGGCTGAGTTACTGGGGCCTGTTTAGGGAGGAACAGTGCCTGAACAGTTGGAAGAGTCAGCCATTCAGCGTGAATGCACTGGATTTGGACAATACCTGCTGGCTCCCTGGCTTCCCACCCTTGAGGTGGGGCTGTTCCCAAAGCCCTGTCAGCATGGAGGAGGGGATGCTGTGGGCTGGAGTAGGAGGAAGAGCTCCCTGGCGGGAGTTACTTGAGTTTTCTCATCCAGCTGTAATTGGTTTAAAGTAGAATCCTGTATCATTGGATTTGAACTGGATTTTAGGGGTCATCCTCATTTTGCCCATTGGGAATAGACACCTGTGAGGGTTCCAGGACTTATCCCAGACCAGAGAGGTAATGAGTGGCAGTGTAGAGGCTAGACCCCAGGCCTGCTGATTCAGTAACTATGCTTCTTCCGGCTTGGACTGTGAAGGGGTAAATTGTAGCATGAATCTGGGATGCGGTTTGGGGGTGCAGCATGGGCTGCTCCTGAGTCAGTAAGTTACACTTAGGACAGTGGTCCCTGGGCTGTAGGCTGGAACAGGTGACCTGCAAAGGACCTCTGACTCCCATGACTTGTAAGTACATTTTGGAGAGTGCTGTGATGTGATTGTTTCCGTGTCCGAGGAGTGCGTCTAGGCATACTAGCAAGTCTCCTTTGCCAGGGGTGAGATGAGGCAAGAGAAGCTTCCTGGGGAGGAAGGCAGGGGCGTCTAGTTGAAGGTGCTGTCCTCCTGCGTGAGCTTTGAAGGTGCAGTCAGAGGAACCTGCTCAGACTCTTTAGAGGCCAGACAAGTAGTATCTACTGTGACATTTGGAAACTGAAAAGTAGAGAGGGAGGGACATAGTGGTTGCTAGGAGTGTGCAGGTAGTACATAGTACAGGTCCTTTTATGGTTATAGCACTTGAGTGCAGAAGCACTTGAGTACTTATTTCTGCCTAACTGGCTAATGCAGCTCTCATTTTAAGCTATCACAATGACTGTACGCCTTATCCCTTTCATTCTGGTTATCTGTTTAATTTTTCTGCATGTGGGAATTGAAGATGGACTATAAAAAGAGAATTTTTATAAATTCTGAATTTTTATTAATACATGGCTTATTAGAATTTCTGGCAAACTGCAGGGTTGGAAAGAATGAACCTAGTTTTTGGAAACAGTTTTTCTTGTTCTGTTTCCATTTATCGATCACCTA
This sequence comes from Leucopleurus acutus, assembly GCF_964270905.1. Taxonomy (NCBI): domain Eukaryota; kingdom Metazoa; phylum Chordata; class Mammalia; order Artiodactyla; family Delphinidae; genus Leucopleurus; species Leucopleurus acutus. The sequence continues at coordinate 76,350,658 of NC_139144.1, forward strand.
CTCTATGGAGGTAGTGTGTGTAGTCGTTAAGCACAAGGACTCTGAACGACACTACTTGGGTTAAAACCTGGCTCTGTTATGTATAGTGTGTGACCTCAGTTAAGTTACATACCCTCCATGCCTCAGTTTCCTCACTTATAAAATGAAGATAATACCTCACAGGGTGGTCGTGAGGGTTAAGTACGTTATTAATCTATGAGTTAGAACAGTGCCTGGTCCACATTAAGTGCTGTTTACATATTAGCTGTTATCACATCCCAGGCATTGATCTAGGCCCTTTGTCACTTAACTTATGAGGCAATTGAAGTCAAGAGAGATTTAAAAACTTGCTTAAGATCATCCAGCTGAGCAGTGGCTAAGCTGCGGCTTAAACCTTCTCTGTCTGACACAGGGCCTGGCTCTCAGCCACTCTGCTGGCTTTCCGAGGTGTGGCAAATCACTTAACTGTTGTAGGTTTTATAGCTGTCTACCCATCTATCCATCTATCTTCTACTTTCTAATTTGGATTTTTCATTATGTTCTCATTTTGTTAGTAAAATGCATTTCCTTAAAATATCTGTGACTTAAGAGTTATAAATAAAATATAAAAATAAAACAGTTGCTCTTACAATAATGCTGCTCAAATAATTAAAGAACTTTAAAAATCCATGCTAACAGTACTAAATTGTGAAAGGCTTAAAACGTCATTTCATGTGGCGTCTGATGATGGCTCAGTGTTGCCACACACATTTAAGTTGCGTGGAAATTAAGACTGTTATTATTAGGCATTTTAAACATACCATTTTAAAACAATCATGGCATTAATGTTTTAACCATTTGCACATTTTAATTACCAGGAAGAAAGTATATCAAATTTTTATAGCCCATGGAAGGCTCCCCAGCCAGTACCCTAGATTGAGACAAAGAGAATTAAAGCTCGAGAAGTGAGACAAGGCTGCTTAGCAACAGTGACAGGTGAGGTTGATGGGAATTAACAGCTTTTGACTGTTAGCAGAATGGCAGTGTAATGGGATCTGCTTATGGTAATGAAGCCTTGACTAGATGGCTGAATGTAATGATGCTTTCTCATTTATTTCATAAAATTATAGATGATATTGAGCCCAGAATGTTTAGATTTCTGTACTATTTATACTTTTGATATTGTATTGAAAATTAGAATCATATTGTATAGTATTGTCAACTTTGTAATTATCTCATGGAGAAATGTATTCAATGGAAAGGAAAGTAGCAAAGTAAAAGCAAAACAAAACATCCTGCTACTCCAGTAAAACCACTCAAAACACCAATACCTTATCTTTCTCAAAGTAGCTGCAGTTTAAGGGAGCATTAATATGTCTCTAAATTGGAAATTGTCCAACTGTTCAGGTTGCTGAAAAAAAAAAGAAAGCTGATAAAAAATTAAAAAATTTATTTATATCTTGTCTCTGGGCAAGGTCTAAAGAATTGTTGTATCAAGATGAAGTAACCATTCTTAAGGTTTCTTTAGCCAGGACACACTCAAGATCAAAACAATTGACAATGAAGGAAAAGATGGCTCAATGCATGTGACAATGTGACATTAAAGATTACATCAGATGCAGTCTGTCTCAGGAATGACCATATGTCCTTTCCATCTGATGTCTGTTTCAGGACTCAGACAAATGAGTTAAAGGTTTTAGACATGCTTTAAAGGATAGTTCTTTCATCACCTGTATTAGGTTTATTTACAAATTAAATGTTTCAAATTGATCACATGTGCATACTATCAAAGGAATGAACATAATGACGATATTTTTCCTAAAAATTTGGATGCTGATTCATTTCAGGTTATGTGGGTTTGTAACCCTGAGTACTAGGATGAAGTCTAGATATCTTGTGTTTTTTTTTTTTTTTCTTTTTGTGGTACGCGGGCCTCTCACTGTTGTGGCCTCTCCCGGCTCCTCCGGACGCGCAGGCTCAGCGGCCATGGCTTACGGGCCCAGCCGCTCCGCGGCATGTGGGATCTTCCCGGACCGGGACACGAACCGGTGTCCCCTGCATCGGCAGGCAGACTCTCAACCACTGCGCCACCAGGGAAAACGTCTTGTGTTCTTTTCACTTAAAGAAAGAAGAGAATTTATTTTTTCCCTAGTTTAAAACTAATACTACAGGAATGAAATGGGAAGAAATAATAGTTCTTTTCTAAGAAAGACTTTTCTAAGGATGGCTTTAAAAGAACAGGCAAAGGAGAGCAGAGCCATGACCGTTGCAGCTTGAATCGAGATAAGCAGAAGTGTGTGTGCTCAATGTCACATGGCAGGAGGCTTTCCCCAGAGTGGTTTGCCTGTCCAGGGAGCTGTTTCATTTTGTGTCTGATAGAGTTTTACTTTGGAAAATACCCGGTTCCCTGCCTGTTGTTTCATTATGGATTATACAGGTAAAATTAAATTTAAAATATTTTCCAGCCATGTAGAATTACTTAAAATATACTGTTTTGAATTAGTATTTAAAAAATTACATTGGTTATGTTTGTAAATAGTGTATTTTAAAAATTATTATGCATGAATTTATTCCTGAGTATGTATGAATTTGTTGTATACAAATTGTGATTAATTTAGGATAAGTACTTAAGGGAATTTCTCAGACATACCCTTGTTGTTTCTTCTATTTCAGTTTGGGTCCTACTCAAACAGACTTAAAATAAACTGCAACCCATATTTAATCCACATTTCTACCCTCTGGGCCAGAATGTTTAGAATACAAATATCTGAGTTCAGGTTATGCCACAGAGAGAATAAAATATATATACAGTCTACAGAGATTGTAACACGTTTTTGCCATTGTGTTGATTTTCTTGTGCATGTGTGTGGCCTGACCTTTTAGATGTGGTTGACGTAGTGAAGTGAATTGGAGAATTTCAGTTTTTATCCTAAATTTTCTGAGTGTAACTGACCTCTTCCTTTTTTAAACTGCTTAGCCTTGTTCTCAGTTTCTAGTTTCACTGAGTGGTAAGTTGGTACAAGAATAAAGTTAAAGTGAAGTTAACAAAGGGCGGTGTTTCTTGATGATTAAGTGGGGTCTTTAGATTGGATGGGGTGAAGGTGGGGTTGGGAGGTAAGGTGGTGGTAAGGAGATATGGACGTGGATCTTTGCCCAAAACTTGTGCAGGTAATTCAAAATTATACTACCGTAAATTCGAACTTTTGGGTAACAGTGACACTGTTTTCTGACAGATTCATCTTAAACTAAACAACTAAGACTTTGGAAGATTTTTCCACCAGGGCAGGGACCTACTTTCCATACCCCGAATAATGACAAAATCCCAGTGTGTGTTTAAATTAAGCATTATTTACATGTTCTTTATAAATGATCCCTTTTGATCTATGGATGGATCTTTGGCAAGATAGCTAATTATGGTGAGAAAATTAATTTTTTTGTGAAGTTGTTAATAAAATGCCATTTTTAGGCACTTGCTATGTAAAGGACTTCTGTGGTAAATGTGTTTTGAAGCTAAAACATTTAAAAGTAATTAATTATCCCAAATACCCAAATATGTTTTTTCTGTAAATCTGTATTTCCTATTTTAGAGTTCCTTTAAATCAAATAGCATAGTAGTATCTCTTTCTCTCCTTCTCTCTCGCTCTCTCTGGATTTTGAATTTCTTTTCCTTATAACATTAATGTACCAGAATTTCATTCCAGGGCTCTGAAACAGAATATAATTACCTGTTAGAAGGCTCACTGTATGTGTGATACTATGTTGAAGCAGAAAGGGCTACATTTTATAGACATATACAAAGAAATCAAATTTCTATAATCCTACCAGGGAGCTTTACTATGAGTTTGTTTTTAATTATATATTTGTACCTTTTTTCCAAAGAACGGAATCATTGATTTTTTTTCATTTTTCTATAGTTTATGTATTGCCATTAAAACACTTCTTTGTTGTTTTTAAGTAATACTTTATAAATGCATAGGTGGTATTTTAAAATACACACAACTTTAGCATGCTAAATACACATCAAGAGGAATAGTAAGAAAATAAAGCTTTAATGTGAACAAAGGATACAGCTCCAGAGAAATTCCAGATATGACACTTTTAAAATTAGGTCTTGTATGTACTTTGAAGAGAATATGTGGTTTAAGTTCTTACCAAACTAATAGAGATAAGATTTATTAAGCTAGTTGTCTGATGTGGTAGGAAGCTATTTTGAGTATTGTCTTCTGTGGTGATTTTTATAAACATTTACATATTTGCAAGTATAGGTATATTTAGTCTATTAAACTTTGAAGAAAAGAACACACATGTTTTCAGTTCATGGAAGAGTGAATTCTTTTGCTTTAGAAAAGAGAATTTATTTCAGTTCAGCACAACCACTTTTGTACTAATGACAGCATCATAGCACTAAAGGGGATATCTTCCAGTAGAAAACTGAGTCTTGAATATTCAAGAATAGATGTATTTTATTTTGTTTTTCTGGAAAGCTTTCCACCATGTGGTTTCCATGTTACCCATGTGGTTTCCTCTCAGTTTTTTCAGGTCTTTGTTGAAATGTCATCCTTTTAGGGTGACATTATCTGACAGTTTTACCTAAAATAACCCTCCCATTCAATCACTCCTCGTTAATTCCTCTCATTTTTCTTTATAACACGTACAACCACTTGATATATTACCTATTTATTTGTCCATCTCACCCTCTAGAACATAAGCTCCAAAGAGGAGAGAGTTTGTTCATGGCTGTATCCCTAGAGTGCAGAACAGTAGGCTTTCAGGAAATAGTTGTTGAGTCAATTTATGAATGGGGTTTCTTCTAAAAATTACTGTTGACTTACTTTAAGATTGTCACTATTGTCTTTCTTTATCAGCAACATTCTAATTTAACAATACTTATTTTGACCACTAAATTATTTTGAATATTGATCTCTTCTTTCATTGCTAATTTTATCCTGAAATTCACAGTACTCGCTTTACTAATGGAAGGGCAGGGTCACAGGCAGACAGGGCCGCAGGCATGCGTAATTAGACATAATTGATAACCCAAAGATCACTTTGGTTTTGGAATGTATTATGTGATTTTTTTGAAGGGGTGTGGAGGACATCAGTCAGTTTTATTCTTCCTTCATTTTCTTTCATTATGTTTTCCTTAGGCAGGCCATTAATATTTGTCTTCATTTTCTCAGCTCATGCCAGCTGCCCAGAGGAAAGAATGGGAGCAAACTAAAATTTTGGCATCTGTTTTGTCAAAGATGGGTCTTTAGCCATATGGATCCCAACCTTCTGAAGTGTTTAGAAATACCTCAGGCATCCAGAGGGTATAGAAACCTTAATAGGAGTCAGAGGTTGTCATATGTGTCCAGATTGCTGGCAAGTGAGACCTAATGTGTTTTTATATATATATAAATTTATTTATTTAATTAATTTAATTTTTGGCTGCATCGGGTCTTCGTTGCTGGGCGCGGGCTTTCTCTAGTGCGGCGAGCAGCAGCTGCTCTTCGTTGTGGTGTGCGGGCCTCTCATTGCGGTGGCTTCTCTTGTTGCGGAGCATGGGCTCTAGGCATGCAGGCTTCAGTAGTTGTGGCATGTAGGCTCAGTAGTTGTGGCGCACGGGCTTAGTTGCTCCGTGGCATGTGAGATCTTCCCGGACCAGGGCTCGAACCCATGTCCCCTGCATTGGCAGGGGGATTCTTAACCACTGCGCTACCAGGGAAGCCCAGAGACCTAACGTTTTTAACATACTGATCCTCCTATAGTTATCTAAAAAGTAGACGTCTTGAAAAATATTGCAGCCTTTAACTTACTCTTAGAAATCTGTGCCAAGAAATAAGTATAGGCACTCAGAAAAATGTATTTATGTATGCATATATACACCCTCACATATAAGCTGAAGAAAGAGCTACATCAGTGAGTCAGCAAGAAGTTGTCGCATATAGACTATGGCCTCTGGTGGGAAGTACCAGTTGTCACTTGGTATCTGTGGCGGATTGGTTTCAGGACTGCCCTCACCCCCAAATCCCTTATATAAAATCGCGTAGTATTTACATATAACCTACATGCATATTTTAAATCATCTCGAGATTACTTATAATACCTAATATGATATAAATGCTATGTAAGTTGTTGTAAATACAGTGTAAATGCTATGTCAATAGTGTGCATCAAATTCAAGTTTTGCTTCTGGAACTTTCTGGAATTTTTTTTTACCGACTATTTTGATCCGCAGTTGGTTGAATCCATAGATGTGGAACCAGTGGATATGGAGGACTAACTATATCTCTACCCAGGGATCATTTTCTCATCCTACTTTTCCTTTTGCCTTTCTGATGGCCACATCCACCCCCATTTGTGTGACTATTCATGTGCAACATCTGGGATGCAATTTGAAATAGATCTTATGTTAAGATACTATTCTGGTTTCAACCCTTTTGAAGTGTATTGCCCTTGCCCATTTCCTGCAGTTGTGTCTCAACACTATTATTGATACAGGCATACCTCATTTTATTGAGCTTTCTTTTATTGCTCTTTGCAGAAATTGCATCTTTTTACAAATTGGAAGTTTGTGGCAACCCTGCTTCAGGCAAGTCTATCAGCACCATTTTTCCAACAGATTTGCTCACTCTGTGTCTCTGTCTCACATTTTGGTAATTCTCAACATATTTCAAACTTTTTCATTATTGTTACATTTGTTTTGATGGTGACCTGTGATCAGTGATCTTTGGTGTTAACTACTACAACTCGCTGAAGGCTCAGATGATGGTTAGCATTTTTTAGCAATAAAGTATTTTAAAATTAACATTTTTTTTTTTTAGGCATAGTGCTGTGGCACTTAATAGACTACGGTACAGTGTAAACATAACTTGTGTATGCACTGGGAAGCCAAAAAAGTTGTGTGACTTGCTTTATTGTGATGGTGTGGATCCGAACCCACAGTATCTCTGAGCTATGTCTGTGCTCTCCACTGGTTGTTGACCTGGACCACTTATTTTTGGGAGGGATGCATTTTTCTTAAGTTTTGCAATTTTCAGTATAGTCCTTTCTGTCATTTTTAGTTTTTTGGTGACCCTTCTCTTTTAAGAATTTTCTTCTCCATATTTTCAGTTGATTTCTATTTTCCTTTCATTTTAGTTGAATTCTTAAAATATAATTTTGGTAATTATTTTTTTATTTTTCAAGAGGCATTATAGAAGAGTAGTTAAGAGTCTATGTGTTGGAACCAGACTGCCTGGGCTTGAATCCCAGCTTATCATTTAGTAAGCAGTGTGACCACTGTCTATCAAATGTGGATAACCCTACCTTGTAGGGTTTTTATGAAGATTACATAAGCTGATACATGTGAAGTTCCCAAAATAATACCTGGCACATAGTAAACATTTAGTAAATATTAGTTATTATTATCTTAGCTACAACAAAGTATTTATTCTTATGTATAATCTTTGCGATTTCTTCATAATGGTTCAGCATTTTCAGTAAGATAAAGGTCAAATTACCTTGAATAAATTATGCACATCCATACAATGGAATATTGTGTAACCATTTAAAGATGAGAAGGATCTACATATACTGACCAGAGAGTTATTAATGATATTTTTAAGATGGTAATTTGCAGTTCCACAATCATATAAGAATTTAATGTTTAAAAACTGTGTTATATAAAGACATGTCTTTGTAAACTTTAGAAAATATTGGAAAAAGTATATACCTTAGATGAATGGATGGAAAAGAAACTTGAGCTTTTGAACTTCCTATTTTATATGATTTTAAAAGTGGGATTATTGAAAAAAACATACTTTTTATGCATTTCAATATTTAAAAAATATTAGAACAAAGCTTTCTTTGCTTGTGTTGGATAGACATTCTAATTAAAGTCTATGCACTTATAGCTTTTAGAAAAAACAGATTTCTAAGAGTAAAGGTAATGCAGGTAATGAGTCAAGAGACAAAATAATAATATCTTCTTTGTGTTGATGGATGAAGAAGAATTATGCCCACTTGCACACAGGTGTACACTGGTGTGTGCACACAGCGTTAACATGACTGCGTTACTTGGGAGAAATGACAGGAATTCTCACAAGGTAAAATGAAGAAAAATAAGGCAAAAGAGACGGGATAGGAGAAATATGTGTACATACATATATTCCTAGAGTATAGAGTGGTGGTTTTCACATTTGAATAATAGTTGCAAAATAAATAATAATGTATTCACTAACATTTGAGTGCTCACTGGGTGTTAAGCAGTGTTCTAAGTGCTTATAGTATTATTTTACTGTTACATTTGCTCGTGAATTTATATGCCCAGAAAGTGTGTGGAATAGTTTACATATTTTCACATATTTGTGGTTGAGTGTACAACCCCTGATCTGTTAGTCTACCACAAGCCTACTGAAAAAACAGTGAGCTCTGAAGTTATTTTAAAAGGTAGGTTATTTTTCTCATTTCTGATATTCTTAATTCCCTTGAAAAGTTCTACTTGCTGCCTAAAACCAAGAACGCTGATTTGCATATCTTTGTGGTTGGTTGCTATAAAGCCAATATTTAAATTTCTTTGAGGTCTCTTTTAGTGCCTGGTATCACAGGATGAAGATATTGTCAGGAGGGTGAATATATATGTGGCTCTTGGTCTTGTGCATTTTGGGACGAAGGAATTCCCCTTTGAATTGCCTGCTCCCCTGAAGCCCCTGGAGCCTCTGGCTCAAGCAGCGCAGTCGGTCTGTGCAGTGTCTCTGACGTCACCAGTGTATGCATAAGCCCTGCTATTGTCTTACTGCTATAACAGGGCTGGGGATTGCAGTATCCGCTGTTGCTGCTGATCCCAGTCTTGCCCCTGCTGCTACCTAGTCCTGCCTCCCTGCATCCCAGAAGAGCCACGTCGGCCTGCCTTTCCGTGTTGGATTTTCCAAAACAGCTCTTCGGTTTTTGGTGCTGTAGGAGACCTTGCTTTTCAGTCACACGGGAGAACACTGAAGCTTGTAAGAGGAGAATCTGGCAGCTGGACACAGCTTGGACTGCATTGTCTGTCTTCATGACCTCTGCTGTGTAGCAGCTCATCTCTCCACTCTCACACGTACACTCTCCTCGATTTTTCTTCCTTCCTTTTTTCCCTTTCTTCTAATCTTTTAAAAGCAGCCTCTGGAGCCAGCCATGTTTGGCACTGAATCTTCATGTAAGTAAATGGATCTCACTTTGCTGTTTAGAAATCTGTTTGCTGTCATGGTTTCATTGGCTTGGAGTTCATATCACTTTGCCTTAGGTCATTAACAGCTTTTGTATTTTGGCTCTAATTACAAAGAAATTGGTCTCAGGGAAGGGACTCCCCCTTATCTGGGTTATTCATCCTTAAGGCCAGGGATGTCAGTGTGGTCAAAACCAGGCCTCCAAGAGGGAGGGGAGGAAGACAGGAATCCGGGCAGCCTCCCCAGAACGTGTTAATTGATGGGATCAAGTCTGTCACTGATCTATTGTTGTGGGTTCTATAATGGTCCTTAAACCCTAAAATAGATACTGGAGGATCTGAGATGATAGTGTTTATTAAAAAGGAAAAAAGGGCTTACATTTTTTATCTAAAAGGAGAATGGGGGTATCATTATATCCTCTTCTTCCATATTTTTACAGAAACATAGGAGTAGATATTATATGTAGATTTAAAGAATGAGAAATAAGCTTTATTTTTAAAGATGGATTTTTTTTTTTATCCTCAATGGCTTCAATTTTGATATGCTGGCTAGTGCCACAGTCCAGCAGCATTGTATCTGTCTTAAAACTTATACAATGAAATTGCTTTGGTGCAGAGCAGGCCCTGCACAAGGGGCTGGGCTGGATGGCACTTGTAGACAGCTAAAACGGGTATTTGAAAAATGATGACCAGCCTAAGTAATGAGGATTATTTAATGCTGGATGTAGAATAGTGTAACTTGTCGATGCAGTTATACAGGCTCTGCAGACTATTTTGTCATTATCCATAAGCAAAGGTGACAGTTAAGAATTTCTAAAGAGACTCAACCTGCTGACCTAGAACATTAAACATTGGCAAGACACTCTTTGTGGGGAGAGGGGGTTAGGGTAGGAATTTAGGAAACACATTTCTTATGAATATGTAATCCAACCTTTTCTTTCTGATCTCAGGTGATCAGTGTGACTATTTGTGCATAGCTGATGATTATTCCAGAATAGTAGTATTTCAAGAGAGCTAATAATCTTCAGTTCTTTTGTTCTTGATTGGCTTTTTTAAAGGGTGGATTATTTTTGTTGGTTTACCTAGAGGCTTCCCATTTCTGAAATTACCACATTGCATTATCAACGTCAAGATAGAATAACAATGAGATGTAATGTCCCATTCAGCATGTGACAATTTTATTTTCTAATAATTTAAAAATGTTTTTTGAATTCACTTAATGATACATTTGGAATTATTGTCACCCAAGAAATAGAAACAGATTATTTAGTGGCAAAGACCTTCCAGTTTCATTTCAGTCATGGAATTTTGTTTATGTAGGAACCTAGGTATAGATAGAAATATTTATCTACTAAAGGAAAATTAGTCTTATTACTTTGTTTAGCTGAAAATGCAAGTTGAAACTCAGTGTGGGACTCTTTGGGTTCTTGGCATAGGGACTCTAACATTGTGTGGCCAGGTTTACCAAGCAGACATGTTGACTTTCCTGATCATTAAACCTGATCTTTTGATAATATCACACGTGTGCTATGTGCTATGTTTGAAAACTGCTGGTTGCTTTTGGTCTCCATAGCTACCAAATTACTGCACAGGTAGAATACCATTCAGAAGACAGAACATCATCATGTAGGTTTTGGGCATTTTTTGACTTTACTGAGTATTCAATTTTGTTTCCTGCTTGTCCCTAGAAGACCATAGATAGATTTGTACTGTCAGTGGTTGTAAAGTGTTGAGAATGGACTGCTTTCTTTAGATAAGGAGATTCCTTAAATCTGTACTCAGAGTTAAGACAATTGTATTTTCTTTGTGTTTTGAGGCATAGCTTTTCTAGACCTATAATGTCCATCTTTTGGAGGCTATTTTATAGGCTGAGCCTATCTATATTTGGAATATTCTGAAAAATAGTCACATTAAAAGTTCTAATTAGTTCAGAAGGGGTCTTCCAAACCACCTAGGATATTCTTACTAAACTTTTACAATAAATACTTGTTTAGCCATCTACTCAATGTACAGTGCTGTGCTAGATCCTGGAAAGGTCTGTTTTTTTTTCTAACATGTTCTGATTTCATGATTCTTATCCTTGATTTCTGGTTACAGTACCTTACTTGTATTGGATGCTTTTACTATTTAAATTGAGGTATGGTTTACATACGATGAAATGCGTTAAGTCAAGGTGTGTAGCTCATTGAATTTTTGCCTATGTTTACACTTATGGAACCACTACCCAGTTTGAGATACAGAACATTTCTGTTACTCCAGAAAGTTTCCTTGTGATGACCCTTCCCAGTCAATTTTACTTTTCCTCCTCACCAAAAGGTAATCACTATTCTGAATTCTTTTGACATAGTCACTTGTACATGGCTCTTTAAAATTTTCTTTCTCTCCTCCTTGCTCTTTGCTTATAAGAGAAGGAAATGTCGGGCTTCCCTGGTGGCGCAGTGGTTGAGAGTCTGCCTGCCGATGCAGGGGACACGGGTTCGTGCCCTGGTCCGGGAAGATCCTGCATGCCGCGGAGCGGCTGGGCCCGTGAGCCATGGCTGCTGAGCCTGCACGTCCGGAGCCTGTGCTCTGCAACGGGAGAGGGTACAACAGTGAGAGGCCTGCGTACCGCAAAAAAAATAAAAAAAGAGAAGGAAATGTCAATAGAAATGTCCATGTCTTCACTTTCAAGTACTGGATTGATTAAGTTGACTTTTTGTTTCAGACCTTTGAAGTCAGGAATTTGAGGTAACCTGGGTATCACATTATAACATGTTTTGTCTCACTGAAAATAGTATTGCTTAATTTAAATGCCAAAAAAAGCACCCGCCTCTTCCATACACACACACACACACACACACACACATACATACACAAAAGAGCCTTAAAAATGACAAAAAATTTACCTGGAAGAGTAGACCCTTGTTTAACAAAGTTAAAACTTACATAATTATGGCAACAAAATTAATAAATGCTTTGTCTGACCTCATTTCAGTGAATACCTTCTTTTCTTAAAAATTTTATTTATTTATTTATTTAGGCTGTGTTGGGTATTTGTTGCATGTGGGCTTTCTTTAGTTGCGGCGAGCGGGGGCTACTCTTCATTGCAGTGCGTGGGTTTCTCACTGTGGTGGCTTCTCTTGTTGCAGAGCATGGGCTCTAGGTGTGCGGGCTGCAGTAGTTGTGGCACTTGGGCTCAGTAGTTGTGGCTTGTGGGCTCTACAGTGCAGGCTCAGTAGCTGTGGCACACGGGCTTAGTTGCTCCACAGCATGTGGGATCTTCCTCGACCAGGGCTTGAACCCATGTCCCCTACATTGGCAGGCGGATTCTTAACCACTGTGCCACCAGGGAAGGCCCAGTGAATATCTGCTTAATTCACTTTAGTGAATAACTCCAACAGTGCCAATCACATTTTTTCTCACTTAGTGTATCTGAATCTCCCATAGTTGTGTAAATTGGGCACAATCTGTTTTCAGCCCACTTTTGAATGGAAGTGTTTTATGTTATGTGTAGATTAATCATTAGTACAAAGCAGGAAGTATAGCTTCTGTAACTCTGTTACCATCTTGATATATTTCACCGAGCTTTTCCTTTACTGAAATTTCCCATGTCTAAAAATGGGAGCAGTAAGTCTGCTGTTAATCTGCTTTGAGGAAATGCAATTTTAGTCTGTGATCAAAATAATTTAGGTTTAAGAAGAAAGTACCAAAATTAAGTTTTGGGAGGGGAGTGGTCCTTAAAATGCATATTTTAGGTACTTAATGATAGTTCATATTTTAAAATTGATAAATTGAATTCTATAAAACTTAAAAATTTTTCATTTCCTCTTAAAATTTTATAAATGGAGAAAAAGTTCATCTTTTCTTTTTGTGGAGTAAGGAACACTGGTTTTGTACTGCATCCTTCCTCATAAAGCCAGTTATTCTCCAAAGAGTAAATACTTCAAGTACATGGGCATTTATTCAATTAGCGTTTATCTAGCTTGGTCCCCCTCCTGTTTCCCCTCCTATGTTTAACTTTTTCAGGCCTCAAGGGTACCATTTAACATGTGCTGTGGTGGGAATTGTGCCCTGGTCTAACAAATTAATGTGTCTTCCAAAGCACCTACCTTATTAGTCCAGTGAAGAGAGCAACATCTTACCTTTTCAGAAAGTGTGCCCTTGGGGCAAATAGTGTCATTTAATCCCTCCTCTCAACATTTTGTTATAGTTGTGATATATTAGAAAGAACATCTAGTGTTATCTCGAAAGGGAGAAAGAAATCACCAAAGTCCGAACAGAGCAGTAGTATTTTGTGAGCTTAGTGGTGATGGGGAAATGGTGGACCTGTGCGTCAGAGTGTCAGTTCTCTTTAGCTCTGGTGTGGCTGGCCCACAAGTCTTCCCTGCCATTCTCTGCATGCCCACATCACCTTCAGTAGGCAGCTAGATGCTGGAAAGCATTTGGGGTATGGGTGATGCCCCATGTAGTTTTCTTTGATGGGCACCAAAAGTGCAGCTTTTTTTTTTTTTTAATAAATTTATTTATTTGTCTGTGTTGGGTCTTTGTTGCTGCATGCAAACTTTCTGTAGTTGCAGTGAGCAGGGACTACTTTTCGTTGTGGTGCGCGGACTTCTTCCTGCAGTGGCTCCTCTTGTTGCGGAGCACGGGCTCTAGGCACGTGGGCTTCGCAGTTGTGGCACGCGGGCTCAGGCTCAGTAGTTGTGGCTCATGGGCTCTAGAGCACAGGCTCAGTAGTTGTGGTGCACGGGCTTAGTTGCTCTGCGGCATGTGGGATCTTCCCAGGCTAGGGCTGGAACCTGTGTCCCCTGCTTTGGCAGGCACATTCTTTTTTTTTATTTTAAAGAGTCTGTGCTTTTGTTTGTTTGTTTGTTTGCTGCATTGGGTCTTTGTTGCTGTGTGCGGGCTTTCCCTAGCTGAGGGCAAGCGGGGGCTACTCTTCGTTGCGGTGCACGGGCTTCTCATTGCAGTGACTTCTCTTGTTGCAGAGCATGGGCTCTAGGTGCATGGGCTTCATTAGTTGCGGCACGCGGGCTCAGTAGTTGTGGCTCACAGGCTCTAGAGCACAGGGTCAGTAGTTGTGGCTCACGGGCTTAGTTGCTCTGCGGCATGTGGGATCTTCCTAGACCAGGGCTCGAACCCTTGTCCTCTGCGTTGGCAGGCGGATTTTTACTGCGCCACCAGGGAAGCTCTGGCAGGCAGATTCTTAGCCACTGTGCCACCAGGGACGTCCCAACAGCTGTTGCTTTTTATTTTCATTACTGATGAATGCATTAATTTGGAACTGACAGCTTCTCAGTTTTAATAGTGAGTATGGTACCATGTTTCTAAGAACAATGTAATTATCTCAAATTTTGAGCCATTATGTGGGAGATAGTAAAATGAATATACCCTAGCAATATTAGGTCACCAAGAAACTGTATAATTAAATGGGCATCTCTTTGATAGAGAAATAAATGAGTCCCACTCCCTTTTTATGTGCATTTCAGGGCCATTCTTGACAACCAATCATACGTGAGATTAAACTTAGGTCTATTGTTTTGGTGTAATTTTTGTGAGTTGGTTGAGATGTTAACAGCAACTGTGGTCATTCAAAAAATGGCTATTCACAACTGGACTATTTTGCAATATAAGCCCTAGTTCTTGTTAAATAATTGTATGAGACTGCTGTTTTTGCTGTCATATGTATGTTGGACATTTTAGTACTATATCTCCCCCGCTTTATTAGTTTTTGTCATATGAAACTAGGTAATTTAGAAACAGCCATTTTCCTTTCCTACGTTTTTAATCTGGCTGTTAGTATTTAGCTGTATTGAATTTTAGATGCTTTCATCTTACTTAAAATACAAATACTTAAATATACACTCCAAAACTTACCTCTAATTCTGCACTCAGAACATTGTATAAAAGGAAAAATATTATTACATGACTTTAGATAAATAGAAACCACAGACTGCTAAAGTCACAAATAAGGAAAAATAATTATAGATCACTGGGATTTACACTGGGACATGGTCATACAGGAGGCTGGGAAGTTAAAGCTCATATAACACTTGACTTATCTTACTATATCATTGTCTTTTCTTTCCTTTTGACAATGTGAGTTCTGATGTGAAATTTCCTCTTGGGTTTCTTGCCTGTTAACAGTTGACATCATAATTTTTAGTATCAAGGGAATATTTTAAACTAAATAAAGATAGGAATTTTTTTTACTTCTGGGTATTTATATACTAATTCTACTAGTACAGAAATGGAATAAAAATACCCAGTGGTTATTTTAAAATTCTCAGATTATTTATTTTCACTTGAGTATTAGTTTCCCTAATTGTTAGTTTGGTTTGTTCAGCAGAAATTACACATGAGTTTTCAGTGATCTGTTGTTTTCATTGTCACAATGGACCAGATTTATATCCTGTATAAACTGTGGGGAGTCTATGGGGAAAAATTACCATATATGGAAACTTTCCTTATAGAATCCCCATGGAGTTACACAGGATGTGAATAGAATTGTTATGGATTCTGAGTTGCAAAAGTCACTGACAATGTGTATTTTGAACATTAATAGTAGTTATCACATTAAATTATGTTCAAATACTGTTACATTTTCAATACAAAACCATATGGAACACAAGAATATGAACTGTATGGTCATTTTAAAATTGTTTTACAAAGCGTATTTATATCCCACCATTTTTTTCCTAATAAGTGTAAAACATTCATTAACACGCTTATTAGTGTGTCTTTAATTAGAAAATGCCAGTTTTGAATTATTTAAAAGTCCTGTAATGTAGTCACATTTGCTGTGCTGGAGTAGTAAATTGTAATATTTTCTCTATAGAGATTTTGCTTTTATTAATAATGGATTCAGATAATTGTGAACTGAAGGACCAAGATATAGTTTAATACATGTTGTAGAAATGGCAGCAACCACGTGCCAGATACAGTGACTAAGTGCAGAGACTCTGGTGCTTGATCGCCTGGATGCAAATAACGGCTTTACCACATTCTGCCAGGGTTTGGCCATCTACCATCTAAGCTCTTGGGGCCCAAAATGTGGCTTATCCAATGACCTCTTGATGTTAGGGGAATCTGCCTTTTTGGGCCAGGACATCTGCATCAGGGTAAGGCTTATCAAGGGTCACTGTGGAGATTAGACTCTGGCAGTGGGAAAGACTGGCTGAAGAAAGGGAAATCTCACTTCCTAAGACTGGGTGGAAGTTCCATCACGGGGATCTTTGAAGGGACCCCGTAGGAGATCTGAAGGGAGGAGACTGCATGAAACTGATGAAATAGGTCAGGGTTGGCAAATGCCCAGCATATTTCTCACTACTGGTCATCCCTGTGGCAGACATCACTAACTGGTCACAGCACTTTTTAGAATTGCCTTAAGTCATAAAGGGTTGAAATGTTTTCCTCTTAAAACACTTATCTGTGCAAGTGTTTTCCACATTAGTGTGAACAATAGTCACATGAATAAATATTTAAATAAACTTGAAAACAGTTATTGAATTAAGAAAAAAAATTAGGAATCTTAAGTGTTCCAGTAATATCCCTTTTTATATAAAATAAACATACCATTCTGTGTTACATTGTGATTCTCAGTAATATCAAAATAATCCAGAGCTGCTTCTCTCGTTTTTTTTTTTTGAATTTTTTTTTTCTTTATTTTTTTGGCCGCGTCGGGTCTTAGTTGTGGCATGTGGGATCTTTTGTTGCATCGTGCAGGCTTCTCTCTAGTTGTGGTGCTCGGGTTTTCTCTCTCTAGTTGTGTCACGCGGGCTTGGTTGCCCCATGGCATGTGGGATCTTAGTTCCCCGACCAGGGATCAAACTGGCGTCCCCTGCATTGAAAGATGGATTCTTTACCACTGGACCACCAGGGAAGTCCCCGCTACTCTCTTTTGAATGAAATTTACACCAATTGAAGACATATCCCCAGAGTGTAGCAGCATACCTAACATACACACTAAGCACTCATTCTTTGAAATTTGAATCTGCTGTGGCTTAATGTAATATTGAAAATATGATGTGTGGGCTTTATAGGGGATTGATACTCAGTTTAATTAAATTTTCCAGACTAAGGAGTTTATCACACATAACTGGCACATATCAGAAATATGTCAGTGGACAACTCTTACCTGTCACCCTTCAGGCAGGAGTAGGTGACAATATGGACTTTTATTATTAAGCCCAAATTTGTTAGAGGTAAACTGCCATTTACTGATACTGATACTGATATGTAACAGTACATATACTGTTAACTTGACTACCTCTCATCTAAGTTCATTTATCATTTTTTTAAGATATTTAAATAAAAATAACGAGGAATTGTAATCATCAGTTCATTTACAGCATGAAAACTGAGAATTGTTTCTTTGCCCATCCTGATGTAATTTTAGGAAATGAGAAAAATTATGCTCCATTTCTTTGTGAGAATTTCAGACTAAGACTCAGGCTTATTGGCATGCTTTAGGGAACAGTGAGTCTGCTTGGGATGTGTACCGATTAGGAAACTGCAGTGACTCCATTCGAGTATTGTTTACTACTTCCTTTATCCACGGCTACTTCTAGAACACCTAGGCTTAGCGGGAGGCTTTGGTAGGGTTTGGCCTGGTGATAGTCCATGCATGGGCTTGACTCAAGTCTGGAATTTCTTACCTGAAACTTTCCTAGATTTGTTTTAGTATAATGGTGTTTCAGTTGTCTATTGCTATAAACTATCCCAAAATATAGTAACTTAAAATAAGCATTTATTATTATATTTCACAGTTCTGCAGATTGACTGATTGACTGGAGCTACTGGTGGTTCTTATGTAGGGTCTCTATGTGGTTGCAGTCAGATATCTCCTGGGCTGCAGTCATCTAAAGGCTCATCTGAGCTGGAGGGCCAGGATAGCTCTCCCACATGGATATCAGTTGAGGCTGGCTGTTGACTTGAGGCTCAGCTGAGGTTGTAGGCAGGAATGCCTATTCTTGGTTTCTCTGTGAGGTTCAAGCTTCTCAAATCATGGTGCTAGGTTCTCAGAGGAAGCATCCTGTGCCATAGCATCCAAGAGACCCAGGAGGAAGCGGCAAGGTTCCTTATGACCTGGTCTTGGAAGTCTTAGAAGTCACTTCCACCATATTATATTGGCCAAACAAGTCACTAAGATGAGCCTAGATTCAAAGGGCAGGGAATTGGATTCCTCTTGGTGAGGCAGTGGCAAGAGTGCATTGTAGAAGAGCAAGTAGAATGGAAAATATCTTAGTGGTCATCTTTGGAAAATACACTTTGTCACAAGTTGTTTCCAAAGTCTACTCCATGAAGTTGGTGCTTCAGGGTTTTGTAAATCAGGGGTCTGCAAACTTTTTCTGTAAAGAGCCAGATAGTGAATATTTTAAACTTGTGGCCCATTCAGTCTCTTTTGCAGCTACTCAACTCTGCCATTGTAGCACAAAAGCAGCCAGAGACAAATGAGTGTGGCTGTGTTCCAAGAAACCTTTATTTATGGATGTGGAAATTCGAATTTTATATAATTTTCACATGTCAGAAAATATTCTTCTTCTTTTGTTGTTTTTTTTTCAACTCTTTTAAAATGTAAAAAAAATTCTTAGATCAAGGGCCATACAAAACCAGATGGTAGGCAGACTTTAGCCCATGTGCCTTAGTTTGCTGACCCCTGCTCTTAATATTTGATTTGAATTTCATTTTTAATTGCTAAAAACCTAAAAGAACAACAGATACATTCATATATTAAAAATAACTAATTTTGATGTGTGGGGGACTACTGATAGATGAACTTAGGTTCTCATTGGTTGACTTTATTATTAAATATTATAAATTTGAACTTATAAATGTATGTCAGTTTTACATATTGGGCTCTGGCATAATATTCTGTTTGAGAAAAGGTTGTGTTAAAAATGACTGAAAAAAATAGAACAAAGAAACAAAATCACAGGACATTTGAAGGCTTAATTTCTAGTCTGTTCTCACAATAACACTAGGTAAGACAGACTATGGAGAACTTCTGTTTGATTCAATTTCACAGATATTTATGGAATGCAGAGGAATAGCATGTGATAAGAGATAAGAGGGCAAAAAGCTTTCAAAAAGTTTAAAGTTCAACTGGATATGGGGGGTGAGGCAGTGAGAGGAGAACAGAGAGGGTTATGATATTAAAATGATATGTTTCTCTTTCAGTTAAAGCAGTGTAAATGAGATTATTTTTGACACAGGTACCCATAAATCAAAGAAAAAACTGGATGTCATTGGAATTGGCATTATATAATAGGCAGAATATGACAAGGGAAGCCAACTTTTTCTTTAAATAATTTTATTGGAGAGCAATATACATATGATAAAATTATCCATTTTTAAAAGTATATCCATTTAAATGTACAGTTTGATGAATTCTGGCAAATGTGTACCTATGTGTAACCATCATTGTCAGCACAATCAAGATATAGAACATATCCGTCACCCCACAAAATTACCTTGTGCCAGTTTGCAGTGAATCTCCATGTTTCTAGAATTTCATATAAATGGGATCATACAATGTATACTTGTTTCATTCAGCATAATGTTTTCAGTCATGTTGTTGTGGCTAGTCGTAGTTCATTTCTTTTTTATTACTGAGTAGTAGAAAAAATACATAGTTGGCTCAGCCATTTGCCTGTTGATACTGAGTTGTTTCCTGTTTTTGGTTGTTATGAACAAAGCTGATGTAATTACTCATGTTTAATTCTCTGTGTGGACATATGTTTTCATTTTTCTTGGGTAAGGACCTCAATTGTTGAGAAATTGCCAAGCTGTTTTCCGAAATGGTTATATTTTTTTGCATTCCCATCAGCAATGTGTGGGAGTTCAGTTGCTTTATATCTTGTCAGCACTTGATGTTGTCAGTCTCTTTAATTTTAGCTAATCTAATGAGTGTGTAGTGGTATATTGTGATTTTAACTTACACTTCCCTCATCAGCAAAGATGTTGAACATCTTTTCACGTGCTTATTGACCATTGGTATATCTTCATTGATGAAGTGTCTGTTCAAATACTTTGACTTATAATTGAATTTTAAGAGTTCTTCATATATTTTGATACGATCTTTTTAAAGACATATGTCTTGATAATATTTTCTTATAGTCTGTAGCTTTTTGTTTTCTTAATCATGTTACATTTTTAATTTTCATAAAATACAGTTTTTCAGTGTCTTGTGTCCTATATAAATTGTTTTCCTAACCTAAGGTCGTAAAGGTTTTTCTCCCAAACGTTTCATATGTTTTGCTTCTATGTGTACTATGATCCATTTTCAGTAAATTTTTGTGTATAGTGTGGGGTAATGATGGACATTTATTTTTTTTCCACCAAAATTCAGTTGTTCCAGCACCATTTCTTGAAAAGACAATCCTTTCCCCATTGAATTGGCAACTTTATCAAAAATCAGTTGTCTCTCTATTTTATTCCAGAGATCTCTATGTTTATCCTTAGGCCATGGTATTATAGTCTTGATTGCTACAGATTTATGATTCCTTTTGAAATCAAGTAGTGTAAGCACTCCAGTTCTGTTCTTTTTCAAAATTGTTTTGGCTATACTTGATTCTTTCATACCCATAGAAATTTTAAAATTTGCTTGTCAATTTCTACAAAAAGTCCTACTGGTATTTTGATTGAGAGTGTTTAATCTATAAAGCAGTTTGGGGGGAGTTGATGGTTTAACAATTTTGAGTCTTCCAATTCATGAACATGGTATATCCATCCTTTCATTTAAGTCTTCTTTAGTTTCTCTCAGCAATGGTAAAATGAGTTATGAAATTAAAAGAATAGTTGGGGTTTCTTTTTTTCACTGATAAAAGAATACTTATCTGGAGTAGAGTAACTTACCTCACCCACTGAATATTTGTTTCTAGGGAAAGTATAGTAAAATGTAAAAGTTGGTGGTATTAGTAAAATCTCATTAATTCAAATTTGGAAGACTTGCTTGAACTTGTGAAAAGTCTTAAATAGCCTGAAAAATGAGACTTTACTAAACAAATGTTGTCATGTAGAAGTCTTTGGGGAGATATATTTTAACAAATAGATAAGCAGAGTTTGTATGTTTATGTAAAATGCTGTTTTTACAGCACTTAAAACATTTGCTCTCTCAACATGATAAACTACTTCTTTCTTCCTCTTGTTTGTTATCTTAGGAAATCACTTTCTTATATTTTAGAAGTAAATTTACTACAGTTTTTACCTAAATATTCACATTTCTTTAATTAGAAGGATCTGAACTTACAAATTTTTATATTTAGAAACAGGATCCCTCTTCTTATGAAACTGGTCCTATAGTCCTACTGGGTTACCAGCCTTTTTAAGAGTCTATTAAATCTATTGATCCTTATGATTTCAAGAGATTTTAAGACAACCTCTCTCTAAAAATACATTCAGGATGGCATTTGTCACCTTTAAAAGTTAAATTGAATTTGAATTGACTTTATTTTTTTAAGAATGTTTTCTAATTATTTGACACTAGTTGTGATAATTTCCAAAGTTTTCAAACTTCATGAAGCCAGATTTGATAGAGATTGAATTGACCTGACATAGCATATTATGTGTATGCATTATAAATATGATCAGTAAACATTTATCTAATGCCTAAAGCAACTAACATCAAATCCCCCCACCCTTGTTTTAAGAAGCTTATAAAACAGCAGTCCTGTAATAACCCCCAGTTAGCTAACGTAGTCTTTTGAAAACTATGGGGATGAATATACTTAATGGATTATGAGTTCATCTGTACTGACTTTCTCACCCTTTTTCTGAGTTGGTTCCAGGTAGCCCTACTATATTAGTTATTTTTGGTGTAAGTATACAGCACAATGCTTCAGAACCTGGGAGTTGAGACAGACAGACAAGGGGGCCTAGTTTTACTCAGTAGCTGTGAGCATCTTATCTCAGCCTTAGTTTGTTCATCTGTAAAATGGGTATAATAGGTAACCTCATGAGATTCTTACAATTCTTAAGTGAAATAGGTAGGTAGGGGGACAAGCCCTTAATGGCACATAAGCAATCAATAGTTTAATTATTTTTAAAGTTTTCCATACTAGAAATACTACATAGTATATGTATATTGGTTATGAGATGGAGTATAATTGAGGGTAGAAATGGCAGCATCAGATGTATACAAATTGAAAAGAATGAGAAAAAATAATTTTAAATGAAAAAGTTATTATTTGGTCCCTGCCATCTGGCAGCCTACATTCTCAGGGGACAGGATGAATGAAATATATATAAAATTCATGCATATATACTTTATTTTAATATTGATTTGTAGAAATGTTTTGATACATATACAGTTACCTAAGATAAGTTACCTAAGATAAGTGTTCTTGCTTCTCTTTATATCCACAGTCTCTTCGCTTCTGGTATTATTCTCATGGGTTTCTGTAATAGTCACCTTAACTTGTCTTCTTAGCTCCCCTTCCACCATGCCTAGGTGATTTTTTTGCCTCTTTAAAAAAATTGAGATATAATTAATATACTATAAAATGCACAAATATTGTCTTCTATTAGTTTTGACAATTTTACATGTACCTATAAGCACCACCCAAGTAAGATATAGAGCATTTCTCATCACTTCAGAAAGTTCTCTTGTGCCTTTTCCAAATGGTTTCCCTCATCACTAGGCAGTCATTTTCTGATTTTTATGATTTAAGATTAGTTTTGCCTTGGAGTTAATGTATGTGGAATTACACAATTTGTATTCTTTTATGTCAGCTAGCTTGCTGATCATGTTTTCCAATGGCCAACAGCTGTTCAAAAACTCGATGACTCTGCTTTTTGAACTAAATATAAACTTTTTGCCCAGGTGTTTAAAGCTAGCCACCATACGGTTGCCACTTCCCTCTCCTGGCTTAACTCCCACTACTACTCTGTATTTATTATTTGCTTTTTCCTGAGTGCCTTTTCTCATGCAAGAGCTTCTATTTGGATCTTACCTCTATTTCCAGCTATTCAAATCTTAACTATTCTCTAACTCTTTGAAGTTCATCTCAGGTACCAGTTACTCTATGAATTTTCCTGGTTCTCCTAATGTGATGGTTCTCAAGCACTTTTTTTTTTTTTTTAATCATCATCCCATGGTCATCATCATAGAAACTTCTTTTGCACACAGAACAATTATTCTCAACTTTTCCAACATCATCCTTCTCCTGTCCCCTACCCCGCTAATCACTGCTCCCTACCAAAATGCATCCCACATTTTTGAATACCCTGTTGCACTTTTTAACGAAGGGTGCATGGTTCCTGGTTTACATGCTCTGGAATCTGACTTTTGAGGCTGAAATTCTCATTCTGCCCACTGTATGACCTTGGGTAGATTAACTAACTTCTCTGCACCTCAGTTTCTTCCTCTGTAAAATGGACATATGTATCGCATACTATATCATGGGCTGTTGTGAGTTTTTAAATGCAATTAAATGCTTATTACTTAGTAAAGACTCAATAAATGTTACCTATTATTATTAGGTATTATCATATTGGAGTTTTTATGTTATTGCTTTATACTTCCAATTGCATTGCATTTTCCCTGTGACTTGGGTGTATTCATCTTAGTGGCTGTCAAACTAAACAATAACAGTAATTTGTCCATTTAATAGTTTTCTGTATGAAAGTCTATGATGTGTTGGGAGATTTATTTAAAGACAGAATATTAGTGGTTCTGGGTTTTGTGCTTAATTCACCTAACACCTGTATTTATTTAATCTCATGTTTCAGGGTGTCTTTCTTATTAAACACAATAATGTCAGTATCCTTCTCTTTATTAAGGAAAATGTGAATGGAATTCATACCTTTGTAGTGGTACCATATTTTATCTTATCTCAAGCTGATATTTAAGGAGAATCTTTTAAATACAAACAATCATTCCCTAATTTTTCTGATTTATATGTTTGTAGTTTTGTTTGTTAGATTTTCTTAAAGTCATGCATATCTGTAGTTTTTTTTTTTTTAAGCTTCATGATACTTTGATATAGATGCTGCAGTATGCTTTGCATTGCTTAACCTCCATTTAAATGGATTAGTGGCATTTGATAAACTTTTTTCTTTTCTTTTTCTTTTTCGTCTGCATTGGGTCTTCTTTGCTGCGCGCAGGCTTCCTCTAGTTGCAGCGAGTGGGGACTGCTCTTTGTTGCAGTGTGTGGGCTTCTCATTGCGGTGGCTTCTCTTGTTGCAGAACATGGGCTATAGGCGCACGGACTTCAGTAGTTGTGGCGTGTGGGCTCAGTAGTTGTGGCTCGCAGGCTCTAGAGTGAAGGCTCAGTAGTTGTGGTGCACGGGCTTAGTTCCTCCACGGCATGTAGGATCTTCCTGGACCAGGGCTCGAACCCGTGTCCCCTACATTGGCAGGCGGATTCTTAACCACTGCGCCACCAAGGAAGTCCCTTGATAAACTTCTTGATGCTTAATTGGAATGCACAGAATTATCACTATTTAAGGAGGAATAGTAGGGAAATAAAAGACCTATGAGTTTACTTTGGGGTTTATTTCTTTTAGGTTTTATACTAGCATGTATCAGAGATGTTTTTGTTTGTGTAAGGAGGAACAGACAGCAGCATTACTACTCTTTGCAGTATTTGTGTGTATCATGAAAGACTTTTACTGTGGTGTTGCAACATGCCTTGCTTCCCTTCAGGCTTTCACTAAGCAAATACAATCTGTGCTTACATTTGATTTCATGCAGAGGACTGGAGAGTTGGGTTTTTTAGATATAAAATACCCAGGTCCCTGAGTCTTTGGGTCTTCATCGGCTGGTTATTCATCAGCTGCACACCTGACTATCATCCATTTGTTTTTAGTATTAAATTGACCTTTTCCAGGCTCTCTTGTTGAGGAAGTTGGAGTCTGCATAACACCAGCTGTGTGTGGTGTCAGAATGGAACAATAATTCAGGGATACAGAGTATGCCTCGCCTTTGTTTCCTGAAATTGTGCATTGATTCCTTTTGTCAGTAGAATATTTCAAATGAATGAAAGCAACATTTTCTATTTTTAGTTATTGGGGGAGGGGTATTTGCTTTGAAAAGCAAATAACCTGTCTGAAATTTCAAATTTTATTCAGTACGTCTAATTTGCTTAAAGTAAAACACACATATGTAGGAGAAATTTTAACTGTCTTCAATGTCATGGTTGTCAGACCCTTTCTCTTCACAGCAACTTGATTATTTAAAGTTATTTTTTAGGCTTTTTCATTTTTAATAAAGGAAATATCTCCATTCTAACTACTTATGCCAGCACGAGAACAGTTTTTTTTCACGAATATTTTCAGGAATTTTTCTATCTGAATTTTAAAGTAGATAAAAGTGGATTATGTTTATAGCGTTAATATTTCCTTTCCTTTGACATTGAATGTACTATAATTTGTAGCTTCCAAAAATTAGGGTTAGTCTAGTTTTTTTTTCTTCCCCTGGATACGTTCTTTGTAGAATAGATAACCCTCAAAGAATTTGTTAGTTCAGGATCTAATATGAATCAATAAATATTTTCTGCTAACTATTATGGATAACCAGATGATTGGGAGTTCTTGAGACACATACAGAGAAATATATAGCTTTATGTGTACTTTATAAATCATTCTGGAGATTTCTTAGGATATTGGCATTAAAAGCCTGAGGTACTGATTTTTCTTTTTCTGACCTGGACTGCATTTGTGGAGGACCCAGGCTGACAAGTAAAATAGTTCCTTGCTGTTTAATAAATCTTGCTGGGAGTTGTTTATTATGGTTTGGGAAGCTCATTCCATGCATTAAGACTTGACTTTCTGTGTTTTCTTAGAACTCCTCGCTCCTGAAATACTAAAAATTCTGCTTTGCCTTCCGTGTGGCTGGGCCACCTCCCTATTAGTGACCCATCCTCTTTGGCAGTCAGCTCACGTTATCAGTGATTGGATGTCAGGCCAAATGATGCAGCATATTTTATTTTATCATTTCTGTTGTGTAGGACCCCCCAAAACATCATGTCTGGAATAAGGGACATTATGACATGTATAGTGAATCAGTAGAACTGGATAGGAAATTCCTCAGTATTTTACTCATTGAGCTGACTGGACTTCTATTTAATTTTTTGCTTTTGAAAATTAGTAGTAGAAATAAGGCTAAGTAACAGCTGTGCTAGGCTTTATACTCTTAGTTTCCTTCCCAGTCACTATGAAAATGAGGCATGATCGTTTAAGCTGCCTTTTCAGAGAACCCATTTTGTATTTTGAAAAAGTAGTTGCGTAATAATAAAATGCCCCACATGTGGTGGAAAAACCACAACTGCTCGAATCTCCCAATCCAATCTTCAGTTTAAAATCCTGTCCTAGGGGTGGAAGTAGGTGTGGTAACAATGTCAGACTTTTTTTTTTTCCGTGCCATTTTTCAGCAGTTCAGCCTAAAGGTCCATTATACTCTTACAAAATCCAGGAGGTCACTTCATAATAACCAAATTTAAAAGCTGATGGTTGGAGCCAGCATTCTGTCTCTAGGATCGCTGGCAATATAAGTAGAGAGCAGCTCTGCCCTGAACAGTTGCCATGGAAGCCACACGGGCAGCCAGAGCAATTGCCTGTGCCATGTTTTGTGAGGCAGCCTTTCCCTTAAACATTGGTATTTTATGCTGGTGATTAGAAGAATTTGGCATTTGGGAGCAAGGCCCTGTGACCTTGTATTTTTTATGAAAATGCACAGCATTGAAGTTTTATGTTATGCCCTTAATATACAGTCCTACCACAAAAGCTTCCTGAGGAGAGCCAATTTCAGGCTGAAGAGGAAAAGATTTTATGAGGCTATTCAAACAGAGCAGGGCTCTCAAAATGTAATGGATTAGAATGAGGTGGAAAACAGACAAGCCTATGGTAAGATGGATCCAAAAAGGTTGATCCTAGCCTCTGACCATCACCTCTTGCATTGACTGGACCCAAGTTACCAATAGAGAGTTTCTTTTGGTCGGGATAATTGAAGTGCTTTGATCTTTTCAAATTCTCCTGTTGGAGATGGAGGGAATATTTTATTCAGTTTTCATGAAACTATTAAAATTATCTGTTACATGTTCAGCACACTGTGCCTCACTTAAAGTTTTAAAAAAAATTTTTTTTAATTGTTCTTATGTTCCCTAAGGGCTTTTACTAAGAGCCTGCTTCTGAAATGTGTAAGGGAGGGATCAAATGAGACTTCTTTTAATTAATTATATAGCAAATAGCATAATTGTGAATGTCATGAAATTGTTTCTAGATGGAGTTGAATCTAATATCTGACATTATAGTTTAGCTAATCACTTCCCAACATTTAAACTGTCTAGCCAGTGGTAAATGGATGCTTTGAGAAATAATTTTCTGTAGTAGGCTTCTGGGGAATGTTAGTGTTAGTCTGTATAGGAACAAGAGTGACCCCAGACTGCATTGAAATAGTTGTTTCAGATACTTGTGCTCAGCATGTGGAGATGTTGAGGGTAGTTTTTAAAGTAAAAACTCTTAGTGCCTTTTGTTCTTTAAGGGGGATGATGGAGGAAGGAGGAAGCTAGACTTTTTATCACTACAGCCTTAAGTGAAAAATACCTTATAGATATTGGATGCTAACAAGGTAGTCTAATGTGACAGCTTTTCAAAGGGATAGTTGTAGGTAGATATAATGTGATAACTGTTCTGTAATTTGCCTGGAGTCCTCTTCATTGCTAATGGTCATTCCTAAGCCAATTGGAAAGGAGTCCCAGTTTACTAAGGAGACCACAGTGAATGGCCAGAATTGAGCAGTTCCTACTGCTAAGAAGCTTTTGTTCACTTCGGTTCCTGCAGTAACCAGTGCTGGTCAGTTTTAGTCCTCCTTATAATTAAGAGTTTCCTCCAGTGAGTATTGATTGATACCTAATGACATTTTTATTCCTCACGGCTAGTGTGAGAGCTACTTTTAAAACATGAAACCACTTTAATCTTTTTAGTGTACATCTAATATAACATATTGTTTCTTTAGCACACCAAAGTTCATTTTCATTGTAGACATCTTGAATAATACAAATAATGAGAAAAGGGAGAGAGAAGAAAAAGAAGGCCCTGAGCTTCGGAGCCAGATGGACTTGGGATTGAATCCTGGTTCTGCCCTTTACTGGGCAAGTGATCTTTGGTCATCTTATAATGTTTCCATAGAGAATAACACCCAGCCCATGCTGAAAGGGTTAATGAGATAGTATATATAAATATCTTAAAACAATGCTCCACATATAGTAAGTGTTGAATATGTACTTATACAAGTATAAATACGAATAAACATGTGTTGAATACTTGTAGGTTGATGTACTGAGGGATTTACAATATAGATAGATCTATATAAAGGTGTATATGTGTGTAAATTCTAGTGAATGTCTTCAGCTGTGTCTTTAAAGCAGAGTGCCCTGCTCAATAAGTGGGAGGCTTCATGATTATTCATAACATCCCAAATCCTCTCCCTTGGTGATAACTTCTCTATTTCTTTTAACATAAAATAGTCTTTGAGTGATATATGTATAAAAGGATATCGCTTTCTATATACTACTTTGCAATCTACTTTTTTTCATTTAGCACTATTTTATAAATATTTTACACAATGCCAAATTTAACAGCCATAGATTTTTTTTTTACATTTATTTATTTATTTAAAAAATTTTTATTGGAGTATGTAATGTTGTGTTAGTTTCAGGTGTAAGGCAAAGTGAATGTTATACATATACATATATCTACTCTTTTTTAGATTCTAGCCATAGATTATTTTGCTGTAGGTTGAAACCTTTTTAAACTAATCCTTTACTAATGTTAAGTTTTTCATTTGTTTCTGTTTTCATTTTATCTCCTATAAACATGTGTAGTAAACATTCTTGTGGTTAAATCTTTGCACATAATGATGCTTTTTTCCTTAGGATAAATTCCTAGAAGGTAGTATTAAAGGACAAAAGGCATGCAAGAATTTAAAATACTTGGTTCCTATTACTAGATTACTCCGGGAATTTGTACTCCTTTGGTATATATTTTACAAATGTATTTGTGTAAACTCAGAACTTATAAGGTTATGAAAGAATGCAGTAATATCATTTACTTTCTCTCTTTTGTATAAGAAAAAGCTTGTAATTTTATTTTTTTAAATTTATAATTTTTGTGTAAAAGAAAGGTGGCTGCAGTGAATCCCTTCTCCCTATTCTGCACCTGTGCAGGTCCCAGCAGGGTGGCTGGGGCCCTCCGTTAGGCTGTGATCTTGGTGTGTCTGGTTTGAGCTCAGTTTGCTACAGTTGGCCCACCTCTTTATAGTCATAGACCATACTGTCTATCCTAGCCAGTCATCCTGCAAAACTTGGACAGCAGTCCCAAGGGAAAGAATATGCTGTGGGAGCTAGAAGAGCCCAAGAAGCTTCATTAGTAACATGCTTGCTCATGAAAAGAGTTCTTTTTAAGAAATTCAGACACTATCAATTGGTAAGAATGTATTTATGCTATGAACAATAAATGACACACTTAAATTGAGCAAGTTGCATCATAATAAGTCTCTAGGGAGTGGTCACTGGTAAACTTTATTTTAAAGATTGGAGTCTTAATCTGCTGATCCAGTTCATTTCTTTGCCAATGGATCCAGATGTATCTGTTAGTCACTATGGAGTATTGACAGGTGCCAGGTTTTTTTTTTGGAAACCATCACTGGTAGGGAGAGTTCCTGATATATTTAGACTTCCATGTTTGCATTTAATATAGCCTATGCAATAATATCATTGCCAAAACGTATATAATTAACTCTGAATTAATCTAGTGTCTTAAACAATATTTTTCTTGTTTTATTCTATAAAACCTAGTTCATGGAATTACACACACACACACACACACACACACACACACACACACACACACACACACACACACACACCATCAAACCTTACTATTCACTGGTTTGGGTTTTATTTTTTTCCTTCTCTTCTTCCCTCCTCTCTCCACTATGTATTCCACCCCTTTTCTTTGGATTGAGTTAGATTTACCTTCAGTAGAAGATACTTCCTGAAAATTCAAGGATTTCTCTAGGGAAGGCTTTAAGGACTGTATCTGCTTTGTGGTGTGAAGCCTCTGAACATGAGCAAGAAAACCTGGGTGATGTGTGTATTATTAGCTACAAATGTATTAGCTACTTTCTAT
This sequence comes from Leucopleurus acutus, assembly GCF_964270905.1. NCBI lineage: Eukaryota > Metazoa > Chordata > Mammalia > Artiodactyla > Delphinidae > Leucopleurus > Leucopleurus acutus. Next base: position 76,380,890 of record NC_139144.1, read on the forward strand.
TTAAAGGGCTTAGAAGTGTGTCATTCTGAAATACAGGATTGGATTTTTACTGCATATTCATTTTTTCTTCACTGAGGATAAATGTAATTTTGGTAGGTAAGCAAGCAGATTGGTTATTCGTTGCAAATCCTGCTGTTGCTGGAGTGTTCTGCGTTTCTCCTCAGGTGAAGCCTAGAGACGTTTATGTGCCAAGGAATCATGTTACAGTAACTAAATTAGCAAGAGCTATGAGACAGTGGTATGGATGCTTTTAGAGAATTGATATTAGCAAAGAATGAAGGTCTGAAAAGCAGTTGCTACTTTAATTGCAACTTTACTTCATTAATCAAGAATTAATGCTTGATTAATGCTTGGTGCTAACTGGAATGTGTCCCTCTTTTCCATACATTTTCTCCTATGTTATTTCTCTTGCATTATTACTGTGTATCCATATATATTGTCTTTTAATAAGATCAGTTTTCTCACATACAAATTCCCCTTCTGTCTGCATACCTATGTTCCTCTTTTCCTAAAATAGCTGTGTAGGTTATTTCAGCACAGCATATTTTGCTTTAAAGAAAAATAAGAAAGTCCTTTTCCCGGGCTTCCCTGGTGGCGTAGTGGTTGAGGGTCCACCTGCCAATGCAGGGGACATGGGTTCGTGCCCTGGTCCGGGAAGATTCCACATGCCGCGGAGCGGCTGGGCCCGTGAGCCATGGCCGCTGAGCCTGCGCGTCTGGAGCCTGTGCTACGCAAGGGGAGAGGCCACAGCAGTGAGAGGCCCGCGTATCGCAAAAAAAAAAAAAAAAAAGAAAGTCTTTTCCCTAAACTGCATGCCCATACTTGTGGTAAGCAGAATAATGACCTCCAAAGATGTCCATGTCCTCATCCCTGGAAGCTGCATATATATAATATTAAATGGCAATGGAAAATTAAGGTATCAGTTGGAACTAAGGTTTTTAATGAGCTAACTATAAAATACAGAGATTATCCTGAATTATCTAGGTGGTCCCAGTGTACTCACAAAAGGTCCTTTAATGTGGAAGGGGGAGGTAGAAGAAGGGGCCAGAGTAATGCGATGTGAGAAGAGCTCAACCTGCTGTTGCTGGCTTCGAAGTTGGAGGAAGAGGGCCTCGAGCCAAGGAATGTGGGTGGCCATGTGTAACCTTCCAGAAATGTTTTTGTGTAGTAAATTCACGCATATATTTCTCATCCTTTTATTTCGTACAAATGGGAGCTTTTAAATCTATACTTTTATATTCCTTGAGTTATTGCTTTTTAGATCAGGTGTTGAAAAGATATTGTAGAGACTATCATTTAGATCGATTATATATTTTTAGAAAAACAGCTTCCTAGTATTCCTTTATATGGTTGTACAACAGTTTATTTAAATAGTCCTCTATTGATAACTATTAGGTTGTTTTCAGTTTTGGCTGTTACACGTTGTCTTAAACCTTTGAGGCTGCTATAACAAAATATCATAGTGTGGGTGGCTTACGGACAGCAGAAATGTATTTCTCACAGTTCTGAAGGCTGGGAAGTCCAAGATCAAGGCACTAGCATGGTTGGATTCCAGTCAGGGCCTGCTTCCTGGTTCTTGCTGTGTCCTCACATGGCAGAAGGACAGGGGAGCTCTTTGGGGTGTCCTTGGGGTTAGGATTTAACATGTGAATTTTGGGGGTACATAAACATTCAGCTACAGCACAAGTCTTTGTGAACATGCATAAGTATATTTTCAACATAAATTCCTAAAAATGGAGTATATGGAGAAGTTTATGATTTTAAAATTTTGATGGTTATTGCTAATTTACTTTCCAAAGAGGTTATCCGAAGTATACTCTGTTTTATAGCCTCTGTCTGGGCTAGAGGGTACTTTGATTTTTAGTCACAGTGAAATGGAAAGAGCAAAACACTAAAAGACAGAGATCAGACAGACTGTCACTCTCTTTATTCCCAATTAAACACAATGTCAAACACTGTTTCCTGATTTCCAGGCTTCAGTTATGCAGATGATCTGGGTCTTAGAGCCAGTGTGGTTCCTTTGGCAGTGATGAGAATGGGACAGCAGTTGGGGTGCCCATGTCCTGCAGCCTAGTTCCTGTGGGATGACTGTGTAACTCTAGCAGGGGAAGGAAGGTGGTCTGATGTCCAACCTTGTCTTTTCCCTTACTTGGGATACTGATGCACTCAGAAACACAATATTTAGCTGGTGTGCATGATTCCTGAGTATAGTTCTGTTTTGGAAATACGCAGCCTGTTTCTAGAAGGGGCACAAGACTTTGGCGTATTAATTTTTCAATGACAGGTAAGATGTTTGCCTCATGAGCTGGAAAAATCATGTAGCATTTGAAGGGGCCCTGGACGTGGGTACAGGACATTGTCTTCCAAGAGTCTTCCATAAGACATCATCAGCAATAATGTATGAAAATACCTGCTCACTTCACTTTCATCAAGTTAGTCTGAACAAACTTAAAAAAATGACAATTCTACCACTTCCTAGCTCTGTGATGTTGGGATAATTGCATAGTTTTCTCACCTATAAAATGAGGATAATAGTACATAGGAAGCATGATCATTTTTCACAGTTACTATTACTCTTTGTCAACCTGATGAGTGAAAATAATATCTCATTTAACTGTTTCTTTAATTATTAATGAGGTTGAACATTGTTAAATATGTATAAAAATTTTTATTGATGTATAATTGCTTATTTTATATTAAGAAGGTTAATTGTTTTTCTGCCATCTACTTTTCAAATAAACTTTTCCAGTTTGTCATTTATCTTTTGTCTTTATTTGTGGAATTCTTCCCTCATGCAGATATTTCAAATATTTATGTAGTCAGCTTTTTTGGTGTTGTTTTGTTTATAGCTTTTTCTTTGTGTCTTGCCTACAAAGGCCTTCCTTCTACAAGATTTAAAAAAAATTATTAGGACTTTCCTGGTGGCGCAGTGGTTGAGAGTCCGCCTGCCGATGCAGGGGACACGGGTTCGTGCCCCGGTCCGGGAGGATCCCACATGCCGCGAAGCGGCTGGGCCTGTGAGCCATGGCCGCTGGGCCTGCGCATCCGGAGCCTGTGCTCCGCAACGGGAGAGGCCACAACAGTGAAAGGCCCATGTACTGCAAAAAAAAAAAAAAAAAAAATTATTAAAACCTCCCATATTTCCTTCTAGAACTTTTACACTTTTTTTTTTTTTTTACTTTTCAATCTTTGATCCACCAATAGATTTTTTTCTCTTTTCAAGGAAAAATTTATGCAATTAAATAGTAGAATGAGATTTGGCATAATCTTTAGGGTCTTTATGTTAAATATAATGTTTTAACAGAATGGTACTGCTCAGTATATATTCTTTCATTAACGATGATAATAAATAATTGTTTTTTACTTTTGAAGTTTTCAGTATAACTATTTAGGGGTGGGATACGTAGTGTTTTGGACCATAATTGCAATGCAAAACAAATCACCTTTCTGTTTTTAAATTATCATAGTAATCGATAAAGCATTAGGCATTCAGGAATGAGTTATCGTTGAAGCATCACAAAACATGCTGCTAATAATCGATCTTTGGAATACCTTGCTATTATCTAAGTCCACTCTCTGATGTCTGATACATAGCAGTTTGGAGGAAGAAAATGTGTTCAGTCTTAGTAATTTTTTGTTTTGACTTAAGCTTCTCAGTGGGGGAATAAAGATTAATTACTTATGCCTTATAGTCTTAGAGTTTTTATTTGAAATTGATGTTGATAAACACAGGGACTAAGAAGCAAGCATTGGTACGCATTGCTGGGGTGTTTGAGACTATTCTTTTTCAGTTTTTCCATTGTGGCCTTACAAAATTCTGTTCTCCTTAAAGAAGTCATGAGTTTGAGACAAATTAACTTTTTAGGTCCAGAAATATTGTCTTGATTAAATATGTATTACTTCTGTGAATAACTGCCTCCTATTCCCAGGTCAACAGGACTCAGAGGAGGCCAGAGAGTTTCCTGTGTTTAATTGCCTTTAGCCAAGGAAGGCTTGTCATGAGTGGGGTCTAAAGGGAACCTGACCTCACCTCCCAAGATGAGGAAGTGATTGTCTACACCATCATAATACGTAAACATTGTTATTTATTGAAGTCCCTCAGAATATAGCATAAATGTTATTTCAGTTTTCAGATTTTAATATCAGTGCTATTAAGTCCAAACTTGTAAAACAACGCCAACACATCCCTGTGAGACAGCGTATATTATTCCCGTTCACAGCTGTAGAGATTCCAGTTGAGTATTAGCGCCTGCTGTGCCTGAGCATGAAGATGCCAGTCTCTGTTTCTTAACTTTCTAGCCAGTTTTCCTTAATTTCATTTACATTTCTCATGGTCTGCATTTCTCAGGGTCAAAGAAATTTTGAGAGAATAATAGAAAACTGCATTCTTAGCAACTCTGAGGAAAGCACTTTATAATACTCTGCCTTGTCATTATTTATTCTTTCTTAGTGCATTGTTCTTTCATAGCGCACAACCCTTGAATGGGTGCTTAAATGCCTCCCTTTTCCCTTTCCTTCTCTCTCCAACGTCTTTTCACCTTGGCTTCATAAAGAAAGAAAAGGGGGGGGGGGATTGTTACAGTTTTGATTTACCTATCTGATAGAACGTTTCATTTTAGGGGAAAGGATAAGGCATGAGGGAGGTGGAAGAAGGAGAAAGAGGGAAAGAAGAATCTTATCTTTCTAACAAAACAAATTGGATAACACCACTCTGGTTAAAAATCTGATAACCCAGTACCATTTGAGGGCTTGATATATACCAGGCACCATTCAGGAACTTTGTGGTCTTAATTCATTTAATCCCTAGGGTAGGTTTTATCATACCATTTCACACAAGATGAAGTGAATTCAGAGAAGTTTTAAAGAAACTTGTCTATGGTCACACAGTATGAGAGCCAAGAATCAAATCTAGAAGTCTGTGACTCTAAAGTTAGTATTTTTTTATTCATCTATTTCTTACATCTCTAAATACCATTCATATTCAGACATCTCTCAAATTTTTATCTCTAGACCTCTAGACCTAGTCTGGACTGCTCTAGTCTAGACCTTTAGCCTCGACCTCTCCTCTGAACTCCAGACCTATTCATCCAGTGGCCTACTCAGCATCTCCACTTGAGTGGCCCATAAATTCATCAAACTCATCCTGATTTCAAGCGCCTCTTCTACCTACTACTTGTGCATTTATTTCCTTCTCAGATCTTGACTGCTCCATCCTTTTAGTTGCTCAGGGCAAAACTTCCTGGAAGGCATCCATGACCCCTTTATTTCTTATGCTCCACATGTACTCTGTCAGGAAGTCTGGTTGACTTTATCTTCAAAATTTCAGACACCGTTTCTGCCTGGATTACTGCAGAGCTCTCCTGACTGGTGACCATTCTTTCACCCTTGATTCCCAAGTCTATTCTAAACACAGAGAGTAGAGAGAGCCTTTCCAATCAGACTTCTCTTCTGCTCAAACCCTCCAGAAGCTTTCCTTCACCCTCAGAGTTAAAGCCCTACGCAGGGGTCCCCAACTCCCGAGCCGGGGACCACTACTGGTCCAGGGCCTGTTAGGAGCCTGGCCGCACAGCAGGAGGTGAGCGGCGGCGGGCGAGTGAAGCTTCATCTGCCGCTCCCCATGGCTCCCCATCCCTCGTGTTACTGCCTGAACCATCCCCTCCCCCCAACCCCATCCGTGGAAAAATTGTCTTCCACGAAACCGGTCCCTGGTGCCAAAAAGTGGGGGACTGCTGCCCTACAGGATCTGGCCCCGTTAACTCCCTGGTCTTATCTCCTCTTACGTTCCCTCCTGACCTGCTCTAGCCATGCAGGCCTTTTCGCTATCCCTTGAACCACCAGGCACACAGCTGCCTTAGGGTTTCTGCACTTCACATTCCTTTTTCCTATAATCACCTCCCCCCAGACATCTGCAGGGCTCAGTCGCTCATTTCACCGAGTCTTTGAGCAGATGGTTCCTTCTCAATGTGGCTGATGAAATAAAATTTATATTGGGGCTTCCCTGGTGGCGCAGTGGTTGAGAATCTGCCTGCCAACGCAGGGGACACGGGTTCGAGCCCTGGTCCAGTAAGATCCCACATCCCGCGGAGCAACTAGGCCCGTGAGCCACAACTACTGAGCCTGCGCGTCTGGAGCCTGTGCTCCACAACAAGAGAGGCCGCGACAGTGAGAGGCTCGTGCACCGCGATGAAGAGAGGCCCCCGCTCGCCGCAACTAGAGAAAGCCCTCGCAGAAACGAAGACCCAACACAGCCAAAAATAAATAAATAAATAAAATAAATTTAAAAAAAAATTATATTGTAAGGCAGGACAAGAAAAACTGAACATAAAATTCTCTCTCTGTGTTTGGGCCTCCTTAGGTGCGGTGTGCATCTGTATTACACATTAACCAGAGCTCTTTAAAGATGGGAGTGCCTACTTAACTGTAAACATCTCTGAGAGTTCTGAGAATTGTTCTGCCTGTTAGAAGTCAAAGGCACACTCATATACATGTTCAAGACAAAAGACTGTATATCAAAATGACACATGATGTTTTACATAAAGTTCACCAAGGATACATAGTACAGGTAAACACGTACAAAGCAAGCAGCAAGTCACCATGACCCCCTACAGAGTTGGGAAAGAAAGCTATTCCTTTTTTTTTTTTTTTTTTTTTTGCGGTACATGGGCCTCTCACTGCTGTGGCCTCTCCCGTTGCGGAGCACAGGCTCCGGACGCACAGGCTCAGCGGCCATGGCTCACGGGCCCAGCCGCTCCACGGCATGTGGGATCTTCCCGGACCGGGGCACGAACCCGCGTCCTCTGCATCGGCAGGGGGACTCTCAACCACTGCGCCACCAGGGAAGCCCCAGAAAGCTATTCTTTAAAGAAGTTACACTGTAGCATCAGAAGAAAGGGAAAAAAAGTGAAGTATGCACTTATCACCTTCTAATAGATTATATAATTTGTTTATTAATGTGTATTGTCTATCTCCCCTGGCCTCTGCTCTCCCACCCCTGATTGAAAGTTCCATAAACAACAAGGATTTTTTTTTTTTTTTTTTTTTTTTTTGGTCTGCTTGGTTCATTTTGTATGCCTAGCAATTATCTCAAGGCCTGACACTTTGTTGGTGATCAATAAATTGTGTGGAGCGAATAAATTTATTCACAAATGTGTCTAGCTCAGTGCTAAGAGTGAGAAATACAGAGGCCTTCCCTGGCTCTCAAACTTTCAATGATTCCATTCTTTTAGGATTTCTACCTTTTGGTTAAAGGGAAATCAATTTCTAGAGAGGTTATAACTCCCAGTGGTGAAAGCAGCCAGCATGCGTTCAGCAGTTGCTTTGTAGGAGATGCTTCATATAGGTAGACAGAATGCATTCTTTTATACCTTACAACAACCCACGAGGAATATGTTGTGTGTGTTTTGCAGGAAACTGTGTTTCAGGGATATTATGTACTCTGCAAAATCCAGCTATGCCATAAGTATCACAAGGAAGAGTCAAACCCATGTCTGTCTGTCTCTGCTTTTCCTACTTTGCCCAGTGCCTCTCAGACAGCTTCCCATCACCTCTGGGGTAAGCCCCATCTCCCAAGCATGGCATATAAGACCCTTTCAGTCTGCATTCAGCCTGTGTGGTGAGCCTTAGTTTTTCTTTCTCTTCTGGGGCACTGTCAACTCCAACTTCTGTTTAAAATCTTGCTCTTTACCTAATAGGCCGTATGCTTGTAGTTTCACACCTACTGCAAAGTGTTTTTCACTAATTCAAATGCTTTTTCTTCCCTTTTCTGCCTGGAGAACCTCTGCTTTTTGGAATCCCAGCTCATGTGTTACCTCTGTGAAGCCTTTTTTAGCTTTACTTGGGGAGGTAGTTGGTCACTGCCCATTGCTTCTCACCTATCATGTAGTAAATGACTTATACTTTCCACTATATTCTGTTTAGTCCCCCAGGAATGGGGCTTTCTTCTGTTCTTCTTTGCTTTACCGATACGTAGTACAGGGCCTAGAATATACAGTATACTAAGAAAACGTTTCTTTACTCACTTGATGATATGAGCCATAATGGGTAATGGAAACATCTAGGGATTTTTAATTTAAAAACAGAAGAATGGCAGTTGTAATCTAAGAAAAGTCTAGAAGACACCTCATAAATGCTCTGTGGATGAAGCATTCGTTCGTATATTCATTGCCATAGAATAGTTATTAAGTGCATGGACTTAATGGGTTCAACACCAGCCCTGCCACTTAACGTCAGGCTTAACCTCGCCAAATTACTTATCTCTCTAAACCTCCACCTGATCTGTGAAATGGGGAGTAATATTGGTGCCTACCTAGTAGTGTTGCTGGGAGGATTTAATGGCAATGCATATAAAGGGACTGCCATATATTAAGCACTAAACACATAAATACATAAAATTGCAACAAAGCTTTCTGGAGGACTTAATGTTTATATGGCATTATCTTAAATTGCATTGAATAGATTGAGCAAAATGCTAAATTAAGGACATTGGTCATTAAAAAAAGCCACTTTTTTGTCACCTTGTGTGTTCATCCTTCAGAATTATTTCTGACACTCATCTTTTTTTCTATATAGAGCCCTCATTTGAAGTGATAAATTGAATATTCTAAACATTTAAATGAAGAGGGTTTAGAAATGGTTATTGTTGCAGGGGAAACATTGTAATCTGAGAGTTGTATGTTTCATCAGAAGGGTTTAATTACAGGCATGTAACAGTGTTAGTGTTGTTTATGAGATGGGATAGGGAGAGGTTTTAGGAAGTGGAGCATTTGATTGCAAGAACTGAAGCTCACCCAGAATCTGTGTGGTAGGCCCTGTGATATGGTGTCCATATAATAGAATTTTGTTTAGAGAGTCTTCTATTAAAAATTTAAAACCATGCAAATGTGCACGTCCAGCTGCAGTATGATTTTACCCTGACTTAGTGTCTGGGACTTTATACTCTGTGTGCATTGTCAGAAAACTTCCTAGGCTGGCAGTAATTAAAGGATTTGGATTAAATAGATGTAATGTGAAGTCTGTGACATCTGAGGGTAGGTTAGCCAGCTTAATACCAGGTGTTTGGAGGCTGGGGATGTTTTTCATGGTTATAAGTCTCCATGCCAAATTTTTATTCCAGAAATTGGTGTGAGAGGATGTGCTGAGAAAATAAATGAAGACATAAACAATGATTTAAGACATCAGCTTGGAAGTCAGGGATTTATTTTCTTGTCCCACTCTAATATACTTGTAGAAATACTACCAATTACAGATGAAACAAAGTATTCTTCAGTTCATTAAACCATATTGTGTTTAGCTGCTAGAGATACAACTGTGAACAAGATGGAAATAGTCCTTCCCTCCTGAAGCTTATAGTTTGATGAGTAAAGCAGACATCAAATAAATACATAGCACATCCATATTTACCAAAGAGGGTGCAGAGATAGTCGGGCTCTTGCTATAGATAAGGTGGTCAGAGAAAGCTTTTCTGTGGACTTGAGAGTTAAGTGCAGGATTCCAGGAAGTCAGCCTTGTGAAGAATTGCCTTTCAGGCAGAGAGGCTCTCAGCACGTACAAAGGTTCTGACAGGGGAAAGAGCTCGAGTCTTGTTGGTGCAGGAAAGAGGCCAGGGGAGCAGGAGTGGAACTGGAAGACCAATTAGGATGCTGTTGTGTAAGATGAGAAGTGATGGTGTCCTGGATCAGGGTGGTCATGGTGGGGAGAGAGAAGATGGTGTGTTCAGAATGTATCTGAAGGGTAGAACTAGTGGGGCTTGTTGGATTGGGTGTGGGGAGTGAGATTAGATGGAGAAATCAAGGATGACTCTCAAGTTCCTGGTTGGAGGAATTGAATGGATGGGAGTGTCATTAACTGACATAGGAAAGTATCTGAAGGAAATAGAGAAGGACACACAACAAAGGCCAAAAGAAATATGAAGGTTGGCAGCCCTTAGTAGAGTCTAGCCACCCACATGTTTTTTATTTCCATTCTCTTGCTCTTTACCAAAATAAAAGCTTTTCATCTGCTGCAGACTCTTTGAACACAGTGCAGCCTCTGTGTCATCAATAATTTATGCAGTGTTCTCAAGTAAAAGTGCTAGTGTCCAAGGCCTTGTCATTCAGATCTGGTTTCCCAGAATATTTCACAGGGCAGATATGAAAGGGAAGATTTTAAAAACAAAACATGCCATCATTGATTAGTGTGGCACGATTTAAAGGGCCATAATTAAATTTTACCTAGGGTCACTCTCCTTTTTATAGGTGTATATAAAATTTATTGTTCTTCCAGGACCTGTTGTACTAACACCTATACCCTACTTACAGGAAACTAAACAGTTTGATTGGTATGTTTGGCTTTCAGTTGATTTTTTTCCCCATGTCAACCACCAGAGAGACTTCTGGAGGTATAACTTTGTAACCTTCCATCTGACATTGTAGTTACTTTTCCAGGAAAGTAATTCTTCATATCCGTTCTTATTCTTTTAATAATAAATAACTTCTCTTATTATAAATAAAATATTTTCAGTGAAGATAATTTGGAGAGTACAGAAAGTTATACAATCATTTGTAGTTTCAATACCAAGAAGTAATATCTTTTCCAGTCTTTAAAAAAAATCTAATCAGTATGATGCTTCATACTCTGCGGTTTTGTATCATCCACTTCTTTTCTTCACCTAACGTTCTGTTATGACTCTTTTCAGTATCTTATAAACTATTATTGAAAGACAACATTTTAAATGGCTGTGGGCCGTTCCACGGCATGCAGCATTTAATCATTTACCTGTTGTTGAGTATTTAGGTTATTTGCTGTTTTTTGTAGAGAACTTTTAAATGAAGGGAAGAAGTCAGACAGTTTTGACAGAACACAGAGTTTTAATGAAAGAAACAATCTTCTACTCAAATCAAAATAATTTGTAAAAACCACTGTCTTCTCCAGGCAGTTTTAGAAGAGTGATTGGAGCATCTGAACAATAGCAGTAAAAGCCCTAGTCTCCTGGGCTCTCTGCTGTGTCCTGCTCTTTCTGTGTCCTGGAGGTACCAAAGATTAACGTGGACTCCCTTTGCCAAGCCCCTCAGCATCACTACTCACCGGCATCTTCTCCCTGGTCCTTTGGAGTCTCTCTGTATTTCCATTTGTAGCTGGCACCTCTGAATCTTGCCTTGCAGCACCGGCTGGAACTAGGGAGATAGAGGCACGGCCCTCTTACCACAGTTTTGGGCTGCCAGATTTGCCTGGCTTCACTCCATCCTCAGCCCAGTCCTTCTCTGTGGCAATCCCTCAAGTCTTTGCTGGGTGGGAAACAACTACACTGAGGGAGGATAGATTGTTATGTACGGCTTGGGGGAGTGATGTACTAAACAGTGTTCTAGTTCATAGTTCTGACCTTAGCTAGTACAGCTAGTAAAGATTACTATAGCTAGTATAGATTACTATATAGTACATTTTAAAACCTGTGCACATACCCATTTAGGTATGAGCTACATCTGTTAAAACTATAAAATGAGACAGAAGAACCCAGTCAGTGAAACAGAGGCATTACTTGGTAATGCTGTGTCTCTCTGCTGGCCTTTTCCATTATTGGAGTTGTCAGGCTAGATCCTCAGGTGCCATAGTGCAAGTCTGTCAGTCCTTCAGGGATCAAAAACTACTCTTCCCCACTGTGCCTGTGACACGTGTCACATGTAACATGTGCACATGCCCCATGTTAAAGGTGGTCGTGGGTAGAGCTGGACTTGAAGTCTGCCTAGAAGGTGACAATTATTATTTTTGCATTTCCCTCCTCTTCTTCTTAAAAGGACACCATGAACTTGAATATAAGTGAGTTTTGCCTTTGTTGGTCATTTCCTTTATCACACTTGGTCTGTGCTATAAATGTGCTGTGCTTGAGGGCAGGGTAACGTGTTGTGCTTTCTTTTTGTTTGGTTTATTTGTTAATTTGGCAAATAAATCTTCATGGGTGAAGAGCAAGACAGTTTCATTTGCTAAGCTCTGTGTGAGCATTTTCCCAGCATTGATTATTTTTTAAAAACAACTAGTATTCCTGATGGGTGCAATTGCTATGGGATTCTCTGCTGGGCATATCAGGGAAGGGCAGCAGAGAAATAAATTTGGATTTTAGCAGTACATCCAATTCATATTCCTTTTCAGAGCTGAAGAAATATGGGCTAGTTAAAAGGAAAAGTAGATGAATTAGGAAAGTCTTATATATTTAGTGATGATGTGGTATAAGGAACCCTAGACACACATTCATTGGTCCTGAGTTAACACCTCTTATTAGTTGTGTGGATCTGATATTTACAATCAGATCATTATGACATGCACCAACCACTACACTGTACCTAATCTACCTAACTCCAAGTTTGCTCAGTGGGGTAGTGGGGATTTATTTATTTGATAAAATATTTATGTATCTGATATATTATGTATCTGATAATTGATGATCATATTGTAGTAAATTTCAGGTACCTTCCTGGTACTCTTCCTTCTTTCTGTTCAAATTGTCAGTAGGACTTTTTGTTCCAGCTTAATGAGCCAGGTGATGGGAATATTGATTTGTGCCAGGTGAAAAAAGAATTTCAGTGCATTACTGAAGAGTGTATTTCTTGCTCAGAGTTGTGAGAGTTACATGAGATTAAATGAGATAAAATAGAAGAAAGTGTAAGTTGGAAATAGCTTTGCACGTATAAGGGAGTCTTCTACATCAGAGTCACTCTGGGGGAGGATTCTGGTGGTATACTGCAGGGTTCTAACTTTGAACCTGCCCATTTCAACTCTGTATCAGTATCTGGGATGAAGAGAATAGAGAGATGCTGCTTGTCATCAACTTGTGGATGATCTACAGCTGTAGGTTTAGTTTTCATTGATTCCTTATGTTTTATTTTTTCTAATGATTTGAAAGGTAAACCTTTTAAAATGTAGTGATTTTACTTATTTATTTTTTTAAATATAGGTGTAGGAGTAGTTTTTTTTTTTGCTTTTTTTAAAAAAAATTTTATTTTATTTATTAATTTTTGGCTGCCTTGTGTCTTCGTTGCTGCGCATGGGCTTTCTCTAGTTGCAGTGAACGGGGGCTACTCTTTGTTGCAATGCATGGCTTCTCATTGCGGTGGCTTCTCTTGTTGCGGAGCATGGGCTCTAGGCATGTGGGCTTCAGTAGTTGTGGCACGTGGGCTCAGTAGTTGTGGCTCGCGGGCTCTAGAGCACAGGCTCAGTAGTTGTGGCTCACGGATTTAGCTGCTCCGTGACATGTGGGATCTTTCCCGGACCAGGCTCAAACCCGCGTCCCCTGCATTGGCAGGCGGATTCTTAACCACTGCGCCACCAGGGAAGCCCAAAATGTAGTGATTTTAAATCGTGGCCAACTTAAAGCTTTTATGCTTAGAGCTGTATTTCACTATTTAATTTATCTTGTTATACTTATTATTTTTCTAATTGAGGTATAATTGACATATAACATTGTATGTTTGTTTTAGATGTACAACATAATTATTTGGTATGTGTCCAAATTCATTCATTCTTAGTATGTCTGAAAGTGCCTTTCTTTTGCCATATGTGTGAATGAAAACTGGCCCAGGACAAAACTAGAACTAGAGTTTTAAATTCATTAGGTCAGGGACTGTTTCTTCTACTTCTTTGCTTTTCATACAGCTCTCGACATTATATTTTGGATATAATTGATATTCTTTCTATAGTGTTGATTTGATGTGAATTTTTAAAAAGGAACTAAGCCTTAGGGAGTTGTAAGATATTGTTTACATGCTTTGAATTAGGGCTCCTCCTAATAGGAGATTGTTTGAGTTCTGTACTAATATGTCTGTGCTTGATTACTTGGCATCAAATGCCTAACCATAGCAAATAATAGCCCAATTGAAGACCTCTGACATCAACTAATTATTATGTTATTTCAGACCCATACTGAATCATCAATTTGAATATAGTATAAGGTACTCCTTTATTGGGACTTATTTTCCTTTTAACAGAATGCCTTTGAAAAAAAGTGGGGAAGAAGAGTCAAGAGACCTGAACTTTGTCACTATGTAATATGTGAACGTGGCCTGTCACTTGTTGGGATCAAGTTATTTGTGCTGTAAAGTAAGAGGGTTAAAAATCAAGATCCCTTCCGATTTTTTTCAAGTCCTGTTACCATCTGTGGCGTCTGGCAGCTACAGTAATCCTATCAAAGTGGGATGTTTTGCAGAACCCCAGTCGGTTTGAGGCAGTACCTCTGACTCCTCTGACTTAGGATAACAGCTGTTTCTTGTGTGTGGGCCACAGATTCCAGGATTTATGTGAGCTGTCATTGTAAAGCATGCTCATTTTTCATGAGTTTTTATTTTTAAATTATTTATAAATCGTATTTGTGAGTGTCAAGAGTATCAGGAATATTGCCTAACTGGCATGAGTGAGTGACTGGAAACACATCTGCTTTTGCTTTTTGAGAATAGATTATTCTTTAACTAGTCAGGTTATCTATTTAAATAAGACAGGGAAATCAATAACACATTTTCTTTTTGCAGAAGAGCAGTTTTTTCCCATACAGTTTGCATGGTGGAATTTTTTTGTTTTTATTTCCCAGTAAAACATGAACTTCCTTTAGCTTTATCTGTTCAGAAGTTAATGATCAATTTGCATAAAAATGTTAATGTGGAAAACTTAAAATGTGTTCTATTTAATACCCTTTGTTATCTTTTCTTTTGGTTGTTAATGCAGACCTCTTTTTCATGAAGGAACATTGTGCTGCTTTACTTGAAGGCTAAATTTGCTTTGATTTTTGGGTTCAATGTGGTGAAATTGAGTATCATAATTCTGAGGAGGAAACCAAGTATCAAAAAAGAGAAATGCTGTAGAATTATAAATCCTATTTTCATAGCTATCCTGTGTCTTATGAGAAATTACAACCCAGAAAAATTTTACCTCGGCATTTACAGTTGTTGGCTATATTTATACAAATGCTATATGATGGTATCAAAGAAATAGCAAATACGATTTTTGTTCTTGAATAGAAATTATTATTTAAAGGGAAAAGAGAAGGAATGTTTCAAGTTAAGAAATGTTTCTTTACCTGTCTAACACATGCTAGAATGAACACAAATCATGGCAAATGTGTGTGTGTGTGTGTGTGTGTGTGTGTGTGGTATTTCTGGCACATACATGCATATATATGAAATTCCTGCTAATTTGAGACATAGAGATCTATATTTATTCTGATATTGAGAATAATGTCATCTCTCAGCTACTTCATTTCATGAAAGTAGTGCCTCTGGTTAAAAGACCTGTGAAGTACAGAAGAACTCTTGATATCAGATCAAATTATTATATACCAAATAGTTATTATTTATATTTTAATTTATTTCTGACCTTGGGCCTTAGGCTTCCACCAGTTTATAGATTTGTTACTTAAATATTAACATTTAGCTTTGAAATTTCACATCCATTTGATGAGTATAACGAGTTGAGGCTTATGTGGTGGCATCCTTTGGTGTGAAGGTCTGGGGGTAGCCAAGCAGCCTGCATAGGAGAGGAAGGGTCCACTAGAGACAGACTGTGGGTGGGGCTAGACACTGGCTGCTCAAGGAAGAAGAGCCTGTGCATAACAGAGGTCAAAATGGGTCTGAAAGCTATGGAATCATTTGAAGCAGGAAATGCAGACAAGGCAAGCAGAATATTGGGTAATTCATGACTGCAACACCATGTATAAGGGAAAGGTTTCTAATTGAAGTGGTGAACTAATTTTCCTCTGCCTCTTTCACAATTCCAGCTGAGTGGAAAACCTTGTCTCTTTCCAGGTGTTTTGTAGCTAGAACAGGTGGTGGACCTTCAAGTATGTTTTGAACTAAGTAAAGGCTGAGACATAGAAATAGAATCCCAGAGATCTTGTTATATACAACAACGGTCTCAAGAAATAGGCATGAAGCTTCTTCACTCTGAGAGAAACAGAATACAAGTGTTAGAAAGCCAAAGCATTCCTTCTACGTGTATGCAGTATTTTAATTTATAAATCCAGTCCCTGACCTTTCAAAGTTAATTTATGCATATACTACAATTTCAGTCAAAATCGTTCTGGGATTTTGGGGAGAACTGGAAAGAATGATCTAATGGAAAAATAAACAAGGGAGCTTTCCAAGGAACTTTCCAAATAGAAGAGCAGTGAGTAATAATGATGAAAAAGTATAAACACAGGTCTATGGAACAATACTTAAGTCTAGAAATAGATTCAGCAATATGTAAACAATATAATAAGTTTTCTCCAAAAAAAGGATTACAGTGTTTTTGGGGAGCTGAGTAGCAGTTTTTAAACAAGTATTTGCAGGGCGTCCCTGGTGGTGCAGTGGTTAAGAATCCGCTTGCCAATGCAGGGGACACAGGTTCGATCCCTTGTCTGGGAAGATCCCACATGCCGCGGAGCGACTAAGCGCATGTGCCACAACTACTGAAGCCTGTGCACCTGGACCCCAAGCTCCGCAACAAGAGAAGCCACTGCAATGAGAAGCCCGCGCACGGCAGCGAAGAGTAGCCCCCGCTCGCCACAGCTAGAGAAAGCCCACGTGCAGAAACGAAGATCCAATGCAGCCAAAAAAAAGTATTTACATCAACATCTTTTATTATATACTAATATAAAATTGAAAGAAATTAGTGAACTTAATGAATTAATGAAATTAATGAAAAAATCATGTTCTAGAAAGACTAAAAAAATAGAATATATAATAGAAATGTGAAAGGATATTTTTTGGGGTTTAAAGAAATAGAAAAACAAAGAAAAAGATAGATTTGAAAAATATTTAAGATGTATGTTCAGTAACAGTTTTTAGAACAGTAGCAGAATGGGAAAATAGATCTGTACCAATATGACTGCTAACGAATACAAAGTACAGTCATCCCTTGGTATCTATAGGGCATTGGTTCTCGGACCCCTGCAGATACCTAAATCTGCGGATGCTCAAGTGCCGTATCTAAAATGGCATAGTATTTGCATTTAACCTGCGCAATCTTCCCATATGCTTGAAATAATCTGTAGATTACTTATAATACCTAATACAAGGTTACAGATACAACGTAAATACTATGTAAATAGTTGCCAGCACTCAGCAAATTCAAGTTTTGCTTTTTGGAACTTTCTGGAGTCTTTCTATTAAATATGTTTAATTGTGGCAGGTTGAATCCACAGATGGGGAACCCGAGATATGGAGGGCTGTTTGTATAAAGTGCTTGTTTGTTTTTATCCCTCAAACACTGAGACTTTAACAGATGAATGGACAAAACAGATAATTCACACAAAGAGAAATACAGTTAGTAAAGTGAACATGAAAAAATGTTTATCATAATTCACTCTCAAAGGTCTTGTTCAAATTTATAGCACATAGGTATCATTTTATAATTATATTGAGGTAATCCCCCCCTGCCATCACAAAAGTGAACGTCTCATATGGGCAAATTTGCAGCAAAATTTGTACATTTTTATTTTAAAAAGAAGCCAGGAACTTATTCATTGCTGGCGAAGACATTGGCACAGTTCCTCTTGGGGGGGAAAGAAAAGGTAAACCACAGGAAAAGTAGAAAAATTGCTAAAACCCTTTGGGCTAGTAATCCTGTCCCTAGGAATCCATTCCAAGGTAATACGTGTTCACACCATGATCAAACCCTATTGTTTCCCACAGTAGCAAATGATTGGAAGTAACCTCAATGTTCATCAAAAGGGAATTGGTATATTAGTGATGCTATATCATCATGACATTATCTCATCAAGTCATTACAATGAAAAGTATGAAGACTAAAAACTTGGGAAGTACATTTAAGGTGTAGTGTTGTGGAAAAGAACCTATAATATGATTTCAACAATAATAAGTGTGTGTGAAAGCTAATAGGCAATAATGAAAGTAATTCTAATAAAATGATAGCTTATAGAATATTTTAAAATAATTAAGGTAATGTTGAATGTAATATTGCCTTTCCTATAAATAAATAGGAAAAGAAATCTAATTCTTCTCTTGTGAAGCCAGTTATAAGCATCATGGAATTGAAACTCCCGGACATGGAGTTTCAGGTCTCTGAGGTGAGTGGGTGGTAGAAAATGAGATAGATCAAACATTTGACTTTTTTCTTACAGTCCCAGTGATGCCATTCAGCTCTAAAGACTTCTTTACTAACAGGAGAAGCATGGAGGGCAGGTTTCACAAGATTCAAGGCCAATTAGGCCAGCCTTTTCACTGGCCAGCTTGCTGAAATTTATTTGAACTTTACTTTCTACAACTTTTATGTGTATGTGGTGGTTGTGGTGGGGGGAGAGTAGTAGAAATAACTTATGATGCTTTTTACAAGTAATTTGGTGCAAATAATTTATGATGTAAAATAATTAGATATCCAAAGAACAACCTACTGTAAATGATCTGAATCCCAGATTTAGTGTTAAGAAAAAATTAGATGTAAATGCTCTACTTCCCAGAAAACATTAGTCAGAGAGTTTGAATTTTACTTCTGTACATCAGAGAGGAAGAATATAAGTTGAAGTAGTACTGTAAATGGCAGGTCTGGATCCGTAGGTGTAGCAAAGATGGAGGATTACATATGAGTGGGTACTGGAGAGTGACACTGACATTAAAAGGAAATGTGTAGGGCTTCCCTGGTGGTGCAGTGGTTGAGAGTCCGCCTGCCAATGCAGGGGACAGGGGTTCGCGCCCCGGTCCGGGAAGATCCCACATGCTGCGGAGCGGCTGGGCCCGTGAGCCATGGCCGCTGAGCCTGCACGTCCGGAGCCTGTGCTCCGCAACGGGAGAGGCCACAACAGTGAGAGGCCTGCGTACCGCAAAAAAAAAAAAAAAAAAGGAAATGTGTAGCCATTGCTGTGACCCAAAAAGAAAATAAGCAATAGTTACACTAGTTGTCACTTGGAAAATTAACATGTAGCACAAAGCTTAAGAATCCAAGCCCATTTTCAGATTATATTTGTAGTTTGTCCTCTATTCTAAAGAATACCTTGTTTCTCACTGATTTGATGGAGTACTAGTCATCTTGGGCTGCCATAACAAAATACCATAGACTTGAGTGGCTTAAACAACAGAAATTTATTTCTCAGAGTCTGGAGGCTGAGAATTCCAAGATCAGAGTGCTAATCACTCACATCTCTGGTGAGAGCACTCTCTTCCTGTCTTGCAGACAACCACTTTCTTGCTGCACCCTTGCATGGTGCGTGCACGCGTGCACGCACACACAGAGAGAAAGCTGTCTGATGTCTCTTCTTTTTAGGACACTGATCTCATCATTAACGCTCCACTCTCATGACTTCATCTAAACCTAATTACCTCCCTAAGGCCCCACCTCCAAATACTATCACATTGAGGGTTAGGGCTTCAACATATAAATTTTAGGGGGACACAGTTGGGTCTATAGCAAATGGTAAGTAATCTTTCCAACAGGGACCCCATTTTATACTTTTTTAACCTCTAAGCAGAGAGCTCATTGCACATGTGCTGCCATGGAGATCAGAATCAGTATTGGTTAAGGAAAGTTGATAGCTTGTTAATCTTTTGCTGATTGTGATATGAAATTCAATCACACTTTCATGGTAATCTATGGAATTTATTTCAAAGAGTTAGCCTCCTGTTAGAATGCTAAGCAACAATAGCAGTTCAGTTCACGTGTTTATTTTCTTTTCCTTTTCTAGCATGTTTTAAATATGCTAAATTTTCTAGGATACAATAAATCTGTGAGATCTCCTCAAAAGATGTAATTCCACTAGTTTATCATAGGTAAATGAAATCAAATTTACATACTTTGTAGGAAAAAAGTGAGTGCTTATGTACTCTATACATCAAACATTGGATAGACTTCAGGACGAGAGATGAAGGGAGAAATGGTACATCCTGAGCTTGGCCAGCACACCTGTGACCAACCTAGTGTACCTATTCTGTGCCAAAATAATGGGTTAGTTCTGCCACTTCAGTTAGAATTACTGGTGCCTTAATCCACCACTTAAATGATCAGATAGAGTGGAGCAAAAATGCTGAATTTTTAGTTTTTTCATCTTTCAAGAGGAAGAAAGTTAAGAAATCTCTTGTTTTTGACTTTTGCTGAGACTCTCTCATTAATCTATATCTAATGATATTTTAAAACACTGACTTTTTTAGCATACTGTGATAGAGACATTGTCCTATTGTCCTGTACATGGAAAAATATCTCAATCAGGATTAAAAATAACTGGAAATAGAATCTTAAGTGTTTGCTTTTTTTGTTTGTTTGCTTTTGTTTTTGTTTATTATTTCACTCAGTTCTCTTTTGAGGCTCTAGGCAGAATTAAATTAGAAAGAAAATCTGAGTGGTAAGGTTCTTTTTATAATATGACTGTTGATTTTATGTAAATGATAAAATACAGTTCTAGTTCTTTTTTATTTTTTGCCTTAAGCTAGGAGAAAGGTGAAAGGTTTTCAAAATGATAAAGCTTTTGTTTTCATTCATTGTGTTTCCTTCAGTTGAGAGGTAGTAGAGAAAGATTTTTGTTTCCATTTGTATAAAATAATTCCATCTACTGCTTTCTTGGTTTCTTCTCTTTTTCTATAGAAGCATAGTTTTTTGCTTCTTGGAAGGAAGCTGGATTTTAAAAAACAAACACACACAAACTCAGAAAATACCTGTGGTACTGTTATCCTCCAGGATCTCCTTCACCCAGCGGACATAACTTTATACCAACATGTGCCATTTATAGCAATTTCCACAGGCATTATTTGTATTCATCTGTATCAGTGTCTGTGTAGAGGATTTGAAGTACAATAATTTTCAGAACATTAAATCTCTATTTAGAGAAATCATTAGATTTCCTCCTATTTATTCAATAATTAATATTGAATAAATTAGCTATGACAACATAATATGGCATTTATTTAAAGGTGCTTTTTGTTTTGCTACCTTTGGCTTTTTAATATGGTATTTTATTAAATCATAAAACAAAAATCTGTTTTTTTCTTTTTAAGATAAAAATTTATGGGACAATATACATCAGAAAGGTTTTTCTTGTTTGTTTCTCTTTTTCATTATCTGATTCAACACACTGATAAACACATAACCCTTCACTTTTCCTTTAGTTAATGCTTTCTTGGAAGAATTGTAGGAAGAAATGTGATATAATTATAAGTCAGCAAAAACATTAATGAACTATCAAGGTAATTAAAAAACTACTTCCCTTATTTGCTTCTATCAGGGGCTTCCAGAAAAGTCTCAGAAGAATTTGCCTTCTTTATAACCGTTTAATTAACTTGAGATAAATCCCTTACTACAAATATACTTCAGAAAAAGTGGGGACTCTAATGTGTACAGGGGTGTCTTCACCAGCAGCAAGACCAAAGTGCTGTGTTTTTCGGGTAGAATTTGGGTATAATTTATTAATTTCAGCAGAAGTTTAAACATGTAAACAGGATAATTTTGTCATGAACTTTGCTACATTTCTCTTAAAATCAATCCTTATATTGGTTACTTCAAAAACCAGTTTTATAGCAGAATGTTCCCTGCTTTGCTCTAGGTTCATACATTCCCTGGCCTGAGCTTCTTTAGGGAAAAGTTTTCTTTACATAATATTTGCTCCCCAGAGATGTGTCTTTGGGAAAAGACTTTTATCTGCAACAACTGTATGGGTTTCCCAGCAAGTAAACGCCATGGAACAAGTAGATGGATTCCTGCTGTTTTCTCTACAGGCCCAAGTATATTGAAGAAGCTTAGCACATACTCACTGAAACAAAACAAAACAAAACCCAAACCAAACCAAACAAAAAACAACTTTACCTTAAAGAGAAACAAACAACTAATCACAATCTGTACTTTGTTTTTGTTTTGGGTGTATCTCTTAAGTTGACTACCACTTAGAGGGCATATTGCCTGATACTCTGCAGGCACTTTCACATGTAAGTCAGTTAAGTCTTAGAGTAACCCGGTGAGGTAGAGCTGTTATTCTAATTATACTGATAAGGAACTGAGGCTCAAGGAGGAAGTCTTTGCCAAGATTGCATAGCTGGTTGGCAGTAGAACTAGGAATTTGAGGGCTTCTGGGTTCAGGTCTGGTATGCTACACTTTCTTCTACATCATGTTCACTCTTCCTTTGGTGTTCTATCCAGTGCAAGCTGCATATGTAGAACACAGTGGAAGGGATTCTGCTGCAAATCCTTGTTTTCATTTCTATGTGTCTCAGCCTGGACAAGGTCATTAAGATCTCTACAACAGTCACTGTTATCTCTCCCCTGGAGCACAGCAGTAGCCTTCTGATTGCATGCTCTTCCCCTCATAGCAGCCAGGGATCTTTTGGAAATGTAATTTGGATCATGTCATACTTCTCCCTTAAAAGCCTTCAGTGATTTTTCCATTGTACTTAGAATAAAAAACAAAACACTTATTTTGGTCTACAAGACCCAGCACAGTCTGGCCCCTGTTTATCTCTCCCTCACTTAGTGTCTGCTGAGCACATATAGCTCCTGGAATGCCTCAAGCTCTTCCTTGCCTCAAGACCTTTGTACTTGTATTTTCCTTTGTCTGTAGTTCTTTAAGTCTTTCTACCTTTAGCTGATCCTTCAAGTTTTAGCTCAAATGTCATTTCCTGAAGAGATACCTTCTCCAACTTCCCAACCTCAGCCCTCTTGTTTTATTTGTATTCCTTCTCTCTCTGGTGTTTATAATTTGCTTTTATAGTCACTTAATAATAACTGACATTTAGGGAGCCCTCCCAATATGCCAGCCACTGAGTACTGCCTTTCATCCTGTTTATAGATGAGGAAGTAAGGTGCTTTCCCAGATTACGGCAAATTGTGAGCCAGGGTTTAAACCCAGCCTTCCTCCACAAGACTATAAGCTCTGGGAGGGCAGGAACCATGTCTGTGTATTATTATTTTCCCAGTGCCTGGAATATAGTAGGCCCTTAACAAATACCTATTGAACAACTAAGCCTGTGAAAATGACTTGTTTTTTATAATGCTTTATTGAAGTATAATTCATATACAGTAAAATCTACCCTTTTAAAGTATGCAATTCAGTGGTTTTTAGTATATCTAGAATTGTGTAACCATCATCACTATCTGATTTTAGAATGTTTGCATCACCCCAGAAAAATACTGTGTATCCATTAGCTGTCACTTCTCATTTCCCTCTCCTCTCATCCCCTGGAAACCACTAATCTACTTTATGTCTCTATGGATTTTCTTATTCTGGAAATTTCATGTAAATGGAATCATACAACATATGGTCTTTTGTGACTGGCTTCTTTCGTAGTGTGCAATGTTTTCAAGGTCCCTCCACGTGGTGGCATGTTTCAGTGCTCCATTCCTTTCTATTGCTGAATGTTATTCTTTTGTATGGATATACCACATTTTGTTGATATTTATCCATTCATCATTTGATGGGGATTTGGGTTGTTTCTAGCTTCTGGCTGTATGAATAATACTGCTATAGACATTTACGTACAAGTTTTTGCAGGGACATATCTTTTCAGTTCTCATGGGTATATGCCTAGGAGTAGAACTGCTGAGTTTTGTGGTAACTCTATGTTTAACATTTTGAAGAATTGCCAAACTGTTTTCCAGAGAGGCACAATGACTAAGACCTCTCAAAGAAAATCAGAGCTGGACAATAGTTAAAGCAGTAAAAACAGGGACTATTGCAGCAGGGAGAACGAGACCTCAGTATAGAACTGGGCTCAATTCTGATCACAACGGGGAAGATTGGGGGTTTATAGTCAAGGAACAGGCTGGGGGTAGGGGGAGGAGGTGGCTAGAAAATTACTAAGAGGGTAGGACAATTCTTTGCTAAACTGATCTAAAGAGATTCTTGCTGAAGACTGGCCAGAGTGATCAGCTATCATTTGGGGGATGGTGGAGGATGAGGAATTTAGTTAGATATTTAGGGTGGTCAGATATCAAGGGTGGAGATTCTGACTAAACCTACTTAATAGGATCCTTGCTAAAGTTGGTGATGCAAAGGCAGACATGCCAGTCCAAAAGTCGAGGCTAGTTGGGAGGAAGATTCAGAGGAGCCTGATTAAAGGTTGGTCAAAGGGAGACTCTTTGTCAAACCCGTAACAGATGATTCAGGTTTTACCCTTCCAGTTGCTTTTCTTCAACTGTGTTAGCAAGGAGGCTTCTAATAAATTCTCTTAAATTCCCTTAAATTCTACACGGTGACATTTCATTTAGCATCCAACAGATATTTATTGACATGGAGTTAGCTGAGCTGGGATTCAGTGTAGTAGTTTCTTAAAGCTGGTAAAGCTGCTTTATTTTCTATTTTGTTCTTACAAATTAGTATTTTTGTTTTGTTTTTAGAAACATTTAGCGGGTCTGATAGCTTAGGCCTCTTTGGAAATCTCATTTATGCTGTAAAGAGGAAAGGCAACATCATATATTATGGTGGGTTTCACAGTTTCTAAGACGTCGGCCCCATTTAAGTAAATTACTACTCCTACCATAAATACACATCTTAAGTGTGAATATCTTTTTTTCTTCTTTCTCCTTTTTATTAACTCTTTCCTTTTATAAATAGCATTTTCTTTCTCTGCCTCAGGGTGGGTGGTGGCTCCAATCTAGTACTAAATTGTTTTTATTAGTACTATTATTTTATCCCACTTACTGAAACATTGTTAGAGTAGGTTGTTTATAAATTAACCAGTCACTGCCAAGAATGATTTTACTTTCTCACAAACTGTTTCATCCTGTGTTTTTTCTACTTTACCACCACCCATCTGTAGTATGTCATGTAGCTTCAATTAATGCAAATTCAAATTTATTTTGAGAATTTAACAATGCTCCTGAAAATAACTGGCTGTCTTGGGGAGCTGAGAATCCAGAATTGTTACTCACTCAATTGGAAAAATGAAGGCTTCCTCTGGGTGACTAAAGCAGAGCTTCCTAACCTTCACCAAGGTTAACTGCAGCCTCTTCTGTGCAGTTAGTAACTAACGTGTGCCAGCTCCCATTGTAATGATTACAATTGCTTGGGTTACGTTAATATTCATGGCACATGCCTCTCACCTTACTTGGCGCTCATTCTCTGTGTCTTTGACTAATGTACCAGTTTGCATTTCATTTTGGCGTGGGGAACCATGATTTTAGAGGATGTGAAGCAGAGAGCAGCTGGGGGAAGAATGAATACCCAGCACCCAGTGCCAGGATTAACATACTGATGCAGATATTCTGAGAAGGGATCTTTTGAGACAGGTTAAAAGGAAACGCCAAGTGGAACTGAAGCCGACCTTGCCCTGGCACGTCGTGATGCTAGTCAAGGAGGTGCTTGGCTTCGTTCTGTTTTATTTCCCTCTTGGGTTGCCAGCTGCTTCAAGCCAGCTGCTTAGGCACAGCTAAAATAAAGGCAAGAAAATTATCACTATGTATTTTATATTTGAAAACCTGCCAGTAATTTCTAAAGCTTAGAAAGTTGGCAGTAGCATATGGATGAAAGCTAAAAACTTAGAAATCTAAAAGGAAAGTAGCTTATCCTTCCCGTCTCTGCAGAATTATTTTTAAAAGGTTGTACCTTCTCTCTTTGGATAATTTTCAGAAGAAAGGCAAAAAACATTTTTCATTTTCACTCTTATAGCGTGATTTGATATAATTGAATTTTAATAAGTACATCGTGAAAATGAATGGGCATACAGTATAACTATTTTAAGTTTTATGGATTTAGAATCTGCAGAGAGAGGGAGTAGCTGCTGGAATTTAAATGCCATCCCACAATAGACCTTCTGACTAAGAGCTTGATATGTAATTCAACCCTTCTCTTCTGCTACCAGCTCCCCCATTTCATCCTAAACTTGATGTCTAGCAACAGACAATATCACTCCTTTTTGTGCTCTTTTGATTATTATTATTGGAAGACCCTCCTAACCTGTCCCTTCTCTGGAGCCTTAGGATGCTTGTTGAGAGACACAGGTACTAAAGAGCATCAGAATTGGGATGAACTGTCCAGGTGCCTGTGGAAGTACAGTTTGGTTCATGGGTTACCAGGGTGTTCCTCCTGAGCTGTATCCCAGGCCTTGCTATAGGTTTTAGGCTTTTCGCATCCACACTAGATTCAAATGGGAAAGGATAGGCAGCTGGGGCCACAGGCCAATGAGTAGCTCACTGCTGAAACAGGATTCCCTTGAAGTCCTTTTAAAATAGGTCAGTTTTATATCCTGCCTTGCAATAGATCCATGATGATTTTAATATCAAAATATTTATTTATCATTTAATCATCAAGTACAATCGATGCTCCAGGAAGATATGGCATGTTTAAATTGGGACTTCCTGATGTCATATGTACCCCAGTTTGGAATACTGTGGATTTAGTGTGACTTTTGGGAGAATTCTTTTACCTAATAGTCCTTTATTTGGAATGGATCTGGTGGATACTAGGTATTTTCAGAGCAGACATTGGTAGAATTTGGATAATCATTAGCTTATTTCAGCAGTCTACTCTTTCTGTGGTGATAAGAGGTCAGACTGAAAGTCCAGCAGCCTACGTTCTAGGCCTGGCTCACTATTAACTTATGATGTTGTATAAATTCCTTAACATCTTCAGGCCCATTTTCTCATCTATAAAAAGAGGGGGTGAGCTAAAAGAGATAAAGTAGCATTTTCCAAAGTATGTTTTGTGAATTATTACTTGCTAAAAATATTCTAAGAGTGGTTGCCAGGGACTGGGAGGAGAGGGAAATGGGGAGCTGTGGTTTAATGGGTGTAGAGTTTCAGTTTTGCAAGATGACAAATTCTGGAGATCGGTTGCACAACAATGTGTATATACTTAACACTGTTGAACGTACACTTCAAAACAATTAAGACGATAAATTTTTGTTACGTGTATTTTACCACAACTGGAAAAAAGAGATATTCTTAGGGCTCCACTCTTAAGTAAACATAAATTGTGTGTTACACTCCCCTTCTGGAGAGTCACAGTGTATTCAGCATATGGTAGCTTCTGAGACATCCTGCACTAAACAAAATCTACTTAATTTTAACCCAATGTTTCTCAGATTGCCCCTCCCCCGATTAAACTAACATCTCTTAATATCCTATGGAACTTACATTTGGAGAATCCTCATGTGGGAAAAGGTAATTTGAGGTCTTTTCCAGCTCCAACATGTTACCATTCTTCAAAGACACCATATGATAATATGGGCTATGCCAAAATAAACCCTAGACGACAAAGATTAATTCAGGCCTTCCCAACCTTTTCCATATCATGGCAGGCATAGAAAGTAATAATGTTTGAATGGTACATGTGGGTAAACAGACAAGGTGGCTCTGGGCTAGGAGCTCAGTAATCCAGTTAGCACACCAGTTGAGTACAGATCTGGTAGTAAGATCTTTAAAAAGCTATCACTGAGAAAGCTGCATGAAATGTCATGCTCTTCAGATGTCATGTTCAGCCTGCGAAAGAGGCATTAGAGGCAGAACATACTATACTATGTGTTCCATTTTCTTTTTGTTGGCAACAGTTTTCCACTTTAGGTAAATCAGAAACTCTCCTGACCGTCTGTATGGCTGTGGTTATCACTGGTCATTAAACCTCACTGGAAATCTCCAGTGGTTGTGTGAGTGAGGAGTGGAGTTTCCAGCAGGATAATACTCTTCCACAGTTTGTTCAATATACTTAAGTGATTAATTCAACAGCCTCTTATTTTTAAAGTGAGAGCATATGTACTCATGTCATTAACAGAGTAGTTCTCATTTAATGGGAGACATTGTTTTTCAACCTCACACTTCCTAGAGGAATAATTTTTTGGGGCAGTGATATGGATTGGATGTGGGGGAGAAAAGCATATTCATATTAAGCATTCTTAAAAGAAATATGGTATAGATGAGTGAGTGAAAGCAGCACTTTTCCCACTTAAGGCCACTGAAGTTGTCCTCGGCCCTTACGCTTCGCCCTATTCCCCTCAGTTGGTGTCATCCTGTAATATTATATCTTCTAAATGGCTTGCTTAAAGATTCTAGACTGAAGGAAAAAACAAGAGAGTAGATTATATTTGAAGGTGACCTACATCACTTTTCAGTTAGTGTTTCTATTCAGCTTACCTAGAAACGAAGATTAGTCATGATCTACTTAGCAATAGGCATTTTGATTTTGGAAATGCCAAGTCCTCCCTTATTGCCCTTTTCCCCATAAAACAACTCTTACTATTGCCTTTATTCACTCTATTGTTTTCTCTAAGAATCCTGTTGGAGAAAGTTCAAGTTTTAAAACTAAATATAAAATTGCATCCTTGCTTAGCAGCAGGGATCCACTGAGAAATCCCATTGACAACCTCTGCTGGGCTTTTGAGGCGGAAATTTAATGACCACCTATTGACTGAGCTTGATTTGTCACTTCTTGGCATCCGGCCAGGCAGAGCTAATTCCTTCTAGCTGAGCAAGGTAGGTGGGCAGGAGCCAGAACTGGGGAAAAGATGCAGCCACTGCAGCTGGTCCAGCTTCAGGTGTGGACGAAGGAAGTGAAGTGTGTCAGATCAAGACCAGAGACCAAAGAGGTGCTCAGGCAGTAAGGGCACATGGTAGGCCATTGCGAAAGGGAATTTGAGACGAAGCAAAGGGGAGCATGGTGACTCAAAATTTCAGGCTTACAGTTCTCAGAAGTCCAAGCAGACTATGCTGGAACCCACTAGGGAGCATTGAGGCTGAGCTTCAGTCTTTGAAGAACAGGACTGAAATGGGGTGGGATTTTAAGCAGGTTACTGGAATGAGACCCAGAAAAAAAAGCAAAAGAAACTCAGTAAAAAAAACTCAGAGAAATCAGCAGGCTATTTAACCACATCCCTGGGCCTCCACACAATCTAGTGCTGTTGCAGCATTTAATTTAATTTTACTTATTTATTTTTAATTGAAGCGTAGTTGATTAACTATATTGTGTTAATTTCAGGTGTACAACAAAGTGATTCAGTTATACATATATATGTATATAGATTCTTTTCCATTATAGGTTATTACAAGATATTGAATATAGTTCCCTGTGCTATACACTAATCCTTGTGGCTTATCTATTTTATATATAGTAGTGTGTATCTCCTAATTTATCCCTCCCCCCCTTCCCCTTTGGTAACCATAAGTTTGTTTTCTATGCCTCTATGTCTGTGAGTCTGTTTCTGTTTTGCAAATAAATTCATTTGTATTATTTTTTAGATGCCACATATAAGTGATATGATGTAATATTTGTGTTTCTCTGACTTCACTTAGTATGATATTCTCTAGGTCCATCCATGTTGCTGCAAATGGCAATATTTCTTTTTTATGGCTGAGTAATGTTCCATTGTGTGTGTGTGTGTGTGTGTGTGTGTGTGTGTGTGTGTATCTCACATTTTCTTTATCCATTCATCTGTCGATGGACACTTAGGTTACTTCCATGTCTTGGGTATTGTAAATAGTGCTGCTATGAACATTGGGGTGCATGTGTCTTTTCAAGTTAGAGTTTTCATCTTTTCTGGATCTATGCCCAGGAGTGTGATTACTGGGTCATATGGTAGTTCTATTTTTAGTTTTTTTGAGGACCCTCCATACTGTTCTCCACAGTGGCTGCACCAATTTACATTCCCACCAACAGTGTAAGAGGGTTCCCTTTTCTCCACACCATCTCCAGCATTTATTGTTTGTAGATTTTTTGATGATGGCCATTCTGACTGGTATGAGGTGATATCTCATTGTGGTTTTAATTTGCATTTCCCTGATGATTAACGATGTTGAGCATCTTGTGTCTACTGGCCATCTGCGCTTTCTCTTTGGAAAAATGTCTATTCAGTTCTTCTGCCCATTTTTCCCAATTAGATGTATTAATTAGTCCAGCCATCTTGGGACACAAATTAATTGTACTTATTGGGTTATAATATAAGCATTGTGAATCCAAGTTCTCTTGCTGCTTTCATTCTTTCTAATGGAGTTATTATGCAATTATCAGCTTATTACCATGCAGTAACTTAACATTATTTAAACAACACTGCTTAAAGCCTAGGGTGAAGCATAGAAATTCATACCCAGCTGGAGAAAGCTGAATGCCCGCTACATGGTAGCAAGATAGATGCTCTGCATCAGGGACTTTCCTACTATTATAAAGGCTGAAAAAGAATAGAACAAAAAAAAGTCGTGGTTGTATGGATGCCTTTATGGGTGATAAAGTTTAAATTAGCATATGCAGGACATTCTAAGACAATTAATGTCTACTCTTTTAGTTAATTGGTTGGGGTGAATTCTCTCTTATTGTTTCATTTGCCTTATAATTAGCTTTAGTTCAGCAATTAAGTCATGTCACCAGCCCACTGTGACACTGAAGGATGGCGACAGCGCTTGGGTGGGTGGCACTGCTTGGTGCAGACTGTGCATGTTAAATGAGTTGCTGGCTTCCTTAATGGCTCTCCTTCTCTGGCTTAGGAATAGTCTTTTATGTTCTTGAATAAATCTGTGTGCTATCCATATGCAATTATAAATGTACTGAAATAAATAATTTCATACAAGATTTTGTGACTGTAGCATTGTAATCATTAAAAATTGCTCAGTGTTCATCTTTATAAAACTGGAATTCAGATACATGTAAACATATATAACTTTTCCTATGTAGTTCTCCTTGAAAACTTCTTAATAAAAGTAGGAGCGTTTTGTTCTTGTTGCTATTACTCTGTCAACTTATCCTTAAATATCTTATTTTAAACTAAAATAGATATGTTCTTTAAAAAATTCCCTTGAATAAGAAAATACCTTATTTGTTGAAATTAAAGAATAGCATGTATTGGTTGTGTTAAAAACTATATATACTTTTATTGATTACCAGAATAATACATGCATATGTAAAAAATTTAAGACTATAGTGTAAAAAGTATAAAATGAAGGTTTCACATAATCTCACCCTCCAAAGATAA
Source organism: Leucopleurus acutus (assembly GCF_964270905.1). Classification (NCBI taxonomy): domain Eukaryota; kingdom Metazoa; phylum Chordata; class Mammalia; order Artiodactyla; family Delphinidae; genus Leucopleurus; species Leucopleurus acutus. Next base: position 76,411,705 of record NC_139144.1, read on the forward strand.
CTTTTGCACTGTATAGTTTTTAGTTTTATGTCATGCTTTGAAAATCTCTTTTTCCCCTGATTAAAAGAAACAACACATATAGTAGAATTTCAAGTCTATAGTGAAGGAAAGAAACTTCACACATAATTCTACCACTCACAGTTGAGCAGTACTGGAAAACTGCTTTGTATCCTTCAACTTTTCTTTTCTTCTTTTTTTTAATACGTCTTTATTGGAGTATAATTGCTTTACAATGGTGTGTTAGTTTCTGCTGTATAACAAAGTGAATCAGCTATACATATACATATATCCCCATATCTCTTCCCTCTTGAGCCTCCCTTCCACCCTCCCTATCCCATCCCTCTAGGTCATCGCAAAGCACTGAGCTGATCTCCCTGTGCTATGCGGCTGCTTCCCACTAGCTATCTGTTTTACATTTGGTAGTGTATATATGTCGATGCTACTCTCACTTCCCCCCAGCTTCCCCCTCCGCGGCCCCCCCTCACCCCCATGTCCTGAAGTCCATTCTCTACATCTACGTTTTTATTCCTGCCCTGCCACTAGGTTCATCAGTACCATTTTTTTCTTTTTAGATTCCATATACAGGCATTAGCATACGGTATTTGTTTTTCTCTTTCAACTTTTCTTTGTGTGCCCAGAAACTATACTTACGCCTATGTACCTACACAGATAGTAAATGTATAATCTATGAACTTTTTACAAAAGGCGTCAAACTATAAAAGGTTATATAATATGCTTTTTAAACTAAAATGTGGTGATCATTTTTTCCTAAGTAACTTTATAGCATGATTTTTAGTGGCTGCACACTGTTCTATCGTAATGATATATAATATTTAACCATTTCTTTTGTTGGATATTTAGTGGTTTTTTATTTTGCTTTTATAAATAATATATTTATAAATATATTTTCCTGAATATCCTTGAAGATAAATATATGAAGAAATTCATGATTATTTCCTTAGGGTAAATTCCTAGGTGTATAATGATTTAAAAGACAATAAAAATGTGCTCAATTCACATGTATGAACTTCAGGATTGACAAGTGGATGAGCAAGATCTCTTCATATTTTTAGAATGATTTTAGCAAGTAAATCTGCAAATTCCAAATTTTAGGCTTTTAATTTATATAGATAATCTTCTAGGTTCAAACATCCTGGGTTTAGGTATTCAAATGCTGTGTTTGAATGTATAACCACCCCATTTGCTCAAGGGAAGCCTATTGTATGTGTTTTAGTATTTATACTCTTGTTTTTGTCACTGAGTTTCACATTAATTCAATGTTTGGAATTGTGCATATCATATCAAATCCAAATCCACAGTGAAAACAAACACATGTTTTATGGCTCAGTAACAAGTATAACAAGATTTCCTGGAGAGAAAGGATATGTGATTTTCCAGGGTGCTCTAAACTTCTTTTCTTGTATTAGCAGCTTTTACTCTAGGAGCAGAAAATAAATTATGTATGTTAGTTGTTTTGTTTGTTTCTTTGTTTCAAAATAAAAAATATTTATCATAACTTGAAAAATGTAAAAGGGTACTTCCTCAAGTGTTGACTAAATCAATAACTATATGATTAGAATAAAACTACAATTTTGTGCATGTAGTGACTGTAATAGCTACTGTGTCGAGAGCTCACATTAGGCGCCCAACTCAGCCGTAGGAGCTTCTTGCCACTCTTATTAATCTTCACTAAGGCCAGGATAATAATGTGTGCATGGCAGGCTTGAGTGCTTTGGTTTAAAATGCTCCTCAAATTATTCATCTTTTTGATGTTTCGGATCCAGGAAATGTTTGGGCATCTCTCCACAGTTTGTTAGACTTTTTCAGTGAATTAAAATTTCTTTTAGATCATGGCATTTTCATAGAAACTGTTTCAAGTGTGATTGGGTGTAACCTGTAGCAGAAGTTTTAATCATTTTATCCATCTTCTTACTTCTTACTGCCATAGTTTATTGATAAAGACTTTTACACTTTACATGAAAATTCAGTACTTTATGCTCTCAAGTAGTTTTTGTTTAGCTTAATTTTACTCTTTTAGAATTTGTGGTTTGCCAGAGGGTTGTGAGGAATTTAGATGTAATAGGAGTGATGATACAATAATGTGACTATAAAGTAATGAGTTTCATTTCTAGGTGGCTATATTTGTCCAAGGGATTGGTGTTGTCTAAAATGGTAACTATAAAGAGGTAATTTAAATTATTTTTGAAATATTTTCAGACTTGATATATCAGGGTTCTACTAGTAAAACAGAACCAGTGGGAGTTTTTATGTATATATACATATCCATGCAGGGGTCAGGGTGGGGAGAGAGAGAGAGAAGGGGAGAAGTAAGGAGTTGGCTTACAGGATTGCAGGCTGGCTAGGCAAGTCTGAAATCCCTAGGGCAGGCTGGAACTCTTAGGCACAAGGTGAAGCTGCTATCCACAGGCAGAATTTCTTCTCTGTCAGGGAGACCTCAGTTCTGTCAACTGATTGAATCAAGTCCATCTAGATTATCTAGGATAATCTTCTTAAAGTTAACTGTGTGCTTTAATCACATCTACAAAATACCTTTATAGCAATACTTAGGTTGGTGTTTGATTAAATAAGTGGAGACTGTAGCCTAGACAAGTTGACACACACAAAATGATATTTGGTATCTGAATCAGTGCATAGGTTATATAAAAGAACCAGCTTCATTAACATATAATCATAGTTTACCTGTGATAAAAACCAGAAATACCTGATTTGACTACCTAATTCAGGTACTAGTTTGAGTCATACAAAATTTTGTATGTTACCAAAGATAAAATCTACATTCAAAGTACTAATAGTTACCAGAGTTGAGAATGTTGAAAAGAAAGTACATCAGGCTACAATTACAATTTAAAAAAATGTTTTTGAGGAATGGCAACATCATTGGAACACTGATGGCTCCCCAACAGGATTTGAAGGGGCAAATGATCATTTAGATCTATGCTTCTCAAGCTGGGTTCGTGACTCCACTTAATTTTCTTCTGCCATTAAGGGATACGTCAGTAGAAAATACCAGAGAAACACTTTTTATTTAATATAGGCCAGGGATCAGCAAACCGTTCTGCACAGGGACAAATAGTGCGTATTTTCAGCTTTGCAGGTCATAGAGTCTCTGTCACAACTGTTCAACTCCGCTGTTGTAGCATGAAAGCAGCCAGAGGCCATAAGTAAACTAATGAGCACAGATGGAAAGAAATGATCTGACCAGAGACTTTGGATGAGAGCTGCAGTGGGGTCCCTCCAGTGGAAGATGCCCTTAGAACAGTGGTTAGGAACTCAGCCTTCAGAGCCAGTTGCGCCTGAATTTATGTCTTGGGCATGTCACCTTCTAGCTGTGTGACTTTGGATAAGCGACTTGAGTAATTTAATCTTCACGATTCTTATCTGTAAAAATGGACAGAATAATAACACCCCATGAAGTTGTGAAAATCAACAAAGAAGGAATGTAAAGCATTTAACCCATTGCTGGGAGTCTTATGAAGATCTCATAACTATTTTCTGCTATTATTATTATTAGTCAGATGTCAAGTTTCAGCGCCAAAGCAAAATTTCAGCCATTTAAAAATTATGATTATAAAAGTCTTTATAATTTTCCAGAACTAGGACATGCTCTATTTTTTTTAATTTGGTGGGAATAAAGATAAATTTTATGTTTTTACTTTGATCAAAAGTATTAGGAGTAAATTAATTTTAGATTGTCATTTTTTTCTGTTTCCTGGTTTTAGAACATAAATACCTGTTCTCTATCATTTGGATGTGTCCATTTTTATAATGTTTAAGTCGGTAATGGTGGTTATTCCTAAGAAAGAGGAAATAAGAGACAAGTACATAGCAATTCTGTACAAGAAAAAGAAGAAAAGGGGAAAAACGGCAAAAGGAAAAACAAAGGTGTCCATCAAGTCACTAGTGCTCCGTGGCAAGAAGAGAAAGAGCTTCTGTTTTACACTAAACTGAGTTAGACAGTTTAGAGTATTTTCAACCCAGTACTCTGCAAGTGGGATTTTTTTTCCCTGAGTATTTCCTTTCAGCAGCTAGATCCCTTGCCTCCCTGTTTTGAGAAATTATTTGATTTTCTCTGCAGCTGTTTGTCTCATGTTATCCTCCCATCATTTCTAAATCTGGTTTTGTCTGTGATGAAGTCTGAGAAGTAGTTCATTTTAATGGTTTCTATGTTTTGTGTATATTTGTTTTGCATTCTTCAGCAGTCAGTTAAGACAATAGTCATGCCTTCTCATGTGATTACATGCCTCTCCTCAAGCCTCCCTTCTGTTAGTGAGCAGTATTTATGGTTTGTGTATGTGGAAGTCTGCTATATCTGTTTGCTATGCACTTGCCTAGAGCACTAAGAAGTTCAGTGTAGTCACTGGAGTGGTTTCTTTTTGTTTTGTTTTTCCACATGTCATCAAATACTGCAGGAGTGCCCTTTCTACATTCTGCATCAAAGACAACTGGAAGATAGAAAGGAGCACTCCAGTCAGTTTTACTTTCTAATAAGCTGTATGTAGTTGTTTTTCCCCCAGTAACGTTTTTATCCCAAGTCCTCAAATTTTTTAAAAGAAATGTTCTGTTAAAATTCTGGAAATAAAATACAACTCATAAACAATATTAAAAAAAAACCTAGGGAAAAATTTTATCAACTATCACAATAAAAGTTTAACATACTCAACTAAAGAAGGAGCTCCTGTAAATTTGTGACCTTCCAATAGAAAAATAAGCAAACAACATGAATCAATAGTTCCCCAAAGAATAAAAACTAGAGAAAATAAACATGAAAAAAATTTAGCTTAGCTAGTAATCAAAAAAATAACTCCCTCCCTTCCTTCCTCTCTTTCTCTCTCCCTTTCTTTCGCTCTTTATCTTTTTTCTTCCTTTCTGTCTCCCCTCCCTCGATTCCTCCCTCCTTCTTACCTCCCTACTAATTTGGGAACACATAATACTTAATTTGTTGAGGTGGGTACTCTCAAACACTGCTGGAGTGGAAAGTGGCACAACCATTTTGGAAAGTAATTTGACAGTATGAACCGAGACTTTAAAATGCCCGTCACCTTTAGGTCATTAATATTACTTCTAGGAATCCATTCTAAGGAAGTCATTAGAGATGCCTCTCAGAGCATTGTACACAAGGATAGTCGCTTTAATTTGTAATAGCATTGGAAACATCAAATTTACAATGACAAAAGTGGTTACCTAAACAACCTAAATTTACAATGACAAAAGTGGTTACATAAATTATAAAAAAAAACTTCAGGAAGAAATATTATTATACAGCCATTGAAATCATGTTTTCAAAGAATGTTTAATGAGATTGGAAAATATTCACACTGTATATTTATTTAATAAATTTTTATTAGAGTATGGTTGCTTTACAATGTTGTGTTAGCCTCCACTGCACAACAAAATGAATCAGCCAGATCAAAAAATATCTTGCTGTGATTTATGTCAAAGAGTGTTCTTCATTCATTTTCCTCTAAGAGTTTCACAGTGTCCAGTCTTACATTTAGGTCTTTAATCCATTTTGAGTTTTTTTTTTTTTTTTTGCGGTATGCGGGCCTCTCACTGTTGTGGCCTCTCCTGTTGCGGAGCACATGACTCACGGGCCCAGTCGCTCTGCGGCATGTGGGATCTTCCCAGACTGGGGCACGAACCCGTGTCCCCTGCATCAGCAGGCGGACTCTCAACCACTGCGCCACAAGGAAAGCCCCATTTTGAGTTTATTTTTGTGTATGGTGTTACAGAGTGTTCTAATTTCAATCTTTTCCATGTAGCTGTCCAGTTTTCCCAGCACCACTTATTGAAGAGACTGTCTTTTCTCCATTGTAGATGCTTGCCTCCTTTGTCATAGATTAGTTGACCATAGGTGCGTGGGTTTATCTCTGGGCTTTCTATCCTGTTCCATTGATAAATATTTCTATTTTTGGGCCAGTACCATATTGTCTTGATTACTGTAGCTTTGTAGTATAGTCTGAAGTGAGGGAGTCTGATTCCTCCAGCTCTGTTTTTTTCCCTCAAGACTGCTTTGGCTATTCGGGGTCTTTTGTGTCTCCATACAAAGTGTGCAATTTTTTGTTTTAGTTCTGTAAAAAATGCAATTCGTAATTTGATAGGGATTGCATTGAATATGTAGATTGCTTTGGGTAGTATAGTCATTCTCACAATATTGATTCTTCCAATCCAAGAACATGGTATATCTCTCCATGGGTTTGTATCATCTTTAATTTCTTTCATCAGTGTCTTACAGTTTTCTGCGTACAGGTCTTTTGTCTCCCTAGGTAGGTTTATTCCTAGGTATTTTTTTTCTTTTTGTTGCAATGGTAAATGGGAGTGTTTCCTTAATTTCTCTTTCAGATTTTTCTTCATTAGTGTATAGGAATGCAAGAGATTTCTGTGCATTAATTTTGTATCCTGCTGCTTTACCAGATTCATTGATTAGCTCTCGTAGTTTTCTTGTGGCATCTTTAGGATTCTCTATATATAGTATCATGTCATCTGCAAACAGTGACAGTTTTACTTCTTCTTTTCCAATTTGGATTCCTTTTATTTCTTTTTCTTCTCTGATTGCCATGGCTAGGACTTCCAAAACTATGTTGAATAATAGTGGTGAGAGTGGACATCCTTGTCTCGTTCCTGATCTTAGAGGAAATGCTTTCAGTTTTTCACCATTGAGAATGATGTTTGCTGTGGGTTTGTCATATAAGGCCTTTAATATGTTGAGGTAGGTTCCCTCTGTGCCCACTTTCTGAAGAGTTTTTATCATAAATAGGTGTTGAATTCTGTCAAAAGCTTTTTCTGCAACCTCCGAGATGATCATATGGTTTTTATTCTTCAATTTGTTAATATGGTGTATCACATTGATTGATTTGCGTATATTGAAGAATGCTTGCATCCCTGGGATAAATCCCACTTGATCATGGTGTATGATCCTTTTAATGTGTTGTTGGATCCTGTTTGCTAGTATTTTGTTGAGGATTTCTGCATCTATATTCATCCGTGATATTGGTCTGTAATTTCCTTTTATGTAATATCTTTGTCTGGTTTTGGTATCAGGGTGATGGTGGCCTCATAGAATGAGTTTGGGAGTGTTCCTTCCTCTGCAATTTTTGGAAGAGTTTGAGAAGGATGGGTGGTAGCTCTTCTCTAAAGGTCTGGTAGGATTCACCTGTGGAGCCATGTGGTTCTGGACTTTTCTTTCTTGGAAGATTTTGTTTTTGTTTTTGTTTTGGGGTTTTTTTTTTTTTGCGGTACGCGGGCCTCTCACTGTTGTGGCCTCTCCCGTTGTGGAGCACAGGCTCTGGATACGCAGACTCAGCGGCCATGGCTTATGGGCCCAGCCACTCCGCGGCATGTGGGATCTTCCCAGACTGGGGCACGAACCATGTCCCCTGCATCGGCAGGCGGGCTCTCAACCACTGCGCCACCAGGGAAGCCCTGTTGGAAGATTTTTAATCACAGTTTCAATTTCATTATTTGTGATTGGTCTGTTCATATTTTCTGTTTCTTCCTGATTCAGTCTTGGAGGTTATACCTTTCTAAGAATTTGTCCATTTCTTCCAGGTTGTCCATTTTATTGGCATAGAATTGCTTGTAGTAGTCTCTTAGGATGCTTTGTATTTCTGCAGTGTCTGTTGTAACTTCTCCTTTTTCATTTCTAATTTTATTGATTTGAATCCTCTCCCTCTTTTTCTTGATGAGTCTGGTTTACCAGTTTTGTTTATCTTCTCAAAGAACCAGCTTTTAGTTTTATTGATCTTTGCTATTGTTTTCTTTGTTTCTATTTCATTTATTTCTGCTCTGATCTTTATGATTTCTTTCCTTCTGCTAACTTTGGGTTTTGTTTGTTCTTCTTTCTCTAGTTCATTTAGGTGTAAGGTTAGATTGTTTATTTGAGATTTTTCTTGTTTCTTTAGGTAGGCTTGTATTGCTGCAAACTTTCCTCTTAGAACTGCTTTTGCTGCATCCAATAGGTTTTGGATCATTGTGTTTTCATTGGCATTTGTCAGTAGGTATTTTTTGATTTCCTCTTTGATTTCTTCGGTGATCTCTTGGTTATTTAGTAACGTATTGTTTAGCCTCCATGTGTTTTTGTTTTTTATGTTTTTTCCCCTGTAATTGATTTCTAATCTCATAGCATTGTGGTCAGAAAAGATGCTTGATATGATTTCAATTTTCTTAAATTTACTGAGGCTTGATTTGTGACCCAAAATGTGATCTATCCTGGAGAATGTTCCATGTGCACTTGAGAAGAAAGTGTAATCTGCTGTTTTTGGATGGAATGTCTGTAAATATCAATTAAATCTGTCTGGTCTATTGTGTCATTTAAAGCTTGTGTTTCCTTATTAATTTTCTGTTTGGATGATCTGTCCATTGGTGTCAGTGAGGTGTTACAACCCCCACTATTATTGTATTACTGTCGATTTCCTCTTTTATAGCCATTAGCAGTTTCCTTATGTATTGAGGTGCTCCTATGTTGGGTGCATATATGTTTATAATTGCTGTAACTTTTTCTTGGATTGATCCCTTGATCATCATGTAGTGTCCTTCCTTGTCTTTTGTAATATTCTTTCTTTTAAAGTCAATTTTATCTGATATGAGTATTGCTACTCCTGCTTTCTTATGAGTTCCATTTGCATGGAATATGTTTTTTTATCCCCTCACTTTCAGTCTGTCTGTGTCCCTAGGTCTGAAGTGGGTCTCTTGTAGACAGCATATATATGGGTCTTGTTTTTGTATTCATTCAGTGAGCTTGTGTCTTTTGGTTGGAGCATTTAATCCATTCACATTTAAGGTAACTATTTATATGTATGTTCCTATTACCATTTTCTTAATTTTTCTGGGTTTGTTTTTGTAGGTCCTTTTTTTCTCTTGTGTTTCCCACTTAGAGAAGTTCCTTTAGCATTTGTTGTAAAGCTGGTTTGGTGGTGCTGAATTCTCTTAGCTTTTGCTTGTCTGTGAAGCTTTTGATTTCTCCGCCAAATCTGAATGAGATCCTTGCTGGGTAGAGTAATCTTGATTGTAGGTTCTTCCCTTTCATCACTTTAAATATATTATGCCACTCCCTTCTGGCTCGTAGAGTTTCTGCTGAGAATTCAGCTATTAAGCTTAACGGAGTTCCCTTGTATGTTTTTTGTCATTTTTCCCTTGTTGCTTTCAGTAATTTTTCTTTGTCTTTAATTTTTGCCAATTTGATTACCATGTGTTTTGGCATGTTTCTCCTTGGGTTTATCCTGCCTGGGACTCTCTGTGCTTCCTGGACTTCGATGGCTATTTCCTTTCCCATGTTAGGGAAGTTTTCGACTATAATCTCTTCAAATATTTTCTCGGGTCCTTTCTCTCTCTCTTCTCCTTCTGGGACCCCCATAATGTGAATATTGTTGCATTTAATGTTGTCCCAGAGGTCGCTTAGGCTGTCTTCATTTCTTTTCATCTTTTTTTCTTTATTCTGTTCTGTGGCAGTGAATTCCACCACTCTATCTTCCAGTTCACTTATCCGTTCTTCTGCCTCAGTTATTCTGTTATTGATTCCTTGTAGTGAATTTTACATTTCAGTTATTGTATTGTTCACCTCTGATAGTTTGTTCTTTAACTCTACTAGTTCTTTGTTAAACATTTCTTGCATCTTCTCGATCTTTGCCTTCATTCTTTTTCTGAGGTCCTGGATCATCTTCACTGTCATTATTCTGAATTCTTTTTCTGGAAGGTTGCCTATCTCCACTTCATTTAGTTGTTTTTCTGGGGTTTTATCTTGTTCCTTCATCTGGTACATAGCCCTCTGCCTTTTCATCTTGTTTGTCTTTCTGTGAATGTGGTTTTTGTTCCACAGGCTGCAGGATTGTAGTTCTTCTTGCTTCTGCTGTCTGCCCTCTGGTGCATGTGTTGTTTTGAATTATGGTTTTCTCAGGGTATTTGCCCAGTAGTGGGATTGCTGCGTCATATGGTAGTTCTATTTTCAGTTTTTTAAGGAACCTCCATACTGTTTTCCATAGTGGCTGTATCAATTTACATTCCCACCAACAGTGTATGAGGGTTCCCTTTTCTCTTTGCCCTCTCCAGCATTTACTGTTTGTAGATTTTTTGATGATGGCCATTCTGACTGGTGTGAGGTGATACCTCATTGCAGTTTTTTATTTTCTTTTTTGTCTGTGTTCAGTCTTTGTTTCTGCATGTGGACTTTCTCTAGTTGTGGCAAGCGGGGGCTACTGTTTGTGCAGTACATGGGTTTCTCAGTGCAGTGGCTTCTCTTGTTGTGGAGCATGGGCTCTAGGCGTGCAGGCTCAGTAGTTGTGGCGCACGGGCTTAGTTCCTCTGTGGCATGTGGGATCTTCCCAAATCAGCACTCGAACCCCTGTTCCCTGCGTTGGCAGGCAGATTCTTAACCACTGCGCCACCAGGGAAGCCCCGCACGGTAGTTTTGATTTTTCTAATAATTAGTGATGTTGAGCACCTTTTCATGTGTTTGTTGGCCATCTGTATGTCTTCTTTGGAGAAATGTCTATTTAGGTCTTCTACCCATTTTTTGATTGGGTTGTTTGTTTTTTTGATGTTGAGCTGTATGAGCGGCTTGTATATTTTGGAGATTAATCCTTTGTCCATTGCTTCATTTACAAATATTTTCTCTCATTCTTAGGGTTGTCTTTTCTTCTTATTTATGGTTTCTTTTGCTGTGCAAGAGCTTTTAAGTTTCATTGGGTCCCATTTGTTTATTTTTGTTTTAACTTTCATTACTCTAGGAGGTGTGTCAAAAAAGATGTTGCTGTGATTTATGTAAAAGAGTTTTCTGCCTATGTTTTAGTCTAAGAGTTTTATAATGTCTGGCCTTATATTTAGGTCTTTAATTCATTTTGAGTTTATTTTTGTGTATGGTATTAGGGAGTGTTCTAATTTCATTCTTTTACATGTAGCTGTCCAGTTTTCCCAGCACCACTTATTGAAGAGGCTGCCTTTTCTCTGTTGTGTATTTTTGACACCTTTGTCATAGATTAGGTGACCATAGGTGTGTGGGTTTATCTCTGGGCTTTCTATCCTGTTCCATTGATCTATATTTCTGTTTTTGTGCCAGTACCATACTATCTTGATTACTGTAGCTTTGTAGTATAGTCTGAAGTCAGGGAGCCTGATTCCTGCAGCTCTATTTTTCTTTCTGAAGATGGCTTTGACTTTTTGGAGTCTTTTGTGTTTCCATACAAATTGTAAAATTTTTTGTTCTAGTTCTGTAAAAAATGCCATTGGTAATTTGATAAGGATTGCATTGAATCTGTAGATTGCTTTGGGTAGTGTAGTCATTTACAATATTGATTCTTCCAATCCAAGAACATGGTATATCTCTCCATCTGTTTGTGTCATTTTTGATTTCTTTCACTAGTGTCTTATAGTTTTCTGTGTACATGTCTTTTGCCTCCTTAGGTTTATTCCTAGGTATTTTATTCTTTTTGCTGCAATGGTGAATGGGATTGTTTCCTTGATTTCTCTTTCTGCCCTTTCATTGTTAGTGTATAGGAATGCAAGAGATTTCTGTGCATTAATTTTGTTTTCTGCAGCTTTACCAAATTCATTGATTAGCTCTAATAGTTTTCTGGTGGCATCTTTAGGATTTCCTATGTATAGTATCGTGTCATCTGCAAACACTGACAGCACACTGCAATTTTAAATGAAGAAGAATGAATGGTGCCTAACAAAGAATCAGAGAAAGGAGCCAGATCTACTAATGTCCATGTTTATGCCCTGAGCATTAGATGGTGCTGCCTCTTTGTGAAAAATCTGGTTCTGGATTTTTATCTTGACCCGTAGTAATTTAAATGGACAAGATACATAATAAAATAGAATATAGCATAGAATGCATCAGAATGTGCAGACATCATTCTTCATTGCTAATGATAGTCTTGAGAAAGGGTCAGGGTCATTTAACGTGAGGTTTGTGTGGTAATGAATGGCTCAGTAATCAGCCACCTTCCCTCTCACCCTCAAGTCAGGAGGAAGTCATCTCACGGCCTACGTGCCCCTGCCTGAGGCTGTGGTTTAGGGCAGTCCTTTGCTCTCAGGTCCCAGAGGGCTCCCTGAGCCCAGCCACAGGGTCTGGAGCAAGTGCCACATTGTCATTTCAAAAGAGGCAGTAACATTGGAAACCTCAAACAGCAGATTTTAAACTGGGGCATTTCTGTTTTATCTCCCTAAATATGGTATCATTTACCCCAAAGAAAGGTATGCCCCCAAGGGGAAAGAGCACAGGCTTTGGGGTCTGGTACAGTCATGTTCAAATCAACCTTCAGCTCATAGCTGCATGTCCTTGGGTGAGAATGGTGGTAATAATGTACTTTGCAGGGCTGTGGGGGGGGGGGATTAAATGATTAAAGATATATGTTAAACACCTAAAACAGTGCCTGACACATAATAGCTTTCAGTACATCTTCTGAGTAAATATTAGTCAGCCCTTCTCCCTATACTTTGTTTAACTGAAATAAGCATTTAAAATAAAAGTATGGCATGATACGGCACATTTTTGTCCCCATAATGATGATGTTAGATATCTTGCTGATAATGATCTGATTTATACTGAAAATGGCACTTTTGCAAATCACTTACGTACTTGCTTACTGAGTAGTTATATTAAATATTTCTTTGTGCATGTCAGTTTGCATGATTTTATCTTAGCAATTATTCCTAAGAAAAACTTAGCCTGTGCAGGTTATCATTAGCAGTGCTGTGAGCGCTGGTTTTTCTTTTCTTTTCTCTCTTTGGCAGGGTATGGAGGGAGATTCTTTTAAAAAATTTTGTTTTTAAAAATGTTTTAGAAAAATAACCTTGAAAATTAATCCATTTTTTTCCTCTTAAAATGTGGCTATTTTATAGTAATGTGATGGTTGGTCTCCAACTGGTAGTACCCATTTATAATACAGCTGGCCGAGGTGCCCTCTGAGTTTGTGGCACAGTATTTCTTGGTATGAGGTTCACAGACTCATTCAGACCCAGGACTGTGGCCTCATTAACCCTGGGTTTTAACCACTACCGATCCACCTGTAGGTAAACTACTGGGTCCTAAGGAACTAGGCATTAAATAATTGCTAATTAAAACATGCAGATTTCTTTCTTTCTGCCTTTTTACATTATAGATGAATGGGTCATACACAGTGAGGGCTGACAATGTCTGAAAACTATTTGAGACAGTAAGAATAGATTTGGAAGGGAATAAAAGGCCATCCACAGGCATTAGGAGCATTTGTATTAGGGACATCATAGGGCATCTGGAATTTAGATGCATCTTTTAATAGATTTGTTTTTAAAAAACTGGCTTAACAGTATTTGGAAATACCAGTGTTCCAGTTTCCATTGACTGCCACCTGTAGACATGACTTAAAGCTGGGTTCATTTGTGATTTACTACTTACAATTTGCTGCCAGCCCTGAACCTGGGGAGATAATTTTAAGTGCCCTCTGGAATAATAGCCAGTCATTTGATGCAAATGCAAAGCCAAATCTAGTTACTGGAATTGAAAATAATGAACCCAAGGGCTTATTTTGGATTAGGCAGTTGGAGCAGCTGAATACTAAACATTGGTCTGTCTAGTGGTTTCCCCTGTGGCTTTTTAACTCTGTGGGTTATGCATCCTCACCCAAAAGGAAATAGCCTAACATAGGTTCCAGCAGACCATCTGTTGTGGGGCAGCTTTTCACTCAAAACAGAAGTAGATTAATCATTGAACTAATATAATGGAATAGAATAGAAAGAAACACGTAACTTAAAAGTCAGATTTGAATTTTACTACCCTGTGGCCTATAGTTGCTTCTCTGGCCCAAACTATGGTCTTCGTTTGAGCAAACTCTTCAGCTATAAGTTAGCAGAGGGTTTCAAAACAGAGCAAGGAAATTATTAGAAAGTGCAAAAATCAGAATAAATAGAAGATAATTTATTTTTGTTTTGTTGTTTAATCCCAGGTGATAAAACAGGAATGTACATAAGTGTAATTGTTAGGTTCAGAATCATTTCAATTAAAGTGTTTCACTCTGTTTTAATTATTCTTTAAGACATATAAAAAGAAAAATCTGAGAAAAAGTAGACACATTTCTAACGATTAACCATATATCTTTAAAAGTTTGGTGTAAGAATGAACCAGTATTGGATTTCTTGGGCGAGCTAATCTTATTGCAGTAGAATAAAGGTTTGAGTTTTATTCCTAGTTCACTTACTAACTCATAAGGTGCTATTTATATTTTCTTTTAACTTACATCACTTAATGATAAACTCTCTTCTTTTTTTTCCTGCCAGACTTCCTGTAGAGGTAGCCCGTGCTTGCTGCTATCATTCCCTTACCACTCACTAACTGTCTTTAATCACTTGCCATTTGACGTTGGCCCCACTTTGCCAACATTCTCTAAAATCTTACTCTGTATGTCACATTGTTGAGAGCCAAATCCCGTTGAATTTATGTCTGCAGCATCTGATACGCACAACTGCCCACCCTAGTGGTATTACAGGAGCTCCCCTCTAGAGTAACTCCTAAAGCTATACATTTTACATACTGTTTCATTACTCCCAGACACATCTGTCTTGCTCACATCTCTGTTCATGAATGGTGAGTATGTTCTCACTGTCTGTGATGTAAAGTCTGATTTTCTCGGCCTGGCATTTGAGCCAACATTCTCTCCCACTCCTTCTCATCTGCCTTGTACTGCAACCCAGTTCCTTTGTGTGTGTTGTAATATCTGTCTGGAGTCCATACACTCTCTTTTCTCCTCTCAAACCTCATGCTCAAAGCTTATCCTTCTTTCAAAGCCCAGAAGGAAGGACATCTCATTCATTAAGCTTCTCTGATTCTTATAGCTGGAAGCAATATTTATTCCTTTAGATTGTATCTGTACCTCTCTTCTGATATGTTTCCTATTGTGTCCTGTGTTATTTGTGTGGGCATCCTATTTTCCTGTCTCAAGGTCAGTCTCGTTATTTTTGTTTTTTAATTTTCAAATTTTATTTAATTAATTTTTTATACAGCAGGTTCTTATTAGTTATCCATTTTATACATATTAGTATATATATGTCAATCCCAATCTCCCAATTCATCCCACCACCACCATCCAACCCCCCCCCCCACCACTTGCCCCCCTTGGTGTCCATATGTTTGTTCTCTACATCTGTGTCTCAATTTCTGCCCTGCAGACAAGTTCATTTGTGCCATTTTTCTATGTTCCACATATATGCGTTAATATACGATATTTGTTTTTCTCTGACTTACTTCACTCTGTATGACAGTCTCTAGATTCATCCACATCTCTACAAATGTCCCAGTTTCGTTCCTTTTATATGGCTGAGTAATATTCCAGTGCATATATGTACCACACCTTCTTTATCCATTCGTCTGTCGGGCATTTAGGTTGCTTCCATGACCTGGCTATTGTAAATAGTGCTGCAATGAACATTGGGTTGCATGTGTCTTTTGGAATTATGCTTTTCTCTGGGTATATGCCCAGTAGTGGGATTACTGGGTCATATGGTAATTCTATTTTTAGTTTTTTAAGGAACCTCCATACTGTTCTCCATAGTGGTTGTATCAATTTACATTCCCACACACAGTGCAAGAGGGTTCCCTTTTCTCCACACCCTCTCCAGAATTGGTTGTTTGTAGATTTTCTGATGATGCCCATTCTAACTGGTGTGAAATGATACCTCATTGTAGTTTTAATTTGCATTTCTCTACTAATTAGTGATGTTGAGCAGCTTTTCATGTTCTTCTTGGCCATCTGTATGTCTTCTTTGGAGAAATGTCTATTTACGTCTTCTGCCCATTTTTACACTGGGTTGTTTGCTTTTTTTAATATTGAGTGCATGAGCTGTTTACATATTTTGGAGATTAATCCTTTGTCCGTTGATTTGTTTGCAAATATTTTCTCCCATTCTGAGGATTGTCTTTTCGTCTGTTTGTAGTTTCCTCTGCTTTGCAAAAGCTTTTAACTTTCATTAGGTCCCATTTGTTTATTTTTGCTTTTATTTCCTTTACTCTAGGAGATGGATCAAAAAAGATCTTGCTGTGATTTATGTCAAAGAGTGTTTTTCCTATGCTTTCCTCTAAGAGTTTTATAGTGTCTGGTCTTACATTGAGGTCTCGAATCCATTTTGAGTTTATTTCTGTGTATGGTGTTAGGGAGTGTTCTAATTTCATTCTTTTACATGTAGCTGTCCAGTTTTCCCAGCACCACTTATTGAAGAGACTGTCTTTTCTCCATTGTATATCCTTGCCTTCTTTGTCATAGATTAGTTGACCATAGGTGCGTGGGTTTATCTCTGGGCTTTCTGTCCTGTTCCATTGATCTATATTTCTGTTTTTGGGCCAGTACCATATTGCCTTGATTACTGTAGCTTTGTAGTATAGTCTGAAGTCCGGGAGCCTGATTCTGCCAGCTCCGTTTTTTCCCTCAAGACTGCTTTGGCTTTTTGGGGACTTTTGTGCCTCTGTACAAATTGTAAAATTTTTTGTTCTAGTTCTGTAAAAAATGCCATTGATAATTTGATAGGGATTGCATTGAATCTGTAGATTGCTTTGGGTAGTGTAGTCATTTTCACAATATTGATTCTTACAATCCAAGAACATGGTATACCTCTCCATGGGTTTGTATTATCTTGAATTTCTTTCATCAGTGTCTTACAGTTTTCTGCATACAGGCCTTTTGTCTCCCTAGGTAGATTTATTCCTAGGTATTTTATTCTTTTTGATGCAGTGGTAAATGGGAGTGTTTCCTTAATTTCTCTTTCAGATTTTTCATCATTAGTGTATAGGAATGCAAAAGATTTCTGTGCATTAATTTTGTATCCTGCTACTTTACCAAATTCATTGATTAGCTCTAGCAGTTTTCTTGTGGCATCTTTAGGATTCTCTATGTATAGTATCATGCCATCTGCAAACAGTGACAGTTTTACTTCTTATTTTCCAATTTGGATTCCTTTTATTTCTTTTTCTTCTCTGTTTGCCATGGCTAGGACTTCCAAAGCTATGTTGAATAATAGTGGTGAGAGTGGACATCCTTGTCTCGTTCCTGATCTTAGAGGAAATGCTTTCAGTTTTTCACCATTGAGAATGATGTTTGCTGTGGGTTTGTCATATATGGCCTTTAATATGTTGAGGTAGGTTCCCTCTATGCCCACTTTCTGGAGAGTTTTTATCATAAATAGGTGTTGAATTTTGTCAAAAGCTTTTTCTGCATCTACTGAGATGATCATATGGTTTTTATTTTTCAATATGTTAATATGGTGTATCACATTGATTGATTTGCGTATATTGAAGAATGCTTGCATCCCTGGGATAAATCCCACTTGATCATGGTGTATGATCCTTTTAATGTGTTTTTGGATCCTGTTTGCTAGTATTTTGCTGAAGATTTTTGCATCTATATTCATCAGTGATATTGGTCTGTAGTTTTCTTTTTTTGTAATATCTTTGTCTGGTTTTGGTATCAGGGTGATGGTGGCCTCATAGAATGCGTTTGGGAGTGTTCCTTCCTCTGCAATTTTTTGGAAGAGTTTGAGAAGGATGTATGTTAGCTCTTCTCTAAATGTTTGATTGAATTCGCCTGTGAAGGGATGCGGTCCTGGACTTCCTTTTGTTGGAAGATTTTTAATCACAGTTTCAGTTTCATTGCTTGTGATTGGTCTGTTCATATTTTCTGTTTCTTCCTGGTTCAGTCTTGGAAGGTTATACCTTTCTAAGAATTTGTCCATTTCTTCCAGGTTGTCCATTTTATTGGCATAGAGTTGCTTGTAGTAGTCTCTTAGGATGCTTTGTATTTCTGCGGTGTCTGCGGTATCTTCTCCTTTTTCATTTCTAATTTTATTGATTTGAGTCCTCTCCCTCTTTTTCTTGATGAGTTTGGCTAATGGTTTACCAGTTTTGTTTATTTTCTCAAAAAACCAGCTTTTAGTTTTATTGATCTTTGCTATTGTTTTCTTTGTTTCTATTTCATTTGTTTCTGCTCTGATCTTTATGATTTCTTTCCTTCTGCTAACATTGGGTTTTGTTTGTTCTTCTTTCTCTAGTTCCTTTAGGTGTAAGGTTAGATTGTTTATTTGAGATTTTTCTTATTTCTTGAGGTAGGCTTGTATTGCTATAAATTTCCCTCTTAGAACTGCTTTTGCTGCATCCAGCAGGTTTTGATCGTCATGTTTTCGTTGTCATTTGTCTCTAGGTATTTTTTGATTTCCTCTTTGATTTCTTCAGTGATCTGTTGGTTATTTAGTAACGTATTGTTTAGCTTCCTTTTTTTTTTTTAAGTTTTTCCCTGTAATGAATTACTAATCTCATAGCGTTGTGGTCAGAAAAGATGCTTGATATGGTTTCAATTTTCTTAAATTTACTGAGGCTGGATTTGTGACCCAAGATGTGATCTATCCTGGAGAATGTTCCATGTGCACTTGAGAAAGAAGTGTGTTCTGTTGTTTTTGGATGGAATGCTCTTTAAATATCAATTAAATCTGTCTGGTCTATTGTGTCTTTTAAGGCTTGTGTTTCCCTATTAATTTTGTTTGGTTGATCTGTCCTTTGGTGTAAGAGAGGTGTCACCCACTATTATTGTGTTACTGTCAATTTCCTCTTTTATAGCTGTTAGCAGTTGCCTTATGTATTGAGCTGCTCCTATGTTGGGTGCATATATATTTATAATTGTTATATCTTCTTCTTGGATTGATCCCTTGATCATTATGTAGTGTCCTTCCTTGTCTCTTGTAGCATTCTTTCTTTTAAAGTCTATATTTTCTGATATGAGTATTGCTACTCCAGCTTTCTTTTGATTACCATTTGCATGGAATATCTTTTTCTATCCCCTCACTTTCAGTCTGTCTGTGTCCCTAGGTCTGAAGTGGGTGTCTTGTAGACAGCATATATATGCTTTTTGTTTTTGTATTCATTCAGTGAGCCTGTGTCTTTTGGTTGGAGCATTTAATCCATTCACGTTTAAGGTAACTATCGATATGTATGTTCCTATTACCATTTTCTTAATTTTTCTGGGTTTGTTTTTGTAGGTCCTTTTTTTCTCTTGTGTTTCCCACTTAGAGAAGTTCCTTTAGCATTTGTTGTAAAGCTGGTTTGGTGGTGCTGAATTCTCTTAGCTTTTGCTTGTCTGTAAAGCTTTTGATTTATCTGTCGAATATGAATGAGATCCTTGCTGGGTAGAGTAATCTTGGTTGTAGGTTCTTCCCTTTCATCACTTTAAATATGTCATGACACTCCCTTCTGGCTTGTAGAGTTTCTGCTGAGAAATCAGCTGTTAACCTTATGGGAGTTCCCTTGTATGTTATTTGTCGTTTTTCCCTTGGGGCTTTCAATAATTTTTCTTTGTCTTTAATTTTTGCCAATTTGATTACTATGTGTCTTGGCATGTTTCTCCTTGCGTTTATCCAGTATGGGACTCTCTGCACTTCCTGGACTTCGGTGGCTATTTCCCTTCCCTTGTTAGGGAAGTTTTTGACTATAATCTCTTCAAATATTTTCTTGGGTCCTTTCTCTCTCTCTTCTCCTTCTGGGACCCCTATAGTGCAAATGTTGTTGCGTTTAATGTTGTCCCAGAGGTCTCTTAGGCTGTCTTCATTTCTTTTCATTCTTTATTCTGTTCCGCAGCAGTGAATACCAGCGTTCTGTCTTCCAGTTCACTTATCCGTTCTTCTGCCTCAGTTATTCTGCTATTGATGCCTTCTAGTATATTTTTCATTTCAGTTATTGTTTTGTTCATGTTTGTTTGTTTGTTATTTAATTCTCATAGGTGTTTGTTAAACATTTCTTGCTTCTTCTCGATCTTTGCCTCCATTCTTTTTCCGAGGTCCTGGATCATCTTCACTATCATTACTCTGAATTCTTTTCTGGAAGGTTGTCTATCTCCACTTCACTTAGTTGTTTTTCTGAGGTTTTATCATTTTCCTTCATTTGGTACATAGCCCTCTGCGTTTTCATCTTGTCTGTCTTTCTGTGAATGTGTTGTTTGTTCCACAGGCTGCAGGAGTGTAGTTCTTCTTGCTTCTGCTGTCTGCCCTCTGGTGGATTAGGCTATATAAGAGCCTTGTACAAGTTTCCTGATGGGAGGGACTGGTGATAGGTGGAGCTGGGTGTTGCTATGGTGTGCAGAGCTCAGTAAAACTTTAATCTGCTTGTCTGCTGATGGGTGGGGCTGGGTTGCCTCCCTGTTGGTTATTTGGCCTGAGGCAACCCAACAGTGGAGCCCACCCAGGCTCTTTGGTGGGGCTAATGTCGACTCTGGTAAGGCTCACGCCAAAGAGTGCTTCCCAGAACTTCTGCCAGTGTCCTTGTCCCCACAGTGAGCCACAGCCCGCCCCCCGCCTCTGCAGGAGACCCTCCAACATAGCAGGTAGGTCTGGTTCAGTCTCCCCTGGGGTCACTGCTCCTTCCCCTGGGTCCTGATGCGCACACTACTTTGTGTGTGCCTTCCAAGTGTGGAGTCTCTGTTTCCCCCAGTCCTGTCGAAGTCCTGCAATCAAATGTCACTAGGCTTCAAAGTGTAATTCTCTAGGAATTCTTCCTCCCGTTGTTGGACCCTGAGGTTCAAAAGCCTGCCGTGGGGCTCAGAACCTTCACTCCAGTGCATGGACATCTGTGGTATAAGTGTTCTCCAGTTTGTTAGTGACCCACCCAGCAATTATGGGATTTGATTTTATTGTGATTGCGCCCCTCCTACCATCTCATTGTGTCTTCTCCTTTGTCTTTGGATGTGAGGTATCTTTTCTGATGAGTTCCAGTGTCTTCCTGTCAATGATTGTTCAGCAGTTAGTTGTGATTCCGGTGTTCTCGCAAGAGGGAGTGAGAGCATGTCCTTCTACTCCACCACCTTGAACCAATCTCAATGTCCCATTTGTTAAAATCAGGCCTCACTGCACACCTTAGCCTTCAGTAGGACCACAGAATGGCTACACCTTGGAAAACCCCACTCCCTAAAGAAGAGTGATGCCCTAGCACTAAGAACAAAACCTAAAATACAGCAATCCTAACAGGATAAAACCAAGTCTCAGTCTTGTCCTTTTTTAATTTCACAATCCCAGTGTGTAGTTCAGTGTCTTGTACCTTTTATAAGCCACGTACATTTTGGATAAATGAATGAACTAGCTAATGTTAATAAATGTAGGACATTTCCAGAAAGATGTTTTAGACTATAGATTCATTACTCTTGTTTATATTCTTCTTACCTTTCTTAGTTATTTCCATGCATCTTAGATTTAACAATGATCTGTTCAGACACCTGATTGCCACAAGTATTTTGAACGCTCTTAGGTAGTTACATCTATTCTAACCCTTTAAGTAATGAACTTTGCCACATGTAATTTTCCTAAATCAAACCATTAAGGCTTCTTTTTAAAAAAATGACTTACAGTAAAGGAGGGGTAAATGAGAAGCTGATGACCATATTCTTTTCAAGATGATAGAAAAGTCCAAGCACACTTTGCATGGCAGATTCTGTCAGGAGCCTTTTGGAGCCCTCCAGTGTGAACACAGGAACCACCGAGAGTGTTCTTATACAGCACTGGTTACAGCCACCCTACCGAAGTGTGTATTATAGCTCACTACAGTGATACTGGACCTTTCTGGAACTCAGCCATCCAGTCATCTTAACTCCTCAAATCACCGAGCTCTAAGAATAAAAGGCCAGTTTATATAACACATACAGATGAGCGTCAAAGCGTTACCAATGTGAGATCACAGGTCTTATTTTACAAAGATCCAATGAACATCCTTTAGCTCTGCTTAGCAGTCGTCTCAAAGGAACGTTCCTTGATGAACTTTCTGTCCCCCACCCTAGCCCAAGGCTGAGTTAGAAGTACCAACTTTCTATTTCCAGAGTAACGCTCAGAATAATTGCTTGTTAGTTCGGTTCCACGTCTGCGTCTTACACAAAGTCCAGAGCTCCTTGAGGACAAGAACTATGTATTACATATCTTTGTATCCCCAGCATTTTACAGTGTTTGACATACGTTAAACATCAATATTTATTGAATGACCAAAGTTGTTTTTTGCCTTTGAAGGAACAGTAGATTTTTTAAGTAGCATATTAAAAAGGAGAGAAAGTGGTTTGAAACAGGCACACAACAACAAATAATAGTATGCCAGGTGACAACAATGGTATGAGAAAGACTGAAAACAGTCCGGGATAACTTCATTTTGGAGGGAAAAAACATAGAGTACTTGAACGGTTTCTAAAAACATTGCTGAATGCTAGCACAGTACTGTAGTTTATGTTAATTTTGTTGACTTAGGGCCATCAAATAAAGATTGAAATATTTTCTGAATATTTTGTTTAAAGATGCAGTCAAATATGTAATGCATTTTGTAAAGATTTCCTTGTTAAATTGTTTTAGAAAGAAAACGTCTGGTTTTTAATAGAATAGGTCCTTAGCTATCTCAAATAATTGAGTTCTGAGGGTTCTACATAGCCTAGGTCTTGCTGTGTGAGGGTAGTATAAGTATGTCTGGACCTTCTTGATTTATTGGTGAGTAGTGGTCATTCAATCTACCTAATAAGCATCTCACACTGTGTAGGTACTCTGGGGATAGAAACACACACACACACACACACACACACACACACACACACACGATCAGAAGACAAGGTTAGATCCATCAAAGACTCAATGTTTCCAGATACAGGAAGTTTTTTTTGTTTTTTTAATCAGAAGTCCTGGGATAATGTTATTACAACTTCATCACCTACTCCTATGCAGGCATGCAGTGTTCATCAAACATTGAGTACCCCTGTGGACCAGGCTCTGTGCTGGGTGCTGGATGCTGGATGATGGAGGTACAGTGAATGCTTGTAGGCTAGAGGAGGCCAAACTCTGGAGGACCATGTCTCCACACGGCTTCTGTCTCTTTGCAAAATAAGTATAGGGAAGATTTTCTCCCATTAGAGGCAAATATGTCTTTTTTCTTCCTAATGTTAAACAGTTGATGAGAAACAAAAAGATTCATAACTTCAACCCTAAATTAAAGCATGTTTTAAATAGCTAAAAATGTAAGACTTATACAAGCCTCTCTCCTGTTCTTGACGAGAGTTCCCCAACATCAGCTTGCTTGTAAATAAAAGGGAACAGGTAATCTGAGATCTTACTTCACTTGTCCTTTTGGGTTACCGAGGTTTGTATGTGACTGGGCTTTGGACAGTCCTTCATGGCTTGACAGATCGCCTCCCTCCAGCAAAGGACAGGGAACCATGAAGATTGAATACTGCTTCGTTATAATTTCCCAGATCACAGCTGAGAAAAGAAAGAATGTGCTCAGCTCCACTCCTCAGTAGAGCCAGATGCCCAGTAAAGCAGAAACAGTATACCTGTAAAGTTGCCAAGGCAACGTCAAGGGTAGAGGGAAGAGTAAGTAGACAGAATGATTTATGAAGGCTTCTTGCCATAAGAACCGGTCTAAAAATATACTTCCATGTCTTTTTCCTCTCAAGGATAAATGCCACAGGATTTATCCAGGGAATTGTGATGCATAAAGCTTGAGACCTTATCAGAGCTCAAGGAGACCAGGGGTAAAGGGCAAGGAGAAGGGAAACAGGAGCAACAAATGAGAAAATGTGCTCCTGGTGTGCTTTTAATCTTCTGTTGAACTGATGCAGTTTTGCAGATGTAAAACTGACTTTTTTTGGAAACGTGCAAATGTTGTATATTTAAAATGTGCCTATTTTTTTTTTTAAAGACCATTTACTGGGGTAAAATGAAGATACTTAGTTTCCGTATTTAAAAAAAGTTTCCTCTGAGCTTCTACTTTAATATTAGTGGCTTTGCAAAGGCAATCACAGATCAGCATGTGGAATAACATGCTATCATGGCAGCAGATTTTGAAGTTGCATTTTATTTATGAACAGTTTAGAAAGACGCTCTTGGAGCAGATAGAGTTGGCTTATCTTAACACCCTTTCTGGGCTCACTGCAGTTAGCTGGAGTTATTGGATGTCCACATGGATTTTCACCTTCATGAATTATACATGACTCTATCAGTTTCATTTGGTGCGTAACAAATGATCATGGATATAGCAGCTTAAAACAGCACACATTTATTATCTCACAGCTTTTGTGGGTCAGGAGTACAGGCACAGTTTAGCTGGGTCTCACTAGGTTGTAATCAAGGTGTCTGTCAGGCTGTGATCTTATCTTCAGGCTCAACTGATGGAGAGTCTACTTCCAAGTTCACTTAGGCTGGAGACTCAGGTTGGGACCATTGACCTAAATGATCATCAGCTAAATGAAATGAAGAAAAAGTAAAATTAAACAGGATAAACATTTCCTTTCCCTGGGATGCTTATTATTTACTTCTCTGGTAGAAGTTGTCAACTCCTTGGGAAAATAAATTGCATCTCACTGTGAGGGTTGAGGGAAATCCTGTTTCATGTGAGCCTCAGAACCACTCTGGGAAGGTGTGGGACTTTCCCAGGGCCTCCATGCTGCAGTTGGTTTCACATTTAGAGACGAAGTCTCCTAACCCTGCTCTCTTTCCCAGGCATAATGCTTTTACACAAAATCTCTTTATTATTATTATTTTCATCCAGCTTAAATAGACGTAGTTTCTTTAACCTTTCTTCCTAGGGACTTTAGTCCTAATCTTTTCAGTGATTGCTAATTGTTATAACTTTCTAATTTTTTCTACTTCACATGCCCTGTTTTAGCAAGGTGTTAAATGGAATACAGGACAAAGCAGACCCATAGTTTTGGGTGCTGTAGACTCTATCACACTTCATATTCAGTTCTATCTAGTCAGTACCTCCAAGTCTTTGATGCTGCCTTAACCACTTTCTTTTTTTAAAAAAAATATTTTTTTCTATTTTTTATTGTATTTATTTATTTATATTTGGCTGTGTTGGGTCTTTGTGGCTGCGTGCGGGCTTTTTCTAGTTGCAGCGAGTGGGGGTTACTCTTTGTTGTGGTGCGCGGGCTTCTCATTGTGGGGACTTCTCCTGTTGCGGAGCACCAGATCTAGGTGCATGGGTTTCAGTAGTTGTGGTGCATGGGCTCAGTAGTTGTGACTCATGGGCTCTAGAGCACAGGCTCAGTAGTTGTGGCACACAGGCTCAGTAGTTGTGGCACACAGGCTTAGTTGTTCCGTGGCATGTGGGATCTTCCCGGACCAGGGCTCAAACCCGTGTCTCCTGCACTGGCAGGTGGATTCTTAACCACTGTGCCACCAGGGAAGCCCAACCTCTTCTTTCAAGGGCTTGAATAAGGCGGAATATATCTTAAGGAGTCAAACACTTCTTAAGCGTTATGTGCTCACTATGTTTTACAGAACATCTTTTCCAGGAGTCTAATTTGGGAATTGTTTGTGCTCTGAAGGATACGGGAGGAGGCTCTTACTGTCACGAGGGCCAGAAACAGGGCTGGCTCCTCACAGACAGGGCCTCACAGGGCCATTCCGAGTGCCTCCTCATTAAGCCCTCCGGTATTCTAGTTCCCTGCTCACAGGAGTGATTCTTCACTTTCCACAGTTGACCTGTTGTACTATATTCTTCCGTCCTCTCTTCTGTGATCCAGAGGGGTCACTGAGTTTTCAATCCATTAACCCACCCCTCATACCTAGTTTCTTCTCAGACCTGTACTTAATTTCTTCCTGTTTACTCATTAATTAAATGCGAAGACTGTACCAAGTTAAAGTTCAGCATCTTCAGAACGCCTGATGACACAGTCCCTGAGGCTGCCCTTGAATAACTGATGCAGTACTCTTTAAGCAGTGACCTGTTAGAATGCCCATCTGGATCGGATGAAAAGCCTTTTGACTTATTAATTTTTGTTTCCAGGTTGATATAGGACATTGTATAATTTATTTTTACCAAAGCTAGATTAGTCTTTACTGTTTGTTTTTGAATTTGTTTTTCCTTAGCCCCAGCACCTGTGGAGATGGTATCAATATGTCTATAGATGTCAGGAATATCCACTTTACGTTTCAAACCACACACCCCACAGTTTTCTGATCTAATTTTTAGGTACTTCATAAGGCCCTCATATATTTTCAAAAATAATTGCTAGTGACCCTGATGAAACTAGGCCAGGTATTCCTAGGTTTAAGGCAGTCCAGTTTGCAATGTGCAGCCCTCCTAATTTAATGGGGGCATCTTTAACTAGATGCTCCCCTTCGGGGTGGCTTCTTGCCCTTCCACCCTGGGGCTACACACACTGATGATAAGATCCCAGTGGACTTATCTTTTTTGCCCCTCCTGCTGCGGAGCACAGGCTTTGGACGCGCAGGCCCAGCGGCCATGGCTCGCGGGTCCAGCCGCTCCGTGGCACGTGGGATCCTCCCGGACCGGGGCACGAACCCGCGTCCCCTGCATTGGCAGGCGGACTCTCAACCACTGCACCACCAGGGAAGCCCCAGTGGGCTTGTCTTTAACAGTCAGTGATAAAAATAAGTACAGTGTTAAAAACATCCATCTTTCAGTATCACTTATTTAGAGCTTCCTCTCCTTTTCTAATGAAAGACTACTGTTTTCCTTTTGCTATTTTGTTCCTTAATGCTTTTCAGCAGCGTTCTCATGTTGCACCCTTGATGCCATGAGCCTGAGCTCTGGAGGCTGGATGACCGGTGTTCAGCTCTTTGCCCCGCCACCACCTGTGAAATAAGGTGAATAATAATATTGACCTCACAGAGCTGAAGTGAGCATTAAGTTCTCTAATTTGTAAAATTGCTTTATTATAAACTTTAAACACAGATAGATAGATTCAAGTGGCAAGTACTGATTGTTGATTTTTGTGCTCAGAATTGCTAAATGCCATGTCTTAATGATGTTAGCCAGAATGCCCAGTAAGACTGTAAAATTAATAGGTTATTAAATGAACACCTCCCACTCTCTAAATGTTTTCTATTTCTACTTTTCTCATTCTCTGTTTGTGTCTCTATTTCTTTTAATGGCCACCATTCTCTTTCCCAACTTTGATAGCTTTCTATAACTGGATATAGTAAAGAAGCATGTTTTAATTTTTGTATTACCTATGGTAGCTATATAATCTTAAGTAAAACTAAAGGTATAGAATGTTTATTCTTATCTCTTTAAAAAACTCACATAGTTTCTTTTTTTTCACTTGTCAATTCATTCTATAATCTTTTGTCCCCAGTCGATCAGCAATTTTCAGTAGAAAATCTTTTTTCCTCTATTGCTTTATGCTTTTGTTGCTGGGGAGTTAGCAGGGCTACCAAAGCACTTCAAATTCAGGCAAGTCTTTTCCTCTTTCTTTTAGAAATGGATTTTGTTGAATTCTATGTTCAGTTTGTCCCCAGAAACTTACTGAAAAGTATATGGTACAGATATGAATGTTCATAAATACAGAATAAAAAAGTGAATACTCTATTTTGGTGACTTTTTAAAAATAATGGAAAATGTGGGATCATTCATAGCACGAGGAGGGGAATTTTGAGAATTTTAGGCACCTCAGAATCAGACTGTCAATTACAAGCTTTGTTTTTTTAATGGCCAAGCATAACCACCTCAGCTCAACTGTACCTCCTCTTGCCTCACAGCCCTAGGCTGACTGCTTCTTCTGTGCTTTTCGCTACCTCCCTGAAAGAGTCCACTTAGTCAAGTTGTGACTATTGACTGAGCACTTTGTGTTAGTCTAGATTCGTGATTGCAAATGACAGACCACGAGTCACGGCAAACCAGTCCATTTAAAGTGGGTGTTGGGGAGGAGAAGGTTTACTGAGAGCATGCCCAGTAACCAGGAAGGATGGAGTTAGTGCATCCTTCCACATTTGTGCCTTTGCGAAGGGTCCACAGCCCAAGCTCCTTCCCTCTTCAACCCGTGCAACCAGCTGGAAAGGCTGTGTGCTGTTTCCTCAGGGCCTCAAAGCAGGCCCCGTCCTTCACTCACATTGCTCTCCTTTCCTCCTCCTGCCCACTTTGGTCTGGTTAACTCCTGCTTACTCTCCCAGACATCTTCCTGACCCCCAGCCTGAGATGCATACCTTTTATGTGTTTTCATAAAATTCTGTGCACAGGACCCTTCTATGCACTTATTAAAACTGTCTGGTGATTGCTTGTTTACTTGTCTGTTTCCCAGCTAGACTTTGACCTTCTAGAGGGTGGGAGCTGTGTCTGAATCATGCTTCCATTCTTTGTCCACAGTCTCATTCATAAACAGAGAGAAGCATTTGTTGAATGAGTGAGCATAGGATCTTTGTTCATGTTGGTGACTTTGCTTTCTGGGCTGATCTCTGTTCATGCTGGTGACTTTGCTTTGACAAATACAAAAGCCTTTTCCCTTAATGACATAAAAGTCCTACTTCTTTTTTTTTTTTTTTTTTTTTTGCGCTACGCGGGCCTCTCACTGTTGTGGCCTCTCCTGTTGCGGAGCACAGGCTCCGGACGCGCAGGCTCAGCGGCCATGGCTCACGGGCCCAGCCACTCTGCGGCATATGGGATCTTCCCGGACCGGGGCACGAACCCGTGTCCCCTGCACCGGCAGGCGGACTCTCAACCACTGCGCCACCAGGGAAGCCCAAAAGTCCTACTTCTAATGTTCTTTATTTTAAAACAGGACTGGATATGATCCCCTTCCACAAACATATTCAGTAAAGAAATGTGAATACGCATGCAAAAAACCCTTTACGTCAGTTGTTGTTTTGGTAGTAGTCAAAGTTTTGTGCAATTTCTAGATATAAATAATGACTTAAAATATACTTATAGAATGTATAAATGACCTTACTTAATGGGCAACCAGATCAACTGTGTAGTTGATATGCACAGTGTCAGGAGCAGGTCAGGAAGGTGTCTGACAATACACATTCATTTTTAGTGGCTTATTTTTCATCTTTTCTGCATTGAATATGATTATTTTGATGAGCAGTCTGACAACCTTGTAAGTTAGCTGAAAAAATTTTACTGATATATGCTAACTTACATGCTAACTCGTCCTTTCTTTTTCAGGGGTAAACATAGTGTTAGAATCTTTAATAACTGTTTAATATAGTTATTTTTCATTTGTTCTAAGGTTGAAATATGCTTGTTGGCTCATCAAAGACTGATGTGAGGGTCCCATAAAACATATTAGGGTACCTTCCGTTCCTCTCTAACAGTTTAATAACCAGCTTTGATTTGACTCCTCAGTGGCTGTAAATCCATGAAAATCATTCACAACAGTAGTTTTGGGAGGCAGAAACAAAAAGCTGCTCTTTCTTCTTGTATGTAGTTGTTTTCTTTTAGGATATATAACTTGAATCTAGTATTCCGAGCCTGTGTACTGCTGAACCATTTTAGCGGCCCTTGGCTATGATTCTAGTAATTCTTGTCATCAGAAACAAATGATTTCACCAGAAAGGAAAATGAGAGCTGGTTTTACTGATGACATACTCATGCATTCTCTGTTCTTCTCCCTCTCTCTTGTTTTTCAGTGAGCATGTTTTTGAACACATTAACACCGAAGTTCTACGTGGCCCTGACAGGCACTTCCTCACTAATATCAGGGCTTATTTTGGTAAGTGGTGGAATCCCTGCTATTTAAAAACATGCTGATTACTAATATATACGTTATATATGTACAGGAAAAAATTCTGGAAGAGTATACACCAGCACCTTACAGTGACTGCGTGTGTGTATATGTTGGATAGGGGACTGATAGAGGCCTTTCACTATCCAGGTTATATGTTTTTAAAGTATTGGAAAAAAGATTTTTTTTTAAACAATTATATACTGCTTTTGTTGAAGGAAAAAACAAAATGGAAAATAAAGGAAGACATAATTCTGTGTCAAATTCTAATGTCTAAGATACTATAAAGTGTGACTCAGTTAAACTAAAATGTTTTTCATTACCCTTTTCAAAATGGATTATTGGACATAATCAAGATCAGTAGAAATATAGCTCAGTTTCTTTAAATATATTGACATGGATGTGGCAATTCTAAGCTTTTTCCCCCTTCATCTCCTTTTCTTTTAAAATTTACATATATTTCCCTATTGCTTCCTTGAAAAAAAATCCCCAGTAGTCAAAAAGCAATATGATAATCACCCCTAAGGCTCCATTGCCTTATGTGCTAAAATAGTTATAGGTGTAATAAGTTGTAACACCTGCAGTAGTTTAATTTAAGTGACCTTAGAGGGGGCCATCTAAACTAGTGGAATCACTCTAATATAATTAAATTTATATTAAGGAGCTTTAAGGAGAAAGAGGTTTTAGAAAGCTTTTTTTCCCTCTATACATAATGCTGTGATTACTAATTATTATAGAGACATGGACAAGAAACAGTACAATGAGGTAACCACTAGTGCTGTTTCCATTTTACTAATACATAAGCTGGATAGGAAGTAACCTATCTTAGGTCACATAGATGGCAAGTGGCAGAGCAGTATTTCAACCCAGACTGGCTTGCACCAGAGCCTGTGCTTTTATCACTCACTTCACTGCCTCTCTGGTTAAGTTCTCAGCTGTTTTCCCAGCTTGCTGAACAAGTGGCAAGTCTGGATTTTATTCTAGTAGTATCTTGGTGTGGGTTCACTAGGCTATAAATGAATTACCAGAATGCAGGGTGAGCTAAGCCTAACAGTCATTTTCCCTTCTCACTTAGAGATGGTGATGTCCCATGTCCTTGCTTCTCTTCTTCTCCAAATAAAGGGGTTTCCTTAGACCATGACCAACTTTGCAGATCCAGGCTTGTGAGGCTTTCTCCCTGTGTGTGGAGTGCAGCTGCTGAAGCCTGATGGTCACTGCCATGTTGTTTTATGATATATTTGCCTTGCTGCATTCCTAGGAAGCAGAGGATACTCCTGACTAATGTAAAACTTTGAGCAAAGGAAAACCTCTGATGTGTGAAGATTTTGAAAGCCGTTCTCAAAAATGCTTGGTCTGTCATATATACACTACCAAATATAAAATGGATGGCTAGTGGGAAGCTGCTGCATAGTACAGGGAGATAAGCTCTATGCTTTGTGACGCCCTAGGGGGGTGGGAGGGAGGCTCAAAGGGAGGGAATATGGGGCTATACGTATACATATACCTGATTCACTTTGTTGTACAGCAGAAACTAACACAACATTGTAAAGCAGTTATACTCCAATAAAGATGTAAAAAGAGAGGCATGGACATATATACACTACCAAATGTAAGGTAGATAGCTAGTGGGAAGCAGCCGCATAGCACCGGGAGATCAGCTCGGTGCTTTGTGACTGCCTGGAGGGGTGGGATAGGGAGGGTGGAAGGGAGGGAGACACAAGAGGGAAGAGATATGGGAACATATGTATATGTATAACTGATTCACTTTGTTATAAAGTAGAAACTAATATACCATTGTAAAGCAATTATACTCTAATAAAGATGTAAAAAAAAAGATGTAAAAAAATATAGTGTAAAGAACACTAAATCACCTCTAAAAAATTAAAAAATAAAAAAGTGGATATATATATATATGTACAACTGATTCACTTTGCTGTACAGCAGAAACTAACACACTTTATTTTATTTTATTTTTTAAAAAATTTTTATTTATTTATTATTTTTTTAACATCTTTATTGGAGTATAATTGCTTTACAATGGTGTGTTAGTTTCTGCTTTATAACAAAGTGAATCAGTTATACATACACATATGTTCCCATATTTTTTCCCTCTTGCATCTCCCTCACTCCCACCCTCCCTATCCCACCCCTCTAGGTGGTCACAAAGCACCGAGCTGATCTCCCTGTGCTATGCGGCTGCTTCCCACTAGCTATCTATTTTACATTTGGTAGTTTATGTATGTCCATGTCACTCTCTCACTTAAACACAACACTTTAAATCAACTATACTCCAATAAAAATTTAAAAAATAATAATATATTAAAAAAAATTCTTGGTCTGTACTGAAGACAAAGTCACTACCATGTGGGAATAGCTCTTGATAGCTTTAGGCTCCTGCCTTAGAGATTGTTGACACTGGTGGTATCCAGCCCTTGGGGACTCAGCTTTGCTAGCCCTTGAAATGCACCCAGGGCTGAGCTTTCTCTTCAGCCACTGTTCTTTTCTGCCAAGTGCATTTCATGGAGAGACAGCATTGAGGTCAAGAGTCAGGTGCTTTGCAGAATAGCTGTGTGCATAGAACTGCTTAGTGGTTTGTTTCCTGGCACCAGAGAGATAATTACCTAACTACTCTCCCCTAAGCAATGTCAAGGGAGCCAGGCGGTGAATACTGAAAGTGCAGGGCTGGCCCTGAGGAATTTGTTTGGGGACCTCAGTATTTCTATGCTGGAGACTGAAATGATCATGCAATGTGATGTCTTAGGCGAAGAGAGGTAAACACAAACAAACAAAACACCCCCCTGCTATTTCCCCTATGAAGGAGAAATCAGTTAACTGAACAAACGTACATAGAAATAAAATGTGTTTGGCAAATGCTGCTTTTACACTAACATGTTTAAAAATAAGTGAGGACTCAGAAGTGTGTATTTTACTAGATATCACTGCTAGTTCTTAATTTCACAAGTTGAAAGCCAGCAATGAGTTTGTTATGCCACCTACTTGTCATTCTTCCCTTACGGTTCCTGGGCCCATATCCCCTCCAGGCACCTCCTTCCCTTGCTTAACTTCCAGCTGCCCCGTCTGGCCACTTGGCACAAGCTTTCTCATCTCAGCCCAGTTCCAGCCACAGGAACTGCACCTGTTGTCACAGTCCAGACCCACCAATTTAGTCTTTTATCTGCTGTGGGAAGGACATGCCCAGTCTGCTTGATGTAGCCTCTGTAGGCAATGTTTATTTCTGTGGAAAAAATTTCTGAGTTTTGTTTTTGCTCTTGAGAATGGTAAGGTGGATATGTGGAGAAAACGCTCCCCTTAATTTTCTCAAAATGTTGGTAGAATGGAGAAAATGCTGCTGTATTGACATTTATACTTAGATCCCTGTGTCCCCATTAACATGTGTATAGACATGCTCCTACACCTACGTGTTACACATGCATGTTAAATACAGAGATATGGGAAAAGGCAGCCAAAGCAATATTTTTAAAAATGAGAATCAAGAATAAAAATAGAAAATTAGGGCTTCCCTGGTGGTGCAGTGGTTAAGAATCCGCCTGCCAAGTCAGGGAACACGGGTTCAAGCCCTGGTCCAGGAAGATCCCACATGCCACGGAGCAACTAAGCCCATACACCACAACTACTGAGCCTGCACTCTAGAAGCCGCGAGCCACAACTAAACTACTGAAGCCCGCGCGCCTAGAGCCCGTGCTCCACAACAAGAGGAGCCACCACAATGAGAAGCCTGCGCACCACAAGGAAGAGTAGCCCCCGCTCGCCGCAACTAGAGGAAGCCCGAACGCAGCAACAAAGACCCAATGCAGCCAAAAATAAAATAAATAAATTTAAAAAAAAATAAAAAAGAAAATTAAAATAGTAAATAAAAGAATTAATTCAGGGATTAGGCGTAAAACAATTGTTTTCAGAAAAGCAGTGGAAGAGATGACAATTAGATAGGAATCAGTTGTAATGAAAGGCCCTTTTATTGTGTTTCCACTCTATGCCAGGTACTGTTCTGAGCACTTTGAATGTATTATTTCATTTAATTCTAAATGAATTCTAATTCTGATTTCATTGAAATTCTAAATTCTAAGTGGTTGATATAACCAATGCCTCTATGCTCTGAGTATAAACAGACACAAAATTTAAATAAATTGCCCAAGGATATATAGCAGACAGATGGTGGCATTTGGGTCTGTCTGACCATGCCCTCTATCCCCTCCTGTTCAAAAGTAAGGGAGTGGGACTAGAAGATTGTTGTGGCTCCTTTCAACTCTTTTTCATTCATCTAAAGAACTTGACCTCCACTTGACCTGAAAATCATGCAGTTGCAGGGCTGGAGGAAGGAACCCTCAGAAGCCATCCAGTTTAAGCCAGCAAAGACCTAAGGAACAGGCACCTAGAAAGCTTATGACTTGCCTAGGTCACCTTGCTAGGTAAGGAATAGGGAAGGCTCAAATTTAAATTTCCACTGCTTTGTCCCAGCATCATTCTGCCTCTCATAAACATGTTGACTAGGAAGATGGGTAGCAGCATTGTCTAGTGGTTGATGTATTCCTTTGAACAGACCCGTAGAAATGGGTCAGGTAGATAAAGAGAGAAGGAAAAGAAAAAGAAAGAAAGAGAAAGGAAAGGGGGAGGGAGGGAGACTACAAATGTCTCTGGAGGGAACATTTTTTCTTTTTCCAATCAGCCATGGATTAGGTCAGATTTGGTCAGTCTAGAACATGGACCATCACTTAACACAATTTATAATTTCATTTGTGACATTTATGGTCTTATCCTCTCTGTGATGGAAGCTTCACAAAGGCTGGGAACATATCTGTGTTTTTGTGTTCAGCTGTATAATGTTTGGGTCGACTCTTAAGAAATATTTGTTGAATGCACACAGATCCAGTGAGTGAATGAATTAACTGACTGTATCAGAATTATCTGGGGAGCTTGTTTAAAGTGATGGATTCTGAGTACCACCCCAGACCAACTGAATCAGAATCTCTAGGGCAAGGGCCTAGAGGAAAGCTGCCACCCAGGAGGAGCTGACAGAGCTTGGGGCGCCATGGCACAGGCTGGCATTTCCCACTTGTCAGTGGTCCCCATGACTTCACCCCAGGAGAGTGACCCTCCTGTCCAGGCCATAGTCATTAATGCTACAGTGGAAAATCTCATCCTGTGAACACGCAGACACTGAGGTGGGCATGGATCACTGGCTGTTGACCTTGAAGAGAATCTCACTTCTCCGTCTCCTCTCTTTTCTTAAAGCCTTGGCAATAGGTGGCCAGGAAAGGGGGTGGAAGGACATGAAGAGCAGTTCTTTACACAGCCCCCCTGAACTACTTAGGGGAACAGATGACTGAGGGGTGATTGGCTGGGCCCAAGGCGGCAGGAGGCCAAGACCCACTCTATAGCTCTTCCGTATTCCTAAACAAAACAGGCAGGAGCCAGGAGGAAAGAAAGGGGTGGGAGGGGCAGAGGGAGAGGGGTGGGGGAGAGAAAGAAAGAAAGAAAGAAAAGAAAGGAAAGAAGGAAGGAAGGAAAGAAAAAGAAAGAAAGAAAGGAAGGAAGGAAGAAAACGAAAGAAAGAAAGGAAAGAAAGAAAGAAAAAAAGAAAGAAGGAGAGAGAAAAAAAGGGAAGGAAGGAAGGGGGAGGGAGGGAGGGAGGAAGTTCTGTCATGCGGAATTGCAAGGGACTTTGAAAGCGTCAGTGATATGGAGGAAAGGGTATACTTGCAAATTCTAACAGGAAACTAAAAATGTTATGGATATTACTATAACCCATGCCATTTGCCTTGGTTTATCTTCAAGCCTAGAAGATCCCCTCTTGTCAAAAAACTGTTTACCACTAGATATATTTCAAGACTTAGAGCAGGTGTCAATTTGGCAGTCTATTTGGGAGTAGACTGCCAGAGTTTCGTATTTCCTCTTCAGTCTCCACCATTGCTGTATCTATCCTGTGATATCATCATCTACTTTAATCCTTGGGAAACACATAGCCAGTTTCAGGCTGTGACACCTTTGTGTTTCCCATGGGTTTAATGGAATTACATTGTGGAATTACAATGGTGCTGCTATGTGGAAATCTTGAAGCATTTTTGAGTATGTTATAGGATACAGGAGAGAGAAGTGTTTTATATATAGAACATGCAATTCTAGAAGGGGAGGTCTTGTTGGATAGGAAGAATCTAGGCATCAGCTTTTAGGTCTGTTAGACAGATGGAAGCGCCTTGTTTGTTAACCCTTTGCCAGATTTTTGTTCCTTCCCTGCAGGTGAAGATGAGATAAATTTACACCCTTAGGCCAGCTGCAAACGTGGATCTCCACTCCCAGCCCACAGCCCCATTGCTCCTTGATCATCCCCTCTGCTTCTGTCATATAGTAATGGAGAGGGTTACGAGGCCTACGTAACTGGGTTCTTGACAAATGAATCTTTGTTTTAAATATGATCTGGGTCCTGAGTATAGCGTATGGCCCTTCTGTCCTGCAAGGTATAGATCCAAACCATTTCTTTGGCCCTCATATTCCCAATTCCATCCCTGCTTCCTTTATTCTCAGATAATAACCCTTACCTGCATCTCCACTGAGATCAGTGTCATCTACATTTAATTCATTTGTTGCCTTCTTACCTGTAAAACAGCTCATCTCACACCCTACTTTCCAAAATAGAATGTATTCTTCTGTTCATTCCTGCTTCCCTTTCATCTTTAGAGCAAGAAATGGTAAGGTACCTTTTTAAGGCAGGGTAAATGTTCTTCCTGGGCTCCTGGTGTCATGTCTCTTGGTCATTTGTACGCTTTTGCACTTCGGTTTCTCTCTTTCTACTAGATTCTTTCCTCTTCCACAAATAGGTATAGGTCTCTCTTTTTTTTATAACAAACAAAATGTACACAAAACCTTTCATTGGTTTTAAACAATATCCCATTAAATCACCAGGCCAGCCCTTATCATCCATCCGTTCAACCTTTTAGCCATCTATCCATTCAGTCTTTAAACCATCCATCCTTCCATCCATCCATCCACCCATCCATCCATCCAACATTAACTGAGTGACCTTATTTTACACATTAGGCAACTGAGCCCCAGAGAATCAAGAGTACCAACCAAGACGTACAACTCAGCTATTATGCAATATTTTAGGGCCTTTACCTTTTAGCTAGATGGTAGGGTCATTGTTGACTTCCTGAATGACAAACCTACTTGATGCTTTTTAGTTCTCATCTTACTTCATCTGTATAATTCTTCGGGTAGAGAGATTACACTTTTAAAAACTGTGAAATGTGTAAATTTATGCTTTAATTTTATGGTTATTTGTCAGATTAAAAACTGTTTTGTTCCACTGTGGCAACTCCATTAAGCTACTAGCATGTCTAAGGGCTAGTTTTAAAATCTAAATTTGTTTATGAGAGCTTTGCTGTTTACACTGTAGGTTATGCACCAGGGAGAATAATTCAAAGTGACACCAAATATGTGCGTGTTAAATAACACCATCTGCCCATTTGGATCTGTGCAGCTCTTTAAAAATACTGTGAGGTTCTGGCCCAAATCCTGTCATGTTTCAGGATATGGGACAGATTATTATGCTAAGACCCCAGATTAGAAGATTTGGTTTGAAGTTTAAGAAGGCTTCAAGTCCTTTCCTACTTCGTTTTAGTAGTTGTTCATTTAATTCATATTAGAGTGTCAGCCCCAGGGCATTGTGGACACTAGTATAAAGGACTGTGTTAGGAAAGAAGCCATCCACTGCTCTGATAGGTCAGGCTTGAGAAGACCCTCCTTTGCCTCCCAAGCAGCTGCATGAATATCCCAGTCTTCACTGAGGTCTGTTATTTTTGCATTAGAAATACTGGGTGGAAGGTCTGTCTCCTGTTATAATGCAAATACCCCATTAATATGAATCATTTATACCTTAGGATGTATTATCCAGTCCCATTTGATAGACTACTTCTGGATTAGTTTTGATAGCTAAGAAAGCAAAAAGAGACAGTGGAGTTGGAGGGCATTTGAAAGTGAAGATTTTAAAAGGGAAGCGATAGGCTACATCTGTCTGTTTAAATGAGCAAGAGAGTTATAAAAAGATGTCTTGTTTTAGGGCCCTAGTAAGATTAGTGGCTCAAGAGCTGGGGCTTCAGGCTAAATAGCTACTTCATTAGCTATGTGACTCTGGTCAGGTCACCACACCTTGACATGTAGCCCTCATTCCTCATCTCTAAATGAAACTGTTCATGGTCCTTTAGGGTCCCTTTTAGTGCTGACATTCTCCGATTCTGCTAGAGAAACTGAGAAATCTGAAAGTGTCCCAAAGTGTTTTTTTTGGGGGGGTGGTGAATGGGAGCAACTTGTGAGAGGCATTGTGGGTCTGTGGCATGCACTGGTAGTAGCAGGGGCTACATCTGTGTTCTGTGGCCCCGGAGCACAGCCCATGCCTGGATCAGAGCATTTAGTGCTGTGTAAATGAATGAATGAAGGCCTGGCAGATGCCTTAACAGCATAAAGTAGAAAGCAGGGTAAAGACTTGGGGCAAAGAAAACTCTACCCCACAAGTGTTTGAGAGCCATTGCCAGTTCTGTGACCATTGTTCTGGGTCCTTTGGAGCCTTCCATCTCTTCTAATAAAGGCAAAGCCATGAATCTTTTTTGGGTGGTCAGGACCAAATGGTGAGCTGTCTCCTTTTTCACAATGATTACCATGGCTCTCAGCCAACCATTTAGTAAGAAGATGCTGTACTATCCTGAATTGTAGACCAGCAAGAAGAGGGATGCACCACAGCAGTATGTGAGGTGTGCTGGCTATGTACAGCATCGATGTAATAAATGATAGCTTTGCTGTTGCTTTTGGGAACCAACTATGCAGAAGGCACTGAACTAGGTCTTTTACATGGGGTTTGAATCTAGATGTTTTACATGAGTGTGAAATTGAGGACCCTCAAGGGTAAATAACAAATATGATTTCCACTTTACAGTTGAAAAAACTGATGTTAAAATAGATTAAATAACTCACTTGAGGTTACAAATTCCCTTCTAGATCCATGGTCAGTAAATTTGCCATTCTTGAACTTTCTGCTTTCTTCAAGCAAGATCTTTTATTCCTAGCATTCCAGGTGTTACAGACTGGTCCTATCCGTTCTTAGCTTTCATATTGTATTCTCCCTGTCTTCTCAGTCAAATTACTTAAATGTTTTAACATGTGAAAATTCATATAGTCAAAAGGAATAACCCCTTGGAGTTAAATCAAGTTTTCCTGTTATAGGATTGCAAACGTTTGGTTTGATTAACAGTTCCTTCTGGTCATTTGTAGATGTTCTTTCTGTCCTTTTAAAGAAATTTTTGGTAGAGCAAAATATCAATTTTTAAATGATAGCCCAAAGTCCATTCCACAGAAGATAACAAAATCTTGGTTTTATGAAATAAGTAAGGATAAAGGTAATTAAGTCTATGTTATTTCCACATTCTATATTATATTACAAAAATATAGTATAGTTATCCTAGGAGACTCTGGGGTATAGTTGATTCTTAAATTTCTTCCGTGTAGTGATTTGTGACTGCTTAAGGAACGAATCTCAAATCAGGGAAGCCAAGGAAAGGATGTGGGGAGAGCAACTTCAAACAGTGGTGGGAAAGTGCTCAGAGGGGGTTTGGGGGTAGGGGCAGGTAAAAAGATTGGGGGAGGTGGCTGGCTTTCCCCATGCTCAGGAGCCCTGATTTCAGTCTAGTCACGTGAGCTTCGGTGCTTCTTTCCTTCTATTAATGAAAGTTATTTCTTTTCTTCCTTGCAAACAGCACATAACAACTGGTAAGCTTGTGAGCTAGGAAACATTAATGGTGTACAACAGATGCTAGCCTTTACAAAGCACACTCAGCAGGTGGGATGCTACTGAATCTCTCAGCAGTTGGGTGCCCTCGATACGTGAAATAGGATGGCTTTTATTCTTTCTGTAAAGCCGGATTTCTCTAGGGAGATGCTTTTTTTAAAACAGAATTTTACTATCTTAAAAATGTATGCAGTTATGACTTTATCAGAATATAAGATGCCAAGAATTGGAATATTTCATAAGCCATACTTCTAAAACTGGCTTGTTGGTATTCATTTCTGGAATTGTTTTTTAGCTATGGTGATTTTATTATCAGAATATTATGTAAATTTGGAGGAAGATAATGAGCAGTTCTTAACAATGTTCTTTCACCAGGATTGTAGCTATAAATTTTCCTTAAAAACCAGTATTAAGTGGACAAAACAGCATTGAGAAATTAAAATGTAATTGGTATTTACTTTTATCAAACTTCTTAATTTTTAGAAATGAACCATTTTTTTGGAATAAAAATGTTTAAACCAGTGTTTAAGGTGGGTATAATTAGTAAGTGCAACACAGTTATGGGCATGTACAAAATCATAGCTGGTAACAAGGACCCTAATCACGCTTATTATCTTTCTGTTCTAGATATTTGAATGGTGGTATTTTCGCAAATATGGAACATCATTCATTGAACAAGTCTCAGTAAGCCACTTGCGCCCCCTTCTGGGAGGGGTTGACAACAACTCCTCCAACAATTCTAACTCCAGTAATGGGGACTCAGATTCCAACAGGCAAAGCGTCTCAGGTATGGAAAGTCCTTCAGTCTGCAACATTATTCACTTACTCTTACTAAATTATTATGACTATAAGACAATAAGAATGTTGTTATTTAAAGATTAGACTTCAAAGAAAAGTACGATTTATTTTCCCAAGCATTTGACAACTTCTACAAGAGAAGTAGAGTATAAGCATCCCGGGGAAAGGAAATGTTCATCTTGTTTAATTTTACTTTCTCTTCCATTTGATTTAGCTAATGATCATTTAGGTCAGTGGTTCCCACCTGAGTCTCCACCTCCTTGTCCTTAGTCCCTCAAACTTCATTAAATGTATCCATTCTCTTCCATGCTAATTGTAGAACCTTATGTCTAACTAGATCTGATAACATCACTCCTCTGCTTAAAAGTCTTGGTTGGTTCCCATTCCACTAAAGATAAAGCCCAGATTCCAGATTACTTAGCACAGCATAAGCTGCTTCTATCTTGCCAACCTTGGTTTCTGTCATCTCTTGAACTGCCGTGTTTTCTCATGACCCTCTGCCCAGAAGTCTGTCTTCCCTCCTCCGTGCTTGCTCATCTTTCACAGCCCAACTCAAATGTGACCTCCTGGGAAGCCCTCTCTGATAGGCTGTACAATATTCCTCCACCTTTGTTGACTCATATCTTTTTACCTTTAGCAACATTTATTAAATTGTACCGAAATTTTTAAGCTTACTGCTTTACTGTAATATCTCTAGCATTTTGCATAGTGTCTACTGTATCACTGAAACTCAGTGAATGAATGAATGAGGGCATACATGGCCTGTAATTTCTCTACTCATGAAAGAAGAGGGACGAATATAATTTCCTAGCTTGGTCTCTTCATCACCTCAGTAAACGTTTCCTAACTCTCTAACATGGACTTGGCCTTATACAGGTTCTTATGAATATTATGATTTTAAAAAATGTCGAAGTCCTTGTCCCCATTGAACTCTTGTGTCTACTGAAGGGAGACAGAGTGTTAAGTGCTCTGATTATATGAGGGAAACATGCAATACTTTGGAGTACAAGGGAGGGCTTCCCGATCCAAACTGGGGGAAGAAGTTTGCTTCTTGAAGGAGAGGGTACCACTTCTGAGACTTGAAGGATGAAGAGGGAGAGATTAAAGAACTAAGTTAGATCTTTTTTCTTTCCTCCCTAGAATAACTCAGTTCATATTTCATAATTGTCTAGCCAGGTGATAGGCATCAAGGAGCACTGTGTATATATTTTATTCCTGATGTTGATTCAATGCTCTTTTAATATAATAGAACCTTTGCCAGCCGGCCATGAGTGGTAGTGGGCACCTCTGAGTACACATTTATTTCATTCTAAAGGGTACACATGTGAGAGATGGTGCCACTCAGGTAACAAAATTGTCTGGGACTTTATAAACTCATCTGCTTTGTGGAAGAAACAGAAAGAGATCTGAGCAAAGTGAAATATTACTTCAACCAGGTACTCTAACACTCGTGGCATATTATTCTAATGAGGAATCTTGATCATTCAGTCATTGTCACTATGGATAATTGCCTCACTTTGCATATGTTGGAAGACCCTACAGATTAAATGTGCTCTTGTCTGATCTGATTTACTACAGTCTTTGTATGTCACAGAACATTGTAGAAAATTAACAGATTGAAAACAGAAAGCAACCTCATTTAAGGACATTTTTTATTGTGAGTACATTTTTATTTTCATTAAAATTCTCGCTCTGCCCAATTTAACATCATTCCTTAATGCGACGAAGAGTTCATACTCTCCTTATTGTTGCTGTTACTTTGCTGACTCTCTGTGGATGCCTTGAATAAGCCTTATGCATTATATAAATCTTGATGCTATTCTTAGTGCCGGTACAGCAGTTTTTAAAGGGAGAATCTCAGTCCTTTATAAAAATACATTCGACAATGATGATCATGGAACTTCCCAATTTTATTTGTACTGAGTTTTTACCCTGCTAAGACTAAGCTTTTGAATATTATTATTAATTCAATTTCACTAGTATTTGCTGACTGTCTACTACTATGCATGCAGTATTTCCATTCATTTCCTGTAACAGGTACAGCGTTTATGATCTGATCTCATAACAGTGTTCAAATAATTAGATTTAGGAAAATGGAAATTATCTTGTCCAAGTATATTTAGGGCTCAATCTGCCTACTTCTCCTTGACATCTGGGTTTCTAATATTTGGCTAACTCAGCTCAACAAACATGTGTGTTGGTATGGAAGTGCCAGGTACCATGGGATTAATACCATTTCCCACTTCTCTTTTCTTGTGGTGATTTTTATTTTTGAATAAGAAAAATGCTATAAAAGTACATTGTCTCTGTTTATCTCTACCCTTAATCACTTTCTATTTCATAGTCTAGTTTCAGCTAAGTATAAAGGAAAAAGAAGGTCCAAAGCTGAGGGTAGTCAATACATTTTCTTAAAATAGAGGAATTTGTTTTAAAATTTATATTGCCTTAATAATGATAAAATGACTATTGCCTTAATAAAAGAAGCATCATAAGACAGCTCTTTGCTGAATCTTACGTGAAATAAAACGTGGCTAACCAAGTCCCATGGACATTTGCAAAGGCAGTTAAATGGCATTTCTTATTTGAAAAAAATCATTGAAAAATTTAAAAACAGACAGAAAATACTAGTTATAAACATTGGACTATATGAAAACTCATAGTGTAGCTCTTTCTTTAAAGAATCATTTGTTTTGATTAAAAGCTGAAAGACCTGGCCTACCTAAGAATAGTTTGGGGTGGAGAAATGGGAAGGGAGAAAGTTGTAATTGTTACAGGAGACTATTCATATATTGTTTAACATTTGGATTTGTGCAAATTGGCCTGAGTGCAGACCCTCTCAAAACTTGCATTGATCTTTATCTGTGGGCCAGAAGAGAAAAGTAGTTAATTATACAGCTTCTTTTTAAAAAAAATATTTATTTACTTGCTGTGTCAGGTCTTATTTGCGGCATGTGGGATTTTTTGTTGCGGTGCACGGGCTCCTCTCTAGTTGTGTCGCGCGGGCTCCAGAGCTCTTGGCCTCTGTAGCTGTGGCACGCGGGCTCTGTAGTTGTGGTTCACGGGCTCTCTAGTTGTGGTGCGCAGGCTTAGTTGTCCCGCAGCATGTGGGAATCTTAGTTCCCCGACCAGGGATGGAACCAGCATCCCCTGCATTGCAAGACGGATTCTCAGCCACTGGAACACCAGGGAAGTCCCACAGCTTCTTAATCTAGCCAAATTTCAGATTGTCTGGTTTAGGTTAACATTTATGAACATTTCACTTATCTCGATTTATTTGGGAGCTAAACTGCTATTTTTCTCACAGATATACAGTTTCTGATAAACCCTGCTGATATATTTTCCATGTCATCATGTTTCCTGCTGCCATTTCTTAATTCAGCTTAACTTATGAACTGATGATGCACAAGGATTTAAAATGTGTCCAACTTCTCCCTGTCTTAAGGGAAGGGATTCTCAGGGTCCAGTAACATTCTGAATTTGGGTTCATGGGAAAATCTGTTTGATAATTTGCCCTGTTCTCAAATAAGATGTCATAAAGACAAAGGTTTGCAGTGTTCACCTTCTTCAAGATATTTACAAAAGTGCAGAGTGTTCCATCACATTAGAAGTATGCTTGTCAAAGTCAAGGTTAAATTCTCTGAGACACTTTAATAGCATCTTGCATAGAACTGGATCTTTAGACAAACTCTGGTTATAGTCACTTGGTTTCCTGTTGTAAATCATCTCATTTTAATCTCTATATAAGATAAATATATATCATATACATTTTTAACATCTTTATAGGAATATAATTGCTTTACAATGTTGT
Organism: Leucopleurus acutus; assembly: GCF_964270905.1. Taxonomy (NCBI): domain Eukaryota; kingdom Metazoa; phylum Chordata; class Mammalia; order Artiodactyla; family Delphinidae; genus Leucopleurus; species Leucopleurus acutus. The sequence goes on from NC_139144.1 coordinate 76,455,554, forward strand.
GTTAGTTGCTGCTGTATAACAAAGTGAATCAGCTATATGTATACATATATCCCCATATCTCCTCCGTCTTGCGTCTCCCTCCCACCCTCCCTATCCCACCCCTCTAGGTGGTTACAGAGCACCAAGCTGATCTCCCTGTGCTATGTAGCTACTTCCCACTAGCTATCTGTTTTACATTTCGTAGTGTATATATGTCCATGCTACTCACTACTCACTCACACAAAGTGCTACTCACTTTGTCCCAGCTTACCCTTCCCACTTCCCGTGTCCTCAAGTCCATTCTCTACGTTTGCGTCTTTATTCCTGTCCTGCCACTAGGTTCCTCAGAACCTTTTTTTTTGTTTTTTTTTTAGATTCCATGTATATGTGTTAGCATACGGTATTTGTTTTTCTCTTTCTGACTTACTTCACTCTCTATGACAGACTCTAGGTCCATCCACGTCACTGCAAATAACTCAATTTAGTTTCTTTTTATGGCTGAGTAATATTCCATTGTATATATGTGCCACATCTTCTTTATCCATTCATCTGTCGATGCACACTTAGGTTGCTTCCATGTCCTGGCTATTGTAAATAGAGCTGCAGTGAACATTGTGGTACATGACTCTTTTTGAATTATGGTTTTTTCAGGGTACATGCCCAGTAGTGGGATTGCTGGGTCATATGGTAGTTCTATTTTTAGTATTTTAAGGAACCTCCATACTGTTCTCCATAGTGACTGTATCAATTTACATTCCCACCAACAGTGCAAGAGGGTTCCCTTTTCTCCACACCCTCTCCAGCATTTGTTGTTTGTAGGTTTTTTGATGATGGGCATTCTGAGTGGTGTGAGCTGATACTGCAGTGTAATTTTGATTTGTATTTCTCTAATGATTAGTGATGTTGACCATCCTTTCATGTATTTGTTGGCACTCTGTGTATCTTCTTTGGAGAAATGTCTATTTAGGTTTTCTACCCATTGTTGGATTGAGTAGTTTGTTTTTTTGATATTGAGCTGCTTGAGCTGCTTGTATATTTTGGAGATTAAACCTTTGTCAGTTGCTTCATTTGCAAATATTTTCTCCCATTATGGGGTTTGTCTTTTTGTCTTATTTATGGCCTCCTTTACTGTGCAAAAGCTTTGAAGTTTCATTAGGTCCCATTTGTTTATTTTTATTTCCATTTCTCTAGGAGGTGGGTCAAAAAGGATCTTGCTATGATTTACATCATAGAGTGTTCTGCCTATGTTTTCCTCTAAGAGTTTTATAGTGTCTGGCCTTACATTTAGGTCTTTAATCTATTTTGAGTTTATTTTTGTGTATGGTGTTAGGGAGTGTTCTAATTTCATTCATTTACATGTAGCTGTCCAGTTTTCCCAGCACCACTTAATTGAAGGGCCATCTTTTCTCCATTGTATATTCTTGCCTCCTTTATCAAAAATAAGGTGACCATATGTGTGTGGGTTTATCTCTGGGCTTTCCATCCTATTCCATTGATCTATATTTCTGTTTCTGTGGCAGTACCATACTGTCTTGATTAAGGTAGCTTTGTAGTATAGTCTAAAGTCAGAGAGCCTGATTCCTCCAGCTCCTTTTTTCTTTCTCAAGATTGCTTTGGCTATTCAGGGTCTTTTGTGTTTCCATACAAATTGTGAAATTCTTTGTGCTAATTCTGTGAAAAATGCCATTGGTAGTTTGATAGGGGTTTTGCTGAATCTGTAGATTGCTTTGGGTAGTAGAGTCATATTCACAATGTTGATTCTTCCAATCCAAGAACATGGTATATCTCTCCATCTGTTTGTATCATCTTTAATTTTTTCCATCAGGGTCTCATAGTTTTCTGCGTACAGGTCTTTTGTCTCCTTTAGTAGGTTTATTCCTAGGTATTTTACTCTTTTTGTTGCAATGGTAAATGGGAGTGTTTCCTTAATTTCTCTTTCATATTTTTCATCATTAGTGTATAGGAATGCAAGAGAGTTCAGAAGTGCATTAATTTTGTATCCTGCAACCTTACCAGATTTAATGATTAGCTCTAGTAGTTTTCTGGTGGCATCTTTAGGATTCTCTATGTATAGTGTCATGTCATCTGCAAACAGTGACAGTTTTGATTCTTCTTTTCTGAGTTGGATTCCTTTTATTTCTTTTTCTTTCTGAGTACTGTGGCTAAAACTTCCAAAACTATGTTGAATAAGAGTGGTGAGAGTGGACATCCTTGTCTTATTCCTGATCTTAGTGGAAATCGTTTCAATCTTTCACCGTTGAGAACAATATTGTCTGTGGGCTTGTTATATATGGCCTTTATTGTGTTTAGGTATGTTCCCTCTATGCCCACTTTCTGGAGAGTTTTTATCATAAATGGGTGTTGAATTTTGTCAAAAGCTTTTTCTGCATCTATTGAGACGATCATATGGTTTTTCTCCTTCAATTTGTTAATATGGTATATTACATTAATTGATTTGCATATATTGAAGAATCCCTGCATTCCTGACATAAATCCCACTTGATCATGGTGTGTGATCCTTTTAATGTGCTGTTGGATTCTGTTTCCTAGTATTTTATTGAGGATATTTGCATCTATGTTCATCAGTGATATTGGCCTGTAGTTTTCTTTTTTTGTGATATCTTTGTCTGGTTTTGGTATCAGGGTGATGGTGGCCTCGTAGAATGAGTTTGGGAGTGCTCCTCCCTCTACTGTATTTTGGAAGAGTTTCAGAAGGATAGTCGTTAGCTCGTCTCTAAATGATGACAGAATTTCCTGTGAAGCCATCTGGTCCTGGGCTTTTATTTGTTGGAAGATTTTTAATCACAGTTTCAATATCAGTGCCTGTGGTTGGTCTGTTTATATTTTCTATTTCTTCCTGGTTCAGTCTCGGAAGGTTGTGCTTTTCTAAGAATTTGTCCATTTCTTCCAGGTTGTCCATTTTATTGGCATACAGTTACTTGTAGTAATCTCTCCTGATCCTTTGTATTTCTGCAGTGTCAGTTGTTACTTCTCCTTTTTCATTTCTAATTCTATTGATTTGTGTCTTCTCCCTTTTTTTTTGATGAGTCTGGCTAATGGTTTATCAATTTTGCTTATCTTGTCAAAGAACCAGCTTTTAGTTTTATTGATCTTTGGTATTGTTTCCTTCATTTTTTTTTCATTTACTTCTGATCTGATCTTTATGATTTCTCTCCTTCTGCTAACTTTGGGGTTTTTTTGTTCTTCTTTCTCCAATTGCTTTAAGTGTAAGTTTAGGTTGTTTATGTGAGATGTTTCTTGTTTCTTGAGATAGGATTGTATTGATATAAACTTCCCTCTTAGAACTGCTTTTGCTGTATCCCATAAGTTTTGTGTTGTCTTGTTTTCATTGTCATTTGTCTCTAGGTGTTTTTTGATTCCCTCTTTGATTTCTTCACTGATCTCTTGGTTATTTAGTAGTGTATTGTTTAGCCTCTATGTGTTTGGATTTTTTACAGATTGTTTTCCTTTAACTGATATCTAGTCTCATAGCGTTGTGGTCAGAAAAGATACTTGATACGATTTTAATTTTCTTAAATTTACCAAGGCTTGATTTGTGACCCAAGATATGGTCTATCCTGGTGAATGTTCCATGAGCACTTGAGAAGGAAGTGTATTCTGTTGTTTTTGGATGGAATGTCCTATAAATATCATTAAGTCTATCTTGTTTAATGTATCATTTAAAGCTTGTGTTTCCTTATTTATTTTCATTTTGGGTGATCTGTTCATTGGTGAAAGTGGGGGGTTAAAGTCTCCTACTATGATTGTGTTACTGTTGATTTCCCCTTTTATGGCTGTTAGCATTTGCCTTATATATTGAGGTGCTTTTATGTTGGCTGCATAAATATTTACAATTGTTATATCTTCTTCTTGGATTGATCTCTTAATCATCATGTACTGTACTTTTTTGTCTCTTGTAACAGTCTTTATTTTAAAGTCTATTTTGTCTGATACGAGAATTGCTACTCCAGCTTTCATTTGATTTCCATTTGTATGGAATATCTTTTTCCATCCCCTCACTTTCAGTCTGTATGTGTCCCTAGGTCTGAAGTGGGCCTCTTGTAGACAGCATATATAAGTGTCTTGTTTTTGTATCCATTCAGCTAGTCTCTGTCTTTTGGTTGGAGCATTTAATCCATTTACAGTAAGGTACTTATTGATATGTATTTTCCTATTACCATTTTCTTAATTGTTTTGCGTTTGTTATTGCAGGTCTTTTCCTTCTCTTGTGTTTCCTGTCTAGAGAAGTTCCTTTAGCATTTGTTGTAAAGCTGGTTTGTTGGTGCTGAATTTTCTTAGCTTCTGCTTGTCTGTAAAGGTTTTAATTTTTCCGTCGAATATGAATGAGATCCTCGCTGGGTAGAGTAATCTTGGTTGTAGGTTTTTCCCTTTCATCTCTTTAAATATGTCCTGCCACTCCCTTCTGGCTTGCAGAGTTTCTGCTGAAAGATCAGCCGTCTACCTTATGGCGATTCCCTTGTATGTTATTTGTTCCTTTTCCCTTGCTGCTTTTAATATGTTTTCTTTGTATTTAATTTTTGATAGTTTGATTAATATGTGTCTTGGCATGTTTCTCCTTGGATTTATCCTGTATGGGACTCTGCACTTCCTGGACTTGATTAACTGTTTCCTTTCCCATGTTAGGGAAGTTTTCAACTATAATCTCTTCAAATATTTTCTCATTCCCTTTCTTTTTGTCTTCTTCTTCTGGGACCCATATAATTCAAATGTTGGTGCATTTATTGTTGTCCGAGAGGTCTCTGAGACTCTTCTCAATTCTTTTCATTCTTTTTTCTTTATTTTTGTCTGTGGTAGTTATTTCCACTATTTTATCCTCCAGGTCATGTATCCGTTCTTTTGCCTCAGTTATTCTGCTATTGATTCCTTCTAGAGAATTTTTAATTTCATTTATTTTGTTGTTCATCATTGTTTATTTGCTCTTTAGTTCTTCTAGGTCCTTATTAAACGTTTCTTGCATTTTGTCTATTCTATTTCCAAGATTTTGGATCATCTTTATTATCATTACTCTGAATTCTTTTTCAGGCAGACTGCCTATTTCCTCTTCATTTGTTAGGTCTGGTGGGTTTTTATCTTGCTCCTTCATCTGCTGTGTATTTCTCTGTCTTCTCATTTTGCTTAATTTACTGTGTTTGGGGGTCTCCTTTTCGCAGGCTGCAGGTTCGTAGTTCCTGTTGTTTTTGGTGTCTGTCCCCAGTGGCTAAAGTTGGTTCAGTGGGTTGTGTAGGCTTCCTGGTGGAGGGGACTGGTGCCTGTGTTCTGGAGGATGAGGCTGGATCTTGTCTTTCTGGTGGGCAGGACCACGTCTGGTGGTGTGTTTTGGGGTGTCTGTGTACTTATGATTTTAGGCAGCTCTCAGCTAATGGGTCGGGTTGTGTTCCTGTCTTGCTCGTTGTTTGGCATAGCATGTCCAGCACTATAGCTTGCTGGTCGTTGAGTGAAGCTGGGTGTTGGTGTTGAGATGGAGATCTCTGGGAGAGCTTTCGCCATTTGATATTATGTGGGGCTGGGAGGCCTCTGGTAGACCAATATCCTGAACTTGGCTCTCCCACCTCAGAGGCTCAGGCCTGACACTGGCCAGAGTGCCAAGACCCTGTCAGCCACACGGCAGCTGTGTGACTGCAGGTGAAAGATTCCACCTCTGTGCCTCAGTCTTCTCCTCTCAGCGCTCTTTACTGGCTTTTCCTGAAGTCCTCTTCTTCCTTTGATCGTCTTTCTTATCTTCAGTTCCACCGTAGATAGCAAACATCTCTCTATCTTTGATGTCGATCGATGGATGTGGTGATGTCTGGCTCGCCGGGGCCGGGCCCAAGCTGTCAGACAACGGATGGACATTCATGGCGAACTGGGCCGCCCTTCTTGTTCTGCCCGGGGCCCCTCGCCTCTCCTCCCCGCCTGTCGGTGGTGTTGGAAGGCAGGGGTGCTGCGTCCAGCCCGAACCCCAGTCTCCCAACCCCAGTATCAGGGCCTCGGTGGGCCGGCGTCCTCTGACATTCTTACTTCGCCTCCTCAGCATATGTCGTGAGCTCCTATACATTTTTATGTAAAACTTTTAATAAGAATTTCTCCTGGGATTCTAAGTTAAGGTTCATTACATTACTAGAGGCAGTTCAAGCACTAATTAAATACAGGTAATAATTTAAAGAAAAGCAGTGGAGATTGAAGAAACTCAGGTAGCTTGTAAAGATATATCCTAAGACCAGGCCTTTCAGAGCTTGCATTTCAAATATATCTGTCAGCAAATTTCATTGCTGCATGTCCAGGACCTTTAGAGTTGCTCTCTAATAGTCTCAATCAGGGGAAACTCAGTTTATACTTGCCAAAATCTATTTATGAGTTGAAAATGATTCTCTTAGCCAATGCTTATTACGTCTTTTAAAATTTTTTGCCACTAAAATTTGTGTTCTAGCATAGATTAGCTCTCCAGATGAATGGTGAAAATGCCTCAAAAACACTTTTGTCCCCTGGTGAACATTTATTTAATAAACTTATTTCACAGTTTTCACGTTATTTGGTAGAGTTGATTGACTTAGGTCAGAAATGACCAATGAGAAATGTATGAGAGACAGAGATTTAGCCATTTAGCAATATTCTTGAAGAAATTTGTACACTATCTTGAATAAAGTAGATCAATAAAAATGGTCTTAAAACTCATAATTATTTACACCTTTTCTCATTCCAGAAGGGAATTTGAGAGAGTAATATATTTGTTGAATTGAAAGCTACCTACATATTACTTTGTGCCTTTACTTCTAGTAATCTTTTCAAACTAATTATTTCAAAAGGTTATGAAAAGAGTTAAAGCTTAGTTATTTAAGAAAATGGGGGACTTCCCTGGCTGTCCAGCAGTTAAGACTTAGCCTTCTAATACAGTGGGTGCAGGTTCAATCCCTGGTCGGAGAGCTGAGAACCCACATGCCTCAAGGCCAAAAAACCAAAACATAAAACAGAAGTAATACTGTAACAAATTCAATAAAGACTTAAAAAAAGAAAATGGACATTTTGTTACTCTTAATGATTGCTTAAGATCAACCTGTATGACGTAGAGAATTGGGTAGTCATTTCTGAGATAGCAAAGCTAATAAATATATGCAGAATCACATGTCAGAAACTGGCTTGGGGTTAATCTTGATTGTCATAATATATCGGAGAAAACATTAGTTAGGGCCCTTCTCTGTTGTACTTTGGAACTAAAATGTTTAAAAGTATTGTTTCAAAGTGCCTAACATTTCCCCAGGGGAGTTTTCAAAACTGTTCTTCTAGTAGAAGATTTAATTGATGAAGTCACATGATTTTTAAAATATCATGTTGCAGGTAACAGCGCTGTTGTATATTGTGGATACTTGTTAGGCAGTCTGGATACCAGACTTTAATCTCTTTTACTTTTACCGTGGGGAAATTATGTAGCTTTTCTATGCGTTACTCTTTACTTCTATAAAAAGGGCCTACTCTGTGACCCTCACTAACTTATGTTAGGAATTTAGATGACTAGAGCTTAAGCCTTTTTATAGAAAGGCTCAATGAAAGTCAAGCTCATAGCTATGACACAAGTTGCTGTTGCTGCTATTCGTAATAGTATTACCGTCGTTATTACGTTTCAGATCCTGGGAAGAGGTGGTAACTTTTTGGTATAATACATCTTCCTAGGCTATAAATTAGTTACTTATATATTTGAAAGTCCTAGGAGTGGGGATTCTCTCTATGTATATGTTTTTAATTTTAGGGAAAAAAGGTTTTCAGAGTTAAATAGGTTGGATGTAGAAAAATATTTTCTTCCATGGGATTAAAAGCCCTGGGACTTTAGAGCCTTTTGGTTTTTCTGAGAATTAAGTTCTCTTTTTCCTTGAGGACTGTGCCAAAGGGAGAGTCTTCGGTTCTCTCAGTACATTTATTCCTTCTAAGGAGCTTCTTCATCTGGATGCCATACAGCGGTTCAGTGGCCTTTTCCTTTTTCTACCAATGTGTTGGGTTGGCCAAAAAGTTCGTTCAGGTTTTTCGTAAGATGTTATGGAAAAACCTGAATGAACTTTTTGGCCAACCCAGTATAAGCTCCTCTAGGTCATAAACTGTATCTTTTTTTTGTAACCCAGGACCTCGTGCAAGGACTAATGCATAATAGCCATTCTATACATGTTTAAACCACTCAGTCCTATGAGGTGGGCATTCTGGAGGAATAACTGAGCATGAAAAGGCAAGAAATAAGTATCACTGGGATGGAAAGTTTTGGTAGGGAATGGTGAGAGGGAAGACTGAAAAAAAGATTGGAGCATGATTTTATAAGTCCTTGACGGTGGTAAGTATTATTTTTTATGTTCTTTATCTCCCACACAGAAATTTATTGTCATCCTACAGGTGAATGGAATCTGTTCTCCATTTAGTTCCTTTGGGAACTAAACAAGCGCTATTCCAATGTTTACTGCTTCTCTTTCTCTTGAATTGCATTCTTATGTGCATGGTGAGGTCTGAACATTCCTATCAGCAGTTATGGGTAGAGACTCCTCTGTGGGCTACTACAGATGGAATCAGAGAGAACATGTTAATTGTATCCAGGGCATATTTTTAACTGAACTATTAATGATGTTAGCAAGCCCTTGATGAGTCCCAGTCAACCTTTAGTGCTCCTAAAGAGCACTAAAATTGTTGATATTGATGGATAATGGAAAATACCTTTTGGAGGTAAAATTTTAATTCAGACTTAAATAAGAAATTTATTTCTCAAAGATACAAGTAAGATAAGAAACTGGACCTCATGTAGAAAAACTTTTACCCTCTGGAGACCTGAGTTTAATTTATTGACTTAAATCTTCATATTATGATACTTCTGGCATTTACAACCTTTGTCCATATCATGAAACCATCAGGTAGTCTGATATTTATGGGGTATGTTCCCTAGAGTGATTCCAGACCAAGAGGGTTTTCGTAGTAAAGATAAAATTATGAAACAAAGCAGCAAAGAGGAAATTAATGTAGCTATGACCTAATTTGAAGTGAAATTTTTTACATGTGTTCTTATTCGACCTCTAGATTGCTTATTTCTTAAAAGAAAATTGTACCTGCTCTGCACCCTCAACTTGAAGGATATAGCTCATGAAGACATTTCTTATATATTTCTTCATCACATGTTTTTTCTCATTCGGAACATTTTACATCTGTTACTTTTACTTAGGTACTCATTTCTAAGTTTCAGGAATAGCTGAAGAAACTGAATACAGACCAGATGTATGACACTGATATTAACAATGTTTTTTTTTTTAAAGTTCAGTTCTCTAGTAGAAGTCATAAAAACAATATTTCAAAATGTTTGCAGCACCCCCTGCTGGCTATATCATGGCAGTTCCTAAGTAAAGATGGCATTTTTAGATACTGCTCAGTAATACTTTAGGTATACACACCATTTCTATTTGGAGTTATTTTTATTTAGAAATAATTTCATTTGTATCTAATGTATAATAGAGTTAAAATTTTAATTGAAGACAATTTTCTTTATAATTTGTCAATTGATATTTGAATGGCACTTATCCTTCCAGGCAATATATTTGTTGGAGACAAAGTATTTGCCGTAACCTTTTTACTGATATTTCAGATGAAATTTGCTGGGGGAGAGTCTTCTCCCCAAATATCCTATTTTATTGTAAATAATGCTGAAATGACCATGATTGCACACAAATTTGTGTGCACGTTTATTACGTGTTAAATACAAACCTAGCAATATTCATGAAGCTTTAAGAAGAGCACTTGGAATCTTGAAAGACATCCTCTTAGGAGGGGTTGGGAGTGGTGAGGACCTAAGAGCTAAGTGCTATAAAAGCCGTGAGGACTGAGATCATGGTTGTTTGGCTCACCAGTTGTTTCAAGCCATGATCTGGAGTACTTTAGTGACCCCACTAAGGAGCTTTATGTCTGGAAAAAAAGTCTTTACTTAAGGGAAGCATAATTTTCTAATTAGTGTCATATGAAATGACAGCCATCGAATCTCAGTTTCTCAAGAGCAAAATTCAAAACTGCTGAACTAACTGAGCAAACATCATTTCCTAATTGGCAGGTTAAGCTAAGTGACAAAAAATTGAGGACCATTGTTTCCAAACATTAAGTAAATTTCAGGTGGGATCCTGCCCTAACTTAAAGATAAATTTATTTTCTTTAAATAAAAACATGATTTCCTGTTATGTGTACACCTTTCATTCACTATTTTAACAAAAATTTATTGAGATTACACAGTGTTCCCCTAGTGCTTTATGTTTTCCTCCATTTTCACCCTATATTGTAATTGATGGTTTTACTTGTTTGTTTCACCCACTGGGTGCTCAGTTAATGCATACTGGATGGATGGATGGATGGATGGATGGGTGGACAGATGGATGTTGAATGTAACAGGATTGAGGGTAGAATCTTAATGAATCATCCATGGCCTTTAATGTTCTTTCAGTTTCTGTAATAATTGCTCACTTTTGTGTATCTATGTCTTTGGGTGTGTTTTTTGGCTGACAGCACACATAGATTCTTAAATACTGTTAACTGATTTTATTTTCTAATAAAGAATTATTCATTCAAAGAAATGTAGCATTCTGAATCATTAGAAACTCTTAATCATAGACTGTTTTAAAAGAACTGTAGCTTATTAGTCACACATTTACTATAACACAGTCTTAAAAGCTAATGGTTGACTTTTCTAAATTAAAGTCCTGTGGTTCTGTCTGTGGTCCTTGTATAACAAGATGTATAATCTATTATTACATGCTAACATGATATTAGTATGATGATTAATTACCTGTGTCTGCATAAGTAAACAATGTTAAAGTACTTGAAAACAATTTATTTTCATAGCATTTCTCTCTACCATAATGGTAACTTTAGTATTAATTTTCTTACCACTCCTTTACAGCAATGTGAATCGCTGGTGAATTATCACAAAATCAATATTAGCACAGGCCCTAATTAAGGGTCTAAGGTTCTTTACATATTGTGCTCTGGAGGTTAAATTTAGCTTGTTATATAGGTAGTCATTGTAAGATATATTTTAGAGTGACAGAAAGTAGTTTTACCTCTACCGATACCTTCTACCTATAATTTAGAAATAAATTTATACAATCTGTTTGGACCTCTTGAAGTGACTATAGAGGTTATGAACTAGCTGCTCTTGGCATGTGCCTTGATTTAACAAATGAGGAAACTTGGGCCTGGAGAGATTAGACGAAACTTTCCAAAGTCCTGGTGCCTGAGCTACATTTCCTGATTAACTACCCAGAGTTTTTCCACATTGCTTACCATGTAGAGGATAGAGAATAAAATTATCTTATCAAAGGGCCAGGAAGGGTGTTTTGCTGAATTAATTAGCTTGTAGTGTCTGTGAACTTATGTGTAACATTTTCACATTTCTTTTTGTTGCAGAATGCAAAGTATGGCGAAATCCACTAAATTTATTTAGGGGTGCTGAATATAATCGGTAAGCATTTTGACAGCTTGGGAAACAAATGGGTCTAGTTCAGAGAGCAAAGACAGCAGTAAATGTTTTTGCAGGTTCATTTAGGGGTCATTTAACAGTCTGTATAGTGCTTCCATTTTTTGATGCTATCCTGAAATGTTTTGATTTTTCCGTTTTATAAATATTTTAGCATTGGAATTAGGATAACATACAAAAATGTGTGGTTTTTAGAGATTTTCTATTACGTTATTCTTTTCACTATATACTATGTAGTCAAAATATTTTGAAGCTTACCTGGAACATGGTTATAAAGATGCCACAGAAGTAATGTTAGAATTTTATTTTGCAGAGTAATTAGGCAGATAAGAATTTTCATAGCTCTGGGGAAATCTCTATTTATAATACTAATTAGGAAAGGTTTTCATTAGCTAGTGCTACTAAAATTTTAAGACAAAAATATAGCAGAATTTTTTTTACTTTTTTTCTGCTGATATACTTCCTAAAGGGAGACTAGGATGATTATTTTTTTATTATTGGTAATAGTACTCAGTGTGTTATGGTTCAACACCTATGCAGCTTAATATTTTGTAGGTCTTGCTTTCCTCCCTCAAAAGTGCCTGACCATCTTACTTCTCCTTTACAGGTACACTTGGGTGACTGGACGAGAGCCTCTGACTTACTATGACATGAACCTCTCTGCCCAGGACCACCAGACATTCTTTACTTGTGACTCGGACCATCTGCGTCCTGCAGATGCAAGTATGGAAAATACTTTAGATAGTTACTGAGTGGGAGGGCTTTTTGGTTTGTTTTAAAGATCAAGGTTACTACTTGTAGAATATCTGCTCTACAAAAACCCTGATGAATAAAATATTAAATTGGAGATTGACCAGTAAAACCCAGATTGTTGATACTTAAATAAAGGCTTTATCGCAATGAAGTATTAACATAGAAATGGGTCCCCTCTTTATAATTTAAAATGTTATTTTTAAAAAATATACTATGAAGCTAACTAAATCCTTGGTTGAGATAGAGTGAAAGGTCATGTCTCCTTGATGATATTCTAGTTAGAAATTCAGTGAACCCAAATAAATAATGAATATATTGTAGTGATTCATATGCCTATTTGTAGGTTCACTGGCATTGAATGGGGGCATGGACTTGGTTATTGGAATCCAGATTTGTTTCCCACCCTAGAAGAGACTTTGTTTAGCATGCATTTCGTACTGCTTGAGTTCCATATAATCCTACTGATATTTTTTATATTATCAAGCTTAAAGTAAATAGGTGAAAAAAAAACCTTAAAAAAAAAGAATATGTACATGCTCCTAAGAAACTAACTTAGAAGATACAAATTTATAAAACAAATTAGATAAGAAGATTGTTACCCTTTTTAAAAAGGTACCCTTGCCATGGTGGATACATAATACAATGAAAATTCCAAGCATTAAGCTTCCCACAATATATTCACAAACTGCTCTGCTATATAAAAACTGGGTTTGCAGCAAACTTTGGGAACAGGTACGCATGTTAAGCAAAAGTGTAAAGCACTTTTTTCTGATCCAACCCATAATTCTTCCAGTGGTTTTAGAATGTTCTAATATCCAGATCCTATAGCAAGTGTTTGGGAAAATGACCGATAAAAATTGTGCTGTGTCTAAACAGAATTAAGAGATTAGTAGCAATCTCATCCCAAAATGTGCAAAATAATGTATGTTCTCTAACAACAAATGATATTAATGAGCAAAAGAAATATTAAATCTCTGTTAGAATGCCTTTTCTTTTCTTGATTAAGAAATCTTAATCAAGATTAAGTCTCTATGATTATAGACTATGGGTTAGTCTATAAGATGTTAGACCTCTAGTTTTATGAGCATAAGAAAGATTTGATATCAGCAATTGAAGGACAATGGAATAGCAAATTGAATGTATTTGTGTGACTTTGGAGTTTTGGGCTAACCCACTTGGTAAGTGAATTGTTCTCTTGTAATTCAAGCTGAAAGCTATTAATTTAGCTATACCTGTACTGAGTCTTTTTAAGTATTTATTGATGTGCTTTTCTGTCTTTTTCTAAAATAGTAATGCAGAAAGCCTGGAGAGAGAGAAACCCCCAAGCTAGGATTTCTGCAGCCCATGAAGCCTTAGAGATAAATGAGTAAGTGGGGGGAAATCTTGCTTGCTGAATGTATTCAGTTGCCATTCATGGGATACTTAAACTATGAATTTGAACTTGAGGATTATTCTGGGGGAGTATTAATTTATTAAAAAAATTTTTTTTATAAAGGACATCCATGTGAAGATAGTTTTAGTCATTTTAGACAACAATTTAGTGGCTTTGCTATGACCCTAAATTAAATCCTTCAAGGGCTAGCCATGGAATAATGTGTGGACATAAAATAAATACAGTGCTTTACATATCTAAAACATTGTGACAGGGACATTTTTCCAGATATAGAATGCTTATCTCTGCCATCACATTTTCTAGGTAGAACTTCTGCTAATAGGGAAAACATAGTAAAAACATAAAGTGAAGAAATTATACTTTAAAAATATTTCAAGATCAAGACAAAGATAAGAGGAAATGCTGTCCTTAGTGCTGTTAAACATTCTGTGGGTCACCAAGGAAGGCTGGGAAGTTTCGTCTGGAGATGTCAGGAAATGAGAAAGATTCTTAAAGTTGGAGTCATAAAAGCTCAGGGTTGGCAGAGACCTTGAAGGTCTTGTAGTTCAAACACCCATCTGGTGCTTGAATCACCTCGACATTCTCCCTGCCAAGTGGTCATTGTTAAACTATTTTATGATTTTTCTGAAGAGGGTTACAGAATCTTCAGAGGTCTTAGTGAAAAGATTCACTTGAGAGTTGGAAATCCTGCCAGTGTAACCTGTTGATCTATTTGGTTTCTGATTCTGTCATGCAACATATTTATTTTCCAGTTTCTTGTCATCTACAAATTTGATATGCCTGCCTTCTATGTGTCATCCATGTTTCTAATAAAAGTATCAGGACCAGGGATAGAACCCTGTGACATGACATATAGAAACCACCCTCCAGGTTCATGTCTTCCTGGATCATCACCCTTTGGTATTTATTGTACAACCAGTTACTAAGCCACCCAGTTACACTGTGATTCAGCCCATATTTCTGCATTTTGATCTTAAAAATGCCAGTTGTAGCTGTGGATCTTTAATGTATAGTAAATCCATTAGAGCACATTAAGCTAGCACGAACTGATTTATTTATTCTTAGTGAATTTAAGCTAGCTTCCAGCATTCACTACTTTCTTTTAAAAATGCTTAGAAACTATCCCTTTAATAACCCATTAGAATATCTTTCCAAATCGCTGTTCTGTAGTTTGGGAAGTCTGCCTTCTTCCCCTTTTTGAACATTTTTACTGCATTAGTCATCTCATCTTCTAGAACCTCTCCATTCTTTGTGATTCCTTAACAATACACAGAGAGCAATTCCGAGGGCTGCCTACAGGATCTGTTGGCTTCCTGGGATTTGCCTATCCCAGTCCAATAATTCATTTACAATAGATCAGTTACTTGCTATCTTACATCTTTTTATTCATTTTAGGGTTTCTTCTCCCTTTGTCAGTCTGACAATCATTCTCCCTGATGGAGAAACCAGGAACAAAATAGGAGTTAGAGAGTTTTGTTTTCTCTTTATTATCTGCTGCTACTAACTATAAACTTTCCTTGTTTTGATGTTGTTGTTGTTGTGTTGTTTGTCTTTTTTGCTTATTTATATTTGTCATGGTTTTGGAGAAGTGGGGGTGGTGATAGGGCCTTAAACGTAATTTAAAAACAGGGAATAGATGGTTGTCTTTAACATTTTTTGTTTTGCCTTTATTTTGTTTTGCAAGCTTCAGCTAATGTGGAGTTGTAGCTCTCCTGACATTATTCTGAAAAGCTCATTTCTCTTGTAGCCCTTCATTACATGCCCTCTTTCCATCTTTTTTTACATGTCCTTTAGAAATATGACCTTGTGAGAGATCTCTGTGCAGCCATAGTGGTTACTTGTCACCCCTCTTTTCTTCCTGAGAGGGTCATTTGTGATTGCAGTTTTGATTAGACATTTGGAAGCTGCTTAATCCTCTTAAACCATTTTTCCTTCTGCGTCTCATGCCATTGAATCACGCCTCTTTTCTTTGAATTTTTTGGAATCCACCTTACCTTCTCTGATTATCCTAAAGTCCGAAATGACATAGTAACTCTCTCTGAATGTTCCTATCAATTTTCATTTCACCAACTATTTTTTTCTTCTTGGTCAGAATTAGGTCCAGAGTTGAAGTTCCCCTAATTGCTTCCTCTACCATCTGGGAGATAAAATTATTACCAAAGTAAGTCAAGAACCTGTTGAGTGCCCTACTTCTAACCAAATGAGACTTCTTCTAGCAGATATCTGGATGGTTGACACCCCCATCACCATACTTTCTTGCTTCTGTATGTGTATTGTGTTGTGACAGGATGCATCATCTCTATCTTCCATTGAGCTGAGCAGTCTGTTCTGTACTCCCCAACCATTAGCACTTCTATTGCTCTTTCCTTTCTCCTTCACTCATAAGCTCTTAGCATGTTTCTACCCCAGACTCATGAGTTTCTACATAGATGTATGTTTTCTTGGCCAGTAGTGCTACTCTGCCTCTCCTCCTTAGAGTGCTATTTGCAATATAAATAAACAAAGCAAGCAAGCTAGCCCCAACCTGTCTTGAGTTCCCAGCCCACCAACTATAATCTTATAGCTAATTCCTCTGATACTGTGTCCACCACTCAGTATTATAATCTCAATTTTCACTTCATTACCCTGGACCTTATATTTATGTGTCGGCATCTGAAGCCTGAAGTGTTGCTTCCCAATGCCCAACCCATTTATTTCTCCAATGAATCACTGGGCAGTTTTAGCATCATAATTGTTCTCTCCAAGTCATATCTGCTGCCCTCCACAGTAATTGGTTTTACAGCTTTTTTTCTGGGCGTTTTTTTCTCCCTACCTCACCACATTCAGTTTAAAGCCCTGTTGATCAGTCCTGCCTGAAATTAGAGGGACTGGCTAAAGAACTTACAAGACCCCTTCTCAAGGCTAAGATTAACTAGTAACCCCAAATCTCACATAAGCCATAAATTCAGCCTCCTTTTCCTACCTGGCTGTTGTAGTTTATGAATAGTAGAAGTAACATTTGGTTGCACTTTCTGTTTATTTTCTCTCTTGTGGTCTGATGGAGGTTGTGATAAGTAGGGAAATGACCACAAGAGAGGCAGTGGAGAAAGCCAAGGGATATGCACAGATCAGGACCTGTGTGGTCTGCTCTGGCCTCACCATTTCCTTATTACATTCCCTTTCTTTGGCATTTGGGTTGTTGTTCTATGATTTGGAAGGTTTAAATTTTCAAGAGTTCCCCTTGTTCGTTGGTTGAGTGTTTATCCTTTCTGACTTCCTATGTTAGAGGTTGTTGAAAGGATTAAATGAGACGATATATGTTAAGTGCCTGGTACAGTGCTTAATATAACCTAAGCAACAGGTGGTAGCTATTTTTGTTAAAGGTGTGAGATTTAACCCTTGTTTGCTACTGAGGCTGAATCTAATTTTGAGCTCTTCTGAAATAACTCTACCTGTAGGTTCTTCCAGTATTCTTCTCTGACATAGAAAACCAGTGCTAACTGTAATGAAATGTTGAAGCACTGCTTGTTAAATGAATAACTTCCTTGATTTAATGAATTTCTCATTCTGAATAAACCCTTAGACTAAAGAGAATCTGTGTTTAGTAAATAAAAGTAAGCTTTATGGTATCTCTAACCTTGAGTGTCAGAAGGAGATGTTTAATAACAGCTATTATCGTTGCCATCGTTAGTTGACATTGTTGAGCATGTACCACATGCTGGCTACTACTGTACTGAGCACTTTTCATGCATCACCTTACTTAACCTTCACAACAACGCTGTGAACAAGTGGATTCCATGTTGTTCTCCATCAGGGAGGCAGAGTAATAACTTGCCCAAAGTGACACACTAATAAGGGGCAGAGTCCATATGCTCCTAACACTACTCATCCTACCTCTCAAGCTAAAACACAGACATTTCTTTTGTACCATTATTTCGTGTCAACAACTACAAACAGGGGTGCATGAACCAGTTGGCCACTCTGCATGTTTTGGCATAACTCCTGCCCTTCTGCATGCACTCCTACAGCTGTTACAATGTCCTTGGATTTGTAATTGATGGCGGCTGTTATCTGAATGGACAGGTGTGCAACTGCTTATATTCTCTTGGCTGAAGAAGAAGCAACAACCATTGCTGAAGCAGAAAAGCTGTTTAAGCAGGCCCTGAAAGCTGGAGACGGCTGTTACCGGCGTTCTCAGCAGCTACAGCATCATGGATCCCAGTATGAAGCCCAACATAGTAAGGTTTCCTCCAGGTTGACGTGTTGGGGGATCAGAATTGTAACATGATTAATCAGAGCAGGTTTTCAGTCCAGTTCAAAAGACATTTCTCCTAGATTAGAATAAATATTGTTTTTTGCCTTTCTTTGTTTTTATTAATTTTTCTTCCCCACAAGAGCACAGCACATAATTAACTTATAGCTTCATTACTGTTCATGTTTTCATGCCTGCCCATAGATTTTTAACTCTAGAAATAAAAGTAATAACCTGTAATGGTGACCCTTTTGCTCCTCAGAATTCTTACATATTTCTGTTTATCAGTTGCTTCTCTGCCCCATAGTTTTAAATCCTAATTGGGAAACAGGACTTAAATTAGCGTGAATGCTCTCAGAGGTTTTGTCTTATGGGTCTTCTACAGCATGGGTTGCGATAGGACAGCTAAGAATATAACAGCTATTGGTGATTGTCTCAGTATTTAGCTCTTATTTAGGAAGCACTGCTGTTGGCTCCTAGGGAGAAAGAGCCATGAATTCCTAATTATGTATCTTTTTTATATTATTTAAAATAATGGTTTCTTTTATTTAACATAACTTCAAAATGAGACCTTTCACTTTAGTACACTAAACTGAGAGTCAGTGTTATTTTAGGGGAATGGTATAAAAAAAGACAACAAAATCATTTCTGGAATTTCTTGAGCTCCTCGACTTGTCAATTTGTTGGTTGTTTAAGCAGAAATTTAGTGATCCTTGTGAGAGGGAGTGTTTTCATTGTCTAACCAAACTTTGGGTTGTTTCTTTAAAATGGAATTTCTCTCATTTCTCTCTCCTGCGTCTTGGAGAGTAGGAGTGTATCTCCTTCATATTTGAGATTATAAAATTAAGTTTTAGTGTTAAGCCTGGATTTGGTGCAGAAACTGAATGCATTAGTCCCTGTGACTAAGGTATAGTGAGATATTTGCATTGTGGCCTGTGTATATAAGTCTGTCCACATAACCCCTCAATACACAGGTTTTAATTTTTATTCTTAGTAGTATATATGTTAATCAGGTCTCTAATCACCATCTGTATCTGCTTTTTTAAAAAAATTATGTATAGCACAGTGAATTTTGAAGACATATATAGTAAATGTCTGTTTTGTGAATTAAATGAGGATTAATACATAAAATTACATAATCTGTAATATAACTTGAGAAATTTTCTTTATTTCTTTTCTTCTGTAAATTAATCCCTTCAACCTGTTGCCTAAATCTATCCAAAAACATATAATCACATCTTTAAAGTAATTTGTAGGTACTTGGCGGATATTCAGCAAACATCTTGTTCTCATTGTTTGAAACTTGAAATGTTAGTACTTTGGTCTTAACATCTTTTAATAGCTGCATATTATACATATACTTAATCTATAACAGGTGTGTCATATTTTTCTAAAACATGGTAATTTTATTGAGGATTAAGTACATACATGTTCTCACTGGTCTGGAAACATATCCAGAAATACACATAATTAAAGAAGAGATTAAGATGAGAAGTTGTTAATGTACTTTTTAAGAGCCATTTTAGTGACTGTTATTACAAGTATTTAGCTTGTCAATACTTTCTCTAACACTAGGGTAGTTTTTCATTTTGTTGCATGGTCTATTGTCATATCTGGAATGTGTTATGTTGCCATTTAAAATTGACTGCTTTGGGGACCTGGAGATGATTATGATGTCACTAGTGTTAGGGAAAGAATAATGTAAAACAGAAGTTCAAGATGAGGCTTCTCCAGACTTAATGTCAAGAAGGAAAAAAAAATAGTTCATCAGGATGCAACCTGAGATTCACCTCTTTGCATCTTCACCAAAAGCATGCACGCTAGAAGAATGTGGAATTCTTGCTTGTAAACCTCATGCAATGTGGGTATGTTCATTTTCCCAGCACTTTGTAGCAGATGATTTTATTTATCGAATATTCAACATCCTAACTCAAAAGCATGACTTAATAGTCACATGATTTGACCTTTGGAAGTCTAAGTACTTTGACTTTACTCTGTTTGCATTCTGCTATTAGAAAAGTTGTCAGTGCTCCTGGCAGTAAGGAAAAGTCAAAGGAGCAGACTCTTCTCTCTGAGGTTTTCCTTTAAGGGCATGAAAAATACGCCTCTGTATTTTTTCTTGCTGCTGAGCTGAAAGCTCTTGTTTTTTTTTTAAGTTTTGGTGCTTTATGTCTCCCTCTTCAGGACGAGACACCAATGTCTTGGTCTACATCAAAAGAAGGCTAGCAATGTGTGCCAGAAGACTCGGGAGGACCAGAGAAGCAGTGAAAATGATGAGAGATGTGAGTTTGAATTCATGTTTGGGAACAGTGACAATGCACCTGACTTACAGAAGGAGGAACCCACTGAATGGGGCCACGGCAGATAGTACCACTGATGGTGTGGTGGTCCCATAAGGGCTGGGGTTCTGTTCGAGCTCCAAACTTAGTAGATGAGTAATCTTGGACAAGTTACTCAGCTTGTTTGTGCCCTGTTTCCTCACCTGTAAAGTGGGGATAACAGTAACTTTAGCAATAACAATACACTAATAATAATGATTACTACTTAGGAGTGTTGTGAAGATTAAATGAGATAATACATGCAAAGCTTTTACTAGAGTGACTGGCCTATTTAAGAAATCTCAGTAGATATCCTTATTATTAGACCTTTGGGACTGTAGCCAGAAGCCAAGAATGAGATCAGCCATTTTAGCTAACTGACTTTTTTTGTGTTTAGTTGTTAGGAAGATTTGAATAAACTATGGCTCAAATTGCTACTCTCAAATTTAATAACATTATGATCTAATCTTATTATAGTCACTTCAAGCATTTTCCTACGTTCTTGAATCAGGATATTTTATTAGTGGTAGTCAACATAATAAGAGAAAATAGGTGAGAGTTTTAAAACAGAAGAGAACCAAAGGAGGTTATTATTATGTAACTTTAAATAAAAGCAGTGGTTTTAAGGGAAACCAGTTGAGGAACTTTTACTTCCACATTTTTTTTTCCACATTTTTTTTTATAGTAAGAAATACTTTTCATAAAGAAACGGACACCAGTGGGAATTGTATTTATAAACCATTTTCTTTTTAAAAACAATCTCAGAAAGACTTTGTCAACGTTTTATTCTTCTACTGTCTTCCTGAATTAGGAGACAGGTAACTGCCCATTATAAAAATAAAAGAAACGAGGGGTAAGATAAAAGTGGCATCCTGCCCAATTCTCAGCTTTTGGGTTTGAGAACAGGACTGTGTAAACCCAGTGAGCCTTTCCTTAGTTTGTCTCTGGAAGGGTAGTAATTCATGTAAATTCCCAGTTACTCTTTGGTGGTGGGGACCTGCACTCCAGGCTCAGCCCTGGTTATTTCTGCAAGTTACAGTCTAATGTGAAGGCCCAAGTGAGGCCCATACTTTTGGCTCGGGTTCTGGCTACTCCATTAAACAGCAGTTTAGCCACCAGACGTGAGGAGAGGAACAGAGGAGGGAGATTCCAAGATAATTCTAACTTGACTGAAGGTGATAGATGTTTCTTAGGCAAAGCCACTGCAAGGGGGATCTCCCAGGATTAAATTCTTTTGGTCGAAGGAAGAATTTAAAGAATGTTATATAGTGCTAAATTTTAGAAAAGGAGATTTCTGTAGAAACATGACTTGCCTGCAAAGCTTTTTAACTTGCAGAAATTCCAGCTTTTGATATAGTGCAGAAACTCTACCAGTCCCTGAAAGAGCTGAGAATTTTATGAAGGATGGGGTATTTCTGTATCTTAAGGTGGCCCAGCCACATTCAACTTTTAACAGGGTATTTTATATTTATTGCCTTTTCTTAACCTTAATTAGCCTGGGACAGGCGTGCATGGAGGAACAGATTTTGGTGATTTTCTTTATTATATGCTTAAGCAATTTCATAGGAAAAACAAACTCAGATGATTTTAATTCCAGTTTTTTTCAATCAGTCTCATGCTGATTGTCATCATTTTTAGTATATACATATAAAATTTCACATGATTAAAAGCAATATGTCTATACTATGGTTTGATTTTTGTTTAACCTTATTTTATATTTACAATCCCATTTATTGACTTAGTCTACAAATAGATCTTGGGGGAAAATTTGGAATCCAGTGTAATAAATGCCGGGCAGGGAGTAGGAAAACCTGCAGGTAACTCTCAGCTTTGCTCTTCACTAGCTTTGTGACCCGAGGCAACTTCCTTCCCTTTCATGGGCTCTTCATTTGTCTTCTATAAATTGGGGATAATGATTCTTACCTAAAAGAGTAACTGAGGGAGTCATGGGGACAATGAAATGAGATAATGTGAAAACACCTGGCATATAGTAGACGTGCTTACCTGTTTTCCCTATTTTTTCTCCATTACATAATTATGTCTTAATTTGCTGAACTATACCCCTGATGGGCATTTTGGGGTATTTATGATTTCTTTTTCTTGAATGAATCAATTAGTCTCTCTCCTTCTCTTTTCATATGTGTATACACACACACATCCATATACATGTATATATCTATAATCCTATGTATATATTTCTTGGGTTACTTTTCTAAAAAAAAAATCTGTCATATTATTAGACTACCAATACATGTTGTCTTTTGACTGGGTCTACGGAGCATCCGGTAGATATGGGCCCTAGTGCTGTAAACAGTCCAGTGAAGGACAGTGTCAGACATGGTGGAGATTTGTTTTGAAGAGAAATATCCAAAGTGCTCTTTCCTTCAGAAACGGCTGGAACCCTAAACGGAGGAGGGGAGGTTGAGGCCCCTCTTTCTGTTGAAGCCGAAGCTGGTCCCCGCCCTGCAGCAGACAGTTGGGCCAGCCTGGCTCCTCTCAGGTCACGGGTCACGACGCGTAGACAGGGACTTCCCTGAGGGGCCACTCCTTCGACAGCGTGCTCACGAACCATCTTGCTGGGAAGCTTCCTCTGATAAAACAGCACGCTGGGTTCCAGGCAGCCTGCTGATAAAGCATTAGGGCAGGAGGATCTAAGTTTTCATTAAGACACAGCCATCCTCCCCCGTGTGCGTTAGTCGAAACTTTCCTAGAGCAGATTTTAAAGTGGACATAGAAATGGCAGAGTCAGAATGCCTTCCCTGTAGAAAGTAGACTCTTTAAAACATTTCTCTGGCAATCCCTTAAGAAAGGGAAAACTGTTAAAAACTGTTCATTGGTGATTTATCCTGAAAGAGAATGAATGGGAATTCTGGGAAGGCCAGCTGTCGATGGTTATGGATCAAAATATTGATCCTGTAAGTGAAATATTGATGAGGTAAGAAAACATAGGCTTCTTAATGTCAAGATTCATGGTTTCTCGTTTTGAAAGCAACACATTAATTATTTTGAATTCCCAGGATGTTTTCTCAAAAACTCACTTTAATTAGCTTCCTTTTGCAGTCAAGAATACAAAAGCACCTTCCTTACTGAAGGAGTGTTTGGCAGTGAATAGAGCTAATAAGAGAGCATGGTGGCTTTTGAACTTCACTATAAGGTGTTACTTATTATTCAAAATGAAAAGAGTTACATTTAAAGAAAGTCTTTCTTTTTCAAATTTAAAGAAAGTCTATTTGCTTATTCTCATTTGGGGGAATTTTGCCTCTTTTATATTTTTAATTTAAAAAATTTTTATTTTATTTTATTTTTCTTTTCGTTCTTCCCCGCCTCTTTTATTAACATTTGATATATGACACAATTTTTCTCTTTTTAACTTATACCATTTAGCTAACCTCACATTTTTCCTCTGTCTTTCCCTGGCCCTATTTGAGTAGATTGGAAATAGAATTCATAAGGCTGACTGGTCTGGCCCCTTAGCCATAACTCAGTCAGAATTGGTGTAAACTGGTATGGGTGGGATTGTGTGCTCAGATAAGAGGACCCTCTTAAAGCTCCTCTTGCCCCAGGTCATTTGGTCTAGGGTATGATTTCCCAGTCTTGGCACTATTGACATTTTCTGCCACATGGCTTTGTCGTGGGTGTCCTGTATTGTAGGCTGTTCAGCGGTATTGCTGGCCTCTACCCACTAGATGCAGTAGCAGCCCACCCCCTTGTTGCTCCCCAGTGTGACAACCAAAAATGTCTCTAGACACTGCTAGTCTTTAGACGTTTGTCCCCTAGGGGAGGGGGTGTGCAAAATCATTACCCATTAAGAACCACTGATCTGGAGAATCCTACAGTGAGTAGATATGTTTTAGGGCAGACATCAGATTTTTATTCACTCTGCTTGTTGATAGTCTGAGTTTCCCCTATGGTGGGTACAAACCTCTAAAGCATCCCTAAAATTGATTAGCTCCTACTAGAACCCTTGACCTGGGACCAGGCTGGTTTGAGGAGCTATTTTGTCTCATATGGGATTCCCTGAATAGGTATCTGGGGTATGAAGAGTAAATGAACTTAAAGATTTTGGCAGTGTCCTAGTTGGAGGGATAAGAAAGAAACAGAGGCAAATTATGGGGTGGAGGTCTGCCTTGGTCCTTGTCCATGCTTCTAGATCATCGTCTGCCTCTCTTCCCTAACATCTAAAGCTCCTTTGAAAGTTGACCGTAAGCTCTCAGACTTTACCACCTGTTTTGCCTCCTTTTGGTAGTTTTCTGCAGACCTCTGAGTCATTCTCCCTGATTCCTGTTTCACCCTCTCTCTCTGCAACACTACCTCTTTCACTATCCTGGCCTCTCATTTGACACAGGTCATCACAACCTTCTTAAAACATTTTATTTATTTTAGGAAACCATGCTCTCTAAGTTCTCCTGAAATTGCAGTCTTCCTGGCTAGATTGTCCTCATCTTCCTAACTTCCCAAATTTGAAGTGTCCCCTGGCCTGTCCTAAGCCTTCCTTTCTATTTCCATCTACAACTCTGGATGACGACATTTAGACTCAGAGTTTTAAATACCATCTAAATGCTGATGAACATTTCTGTAGTGTTTATTATGTTCTAGGCGTTATTTTAAGTGCTTTACAAATATAAATTACTTAATTCTCATAACAGCCCTTGACATAGGTGCTTGTTCAAGGTTACATAGCTAATGAGTATTTCTGAGAATGTGAACTTCCAATCCAATCACCTGCACCAGAAATATCCAGGGTGCTAGTTGAGCACCTGCTTCACAGGATTAGTGTAGGAATTAAATGGAATAATCCGTACAAGGCACTCGGCACAGGACTTCACGAATAAGTACTCAGTGTGCTATTCTTACCATTACTGTCTAAGATATATTGTTAAGTGATAAGGAAAGGTGTAAATATTAGGTATAGTTTGATTCCATTTTTTTCAATTAAAAATAGATGCTAATATCAACCAGTGGTTCTCAAACTTTTTGGTCTCAGAACCCCTTTAAAACTACTAAGGACCCCAAAACGTTTGTTTGTGTGGGTTTATCTATTGATATTTACCATTTTTGAAACTAAAACTAAATTACATCCACAAAGACCCTGTCTCCAAATAAGGTCACTTTCATAGGTACCAAGGGTTAGGATTTCAATATATTTTTTGGAGGACACAATTCAACCCACAACACCAGGTTATATATAAAAGCAAAATATAGGCTCTTTGTCAATACTTTTATTCTTTCTAAATTTCACTGCCTATATCAGATTAGCTGAAGGCATGTTTTATTTTCTTTAGACCATGTTAAACCCTTTCTCAGTCTAGCCGGTAAAGGTTGTAACTGCTAAACACCCTTCTTTTGTTCTTAGTCGGGGCTCTTTATAAAAAATAGTGAGAGGAAACTGCAGTTACCTCAGTCCTGGGCTTGTATCCTTCCTGCATTTTCAGCATCATTTCCATGATTCCCAGTTGAGAACTGGAGTGTTTTCAGTTTTTTGTCATGTAAGTTACATATTGAGTATTACTACGTACCAGACATTTTGCTAAGAAGTTTACGTATACCGTCTCATTTAACTCACACACCATAGGTGTCCTATTAAGTTGGAAGAATAATTTGTACTCACTGTAACAAGTCAAAGAATAAGGAAGTTATGATCTCTCCTCCACTCCTGCAGTGCCATCTCACTGAGGTAACCAACACTTGTGATTCAGTTTACATCTTTCCACCCCCTTTTCTTTGCTCCTATAAATACGTATCTGATCTTGTAAGAATTTTGAGCAGAGTTGATTTGTATCTTAACCAAGTTTCCATATGAGAATTAAGCCTTCATGGGGATGCTCACTTTCTGAGCTTCTTCCGTGGGGACTCCCTCTTAAAGAAGACATACAGATTTTGAGATAATATAGTGCCATTTCTCCTGATCTCTTTTTTCACAATTATTTTATCCCTGTTTTTCACTGTTCTCAATTTTTATCTCAAATCACTTATTCAGGTGATCCCTTCATTAAGGAGAGATTAGGGCCAATGAACAGAGAGAGACAGGGTTTTTGAGCCAAATTTTAAAAGCATACAAAAGGATAAGTGAAGCTCATTAGATTTTGAGCGTCTTGAGTGCTGCTGTGGTATTTAGTTTTCTTGTGTGTCCCTCTCAGCACACTGCACAGTATCTTGCAGATAGACAGTCAAGAAAATATTTGAGTTGGTGAATCAGAGCTGTGGCATACAAATTCCCAGTTAGCACTTTGCACCTGTGACTTTTGTTTCCCAGCCTTTGTTAAGACACTTCTTTGTTACTGGCTTAATTCTACTGATTTTCTACCTTCCTTAGAAGTGGTAACATTTATTTTTAAACTAAAGTAAATTAAAGCAAGTTCTCTTTAGAATATTATTGTAGATGTTCATTATATATCATCCCTTTTAGGTCATTAGAAGTATCCTAGGGTGTAAGCAATTGACCTTTGGGAATTAATTTAATAGTATAGGTATTAATAGCAAGAGGATGCGCTTTAAATGATTTGCAAAGTGGAGCACTTCTAATGAAAGCACATTTTAGAAAATATAAACCTCTGGGACTAATCAAACTCTTTGGAACATTAAGGACTATTAATTTGCATTTTTGTCTGCTTATGTTCATGAAGAAAAATCTTCATGAAATTAATGATTTATAAAAAGAACTGGTATGCCCTTCCCAAATTGTTAAAAAAATTTTAGAGAATATTCTGTAACGAAAATTCTGTTTTTATTGCATAGGTAGGAAGATCTTTTTAGGAGGAAAATTCAAGCTGGATATATTGGAGGTTAATTTCTATTCCCTTTTATCTCTTTTTCCTTATTCTTAAATCCTCTAGTTTCATTCCTTTCTTCCCACCTTTCCATTCCACAGGTCACATTTCCCTTTTATCAATACTTCCTTAAAATTGTCTTGGATTGGGCTTCCCTGGTGGCGCAGTGGTTGGGAGTCCGCCTGCCAATGCAGGGGACACGGGTTCGTGCCCCGGTCCGGGAAGATCCCGCATGCCGCGGAGCGGCTGGGCCCGTGAGCCATGGCCGCTGAGCCTGCGCGTCCGGAGCCTGTGCTCCACAAGGGGAGAGGCCACAACAGTGAGAGGCCCATGTACCGCAAAAAAAAAAAAAAAAAAATTGTCTTGGATTATTATGAATAACTTGGTTGATGGATTGTTTTAGAAGATGTTAAGTAGATTGTTGAAAGAAGTCAAGTATCATTATGTAGGCGTGAGGCACGGGAAGAGTAGCATTTGAATATGTTCAGGCAACCGAGTATCACTTGAACATAGTTACTTTCAAGCTTTTAAGACAACCAGATATATCATTAAACTAAAGATAAAGTGTGCAGCGAAATATGTTAATTCCTAGTAAGTGTTCCTGAAGTGTTTGTTGGCATGTTTTCTAGATTCTATCTTTGCTATACTCACAAATAAAGAAAAAGTGAATCTTGAAAGCAAAAGCTATCAATAGTAACTCACTGATCTTCAAAGGCTCTGACTTTGAATACTTAATAGACCTTTGCTTTTTTTTAAATAATGATTTGCTTTTCTGGATTTGCCTGATATATTAAGTTGACTTATTCAATAAATTATTGGCAATTAGTACTTTATATAGAAAGGAAAATTATTTAACCAATA
The DNA here is from genome assembly GCF_964270905.1 of Leucopleurus acutus. NCBI lineage: Eukaryota > Metazoa > Chordata > Mammalia > Artiodactyla > Delphinidae > Leucopleurus > Leucopleurus acutus. The sequence continues at coordinate 76,483,332 of NC_139144.1, forward strand.
AGAGCAAATAATAGATTTATTGCTTATTGACTTACCTTGTTGCATCAGCAATGATGAAGCAGTTTCATCAGCACTGTATTCTGTATTCACTATTCAGAGTGAAGGGCTGGTGGCAAATAATCCCTGAGGCAGATGAGAGTGTTATTTACCTTAGGTGTTGTCATTTACGTAAAAGTCTTATTTGTGGCATAATAAATTCATGGCTGATAAGCTAGCTGTCACTATCAGGGGTTTTCATATGCTGGGCCCACATTTTTCCATGTGGTGAGTAGTATCCACTACTGAGTAGAGCTTTCAATGTATACGGCTGGCCTATGAGCAATTCTAGATAGATGCCTGTCATCTGGGAGTTTGATTTGGCTTCCCTCCTCCAGTCAACTGTTCTTGACCTCCCTTTCCACATATTCATCTTTGGCTTCTGCTTCTCCACTATGTCTACAACCAGTTCTTCTCTTGGATTCCGGCTGTTCTGCATTTCACCTTCACAGGACTCAATCCTGGCTTCATTCAGTGGCTCCAGTCATGCCCACTGTTTATCTAGTTCCACGTCACCTCTCTCCCTTTCTACACTGCAGCCCCGATTTTGGTCTTCCACTACCCACGTTGCACTAAACCATCCAGTTATTCATCTATTCGTTTATTCAGCGAAAAAGGATTGAACCTCCGTTTCATGCTAGTCCCTGTTCTGGGTGATAGGTGTAATCAATAAACAAAACAAAGACCACTGACCTTACATGCTTTACATTCTGGCAGAGAAAAGAGACAAAAATAAACATAATAAGCATGTATTTTCATAGCATATTAGAAATTGATAAATGCTGTGGAAAAACAATGAAATAGAGCAGGATAAGGAAAATAAGGAAAGGCAGTGGGCAGAGAGTGGAGGCCATGGAAATCAGAGTTTTAATAAAATGATCAGGTATGTGTGATGTAGAAGGTGACATTTCATCAAAGGCCCTGAAGCAGGAGTATACTGGTGCACTCAAGTAATAGCAAAAGAGTTCTGGGTGGAACAGAGTAATCCCAGGGGAGGGGTGGAGATTACAGATGATGTAGGGTTTTTGGACCATAGTAAGGGCTTCAGCTTTTGCTCTGGGTGAAATGGGGGCCATGAAAGGTTTTGAGCCGAGGAGTGACATGACCACTGTTAATTTTTACAGCCTGCTGTGTGGCAAGGGGGAAGCAAAGAGGTCAATCGGAAGGCTCTTATATTAATCTTGGCGAAAGATAGTGGTGGCTCAGGCCTGAGTAGTAGCAGAGGAGGTGGTGAGAAGTGATCAGATTCTACATATATTTCAAAAATAGGACCAGCAAGAGTTGCTAATCTATCAATATGCCGTGTGAAAAAAAGAGAGAAGTCAAGGATATTTCCAAGGACTTTGCCATGGAAGGAGAGGAGTTCCTATCAGCTAAGATGTGGAAATCTGCAGGTTTTTTGGGAAAAGTTGAGTTCAGTTTTGAACATGCTATATTTGAGAGAGCACATTACTCATTTTTATCATAAATAATGGCTTCTTAATCTTTTTGTGGATCAAAACAAATTTTCGCTTTGTTGAGGTGAGGAAACCATTAAATAGAGGAAAAATAATGGGACCTCTGTGTTTGATGGAATCTCTTCTAAAATATAGATGATGAGGAACTCCCATTATAGTACCATTCATTTAAGAAATCCCAGGAAGGCAAAACCTAATTGATTTTAGAGAGACAGGACCATCACAATCTTGCAAAATATGTAATGCAGTATGTGTTTAACTTACATATCTATAGATTTTCTTTTTCTTACCGTTTTCACTCAACACTTATTTTTCAGGTCTGTCCATGTTTACTTCTCGTACCTCTAGTATATATTTGCAATTTCTAACTTCTGTGTCCTATTCCCTATTATGCTCTTACTCTGTTTTACTTAACCTTTCCCCTAGTGAGGGCCTCCATATTGCCTCCAGCTTCCCATTATCAACACCCTGATAGACATGCGAGAAGCCTTCCCTGGGGTGTATGCCCAGGAGTGGATTACTGGATATTAGGCATATGAATGTGGATTTCAGCATGTCCTGCCAGTACACTTCCCAGAATGGCTGCCTGTGATTGTTTAAATTCTCATCAGCAGTACATGACTACGCCCATTTATCTCAGTACTAGGCCTGTTTTAAACACTATATATATGTTAAATATATTTCAAATTCATTGCATATTGCTTTTTATCATGTTATTTCATAATTTAAAAAATATTATGTCTGTAGTTTTTCCCCCCTTTTCATTTTGTATTCTCTTTATTTGCCTCTTTTTACTTTTATTTTTGCTGATTAGTCTTGACAGGGGTGTGTCTTTTTTTTTTAACATCTTTATTGAACTATATAATTGCTTTACATTGTTGTGTTAGTTTCTGCTGTATAACAAAGTGAATCAGCTCTATGTATACACATATCCTCATATCCCCTCCCTCTTGCGTCTCCCTCCCACCCTCCCTATCCCACCCCTCTAGGGGGACACAAAGCACTGAGCTGATCTCTCTTTGCTATGCAGCTGCTTCCCACTAGCTATCTGTTTTACATTTGGTAGTGTATATATGTCCATGCCACTCTCTCACTTCGTCCCAGCTTACCCTTCTCCCTCCCCGTGTCCTCCAGTCCATTCTCTACTTCTGCGTCTTTATTCCTGTCCTGCCCCTAGTTTCATCAGAACCATTTTTTTTTTGGATTCCATACATATGTGTTAGCATACAGTATTTGTTTTTCTCTTTCTGACTTACTTCACTCTGTATGACAGACTCTAGGTCTATCCTCCTCACTACAAATAACTCAGTTTCATTTCTTTTTATGGCTGAGCAATACTCCATTGTATATGTGTGCCACATCTTCTTTATCCATTCATCTGTCGATGGGCACCTAGGTTGCTTCCATATCCTGGCTATTGTAAATAGTGCTGCAATGAACATTGTGGTACATGTCTCTATTTGAATTATGGTTTTCTTAGGGTATATGCCCAGTAGTTGGATTGCTGGGTCATATGGTAGTTCTATTTTTAGTTTTTTAAGGAACCTCCATACTGTTCTCCATAGTGGCTGTATCAATTTACATTCCCACCAATAATGCAAGAGGGTTCCCTTTTCTCCACACCCTTTCCAGCTTTTACTGTTTCTAGATTTTTTGATGGTGGCCATTCTGACTGGTGTGAGGTGATACCTCATTGTGGTTGTGATTTGCATTTCTCTATTGATTAGTGATGTTGAGCATCCTTTCATGTGTTTGTTGGCCATCTGTATGTCTTCTTTGGAGAAGTGTCTATTTAGGTCTTCTGCCCATTTTTGGATTGGGTTCTATGTTTTTTTGATATTGAGCTGCATGAGCTGCTTGTATTATTTTGGAGATTAATCCTTTGTCAGTTGCTTCATGTCTTTTTTATTAAACTTTTCGAAAGAACTAGGATTTGGTTCTATTTATTTACTCAACTTTTTTGTCTTTATTCCAGTTTTACTGTCCATATTTGTACTATTCCTTTCTCCTCCTTCTCTTCTTTCTCCCCTCCCCCATTCTCTGTGTTTATTGCCTTTTTATCAGTTTCTTAAGTTAAACACATAGCTCCATTTGATTCTAAGTATCTCTTTATTTCCTTATAATTTCATCTTGTTCCACATAGTGTGTTTTTAGCCCCTTTTCATTGATTTATAATTTTTTATATTATATTTATTGAACATAGATCATATGATATTGATTTGGGGAAAATTTAATGGAGGCCTCCTCTGAGGCCTAGTTACATGGTCAGTTTTCATAAATTTTATATCTGTTTGAAAGGAGTATGCTTCTGCTGGTTACAAAAGTCTATATGTATTTACTAGTTTGAGCTTACTAATAACCACGTTATTCAAATCTTCTGTCTTAGCAAAAACGTCTGTTTGCTCTATCAGTTTCTGAGAAGGATATGATAAGAGTATTCATTTCTAATTGTTTACTTACCTGCTGTTTTCCATGTCCAGTTAATTGTTGCTTTATATATATTGAGGCTATATTGTTAAATGCATTTAAGTTGATAATTATTTTGTCTTACTGATTATTGAGTATATAATGCCCCTCCTTTGTCCCTTAGTCTTTTCTGCCTTGATTTTCTTTTTAACTTGTATTACGATGGGCTGCTCTAGCTTATTTGGATTTGCATTTGCCTGGTATATTTATTTCCATATTTTATAATCAAGTTTTCTGTAACTGTTTGATGGACCATTTGTATCTGTAAAATTTTTGCTGAATATTGTCTTCAAAATCTGACAGTTTTGTATTTTGGTTGGTATGTTTTCCCATTTGTGTTTATCGTCATTATTATTCTGTTTAGGGTCACTTTTTCTTTCATATTTTGTATCCGTCATACTTTCCCTCTTCCTTTCTTCTCTTCCATTGAATAGATCTGCCAGTTCAATATTTAAAAATTCTGCTTTATTATTCTTGTGGTCCCTACTAACTAGGATCCATACTTATATTTATGGGTTTTTTTAACATTTTTATTGGAATATAATTGCTTTACAATAGTGTGTTAGTTTCTCCTTCATAACAAAGTGAATCAGCTATACATATATCCCCATATCTCCTCCCTCTTGCATCTCCCTCCCAGACTGCCTATCCCACCCCTCTAGGTGTTCACAAAGCACCGAGCGGATCTCCCTGTGCTATGTGGCTGGTTCCCACTAGCTATCTATTTTACATTTGGTAGTGTATATATGTCCATTATGTTTCTTGATCAGCTATTAAGCTTATCAATGTCTATATCTTTTTCCCAAATGGTACAGTTAACTTAACCTGTGCCTGTACCCTCTCTAGCTCATGCAGCAACCAGGGAAATTTGTAAGCAGCTTTTCCTTCTGTGAGATGTGCAGGGAGCACTGATGTCTGAGTCTCTACTGGTTGGCTGGGCTGCTTCTGTGACCAGGAGCCAGTGAAGCTGTTGACTTCTAGGGTGAACAGAGATGTGATTATTGAAAAGAGACGTTTTGGCTGACCTGGGCCAGAAGGAACAGAAACTATAAAGCAGGCAAAGCCAGCAGTGCATGTGATAACCAGGGAGGCCAATGAGTTGGGTCTCTTGGGTTTCTTTTTTAAATAATCAATACGAAAACATTGAATATATTTACTTCCTAGATAGTTGTCTGTCCTGCTTGTTAAGAGCAGATACCCCCATTGCCTTCTCCTTCTCGCTGGGCTTAGAGATATTGCCTTTGTGACTCAAGAGTCCACTGGTGCACAAGGCTACTTTCTGAGACCTGAGTCTCATTGAGCCCTGTGAATGCAAGCATAGTCTCTAGTAGAGCACCTTGCTATACTCTCCCATTAGGAAAACTTCTACTGCTTGGGTAGAGTAAAGGTAGTTACCACCTCTTTTTCTACTCCCAGACACCTTGGACTCCTCTCTTCGCTTCACCTTCCACTTTCAGTTAATGTGCATAAGTCCTGTTAGCTCTACTGCCATATTCACCTCTTTTCAACTGCACTGCTGTGATCCTCATTCAGGTCACCATTATCTTTCATCCGTACTATGCAGGTGTTCTCCAGGCTAACGCTGCTCTCCTTCTAGAGTCCCTTCCACAGAACGTAATCAAGTAATTTTTATTTATTTATTTATTTTGGGGGGCTGCGTTGGGTCTTTGTTGCTGCGTGTGCACTTCTCTAGTTGCGGCGAGTGGGGGCTACTCTTTGTTGGGGTATGTGGGCTTCTCATTGCATTGGCTTCGCTTGTTGAGGAGCACGGATTCTAGGCATGCAGGCTTCAGTAGTTGTGGCACACAGGCTCAGTAGTTGTGGCTTGTGGGCTCTAGAGCACAGGCTCAGTAGTGTGGTGCACAGACTTTGTTGCTCTGAGGCATGTGAGATCTTTCCGGACCAGGGCTCAAACCCGTGTCCCCTGCATTGGCAGGTGCATTCTTAACCACTGAGCCACCAGGGAAGTCCCCCAAGTAACTTTTAAAAACTCAGATCAGAACTTGTTACTTTCCTGCTTAACAGCCTTCAATGATTTACCATTACATTTAGAATAAAATACAAATGTTTCCCATGGCCTACAAGGCCCTACATGATCTGCTTCCTGATTACTCTTCCAAACTCAGCTTATGCTACTGTTTTCCTCACTTGCTAGGCTCAAGCCACATTGGGCTTCCTTTTGAGTATGCTAAGCTTGCCTGTTACTTCCTTAGGGGCTTTGTGCACATATGTCTTTTTGCATGGAATACTCTGTTCCAGATCCTCACTTGGCTGGTCATTTAAGCCCAACTGAAACGTTACATTTAAAAGGCTTTCCATGATACCCAGCTGAAGGAGCACTATACATGCGTACTCACAAACACACAATACACACTCACACACCCTATCATTCTGTCATATTACTGTCTTATTTTTTATTGCCCTTTCACGTTTGAAATTATCTCATTTATTTATTTATTTATTTATTTATTTATTTATTTATTTACCTACTTACTTACTTATTTGTTGTCTGTGTCCCGCATCTCCACTAGAAAGTCACTCCACTAGGGCAGGAACTTCATCTTGTTCCCTGGCACATGATAGCTACTCAGTTAATTTTTGTTGAATGGATGGATAGGTGAATGGATGCCTGGGTGGGGAGTAGACAGTATCACTTCCTAACCACATCCCGCCAAATGCACAAACAAGGGGACTGGACTGAGATCTTACGACCACATTGCAAGCTCTTTTCCACCCTGAACAGATCTTCAGTTTCTTTAGTGAGCACTCATCTGATGAGAGATTAGGCAGTCATTTCATTTCCATTAAACTCAGGGGGATGAGAAGGGTTGTTTAGCCCAGCAGTTCTGTGGTCAGGTGTTTAGTCATGTATGGTTACTGCTCTGCAGCCCACCCTGCTCTCTGTCTCTGCCAGCTCCAAAATTTGGAACTTCTCCGGGTCTTTTCTCAGAAGAACAGCTGAGGCTGCCTCTGCTTCCTCTGCTGTAGTTTAATCAATACCCATTTGTAATTTGTCTTGGAGAAGTTTGTTAAAGTCTCTTGTTCAGTGACTGCCAGCCATTCCTCCCACCCTCTTCGCTGTTTTCATCACAGGCATTGGTTTGTCTCCTTTTGTACCACTTTCCCATCATTTCAGTAGGTTTGTGGGAGAGAGAGTAGGTAGACATGCTTGTTCAGTCTTCCGTCTCAGTTTGTAAGTCCTTTGCCTGAGTTTTTTTACTGTAGTGATGTGAGATACATAACGGCTTCTGGAGTAGACTTGGAGTTTATTTATTAATAAATAAGTCTGCCTAGTGCTCTCATACCTCCCTGATTTCAGACAGGGAAATTTATTTAGACCTTTCTCTAAAAAGTAAGAGTTCATTTTACACTGCTGCATCTGAGCATATGTTCCTTTCAGAAAGAGAGAAATGTCACTCCTGTCTTATATAGTTTCTTTTTTAAACTTTGCCTTCTATCCTACAGGGATGGGGAGACACATCTGAATGCTCTGGCTTTAATTTAACAGGTCCTGGTAGAACACCCCCAACTCCTTGGCCCAGTTTGAGAGATTTCAGAGGTAGAGTTGAGAGAAGTTGAAGACTGCTTAGATAAGGGTTTTTTTGGTCTTCTTTTTTTTTACCTTTCAGGACATTGAGTGGTGTATGAGGGAGAGAACAAGAAGAGGTCATGGATGATTTCTTGATTTCTTTTTTGAGAAGCTGGGGAGACAACAGTGCCATCATGGAGATTGAGATTGTAGTATTAGTAGCTGGTTTTGGGAGTGGGTGGGGGAGGATAGATGGAATTATTTCAATTATAGATATGCTGTTTTGCAGTACCTGTGGGTCATCCAAATGGAAATGTCTAGTAGGCTTTGGGACATACAGACCTTGAACTCAGGAGAGAGACCTGGGCTGGAGGAAGTTCTGGCAGTGATCAGCATGGAAGATGATTAAAACCATGAGCAATGATGGGATCATATATGGAAGAGTGAATATTTAAAAAGAGGTTTGGAGGAGAGTGCAGAATAGTTTGATCAAAGGAGACTTGAGAAGAAGTGACTAGTGAAATAGGAAGAAAATCTAGGAGCATGTTGTGCTGTGAAAACCATAGCAAGAAAGGAACATGAATATGAGATCTAGACAGTTCTTAGTGCAGTACTTGTCACACATTAAGTATCTGGTAAATATTTATTATGGAGACAATATTTATCACATTTTACTCCAAAGAGGTGGTTGGTAATTTGGCAAAAGCAAGATCAGTGGGATGTAGAGGGTATAAAATAGATTGCATTGCGTTGTCCGCTGAATGTGAGGTAATGTGTCTTCTGGCGACAACACTTTCAATAAGCTTGTATATAAAAGGGAAAGAGAGGTGATGATACCTAGAACGGAACACATAAGCAGTAGAAGACTTGAGCATGTTCAAATGATGGTGGAAGAAGACTGAGAAGAAAGGCAAAAGTTGAACATACATTTGAAAGAGAGGGGATCGTTGCTAGAATGAGGTCCTGAGGAGTGCATAGTGATGAATTCCAGAGCACAAGAGAGAAGGATTGACTAAAGGAGGGACCCCAAGTGTGGCTGATAGAAATATGCAGGTGTATCTGGATGCAGATGGGAATTGTAGTGGAGGGGTAGGGCTGAAGAATTGAAGGGGGTCCTGCCTGTTGACTTGTTTTCTTGACTAATAGTTGACAAGATCTTCTGCTAAGAGTTCACTGGGAGGAGCTGGGTTAGAAGTATGAAGAAATGATGGAGTGGGGGAGAGAAGTCACCAGGGAAATACTGAGGGTTACTGGGCAGCATCGGCCCAGCAGAGGTTGGAGATCATTATATTTTAGTTGTTCCTCCAAACCTTACACTTGTGGCCTTTAGCCTGAATGTTGGGGCAGAATTGATAGACATCTGGGCTGATCAGAGGTCAGGTGTTGTAGGGTGAGTGCAATAGAAAGACAAGTCAGGAACTTGAGGGATTGTCAAGGAAGTGGTAAGGAGATGAACTGTGGGCTCTAGGTCGGGGAAGGGAGGGAGGGAGGGAAGGAAGAAGGGATGATGGGCTCGGTCTTTTCTAGAGACAGGTGTCTTTTGAGTGCCTACAAGGTGCCAGCACGAAGTACAGAGTGGACAACAAGACAGACAACAGTTACAGCTCTAATGGAGCAGTTATGAGGAGGAGAGGACACATGATGATAAAGGCAGTTACAGATTGTGGTGAATGCTATGAAGGAACTAAAAAGGCTGCTGTGATAAAGGGTACCTGGAGAGGGGCTAATTCAGATAATTGCTCAAGGAAGGTGTCCACAGGAGGTAACTTTATTTCTGAGGCCTGAAAGCTGAGAGAGAGAGCCAGCCACGTAAAGATCTGGGGAAAGACGTTACAGAGGAAGAGCTAAAGCAGAGAGCTTGAGGCTGGAAAGAGTTTGGCAAATGAACAGGAGGCCAGGTGAGTGAAAGAAAGGTTGGAACCAGGTGAATGTGAAAAGGCAGGCAGGAGCTGTGTCGTCCAGGGCTGTGCAGGAAATAGTAAGGTCTTTAATTTTCACTGTAAATATACAGTATGTAAAACTTAAACGTGTAAAACAAAGGAGGGATGTGATCTTACTGATGATTTTATAAGATTGCTGGGTACATTGTTGAGAATGGAGGGCAAGAATGGAGGCAGGGGCTTCCCTGGTGGCGCAGTGGTTGAGAGTCCGCCTGCCGATGCAGGGGACATGGGTTCGTGCCCCGGTCCGGGAAGATCCCACGTGCCGCGGAGCGGCTGGGCCCGTGAGCCATGGCCGCTGAGCCTGCATGCTCCGCCAACGGGAGAGGCCACAACAGTGAGAGGCCCGCGTACAAAAAAAAAAAAAAAAAAGAATGGAGGCAGGGAGTCCAGGTGAGTAGGTACAGTAGTAGTCTAGACGAGAGCTGATGAAGGTTTGGAATTGGGGGTGGCAATGGAGGAGTGGATGGGTGTGAGACATATTTGGACATAGAATCAGTATGATTTGACTATTGGCAAATCCTATTGCCTCTACCTTTAAAATAGATTTAGAACCCGACACCTTACTATATCTACAGCCACACCCTTTATCTCAACCATCATTACCCTACATTGGATTATAAGAGCCTTCCAACTGGTCTTTCTGCCTGCAGTCTTGTACCCTTGCATCTACTCTCCACACAGCAGCTAGGATGAACCATTTGAAACATGTTAGACATGTCATTCTTTGGCTTAAAACCTTCATTCTGAATTTAAACCCTACAAGTGGCCTAGAAGACTCTACACTGTCCAACCCGCATTTCTGCTCTGTGTTCACTGTGGTCTAGCCACACTGGCCTTCTTCCTGTTTGTTGAACACGCCAGATTCACTGCCACCTCAGGATCTTTACTTGTGGAACCCTTCCCAGGGATTCTCCTCTTCCAGTCTCATGACTAGCTCCTGCACCCGCTTTCGTTTCTGCTTAAATGCTACCTTCGCAATCCCACCTTCCCACCTTCGCAATCCCATCTTCCCTGTGCTGCCTTCACTGACTGCTCTATTTAAAACATCATCTGCCTGCCATGCCAGCATTCCCTAACTTTATTCATTCCCGGCTTTATTCATTCTCTTTAGAATGTGTCACCACTTGAGAGTCTCTCTTTGTATTTATCTGCCTATTTTCTATCTCCCTTCACTAAAATGTCACTTTCGGGAAGGCAGGGATTCATAAAAAGATGGATGTCTTGGGCTTCCCTGGTGGCACAGTGGTTGAGAGTCCGCCTGCTGATGCAGGGGACACGGGTTTGTGCCCCGGTCCGGGAAGATCCCACATGCCGCGGAGCGGCTGGGCCCGTGAGCCATGGCCGCTGGGCCTGCGCGTCCGGAGCCTGTGCTCCGCAACGGGAGAGGCCACAACAGTGAGAGGCCCGCATATTGCAAAAAAAAAAAAGAAGTGAGCCCTGTGGTCTCCAACATTGACAGGCTGGGTAGGGGAGGAGCATCCAGTGGCTTCTGAGAAGGAGGACCTGGAAATACAGGAGGAAAACCAGGAAAGTGTGATACCATGGAAGCTAGGAGAAGAAAAAAACTAAGAGTAATGGGAATGGCCTGAGAGAGATAAGGACCAAACAAAGTGGACAGGATAAGGCACCGGTGGTCTTAGTGAAGTTAGAGAGGAAGTTTAGTGTGAGTAATTGTGTAAGATAGCTAGAGATTGGTACATTCTGGTCAGAGAGTTGCATAGATGGGACACATCTATATGTCAAAGTCTGCAGTTTGACTATGACCTTGGGTTACTTAATTGCAGTAGAGGGACAGTCTTTTCCTTAGAGACAGTAAAACAGTTGAGAATCTCGGATACTAGGTGGAATGTTTACATGAACTATAATCATCTACACTGAGGGTAGGACTTGAGGTTCAGAGTGAGAATATGGAGACAGGTGCCAAAATCTTTAGTGTATGAGGATCTGTTACCTGGTAGAAAACACGATCAAAGGATGGTGGCCGGTACTGGAGCATTATGGCGTGAGCTTCAGAGGACCAGAAACTGCTACCCCAGGGCTGAGCAGTAATGGTCTGGATGTGCTTTGGGGAACTAGGAGAAGCCAGCCCTACATCCTGCTGGTACACATAAGTTTTGTGGGGGGAATTTACAGAAGCAGTGAACTCAGGCTCATTTTCTGTAAATAGCTTATGGATGTGTTGGGGAATTTGTGTATCCTGGACTCAGGTTTCAGGAGGATAGAGTGGAAAGACTTGGGGAGGAAAGAGAACACTGGAAGGCAGAGTGATTACAGAGCAGTGTGAGGATGAATGTCAGAGGTTGAAGTACTGACCTTCTGCCTGTTGCTATAAAAGAATCTTTCATAATTGTAAACTTTCAGCATGACCCTGTTGTGAGATGCCTGCCAGGGCGAGTATTTGTTAATAACTGTGCCCTAGATAACCAAATGAGTTAATCTTCTGAGTAGAGTTATTTACCATTACCCATGTGAATGTGGAAGGGTGTCTGCCAAACACAGTTATTGTGGTTTTGGCATAAAAAGTCCTTTCTGACAGTAATTGTTGGCCAGTATGTTTAGCTGCTCCTTGAGGCCACTCCTGGAACAGGAGAGCAATGCCATGTCATCACAGAGGGAAGGATGCTTATCGTCCTGTTTTCCGTTACCAGGCCTTCTTCCAAGCCATTTCAAATATGCATCAAATTGTGCAGATTTGTTCATGAACTCAGGGCTAGGGCGCAGCCCTGTTTGAAGCAGTTTAAGATGATAAGGAAAATGTTTGACTCAACGTGTTACCTGTCAGTTTTGAGGACCGTTATAAATCATTCTTTTCCCCAAGACAGGATGAGGCTGACTGCTTCCCTGCCCTCTTCTCCAGCTTCACCCTCAGAGTTCTTGAAACTGCAGTTTACCATAGAGTTTAGAGTAAGGAAATTTTACAAATATACAATAACATAGATGAGACAGGGGTGCTATCAGATCCTTGCTTTTGGAAGGAAATGTTCTTAGATGTCTTAAAGCGAGGTAAAAAAAAAAAATATCACTGAGAAAGGTAGAGGTTGAAGAAGAGAATCTTTGAAGATTCCTAAGGTATGATCAGGGCTGTCCTTGTTTTATCTTTAACGGATTGAGTAACAAATGGAGGAGGAAGTTTTATACTGAAAATATTTTTGTTAGGATCTGTATAAATGCAAAGCTCATCTCATTCACTAGAAATTTTTAAGGAAAATTTCCTTCTCTGTAATGAACTGAGCATAATTTTGACAAGAAAAGAAGATAATTATTTAGGTAACCTTCCAGCCCTTTGAGTTTTGGGGTCGTACCAAGCTGTCACTGGATGATTCACTGTCATGCCGACAACTGTTACTTTCCTCTCCAGTTCTCAGTGATGAATGTATTTACATCATGTGCTCAGTTCAGTGAAGAACTAGTTAACTGGTGATTTAACTAACTGTCCATGCATATCATGTATTGGTCATGTTACTTTGCAATAGATGCAGCTTAATATTTTCCTTTAGATTAGATCTGAAAATGATGTTCTCTTATTAATGTATGTTTAAGCCTCTCAGGACTGCATTTTAGAGTGGTCTGTGTAACTGGAACTCTCACGGCCCTCTGAGGACACTGGTAAACAATTCATTTTTTCCTTTCATGGCCCTTAGTGTCAGTAAAAATCAATGACAAAATAATAAGCATGCAATACAGAGTGTCTTTTCTATTTTCTGTTTATGCCTTTATTTGAAACTGTAATGAAATAATGTCAAACTTGCAACTATAAGAAAATAGTATCTGCTGTTTGAATATAATACAGGCCAAATTCTATAAACTTTAATTAGGCCAAGCTTGCATTGAGCTCAGTAGGAATCTGGCTGAGGATCTCTTTTAATTACCTCTGCCTTAAAATATGTAAGAATTTTCACATTGCTTTTCTCACTCAAAGAACAATGCATGGATAGCTAAACTAATAAAATGTTTAAATAGATACAAATCAAACTTGAAAAGTTTAAACTGTTGTTTTCATCCTGTAAGTCAGCTGAGAAAAAGCATACAGATTGTAGTTCTAAATTATGTCCATAGAGTATTTCAAATCCAGTAAATTAACTCTCCTTTTTTTTCCTATTTGAGCTCATAAATGTTAACCTCAGAAGTGCCTCAAATTCTTCCATTGAAATAAAGTTGAACTGACAATAGCCAGATGATGTAAAATTGAAACTGAAATTCTATCCTTGGCCCATCCCATGTTCTTCCCCCTAGGTATTAGAGGAATCATAGGAGAGTTAGTGTTTTCATTGTATGTGAACTGTAATATTTGGGCAAAACAGGGCATATAAATTTCTTACTGCCAGGAGAAAGCAATTACCAGTGCAGAGAAGATAGCTGGCAATAAATAAACAGAACTATGCTAGATAGGACTTTAAAGATTTATTTAGAATGACTTAGCTTATAGAAAACAGGCCTTTATGTTTATCATATGCCTTCATTCGAGTTTCTTAGTAGAAAGGCTAATTATGTCACCAAGCTATTTTTTGTACATTATTTCAAAATAAATAAATGAATTGGGATATGTTATACTGCGCAGTTAAACCCCTGAAGGAAATTCAGTCACACACAGCGAAACAAATAGCACCTTGAAAATGCAGTGTATCTGGTGTTAACATGCAAGGATAATGACTGACATTTACCAAGCCCTGGATTGTGTCTGGGTGCACTGTGAGCTAGGTATTATCCTTATCTTGCAGATGAGAAAAATCAGCTCACCTGGTGCCAAGAAACTCCACTGTCCCTGAATGGGAACCCGATCTATCTGATTACAAAGGCAGGGGTGCTCTTGACTTTTGTATACCACCTCCCCCATGTTGAACCCTTTCCAGCAGCCCCACTGATATGTGCGGTGCCTTCTCTTTTATTTTGAAAACAGTATGTCATGGGAATCTTTGTGGTTCTGGAGAGGAAGCAAGAAGGAATTTTATGACAGAAGAGTTTTCCTGTTAGGTGGTCTCAGCTAAGCCTAACCCTTAACCCTATCTCCAACCTCAACCCCAATCCCAGCTATAAGGGTTAGAGAGAGAGGGACTTAGAGGAAATTTAACTCTGAAGCATCCTTCAAGGTAAGATAATAATTCTTATAGCTCTTCACACCACGTCTGTCAGCGGCCCTACTCTCTGGAACTCAAATGGAGGAAAATTGGGACTCTAAGATGGGACTCTAAGACGTGGTTCATCTGAGATTAGCTATTATTATCTTGTCATCATTATCAAATTCAAGTGCAGTATATTAAAATCTATTAACTCACATTAATTTTGGAGGAAATTCTCTAAATCTTGTCTAATCAGACATTGCTAGAAATATTTTAAGGAGCTCAGAGTCAAACCCCCAACAGGAAGAAGTAATTTTGCTTCAAAGGGCAATTAGAAAATAGGAAAACAAATTAAAGTCTAAACGATAAAAATCAAAGTCTTCATGACTTGAGGAATTACAAATGAAAAGTACATCTAATGAGCTTCCTATGTTTGAGGAAGCAACTTTAAAAATGTGTAAAAATTTAATATATGAAAAAACAGCCTCACTACCCAGAATTAATTATAAAACTAAATAGTAGTAAATTAATAATTAACGGTTTTTATCATAAAACAATATAAAGCTATAGGCCCCATGTGACTACCACTCACACCATTCACCTCCCCTTAGGTACCAGCAACTTTGTTTTTTCAGTTTGCTTTCATATATTTCCATAAAATATACCCATAAACAATATGTAGGATTGTTTTGTGTGCATTTAAAAATTTAATTAAATGTTGTATTCTCCAGCCTGTTTCTCTAGAGTATTTCTAGAGAACTCAAAACTGCTTGATGTTTGTCTACATTAAGACATATTAAGCTTAACTCCTTCCTTTTGCCTGCTGAATAGCATTTTGTCATGAGTAAACCTCATTTGATCTATCCATTCTGCTATTTATGGCAGTGTTCCTCATCCTGTGTGAATATCCCAGTATGCGAATCCTCAGAAATATGTATGAACGGGCTCTAGGAAACAGACCTGGAAGAGGAAGTATTGGGTTGTAGAGTAGGCCTTTTTCCATTTTACTATAGTCTGCGGAACCAGCTGTGTGTGTGAGAGATGCTATGTTTTTCAAATGTAATATCACTATAAAACTCATTTTATGAAGACCTTTTGTTTTTTGAAACTTATTCCAGTTAGCCAGGGATTGGCAGTTTAAGGCCTGCAGCCGAATCTGGTCTCCTGCCTGTTTTTATAAGTTAAGTTTTGTTGGAACCTAGCCTCACTCATTCATTTATGTACTGTCCATGGCCGCTTTCATGCTGTAATGTCAAAATTGAGTAGTCACAACAGAGACCATATGGCTCGCAAAGCCCAAATCATTTGCTCTCTGGCTCTATACAGAAAAAATTTGCTGACCTGTGAAATTATGGTATTACCTACTGTCACTCTGTTTACTGTTTTGCTTTTTAAATTATCTAATATTCAGCTACATAAGTAAATAAATAAGACGATTTCAGAATGTGATAGAAGCAATGGAAAACGGTGATGTGAGTGCAGTGATGACATCAGATAGGTGGTAGAGAGAGTCTGGGGAAATGCCGTATGGGCTGAGACCCAGGAGATACGAAAACCAAGCCTCAGAGAGGTTATGTAATGTGTACAAAGTCACACAGGTAGTAAGTGGTAGAAGTGAGATTTAAACTCATGAATAACTCCAAATATAGAAGGCCCTTTCCTCTGTAATATAGCTGTCTTCATATATTCATGCAAACACAATACCAAGCAGATAGGTAAGTGTTATAGCAGAGAAGCATAAGCAAAATGGTTTAGTTCTCCTAGACTTGGCAGGCCAGAGACAATGTTCTGATGTGTTGAAATTTGGAATCAGTACTGATTTGAATCATAGTCCTGGCACTAACTTGGCTGAATGACTTAAATTTGCAGCCTTCATTGTTGTTTGGTGGGGCGGGGGTGGGAGGGAGCTGTCTGTAAACTGAGGAGGGTGTTTGGATGATCTCCACAAGCTCTTCTGGCTCTCACTTTCTATGATGCTGTGACTTTAGGAGGTGGCATTTGATCTGGGCTTTGGAGGGTGGGGTGATTTTGACAGGCTGCCTTGTAAATGAAGCAAAAAGGTATTCCAGGTGGTAAGAACAGTTTGAGCAAAAACACAGTGTCTAGGAACTGTAGAAAGAATTTCAGGGATGGTGTATAATAGTCTGATCCGACTAGACTAGAGTTTAATCTGTAGAAGACGGCGGCGGGGGCGGGGGGAGGGGTGCGGGGCAGGCAAGAGGCATCTGGCACTGAGCTGAGGGAGGGCCCGAAAGTTATGCTTAGGAGCTGGGATGCTTTTCCTTGGAATTAGAGGATTTAAAAGGTCCTCTGTCTTTTCTTGAGCGTCCCTGTCCAGTGACCGTCCTCTCTCTCTATGAAGTTCCATTGATGGAGACTTTGTACACCATCTGTTCATTTTCAGACAGCTCTAAGTATAAGAAAATTCTTCCTTACATTGAGTCAAAGCGTATGGGTTCTAGCTATACCTTTTCTAAGGTGCAGATACTGAAAGTCATTGGAAGATTTTAAATGGTAGAGGAACATGTTGAGGAATATGTGACCCCAGGGCCTGAAGCAGGCCTGTGGCAGCACCCATATGACTGTACCCCAAAGGAAGAGTCCTGTTAAAAGCCTTTAAAAAGCCTTCCATTCATCAAATATGTGTTGAGCACCTACGATGGGTCAGTCAGTGACCAGAGACCTAGTGATAAGACAGAGTTCCTGCTCTTACACTCTTCCCAGGCTCATGGGGAAGATGGACCAGCAGACCATTGTGACAAGGACTCTGGGAGTTTGGGGCAGGAGTCCCTAACCTGGCAGATGGAGGATAAGAGGTCAGGAGTCAGGGGTGGGCAGGTAAGGGTTCCTGGAAGTTGAGGACCTGGCCAGATTGACCCAGGAGGCCGAAGGGAGAGCACCCAGGGAGAGGGAGCACACAGGTAGAAATATGAGTGAATGTGGCTTGTTTAAAGAACTGAAAGCCATTCTATGGTGAGATGTAGTATGTGTCTAGGAAATGGCTAGAAGTGAGGCTGGCCAGTAGACAGGGACTAGTCACGAGGGGCTGTGTTTGCCATGCTAAGGACTTTATATCCTAAATTTGATGAGAAGTCAATATTCTTTTTTGTTCTTTTTTCTCCCTTTTTATTGAAGTATAGTTAATTTATAATATTGTGTTAGTTTCAGGTGTACAGCAAAGTGATTTAGTTAATACAGATACATACATATATATATATTATATATATACATATATATATTCTTTTTCAGATTCCTTTCCATTATAGGCTATTACAAGATATTGAATATAGTACCCTGTGCTATACAGTAGGTCCTTGTTGTTTATCTGTTTCATATATAGTAGTGTGTATCTGTTAGTCCCAAACTCCTAATTTATCCCTACTCCCCCTTTTCCCCTTTGGTAACCATGAGTTTGTTTACTATGAGTCTGTTTTGTAAATAAGTTCATTTCTATCATTCTTTTTAGGTTCCACATGTAAGTGATATCATGTGACATTTGTCTTTCTCTGTTTGACTTACTTCACTTAGTATAACCTCTAGGTCTGTCCATGTTGCTGCAAATGATATTATTTCATTCTTTTTTATGGCTGAGTAATATTCCATTACCTATATACCACATCTTCTTTATTCACTCATTTGCCAATGGACACTTAAGTTGCTTGCATGTCTTGGCCATTGTAAATAGTGCTGCTGTGAACATTGGGTGCATGTACTTTTTTGAATTCGAGTTTTCATCTTTTCCAGATATATGCCCAGGAGTGGGATTGCTGGATCATATCAGTAACCCTATTTTTAGTTTTTGAAGGAACCTCCATACTGTTCTCCATAGTGGCTGCACCAATTTATATTCTCACCAACAGTGTAGGAGGGTTCCCTTTTCTCCACACCCTCTCCAGCATTTATTATTGGTAGACTTTTTGATGATGGCCATTCTGAGTGGTGTGAGGTGATACCTTATTGTAGTTTTGATTTGCATTTCTCTCATAATTAGCAGTGTTGAGCATTTTTTCATGTGCCTATTGGCCATCTGTATGTCTTCTTTGGAGAAATGTCTGTTTAGGTCTTTGGCCCATTTTTTAATTGGGTTGTTTGGGTTTTTGTGATATTGAGCTGTATGAGCTGTTTGTATATTTTGGAAATTAAGCCCTTGTCAGTTGCACCATTTGCAAATATTTTCTCCCATTCCATAGGTTGTCTTTTTGTTTTCTTGATGGTTTCCTTTGCTGTGCAAAAGCTTTTAAGTTTAATTAGGTCCCGTTTTTAAATTTTTGCTTTTATTTCTATTCCCTTGGGAGACTGACCTAAGAAAACATTACTACAATTTATGTCAGAGGTTTTGCCTATGTTCTCTTTTAGGAGTTTTATGGTATCATGTCTTATATTCAAGTCTTTAAGCCATTTTGAGTTCATTTTTGTACATGGTGTGAGTGTGTGTTCTAACTTCATTGATTTACATGTGGCTGTCCAGCTTTCCCAGCACCACTTGCTGAAGAGACTGTCTTTTCCCCATTGTATATTCTTGCCTCCTTTGTCAAAGATTAATTGATCATAGGTGTGTGGGTTTATTTCTGGGCTCTCTGTTCTGTTGCATTGATCAATATGTCTGTTTTTGTGCCAGTACCATGGTATTTTGATTACTGTAGCTTTGTAGTATTGTCTGAAGTCTGGGAGGGTTATGCCTCCAGCTTTGTTCTTTTCCCTTAGGATTGCTTTGGTAATTCCGGGTCTTTTGTGATTCCATATAAATTTTAGGATTATTTGTTCTAGTTCTGTGAAGAATGTCATGGGTAATTTGATATGGATCACATTAAAACTGTAGATTGCTTTGGGTAGTATGCCCATTTTAACAGTATGAATTCTTTCAATCCAAGAGCATGGGATAGCTTTCCATTTCTTTAAATCATCTTCAGTTTCCTTTATCAATGTTTCATTGTTCTCAGAGAAGTCAATATTCTCAAAAACAGTTTTTCCACCCCCGTTTATAGAATGTACACATACTCCTTTTAAAAGTATTACAACCTATGGTAAATATGAAGGAAGAAATAAAAATCACCTTTAATCTCACTAACCAGAAATAACTACTAGTAAACATTTTGGCATGTTTCTAACCAAGTATGTTTCTATGCATAGATACAGAAGAAAAGCTTGATCTTATTGTGTTATTTGGTTTGTATCTTACTTTTTCTAATGTAATGTCATGTGTTTGCATTTCCAAGGCCATGCCATTAATAATTATTTGAGAATTTAGCTACTAATGACTGTATATCATAGCCCAATAGATGACTTTATCTTATTTTACATAAATGCCTCATAATAGATAAAGTTTTAAGTTGCTTGCATTTTTCACTACTATAAATAATGTTGTGAAAGACAATTTTGTTTGTAAATTTATATTCACATCTGCATTTTTCCTTAGGATACGTCCAGCCACGTCAGTGGTTGCCTTTTAAGCAGGCTTGAGATGGACTCAAGTGTGTTTATTTGAAAAGCCGTTATGACAGTAATGTGAAGGGTGGGCTGGAAAAAGATGATCTAGAAGTAAGCAGAGGAAGATGCTATTTGAGCAATTTAGGCCAAGTGTAAGGGCATAAACTAAGTTATTGGCAGCAAGGTCAGAGAAAAGAGGAAATGATAACGATTCTTAAAGTGTTTGCTTGTTTTATGTTTATGTATTTGTTTGCATGACAGAGCTTTCTTCGAACCTGATGAAAACTACCAGCATTTTTTACATATGAATTCAGGGGTTTAGGGGCCTCTAAGGTGGCTATTGTGGGTAGGGTGAAGAGGTTAGTGGGGCTTAAGGGTTCTTTTCCGAAATAGGAAGTACTACGGGGGGCGGGGGGAAACAGGTTTGAAGGATTGGCGTGGGGAGGAGAAATTTATGAGCCCAGTATTAGATGGATCGGGTAAAACTGTCAGGGAGATAGTTTGTAAATTGATGTAATGGCTTAGGAGAGAGGTCAGAGCAGGATGTGAGGATGTGAGGATGTGGGAGCCATCCCCACAAAGGTGGTGGTATTGAGGCCCTGGACACAGAAGTACCCTAGAGATGAGGGTGTTTATGTGAAGGGCACTTGGGGCATAACCAGGGAAACAACCTTCTCCTAAGTAGCAGACAAGGGAGAAACTAGAGAAGGAGCTAGTAGATAAGTACGAAGAAAACCAGAAGGGAATGGTGTTGAGGAAGCCAAGAGACACAAGAGTTTCAAGGAAAAAGTCATCAAACTGTCCAATGTTGCAGAGGTCAAGCACAAAAAGGACTGGAGGGCGTCCACAGGAGCAATTTAAGTCACCTGGAAATGTGGAATGAACAGATTCAGAGGAATTGTGGGGCTGGAAGCCAGATTGTAGCTTGCAGTGAGGATTGAAGGGAGCTGCGGGAGTAGAACATTCATGGCTTTTTTCTAAGAGAGCTTGTTGTGAAGGGCTGGAGAGGGCCAGGTGTGAGCTAGAGTGAGATGGGGCAGCAGAAGGTTCACTTTTTCTTCTTGTTTATATTCAAGAAGCAAAGCTAGATTTCCAAATTGTCATATGACTTCGATTACCTCTCCAACATTTGCTATTTGCCATGTTTAAAATCCTTTTATTGGTGATTATTTTTTTGGACATGGTATACTCTGTCCAAGCTTCCAGCAAAAGCATTGCTGCCCAGACTCCTAGCATCTTACTTCAAGTTCTGTTTAAACAAGCCAAGACCTCCATGTTTGCTCTTAGTCTCATTGGATTTTAATTAGACCCCCCTCTCAGTTTTTAAGCTTCAGCATACTAATATTTGGAGTTGCACTTTTTAAATTATAGAATATGATTTGTGTCCTTGAAGTTTGACCTTTACCTGAAGAATTGGTTGAAAATGGTAAATGTTTAAATGTTGCAGGTTAGAGAATGTCTTGATTGTGTTGCCAAATGCTGAATGACAGAGAGATTTAATTCTAACAAGCACTAATTATAAAGGGAAAAAAAATCAAAAGGTGATGTCAGCCAGAATCAAAGTGAACCAGAACAAGAAATACTTTTATTGGTTACAGAACATCAACAATGTGTGATACAGCCTTATTCACTTACTTTACTAGCAATGAAAATACTGCAGGCTGTCTCTAGGGGGTTCAGACAGGCTTATTGAAGACATAATCATTTTGATAGGTGTTATTCGTTGGTAATATGATGCTTTGGAGCGGCAGAAAATTACTTATTTTTAGAGATATGCTAAATGTTCTTGGCTTTAAAAAAACAAAACAATATGGCAAAGATTTTATAACTTGGAAGAAGTGGATAGTCAATGCAATGTATCCACTGGTTTCTTGCTTAACAGTAAATTAGCCTATTTTTGAGTATTATTTCTCTCAGCACAATTGCGTTAAATATTTTGACATCAAAAAAAGAGGTATCGGGGCTTCCCTGTTGGCGCAGTGGTTGAGAGTCCGCCTGCCGATGCAGGGGACACGGGTTCGTGCCCCGGTCTGGGAAGATCCCACATGCTGCGGAGCGGCTGGGCCCGTGAGCCATGGCCGCTGAGCCTGCGCGTCCTGAGCCTGTGCTCCGCAACAGGAGAGGCCACAAAAGTGAGTGGCCTGCGTACCGCAAAAAAAAAAAAAAAAGGTATCACTTTTTTAGAGGTCATTGTGTTATAATAGAAAACAGTTATCCATTTAGGAGATTAAATAGAGGTTATATACGTATACGTCAATACATACATACACACACACATATATATAAATAGGCATGTGTGTGCGTGTGTGTATGTGTCTTTGCTTTATAAAGACCCTGGTTATCTTTTTCTTAAGGTGAGATTTATTTTTCTTGAAGATAAGATTTTACTCTGAAATTCTTGGTCCTGTCTTCTTTCTCTTTGTTTTCCAGTGAAATTCATTATCATATCTTTTAACTCTCTTTGGACCTCTCTTCCTCCCCATGCTGTCGAGAACCAGAGGCCGTTCCTTTAATCATTCTTTCACCATTCTAGCCAGTTCTCTTCCTGACTTCTCATTGAAATTGAATCTAATTCAGTCTTCCCAGGCTCAGCCTCATCATTTGACATCTTTGCCACTGTACCTGGGCTGCTGAGCACTGTTAGCTGAAACTTGACAACAGTGCCAATTATAACCTCTGCAAATTCATGGTCTGTTAGGGCCCCAAGACGGCCTCTGCAATCCTTGATTGTTCTACACTTTGTCCGCTGTCTTCCTATTTCCTCCCTGCCACCTGTTCCCTCAGTCTCAGAAAATAATCTTGACTTCTGTTTTATTGAGACCACCAGGCAGGAACTCCTGAACATCCTCTTCTTTTACTAACATTCCCTGTCTCACTACCTACAAATTTTCTCAACACATATCACCTTCTAGTTATTTTCCTACTTTTTCTCCTTAACTTGGTCACCAGGCTGCTCAGAAGAGTAGTGCCTTTTGTTTCTTCTTCTATCCTCTGGCTTCCATCCCAAACTGCTAACTGTTAACACCTATGAGATAGTTTTCAACCTTCACTTGATTTGACCTTTAAGGCATTTTAACATTATTCAGTACTACCTCTAAGCATGTTCCTCAGTGTTCATAAAAACTCCTCACTTTTGGAATTTCTCCCACCTTACTTTCTCACAAATTCAAAGTTGCCATTTTTCCAAAATAGCAGGAAAAAATGTAAGCATTTATTGCTTTACAACATAATAATTGATATGAATGCTTATCATTCAGTATTAAGTGTACTTCTAAAAATTACATTATACTTTTATATATAGGGTATAAATATAACTCAGTATTAGTTATACTTTAAAAAGACAAGAAACATATATTAATTATTCCTTGGTTTCTTCTTTCCTAGTTAATGAAGGAGTTCCCTCTCCTGAGCATGTTCAACATCCATGAAAACCTTTTAGAAGCCCTTCTGGAACTACAAGCATATGCTGATGTTCAGGCGGTCTTAGCAAAGTATGATGGTAAGTCCTTGGGTACTTTTATCTACTTGAGTATTCCTCTCTTCTTGATGTATTTCAATGATTAGATCAGAAGGATCATTTTTATAGCACAGCACTTTGATGACTATCCTCTTAGAGAATTTCCACCTGATTTGCGTGGTCAGGAATCACTCAGAACCTCTGCAGGTAGCATGTACCTTGTTGGAGCAGCACTGACTGTTTGAGCTCCTGCTGTGACCCCTCATCGGCTGACTGTGACCACTACCTGTTGGTTATGTTGATCCTTCAAAGCAATAGAACAGCTGGTAGCTCTTGCTACAAACCTTGTGACAGTTCAGTAATATTTGAAGATAAGATCATGGCCCTTTCATCCCAGGTCTTCTCCTCATTACCATTTCTTCATATGAGAGGCTTTGCGGTCACCCATGAGCACAGAATAACATTTTGCCTCTTCTTAATAAACCAGAAAAATAAGCTGACATCTCCTAGATATTTGAAAACTCTTCTGCTCATATTGCCATTGTCTGTGAATTTACTATTTGATCAATTGTACAAAAATTTTCTACATAATTACCTGCCATGACTTAGCTTCTGGAATCTCTGCAGAATTTCATACTCTTCTGCCATCTTTCATTAACTGTCTCCCCAAAATAAATATATTTGCTTATAAAAATGGATATTAGGGAGTGATTACTTATGATCATTGTTTACTTTATAAAATATTTTTTCTTAAGTAAGCATCTTTAGTGCATTTAAAGAATTATTCAGGGGGACTTCCGTGGTGGCGCAGTGGTTAAGAATCCACCTGCCAATGCAGGGGACACAGGTTTGAGCCCTGGTCCGGGAAGATCCCACATGCCGCGGAGTCACTAAGCCCGTGCGCCACAACTACTGAGCCTGTGCTCTAAAGACTGCGAGCCACAACTACTGAAGCCCACGCGCCTAGAGCCCGTGCTCCACAACAAGAGAAGCCACGGCAACGAGAAGTCTGCACACCGCAACAAAGAGTAGCCCCTGCTCGCCTCAACTAGAGAAAGCACGCGCACAGCAGCGAAGACCCAACACAGCCAAAAATAATAAATAAATATAATTAATTTATAAAAATAAAAAAATAATTCTTCAGGTCAAAATAGTCATCAAACATATAGGGCAAACTATACTATTTGAGTCTTATTTTTGACCTACAGTTCTTCATAAGGAATCTCTGAAATAGGTTAGAGTTGTTACCCCCCGCAGTTGGAGGAACTGAGGCATCATGAGACTGTTTTTGTTTTATTTTATTGTTAATTCTTGCTCAAACTGATGGAAACTAAAACCCGTCAGCCAGTGATGGCATCACTTGGCCTGTGCAAACATGAGCACCCTGTGTAACAAGATATACGCTACCTAATATGGAACTGATTTTAGAAAGAGACAAAAGTATTTGTGGCACACTTTATAGTAAACAAAATAAAGACTGTTTGGCCTTCATGTCAGCTCACTTTTGTTCTCTGTTTATATGTGGAATCTCTGTTGGGATGACCTTGGGAGTCTAAGCCAGGAAACTACCTTAGAGGCAAAATGCTCGTACATTACAGGCCTTTTAGTACCAGCAGAACCCAGCACATGGGTTCAAGTGGCCATGCACTTTTCCACATGCCGCCCCGTAGCCATCAGTGTCATGGCAAGGTTCCAGTGTTCTCATCCCCAGCGCCGACCTGCCCTCAGCCTGATACATCAAGGCTTAAGAAAAGATTTAACCGACAGAGCCTTTGGGATCTCAGATCTCCTAAGGCTCCTTTCATGAAGATTTTGGCTCATTACAGAAATCATCAGCTTTGTGTTACGAGACTGAGTGTAAAATAAAGAAATGAACTCATTTGGAGCTTTCTGTTGTCTCTCTCTATCCCTTTGCACAGCCTCTGTTCCACAACAACCAAAAGCTGATTTATTAGATTCTGATAACATATGTCCACATTATTCGTTACAAGAGCTTGTCCCACCCTCCACTAAAACTTGGCTCTCACTTTGCAAAATTCCTTGGTTGCAAATGGACAAACTCACCATACCAAGGCCCTTGTGTTGAGCTTTGTTTATGTTTGTACCTGGCAACAGAGATGATGTTCTTATTCATTATTCATGGAAAAAGAGCCTCATTAGTGGCAGGACACATACTGTTGCTGAGATGCCTCGTTAGGGGTTTTAAGTTCAGCAGTTGTCAATAGACTGCAGATGACCTAACCCCAGCTGAATTCTGGAGGGTGTTTTGGTACAGACTTGGCTCGGGCCAGTGTCATTTACAGTAGAACTATGATGAGGTGGCTGCTGAAGTTACTGTTGGAGCTGCAACCACACAAGACTATTAAACACATGCCTCTTCTTCCTCACCCCGTACCGTAAAATGGGCTCTTTCAAGTTCATCCCTGATGCTTTTTCTGGAGACCCAAAGGACCTTGACCCAGTTCTTGTCCCTCTTTCTGCCCCTGTGTTAGAAAGTGGGTGCTTCAGAGGGCTTGGAGTACAGACAGCAATGGGGGTGCCCTGTTCTTCACCCTGGTTCAGATGTCATCATCCTAATCCATGAGATGCTGGAGACAGCACTTGGAATCCCAGCCTCACCATCCCTCGCCATCGAGCCACGCCCAAAGCAGCAGGATTATATGTTATCTTTGCAAATTGGAATGTTCTGGTTTGGTAGCTGTTTCTTGGATGTGTTATGGGTACAGCCATCCTTCTCTATTACGTTTGCTAGGTAGCTGAATGTTTTTAAGTAGTATGTTGGGAAGTGACACAATGGGATTAGTGCTGCTTTTCTGACCTTTGCAAAAAGGATTTAGAAATACGGTAAAGCATGGGGGAAAGAACACAACATGTCCTGAGGAAAGGAGGAAGGCAACCTGTGTTCCCTTTGCCTCATTCTTATTCTTCTCCACTTTTTTATTTGCTTTGACTTTCAAAAGTGACATTTACAAAGTCCTTTTACAGTGAAGCCCTCTGGCAACCCTGGAGTCTTAGTAGGATTACCAGTTAACTGATCACACCTCCTTGTAAACTGCAGTCTCATTTTGATTTTTTCCCTTGAGATAACTTCTGATCTTATATTATTCTAGCCATTAGTCTGAAATGCTGTCTTGCCAGCCTCAGGAGTTTTCATGCTCTTCTAGTTTCAATTTGTTAAACAACATTATGGGTGGGCAGTTTTTATCCAGGTGGTTGGTGTTGGTTTTGGAGTGTCCTTCACACAACAACTAAAAAAACAGCTAGCACTGAGTTCTTATAATGTGTCAGGGTCAGACGTGGTTCTAAGCTCTATGTGGATGGACTCATTTATTCTCACCACAAACATATGAGGCAGATACTATTATTAGCCCCATTTTACAGCTGTGGTTACTGGTACAGAGAAGAGTTAAGTAATTTGCTGAAGTGAAGAGCCTAAGATGTCAAGTAAAGCCCTGGAGATGTTATGTTATGAGAGCAGAGATAAACTGAGAACAGTCTTTTTTCAATAAGATGTGAATTCTATGAGGAAAGGAAAGCCAGGATAAAAGCTGAGGTGGTCTGACCCCTGGCCCGTGCTCTTAACCATCATCATACTTCCACTGGTCTCTGCTGTTGGCAGAATTTTTTATTGTTTTTATTAACACTGTTCTTGTTGTTATTATCAGCTACAGTTTGTTGAGAACCTACCAGCCAAGCACATTGCACACATTACCCATAACCCTTACAGTGTCTTTGCAAGGAGGTAGTTATTCCATTTTAGCAGATGCAGAAACTGAGGCTTGTGAATTTAAGTAACTTTCAAGACCACATTCCTTGAAAACTGTAGAACTGAGATGCAAATTCAGGTTTAGCTGGCTTTAAAAGCCCATGTGTTTTTCATAAACGTAAGCCTTGCTGAAGTGACTTTCACTCCCTCTCTGACTCCTCTTACAAAGGCATGAATTAGGCGGGCTGGAGCCGTGGTGCAGAATTTCAGTAATGCCACATTGTCTTTTAAGATTCTTTTAAAATCGTTCCTTAAGAACTGGGCATATCTATATTTGCTTATCTTTCTGAAACCATCTTCAAAATATGTCTTTCCATCTTCAACGTGTACCTGATTTCTTTAGTCACAAAGGGGATTTGATGTATGGTGTCCATTTAATTGGAGATTTATCTCTTTTTTTCAGTCACACATTAGCTATAAAGACAGAAATGTTTTTTAAGATCATTAAGTCATCGGAGCCTTCTTTTCAAAGCCATTGAGAAAGTTGTTGCAAGCTTTGGATTGCCTTTCAAAGAAGTTTATGGGCCACCTAGGTTGAAAGCTTAAGTCTCAAAGATTAGGGTGGGAATGGGGAAAAGAATTCATGCGTTTCTTATTCATTATCATTTGCCCATTTCAATTTTAGAAGAATCTCACAGAGCAAGTGAAGAGGAATGTGAGTGCTAATTTTGTGAGCATTTCCTTTGGGAGTGTCTAGTTCTGTCTCTAGTTAGTGATCCCTGAGGGTGCCAAAGGCAGTCCTGTTGGTGGGGAAGACCTGCTGAGATCAAGTCCCAGCTCTGCCTTTCACCGGCTGAGTGAACTTCAGCAAATCACTTAACCTTCTAAGCTTCCATTTCTTTCTCTGGAAATGGAATCGAGGCTTAGAAAGCCTAAGTAACTTGCCCAGGATCACGCAGCCGGGAATTTGTTGTGAGGATTAAAGCGGTTAATCCATGGTAAACGTTTAGAACAGTGTGAGCCATACAGTAAGAATTCAGTAACTATTAACCATTCTAAAGCGCTAAGGTGACCACTCCTGAACTTCACCTCTGTTCTCAATCCATTTTGTTCAAATGGAAAACCACACATAAAATGTCAGTTAAAACGAGAGCATAAAAGCCCAGTCTTTTGCCCCCGCCAAAAGTGTTATGGCCTGTTATTAAAATTAATTTTAGATCTCATAGGACATATGTGTAGGTATTTGGTAAGAATGGAAATGCTTAGTTTTATCTATAAACAACTCTAACATTTGGAAAGCTGAAAAATGAAAAATGCCCAACATTTTCACTCCTGATCAAAAGACAAATTGTTTCAGCCTTGGGGCAATTTGTACCAGTAGAAATACAAATCCAAGCTCTTTTCGATATTTACTCCATTAGGTCATTTAGTGATTGCCCTAAATTTGGGGGCAGGAACTTCCCTGTGAGGGACAGCTGGTCTTTTTTATAGTCACGAATACTATATAAATGCAACAACTGTATCAAGACCATTTTTACTGGTGGCGTCAAGCCCATCCTAAATTAGCATTATTATCTACCATCTGGCAATGTGCAAAGGGTATACTTTCAAGAACAAGACATGTTTGTAACATTGGGGGAAATACTTTCATCTCAGTAGATTGAAAACAGAAATTCTAAAGAAAGCATGAGGGAATCACTCTATGTTGAGACTATTCAGAGAATAAGCTTTTTGCTACTCATTGGTTTGCAGAGTCAGCATGTAGTTATGAGTAAAAATTTTGTACACTTTGTTCATTGCCCAGGGCCTTATAACTAGTACAAGTTACTCAACTATCATCTCCATTCCCCTGAAATGGTCACTGGATACCCTGTCTTTTCATTAGGCTGTTTTCCATTTATGTTTGTGGAATAAGAGGGATTTGAGATGCCAGAAGGACCGGTGAATAAAATCTCTATTGACGAGACTTCCCTGGTGGAGCAGTGGTTAAGACTCCACGCTCCCAGTGCAGGGGGCCCGGGTTCGATCCCTGGTCAGGGAACTAGATCCCGCATGCATGCCACAACTAAGCGTTCACATTGCCACAACTAAGGAGCCCTCGAGCCACAACTAAGACCTGGCACAACCAAATTAAATAAATAAATATTAAAAAAAAAGTCTGTATTGAAGCAGTCAGCGTCAGGCTGTCCAGACCTCCAAAATGGTGCTTTTCGGTCAAGTGTATGTATCGATGTGAGTTCTGATGCCGTAGGCACAGGCAGCTTCTGAGACATATCCACTACAAAAGGAGGCTGCATTCAAGAAAGAGGGTTTGAAGTGCTATCAGTCCCTAGTGACAGACTCGAAGCCTAGTCCAGCTCCCTTCCCTGGCCTGGCTCTTATGGAAAAGATCAAGGATACCCGGCAAATGCTGAAGAGAATCCTTGTGTAAAAGATAGGCAGCTAATCCCGTTGCTGCTTCAAAGAAGAAAATAATTATCAGCACTGACACCATGGGCTATAGCTTCAGGCTGGTAAGCACGAGCGACTGAGAAGTGATGGCCCTGTATAGCTTTGCAGCGGGTGCCCTGCTGACTTGGAAACGAAGAGATCTGTCAAGAGGACTAGGCCTTTGAGGTTACAAAGTGTATGTATGTACTATACATGCAATGAGCGGGAGTTCTGATAACAGATGCTATTTCAGTGAAGACTGTGTGCGTGAAAAACTTCTACAGTCTCTGATGTTGGAAGACATTTTATGAATGCATACATCTGTAATTCGCAGAGTTGGCACATGAACAAACCCTCTAAATTTATGCTGGCTTTAGTAATCCTTACTGCCCAGTTATCATAATTTACCAAGGTAACATCCCTCCTTAGCTGGCCATCACCATCCCATAAGCTGCCGTATTTGGCTCCAGGGCACCAGCCACAGAAGGGCCTCCTGACACAGACCTTTTGGGGTAATCCAATTCGAAAGTTGCAAATAAGATCTGTTGTTTGGCTTTGTAGCATGATAGTTGAATCCGTGTTGCCTGCCTCTCCCCCTCCTCCAGGTTACCAAGATCATGTAGTATTTCCCCATCCCAGGTGGCGCATCATTTTGAGGTTCTAGTATATCAGTCCTTTTTATTTCTTCAGTGAAGTTTTCACCTTTGGTTGAAAGGGGACCTTAGATTGGCTTTTTGAAGGTGGGACAAAAAGACTTCATACTGTCTGGAACCCCCCCCCCCAAAAAATCTAAGGACAGAATTTTACATACCTGTTGTTTTCATTGCATCATATCATGAACAGGAGTAAAGTGAGAAATTTTATTGAAGACAGTCACATGGAGGACAGCATCACATAATGGTACAGTAATAAGACATTACAGTCCACAAACAGGAAGGAGAAGTGGGCTGCGTTTTCATTCGTTTGTTTTTCAATTTTGTTTGTTTGGTTAGTCAGTTCGTGGCTCTAAAAGCGTCTGTCAAGGCTACACAAACTTCAAGTATATCAATTTGCTGGGCAACCAAGAAAAGTGATGCTTGATACTATGTAATCTTAAATGGTTGTAAGAGTAATTAGGTTAATTTTTTCAAATTAATTCAGCAAGGATCTATCAAACCTTTATGTTGAAAATACTAACTTTTAGGTGCTTCCACATTCAGAGATGAATATGATTTACTCTGTGTCGCCAAGAAGCTTTCAGTCTATTGAAGAAAGATGTTAAAAACAAAAAACAACCCATGGTGAGTCGAGGTGGGATGAATCCGTGCTCAGTGAATCCGTTTGAAACATGCTGTGGGAAGTACAGAGAAAGAAACTCTTTGAGAGCAAGCCCTGTGTCCTCTTCTTCTTGGACACTTATGTACTACAGTAGGTGTTCAGAGCATCTATGGTGAACGAACAACTTGTTAGATGGAGATGCACTATGACATAGTGTCCTTACTTGTGAGGTGCTTTGCGACTTATCTGCTGGTTGCCACCCTTGAAAACATTCTTTTAGAAGTAGAGATGTAAAATTGACCCTCAGTTGACTAATCTCATGCACCGGGAAAGTAATGGTCCTTTTAAAATTACATCTTGATTGTTATTATTATTGCAGATGAACAAAAGGAAATAAGGCGAAAAGATTATCACTGGAAAAATTCTGTCCTATCTAAAGTTTTGCCCCATGGGTTTTCTGAGACACATCAAATTGACAGTTTTACTCATAATTACATAAATTTGTCCTAAGATTATTTCATTGAATTGCAGGTTTGATCTTATGAGCCATTTATGACTTTTGAAAACTTAACAGTCATCCTCCCTGAGATGACTTTTTTTTTTTTTCCAGCAGCATCATTCTCGTAAAGGGTCCTTGGGAGCCAGAAGATGTGTGGTTTGCCTTCCTTGTTTCTGGATAAAAATTCTACTTTTCTTCAACCTTGTTTCAGCTTTTACTCTTGCGTTCTTCCTGCCCCACTTTTTCATTCCACTGCCTTTTCAAATAGACATCTAGATTTAGAGCACAGTCCAATGTCATGCCTTCTGCCGGAATGCTGTAAGCAAAGATAAAGGAAGAATACGTGTTGAGAAATAACAAGTTTATGACTCCCTCTTGAAGCACCCACTTTTGGCTCCCAGAAGCTAAATTAGAAGTAAATGTTTGCATGTTGAAGGAAGGTAATATCAAGTGATTTGATATGTTAGTACATTAACTTAGGATTTTATTCAGCAAACAGTGACCACCAACTATGTTTCAAACATTGCTTTGTGTTGTGGGTACAAAGTGATGAAGAAACACAGCTTTTACCCCTAAAGCACACCACGTAAGTAGGAGAGGGAAATAAGAGAATGGACAATCGCTGTAAAGTGTAAAGACTGTTAGAGTTTAACCCAAGATGGAAGGGACACCTCATCCAGGGTAATGAGGGAAGCCACTCCAGTGGAGGTGGGATCTGTGCTGAGCCAGACAGCGCAGGTGCTGGAGGCAAAGAGAATATGTCCAGAGGTTCAGGGCAGTTTTGACACAGCTTGTGAGGAGAACTCTGTTTCCCACAGAGCAGAGGGAAGACAGAGGCTGTAGCAAAGGGCTGAACTTGCACTGGGTGAGTTAAGCAGGGGCCAGGCCTCAAAGAGCTTTGGGTCTAGTTTGGATTTTGTTCTGGAGACCATGGAGAGACTTGGAAGCAATGTCAGCAGAGGAGGGGCTTCAGCCTGCCCCCAGAGTGAAGGGAGTGGCACAGTGGATTCACACTCTGCCCTTTGTTGACTTGAGGTGGTTGAGAGATGAACGCTGGGAAAGCCCTAAGATGTGAAGGAGTAGAATGCCGCTGGAGAGGACTGGGGAAGTGATTTCAGACTCTGCGAAGAAACAGAATTCTATCCTTCAGGGAAACATAAGCAGGGTTTTCCAACCAACAAGTATAAAAGAGTTTTTAGAGTTTGGCTTTTCTTCTTTAAACAACATATGGGAATCCCAGTGCAGAAACTTTTTTTTATTTCCTGGGTGATCAAAACTTTCTATTTTAAACTATAACTACTTCATTTCATTTGCTCTCTGGGGATCTCTTTCTTAACTATGTAGGCCCAGTATAAGCCTTAGATAATCTGTCTTTCGGGGCCATGTAACTAAGACGTTATCAAGAGCCTGCCAGGATTCATGTAACCCACCAACACCTGCCTACTTCTGCTGAGTCATAACAACGACATGAGGAGGGAAAAAAAAGTGGAATGTGGGGAACAGGTGGAAGGTCCACCTAGTCTTTAGAGGTTGTGAGTTTGGAGCAGGCGATGTGAAGGCCTGCACCTGTCAGTCTACGAGTCTCATTTGCTAAAAGCAAAGCTTCTGACAAGGTCTTGTCTTACACTTTAATTACAACCAAAGTCGACAAAGCCTGAGAATAGTTAATACCTTGGATTTAATTCTTACCAAAAAGGAAGCACCTTAAAGGAGAGCATGTTATCGTATAGCTTATAATAACAACAACGAGAAGTCACACCCTTTTTTTAATTCAAACGAAAATAAATATAAACCCATAAATGGAGATTCAATAAATACTTTGTGCGGACACTATGTGGCATAGGAGATACAGAGATTTTTAAAGTGGAAATTGGTTCAAGAAGGATGAGAGATTCTAAAAGATGAGGTTATAGTTATTCCCACTGGGAAAAAAATGTAAAATTAAACACAAATGATTAAAGTTTATGAAAATAGCAGAATGACAAATAGCTAAATAAGTATATACAAGTGAGGTAGAAACCTGTCAGCAGGTGTTCTGGGCGGCTGAAGTTCAGAGGAGGCAAAAGTCTCAAGACTTTAATTGTGAAGCCATTTTCCAAGGAAGATGATAAAGTATAAGAGAAAGATGATAAGGAAAATAGAAGCAAGTACCGCATTGGCAGTATGGGATGCTGACAGAGACACGCTATTGCAAGACCATCTCTGTCACTAATTAGTTAGGCAGCTCTTAAGTATATCATTTAGCTTCCCTGGGCCTGTATTTTTTATCTGTAAAATGAAAGATTTTTGAGGGCTGACCTACACAGTCATGTGCTGTTGTCCAATTCTTTGATTTATCTTGTAGTACTACTATCTGGATAAGAAAGTAATGTGTTAATAAGTCAATAAAAATATACAACTATTCACTCCTATTTTCTATTTCCCCTCAATACTTTTGATTCTTTTTTTTTAAGAATTTCAACAAATAAATCAATCCCAGCAAAATTCTAGAGGAGAGAAATATGTGGTTTATGAACACTTAGGAAAGAGGTGATTGAAGATCCAGCATGGACTTACTGAGGAAGTTGTGTGACATAAAAAACAGATGAGACAGTACATGTGAAAATATTTGTAGTCTATACAATAATATTTAAATGTTTCTTATTAAGGCCATTTTTCTTTATATTTCTGAATTAGAGAAATGCCATGGAAGTATTTGTATCTTTATTTAAATAAAACATTTGATGATTTTTTTTAACATCTTTATTGGAGTATAATTGCTTTACAATGGTGTGTTAGTTTCTGCCTTATAACAAAGTGAATTTTGATAATGTTTTTAATGCTGTCTTTTTAGGTAACGTGGAGCAATGTGGTCATGATACCTATTACACCATTAATAAATGGTATAATTTAATGGTATAATACCTATCATAACTATTAATAAATGGTTGCACATAGATCATTGCAGACTGTTGCAAATTTAGGGTGATCTCTAGAATACCATTTTTGGATTCTCTCCTTGGTATTGCTATGGTCAGTATGTTTTTAAATCAGACCTTGTCAATAGCATAGCACAATTAAAAAGCGTGTGTTCTGGGGGAAGCTCATTATTTGTTCTAAGTGTGTGGGATGTTGGCATGTTTCTTAACTGTTCTATGCCTCACTTTCCCCATCTATAAAACAGGGCTAGCAGTAGGTCCTATCTCATAGGGTTGCTCTGAGGATTAATGTGTGTAAGTGCCTGGCACTTAATAAGCCCTTGATAAGCCCTTAATAAGCCCTTGATAAATGTCAGCAGTAATTTTGATGATGATAATAATCATATGGGGAGGAAGATGTACTTACGAGGTATATGGAGCAAAGCTGTGAGTGGTAGGTTGAGTCACAACAATGACTAATAGCCTGGACTAATATGCTGAAACCATTAATATTTAATGGTTTAGATTTTATTTTTTTATAAATTTATTTATTTTATTTTTGGCTGCATTGGGTCTTTGTTGCTGCACGTGGTGCGGGCTTTCTGTAGTTGCAGCATGCAGTGGCTTCTGTTGTTGCGGAGCACGGGCTCTAGGCGCACGGGCTTCAGTAGTTGTGGCACGTGGGCTCAGTAGTTGCGGCTTGCAGGCTCTAGAGTGCAGGCTCAGTAGCTGTGGCTTGCAGGCTCTAGAGCGCAGGCTCAGTAGTTGTGGCTTGCAGGCTCTAGAGCGCAGGCTCAGTAGTTGTGGTGCACAGGCTTAGTTGCTCCGCGGCATGTGGGATCTTCCCGGACCAGGGGTCGTGTCCCCTGCATTGGCAGGTGGATTCTTAACCACTGTGCCACCAGAGAAGTCCTAGATTTTATTTTAAGATTTAAAATTTAATGGAGTCAAATGTGAAATCCTGCTCATAGGTTCAAAAATTCTCATGGCTGAAGTAAAAGAGAAAAGACCTGGCTTTGGCTGAAATTGTTTGAATAGAATCAGAGGGGTTTGTTGACCACACGACCGTAGGAACAAACCGCTCCAGGTGCTCAGCTTCAGGGCCAGCCCAACTAGTACTCAGAGAATGCTCGTGGCCAGGGCTGCTCAGACTGCACGTTTCCCCTGAGCTACTGTCAGGTTTCAGGGATTCAGATGATTATTTCCACTTCTAATTCTCATATTTTGAAATCACCCATGGCTCCGTAACAAAAATAAGTGAGAAGCTCTGAAGACTGTGTCAGTTGAGGGGCTAGAAGTATTTATTCTGGAAAAGATTAGGCTTAGAGGAGATAATTTAACCATCTTAGTATTTGAAAGACCAACCTGAAACATAATCAGATTCTGTTTATTAAACTAGGAAGTAATTTTTAGATAAGGATGCATAGAGAGAATGGAGGGGCCAGAATGATGAAAGGCAAGTAAGAGAAGGCAGCTTCAGGTGACACAGGATTGTAGGTTTGGCTTTTTTTTTTCATCTTTTTTATTGTGGTATAAATTACATATTGTAACATGCACAAATCTTAAATGTAGACTGGGATGACTTTTCACCTATGTATATACCTCTGTGATCACCGCCCAGAATCATAGAACTTTCCATCATCTCAGAAAATTGCCCCTCTAACCCAGAAGTCACCCTTTTTCTGACCTCTCTCGCCATATATTAGCTTTGCAAACTTCATACAACCACTATGGAGCACTGTCTACCAGTTTAAACATTCATCTACCTTCTGACTCAATTCCATTTCCAGTTACATATCCAAGAAAAAATGAGGGTTTTTTTAAAACCAAAAAGTACACAAGAATAGTCACAACAGTTTTCTTCATAGTAGTCCCAAACTGGAGAACAATCCAAATAGCCGTTAGCAGGAGAATAAACATATTGTATATCCACACAATGAAATACGGCTCGGCAATAAAAAGGAAGGAAGTACTGATACATGCTACAACATGGATGAACCTCAGAAACATCATTTGGAGAGAGAGAACCCAGACACAAAAGTACACATGCTATGATTCCAGTTGTATGAAATTCAAGATTGTAGATTTTAAGGAAAGACTTTCACAACAATTTGATTTTGTACACCTAAGATGCTTGGAGAAAGTTCTTCTTTCATAAAAGGATCTGTATGAAACACAAGATGGAAAGAAATGGAAGGAAAATTAAACTAACGCCAACAATTCAGCTTTGCCGAAGTGAGAAACATTTATTCAGCATTCCTTGTTTCTACAATGAGTGTGTGATGTCTCATTTACTTTCATTTCCTCCTTGGATTCTAATTCTTAAGGGGACTTTCTGGCAATAATGGTAGCTACACACCACTTTCAAAAGACAGAAAAGCACTGCACAGTTAGAGTCTGCTCATACAAAATTGGACTTAGAACGATTTTGAGTTTCTTCCTCAAAATAAAATTTCTGAATAAATTACAAGCAATATTGGAAAGCAGCTTATTTGTTGTTATTTCCTGCTTAAAACTTCTGATACTACCATTTTCATCAGTATGGTTAGTCACCCTGTTCCCCTTACCATTTTATCCATTTCCCTGGTGGCAAAAGCATAAAATCATAGTAGGCAAACAAGTCTATGGAGATAGAGAACAGATTAGTGGTCACTGGGAACAGGTATGGGTGGGGAGGGTACAAATAAAGGGGTAGCGTGAGAAAGTTCCTTTGGAAAAGTTGGGTATTTTGATGGTAGTGGTGGTTACATGAATCTAGCCTTGGGATAAAATTGCATAGAACCACACACACAGGAATGCATGTAAAAAATGGTGAAAACTGAATAAGGTCTGTAATTGACTTAATAGTACTGTACCAACGTCAATTTCTTGGTTTTTTTATGTTATAATGCAGTTATGTGAGTTGTCACCATTTGAGGGGCGCTGAAGGAAGCTTCCCAGAACTCTGTGTACTGTATTCACAACTTCCTGTGACCCCATAATTATTTCAAAATAATAAGTTTCATAATTATAATAGGCAACAACAACCAAGTCTCAGCCTTTTTTTTTTTTCCCTAAAGAAATGAAAAAAGGCTCATGGGGCAAGCAGCCCATAATAATCAGCTTTCTCCTAAAGGTAATGTATATGGTTTTTTCTTAAAAGTGAACCAAAACATGCAGGTCCTGCCTCTGATTTAGATATTAGGCATTTATTAGATTAAAATACGGTTAACAACTGCACACCACAAAAGGAATACACTAACTTTCATGGAGGTATATAAATAATTTTCTACATCTGCGGGCTAACGGCACTTCGTGTAAGTTCTGCCTTTGTCTGTTTATGCTGTCTGTGTCTCGCTCCACCAGTGTATCATATTTGCCCATGAACTTGCTGCAGACAATTTGTAGAAAGAATTCTTCCACTTAGCATCATTGTTATCTTTTAAAAATTCACTTATTACGTGTACGTCGCAGGAAGCTTCGGAAATGCAGGTAAACATAGAAAAAAATTGTCTATAATCCCAGCACCCAGAAATAAAAACTGTTGATATTTGGTATATATAGTTCCAGCCTTTTTATCTCTGTGCATAAAAATGCTTTTTTAAAAATATGTGAAATCATAATTTTTGTAAACTTGTTTTACTTATTGATGGGTACACAACAATGCAACATTTCCCCAGGTCATAAAACACTTTCCACCACATGATTTAACGACTGCATCGAATTGCACCCTGTGGATGTGCAGCACCTTAGCCATTCTCCTATGATTGACATTTGGGCCGTTTCCAGTTTTCTACCATTAGAAACAATGTCGTGATCAACATCCTTAAAGCTAAATCTTCATGCACAGTTGTGATGATTTCCCTTAGGATAAAGTCTCAGAAGTAGAATTGCTGGGTAGGCAAAATGTTAAAGCATTTGATTTATATTGCCACATTAAAAAAAAAAGTGTTGGACACAAAAACCTTATTTGAACAAGATGCTTTACCTGAAGGGTAATTTAGGATCGGTTTCTTTATAATGATTCATCCCTCCTTAGAGACAAATTGCCATTACCAAATAGATGTATTGCTTTGAAAGAATTAAAAGAAAAATATTGAAAATATATAAATAAGTTATGCAAGAATTGTTTGCTGTTTTTAATTTTTGTTTAATAGTGAGAGCAAAATAATATACTAAAGAGATAACAAGTGGAATGAACTTGCCACTGGTGGGGAATGGGGTATTTATATTTCTTCCTTTTCCCATTTGATATTGATTAAAATATTTTTTTCTTTATTTTTTTAAGCATTATGACTGTGCACATATACCAGTATCTTTACATACAATGAGGGAGTAAGGGTAAAATTTTTTTA
Source organism: Leucopleurus acutus (assembly GCF_964270905.1). Classification (NCBI taxonomy): domain Eukaryota; kingdom Metazoa; phylum Chordata; class Mammalia; order Artiodactyla; family Delphinidae; genus Leucopleurus; species Leucopleurus acutus. Next base: position 76,521,827 of record NC_139144.1, read on the forward strand.
AATGGGGAAAATGTACCATAGTAGTTGTAACGTTGCAGAGTTGTGAATGTCCTGTCTATGGGTGTGAGGGGATTAAAGATCACCTTTGATTAGGCATCTCTAAGATTCTGCTGGAACACATCAATCGTATCTCTTTCTGCATTTCCAATTGGGTGAATGTGTTCATTTGCTTGATTAGGTAACCTTCTAAACAACATGATCGTTCTCATTGAGAAGCTAAATCCTTAACAACAGGTTTTCTTTAGTTTATCACGTGAGGTTCCATCTGTGCTGCCACCTTCGAATAATTTTGACCATTATTTTCAGTTTCAACTCCTTTCTAGGACTAATCCTTTGTTCCCACTTCATAGAAAGGTGCTAGATTGTCACAGAAGGAACACAGATCACACCAGGAAGGGTGGAAGCAGGGCCTAGATAATTTTTAAATGAAAGTTTTAAATGAAGTTTAAAAAAAAAAGGTCTGAACTTTTAAGTAGAATGTGTATTATCTGCAACTTTTTTTATTATCTTCCAGTAACAATCAATAAATGGACCCTAGCAAACAAGATAATTGATTCCTGAATTGATTTCACATACTGGGAAGTGGTTAAATGTTTAGATGTTGGAGAAGCAACAAGACAAATCCATGAGTGTCTGACATTTTTTTTCCTTCTTAGTCATAAGCACACCATTTTACAGTATGCATATGGTGTTGAAATTTTCTTTGGATATAATTTATGAGATCAGGGTTACAAAGACCTCTCTCCCTTTCAATTCTGTGTTGGTATTTTCTCTGATTATTTGTATTTTATCAGTGTCATTGAAATTTCCCTCAAAGAGAAATTCCTCATGCTGGAATTGGTGGTAAATACTCATTATTGAATGAAAGGTTGTTTTTCTTTTATGAAATTATTTTCTTCTGCTGTTGACTTTTGTCTAGTTATGGACTTTCCTTTTCATCCCTACCGTAATGTAATTCTTCTAAAGTTGAAAACAGCCCGAAAGAAACTTGGAGGGCGTTCCAGGTGTTAAGAGTTCTTCTAACCTCGGGTGAATTTTGTAGCACCTGGGAACGGCATATTTTTACCTAGTCTGAGTGTTAAAGAAAGACAGTTCTGGTGCGAAATAGGATCATAATTTAAAAACAAGTCCTACCCCCTGCCCCCAGAGGGACTACCCTCTTTGCACTTATCTCCTCTTAGTTGTACTCTGTGCTCTTATTTGCCTGTAAACTCTGTCTGAATCTGGTACCCGTTCCCACCCCTCCATCTGAAATTTTCTATACAAACTGAAAGGAACTGTTTTTCTGGGCAACAAATTAGGCTTCATATGAAAGGAGCTTTATCATGGGTTTGAATGAACAAAAATTGTGTAGTTTTATAAAGATTTCATAATATATCCTCATAAAGATTTCTCTTTCCAATTTTAACAAAAAAACTAAATATAAATTTCATGAAATCTGGTTTAAATCTGACCACTGAAGAATAATTTTTAAATAAATTTATTTATCACTAAAAAACCTTATATTTAAAAAAGAATCCAGGTAATATTTTTTTCACTTTAATATTTCATATGCCTCTTGAGAAATTTTATAAGTTAACAAAGAAGTCCTGTTTGCCTTTCTTGATATCAAGACTATTCATGTAATATTTAAATTTATGTATTTATAGCTATTCTCTGCTTAAATAAACTCAACATATGAAAAATCCATATTTTAAATAAAAGATGATTGCTGAACAGTGTGGTGGATTTGAAATTTGAATTATTCACAAAAGTATGAATTACCCTTAGTTTCACCTACCAGTTGGCTACATAAGGAACAGTTAAAATATTCTTAATTTATGCTCTTTAGGCTTACATGATTAAAATGCTAGTGTATTAAAAAATCATTGCTCTTTGTTTGTGCAGACTTATAACAGTTCCTCCTTTTTTTCTCTCTAACAGATATAAGCTTACCAAAGTCGGCAACGATATGCTACACAGCAGCCTTGCTCAAAGCGAGAGCTGTCTCTGACAAGTAAGTGGATAGTAGCCTGTGCAGTACAGATGCTGGTCTGGACGGAAGGAGATGTGTTGTCTCTGAGGGCTTTCTCTGCAAGTTTTTCTTAGTCTATGAGACCCCTGCTTATGAGCATGCATTTCCCAAAACCTGCATTTTCTTTTCTTTCACTACTAGAAGGAGGGAATGTATATCGCCAGGTATTGTAATGGTGTGTGGGTTCCTAAAGAGGGATTTATATGAAACTCCATGCCTCTGAGGTGACTTTTATTTTTATTTTTGCCAGACAGTAGATACCAAAAGGCCTGCTTGGGACTTATACAAAATGCCTTCTTTGATTCATTTTTTTGCATATTCCTCTTCCTCCAGCAGTCCAGGGCGGGGTAGTAGTCATAACAAACATATTAATATGGCAAAAGGGGATGGTCATCTCCCTTTCCTTACCTGATCAATTCCAAACTAACTCCCCACCCAGGATCCGTTTACCTTGAATCACCGTCACAGTGGGACATTTGCCCGTTTTGTTCAGGCAGGTGACTATGGTACAAAGAATTTCCATAAACCCCCAAGATGACTGGCAGGTGAAAGAAATAGATGGCTTAACTGGTTTTGAGTTCATAAACGCTTACACTTCCCGATACACTCCCTCGGTAGCACTGAAAAGCAGATAACAGGAAAAGAAAACAGCCTCTGCTGTGTCAGACAGGTTTGCTGTTAAGTGTGTGTGCACTTCAAGACCGAAGTAATTTTCTTTCATTCTTTTTTATCCTGTAGATCGCCAGTACCTACTGCAACATCTTTTCTCCCTACACAGCGACTCCAGCTTGGGAGGGCAGGGCCAGGGTTGTCACAGCTTCCCCTGTGGTGTCTGCCTGCCAAGCACAGCTCTGGAGTTAGCCCTGGGTGTGAGGTGAGAAAGAGATTGCATGGTCTGGTTTTTTTCATTCACTTGGGCAGGTGTCTCGCCCGCAGTTTGGGCATGCACACTCCCCCTGCCGGAACAGCCCCAAGCAGGCTTGCCTGCTGCTGAAGCTGCAAGACTTAACCCTCCATCGCAGCACTGACATTGGGTTGGGAGCCTCCTTTAAAATTCTCCCCAGTTCTGTTTTTAACCAAGTGCGCTCTTCTGTAACCTAGTTTTCTCTTTTTCCTACACTGTCTGCCCTTGTCAGTCCTACCCCCTCCCCTGACCTAAGCAGGTACCTCCTAGAAAACTTAGATTAGCTATTTAGACAGAGAGACTTCACAGCTGAATTTAATTCCTGCCGCGATTAGATGCAAGCACGCTTTCTGCTTCTGCTGGGGTTTTTGTTGGCCTCTGTCTGAGGGGTCACTCAGAGGTTCTGTGTAGTGGAGGTTTGGAGAGCTCATGCCTTTGGCTCGCTGTGGTTTTCTGGGCCCTTGATGTGTAGATGCCTTTCCAGGTTAATGCCCAAGCAGTGGTCCCAACTGGATGGTGTTTGTCTTTCTGCTTTTCAGATTCTCTCCCGAGGCTGCATCTCGGCGGGGGCTGAGCACAGCAGAGATGAATGCAGTAGAGGCCATTCATAGAGCTGTGGAATTCAATCCTCATGTGCCAAAAGTGAGTCTGTGGAATCCCCATAGGAACTCTTTATGATAGCAGAGAGTGTTCAGTGACCACAATGTCATGTCTCCAATGCACCAGTTATAAAAAAATGAATTGCAACCAATGAATGTTGAGGCCCTGTAGAGCCTATGCTTATTAGCCTTGTTTTTAAGTAAAAAAACAAGAGGCTTTGGGGCCCATTTTCAGGCTTCATACAATAAGGGTAAATTGATAGACCTAGCCTAGGCAGGCCAGGTCAGGAAGCCTGAAAGTGGCAAAATATGGAGATCCCAAGGGTGTTGATGCATTTGATAGGAATTGCACGCCAGTGATAGTCTTACTTAGAACTAACTCGAGAAATGAACCTTGTTGTGAATAAAAGTGGTAAAAAATACTCATATGACATTCTATATCTCCATAAGTAAATGATAGGTAATCAGTATTGGCCAGCAAATAATGAGGAAAACCTCAAAGTATGAAGAAGTAGTTTTCTTTTGACTTGTGAGTGCCATTTTAATAGGTATATATATAGAGGGAAATATTTGTCTTGTTAACCACATGACTGACCTATTTATAAATATGCAATATTTCCCATATATTTTTTTAAGAATTTGATTTTAAGGGAGTCAAATCATGGCAGAGGATATTTCTGTAATCTTTTATTCAGAAGAGGAGTGTGTGTTCATGACTTACCGTATTTGAGTACCTACTACGTGATAGGCACGTGGCTGAGGGCCATTTTCAGTTTCTTGATATTATAAAACACACTTTGACCTCTAGGAAACCTCCTGTAGTTCACATCAGGTACTACAAGACAGTGTTCTTGGCAAAATGTCTGATGAAGACTTTCACTGGTGAAAAATGACAAAGGAAGGCTGTTTTCTTGTTTTGTTGCAGTACTGTAGCAAAGGGTGGGGTTGGGTGTGTGTATGTGTGCCTGTGTGATGATTTATGGACTTGCCTACTTTAATTTGTTGATATCCAGAGTGACAAAGATAAGTGATCTAATATCATTCCTGAGGTTTTACTCAGGTCACGGTCATCTTTTCACAAAACAGGAAATTGAAGAGTGGTGCACAGTGCCATATTTGCAGAAGGATGTATTTATCCACTCCAGTTTCAGTGGATAATGACCAACATAGTATTTGTAGACTTAGGTACTGTATATAGGGTGGTATAAAATATATCTATTTAATCTTTTTTCAGCTAAGTTAAAAACTGTTTATTCAAATTTGATTAAAATGTAAAACTAATCATGAAAATATTGTCCTGAATTACAGTAAACTTAGGTCATCAATAAATATTTATTGAATACCATTCTCTAACTACAGAGCTATTTTATGAGCTCTGTAGCTCATAAAATAGCCTTAAAATAAATAAGCCTCTTTTGAAAGTAGTATTGGGCAATAGGGTCCTAGCTTCTGAGACAAACACTTGGGTTCCAAATCTGGCTCTGTCGTTTATTAGCCATGGGATCTTGGGTTTACCGTCTCTGAACTCTAAGTTTTCCCTCATCTTCCAAATGAAGATAAAAATATAAGACTCACCTATCTTCTGTGATAAAGATCAAGTGAGATAATATGTTCGAAGTTCTTTGAAAATGCTTGAGTGCTATATGTTTGTAAATTATTAAAATTATTAATATTTAGCTTGTTGGCAGCTCCTCAAGTATGGGACCTGAATCTTAATTTTTCCAGTTATACCACCCTGAGCCTTGTAATCCTGGGACACAAGATAGAAAACTGGAACAATACTTGTTGTTTAGATATTTTAATTGAAGCTGTCGTTTAATTCTAGATAATGGTCTTAAATGGTTGAGCCTCCAGAAGAGTAGTAAAAGCCCTAAGAAATAGTTTAAAGCTGCCATGGAAGAATTTAACCTCAGTCAACTGCATTCTGCTTGCAAAATGGAAGTCTTCTAAAAGTGGAAATAATTTGAAAAAGTTGAAATAATTTGATTTCACTTTACCTTCTAATCATTAAACTGAGAGAAGATAGGGCATGTAAGTAAACTGATTCTCCATCCCTTTGCTTTGTTGGTGATTGTGCTGAGGGGGAAACTTGTTTCCAGATCGTCCTCATTATTCACATTTCTGTGGGGAAAAAGCCCTGTGAGCTACTGACCTCATATGTTCAGAATTAATCACAAACCTCTGGTACTCGTGTACCACATGCAGGCTGCTATAAACATCTTTTATACGTGTTCTGTTTGTTGGACTGCTTGCTAATACTTTAGCAGACATGCACATACACGTGCATACGTGCACACATCTGCGTGATCACGAATGCACATACACGTGCACGCGCATGTATGTGTGTGTGTATATATATGTATATGACTTTTCAGGCAGAGAATAGCCTTAATTCTAATGAAACGTCAGTGGAGGATATAAACACGTAGATTCTTGTTGTAAGAAGGGATCTTAAATGTCATGTAGGAAACCTTCCCATTTTAAGCTTAAATCTCTCCTCATAATGATACTATGATAATTATGTTTATTTTTGGTTTCTATTAATGTTTACTATGTGGCAAGCACAGTGCTAACTGAACTACATATGCCATCTCATTTATTTTTCATAACAACATTGTGAAGTGTATCACATTATTATCCCTGCTACATAGATGAGGGCACTGCAGGTTTGGAGAGGTTAAGTAATCTGCTCTTGGTCACACAGTAATTAAATGACAGAGCCTGAACTGATTCTGGGTTGTCCGGCTCTTAAACATCTCCCTCCACTGACCCCCAGATCCCACCAGGTGGCAGACCAGCCTAGGCTTGAACCTTCAAATGATGGCGGCCACATCCCTTCCCAAGGCACTCAATTCCCTGCAGACAATTCAGATTTCTTCAGGATATTATCATGTCTTAAACACTGCCATAGCCTTCTTTTTCTCTTTCACAGGAAGTTGTCAGTGGCCCACCACAGGAATTTTCAGTATATACACGCTGTTTTACCCAATTATAGTCTGCTTGGCAGGAGAAAAAAATACCAAATATGATAACTGTGAACTGCCTTCCATAAATTTCCATCTTAGTTCCAACTGGTATCCCAGTAAGCATAGTTAATATTTCAACATCCAGTGATAAATATTAGTTATTTACCCCAGGAGGGTTATTCTTAGGAACTCTCTTTACCTGCAAACATGAGGAGTAGGGAGTATAGCTCCTAACCACATCTCAGGACTGGGAAATAAATAACAATAGTAGGGCTTCCCTGGTGGTGCAGTGGTTGAGAGTCCGCCTGCCGATGCAGAGGACACGGGTTCGTGCCCCGGTCCGGGAGGATCCCACATGCCGCGGAGCGGCTGGGCCCGTGAGCCATGGCCGCTGAGCCTGCGCGTCCGGAGCCTGTGCTCAGCGACGGGAGAGGCCACAACAGTGAGAGGCCCACGTACTGAAAAATAAATAAATAAATAAATAACAATAGTAAAAAGCCATGGATTTCTGTTCTGAAGGAGAGCCTCTGAAGCCGTTAGATTCTAAACATGAGGATTTCTGAAGCTTTAGATTGCAGCAGATTATAAGGAGGAAGCAGCCCACAGGCTCATACTACAAATCGAATTGTGTTACTCCCCTCCCAAGGAAGCGCAGCAGTGTCTCCAACCCTATGGAAGGTACCAACTCCTTGGATAGTTCTTCAGGACCCCTCATGATCTAACCCAACTTGTTTTTCATTTTTTTCTAGATCCTTCCAACAGTCCACTTACTGTTCCAGAAACATTCTTCTCCTCTTCCCTCTTTGCTTCTTCTGAGGCAGTCCTCCTCATCCTTCACCCCCACCATTACAAGTCACCACCAGGAAGCCTGTGCTCTCCTTGTCCCAGAATCAGTCTTCCCCCTCTGGTCTCTCACTACAGTGCATTGATTATGTGCTTACTGTTCACATCTTTTTGAGAATGACTAGGGGTATTAGGATCTTAATCATGCTGGTGATTTCCAAGAACTGGGTACACAGTTGAAGAAGACAAATCTTTAAACCATTAGAGGACTTTCCCATTTAATGTGATTAAAATAGCAGTTTTGAGTTTAAAGAGAGTTTCTCCATTTTTTCAAGAAAATTTCACTCATGTAATGCTGGACAAATGAAGGGTAAGTTCAGCTCTGTTCTGTATTATCTATGTATTGTTATGTTGTATTGCTATATACTGTTTAATGGATTTTGGGCTTCAGTTTTTTTCTTCCACTTTCCTGGAAAATGTGCTTCCTCACCTGCCCTGCTCTTGCCCAGCTGGACAAGGTTGACATGGGAGGGACACATTTCTATCAGTGATCCGTTACTTTACACAGACCTAAGTTAATTAGTGCTATGTGCTCTTAGTATGCTACACCTCCGTCGTAAGGCTCTCCCTGTGAAGAGACACATTTTTGGTTTGCAGGATGTTACATTCACTCCTTCAGGGTGCTAAAGATAAATTTCATTTTGACAAGTTTCCAAAATAGACTAAATTATTGGTTTGTTACAAGCAGTATTAGATATGGTTTTTCCCTCTGTAGTGGTATTATAATAATAATTTTTATATTTGAGAAAAGAATAAAGTCATTCATAATCCCATCGTATCTAGTCATATTTAAGACCATTTTTTCTAGCCTTTTTCCTATGCATTTTTCATACTTAGGAATCGTAATCACATAGCATATTCATATTTTTAAAAATTAACATGGGACGCTTCAGTTGGACTTTATGGTTGGGAATTGGGGGTAAATTTATTCCTCCTGGGGGAGGATCATCAGATTTTCAGAGTTCTCTGACCTTAAAATGGTTATCCTCTAACTTAACAGTAAAATGCACGTCTTTTAGCCATGTGCCTTCAAACATTTTAAAATATTCTCTGGATGATTTACTTCCTTTTTTTTGTTATAAAAAGCACATAACATAAAATCTACCCTCTTAACAAATTTTTAAGTATACAGCACGGCGTTGTTAACTATAAGCCTGTCGTCGTACAGCAGATCTCTAGAACCTTTTCATCTTCGTGACGGACACTTTATACCAGTCGAACAGCAACTCTGCATTTCTCCCTCCTCCCAGGCCCTGGTAGCCACCATTCTACTTTCTGCTTCTATGCATTTTACTCCTTTCGCTACCTCATATAGGTGGAATCATGCAGTATTTGTCCTTCTGTTACTTATTTCACTTAGCATGATGTCCTCCAAGTTCATCCATATTGTAGCATAAGGCAGGGTTTCTTTCTTTTTTAAGACTAAATAATATTCCATTGTGTGTGTGTGTGTGTGTGTGTGTGTGTGTGTGTGTGTGTGTGTGTATATCACATTTTCTTTATTCATGCTTTCGTTGATGGAAATTTAGGTTGTTTCCACTTCTCAGCTATTGTGAACATGGGAGTGTAAATATCTCTTCAGTATGCTGTTTTCAGTTCTTTTAGATGAATCCCCAGAAGTGTGATTGCTGGATCATGTTTTTAAGTTTTTGAGGGGTCTTCATATCGGCTGCACCATTTTACATTCCCCCAACAGTGCACAGGAGTTCTAGTTTCTCCACTTCCTTGCTAACACTTGTCATATTCTATTTTTTTGATAGTGGCCATCCTAACATGTGTGAGGTGATATCTTATTGTGGTTTTGATTTACATTTCCCTGATGATCTGTGATGTTACCTTTTCATGTACCTGTTGATCATTGTATGTCTTCTTTCGAAAAATGGCATTTCAAGTCCTTTGCTCACTCTTAAATCAGGTTATTTTTAAACATTGAGTTGGAAGAGTTCCTTATTTATTTGGATATTAACTCCTTTTCAGCTACGATTTACAGATATTTTCTCCCATTTCACAGGTTTCCTTTTCACTCTGTTGATTGTTTCCCTCACTGTGCAGAAGCTTTTTATTTCGATGTAGTCCCACTTGTCTACTTTTGCTTTTGTTGCCAGTGCTTTTGGTATCATATCCAAGCAATCATTGCCAAGACCAGTGTTAGGAATTTTTTTCACCTATGTTTAACTCTTAATGCATTTTGAGTTGATTTTTGCCTGTGGTGTAAGATATGGGTCCAGTTTGATTCTTCTGCATGTGGATACCCAGTTTTTCCAGCAACATTTGTTGAAGAGAATGATTTGGTTCTTGCATCCTCTAATTGTAGACATCAGGTTGTGGTCAACTCCAGTAGTGAACCTCTTTGGGCATAAAGATTTTTTGGTCTTTAAGATTATTTTCTTAGGATAAATTTACAGAATGAGAATGACTGAGTAACATGTAGAAGCACTTCAGGGTTCTTGATATTTACTGCCAAGTTGCTTACCAAAAAAATTGTAGCAGTTTACACTCCCATCAGCTGGTGACTCCTACTTTTCCATTTCCTCACACCTTCGCCAGCATTTAGCAGTTTGTCTAAAAACAAAAACGAAACAGAGGGAGTGAGAGAAGGAGAAAAAAATTATGATTTTATTAAGTACAGCTGGAATTCTGTTCTTTTAGTTTGCATTCCTTTGCCACTACTAGTAACGTGGAACATTTTCAGCCATGTGCGTGTCTGAATTGTCAGGCCAAGTATGTAGAGTTCCTATTATTACTGAGAAAGCACTAATTACAATGATGGTGCAAAGGGTACCAACATAAAGGTAGGCAGACCTATCAAGTATTATTGAAAGAGTTCAAAAGTGTTCAAAACAAGGACACCCACTTCCTGTCCATGGGACCAGAGGGAAGTATGGGAAGGAGGAGTTAATTAGCTCCCTGCCTGTTTCTATTTTGATAAAATGGGGATAAGAGTTAAGTCTTCATAAGCTTGTTGAAAAGTAAGTGGAATTACACTGTGTAACTCGTTCAGTGCGTAGTAGGTGCGCGATACGTGCTGGCCCTTTCATCGCCGCTTTGCTTGTACCTTCAGCTCTATTTCTGCACTTGCATGCTGGGTGGAAGTAGGGGCTGCCTAGAAACATGCATTAATGGTACTTCTTTGGACCACCCTAGTCTGAAGAAGGATAACCAGAGAGTGTAACAGTGGCGCTACAGGGCCCTGACCTGGAGTACCCACAGGTTCTTCTCAGGCCTCCAGATTTGAGAGGAGGCTCTAGCGCGTTCTGGCTGCAGCTGTTGTCTTGAGGGATTTCCAGTTTGTAACTGCTGGCTAAGTCCTCTGCTGGTTAAGAGGTGCCCGTTTCTGACCTCTGCCTTGTATTCTTGTTCTAGCATAGCCACTCCTGCTTCCGCCACCAAAAAAAAAAAAAAAACCCAAACAAAACAGGAACGACAAACTAATTAATAACGATTTATTATTTTTAAAGCAATAAACAGTTTTTCCCTCCTAACGCAATCTTATGTGAAACCCCAATGAACAAGGTAATTAAAAGTAGAACCACTGTGATGAAACTGGAATGAGAAGGCTGGTAGCCCTGCAACCCCAACGCACCTCTGCATACAGAGAGAAGCCTGTGAGCCCTGACCACCGCCTCAGGAAAACCCCCAGCTTGCGAGGTCCCACGCATAGAACAGGAGGCCCTACACCCATGCTGAGCCTCAGCTACTTGGGATGCTTGGGTGTTGTGGGTGGAGCTATCGAGGGAGAAAAATCAAGAAAGATCACCAGCACCCATGGGGAAAAGCTTTCTTCTTCATCTTGCCTAAAATCCCGGCACTATTAAACCTCGCGCTCATCTTACTGGGCCCACCCAGGGACCTGCAGGGGGTGCAGCTGGCACCCTGAGGGCGCTGGCGGAAGGGGGCTCACCATGCTCCTAAAGCTTATTTACCAACAGAGCAGCCTGAGCTTGACAGAATATTGGGGTGAAGATCTAGTTTTTAAATTATATCAGAGTATGGAGAGAAAGTCGTGAGAAAAATGGAGAGCAAAGAATGAAGAATGTTATGACAGAAATGCATTCCCATTAAAAATTTGCATTTTTTTTAAAAAAGCTCATATCATGTTAATCTAAAATTTCACGGGGATTTTGAAAGGCTCGTGGGGGAAAACATCCTGGTAAATGTATCTGCCAATGGAGTGTCCACAGGACCTTGTTATAATGATGGAAATTCTATTTCTTGCAAACACTAATGCAGGCCTCTCTTTATATCTTGGTAAAGCTGATTGACAGAGTATAAAATTGCTTTTTAATCCAATTTAGGAAACAAAATGTGTAGTGGGTTTTAACATTTAAAAATGCTTGAAGCGTGGAAGCAGAAACTCAGAATACCCTGGCAGATTGTCTGTGATATTGTATATCAATGGTATATTTCAGAAATATTATTTCAATATAAGTTGTTTTTGAATTGAGTCATGTTTTGTTCCAAAGCTTTTTTGCATTAGAGTAAGGAGAATGTATTGTGGAAATATGACCCGGAGAAAAATGAGCAGAAACCAGTTTTTAGCAATGTATCTCAGGAATAGAAAGTTTCTAAGAGGTCTCTTTCTTTAACAAAAACCCCTGTAGCTGCTCCCACCAAGGTCACTCCCGCCACGGCCTCCCCATCTCATCCTATCTCATGTCTCCTGGGCATTGGGTCCCACTGACCACTTTTTCTATCTGAGGTCATCTTGGCTCCTTGCCACCTTCTCCTGGGCCACTGCTGCCTCTCGTTGCCACTCATTGCCTGCAGCGCTTCCTCCCTGCTCACCCTCAGGTTGGTTCTCCTTTCCTGCTTGCAGCCCTCCCGGGAGACCTCATGCGCTGCCCCTGCCTCAGCCTCTCCCCGCACACCCAGACCCCTGTCTCCAGCTGCTCTCCCAGGCTCCAGACCTGCACACCTTCACTCCTCACTGCAGGCAGAGAAGTCTGGCAGGCACGACAGCTGCTAAGCCTTTTCCTCCTCTGGTGTCTTCATCTTAGCTAATGATCTCACATTATTCTAGTTTCCTAAACTAGAAATGTCACAGTGACCTTTGATTCCTTCTCTTGCCCTCAGATTCAGCCAGGCACCACGTCCAGGGGAAGTCCCCGTCCTCGGTTTCATCACCCCTCACTCGGACCGTGACAGGAACTTTCTGACTTTGCTAACTTGAATCTCTTCCCTGTCGGGTGCTCCTACACGTGACTTGCCCATTTCTTTCAAAACCACAAACTGTACCAACTCACTTCCCGATTGCCTACTGCAGAGGTTTTCAAACTGTCTCCCTAGGAGCCATAAGGGTCTTCAGTCTTCTTGTGGGTCCCTCCCCCAAGATCCCCAGAGTTTTGTTTTACGTCACTTGCACATTCTGTTTGATATTTCCTTTTTTTCCTTTGAACAAATTTGTTGGTGTCTCAAAGTTTGAAAACCACGGAATAACTCCGGGTGAAGGTCACACTCTGGAGCATAGCATGCAAGGCCTCTACAACCACTTTTCCTGCTTCACTCCCTCGGAGAGTAGCATACCACCTGAGTTCCGGCGCAGGTTCCATCACATACAACTTGTGCAACCCAGGATGAGCTATTTAACTTCCCAAAGCGTCCATTTTTCCATCTGTAAACTAGGGATAATACTATCAGCTCCCTCACAGAGCTGTAAGGGGTTCCTGAGATAAGAAGCTTGACGCACGTTAGTGCTTCATCAGTGTTGGCAATTCCTGTCATGTTAGTACTCAAGCACCTCAAGATTGCAAGCCCAGTGTGTCCTCTGATGCTTTGGTGCCCAGCCTTGCAGTGGCTTCTGCCTCCCCTCATCTTTACAGGTAAACCTTTGTTTATTTAGTGAGACTGACTCATTTTTTCTGTGAAGCTGTCCCAGAGATAATGCTTCCCGTTTGCTTCCTGAGTACTAAGTATAGACCTCTTACTAAGGCAGTCACCATGTTGAATTTCATCGTTTCTTTGTACACGTATGCGTGCGCACACACACACTCCTACAAAGATTAGGGATTAGCAAGGTAGTCACCTGACCTGATCGTGTCCGTGCCCTTCAGGTGAATTGTGGGTGCGCCATATCTGTGCCCTTGGGGTAGACTGTGGGTGCTCCCACAGAAGATCGTTAGAGAGCACTGTGGCCACTGCTGTATCTGTGCCCTTGGGGGACACTACGGCACTCCCATATCTTTCTTTGGGATATACTGTGAACACACCCATATTTTTTGAATGAAGCAAAGTAACTGATGAATAGGTAAGTGAACCAGCAAGAAACAGTTACCTTGAGAAGAGGACCCCTGAGTGGTACTACAGATCACCAGGCTGAATTTGGCATTTCAGCTTTGCTTTGTGTCTGTCTCCATATTGGTCAGTTGGTGACTCTGCTGGCAGCCAGTTCTCTTCAGCTGAACTGCTACTACTATAAAATTGCTGAAGTATTTTACCTAGAAACAGACTCAATCATCTGTGGGACACACATACACAAGAAGTATAACTTACCTCCACAGTAATTTAAATACTTCATTTTTTTGTTTGTTAACAAAAATAGCTACTATTTGGTGAATACTTATGTGCCAGGAGCCGTGTGAATGCTTTACAAATATTATCCTGTGTAATATTCAAAAGTTAAAACAGCAAGATGGGTATTTTTATTTTTCTGTTTTAACAGATGAGCAACCTGAGGTTGAAAGAAATTAAATAACTTGTCCAAGGTCTCTTAGCGGAATAGTAGAGACAGGATTCAAACAGTGATGCAAAGGGGCAGAGGGCAGATGAGGGGAGGGGGCCAGGGCCGGGGGACAGTGCATCTCAGGCTTCATCGCAGCGTGGCCTGAGCGAGCCGAGGTTCCTGCGTCATTTTTGTCCTATTCCAGCGTGCGTCTTACTGAGTCCAGGGTGTGGACAGCATTGAAACTCAGAATATGTAGCATGTCTTCCAAGTAGCACTAGCTGTATTCTCTGAACCCTTTACTGATGTTTTAAAAACATCTTTTCTGGGCTCATAGCCTCTTTCAGAGCCAGTTGCACCAAAGCACTGTACACATATGAAAAATTGCTCTCTCTGGTTATCTTGTTTGTTTGCGTGGTTTGCTGTTTATGTTCTTGATGCAAGTCTAGAAAATAGTTTTGTATTATATATATATATATACACACACACACACACACGCACATATATATATATAGACAGAAAAAATATTAAAATGCTTATTATAGAAAACTTGGAAAGCATAGAAAAAGCACAAAAGAAATTAATCTTCCATAAAATCAAATATTTTGCCACCATTCACATTCAATCTGTGACCTTCCAATGCTTTTAATGCCTACATGTACATTTGTATTACCCAAATCATAATCTGTACGATACACTTGGTCTTTTCCTTCATGATATGTCAGGAACATTTCCTCATGCTAGTAAATATTCTTCTACTACCTGATTTTGGGGAGCATCATCTAAATGTACTGTTGTTTAATTAATCTGTTCTTTCTCATTTTGTTTATTCCTGTATTTTTGCCAGTGATTTTCATATGACATCTGCTGTTGTCGGTATTGAAATCCTAAAAGGGGATATGGATTTTTTGGCATTAATGTCTGTGTGAAGGATAACTTTGGGATCATGTTCACTCTAATTATTATAGAATTTTAAGATCTTAACAGAAGAGACTTGAGCAGTCACGTGTGGTAGCCTGTGACAGGGCGCATCTCTCCTGACAGGTGAGCCGGCCTCTGCTCACAGACCTCCATAAGTAGGCACTACTCAGCTCCTCTTTGCCTGTTCTAACGTTATATGTTCCCATCTTGGGCATAGGAACTAGATTCTGACACAAATAGATTTTGAAAAGTTCCTTCCGAAACCTTTAGAAGCCTTGCTTCAAGATCAATGTGATTTGAGAATCTGGGAAGGAAGTTAGAGGCAGGATGGCAAGCAAGATAGCACAGGATGCTGGCTTAGCGAATAGAAGCCAAGTAACTATTGCAGACAGGCAGGGAGTGTTCTCTGATTTGCAAGCTACAGTTATTCTAATTGATTTCTGCATACTTGTGGATAGGGATCTGCCCTCTTCCATTTATTTTTCTCTCAACAAGTAAGATGTGAAATGTTGCTCCATGCCTTTCTAATTTAAATGTTGCACATGTTGAGAACCGATCTTGCCAGCCATTTTAAGCCTGGCCAGGAACCTAACACATTGTTGTTATTAGCCTTCATTATTTGGTTAGAGCCAACATTTTGTTTGGAACTATGCTGCAGTATAAATCTCCTTTATAGACATAACCTATTTCTGCCATAAAGTAGATGCGATGAGAAGGCAGCTGAGTTTCCTTGGTGAGTTGCTCTAGTTAGTCTCACGAGGCTGCTGAGGCCAGGGGATGCTCATTTTGAGAGAGTTCTTGGGAAATGAGATTCATGTTCTTGACTAATCTAAGGTGGTTTGTGAAAAGTACACATGTACAAAGATCAGAGGGAGCTTAGGGGAGAAACAGAGCATTACCTCACGGCTCACATTGGGTGGCTGTGGACGACGTCCTTGAAGCCATATGCACCACGTTCAGTCTGAGTAAACCATCTGTCTCACACACATGTGCACTATTGCTTTCCAAATATTATGTAGATGCCCTGGTGGCCTACAATACTTTTGAACGAATTCTTGTATCATTACTATTTATTGTATAACTATTTGCCATGCTGTGTATTTTTGATCAGTAGATTCTACACTTACAGTTTCTATCATGGGCATCTGTGAAACTTTTTCATGTTAAAAATTGTTTCCGTTACTTCAGGGTTAGAAACTTCCATTGTCTGAAGCAGTGCTGTCCACTAGGACCTTCTGTGATCATAGAAATGTCTCTGCATTGTCCAGTAGGGTAGTCATTAACTCCATATAGCACTCGAGGACTTGAAATGCGACTAGTGGGACTGAGGAACTGAATTTTTAATTTTGTTTGATTTTAATTGATTTAAACTTAAATAGACACGCATTAAATAGAGGCTACCGTATTGGAAAACACAGATCTAACATATCCCTTTGTAGATAATTTTCTAAAAATCCTCCCTCTTTCCCCAAGTTTCCTCTGCCACGCCCCTTCCTAGTTTGTTTAGACTTCTACCCACATGTGGGTGGCTGCCAGGCCCACTTCTTCTCAGGTGCTCCTTTTCCTGAATGTTCCTTAGCCCAAGAGAAGAGTTTTCTCACAGATGTGACTTTGAAAGCCTTTCCTAAATCATAGAAATGAAAAGGAACGGTGTGCTCGCTTTGGCAGCACATATACTAAAATTGGAATGATACAGAGAAGACTAGCATGGCCCCTGCACAAGGATGACATGCAAATTCGTGGACCATTCCATATTTTTGAGGGCGTGAAGAAAAGGGAACCCTCTTGCACTGTTGGTGGGAATGTAAATTGATACAGCCACTATGGAGAACAGTATGGAGGTTCCCTAAAAAACTAAAAATACAGCTACCATACAACCCAGCAATCTCACTACTGGGCATATACCCTGAGAAAACCATAATTCAAAAAGAGTCATGTACCACAATGTTCATTGCAGCTCTATTTACAATAGCCAGGACATGGAAGCAACCTAAGTGTCCATCGGCAGATGAATGGATAAAGAAGATGTGGCACACGTATACAACGGAATAGTACTTAGCCATAAAAAGGAACGAAATTGAGTTATTTGTAATGAGGTGGATGGACCTAGAGTCTGTCATACAGAGTGAAGTAAGTCAGAAAGAGAAAAACAAATACTGTATGCTAACGCACATATATGGAATCTAAAAAAAACGGTACTGATGAACCTAGTGGCAGGGCAGGAATAAAGACACAGGTGAAGAGAACGGGCTTGAGGACATAGCGGGGGAAGGGGAAGCTAGGACAAAGTGAGAGAGTGGCATGGACATATATACACTACCAAATGTAAAACAGATAGCTAGTAGGAGGCAGCCACATAGCACAGGGAGATCAGCTCGGTGCTTTGTGACCACCTAGAGGGGTGGGATAGGGAGGGTGGGAGGGAGGGAGATGCAAGAGGGCGGGGATATGGGGATATATGTATACGTATAGCTGATTCACTTTGTTGTATAGCAGAAACTAACACAACATTGTAAAGCAATTATACTCCAATAAAGAGACATAAAAAAAAGTTGACTATTTGGTAGGCTATAAATAATTATTAGAAACTCAGAAGTCAAAATCTTATTCTAGGGCACTCATTAAGCAAGAAATTTTCCCTTTCCTTTGTTCTCCTGATGATTATTAAAAAAAATTAATAGAGTTCATAGCATTTTACAAGTTATGACTCTTGGGGCCTTCTAAAATCATCGTGGGCAGTAGCGGAAGCCATGACATAAAGGCTTCTATTAAGGTAAAATCACGAGACGATATGTTTCTGAACATAAAATTCTACCTTATATTTATATATTTATTATATCAATAGATACAGTGCTAGTTGGATTACTAGGTAATTCAAAATCGTAATTTTTCCTAAAAGATTTTTGTCATTCACTGTTTCAAAACAAGATGAAGGAAGAAGGCAGTAACATGTAGAATTCAAAAAAGCACATGAACTCGTGCTTGAGGACCTCCCATCAAAATAATGAACACCAGGGCTTCCCTGATGGCGCAGTGGTTGAGAGTCCGCCTGCTGATGCAGGGGACATGGGTTCATGCCTCGGTCCGGGGGGATCCCACATGCCGCCCAGCGGCTGGGCCCGTGAGCTATGGCCGCTGAGCCTGCGCGTCCGGAGCCTGTGCTCCGCAACGAGAGAGGCCACGGCAGTGAGAGGCCCGCGTACTGCAAAAAAATAATAATAACGATGAACACCTTTCATGGACCAGCCTGGGAAGAGGTCTTACTATCGAGGAGGGCCTTCAAGCCTACTGGCTCCGCAAGTGTGAGGGCTGCACGGCTGCTCTCCGCTGCTCTCGGCGTGGGCTCTCATTTCCTGCTCTTCCTGCTTTGAGGCCTAAGGCTTGGAGCTTTCTTCAGATAACCAGACCCAGAGCAAGGAAAGTTTCATTTGCTGAACCAAGAGGCCGGAACGTGTCCACCCGGCTCTTGCTGGGCGGTGCGTCCCGATGCCAAGCATGCCAACAGGAGAGGAAGCTTAAAGGCCACTGCACCCCATGTGCCCAGTGTATGAACCTGGAGCAAGATGAGAGCGAAATATTGATGGGTGTCTTGTGACCTCCATTCTGTGGATCCGGATTCTTCCACTCTTCCCCCTCTTTCATAAATTTAAAATTGTTGGACATCTCTTCTCATAGCACCTCCTTTCGCTGTATTTGTGCTGTTTTCATGAAACACGTACCTCTGTGGTCTGCTAATCTCCATTTTACAGGAGATGACTGGGTTGTTGTGACAGTGGTTGGTGGTGGTGGGGTGTGTGTGTGTGTGTGTGTGTGTGTGTGTGTGTGTGTGTGTGTGTTGGGAACGAATCTGGAGGGGAGGTGGTGAAGAGTGGAGCTCGGGGAACGCCAGCTGACAAAGACAAGTGAGCATCTGCAAATATAAAATACCGGCCTGAATTTGCTTCCCTTTCTATTCTATAGTAAACACGAAAGAGTACAAAGGGAAACTTAGTCTGCTGTGAGCCCCCAGGAAGAATATCCATTCTTGCCCTGCGCTCCTGAGACCCCTGCAGTGTTTCGGAAAGGAGCCGAAAGAACAGTGTGGTTTGGGGTCTGTACTGCTCCCCTCCCTTGGGTCTTCCTGTGCCCAGGCTGCCACCCCTCTTCCTCCAGCACCTGAGCAGCTACGGGTGACCATTTCTGCAGGACTAGGGCCTTCTCCTTGATAGACCTGTGAGGAAAACCTAACGGGCAGTGCTAATCATCCTCAGGTCTCTCCAGTGGGGTTGGTTTAGTCATGAAACTTCTTAACCTTCATGTGTTTGTTTCATGTATTTTCATTCTGGTTACAAGATTATACCAACTTATTGTGTCTTCTAAATTTTCCTTTTTGCTGTTTGAGTCTGTATATGTATATATATATTTCTTTGATTAGAATATCTTCGCCTGAAAGCCTCTGATGTTCACTGTAGGAAACTAGTACAAGGCTAATTACCTGCCAGCAAACTTTGCATTGCTGGATGATTCAGTAATTGCCTTCAAATGTGGTGATGAGGTTGCAGGTTTGATGAAATGCTTACAAGCGGCGGCTTTAGGGAAATCAACCTCTCCATTTTCCATTCTGAATTCCAAATTACTGTGTATTAACACATCTGTCTCCTGCCTTTTTTTATTTCAGTACCTACTAGAAATGAAAAGCTTAATCCTGCCCCCAGAACATATCCTGAAGAGAGGGGACAGTGAAGCAATAGCATATGCGTTCTTTCATCTGGCACACTGGAAGAGGGTAGAAGGGGCTTTGAATCTTCTGCATTGTACGTGGGAAGGCAGTAAGTAATTTTCTTTCTTTGAAATGTTTTTAAAGCATGAAAAGATGCTAAAACTGTTTTTACCCTGAGTGTTCATGGTGAGTGATGGAGATTTGCATATCTATAGCTCTCCTTCTCTGTGATATTCCATCACCAAGAGATGGTTAATTACTCAGGCTCTCTAGTTTCCCAGTGGTGGCGGGTGTTACTGTGGTGATCCCATCTCTGCAGCTCAAAAAGGCAAGTTTATACAGTGGATGGGGTGAGTCTGGGCTATCCTGGCAGAGGAGCATTTTACAGCTGGAAAACCCTCTTTGGAGACCTGGACAGCCCCTCGGCACCATGGGAACCTTTGGCGTGGGGTCAGGCCTCGTGCTGGGCTCTGATGACCACTTCTGGATGGCCTTTCTGGGAGGGTTGGCTGAAGAGCCACAGTTATCCTCCAGGAGAGCTGGGTTAGCCAAACACAAATGAGCAGTGGTTACGCTTGCTTCAGAACAAGAGCAGTGGCTGCTGGACTCCAGTATGGTGGCAGGTGTAGCATTGTGCGTTAAGGGATAAATGCCTGTTAGATGGATGTGGGGATAAACTGATCTGAGCACGAGCTGGGCACCGTCATTCCGTGTAAGGAGAAGCGGCTCCAACGGTGGGTGAGACGTGCTCCCTGCCCTGGAGAAGCATTTCATCCAGTTGGGAGGAGTCATCAGCAGCATGTAACAGCTGCCCAGTGATTCTTCAGACAGGAGAGGCCTATGGGGTGGAGCAGTCATGGTTAACCTTATGGGTCATATGAGATTTGAACCAAGCCTTGAAGAACTGGGACGGTATTATAAGCAAGGACACTGTGAACAAATGCTAAGCGGTGGGGCTGTTGGGGAGAATGAAAATTAAGGAAAAGGCTCAAGATTGTGGATTATTGGACCACATATATATTGACACTCGGTTATCATTAATTTAAGCAAAACAAACACAACATGTAGCATGGGTTTTTTTTCCCCCCTCTCATGGGGAAAAGAAATATTAGAGTCTTAAGATAATTTTTCCTTAGTTCACTCCTACTCTGATCAGCCTCACAAATGAATGTCTTTTTAATCCCTTTCACTGTTTATCTTTGCTCCTTCCATTTTCATTTTGCTAATCTTCTGCTCTTCCCTTTTCCTGCCCTTCCCTAACCCAGCAGGAATCTAAACTGGTGCAGGAAGGGAGGGGGGGCAGCCGAATGAGACGGAGTAAAAGTAACTTGACAGGGGACTCAGGTTGATTGAAAGTTTTTTGTTTAGTTGTTTTGAAAACATTTCTTTAGAGAATTGATAGCGGGTCAAGTTAAATCATTTACTATTTATAACTTGAGGGATATCGACTTGATCGATGTTTCTACCCCTACTCTGTAAGTGTGGTAACATACTCCAGGTGTCCTGGTCCCGCTATTTGGATATGTTAAGACAGCACACTCTGCTCAGGTTGTGTGTGGACATGTATGCAGTCCCCTCTGGCTTGGGCTTCTTGTTGCATTTAAAGTGTTCTATCCAGATGAGACAAAAGGAATTTTTATTTAAACATGAGAAAGAGACAGAAAAAGCCCAGCAAGAATAAACATGAGAGGGCTTACCTAGTGTTAGTCGTGGTAAAATTAAATGGACAAACTGACTTAACCAAATAAGAACGTATTTATAGATCGGTACCTTGGAAACATAGTAATAGAAGCTTATTGATTGGATCTAATTGATAAGAAAGTTACCAGTCCTATAGAAAAGGTCAAAAGCAGGTGGGCAGAAGTGATGAAGACACAGTGTTAGGAATGGCATAACTATTAAAAAAAAACCATGAGGAAATTCTGTTTGGAAATTAGTTACCCATATAATCATATAACAATAGGGAGATGCTCTGGAACAACTGGGAAGGACAGTGAGATTGTGAGAAATGTGAAGTGACATAGTGAACCCCACATCAAGCAGTGTAGTACCTCTGGGGGGATGTAATTACCTCAAATTAGATGGGTAGAACACTTTATTAGAATAAAAAGAAGGGGTGAGTTTTTTGTTTTGTTTTTGTTTGTTTATTTGGTTTGGTTTTTTTAAACATCTTTATTAGAGTATAATTGCTTTACAATGGTGTGTCAGTTTCTGCTTTATAACAAAGTGAATCAGTTATACATATACATATATCCCCATATCTCTTCCCTCTTGTATCTCCCTCCCTCCCACTCTCCCTATCCCACCCCTCTAGGTGGTCACAATGCACCGAGCTGATCTCCCTGTGCTATGCGGCTGCTTCCCACTAGCTATCTATTTTACGTTTCGTAGTGTATGTATGTCCATGCCACTCTCTCACTTTGTCCCAGCTTACCCTTCCCCCTCCCCGTATCCTCAAGTCCGTTCTCTAGTAGGTAGGGGTGAGTTTTTAGACATAAAACAGTGTGGCAAGGTAGTCAGGGGCCTATAGGAAAGACAAATTCAGCATCTGATCCTTACAGATAATTACGAACCAGGAAGTTATGCTGCTGTTCAGTTTTCAAAAAGCCATACCGTTCAGTTTTAGAAAGAAAAGAGAACCATGAGAGTGCTTACCAGGTGCTAACTACCTTGGAGGATCCCAAGAACCTTGAAGAGTGTTTGTATAACAGTGTAATTCACAGAGGGTTTGTATTGCCATCATTTCATGGACTCCTGATAAATTTCTGAGTTAGGCAGGACAGAGGTGGCCATCTTAGTTGATCAAGAGAGGAACAGGTTCATTGAGGTGAGTACCTTGTTGAACGTCCTGCCAGCACTGTTGGCAGAGCCAGGTTCACTTTTTCTTCACTGCTCTTTCCTATAATACCAGCTATTTAGGCCTTTCCTGAATAGATTAAGGATAAGAGGGTCAGCCATCTCTGAAACATTTGTTTAGAAGCCATCAATTTACACCACTGCTTACAGACTGGGGTATACCTATGCCCTTTCTAGTGTTTTGAAAGTTAATCATTCTATATAAAATTATATTTTTGTTGTTAAATGTTGACGTAAACATTTTAACTATAGAATGAGCCCAATTCTATAAAAAAAATACATTCTATATATAAACAAAGGTAAGAGACTGGAAATAAATACATCTTTAAGTAGATTTTAAGTGATTTGGTTTTTTCTTCCTATTTGTATTTTTCAGACTTTCTACAACAAGCATATATATTTTCTACAGGCATAAATATGCATGTGTATATATGTGTATGTGTATATATATGTATATGCATGTACTTAGAAAAATAATCTTTCATTACAAACAGTTTTGGTCTTTTTTCAAAAACAAAGCTATAAATCTGTCTTGCAATTCAGAAGAAAGAATTACCACTCCAACTTTAGACAATTGTGTGTAATTGGTTGACAAAACTTCTAGACCTGTGTCCATTCTAAGTTAAATGGAGGCATCAGGGCTCTGGATTTTAAATCAAAAGGGCTTGGTTTAGAATTCTGACTTAGCTACCTATTAACTGGTATTAACTTACCCATTTTTTGAAAACTGTGAAGCGCTGAAGATACTGAATGCCATCACCCCATCCCAGATTGGTGGGCTTCAGGGCAGTTGCCCTCAGGGCGGCTACAATACCAGAACCTCTCCCTCTCCCTCTCCCTCTGAGGTCAGTGGGGCTCCCCTAGACGGCCTGTGCCTGAGTGCAGGAGGCTGCACTTCCTCCAGTTCACCACTGGGTGCCGCATTTTGACATCTCCAGCCTCAGGGTCTAGGTTTTTGCCTTTAAATCATTTCTTTCTTCATTCTGAAATTTAAGGCCATTCCCCAACTCCCTTCCAGTTTTCCCTTTTCATTAGAAAGATAATTCAGGGAGGAAGGTAACAGTGCCTCATTTCACCATGTTCCATGTTAAAAGTGAGTATTCTTTTAAAAAGTCAGTTTATCTTTTAGAAAAAATTTTAAAAGCCTGACTTATGTCAAAAGTGTTAGTTAGGGGTAGGGATGAGGTATATTTTTCTTTGATTTTTAATGAGTTTATTATGTTGGAGCATTAGTCATCTTGTGGAATTAAGTGAGTTTCCCACCAATCAGGCTGAAATAACTCACATTTTTGTTAAAACCCCAAAGTCCAGCTGATGCATGGCAGAGATTGTTTGGGTTTGAAACATATGGTGGTTTAAAAAAAAAAACAAAAAAAAAACAGAGTCCTCAACCACAAATACATCAGCATTTCAAAGGTTTGTAAAATATTTGATTCATCACTGTCCCAGCCCCTGAAATTACACAATATGTTCCTCAAAATCAAGATAATGAAGAAATGGGGAAAGTTTTAATTTATAAGATTTAAAAACATGTTTCTTAATTCATTACACAGCTGTCACATTGTCTTAATTATATTTATTTTAAACACTGTAGGTTCTGGTTACGCTCACACACGTGCACACACACGACTGCAAGTATGTGTTGAATGTAAAAACCATATATAAATGAGGGATCTCGTTGGAATTGTGTATTATTTACAATGGTATCGCGCCTTATGGGGCCCTATTTTAAATGGCACGTCTTCTATTTTACCTGTATTAAATACTGATGTGGCCTTATCTCCCTTCTACCTTGATCTTTTCAGGGCTCTGTTTTGGCTGTATTTATTTTATAAAGCAGAATAGTCTGCTGACCACAACTGTGAACTTTAAGGTTTAATTTCCAGGTTCTATATATCAGAAGGCTAGAGTGCCATGGGGTAAATCGCTTAGCTTTTCTTTGTTTCCATTTTTTCCACTTGATCAAGTAAGACTCTTTATTTTCTTTTTGGAGATTTTTTTCCCAAAGAATTCGCTAAATAATGTATAAGATTTGAAGGTGGTGTTTTTTAGGGGAACTAGGCAAAGTATTTCCTTTGAGAGGAGAAAATGCTCCATTGTTGAAGCAAAGGATGAGATTCTGATTCTAATTTATTCTCTTTGAACCTGATGGTAAATGCTACTTGCTGTAAGATGTGGTCCTTAGGGCATTTCCTCTAACCAAACCTTTCCTCCAAAAGCCTGGCACCTTTGGGACTGCTAAAGAGAAATTCTTCCACCCCTCACCCCATAGATCTAAGGCTAAATTTTATAATTTAGGAGAAAACAATGGCCAGCTGAAGTCCCTGGCCGTAGCCAACTTAACACTAGTAGCCGGACTCCAAATATTATTCAGCGCTTCCCCACCTACTGCCCAGTAAGACCAAGCTTGCTCCTTTCAGTTATTCAGTTTTGAGCCGCTAACCGTACTTTGGATCCACTGGGGTTTTTAAAGGGAAAAATTCTGTCTCTGCCCTATTGTGCATTAACTTATTCATTCCTTTATTCAATTAACATTTATTGAGTCCCTCCTTTGTGCCAGGCATTCTTTTGGGGATACCAAGATGAGTCAGACTCTGAAACGCTTTGAGAGAAACATTAGTGTGTGTGTGTGTGTGTGTGTGTGTGTGTGTGTGTGTGTGTGTATACACATATTCTCACAGATACATACACACACATATATAATATATAGTGTGGATACAAGCAGTGGAAGCAGGAACAGAGTGTTATAGAGTGTTGCAGGTCACTAACAAATTAGTGAATCTGCTATAAAACTCTAGAAGTTTTCTTCAGAATTGGAATGGAGCATCATGTAATCTAACCAAAGGAAAGTGGTTTTCCCAAGGCCATATAAGTAGATAGTGAAAAAACGTGGATCAGAACCCAAGCTTTTGACTTCTGAATTTTCCTTATTGTGCCCAAAGTCTCACAAAAGACAAAGAGCCTTTATTGCCAGTTGCCCACATTACAGTCAAAAGTGAGAACATAAAATGTGTATTTTGATGAAAGTTTTCTGTTCTATCATTTGCACTTCTAATTGTTCACAAACAAGCAGCATTTTTACCTATGAGCTAGAGTATGACCTGTTAGAGAAAGGAGGAACTTGGGGTTAGTGGAAAGGCACAGTAAAGAGAAAACTAACTTTCATTGAGCAGTCAGGCGCTATGTGTGGACACGTTGACCTCCGCTGTCACACTTAGTCCCTTTAACAGCCTCTCGAGGTCCTTGGTGTTCTCATTTTTACAGCCGAAGAGACTGGACACAGATTAATGACCCACCCAAAGTCATACAGTTGTCAGCCTGGTCAAGTTTGACTCATCCTGAGCTGTCACCTCCACCACTCCCCCATTAGGTATGGGCTATCACAGGGGGACTTTCACTCTTGTTTTCATGATTATTGGCTCATCTGTTTCCCACCCTGGGGGGTCAGCTCCGTCAGTGCAGGGGCAGTGCATACTTGGCTCACCTTTCTATCGCTGCTGCATGAGGAAGGCACTCAACATTTTGACCATGTAGAGGTGGGATTCAAACTCAGTTCTTGCTATTGCAAGGGGTCTGTATAAAGTTCTCTGAGATCCTCTTTGAAAAGGCAACATAGACAAACAAAGTATCAAACATTACCTTCTATCCTTGTCTACATTGTGGACAGGATGAGAGCACATTAGAAGTCACTGGGGAAATCAGGAATTAATTTGTTCATGTAACCATCCTTCTGTTCATTCTTTGGTTCTGTTGATTCTTTCTCCAGTATTGGTCGAGTCTCTGATTGGCACAGCACTGCTAGGCTTGGTGCCTAGAAAACGTGTCTGGGCAGGGGTGGAAAGCAGCTGTGTAACGCATCACATGTCATTGTGGAGAGCCTGCTGTGTTCATTAAGTAGTTCCCAGTTTCATTTTGCCTCTCCCACAAAGGCACAATAGAAACCAAGGTAGGGGAGGGGATGGCACAAACGGAAAATGCAACAATGCCACTTGTGTCTCATGTATTAACTCTGAGTGGTCCAGGTTTTTGGTTTCGTTTTTAACCAAATACATGTACATTTTTAATTCCTCTGAAGTGTATGTTTTTTTCGGACGGGGATTTTTTAGGAGGTTTTTAGTCACTCATGAAGTAGATCAAATTCATAAAATAGTTCAAATGACCTTTTTTCTATTCTTCCTTGCCCTGCGAAATCAGCGTGTTACTGTTTGCACTTGCAAAGGTTCTGGACGTTCGGCTCAAGCCACGAGGTTCTTGTGGAGCAGTGTCGTGTCTTTGCAGTGAAAGGGACCAGGCGGTGGGAGGTGAAGCTGGCCCGGCTCGTGCAGTGCCTCCTCCACTCTTTGCAGACCCCCACTGCTTATCGCACACTTTGCTGGGCCCCGCACAGCAGGGTGGACCAAGGATAGAATTGCAAACAGAAATTGTGCTTGCTTTTGTTTAGTGAAGCCAAAAGTCTTAATATTATTTTATGAACTTGATGTAAATGACAACTGACATGAGAATGAGAAATTTTAAGAGCACATAAACGTCTTTACAATCCCAGGGGTTGGGGGCAGAGGACAGTACAGAAAGTGTGTGTGTGTTTGTATTCTTTCTTGAGTCGTATATAATCAGTGCCTTCACCCTCTCCAAAAAGACCAGAACTGATTAGAAGAAGGAAAAGACTAACTTGATGCACAAAATTTGTATGCATGCCAAGTACTGGAGTAAAAACTATTTGGCATCTGACTGAAAAGACACCAAGCAACCATTTGATGTCTATGGTTGAACACTCTCAAGATCTCGCACTCCTATATTTCAGTTAAAAAATTGCTCCCTGAAGTGCAAACTGACTTCAATTTTGAACAAAATTTAGCATTCAAATTTATAGCCACTTTGAAAACTGAGGGTTTATTTATATCATATGAACCTGAACAGATTCTTAATTACAGCAGCCCTAGTGCACATGGAGAATCTGGATTTCAAAAAAAAAAAAAACTTCCACAGAGGTTTTTCTACATTTTTGAGATGCTTTCATAGCAGCCATCATTCATGGGAAATAGTATTAAAATCCTGCCATACTGCAGTTTAAATTTAAACGCACTGCTTCCCAGTAGAGAGTTTAGTGTATCCTATAAAGGCACTAAATGGATTTTTTCGGTTTTGTAATTTTTTCCCTTCTCTTGCAAGCCTGATTCTACCGAGAGAGATGCTGGTCCCTCTGAGTAATCTTTGTGTGTTAACAACCTGTACAGGGAACTCCTCTCTTGCTTGTTGTAATGGGCAAAAGTCATCTTGGTTTGCGTGAAAGAGAAGGTCTGATTGAACTAGGGTGAGCCTTTCATTTTAAGAAGAGTTAAAGTCTGGGGTGTTTTTAATGTTTTAATCTCTGTTTAAGAGGTTTCTGTTATGAGAGGAAAATTGATAACATTTTTACCTCAGCCAACTGGCTCTGCTCTAATCCCACGTTTATAGTGATTTATATTCTCCGTGGCAATGTGCTGTAACCTCAGAGTGATACCACTGTGGTGTAGATTGACTGCATTCCAAATGCTGGAATCACATACATAATGTTTTTACTTTTAAATAATATTCAGACACCAGAATAAATACCATATGTGCACTGATGCTGGTTACAATGGAACCTTGTCATTTCTTGTGAGGGAGAACATTCTTTGTTTCTGATTTCTGTTTGAAATAAGTATGCAAAAGATAAATATGTACATTGACAGCATTTTGAGAAGGCTCAGGTAATTGCACAGCTGAGGATGTAGCTAGGAGTCCTTGAAATGTAGCATTTAAGACTGAAAAGGCTGCTGTGTTGCCACCATCCCTTTTTGACACACATGAAGGCAAGGACTGTAATCTGACATTCCCAGTGTAGGGTTTAGTTTTATAGTTTATAGCTACAGCATGCTGTAGTTACCGGACATCTGTTGAAGAAAAATTACCTCGAGTACTGTTCACAGAAACAGTGAGACTAACGTGCTGATGACCTCGTAACAGGGAGAGTAACACACGTGATAACGGGAAGCGATGGATTGATTGGAAAGTCATAATTCAGTGTGAGACCTAATGTTATCTGATGCCACGAAACCAGAACTTACGTGGCCTGATATCATCAAAATACAGATAATCAATCTCTCCAGATCCATTGTTTCCCCACATGATGTTGAAGATTTAAAAGTTTCATAAAGTTTAGAAATACCTCCCAAGTCATGCATTTTTAGGTTCTTGTTTTCATCCATCTTGGTTGGAATTCTAATCCACCTAGACATATTTTTTAAATAGACATGCTAGAATGCCTTTCATATTTGTGCATCTGTGACACGATCCAACAAGTCAGTCCACGTTTGCTTCTTGGGGAAGCATTTCAGTCCAGGTTTGCGTTATTACCATCAGGTGAGCTATATTGAATGAGTGCTTACCACGTTTTCGTAATATTTTGTAGATGAGGAAACCCTGGGCATTGGAATTGCTGGCTTTCCCTACTCCTCTGCACCCCCATCCCCACTCAGTTTTGTGAGGTTCTCCCAGAATGTATAGTGTGAGGTTAATGTGTGAGGCATACCTCATAATGCATCTCTGACAGCTTATCTAGCACATGACTCAGAGTTTGGGTACGTCTTGCCTCCTTTATGGGAGCTATTTGTAGAAGTGTTCAGTGTGAGACCTAATGTTTTTTATAATTTTATAATGTGAGCCATTATAAAAATGCTCAAAAGTCTCTTTGTGGACTTGAGAAGTTATGAGACAAATATTGTACCTCTAACGTATTGTCTCTCCTTTGCAGCTTTTCGGATGATCCCTTATCCCTTGGAAAAGGGGCATCTATTTTATCCTTACCCCATCTGTACAGAAACAGCAGATCGTGAGCTGCTTCCATGTGAGTCTCCCCTCCATAATCCTCCCTTTGGCTGGTGAGGGTGGTGTGCCAAAGACTGGGATGGGAAGAGGTGGAAATGATAAATGTTTATGATGTTCCTTGTCTTTTATTACTCTTCTCCCAAACCCTGTCCTCATTTGATAGCATAAGCATTAAAGTGAGTTATGTGTGTAGGTTTGGCTTCCTGCTTCTCCACGTCTCTCCAGATTCATCAAAGGGAAAGACCCGCCCAGGTCTGAAATGTAGATGAAGAGCCATCATGTACTGGTTGGTCTGAGCGCAGGGACCCCTAGTTTGGGACAGAGACCCCTAGTTTGGGGCAGATGCCCCTTGCTGGGCTGATCCACTGTGCGGGGCTCGGCCTGGGCTCTCCCTCTGGTCAGAGGCAGGCTGCACAGACCGGAGTCTGGAGGGGAGGCACTGGCTTCAGAGGGAGCTGCAGATGAGCCATGGGTAGGAGGGTGGCACGGGGACGCTGGCATTGTGGCCAGAGGCGGAGTCGTGGGCAGGGTGGGGCTGCCCTCTGCGGTGATGCGGTGCTCTTCGCCGGCGGGATTTCCCGTGAGCATCTCACGGATGGCGCACAGTGAGCTGGTGTAACGTGTGCAGGGCACACGTGCAGCCTCAGCCCTGTATACAGCAGGTGGCAGGCAAACCCTGCCCTCGAGGGCCTTACAAGCTAGCAGTCGGGGAGCCCATACCACACGTGGAAAGTATGATTTGGTTTACCGTAATGCAACATTGTTTTGACAATTCCGGCTAAATAGTTATTATCAAATTATACTGTGTATGAAGAGCATGTCCAGGCTGTTCATGTGGCCCTGACTTAGGACATACTTTCCTCCCTCAGATAATACGCTCCAAATCTTGGTTGCTCTCTCTTCCCCGTCCTGTCTTCTGCCACAACCACCCTGCACCAGCCCCAGCTACGTCACATCTCATAGCTGTAACATATTTAAATGCTTTGCCAGGAGGGCCAGTATAACTGTGGAGCCCTGAGTGTTGGCAGATTGTCTAATGCCCACGTTTTTGAGCTGGTCGTAAATCTCCAATGTAGTGGGTGCAAAACAAGGCTGCCGTCTCAGGTTGAAAGAGCAGGAGGCAGCTCTCTCATTTCTTTGCAGGACAGACCCACTGGGAGACATGTTACCGTGGGAGCTGGGAGACCTCAGAGGGGTGTGGTTCCTCACCATCTGAGTTTATTGTGGAAAAGCGTCGGGTGCCTCGCTCTGCATTAGATTTGATTTCAGAAATCCCTGTGATGGGCCCATGCTTTACCTTTTGACTCCCCCTTCAGGGAGATCCTTGTTAACATTTACGGTTTCTGGTAAGAAAGGCAGTTTTCTGAAAAGTACACTTTTAAAATGTTTTAATTGAGTCCAATCATGTTTCCATGGGGATAGATTCACTATTAGAACAAGATTACAGTTCTTAAAAGAAACTGTCTAGGAATAATCTTTACAGTCCTGGAATAGAAAACTATGGCTCACGTTTATTTATTTGAATGCAGTGGTTCAAGTCTGATCTCCCCTCAAAATCATTGGGTGCTGAGGGTGAGGATGGGATGGGGGTAGGTGGCTTTACATGTTACCTGCGTGCTGCACGTGAGTGGTGTAGTGTCCACGGTGGTCCCGAGCACACGTCCACCCATGAAGAATCCTAGCAGGTTGACATCCCTGGATTCAGGTGCATGTGCTCGTTTGTGCTTTGTCCCTCCTTGGCCCTCTGCACCCTCAGTTTCAGCAGAGTGGACTACTGCTTAGAGCTGAAAGGTCAAGGAAAGGCTTGAGACCTTGGATTTCCTGAGGAAGATGGAGACCCTCGAATCTTTTGGTTTGAGTGGCAGTGTAGCTCACACACAGCCTCACGGCTCCCCTCCACTGGGCCAGCCTCAGTTGCCACTCGAAATTTAAAAGTTATGAAAGGCTCTAAAATCTCCCATTTTTGATGGATGGATGGTCCTCGCTGGATGTCTCTCTATCAGGGTGGCACCCTCCACTGACATAGTTAGATTGTACCAGGAAAAAATACAAGATACACTAATATCACCCTATCACAATGATTTAAAAATTACAGGAAAAGTGAAAACCTAAAGAGAGGATTTTTTTTTTCAGTATACTTGACTTTGGATTTTCCAGGTTTTGTTCAATGAACATGTGTTTTATAATTTGAATAAAGTTTTGTTTTACTTGTGTTTGCTTTTGCAAAAGAAATACTGTATATTAGGCATAGATAGTGTTACTGTCCCTGCCCATGAGTGTGTGACATCCCCAAATTAGCCCTATCATGCCCTAGATAGAGTTCTGAAGGTTGAACGTGGACTTGGGAGAAGCAGATAGGCCACCAAAGGCTGGCTGAAATGTGGGCTCTTCTTCGTTCCAGGGCCCGACCTTTTTCATTTCCAGCAGGCTTGAGCCAAAGCTCTGCAGAGTCAGTCCCACCTACAGAAATTCCCTGAGAGTGCATTTTACTGCGGCCCTAACACTTCCCTTTTGATCTTCTCCACAGCTTTCCATGAAGTCTCAGTTTACCCAAAAAAGGAGCTTCCCTTCTTTATCCTCTTCACTGCTGGATTGTGTTCCTTCACAGCCATGCTGGCCCTCCTGACACATCAGTTCCCGGAACTCATGGGGGTCTTTGCGAAAGCTGTGAGTATTTGCCAAGGGGGAGGCCGCAGGCAAGGGGCAGGGAAAGTCAAGAGAAGCAGCATAAGAGAAAGAGGGGAGCGTTGTGTAGAAGTGGACGTGCTTGTATTGATCCTTTGCATACTGTTCAGTTTTCATTATCATCAGTGAGATCAAGGGTTGAGGGTCAGAATGAGAAAGTATAGCTTGTTTGTTACTGCATGCCTTGCCTATTTCACAGACAAAAAATTCTCAGCAGTTCCCCTAAAAAAATGCATGAGGTCTAAAAGAATTAAAGAATTAAGGGAATCCTAGCAAATGAAAAATACTTGGGAGGTTTTTCAGTTTTGTATAAATTGAATGACATCATTTCTAATCTTTAGATATTGTAGGTCTTTCCTTCAAGAAAGATAGAATTTACATTTTCAAAGATGATTTAAATTTAAAAAGTTTTAATGTCTACAAATTAAATGGCTTGTTTGGGGAATGAACTGCGAGGGTGTGAAGGGTGTGTAGTATTAAGAAGTATACAGATATGATATTTAGAAGTATGGAAATCCATTAAGGGTCTTTAAAGAGGGTTATGGAGAAGAGCTTTAATAAGAAAAGCCATCTGCATTGACAACCAAGAACCATTGTTTCCTTGATGAAAAGTGACCATTTCAGCTTGCACATGCAGTGAGGATAAGTTTACTGATTTTGCCACAAAGGAGTTTCAAACAGAAGGAATAAGGAAAAGAATATCGATTGTTTCCCTGGAACTCCATTCTGATTTCAAGGCGAGTGGAGTCAGCAAGGATGATTTCTAACTTGGCTGGGTTGATTTAATCCCTTTCCAGATGATTGACATTTTCTGCTCGGCAGAGTTCAGGGACTGGAATTGCAAGAGTATTTTCATGCGTGTTGAAGATGAACTGGAAATCCCACCGGCACCTCAATCTCATCATTTTCAAAACTGAACTCATCACCCTTCTTCCCCCACCACCACAACTGCTCCTTCTCCTGTATTCCTGATCTCCGCCAGTGGCACTGATATCCACCCAGTTACTCAAGCCAGAAACTCAGCAGCCCTCCCAAACTCTTCCCTCTCTCACTCCTTATATCCCGTCTGTCTTGGCTTTCACAGTCTGTCGGCTCTAACCTCCTGAGCCACTAGGCATTCGGTAAATGTAATTCACCTCTTCTTCTCCCATGGCTGTCTCTTAGTTTGGATCTTTGTGATTTCTTGCCTGGACACCTGCAAGAGTCTTAACTGGTCTCCTTGCTTCCAGTCTTATCCTCTGCCAGTATTTCTTTCATACTGACAAAAGAATGATCTTTCTAAATTGCAAGTCTGAGCATGTCACTTCCCTGCTTGAATTTCTTCAGTAGTTTCCCACCAGCATCAGGATAAAGTCCCAGATCTTTAGCATGGCATACAGGGTCCTTTATGATCTGGCCCTTGCTTTCCTCTTCAGCCTCATCTCTCTCCCAACTCTTGCACAGACACTGGTCTTGGGCCACAGTGAATTGCTCACCATTCCCAGATGCTTTTGTGAGCCTCGGTGCCTTTGCACGTACTATTTGCTCTGCATGGAATGCCCTTCCCCATTATCATCAGCACTTGTACAGTCTACTAACGCCTCTTCATTCTTTTATACTCAGCTTCCTTTCTAAGTTTCTCCCAAGCTGAGTTAGATGTTTCTCCTCTCAGCTCCCACAGTATTCCATGAATACCTATATTACGTTTATTGTACTGTATTATAATTGTTAAAAACTTGTCTGACCCCCTTGTAGAATGTGAGCTCTTTGCGAGCAGGACTGTGTCTTCCTCATCTCTGTATCCCCAAAGCTTTGCACAGTGCCTTGCACATAGTAGGTTTTCAATAAATGATTATTAAATAAATAAATGGTAGTGGTTTCTGCAGAAAGAATCAGTGTAAAAAATTAGATACAGCTTAGCATTTCTTCTCTTCTTTTATAATTATGATCACAGACAGAGTTGAAAGGGACCTTAAACTGCCTTCAACAGTAACTTGATGAAGGTCACTTAGACTCATCTGGAATACTTTTAGCGATGGAGTGTTCACCTGTTCAACATGGAAGCCCATTTCCATACTGGATCACTCAGAACTCTTCTTGATACTGATAAAATCTGCCTTCCTTTAATTTCCACTTATTTCCTATTCTACTCTCCAAAACTATAGTGAACAACTCTACTTCCTCTTGCAATTTCTTGAGGCAACTAATATATTCATGGCCACCTCTCACCTCTAACTTACTACCTTCTCTTTTCTTCAGGCAGAATGTCTCCAATTTCCTTAAGTCTTCTGTACATGATATGATTCCTGAACCCAGTATCACCCAAGCTGCCTCCTTAGATGCTCCCTAGTTTATGGGCCTATGCTATTCATTATTTGCTTCTATTCCCAAGCCAACCTTTGAGTTAAAGCAGTTACCAAAAGTCTGAATAGATTAGAGTGTCATGTAGTAAAATTTAAAATAAGAATACATTTGCAACATTAGTCAATGTCATTCTTCATTGAACTAACAGGCAGCTCTTGGTGGGAATTCAGGATCAGGACAGTGATTCTCAGCCCCTAGCGTGCACAAAATTCACCTGGCCCTACCACCAGAAGTTCAGAGCCTTGAGTGTTAGCACCCGGGAATCTGCGTTTTTAAACAAGTCCCGCCCGCCCCCACCGATTCTAAGGATGGGGGTTGAGGACCATTTCCTTCAAAGAACACTGGTCTCAAAAAAGCCAGCCTTTGAGCAGCCGTTTGCAGGTGCATGGTGCGACGTCAGAGCTGTTGAGGTGACAGGTTTCTAAGGAACCAGCAGTTTCACCCCGGCTGCTCCTTGAAATCATCTAGGGAGCTTAAAAATTACAGGTGCCTGATCTCCCAATCCTGGGGACTCTGACTTAGTTGGTCTGGGATACAGCCTGGGCATCTGAGTTTTCAGATGCCCCCCTAGTGATTTGGGTGTGCAGCCAGGGCTGAGAGCCCCTGTACTGAATAAAGTAACTGCCTGAAACTGCGTCGCCCAGGGAGAGGGCTGGGAGGAATGGAGGGTAGTACATAGAATACGGCTGGGTGTTCTCTAGGTAAGGCTGTGTAGCCTCCAGAATATCACAGAGATGTGTTCGTTATGGATATTAGACCAAGGGCCACTCTCCTCATTTAATGTTCCCAACGCTTTGTTTTTGAGTCAAGGACCAGATGATTAAATAAAATATAAATTTACCTTTATGGTCCTCATATTTTATACTCTACCAAGGTGTGGTAGTTTGGTCAGCTACTCATAGTTTTCAAAAGTAGTTTAGATAAATTTGCTTTTAAACCTCTGTCTGGAGGATCACATTCATCTTGCCCTTCATTAAGGTTTAGCAGTACTAAAACGTCTGGAGAGATTTCATGGGGAAGGAAGATGGATGGCCTGAAGGAGACAAGCCCCATCTCCCTCCTCCTTCCCCCCACTGCTCCGGAGTCTTCTCCACATTTTCACTCTTGTCACTTCATCAGGCCCCTCGTGAAGCCCCCCACAGGTTATCACAGCTGCCCTATAGGCTGCCTGCAACCATTTGCAGCTTGTGAAAATGATTTTCTCAGACCTCGCCTGAGATAATGTCCCTGGGATAATGACTCAGTAGATGGAGAGAGATTGCACTGCCACCCGCCAGGCTGCGTGCAGCTTGGGAACTCTCCAGTGTGTTTACATGTTGATATGCAGCCAGTAAGGAAGCCCGCAGCCAAGTGTGAGCCACTGGAAAATAGTAAAATGAGAGGCTTCAACTCTCTCCGCCTAATCTAATCTACCTCAATGACTTAGGACTAACTCTTCCTAGAATGTTTGGTTACCAAGATAAGGTTGCTCATATAAATAAGTGATCATTCCAAACCCAGCCCCTCGCAGAATGTGGGAAGGTCAGCATGCTGACCTCTTCTGTTTGAAGGGCCCTGTCTTTCCTCCTCTGGTCTCTCTCCTTCCCTGAGATCCAGCCCCCTGACTTCTGACTCTTGTCTTCAGCTTATGCGCCCTGACCTCTTTGAAGTCTGATATTGATTACAGTGAAATGTCAATTGTCTGATTGCAGTAGGGCACCTGGAACTTATTCAGATAAGCAGAGGCGTTTCAAACGTTAACGAAGCACGTTGCGAGCCATGACCTTCTTCTAAATAACGGTGTTTCGGGGAAAAGGAGGATCAGGCGACTGAAGTGTTGCTCTCTCTTTTTTATTAGTTCAGTTGCTTTTTCTCACCACAAGACACTGATTGAATTATGGTGCATTTTGGACCGTGTATGTCTGCCCCCAGGACAGACGTTTTGGACATTGAGACAGATGAGCTGTTCCAGGGTTGCCTGGTGTTGCTCATTCAGACTTAACTTTTCAGGCAATAAAATTTCCCAAGTCCCTAAGTGAAACTGTTGTTTCTCTATGTGCATTGGTTGAGTCTTCGGCCAAAAAGTGTTGACTGATATTCAGTCGTGCAAAGAAGCATCCTAAGTAAACAAAGCATGTTCCACCAAACTTCTTTTGTTTAATACGTCCTGATGAAAGCCACTGACCTTCGGTTACTAAATGAAAAGGGCTTAACGGTTCCAGGCACCCCATTACATTTTGCTGCTTCTTCCTTGTGGGCGAGGGTTGGGGAGGAGGTCTCGGAGAGCGCTGCTAAGGAGGAAGGTAACCTAGCAACAAAGGGTGCTCATCGCAACTGGGGTGCTGCGAGAGAATTAGGATCTCTAGGAAAGCGTTCAAGGCATTCTTTTCTCGATTGTCCCAAGGTTAGAACATTCTAGATATGAGGGAGAGCAGTAAATGATCACATACATGGGAGGTATTAGGAGTTAATTCTCTTGTGGAACCTGGTCGAGAAGCACAGGTGTCCAGGGGGCCAGGGCTCACTGCATCTTGCTGCGCAGGGTGGAAAGAGGGGCATTTACAGACCACAAACTGGGCGAGGCCTGCCACTTAATTTCCAGAGGCCTCCCTTTTACGCTTTTTATCCAAGTCAGGTCAGTGACCAAAACTAAGCAAACAGACGGGCCTTTATTTTGAACCAGCTTTGTAACGACATCTCCATTCATTCTGCTACCCAAGCTGAGGCTCCCTGGTGTCCCCCCGTGTAGTGTATGAAGTCGCCCAGGGTGTAGACTTTGAGCGATTCCTATCATCTGACCACACTGGCTCACGCTAATGCATCACTTGTTCCCACCTCAGTCACAACTTCGGTGGTTATAAGTCTGTTTTGGATTAGGTGTGCAGGATATGATAACTTCACCAGCAAAATCCCCTTGTTCAGTGGGCCTCATCTTCCTGCCCGTCAGCATCCTCGGTTCATCCAGACTGCTTTAGCACCTAGCTCCTCTTAATGGAGCTGAGCATTACAGGCAAATGCCGTGTGTTATGGAGCCTTGACAATCTCTGACTACAAACAAATGAACAAATGTTATGTGTAAATAGTTTTAATTCTACAGTGTTATCATGTCGGTCTGATACAATCAGTAGACTTGTTCCATGTCATCCTCTCAGAACTAGGATTTTACAAACTCTTTCGGGGCAGCTCGGGCAGTAATTACTCATTCCTGGGCCTAGTATCTCCCACAATGCCTTCCAACCGCATCCAGCTCTAAACTGAAAAGGACAGGCAGTCCATTAAGTAGGGTGAGCATCCCATGTGGCACTGTACACCCAACCAAGGATAATTTCAGAAGGTTGCCAGGCATTGCCCTGTATCTAACACCCACTTGAGGAAAGAGCCATCCTACCTTCACTCAAGTACTAACGTGGCTGCCTTTTTCTTAACTGCAAGTTCCTTAACAGCCTGGCACTCAAGGCCCTCCCCAGAGTTGTGCTAGTTGCTTCTGAACTCTACCTCCATCTCTTCTAGTCATACCAGCTGCTTTCCCCTCTCTGTTCCAGCTGTTTATTGAGCCTGGAAGGCCCACCTGCTCACATGTCTTTCCTTACCATTCTTACCCCATCTCTGTCTTTTCATACCCCAGCCATCCACTGGGGACTATTTCAGTCACCTCAGTTTCAGTTTTTCCTGTTCCTTTCGACAAAATGGATTCTCTCCCTTTCCCGAACCTTCCTGGTGCTTTGTTTGTGCGTCTATCTTCTACCCTGTCGTGGTCTACCTGGTATTGTTACTTTGCTGGGTACAGGTCTTAGTGGCTCCCTTCCCCAACCCCTAGGCTTTGAGCTTCCTGACAGTGGGACTTTTGTCCTAGACGCTTTTATATCTCACCCAGTACTTAAGTGCCTTACTGAGTAAATATATTCAATTGATGTAAAAGATGCAGTACAGAGAAGGGTTCCGAACCTTATACTCTCTTGAGTTTTCGTTACACAAATCTCGCACTTGATGGTCCTGCCATAATGTGGTACAGGCCTTCCCAGTTTGCATTCTACTGGTTCTTTAAAAAAAAAAAGAAGAAGAAGAAGAAGAAGGACAGATTCTGAGGTCATGTAAATTTGGGAAACTTGCCTACCATACCCCTTCTTGAGGACCCGCAATCCATAGAACATGTGACCAGTAGAGGAGACTGTTTCAACTTCACTACATTCAGGTCTACTAATTTGTCTGGCCTCAGACCATGTTCCGCCTCTGCGTATGTACTCATGTCCTACAGCACACTTCTGTGGGAAATTCTTGGTGGTGTAGACTGTGCTGTGCTATGGGCAAGGGATTGGGACAAAGGACTCCACAGTACAAGAACCAGACATTGAACCCTAGTGAGACGATACCTTGGTTCTGAACAGAGAGCAAGGAAACCCATCCAAACACCCGTCTTGTGCCTGCTTGGTTTAGGGCACCTCTTCTGCCAGATGCTGGATGGCTTGTGGAGGGAGGCTGAGTCTTCACGAGAACATAATCAGAACAGACTTGAGATTATGTTAAATGAGTCTCAGGCAAGGCGCCTGACTTTCCTAAAAGGCACAGATAATAAGCATTATTCTCTACATGAAAAACAGAAAGGAATTCACTAACCAAACGAAAGAGATCCCAAAGCTCTCCTCAGAGCAGCACCTTTTCCACAAGGACGTGTCGTCCATGGACTGGCCAGCTTGCTGCCCTCCCCAAGGCTCCCATGATGCTCACCACTAAGCAGGTAGTTCAGAAAAGAACATGGGCTGCAGGTGTTTGGGAGACAATAGGATCCCAAAGCAATCCACAGCCATACGACAAACTGGACTTTTTTTTTCTGTTGTTGCCTTTTCCACTTAAAGTTCTATAACTAGGCAAGCAGATGAAGAAGTTGTCACCATTTTTTTAACTCTTCTGCTCACTTGCCACCCATCTGTCAGTCCCTTTTGACGGCACTGGTCATCTCCATGGGCAGCCCTCAGATCCTGAAGGCTGGTTGGAAGGCCTCAGAACTGTGGGCAGCTGTCAGAGGAGTGAAGGGCCTGTCAGCCAACACTTCTCCCCCTCATCCATCAGAGCCATGGGGGCGGGTGCAGAAGCTGGAATGTAGGTTTGTTCGTCAACCAATGTTTCCTACGAACATAAATATGAAATCTTAGCCTTTGGAAGCTTTTTATAATGCAGAGACGTAAGATGAAAGCATGAGTTGGAGAGGTTCGTTTTGATGGCTTGAACAAGATTTCTCCTGACTTCTGCGCTTTTCTCGTTTGTTCGCAGTTCCTCAGCACTTTGTTTGCCCCCTTAAACTTTGTCATGGAGAAAGTGGAAAGCATCCTCCCATCCAGTCTTTGGCACCAGCTGACTAGGATCTAGGGAAGCCCACCCGTCCTTCCACTCACCTCACCCAGTGGGCTGCCACCATCTCTTCGTGCCAACTCCTCGTGGACTGCAAGAAAGCATGACTTTGAAAAAGGGAAGCCATTCCGAGATTTTAAAACCTTCATGGACTGTCTGTTCCATATTAAAAGCTGTTTTTGTTGTACAAAATTCATTGATGTTCAGTTCTATTATATTTTGCTTTCAGAAAAGAAAAAATAAACTTTTGTGTATTGCAGCAACCAGTTGTGTCTTCCAGCCCTAAAACTGTTGGTGTCCAAATAAACCTACAGGTTACATTTAATTTACTAAGGCCCCAGATCTGCTCAGTGCAACACAATGGTTTTCTATGCTAATGCAACTCCTTTCACCAGGCCCTCGGCACCCCTACGGTTGGTGGCTTAGAAAACAGACTCTCTTTGGCTAGAAAGTACCATCTTTTTCAGCCCCAAACTGTATGTCCTCATAGGCTAAATGCACAAAAGAAATTTCCAGCATGAATGACAGGAAGCATGAATGAAACGAAATGTATGTGCCATCCCAGGTTGTTCCAATTCAGAGACTCCACTCACAGAATAGAACTCAGCACTGTGGTTCTAGGAATCATTTTACTTCTGCTTTCTGAAAACTTGTCGTGAGAAAAAAAGTTCTGATGAGAGCTACAGAGCCAATAGTCTATCGTAGGACCTGACCACTTCCAACATTGCCATTTTTTAAATGTTTTCTCATAAGGGTCATTTTTTTTTTTATCATGTTTTCATTCTTGATGCTTGCGTGTGAGCGTTCTCTGAGTGTTTCCATGATCTGAACCATAGTGGCGGTTTGTCTTCACCATCTTTGAAAGCCTTCTACATGAGTCACACCTGCCAAGCATTTCTTTTTTTTTTCTTTCTTTAACATCTTTATTGGATTATAATTGCTTTACAATGGTGCGTTAGTTTCTGCTTTATAACAAAGTGA
Organism: Leucopleurus acutus; assembly: GCF_964270905.1. Taxonomy (NCBI): domain Eukaryota; kingdom Metazoa; phylum Chordata; class Mammalia; order Artiodactyla; family Delphinidae; genus Leucopleurus; species Leucopleurus acutus. The sequence continues at coordinate 76,562,467 of NC_139144.1, forward strand.
ATCAGCTATACATATACATATATCCCTATATCTCCTCCCTCCTGCGTCTCCCTCCCACCCTCCCTATCCCACCCCTCTAGGTGGTCACAAACCACAGAGCTGATCTCCCTGTGCTATGCGGCTGCTTCCCACTAGCTATCTAATTTACATTTGGTAGTATATATTAGTCCATGCCACTCTCTCTCTTCGTCCCAACTTACCCTTCCCCCCACCCCGTGTCCTCAAGTCCATTCTCTACATCTGCGTCTTTATTCCTGTCCTGTCCCTAGGTTCTTTCATAACCATTTTTTTTGTTTTTTTTTTTTTAGATTCCATATATTATGTGTTAGCATACGGTATTTGTTTTTCTCTTTCTGACGTACTTCACTCTGTATGACAGACTCTAGGTCCATCCATCTCACTACAAATAACTCAATTTCATTTCTTTTTATGGTTGAGTAATATTCCACTGTATATATGTGCCATGTCTTGTTTATCCATCCATCTGTCAGTGGACACTTAGGTTGCTTCCATGTCCTGGCTATTGTAAATAGAGTTGCAATGAACATTGTGGTACATGACTCTTTGAATTATGGTTTTCTCAGGGTATATACCCAGTAGTGGGATTGCTGGGTCATATGGTAGTTCTATTTTTAGTTTTTAAGGAACCTCCATACTGTTCTCCATAGTGGCTGTATCAACTTACATTCCCACCAACAGTGCAAGAGGGTTCCCTTTTCTCCACACCCTCTCCAGCATTTATTGTATGTAGATTTTTTGATGATGGCCATTCTGACTGGTGTGAGCTGATACCTCATTGTAGTTCTGATTTGCATTTCTCTAATGATTAGTGATGTTGAGCATTCTTTCATGTGTTTGTTGGCAATCTGTATATCTTCTTTGGAGAAATGTCTGTTTAGGTCTTCTGGCTATTTTTGGATTGGGTTGTTTGTTTTTTTGATATTGCGCTGCATGAGCTGCTTGTGAATTTTGGAGATTAATTCTTTGTCAGTTGCTTCATTTGCAAATATTTTCTCCCATTCTGAGGGTTGTCTTTTTGTCTAGTTATGGTTTCCTTTGCTGTGCAAAAGCTTTTAAGTTTCATTAGGTCCCATTTGTTTAGTTTTGTTTTTATTTCCATTTCTCTAGGAGGTGGGTCAAAAGAATCTTGCTGTGATATATATCATAGAGTGTTCTGCCTATGTTTTCCTCTAAGAGTTTGATAGTGTCCGGCCTTACATTTAGTTCTTTAATCCATCTTGAGTTTATTTTTGTGTATGGCGTTAGGGAGTGTTCTAATTTCCTTCTTTTACATGTACCTGTCCAGTTTTCCCAACACCACTTATTGAAGAGGCTGTCTTTTCTCCATTGTATAATCTTGCCTCCTTTATCAAAAATAAGGTGACCATATGTGCGTGGGTTTATCTCTGGGCTTTCTGTCCTGTTCCATTGATCTGTATTTCTGTTTTTGTGCCAGTACCATACTGTCTTGATGACTGTAGCTTTGTAGTATAGTCTGAAGTCTGGGAGCCTGATTCCTCCAGCTCTGTTTTTCTTTCTCAAGATTGCTTTGGCTATTTGGGGTCTTCTGTGTTTCCATACAAATTGTGAAATTTTTTGTTCTAATTCTGTGAAAAATGCCATTGATAGTTTGATAAGGATTGCATTGAACCTGTAGATTGCTTTGGGTAGTAGAGTCATTTCACAATGTTGATTCTTCCAATCCAAGAATGTGGTATATCTCTCCATCTGTTTGTATCATCTTTAATTTCTTTCATCAGTGATTTATAGTTTTCTGCATACAGGTCTTTTGTCTCCTTAGGTAGGTTTATTCCTAAGTATTTCATTCTTTTTGTTACAGTGGTAAATGGGAGTGTTTCCTTAATTGCTCTTTCAGATTTTTCATCATTAGTGTATAGGAATGCAAGAGATTTCTGTGCATTAATTTTGTATCCTGATCCTTTACCAAATTAATTGATTAGCTCTAGTGGTTTTCTGATAGCATCTTTAGGATTCTCTATCTACAGTATCATGTCATCTGCAAACAGTGACAGCTTTACTTCTTCTTTCCAACTTGGATTCCTTTTATTTCTTTTTCTTCTCTGATTGCTGTGGCTAAAACTTCTAAAACTATGTTGAATGATAGTGGTAAGAGTGGGCAACCTTGTGTTGTTCCTGATCTTAATGGAAATGGTTTCAGGTTTTCACCATTGAGAACCATGTTGGCTGTGGGTTTGTCATATATGGCCTTTATTATGTTGAGGTAGGTTCCGTCTGTGCCTACTTTCTGGAGGGTTTTTATCATAAATGTGTGTTGAATTTTGTTGAAAGCTTTCTCTGCATCTGTTGAGATGATCATATGGTTTTTATCCTTCAGTTTGTTAATATGGTGTATCACATTGATTGATTTGCGTATATTGAAGAATCCTTGCATACCTGGGATAAACCCCACTTGATCATGGTGCATGATCAAGCATCTCTTTTTACTTAAGCAAAAGAGAAAAATAAATAACCTTGACTCCTCTATCTGAAGTGAAAAGTACCTCTATTCAAAATCTCAGTTGGTGCTGTAAAAAGAAAGAACTGTCCTTTACATGGCTTATTTTCCCTTTTGTTTAGAATCCTGAATCCTTCCCCATGAGCGTTGCAATAGGCAGCGTTCGGGAAAGCACCACACCACGTCCCCTTCGCAACTGGACTTCCTGCCACCTCCTGGTCTTCATCCAAGAGCAGAGTCAAGCAGGCAGGTAAGGTTTAGGTGCACAAGGGCTTTTTGTGCTTTGGGCAAACTTTTCTCTCTACCTCCTTCGTGCAAAGCCATGGGGGACATGTGCAGTTGGCTGCTGCTCTTAGTAAACTATCTCAGAGAGGTTGAACCCCTATATCCACATCTAGTGGTACTGCTCTTGGGAGCAGGGGCTGTGTCTGCTTTGCTTGCCTCTTTACCTCTTCGTCCCCCAGCACAACTCTTGACCTGGAGTGGATGCTCAAATGATCTGTTGAGCAAATTGATGCAGTATGTGATAGGTACAAATAAACTTTTATTAATGTTCAGAGTAGAGAGATTGGTTCCAGCAGAAAAGGACCAGGGAAGCCTGAGAATTGGAAATTGGAGCTGGAAGAAAATGTAGTAATTATTTAATACAATTATTTGATTTAACAGATGGGGAAACCAAAGTCAAAAAAGATTTCGACCTGAGTTTGGACTAGATTGCGATAAGTCTTAAATGAAAGGTTCGAGAGCCCATAGGCAATGGTAAGTGGAAATGGCCCATCATGAGTTGTTGTTGGAAACCCCAGTTGCAGGAAATGCAGCAAAGAAATGTAACACAAGGATTTAAAAGCACCTTGTGAATTTAGCAATGAGGACTAGAGCATTTCCACGGAGAGGGGAGGCAGAAGTTAGGCTTTGACGGGTACAGGGAGTGAATGGGAGCCGCGAAGGTGGAGAAAAGATGGTGACAGAATGAAGACACAAGGGGGGGTAAGGGGCTGTTGGAGGGAATGAGTCCACGGTCCAGGAGAGGAGCTAATCACGTGAGCTAATTCCTTTCTTCCACCTCTCCCTTCAGCTGCTGTGCTCAACTCTGAGAGCAACCATGACTCACTCTTGCCATTCTGACCTCCCTGGGCCAGGATGCCAGGGAGGGTGCTGTCTTCCCAGCACTGGCTTGCTTTGCTGCCCCTGAGCACAAGCATTCAGGTCGTTTTAAGGTTTTTTTGCAAACCTATGGAGAGGCAGAATGAGAGCAACCAGTATATCAGAGCAATTTTTAAGGTGATCGATTTTACACAGTTCTTACATTTCTTACCTAAGGTCCAGAGTTCCTGACTTAATAAGATGGCAACTGGAATCCAAGTTGCATTTCTGCCTTCTGCTCTTACTTCTATATAAGGGGACATCGAAACCCATTCTGATGGGCTTTCCTCTATAAAGACACTTCCTCCCAGCTGGACCATAAGTGTTGCATAGCCTCACCTTACATGTGTTTGTTGGAATACAAATGTAAACATTGTAAATTAAATACTAGCAGATTGGATCTAGCAGTGTATACAAGAAGACACAATGTGACCAAATGGGAAGGTTGATTTTTTTTTAAACTTCTTTTGTCAGTACTTCAGTATAAAAGTCATTCTGTCTTTATACAAGAATTGGGGAGCTTTCAATATTTTTATATGGCCCAGAATAATTAAACACTGACATTACCTGCTCTTCAAGGATTAGATAAAACTCAGACATGAAACATCTGATTTTAGTGCTTTGTTAATGGTAGGTCTTTGATCACCTTTTTACTATCTGCAATGGTGACTGGTCTGTGCAGATACTCTACTTCTTATGTTTAGCTGATTGCATGTTTTCTAGGAAATTACTGCTTTCTCTAGGCATCAAATGTGTTACCACAAAGTTACATGTGTATATCATTTATATTATATATTCAGTCTCTCCTGTATTTGTGGTAATTTCTTTTCTCATTCCTAATTTTATATATTTTTGCTATCTTTCTTTGTTTTTTCCCTCTTTAATCAGCTTCACAAAGTTTACCTTAAAGTTTTGGATTTACTGATGCGTTCTTTTTGTTTTGTATTTTATTATTTCTTCCTGGTTTCTCTTGTTTATAAGAACTATAATTTTCCTAATTCCCTTAGGTGAGTACTTGGTACATTTTTACATTCTTTTAAGAAGGAGGTATTTAAGGCTATGAATTTTCCTCTACAAGTAGCTTTCTTGTTCCATAGATTTTGCTATTAAGCGTTCTCCACTCTTTTCTAGAAATTTATGTTTTAGTTTCTTTTTATCCAGGAGGGATCACTTTGGGGACATTTTCTAATAATTGGTTCTCCATTGCTGCCTTCAAGGGATTTATTTTTAATGTTACTGTGCAATATCTAATGAAAACATCAAAGATGTTCAACCACCTACCCCCAAATACAGTAAACCCTGACACCTCACACCCATGTACTAGTTCCAAGTAAACTTTTGATTCCTGTTTCCAACATTTTTTAAAAAATTACATCTTTCTTCAGTGTGAACCTACAGGGTGATGTTAAAATGTCTAAACCATGTTTATGTCACTTCCACTGTTCTGTTGTTCTTATTCTCCCCTCCCCATGGCCATGCTCTTCACCAAGCAAAGACGAGTTCACATCACATATTTGGCTTCTACTCTGCTATGATGACAGCTCGGGCTGTATCAGGAATTGAAATGTAAAAGGAGGTGGCAGGGGCTAGACAGGGGCTTGAAGGAGCTAGTCTTGAAGTTCTGGCTTTTGAGGGTCAAGAATGGCTGAGGCCAAACAGGCATTGACTGAAATGGGAATGTCCAAGCAGAGGTGGACTGGGCCTCTATCAGGAATGCTCTGGAGAGCACAGGGGACGGAAGACCTACAGTTGATAAATGTGTCTCCTCCAGAATAATAGCTGTGATTCTCCAGCAGGAGCAAAGAGCAGAAGGGAAGCAGGTTCTCTTCCCCTCTTTCTCCAGCTTGTCTCCTATTACATCCAGCTCCAGTCCATTTCATAGTCCCTTGGATCCTCAGCCTTGAAGCTGAGGAAGAATAACTTGGAAGAAAAACTTAGGAAGAAAAACTCTGGAGTCGAACACCTCAATTGACCGTCACCAAAAGGCAAGCAAACTTCAAAGTGGGTCTGTGTTTGTCCAGGGAGGGGGCAGTAGGTTACAATTTTAGAGGGAATCTAAGTATGTCCATGAAGTCTGGTGGCTCTCGGCTTCCGTGCACACGGGCTGTAGGACCTGACACCCCTCCCCGCTTCAGGCTCCCCACATGAGCCTCACTGCCCCCTTTCTGAGGTCTGGGTGCTGCGTGCAGGCCCACAGGCCACCCCTTGGTGCCTCTCAGCTTCTCCACTGTCCCTCAGGTCACCCAGAACAGTCTCTGCAGTGGCAGCACGTCCTGCCAAACACAGGGCAGTTTCAGCTGATTTCCTGATAGTTTTCTGGGGCAAAGAACTACAAAATCGGGACTGCTGCTTGAAATGACAGAAGGGAGAATGCAGGGAGAAAATACGAATTAACATCCGAAAGATAGTCTGCCCCTCAAATCAAAGACAACCTTCACATCCAGTATAAATTAGACTCATTTGTTGTCTCAGTCCTTTAAGTAGTTAAAATGTATTGAGGACCTACTGTTGCTGGGGACAGAATCATGCTATCCCCACTGCACCTTGAACTGCAGCATTTATCACACGGCATTATTTGTACGTTTACTTGCCTGTCTCACCCACTGGACCACAGGGAACTCAAGTTCTATATTATGGCGTTTGTCTTCACACCCTCAGGATCTGGAACTGGCTATTCTATACTCTAGAATATAAAAGCTCAATAAATGTTGGCAGGAAGGTAGGACAGACAGGGTAGAGGAGAGAGTGATGCTAAATAAGAAGTGAGCCTCCTTTTATAGAACTCCAGGAAAAAATAAAATGAAACAAAATGTATTTATTCCATTCTTAGAACAGCAGCTTCATGAGGAGCTTTTGCAAAAACTTTTCCCGCTTATCATTTTCTTTGGGATGTGTTCTCTCTTCTTACCCCATGTTCCCTGAATGATCATTGTTCGTGTTTGTGGTATGTCAGATACCATGCCGGGTCCTTGATGTGCAGGGCCTCTTGGGGTTCTCCAAACCACTGTGTGAGGTGGGTGCTAGTGTCCTCCCACTGAGCAGCTGCTGAATCAAGGAGCTGGGTTTGGGCCTGAGCACTGGGCCACTGGCCTTGGTGCTGTGTGGCCACAGGGTGCTTGGTCACCTGCCTCTGACTGCCTGCCGCCTGGTCTCTGCAGCTCGAGGTAGCGTACTCATCAGCTGACCTTTAGGCCCAGGAAAAGTGCACCGGGGAACACTGCCTCTCAAACACGCCAGAAAGAAGCAGATGCTGTATCTCCAAAGACAAGGTGGGCTTCATGCTTTTCTTCACATTCCAGCCACGGGTGGTGTGATGGGAGTCAGGGAACAAGTGTTCCCAGAGTGGATGATATGAGCCTAAAAACAAGCAGAATACTGTGTGTGGACTTGAAACAGGAAGAGGAACCTTATAGCGAGCGCAGACCACTGTTTCCCACAGTGGATTTTGAGAAGCCTTAAGTCTGGTGAAATGCTTTTTTGGAACACATCACGACAGTTACCGTTCTCCTGGAAACTCACAATGTCATAAGCCCTGAGAAGTCCCATGAAAAAGAAATCTGTTTAACCCAGCACTTCTCCTCATGAGATCATAGGTCACCATCTCCTTTCATGAAGAATACGCTACACATCTCGCCATATTCATTTTGGAAAACACTGGACAAGATCAGTCCTGAATCAGAAGGAGGATCCCACAAACAAGGCATGTGGTCCTCTGGGCATTCCATCCATACTGACCAGGTGGGGACCCACTAGACAGAATTCGGGGGGAATGCAGGCTGGTGCAGCTGTGAATCCCTGCCATGCTCCCTAACTGGCATCAGGTGCTCTGTGTCTCCTCCTGAGTCCCCTTGGTGCTGGCCATGAATGTTGGCCGTGGACCCCCAGGAGGGTCCTGGGGCCTTTTAACTGTCTATCGATATCGACACAGCTAAACAGAGGGGAGAGATTAAGGATTGGGGCAGCTGTCGTAATTCACGTGCTCTGTTTTCTCTCCAGTTATCCAAGAAAACCCCTGAGAGAGCCTGTTAAGAACTTGTTTTTTGGCCGTGGTGGCCAGTCAGTAACTGTCACTCTCCTGGGGTTCCCACCAAGTGGGGTGTTCACCAACCCCAAGGCCTATAGGTCTTATATCTAACAAATTATATTTTACATTATTTGTTTCAAAAGTTGGTTAGTGACAACTAAGATCGTCCCTCCGCAATTAGAATCCGAGGTCAGAGCGAGAAAACCTCCCATTCACTGGGAACTCCCAGGTCATTCATTCTGAATTAATGGTATTTATTCTCCCTCGTTTTATTCCTAAAAAATGGCTCCCCTGGTTGCAGTGTTACGTTAAGCATATTACATGTGTCTCCAAAATCAGTTCATATATTACAGCTCGTTACACTCGTGGGTATACATTTCTGAGTAGCTCTCACTCCGCAGTTACGGGTCTACACTAAATATGGGCTGTCCTGAGTGGAGCCTGAGGGCGTTGTCTGTTTATTCCTGGCTCCTTGATTTTCCTGGAAGTTTTCTTCTCCACTTTTATACTCCTCAGGGAAGATGTGCCTTCCAGTAAGAAAAGTCTACCTGGGGAAGGTGGAAAGTATTTTTCTCTAGAGCTTTCTGGAGAGGAGGTTAGACAGTGGCAGCTGTTTGGGAGCTCGCGGCCTTCTGTGGTTGGTTTGCTGCAGTGATCAGGGACGCAGGAGGGGGTTGTACCAGAATCCATCAAGACCACTGGCAAAAAACCACAGTATCTTTCCTTCTGCAGCATTAACGTCAATGAGTTTTTGTTCTCTACAGCCACCAAGGTTTTGTCTTCTGTGGCTAGCACGCTCTTAAGCATTGTGTTGTAGCATCGTTAATAGACAGTGTTTTTGGGATTTCACAGCATGTAATCTTTAATCAGTTCAATAAATCCACAATGACAGCATATTTTTATCCAAGCACGAAGTTCTTATGAGCTGCCGGCTTCTTTGCTCCATTCATCCATTTCCTCAACATATATTATGCCTTGAGTTCCATCGATGAACAAGAAAAAATCCATTGTGCTCATGCTTGTGACTGTGGTAAGGGCCACAGTCCTCTGGGGAAAAAGTCCTCACGTGCAGTCTCTGGGTTGGGGTTCTCACGTGGTACCTGACGCCAGGCAACATCAGTAACCCTCCTCTTGGGTGTGGCTCTTCTGAGGAGCGGACAAACACAATTGGACAGCTAGCATGTTGTACCCAAGGGGGCTTATGAGACTATTCTCAGTGGGCCCCAAAGGCTCTCAAAAGGTGAGCAAGTCAAGAGCCACTTTTCTCCTGTGAAACTTTGCCAGTTCTGATTTCCCCACATGCCTTCTTTCAAACTATCTAAGCCGCTGCCCAACACAGTGCGATGAGCGCCAGGCAGCTCTCTTCTTCAAGATAAGGGGAACCTTCAGAGGAAAAGTGACTGCCACGGGGCCAAGGCACGAGAGCCTCTGGAGGCCACTGCCGTCTCCCTCAGCTGCAAAGGCGAAGGCCTGAGACCCTTGAGAAATGAGAATCCAATTGTGTCTAAAATACATCTCAACCTCTTGGGGCTGTCTGTAACCATATAAGGAGCTGGTCAAGAGCTATTTATCAGAAACGTTCTTGAGGGCAAAGGGAACCTACAGGGCACTTCAATTAGCTGAGCAGTCCCTGGCTCGGCTCTGATGTGCCTGCAGCTGTCACCAGGAGGGGGATCAGTGGCATTGCTCCTAAAGTTTCGTACCTAAGGGCTATGAAGGGCCCCTCTCTTTCTCCTCACCTCCCTTGAGCATCTTTGCCCATATTTGCACAGGACCTTGGACTCCAGAAAATGTTAGAGTCTAAAAATAGCCAGGCTGTAGGTAAGTAGGTGCTTTAATCGCCTACTTTAATCAAAATATCAAATGAAATTGGCCAACGATCACTGGCCACCACAGCCACAGACATGCCTTAAAGGGTCATTCAGTTAATCCACCTGCTTTCCCAACATGATCCAAATAAAAACAGAGAGTATGAGTCATGACAGCTGCTCCAGGCCCTCATTTCTCTGTCTTGCTCCACTGCGATTATATCCATGGACGCGGCCTCACACCCGAGGGGCCCCACGGCATCCACGGCAGCACAAACAAGCTCCTTTTGGGACTCAGTAAGAAACGTTTTCATACGTGTGAATTTTCAAGACTTTTATATATTTGCCTTCAAAAATATCTCTAGATGTGTTTTAGTTCAGAAAGGTCTCACCGGATACTTGAAAAGCACATTTGGATTTTCAAAAATTAGGAGCGCTCACATCCCACAGCCAGTTTTCTGCCACAGAAAGGCCTGAACCAAGCTTTGAGATATTAGTTTCAATTTCGTCTCTCCAGAATGCTTTCTTCATCTCTCCTATGAAACACCTGAATCCTGATTTGATTTGCCTGTCCTGTATAGGAAGCTTTTTCAAAAAATTTCCCTCTATTGACAGCATTATGACTACACTCAGAACTTCATATTTTAATGTCTCTCTCTATCCTCCTGTCAGATTATTAACTTATTCATCTTTGTATTCCCAGTGTTTATCAGAGTGTTTGCATTGGTACTGGTCAATAAATGCTGAGCAGAAGGAAGGAGGCAGGAAAGGGGGTGGTGGTTAGAATCCTAGAAGTGTTTTCTTCCCAAGCTGTACCATGTAAGAACTTAAGATCCCAGGGTTCATGGCTCGGGCACTGGCATCTATTGTACAATGGTAGTTGGAATAGAGACATTTTGTCGTGTGTGTTCAGAACCAATTTACAGTAGTCACCTGTAGAGTAGTCACTCTCTTCATGTGTGAGTAGTAAAGTACAAGACCAGCCTAAAGAAAGGTGTGAGGTTGGGACTCCTGAGAAATCCCAGATCTTCTGCTTGCTCCCCACATCTCACCCATAGCGCATATCCTACTATAAACCACAGACTTCTGGAACTGGAAAACATATAAGGAGTCTGGAAGGCTAAACTGAACTATCCAAAAAAGAAATTAAGAAAGCAATCCCATTTACCATAATAAAATATTTAGGAATAAACTTAACCAGGGAGATTAAAGACATGACTGAAAACTACAAAAAAATTTAAAGGAGACACAAATAAATAGAAAGACATCCCATATTTATGAATTGGAATATTTAATATTGTTAAAGTGTGCATGCTACCCAAAGTGATCTGCAGATTCAGTGCATCCCTATCAAAATCCCAATGGCATTTTTACAGAAAGAGAAAAAACAATCCTAAAATTCATATGTAACTATGAAGGACCCCAAATAGCCAAAACATTCTTGAGGAAGAAGAACAAAGCTGGAGGCATCACACATCCTGATATCAAAACATACCACAAAGCTATAGTAATTAGAATAGTATCATACTGGCATAAAGAAAGACATATAGACCAAATGAACTGAATAAAAAGCCCAGAAATCAACCCATGCATATACAGTCCACTGATTATCTACAAGTTTGCCAGGAATACACAATGGGGAAAAGATAGTCTCTTCAACAAATGTTGTTGAGAAAACTGGCTATCCAATGCAAAAAGAATTAAATTGTACACTTATCTCACACCATACACAATAATCAACTCAAGATGGATTAAAGACTTAAAAGTAAAACTTCAAACAGCAAAACTCCTAGCAGAAAACACAGGGTAAAACTTCATGATGTTGGTCTTGGCAATGATTTCTTGGATATGACACCAAAACCATAAGCAACAAAAGCAAAAATAGACAAGTACAACTATACAAACTGAAAAGTTTCTGCTCTGCAAAGGAAACAATCAACAAAGTGAAAAGGCAACCCTATGAAATGGGAGAAAATATTTGCAAACTATACAACCAATAATGGGGTTAATATCCAAAATTATAAGGAACTCATACAACTTAATAGCAAAAAAATTAATGACTTAAAAATAGGCAAAAGACTTGAATAGACATTTCTTTAAAGAAGACATACAAATGGCCAACAAGTGTATGGAAAGATGTTCAGCATCAGGTAAATGCAATTCAAAACCAATGGAATAAAAAACAAAATAAAAACCCCACAACAAGATATCATCTCACACCTGTTAGGAAGGCCATTATCAAAAACAAACAAACAAAAGAAAACAATTGTAGGAGAGGATACAGAGAAATTGAAACCCTTGTACACTCTCGGTGGAAATGTAAAATGGTACAGCTGCTATAGAAAACAGTACAGAAGTTCCTCAAAAAATCAAAAATATATAGTACTACCATATGATCCAGCAATCCCACCTCTGAATATTTATCCCAAAGAATTGAAAGCAGGATTATGAAGAGATATCTGCACTCTCATGGTAGCATTATAACCAAGAGGTAGAAATAACCTAAATTGTCCATCAGTGAATAAATGGATAAAGAAAATGTGGTATAGATATACAATGGCATAATATTCAGCCATAAACAAGAAAGAAATCCTGAAATCCTGTTCATTCACATGTAACAATGTGAATGAACCTTGAGGCCCTTATGCTAAGTGAAATGAGCTAGTCATAGCATGATTCTATTATATGAAGAATCTAAAGTACTCAAACTCATGGAAGCAGAAAGTAGAATGGTGGTTGTCAGGGGATGGGGGAGGTGGAATGGGGAGTTGCTGTTCCATGGGTATAGAGTTTAGTCATGCAAGATAGGTGTAATCTAGAGAGCTGCCGTACGACGTTGTGCTTGCAGTTAACCATACTGTACTGTACGCCAAAAACTTTGCCAAGAGGGGAGATTTCATGTTATCTGTTCTTACCACAATGAAAAAAAATCAGTCCAGAAGTGTGTGTAGAATGCCTCCTCCTTCCTTCTCCTGTTCCTACCCTGACCGACAAGTGTGGGTATCGCTTGTAGAACAAAAAAGGAAGGGCTTCTCAACCTCATTGCTACCGAAATTTTAGGCCAGGTAATTCTTTGTGGTGAGAGATTGTCCTGTACATTATAAAACATTTAGCAGCATCCCCAGCCTCTACCCACTAGACGCCAGTAGCAACCTTCGTCTCACAGTTATGACGACCAAAAATGTGTCCAGAAATTGTTAAATGTCCCCTGGGGGCCAAAATCACTCCTGGATGAGAACCACCGCCTTAGGAAGAATCCCAGCAAGCCTAGAGCTTTGCACCCAAGGTGGCAATGGTGAAGGTCGGATGCAGTATTTGGTGGGGTCGTGTCCTAGAAGAGTCATTTTTCTCAGGACTGCAGTGTGCCCCACTGAGAGGGTGAGTGTCCCCCTACTGGCTTATACAGCCTAAATTGGTGAAGACATCCAAAGCACATCTTGCTTTCAGTCTTTACCTAGTTTTCTGTCTCCAACAAAATGAAAGAAGAAAAGTACTCTGTATTAGTTTCCTAGGGCTGCCGTAACAAATGACCACAAACTGGGTGGCTTAAAACAACAAAAATTTATTCTCTCTCAATTCTGTAGGCCAGAAGTTCTAAATCAAGGTGTTGGCAGGGCCATGCTCTCTCCAGAGGTTCCAGGGGAGAATCCGTTCTTGTGTTTTCCTGTTTCTGGTGGCTCCTGGCATTCCTTGGCGTGTAGCTGCATCACTCCAACCTGTGCCTCTGTGTGTCTTCCCCTCTGTGTGTCTCCCCTGTGTGTCTCTTGTAAGGACACTTGTCGTTGGATTTAGGGCCCACCAGGATAATTCAGGACACTCCCATCTCAAGACCGTTAGCTAAATCCATCTGCAAAGACCCTTTTTCTAAATAAGGTCACATTGACAGGTTCTGGGATGTGGGTATCCTTTGTTGGGAGCCCCTATCAACCCATTACATACTCTAAAACAAAACCAAATTTTTTTCAACACAGAGACTGACTTTTTTGTACTTTATTTTTTTAGACATTTGAAACAAACAAAAAGTTACAGAGAAGTTGGAAGTGTAGCACATAAACCTCCTTTTGAGATTTAGTTGCTGACATGATGCCCCATCACCCCCAAATACTTCAGTGTGCATTTCCTATAAACAAGGACGTTCCTCTGTGTAACCACAGTGTGACTGTCAAAACCAGGAAACTGACGCTGACACAGAACAACTTCACTCCTCCCCGTCAACGATCCCATCCAAGTTCCTCCAATTGTCCTAATAGTGATTTTGTAGCCAAAGGATCTGCTTCAGAATCACACATAGCATTTAGTTATCCTGTCCCTTCAGTTTTCTTCACTCTGAAACAGATCCTTAGTCTTTTTTTTTTGAGTTTCAAATCCTTAACACTTTTGAAGATTGAAGGTCAGTTATTTTGTAAAATGTCCTTCAGTTTGGGCTGATATGTCCTCATGATTAGATTCAGGATACACGTCTTTCTCAGGACTATTCCAAAACTAATGCTGTGTTCTCACTGCATCCTACTGAATAACATATGTTTTCAATTCGTATGATTAGTAGCAATGAAGATTTTGATCATTTGATTCAGGTGTATCTGCCTGGCAACTCTTCCCATCTCCCCTTATAATTAATAAGTATTTTGTGGGGAAGACTTTGGCACTAAGTAAATATCCTATTCCCAACTTTCAATTTACTAGTGTATTAATTTGTATCTGAAAGGACTTGTAATTCCTATTTTATTCAACAGGTTTTAATCTGTTATGATTATTGTTTATTTTGATGCTCAGATTGTGTCACGTTTGGCTAGAAGGAGCCACTTAGTCTGGCTCTGTGTATTTTTGACATGTCCCCATCATTCTGTGATCACTTCCTTGCTTTCTGGCACAAGATAAGATATTCTAAGCTTATTTTGTAATTTCTTTGCCCCTAAAAGGAGCTCTGGTTCCTTTCAGTGGAAAATGAACAGTGTTTCGAGAAACATGTTTGCTCTTGTGCGTTTTCCAGACTGTTGTTGTGACAGTTTCTCTCTGCTGCTTCTCTCTTCATTCCTTCCACATGCCGTGTTTTTACCACCAGCATGCCGTCCCCTCCCTTCCTCCCCAGCTCTGCCCCCACATAGGCCATTCTGTCTCTATGTTGATACTTGGAAGCCCTAACTCTGTGAAACCAGCAGCCGTACGATAGCAACCCCGTGCCTGGGAAAGGCTGGCCTATTGCCGGCAGGCATGCTGGGCAGCTGACTGGCCCTGCTTAGAGAAACTTGGCTCGAGGACGTCTAGGCAGGTAGCTCAACGAGCTTCAACATCTGAATATGTGTGAGGCGTTCCCAAGCACAGGCGAGGATCGGACCAGTGGCTGATATGCCATTTCATGCTGTGAGAACAACTGATTTCTTATCTTAGTTCAACTTTTCCTGGGATTGATTCTCCAGACTCTTTGAATTTTGAGTGTTGCTGCCTGGTCTTCCTACCTGGCATCCTTTCCCCTTTAAGAAAGCAAAATTGAAATGTCTAACTAACCCAGCCATCCTTGCTTCTGCTCAGCTCGAGAACTTTCACCCAGACTATGCCATGCGGTAGGGCCAGCTGGTTTCCTCAAGACTGTGAATGGAGCCCGGGACTCCCATGGGCTAGCAGCCTACACGGTGCTCACGCACAGTTTGCCTAGTTCTTCCAGCCTATATCCCAACTCCCACCTCCTGGCTCAGCCGCAACAACCCAAGATGTAGCCCCCAACATCCGGATACTTTTATTCTCCTCCTTGGCCTCTCTGTCCTCTGCCAACCTTCCCTTAGGTCTTCTGCACTGAAGCCCTCTCCAGCATGTCTTCTTCTACCCGCTCCATCCCTGGAGTTAATGAAGGCTTGACTTCCCCCTGTAGCTGCACATGCCCAACATTTCCATCCTCCACTCCAGTGTCTCCTGATTGGATTTGAACCCTGTGAAGCTGCCCAGGTGGGGAGACACTGACCTCTGGGCAACCAATCCAAGGCCAGCAAGAGGCCCTTGACATGCCTGCTAAGAGGGCTTAGTGTCTTTCTTTCACTGAACTGGGGAAGAGAGAAGGAGAGACGGGGTGTGGGAAGCATGAGGTGGAATGAAGAGCTAGAGCCAGCTGTCATGCTGGATGGTGTGAAGTTTAAACAAGTGAAGGAAGAGACTAAGAAAGAGGAAGAGGAAGCTGAGCCACAGAGAGGAGCAGAGGGGCCGTTAGCTTGAATGAAAAGCGCAAAGTAGTTACCTTGGTCTCCATTATCTCTCTAGAAACAAATGTCAGTTCATTCAAAGCCCAACTGCACTTTGCTTCCCATTCAGGGATTCTGTCAGATCTTTATAATCTTACAATAAGCTGCCCCTTTTTGTGTGTGCTATTTTGAGTGGATTTTTGTTTCTTGCCACCAAAAGAGCCTTTCTTGAACATTCTTGGTGACGGCATTGCCTTCAAGGTCTATCCAGTGGAGCTAGATCTATCAAGTCAAGATCTGTTAATATCTGTAATATCAACCCTGTGAGAAGGGTTCTATTCCTCTTACCCCACAGTGCCATTTCCCAGATGTTTCTGCAACACCTTGTTAAACAAACCATCCTTCCTTTTAGGTCCATGTCCAGACAAGGATGTACCATCCTCTTTCCTATCATTCATTGATATCTGGACACTTTTACATGTTCCCTAATAAATATAGATAGGAAGTTTCCCTCTCCTTCCTTTTCCTTGACATCAGCCTGGGCAACCTGAGTATCCACACGGACAATTCATGTACCAGGTCAGCTCTGCAGTTCCTTGCCCTATCCACTCCAAATATAATGAAAACAGTATATAAAAAGTGATTCGTATTTTATAGGTTAGGAAATATTTTCCCAGTCATAATCTCACTTTGTTTTGATTTTTGAACTCCACTCGCAAAGCCAAATTAAACTCATCCTCTTATAACTGGCTCATTTCCAAAACCTGGATGTCTTAATTTTCCTTCCATGAAGAACATTTCTTAGGCTCTTATTTTTTTTCCCCTTAGTTTCTCCCAGTAAGCCTGCCCTTAGGATTCATCAAGACCCTTTGTCTTTACCCTTACTAATCTCATAGGCTCCCAGCTCCCTTCAGGTTTCCTCCCCAATTCAGCCGGCATCCCACCCCATGCTTGGCCACGGAAACCTGCATGGGCAGCACCACAGCTTCCCTCATCCCTCCATCTCCACTGCACTCACCTTGTCCATCCTGCTTATCACACCACCTGCTCTTGTGGCTCAAGCTCTCATCATGCAGGCGTATCATTCACTCTCTCTCTCATCCCAGGTGGGCCCTCAATACCATTTACTAATATTTTATTAATTCCTCATTAACTCCTGACCTCTGTTTTCTTCTCCCCAGTCTAAGTTCTCCTTCTCACCTGACCTCTGACTCTCCCCCAGAATATTACCACATCAATTTTCCTCTCTTTCTCTACTGTCTCTGTTTCAGGTCTCCTTTTCATTGACCTAAATGAATGGTCAAATATTTTTAAGGAAACCAATCCCTCTTCAATCTTGCTTCTCCCTGAAGCTGCCATTCAGTATCTTCCCATCCCTTCTTTAGAGTTTGTACTCAGCACTCTGTCCCTGGTTTCCCTTCACACATTTCTTCTTCAACCCTCCAAACCCTGTTCTAACAGAATCTGCTCTTTCAAAGGGGAACAATGACGGCTCAACTCCTAATTCCAATGTGACCACAGAGCCCTGGGAACTCTCCTCCTCGGGCCTTCAAGATGCTCTTTTCTCCAGATTCTTCTCGAAGCTCTCTGATCTGTTTTCCCTTTCCACTATGTAAATGCAGGCCTCCCCCAAAGTTCTCATCTTGTCCTGGAGGGCCTTTTTGCTTTGCTTCTCTCCCAGGGCCATCTCATTCTCTCGCACAGTTTCACCCATGTGCTGGCCACTCTCCCCACCCACCATGACTCCACCCCATCTCTTCTGAGCTCCTGACCTACATTTCTAACTGCCAGTGGGACATCTCACATCCAGCTTGGCATATCTCAAACTGAACTCAGTGTCTTTCCCCTTAAAATCCCCCATCTCGTATAAATGACACCACCAATGAGCCACACACATGGAAACCCTGGTGGATGAATTCCCACAGTTAATCAGTAGCTCATACTGCCAGGTGGCCATACGGTTTTGTGTCCGTTCTGCAATTCCGGGCCTAAGCCTCCCCCCTCAATCAATCGCAATTACCTTCTGCCTTGTTTGTATGCCTCCGAAGTTCTCTCTTCTCAACACAGGTTTAATCAGACCGTTTTCACCTCAGGGAGAGCACCGATTCCTCCTTGTGTGCAGAGAAAGGCCCCGACTCCCCGGCAGGGCATCCCTGGCACGCTTCCTACCATACTCTCTGTGCCCCTCGCTCCTGCCGTGTATCTCCTTGATGCTACCTGAACCTGCTGTTCTTTACCTCATGCCTCCACTTGCTATTCCTTTGTTTAAGAAGGTATTTACCTTCATTCTGCCAAACCAAATGGTCCCATAAGTCAAAACTCAGATCAATGGCCATCTTTTCTGTGAAGCCTCTGGACAGACTGGCGGTTGCTCCTCTTGTCTCCCTTCATGCATTACTTTTAGCACTTAGTTGACTCTGTCTTGAATTATGACTGGTTATTTTTATTTCTGCTATAAGTACTTTCCTAACAATCCTTTACTGAGTAACATGTGCTCTTTGTTCTTATCACCTCATTTGATATTTACCACAGCTCATCAAAGTGGTGTGGGAATCTCCCTTTGCCAAGGAGGAAAACTGAGGCTCAAAGAGGTTACATTTCTTCTTAAGGTCACACAGCTGGCGAGGGGAAGAACCAGAACATGAATGTGGGTCTGGTTTATTCCGAAGTTCATTCTCTTTCCCTTAGACCGGTTGTTCCCAGTCTTCACTGCACATGGAAATCACCTTGGGGAATCTTTAAAAGTTATTGATGTCCACCCAGACATTCTGATTGAGCTGATGTGGTGTGTAACCCAGGCCTTGGGATGTGTTGATTTGTTTGTTAAGTTGCCCAGGTGATTCTTTTTTTTTTACTATTTATTTATTTATTTGGCTGTGTTGGGTCTTAGTTGCAGCTTGTGGGATCTTTGTTGCGGCGTGCAGGATCTTTAGTTGAAGCATGTGGGATCTAGTTCCCTGACCAGGGATCGAACTCGGGCCCCCTGCATTGGGGGCCTGGAGTCTTAGCCACTGGACCACCAGGGAATTCCCTGCCCAGGTGATTCTAATGTACAGCATCGTTTGGGAACGACTGCTGTAGGCTATTTGCTGCTCCCCCCAGCATCCAGCCCATAGTGTGTTTAATACATGTTTGCACTGAATCTTGTCTCCAAATGCTTTTCTGGTCCACTGGACATTTTATCTCTAAATTCTAAGGTTGGCAAATATTCAAAAGCAAAAACAAGCAGAGAAAGAAATTTATTATCTGGTCAATATGAGCCCCAAATTCATTTCCAATGAAATTTCCTAAATCAATATAAATAGGTTAGGAAGCACAGGCCAAAGTTAAGTTTTCACAAATTGATCCTCAGTTACCTTTTTTGACGAGAGATGCCTGCCTCCTTGCCATCCTTCAGCCCCTCCTCTTTTTCATCACTCCAACATGTTGACATGACTGGTTTCTACAGACTGATCCCAAGGCAGAGCCTACCTTTGTGGGAAGAGAAGTTGAGGCTCTGCAGGGGAAGCATGCGTAGTAGGTGCGGACCATGGCAACAATCAGGTCACACTCCCTGAGTCCTTGACAGTGTTCTCATGGCAGGCTGTCATGGCCACGCACTGTACCAGAAATTGCCAGAAAAAAATCTCACTGGGTCACTCACTCCTCATGCTACATTGACTTTCCCCTTTTGATAATTTGAGGTTATTTTATTACAGCCAAATTTATGGAAGGAAATTTGAAAACTAGACTACCTCTTTAAAATATTTGTCCCATTTCAGACTTTATTTATAACTTTTAGTATTTAATTCCATAGGGAGGAAATATCACTTGATAAAACTGTGCTGTGAATTTACATGAACTTTCTAATGAGTAGGATATGCATTCTTATAAAATTCTATTAAAGCTTCTGTTTTGCCACATCTAAGGAGCAGACAAATCAGAAGACCTTTCAGCATCTGTGAAGGCCATAAAACTATGCTTCTCAGATGTTATTGGGTTCAGATGTTGGTCATTGCTAGCTATAATCTAGAACATATGAGAGATATGGACATCCTTTCTATATGCTCAAAGTTCTGGATTAATTACATGATTCATTCACCAGACTTTATTTGGAGTTCTCCCTAGCTGTCCACACATACACGGTGTCTGTAATACAGAGCCAAGTACTATTTGGTGCCCCGTGACTCACACAGGAGGGTCCTTTTATAAGGACGCCTAAAGTTAAGTTAAACAGTCTCAGTTAAATGACGTACTAAGGCGGTAATTAAGGAGATGCTGCAGGGCCTCCTGTGACTGAGTGCGAAGTGAACGGTCCAGGGGGCGGCTTGTTGTGGAAGGCACGCGAGAGAGCCAGGTAGAGGTCCTGCCTCTAACTTTTGAACCTGAGCTTCTTCGATTGCAAGACAAGAAAGTCATATCAGAAATTTATCTCCAGGGTCATCCCAGCTCTTCATCTATGGTGAGTCTCAGGATCTGTAAGAGTTCATAGGATGGGCTGGCCATGGAGGCTTCTGGAAGTGAGGTGTATATTCAACTTGGAAGAGGGGTAATGGGAAGGATATCAGCCACACCAGTCAGGAAACACACCACACCAGTTGTATTAACAGGCAATTTAATATAGAGAGTTCCTAAGTGGGTTCTGGGGAACATAAGGGAAATTCTGAGGTATTACAGAGACAGGAAGTGCAGGAAGCAGCTACCACCCATAGAGGTAGAGGAACGAAGGGAAAAGGTGGGATTATTAGAAACTTGGAGAAGACGTCCTGGAGCTGACGCAGGGGTCCTGCCCAGATGGGGCTGGTGTCTCTTAGAGTCACAACAAGGCTGGTTCCAGAGTGTGGGAAAACCTGCAAACTGGAAATAGCTGCTGCTACAGGAAGAACTTTGGCTGGAATAACACCCACAGGGACCATGCAACAGACAGGAGCAGTCTCCCTCTAGCTCCTCCTTCTGAAAGAGCTTACCAAGGAGCAGCTGGCAAAGCAGAAATGTACTTTGCAGCCTCAGCCATGCACCCCAGCCAGAAGGGTGGGTTTGGAGCTGAGAAATAACAGTCTAATAACCAGCCCTGAAGGGACAGCTCAAGTAAGGGATATATAGTTGACGCAAAATAGTAATAATATCTACCACGTCCAAGTATCCACTCTGTATCATTTTACCCATTCAGTAATTAATCCTCTCAGCAACCTTATGAGGTCAGTATTGTTATTCACCTATGGCAAAGGAAGAGCTGCAGTCAGGTTAAATAACCTCCCCACGCTTACCCTGTGCCTGAGGGGCAGAACGGGGATCTGGATGCAGGACTGTCTGATTGCAAGGCTCTTCCCTTCACAGGATGCAAAGTTTGCTGAAAAAGTGCACGGTGGATACATTTGGAAAGGTGAGTTTTACCTCATTTGTGGAGGGGTAAGGGATTTGGGCCTTTTAGGTAATGGAACCAATGAAAATTTTGGAAAATGTCAGTGAAATGGTGGAAACATGCTTTAGAGAGATTTCTTTGGAAAGAGTGAGTAAGATTGGTGGAAGAGAGAAGAGTCTGGTGCCAGTGAGCCTCATTATGAATTAATTACGATAATTTTGGTTTGGGTGGCAGCAGCGAGAAAGAAAAGGGAGAGGAGAGATTTTTGGAAGAATGAACAGGAATGGCTGTACATAGATATTGTTTGAAAAGTAGGACTCAAAATCCTTAAGTTTTGGGGTCTAGAAAACTAGCAGAAGAGTAACACTGCTTTCAGAAATAGAAATTCTGTGAATTCTGGAATGTTTTTCTTTCTAGAATATGGCCTCTGCCCCCCTGCACTCTTCCCATTCCTCCAACACGCCATGATAGGATGGAGAGCAGAGGATTCCCAGCGCTCTGCTGTCTCACCCTGGTTATCATCAGTGAAGTTGATCATTGAGATTAGAGGTAACTACTCACTGTGTAGTCAGGGAACAGACTAGAGGTGAGGAACTGGATTAACTCTCAATCTGCCGCTATTTGCTATGCATTTTACTTTAGCAGAGTGATTTCACTGTGGCTGGGAGGATTTATTGGGATAATGGATAGCAGTGGTTCTCTGACTTCAGTATTCACATCATAATCACTTGGGGGAGCTTTTAAAAATACGAGCACCTGGACCCATTTTAAACTGTCTGATTTAATTAATCTGAGAAAGGACCTGATATTATTTTTTTTTTTTTTGCCAAGGGTGGGACCTGTATGGGGTGGGGCCTGTAAGAGGTGGAGGTCCGGGAGGTAAGGTGGGGTGAGGTGGAGGGTGTGGCCAGGACCTGGTACTTTTTTTAAAGTCAGCATCTGTGGTTATCTCCTATTTGAATGCTCCCTCACGTGCATTCTCTATTGACCCCAGAGTGTTTCACTAATTCAGACCTCAGGCTCAAGTGTTGTCAGCACAAGAAAACTCACCTGGAACTGGTTTGCCCCATTAAGGAAGGTGGTGTGTACCTTGCAAGATAAAGAGTCAGAAAGGAAAAGATCTCTGCTTGCCAGTAGAGACACAGCTCAGTAGGCATTTTGGATTTTCATAGCCTCAACCAATGAAAACATATTTAAAATTTCCATTGGACTTAGATTAGAAGAGCAAGAACCTGCCACTCCATCTTGCTAGTTTTATGTGGGTACCATGGGGCTCTCTGAGAGGGATAGGTTCTATGTATGACTGCTGTTCTTAGAAGGGCAGCATATTCCATTTAAGTGGTCCAAGCCCAGTAGAGCCCCAATTCACCCAGAGGGTAGGTACTGCAGTATAATCAAAACTACCCTTGAAATACCCTTATAAACGTATGAAGATGGTGGAGCTCTGCTCACACGGTTCAACACAGCTTCTCCTCTAGTGTTGAAACAGATTGCTGCCTCTTCCCTGAGCCCTTGAGGGATGGTTGGTGTGTGTTTAAAAAGGGCCATTTGAACCTAAAAACTGTAACTTTAATAAAAAATTCCTACCTAGAGGGCTGAGGAGTTCAAGTTGAGAGAGGCTGTGGCCTGGAGGCAAGGAGGCTACGTGAAGGAAGTTTTCAGAGTTGTCACAGTAGGAGGTGTGGCCTGCTCCAACCCTCTGTACCTTACCTGAAAGCTGAGGGCACAGATTAACTTTTTGTTGTTGTTGTTTCATTGTGTATGTTTTTTTTTAAATTTTATATTGAAGTACAGTGGATTTACAATGTTGTGTTTCAGGCGTACAGCAAAGTGATTTAGTTATACACATACATATATCTATTCTTTTTCAGGTTTTTTTCCCAGATAGGTTATTACAGAGTATTAAGTAGAGTTCCCTGTGCTATACAGTAGGCCCTGTTGATTCTCTCTTTTATATATAGTAGTTTGCGATTACCAGATTAGCTTTTTAAGCTCATGTATCTGGGTACTGTAACTACTAGGTATAGAAATGAAGACGCAAATCAGTTTGGAGAAGAATTTCCTTATGGGAAGAATCATTTGTGTACCCAGTCTTAGTTAAGCTAACATGAAGGCACTAGACTCCTCTCGCCGTAGAGGGAGGATGTAACAATCTTTTAAAAATTCCTGTGGCTTATCAGTTTGCAAAAAGAGCCCTAGAGGCTTGTGGTAAGGAAGGAATGCCAGACCCCATGCTCTTCGTTCTGAGAGTTGAAATTAGAGAAATCTGTTTTTAAGAGTGTGGCATCTGCTGGCATGAGAAGACTCCAAGGGGGAATTCCTTATGAGGTGATGCAGGCTCAAAGCAGGGTTCCAGCAAAACATGTAGGTAAGGCTGAAGAACCTCTGGACCTAGACACCAAGATGTGTTGTCACTCTTTGAGGACAGTGGCTGAATATGTGAGTGAAAATGAAAAGAGCTATCCCCTTGAAAGCCAAGTGTGAGCTTTTGGTTGTATAGGGATCTGGCCAGCAAGGGTATCTCCTGATCCTTGAGCTAGAGTCCTTGCCGCTCCACAGGATTAGCGTTCAGTGATAGCACCTTACCTAAAAAGGTCACAGAAACAATGATGCCTAGACTGAAGAGACTTCCAGTTATGCTGTTTTAGAAGTACTGACCAATATGGGCTTAGTGAGTCCCTGGGATTCTTGGACAATTTGAAGTTGGAACCCCGAGAGAGATCTTGAATTTCTGCTAATTAGGGTACATAGATGAATAAGCAGTAAATTGGGGAACAATGTGTAAAGCTGGTAAAGATATGAGTAATACTAGCTTTCAAGCTCCAGTTATTCATTCGTAATGAGAGTAGGGATAAAGAGTATAGGGGAATACAGTTCTTAGTAATATGTTAATAGTTTTGTGTTTCAAGACAACCAGCTCTCAGGGACTATTATGCATTTGGGATCTTTTTGATCATCTTCAGGAAATTAATCAGAGTGTGAATTTCTGATCCTTTCATGAGTAGTTCACTATATTTATACACCTAAAGATTTACTTGAAGACACCTCCTGAGCTACACAATAAATAGGAAGCTATAGAGATTACTGTATGAAATCAGAGCTTTGTTGACTTTAAGAAGCATTTAGGGGCTTCCCTGGTGGCGCGGTGGTTGAGAGTCTGCCTGCCGATGCAGAGAACATGGGTTCGTGCCTCGGTCCGGGAAGATCCCACATGCCGCGGAGCAGCTAGGCTCGTGAGCCATGGCCGCTGAGCCTGCGCGTCTGGAGCCTGTGCTCCGCAATGGGAGAGGCCACAACAGTGAGAGGCCTGCATACCGCAAAAAAAAAAAAAAAAAAAAGAAGCATTTAGAAAGTATTTAATGATTTTCTGTTCTTATAATTAGTATGGGTTATTTTTCGTCAGATTAATACTAAGAAGTCAATATTGTCATCTATCTGAGTCTCTCAGGAAGACGTCTTCAGTAATTTTCCAATTGTAATTAACCCACAAAATGTCCTGCTCAAGAGGTTGCTGTGCATACCTATGCAGAGATTCAAAGTTGGGTATTATCTTTTTTTTTAAATAAATTTATTTATTTATTTATGGCTGTGTTGGGTCTTCGTTGCTGTGCGCGGGCTTTCTCTAGTTGCGGGGGGTGGGGGCTACTCTTCCTTGTGGTGTGCGGACTTCTCGTTGCGGTGGCTTATCTTGTTGCGGAGCACGGGCTCTAGGGCACGTGAGCTTCAGTAGTTGTGGCACGTGGGCTCAGTAATAGTGGCTCATAGGCTCTAGAGTGCAGGCTCAGTAGCTGTGGTGCATGAGCTTAGTTGCTCCAAGGCCATGTGGGATCTTCCCAGACTAGGGCTCGAACCTGTGTCCCCTGCATTGACAGGCAGGATCTTAACCACTGCACCACCAGGGAAGCCTGGGTATTATATTGATATGTATTGTGTACCATGCTTGATGGAAATTTTTTGAGAATATGAATCAGAAATTGCTTGCAGAACAGTTAAATCATTCATTTCTTCATTCCTTTATTTTAAAAGAATACTTATTTGTTGCATACCTGCTGAATGCCTGCTGTTCTATGGTGGAATCATGAGTGAGAAGTGAGAAGGGAAACTGGTACAAGGAAAGGAAAGGAGGGAGAAAGCCTGCCTAAGGGAAACAATCATAATCATCCTTGGCTGGCCTTGTATTAGAGTTGTACCTTTGTAGATGAATTTTAGTAAACAGCTGACATTTTACAATATTACGTTTTTCTATGGTAATCTCTCCATGCATTCGAAGTGTCTCTTATTTCCATTACTAAAGATTTGTAGATTTTTTCCTTATAGTTCTGTACAGTCATTATTTTTATACCTAGGTATTTTTATTGCTTATTTTGAGCAATAGAATCCCAGCCAGTTTCCCTGCTTTCACTCTAAGTCCTCTCCACATCAACACCTACAAATTTATTCTCCTTTTAGATTGACTAAACAGTTTTTAAAATTATTTTTATCTCTTTACTAAATAGGAAATTATTCACTTTTTGTTTTAATGGTTATCTTTAAAATTTTAACATGCTTACTTAACAGTGTCTAAAGTTTATTAATATTTCTAACTTCTCAATATTAAAAAAACTTAAAATGCTTATATTAAATCACTCTCCTTCCATCTTAATATTGTTACCAATATTTTATTTCACCTTGTTTTGTTACCAGAAATTAGTAATTATATATCCAAAAAAGAAACGAAATTGAGTTATTTGTAGTGAAGTGGGTAGACCTAGAGACTGTCATAC
The DNA here is from genome assembly GCF_964270905.1 of Leucopleurus acutus. Lineage (NCBI taxonomy): Eukaryota > Metazoa > Chordata > Mammalia > Artiodactyla > Delphinidae > Leucopleurus > Leucopleurus acutus. Next base: position 76,588,192 of record NC_139144.1, read on the forward strand.
AGAGTGAAGTAAGTCAGAAAGAGAAAAACAAATACCATATGCTAACACATATATATATGGAATCTAAAAAAAAAAAAAAAAGGTTGTGAAGAACCTAGGGGCAGGACAGGAATAAAGATGCAGATGTAGAGAATGGACTTGAGGACATGGGGAGGGGGAAGGATAAGCAGGGATGAAGTGAGAGAGTGACATGGACATATATACACTACCAAATGTAAAATAGATAGCTAGTGGGAAGAAGCCACACAGCACAGGGAGATCAGCTTGGTGCTTTTTTACCACCTGGAGGGGTGGGATAGGGAGGGTGGGAGGGAGATGCAAGAGGGAGGAGATATGGGGATATATGTATATGTATAGCTGATTCACTTTGTTGTACAGCAGAAACTAACACTACATTGTAAAGCAATTATACTCCAAAAAAGATGTTAAAATATCCATTATTGTCAATTTGATTGCATATATACAAATTTCTTTGCTCAACATTTCCTCTTGCATTCCTTTTGGAATATATTTCCTTTTACCTGAAGTTCCTGTAGATAGGATTTGTTCTTGATAGATTTTGTTTGTCTGAAAATGCCATTATTTTATTCTTGTTCTTTAATGATAGTTCAGCTGGATATAAAGTTATAGATTAATATTTATTTTCTTTCAGGACTTTGAAAGTAATCCATTGCCTTCTTGCTTCCATCATTTCTTTGGAAAAGTCTGCTTTTGATCTGATTTTCTTTTGTAGGTAGCTTGTCTTTTCTGTCTGGTAGCTTTTTAAAAAAAAAAAAATTTATTTATTTATTTAGGCTGTGCTGGGTCTTAGTTGTGGCATGCGGGATCTTTGTAGTTGCAGCATCATAGTTGCAGCACGTTGGCTTCTTAGTTGCAGCATGTGGACTTCTTAGTTGTGACATGCAGACTCCTTAGCTGCGGCATGTGGACTCGTAGTTCCAGATTGCGAACTCTTGGTTGCAGCATGTATTCGGGATCTAGTTCCCCGACCAGGGATCAAACCCAGGCCCCCTGCATTGGGGGCATGAAGTCCTACCACTGGACCACCAGGGACGAACCCTCTCTGGTAGCTTTTAATATCTTCTCTCTTTCTTCTACTCTCTGCACTTTCTCTACAATAGGTTTTAATGTGTGTTTATTTATTTATTTTTGTGGTACACGGGCCTCTCACTGTTGTGGCCTCTCCCTCTGTGGAGCACAGGCTCCGGACACGCAGGCTCAGCGGCCATGGCTCACGGGCCTAGCTGCTCTGTGGCATGTGGGATCTTCCCGGGCCAGGGCACGAACCCGTGTCCCCTACATCAGCAGGCGGACTTTCAACCACTGTGCCACCAGGGAAGCCCTTTATTTTGTTTTTACTACCTGGAATTTATGCTTCTTAAAACTGAAGGTTCATATTGATCATCCATTCTGGAAAATGCACATCTTTCTCTCTAGAATTTCTATTATAAGATATATAATGGACCTTTTCATTCTACGTTCCATGTCTCTTAACTTCTTTCATATTTTCCATTTCTTTATATCTTGGACAACATTTTGAGTAATTTCCTTAGGTTTATCTTCTGCTTTACTAGTTCTCTCTTTAGCTATATCTATTTTTCTATTCACCACATTCACTGAATATTTTTTAAAAGACACAGTATATCATCATCATGATCAGACTATTATATTTAGCAATCAAAACATGTGAACATCAACAACAAAACCCTACATTAAAGCCGTTTGTTGGAATGCTTTGTACTTTCCACAGGACAAAACTAAAATACTTAAACTCAAAATTGATTAAAGATCTAAAGGTAAGGCCAGACACTATAAAACTCTTAGAGGAGAACATAGGCAGAACACTCTATGACATACGTCACAGCAAGATCCTTTTGGACCCACCTCCTAGAGAAATGGAAATAAAAACAAAAGTAAACAAATGGGACCTAATGAAACTTAAAAGCTTTTGCACAGCAAAGGAAGCCATAAATAAGACAAAAAGACAACTCTCAGAATGGGAGAAAATATTTGCAAATGAAGCAACTGACAAAGGATTAATCTCCAAAATAATACAAGCAGCTCATGCAGCTCAATATCAAAAAAACAAACAACCCAATCCAAAAATGGGCAGAAGACCTAAATAGACATTTCTTCAAAGAAGATATACAGATTGCCAACAAACACATGAGAGAATGCTCAACATCACTAATCATTAGAGAAATACAAATCAAAACTACAGTTGGTATCACCTCACACTGGTCAAAATGGCCATCATTAAAAAATCTACAAACAGTAAATGCTGGAGAGGGTGTGGAGAAAAGGGAACCCTCTTGCACTGCTGGTGGGAATGAAAATTGATACAGCCACTATGGAGAACAGTATGGAGGTTCCTTAAAAAACTAAAAATAGAGCTACCATACGACCCAGCAATCCCACCTCTGGGCATATACCCTAAACCATAATTCAAAAAGAGACATGTACCACAATGTTCATTGTAGCTCTATTTACAATAGCCAGCACGTGGAAGCAACTTAAGTGTCCATCATCGGATGAATGGATAAAGAAGATGTGGCACATATATACAATGGAGTATTACTCAGCCATAAAAAGAAACGAAATTGAGTTATTTGTAGTGAGGTGGATGGACCTAGAGTGTGTCATACAGAGTGAAGTAAGTCAGAAAGAGAAAAACAAATACCGTATGCTAACACATATATATGGAATCTAAGGAAAAAAAAAAAAGGTCATGAAGCACCTAGGGGTAACATGGGAATAAAGACACAGACCTACTAGAGAATGGACTTGAGGATTTTGGGAGGGGGAAGGGTAAGCTGTGACAAAGTGAGAGAGTGGCATGGATATATATACACTACCAAACGTAAAATAGATAGCTAGTGGGAAGCAGCTACATGGCACAGGGAGATCAGCTCAGTGTTTTGTGACCACCTAGAGGGGTGGGATAGGGAGGGTGGGAGGGAGGCGCAAGAGAGAGGGGATATGGGGCTATTTGTATACATATAACTGATTCACTTTGTTATACAGCAGAAACTAACACAACATTGTAAAGCAATTATACTCTAATAAAGATGTTTTAAAAAAACAACTAAAATACTTGTTATACAGTTAGTCACAAATACGGACCCTCTTTTTTTTCTTTTTTTCTGTGTAGCAGTTAGGGTCTACCACTATGATTGGCTGAGTTTACACACCTGTTGTAACCTATAGCTTTTTGTCCCTTCTCTGGCTTTCCTTTTCTGCTAAGGTTTTTTTTTTTTTCTTAACTGTAATTAAAATCTTCTATACTTCCATAACTACCTGTGTTGCTGGAAGACCCATAACCATATTAGTTTTGTGGTTTGGCAAAGTATTGGCCTTCACCACCATAAGGACCAGAACTTCTGCCTCCAAAGTTTCCTTCCTTTATGGGTCCAGAATTTGAAGATTGATTGTTGTAACTGTCAAAGTCATTGTAGCTTCCATCATTTCCAAAACTACTTGCATTCTTACCAAATCCACTATTGCCGTCAAATTCATCACCAACATGGCTGCCAGCAAAGCTATCACAACACTGAAGTTTCCTCCATGACCAAAGTTGCCATTCCCTCTAAAACAACCTCCTGCCAAAATTTTTAGAACCATTTTGAATTGAATGAGGCACTATCCGTCTCTTGCTTATCCAGGGCTCTCCTTACTTCACAGTTATGGTTATTCACAAGATGGCATTTCTGAATGACAGTCTTATCCACGGAGTTATGGTCATCTAACGTTATAAAAGCAAAGGCTCTCTTCTTGTCACTTCCCTAGACTGTAATGATTTCAGTCATTTCATTCTTCCTATACTGCTCAGATTAATCTCCTACACGATATTCTTCAATGTTGTTTTCATTGCTACTGACAAAGGTCTTTTTCATAGGTAAGTGGGCACCTAGTCTTTGAAAACCTTCTCTGGAGACAGCTTTCTTTGGTTCACAGCTCTTCCATCCACCTGTGTGGCCTTGCATTCATGATGCATCTGCTTGCACCACAGTGGCACATGTCAAAACCCAAAGCTTATGAAGTGCTTGGTGTTTGAATCTTCCATTACCACACAGTCTGTGGGTGTTCCCCATGGCTCCTCAGTCTCTCACAGTTGTTTTTTTTTTTAAGTTCAAACCTTTAACAAAGGGCTTACATGGCTCTTTGGGCTCTTTGGGAGACTGAATTAGACATGATGGCAGTAGAAGGAAGCCTTTAACAATACTCCCTCAGCTGTGGCCACAGGTAGAAAATCATTTAGTTTGTAATATCAGTGATTATATTTTTAATTTCTAGATGTTCTTTTTAATGCTTTTCAATTATCTTTTAACTAAATCTTTTTCCTTTAAGTATTATTATTTTATTATTATTCATTTTGTAGTTTCTTTTATCATCCTTAAACAGATTTGTTTTGTAGTCTGTGTATAATAATTTTATTATCTAATATTCTTGAGGATCTAAGTCTGTGGTTTGTTTTTTCTGTTACTCTCAATCTTGTAGTCTTATTCTGTGGCATGTTTTGTAGTTTTAGATTATAAACTCAGGTTTGGTGAAGTTTTACCTAGGAGAATCCTCTACAAGCCTGGTTGAAAGTGTGACCCGCTGAAAGGTTTTGTTCTTGCATCTGCTGGGCACCTCAATCTAGAATTTTTTTTTAGGTTAATTTCTTGGGTAGGCAATTCCTGGAACAAGTTATGTAAATTCTAACTTCAAACTAAGATGAGGAGAGACTGGTAGTTGTAAATGGTCAGAGCTATAAATTTAATTAATTCATTAACTAATTTATATTTCCCTACCCTAATCTCATTTCATAGCAAACAAAGTTCGCAGTTGATTCCCTGTGCCTAGTGGTCAGGTTTTTCCTTTACTGATTGTATAGCCCTTTGAAGGTTCTGACTTTACATGGGAAAGGATTGGATGTTGTGTCCTAATTCCAATTCCTCACTTCAAGAAGACTCCAAACCTTTTTCCTGCACTGACACGGCCAATCTTCTAGAGGCGGAGATTAGTAGACTTCCACTCGGGCACCAGAACTTGAGTTTTCAGTTTGCTCTTTAGTTTTGGGCTTTGGAGCTTTCCTGTATTTGAGTGTCGGGGTGGGAAGAATTCACTTACACATTTCGAAGGATGCTTATTTTACCTTCTGTTGAATTTCTAGACATTTTGCAGCAAAAGGCTTCTTTGGGGGATATTTTGTCTGCTATATTACCAGTAAGAGAATTCTGATTTATATCATCTGCCTTTTCAATGCTGTTTCCCCAACACTGGGGAAAATACCATTTGATAGATGGTAAATTGTGCCAGATTTTGTTGAATAATAATTGTTGACTTAAGGAATAAAGCTCAATAATATTCATGCATTTCATTTGTTATTTACTTATTTTTTAACATCTTTGTTGGACTATAATTGCTTTACAATGTTGTATTAGTTTCTGCTGTATAACAAAGTGAATCAGTTATATGTATACATATGTCCCCATATCCCCTCCATCTTGTGCCTTCCTCCCACCCTCCCTATCCCACCCTTCTAGGTGGTCACAAAGCACTGAGCTGATCTCCCTGTGCCGTGCAGCTGCTTCCCACTAGCTATCTATTTTGCATTTGGTAGTGTATATATGTCAGTGCTACTCTTTCACTTCGTCTGAGCTTACACTTCCCCCGCCCTGTGTCCTCAAGTCCATTCTCTACCTCTGCGTCTTTATTCCTGTCCTGCTTCTAGGTTCATTAGAACCTTTTTTTTTTTCTTTTTTTAGATTCCATATATATGTTAGCATATGGTATTTGTTTTTCTCTTTCTGACTTACTTCACTCTCTATGACAGACTCTAGGTTCATCCACCTCACTACAAATAACTCAGTTTCATTTCTTTTTATGGCTGAGTAATATTCCATTGTATATATGTGCCACATCTTCTTTATCCATTCATCTGTCGATGAACACTTAGGTCGCTTCCATGTTCTGGCTGTTGTAAATAGAGCTACAATGAACATTGTGGTAAATGTCTCTTTTTGAATTATGGTTTTCTCAGGGTATATGCCCAGTAGTGGGATTGCTGGATCATATGGTAGTTCTATTTTTAGTTTTTTAAGGAACCTCCATACTGTTCTCCATAGTGGCTGTATCAATTTACATTCCCACCAGCAGTGCAAGAGGGTACCCTTTTCTCCACACCCTCTCCAGCATTTATTGTTTGCAGGTTTTTTGATGATGGCCATTCTGAACAGTGTGAAGTGATACCTCATGGTGGTGTTGATTTGCATTTCTCTAATGATTAGTGATATTGAGTGCTCTTTCATATGTTTGCTGGCCATCTGTATACCTTCTTTGGAGAAATGTCTATTTAGGTCTTCTGCCCATTTTTGGATTGGGTTGTTTTTTTGATATTGAGCTGCATGAGCTGCTTGTAAATTTTGGAGATTAATCCTTTGTCAGTTGCTTCATTTGCAAATATTTTCTCCCATTCTGAGGGTTGTCTTTTCATCTTGTTAAGGTTTCCTTTGCTGTGCAAAAGCTTTTAAGTTTCATTAGGTCCCATTTGTTTAGTTTTTTTTTTAAATTTCCATTTCTCTAGGAGATGGGTCCAAAAGGATCTTGCTGTGACATATGTCATAGAGTGTTCTGCCTCTGTTTTCCTCTAAGAGTTTTATAGTGTCTGGCCTTACATTTAGGTCTTTAATCCATTTTGAGTTTATTTTTGTGTATGGTGTTAGAGAGTATTCTAATTTCATTCTTTTCCATGTAGCGGTCCAGTTGTCCCAGCACCATTTATTGAAGAGGCTGTCTCTTCTCCATTGTATATTCTTGCCACCTTTAGCACAGATATGTTGACCATGTGTGCATGGGTTTATCTCTGGGCTTTCTGTCCTGTTCCATTGATCTATATTTCAGGGTTTTTTTTTGCCAGTACCATACTATCTTGATTACTGTAGCTTTGTAGTATAGTCTGAATCAGGGAGCCTGATTCCTCCAGCTCCGTTTTTCATTCTCAAGATTGCATTGACTATTCGGGGTCTTTTTTGTTTCCATACAAACTGTGAAATTTTTTGTTCTAGTTCTCTAAAAAATGCCATTAGTAGTTTGATAGGGCTTGCATTGAATCTGTAAATTGCTTTGGGTAGTATAGTCATTTTCACAATGTTGATTCTTCCAATCCAAGAACATGGTATATCTCTCCATCTGTTTTTATCGTCTTTAATTGCACTCATCAGTGTCTTATAGTTTACTGCATACAGAACCTTTATCTCCTTAGGTAGGTTTATTCCTAGGTATTTTATTCTTTTTGCTGCAGTGGTTAATGGGAGTGTTCCCTTAATTTGTCTTTCAGACTTTTCATCATTAGTGTATAGGAATGCAAGAGATTTCTATGCATTAATTTTGTATTCTGCAACTTTAACAGATTCATTGATTAGTAGTTTTCTGGTAACATTTTTAGGATTCTCTATGTATAGTTTCATGTCATCTGCAAACAGTGACAGCTTTACTTCCTCTTTTCTGATTTAGATTCCTTTTATTTCTTTTTCTTCTCTGATTGCTGTGGCTAAAACTTCCAAAACTATGTTGAATAATAGCCGTGAGAGTGGGCAACCTTGTCTTGTTCCTGATCTTAGAGGAAATGGTTTCAGTTTTTCACCATTGAGAACGATGTTGGCTGTGGGTTTGTCATATATGGCCTTTATTATGTTGAGGTAGGTTCCTTCTCTGCCTACTTTCTGGAGATTTTTTATCATAAATGGGTGTTGAATTTTGTTGAGAGCTTTTTCTGCATCTATTGAGATTATCATATGGTTTTTATCCTTCAATTTTTTAATATGGTGTATCACATTGATTGATTTGCATATATTGAAGAATCCTTGCATTTCTGGGATAAACCCCACTTGATCATGGTGTATGATCTTTTTATTGTGCTGTTGGATTCTGTTTGCTAGTATTTTGTTGAGGATTTTTGCATCTATGTTCCTCAGTGATATTGGCCTGTAGCTTTCTTTTTTGTGACATCTTTGTCTGGTTTTGGTGATTGTGGCCTCATAGAATGAGATTGGGAGTGTTCCTCCCTCTGCTATATTTTGGAAGAGTTTGAGAAGGGTAGGTGTTAGCTCTTCTCTAAATGTTTGATAGAACTCACCTCTGAAGTCATCTGCTCCTGGGCTTTTGTTTGTTGGAAGATTTTTAATCACAGTTTCAATTTCAGTGCTTGTGATTCATCTGTTCATATTTTCTATTTCTTCCTGGTTCAGTACTGGAAGATTATGCTTTTCTGAGAATTTGTCCATTTCTTCCAGGTTGTTCATTTTATTGGCATATAGTTGCTAGTAGTAATCTCTCATAATCCTGTTTATTTCTGCAGTGGCAGTTGTTACTTCTCCTTTTTCATTTCTAAACCTGTTGATTTGAGTCTTCTCCCTTTTTTTCTTGGTGAGTCTGGCCAATGGTTTATCAACTCTGTTTAACTTCTCAAAGGACCAGCTTTTAGTTTTATGGCTCTTTGCTATTGTTTACTTCATTTCTTTTTCATTTATTTCTAATCTGATCTTTATGATTTCCTTCTGCTGACTTTGCGTGTGTTTTTGTTCCTCCTCTAATTGCTTTAGGTGTAAGGTTCAGTTGTTTATTTGAGATTTTTCTTGTTTCTTGAGGTAGGATTGTATTGCTGTAAACTTTCCTCTTAGAACTGCTTTTGATAGGTTTTGGGCCATTGTCATTTGTTTCTAGGTGTTTTTTGATTTCCTCTTTGATTTCTTCAGTGATCTCTTGGTTATTTTGTAGCGTATTGTTTAGCCCTCATGTGTTTGTATTTTTTACAGAGTTTTTTCCTGTAGTTCATATCTAGTCTCATAGTGTTGTGGTTGTAAAAGATACTTGATACAATTTCAATTTTCTTAAATTTACTGAGGCTTGATTTGTGACCCAAGATATGATGTATCTTGGAGAATGCTCCATGAGCACTTGAGAAGAAAATGTATTCTGTTGTTTTTGGATGGAATGTCCTATAAATATCAGTTAAGTCCATCTTGTCTAATGTGTCATTTTAAACTTCTGTTTTTTATTTATTTTCATTTTGGGTGATCTGTCCTTTGGTGTAAGTGGGGTGTTAAAGCCCCCTACTATGATTGTGTTACTGTTGATTTCCCCTTTTATGTCTGTTAGCATTTGCCTTATGTATTGTGTTGCTCCTATGTTGGGTGCATAAATATTTACAATTGTTATGTCTTCTTGGATTGATCCCTTGATCATTATGTAGTGTGCTTCTTTGTCTCTTATAATATTCTTTAAAGTCTATTTTGTCTGATATGAGAATTGCTACTCCAGCTTTCTTTTGATTTCCATTTGCATGGAATATCTTTTTCCATCCCCTCACTTTCAGTCTGTATGTGTCCCTAGGTCTGAAGTGGGTCTCTTGTAGACAGCATATATATGGGTCTTGTTTTTGTATCCATTCAGCCAGTCTATATCTTTTGGTTGGAGCATTTAATCCATTTACATTTAAGGTAATTATTGATATGTATGTTACTATTACCATTTTCTTAATTCTTTTGTGTTTGTTATTGTAGGTCTTTTCCTTCTCTTGTGTTTCCTGCCTAGAGAAGTTCCTTTAGCATTTGTTGTAAGGCTGGTTTGGTGGTGCTGAATTCTCTTAGCTTTTGCTTGTCTGTAGAGGTTTTAGTTTCTCTGTTGATGAGTGAGATCCTTGCTAGGTAGAGTAACATTGGTTGTACGTCTTTCCCTTTCATCACTTTAAATATGTCCTGCCACTCCTTTCTGGCTTGCAGAGTTTCTGCTGAAAGATCTGCTGTTAACCTTATGGGGATTCCCTTGTATGTTATTTGTTCCTTTTCCCTTGCTGCTTTTAATATTTTTTCATCGTATTTAATTTTTGATAGTTTGATTAATATGTGTCTTGGCATGTTTCTCCCTGGATTTATCCTGTATGGGACTCTCTGCGCCTCCTGGACTTGATTGACTATTTCCTTTCCCATGTTAGGGAAGTTTTCAACTATAATCTCTTCAAATATTTTCTCAGACCCTTTCTTTTTCTCTTCTTCTTCTGGGACCCCCTCTTATTCGAATGTTGATGTGTTTAATGTTGTCCCAGAGGTCTCTGAGACTGTCCTCAATTCTTTCCGTTCTTTTTTCTTTATTCTGCTCTGTGGTAGTTACTTCCAGTATTTTGTCTTCCAGGTCACTTATCCATTCTTCTGCCTCAGTTATTCTGCTATTGATTCCTTCTAGAGAATTTTTAATTTCATTTATTGTGTTGTTCATTTATTGCATTTGTTTGCTCTTTAGTTCTTCTAGGTCCTTGTTAAATGTTTCTTGCATTCTCTGTATTCAATTGCCAAGATTTTGGATCATCTTTACTATCATTATTCTGAATTCTTTTTCAGGTAGACTGCCTATTTCCTCTTCATTTGTTTGGTCTGGTGGGGTTTTACCTTGCTTCTTCATCTGCTGCATACTTCTCTGTCTTCTCTTTTTGTTTAATTTACTGTGTTTGGGCTCTCCTTTTCACGGGCTGCTTGTTTGTAGTTCCTGTTGTTTTTGATGTCTGCCCCCAGTGGGTGAGGTTGGTTCAGTGGCTTGTGTAGGCTTCCTGGTGGAAGGGACTGGTGCCTGTGTTCTGGTGGGCAGGCCCGTGTCCGGTGCTGTGTTTTGGGGTGTCTTTGTCTTAGTATGATTTCAGGCAGCCTCTCTGCTAATGGGTGGAGTTGTGTTCCTGTCTTGCTAGTTGTTTGGCATGGGGCATCCAGCATTGGAGCTTGCTGGCCATTTGGTGGAGCTGCATCTCAGTGTTGAGATGGAAATCTCTGGGAGAGCTCTCACTGATTGATATTACGAAGGGCCAGGAAGTCTCTGGTGGTCCAATGTCCTGGACACGGCTCTCCCACCTTGGAGGCTCAGGCCTGACACCCGGCCAGAGCACCAATACCCTGTCAGCCACATGGCTCAGAAGAAAAGGAAGAGAAAAAAAGAAAAGAAAGAATGAAATAAAATAATAATAAAACATAATAAAATTAAAAATAATAAAATTAAAAATAATAGAATTTAAAAATAAAAAAAAGGAAAAGAGCAACCAAACCAATAAACAAATCCACCAATGATAACAAGCGCTAAAAACTAAACTAAGATAAACATAAAAATCAGAAACCAATCAGTTGCAGACAGCAAAGCCCAAGTCTGTAGTTGGTCCCAAAGTCCACCGCCTCAATTTGGGGAACATTTGTTGTCTCTTCAGGTATTCCACAGATGCAGGGTACCTCAGGTTGATTGTGGGGATTTAATCCACTGCTCCTGAGCTTGCTAGGAGAGATTTCCCTTTCTTTTCTTTGTTTGCACAGCTCCTGGGGCTCTTTTGGCCCCACCTCTGCATGTAGGTTGCCCTCAGGCATCTTTTCCCTGCGCAGACAGGAGAGGGTTAAAGCAGAGGTTGATTAGGGCTATTTTGCTCTCTCAGGCCAGGAGGAGGGAGGGGTACAGTAGTCATAACTGGAATGCAGGGCGAGCCTGTGGTGGCAGAAGCCAGCATGACATTGCAACAGTCTGAGTAGCGCTGTGTATTCTCCCAGGGAAGTTGTCCCTGGATCTCGCGACCCTGGCAGTGACATGCTGCACAAGCTCCCAGGAAGGGGGGTGTGGGTAGTGACCTGTGCTTGCACACAGGCTTCTTGGTGGCAGCGGCAGCAGTGTTAGCGTTTCATGCTCGTCTCTGGGGTCCAAGCTGATAGCCATGGCTTGCGCCTCTCTCTGGAGCTTGCTTAGGTGGTGCTCTGCCTTCTGTGGGCACATGGGGGAAGGAATCCCCTCTCCTCACACACCCCGAAACAATGGTCTCTTGCCTCTTAGGCAGTTCCAGAATTTTTCCCGGACTCCCTCCCAGCTAGGTGTGGCACACTTGCCCCCTTCAGGCTGTGTTCACGCAGCCAACCCCAGTCCTCTCCCTGGGATCTGACCTCCAAGGCCTGAGCCTCAGCTCCCAGCCCCCACCTGCCCCGGTGGGTGAGCAGACAAGCCTCCCAGGCTGGTGAGTGCTGGTCGGCACCGATCCTCTGTGCAGGAATCTCTCCGCTTTGCCCTCTGCACCCCTGTTGCTGTGCTCTCCTCCTTGGCTCTGAAGCTTTCCCCCCCCATCACCCCCCCCCCCCCGCCCCCGTCTCCACCAGTGCAGGGGCTTCCTGGTGTGTGGAAACTTTTCCTCCTTCACAGCTCCTCCCACAGATGCAGGTCCCGTCCCTGTTCTTTTGTCTCTGTTTTTTCTTTTGCCCTACCCTGGTACGTGGGGATTTTCTTGCCTTTTGGGAAGTCTGAGGTCTTCTGGCAGTGTTCGGTAGGTGTTCTGTAGGAGTTGTTCCACATGTAGATGTATTTTTGATGTATTTGTGGGGTGGAAGGTGATCTCCATGTCTTACTCCTCCGCCATCTTGAAGGTCCCCCCAGTTCATGCATTTTAAAAGAAAAGTTCCTAACGTAGTTTCTTCATCCCCAGGCAGCATTGGTAAGGGTGAGAATTTTAAGCCCCATTCTGGAACAATGAAAGAAAAATGACATTTCGGGGTGAGTTGTTCCCCTCATGGTTGTCTATATAATCTACCTAGGGATCTGATTCTGCTATAGTTGTACAAGGAAAAATGCTTACATGTCCAAGAAATATGAAAATTGCTTTTGGACATCATTTCACTTATTGCTCCAAAAGAATGAATCACATTCTAGGCAGGATTACATTCCCTAGATTTTATTTACTTATTTATTTTAAGGACCGCCTTCTCCATGATCTCACATTGCTTAGCAGTTTTCTCACAAATTAAAATGCATATCTGGGGGCAGGTTTTTTTTTTTATCATGAATAAACATGAGTGTAAATCTATTCCATACGCTTTTAGAATAATTGTAATAAAAATTCTCCACCCTCTCCCCTAGCCCATTGCTTAACATTCTATCTAGACAAAGATTCTCTCTTGCTCTCCTACACTCCTCATATATTCATGTAAGGACTTATCCTTGGTTCCTTTACATTCTAAAGAGAATTTCCTTTTGCTGATTTGGCCACCATCAGAAGCAATCCCAACCACAAGGCTCGACTCAATGAGTCGTAGATTAGAAATCAATTGGAGGTCAGTGCCAACAATATGTACTGCTGCAGCCCTGCTGGACTGTTTCTAGACCGGAAGGTACAGCAGAGATCACCTGTTGCTCCTAGAAACATTATCTAATAATCTAGGATTATACAAATCTTCCCAGTTTGCTTTATGGAGAGAAAGACCATCCATACTTCATGTTAAACAAGGTAAAATATTATTATTGCTAATAGATGCTAATATCATATTTATAAGCACTTTGTGCCTTCAAAATATTTTGAAATACATTCTTACATTTGAAAACAATTCTGAATTTTTTTTTCTTGGGCAATGTTGTTAAGAAAATTTTAACTGTCTCCCTTCTTTAGGGTAAAAGGGCAAGACTATTATGAAAAATATTTTTAAAAACTATTGACATGTTACTCAACTTGAGTAATCACTTATTAGATAGGAATTTGGCAAATACTCTTTTTTCTAATATAAATTTATTTATTTATGTATTTTTGGCTGCATTGGGTCTTTGTCGCTGCGTGCGGACTTTCTTTAGTTGTGGAGAGTGGAGGCTACTCTTCATTGCGGTGCGTGGCTTCTTATGGTGGTGGCTTCTCTTGTTGCAGAGTGCAGGCTCAGGTATGCAGGCTTCAGCAGTTGTGGCACGCAGGCTCAGTAGTTGTGACTCGTGAGCTCTAGAATGCAGGCTCAGTAGCTGTGGCGCACAGGCTTAGTTGCTCCATGGCATGTGGGATCTTCCTGGACCAGGGCTTGAACCCATGTCCCCTGCATTGGCAGGCGGATTCTTAACCACTGCGCCACCAGGGAAGCCTGGAAAATACTCTTGAACAAATCATAATTCATACAATGTTGGAATTGATACATAATATTTCTGAACCCTCTTCAGTTGTGGAGTCAATCTCCATATGACAGAGTAAATAGACTTCTTATGACCAGAAATCTTAGATTTTCTAGAAGAATCTCAAAACCACTTTATTTTAAATATAAGTGCCCTGTTAAATGTACAAGTACAAGTCACTTTCTGGTAGAGCTCTTTTACATGTGACTGTACATATGATTTGCTGTCTGGATTGCACATAAATGAAGTCAGAAGTCCTTTGGCAGTCCACATGTCTGCTGGAAAATATGGTCATGGAACCAACTAAGCAGTTTTCACTAGCCCATTGGACAGAATACTTCTCCTTGAGTTTTTTTTTTTTTTTTTTTTTTTTTGCTGTACGCGGGCCTCTCACTGTTGTGGCGTCTCCCATTGCGGAGCACAGGCTCCGGACGTGCAGGCTCAGCGACCATGGCTCACGGGCCCAGCCGCTCCGCGGCATGTGGGATCTTCCCGGACCGGGGCACGAACCCATGTCCCCTGCATCGGCAGGCGGACTCTCAACCACTGTGCCACCAGGGAAGCCCTTCTCCTTGAGTTTTAATCAGAGAGAGCTCTGGTGTACTGGAGAGATCACTGGAGTGAGACTTAGAAAACAAATATTTGAGTCCAGGCTCTCTCTCCTATAAGCCCTTTTATGATCTTGGGCAAATTACTAAATTTCTCTGAAACTTACCTCATCTAAAAAAAGAGGATAATCATATCTATATCTAAGGGTGGTCCTAAGGACTAGATCTAACCCTGCCTGTGAAAGTGCTTGTAAAGTAAAAAGTAAACTACACACATCCCGTGTAGCCTCCCAGAAGGGTCTGGGAAAGGGCATGTCTGTCTTAGTTACTGCTGCATTTCCAGCATGGAGCACAGCAGTTGACTCACAGGAGATGCTCAATACACATTGATGGAATGAAAAATAACTGTTCTTGCCTGAAGATGATTCAGAGTGTCTTGCTTACATCACAGTCCAAGCCATGAAATTTCTTTTGTTTTCCCATGAATAAAATGCAGAGGTAGGAATAAATTATGTGCGTCGTTCCTTCCAAATGTGACATTCTGTGATTCCATGAATCCTGGAGGGATTCTCACTGCTCTCTTGAAGTCCCATATCCATATGACAGAACAACATAGTTTTCAGAAACTGTTTAATTATATGTCTATAATATCCAAACCAGAGGGATCCTCTTGAGCCAATCAGTCAGTTCAGAAAAAATAAAGGAAAATCACCAGTGAATGAATGGTTAATAGCCAGAGACATACAGTGTTACTAAACACTGTAGAGGAGGACACTTTCTCATCTGTGAATCATGATTCTAATAAAATCTCCAAGGACTGGTGTAAATACTTTAAAAAACGCAAGTGCTTATTATTTCACGAGAGTTGTTGAGAAGATAAGGCATTGTTTATAGTTATAACAATATATAAGAAAATTAAACCCCTACTCCTTTCTTCTTCTAGTCATACTCTTAGGCTGGGAATATTTGTCTTGATTAAGCACAGCTCCACAGTGACAACTCAGAGTTCAAGGCCTTTCATGAAGTCTTCATTACTATTGGAGAATAATGATCAAGGGGCAGATACCAATTTATGTGGGCGGGTAGGCATTTGGAGACTCCAGTTCAGATTTCATTTTCTGTATTTCCTGCTATTTGTTCGGCTGGTGTGCAACCTCCACCTGCAACATGAAGCCCCTGAACATTTACAGATGGGTTTGCCAAACTCCCTAGCCTCTGCCCAAGTAAGCAGTGTGAGCAAGCCGGCTGAGTGGATGCTGGATGCATCTTCATCATTGAAGTATTTGAATTGGGTTTACAGGCAGTAATGTGATTCCTCTCATGTGTGGAACTTAGGAAAGCCGGCAATGCTATTAAGATAGGATTGCGTGCACTACCTGGGGAAATCCAGAGCCTGTGATTCAGTTACAGGGGCTTTCACAGGGTTAGTCAGTACTCGGAAATGACAAAATCAAGTTGAGTCCAAAAACAGTCTAAATGGTAAATTGGTCTGGTTGATCAGATTTTACTCATGCTGTATTATCTAGAACTGGATCATAGGATGAAGGAACAGATGAAGAGTTCTTTTGTTCATCCAAGTGGTTCTCATCTGCTCTTTATACTTCTTTGGGTAGCCTAAACAGAAATCCAGTTTGGCCCATGAAAAATTGTCAAGTGAAAGAAGACAGGCTTTCTGTTTCCTTCCTTTAGCCAGTTGTCATCTGCCCCAAGTTCTCCAGCCCACTGAGGTGACCCTTCATTTTGTCTATCACCCAGCGTCTTTCTTCCTCCACTCTACCCCACCTTGCATCCAGCACACGCTGGCCCTTTCCCATCTTCGTTGGCACATGTTGGACAACTCTCTGAATTCCTTCACTCCACTAAAATACCACCCACATGAGTCTAGGCAGTGTGCGTGTGTGTGTGTGTGTGTGTGTGTGCGTGCAGTGAACAACCTGTAGCTGGTAACCCACCCAGGCTCTCCACTGGAAAGTCTCGCCATATCTGCTTGAAACTCAGACTTTCTCCATTTTGCAGCGACCCCTCTTGACTATTACCCCTCTTCTGTCCTGAAAAACTCAAAATCACTCAACTATTTTAGGCAGAGCTAGAACGTTCTCACTCCTCCAGCTCCAGGCCATATCTTGGGCTTTTTGTCCCTGAGGGTTGTGAAACTGAGGAGTTCCTAAGAAGAATTCAGCCTCCAACTTCTGAAAACACACTGCCATTTTACTAAGAGGACTTGAAGTGTTAGATCTTTGGTTCTCACCCGGGAGCGGTTTCACTATCACCCGTCGCTCCCACCACCCCACCTGGGACATCTGGCAATGTCTGGAGACACTTCTGGTTGTCACACTAGGGAGCACGGTCCTGGCATCCAGTGATTAGAGACGAGGGTTGCTTCTAAAGATCCTACCATGTGCAGGACAGCCCTGTCACACAAAATCTTAGATAAAAAGGGAATTGCACTGACAGTGTCTGGGCAAAGAATATTTCGGGGAAATGCCCTTTGAAAAACACACACAGACACATGTGTTGTGTCACCACCTCTTCTTCAAATCGTGCAAGTGTGGGAGTTTCTAGGAATGAATCCTAGAGGGGCCAGGAGCAGCCTGACTAGGGGGCTGGTCACCTTGGGGTGCTTGACGTACAGTCAGCACCTTGTTTAGTCAGGTCACCCCAAAATATAGCTCATCAAGGAAGAGAAAATGGGGGGAGGAGTGGATTTCCCTTGCTGTGGGAGAGTTTATTTCCATTTTCTGAGCTTTTGCTGCTTGTATGTAAGTGGCATATACCATCAGGATGCACAGATCTCAATGAAGGGGGGAGGGATCTTGTATGTTTTTAATCAAGCTGAGAAAAGAAACATTTAGCTGAGAGCAAGCACTTATCTGGAAAATAATATGGAGAAGTTGATGGGGATGCGTCTAGCTGCTGTGGAGAGACACTGAACTTATAAACGCTGCCAAAGCATGCTGGTGCCAAGAGGGGGCAAGCACTTAGGTGGCAACCACAGGAGAACACAGGTGAAAACCTGGGGTAATTTTTCAATCTAGAACATGTCTTACCTGTGAATTGTAGTTATCAGTGAGGTAAGTCAGTTGCCTTCCCTGAAAATCTTTACATACTTGAAAGACGCCTCTTAATCAAGTTGTGTTAAGGGTGGTCCTGAGAGAAGACGGTTTCCGTAACCTGAAGGGATTTCTTTTCACCAGAGGGTTTGGCAAGACTATCGCGAGTTTAGAATAACAAAGTCAACACCGAAAATTCGCTTTATTATATTTTGATTTCACAGAAGATGTAGACTTGTAAATAACAATAGTTCTTTGTAACAATCTGCGTGACACTTTTATTAGCTGGTGGAAGTGGGAGGTTTGGTTAAACAAGAAATCCATGTGAACCTCAGGAAAAAAAAAAACGAGAGCTGGAACAACTACAATTTAGAAAAATAACGATCATGTTGGGCTTTGCAAACCACCTGTCACCTTGCTGATCCCCAGAAAAATGTAAAGAACATTCTCATGGATGAGTGAAAATTTTCTCTGCCTAGGTAAGGATAAGGTCAAAATCAGCACACCTTAGCTGTCAGCTTACACCCGCAGACTGCTCTGCAGGTCAGCACAGACCTGACAAAAGCAATTTACCAGCTTTGGAACTGGGAGGTCTATTTGTTGAGAGTACAGCTCTTGCTCTTAAGATAAGGAACTCAGGTTGAAGTACAGTAAATAGACAAAAGAATGGTTCTGGTCCATTGGACACCTCTCTGAGCCTTTATTTTGAGAGTGGGCAAGAGGGGAGATGAATGTTCTTTAACTGAGCGAGACAACACCGGCCCCAGGCCAGCCTTTAATAAGTGAGAAGTAATAACAAATATCCTGGCCTGAAAATACTGTCAAGCCCAAGCGCATGCACGGTCATGTTGGCTGCCTCTGAGAGAGAGGCCCGCTGTAGGTCTCAGAGAGTCAATGTAAGATTCTTTAATAAGTTAATAAGGCTGAGAAGTGCCAATGTGAAGTTGGATTTTCTGACTTTAAAGCTGCCTTTCTTTGAAAAAGAAACGTGATACCTGATGTTTTCAAGCATCATAATAACTCCTATAAAAAGGCAAATCGTCGTGACAATTGAAAACATCTCTTGAAATTAACCTTGGCAGCCTGG
Source organism: Leucopleurus acutus (assembly GCF_964270905.1). NCBI lineage: Eukaryota > Metazoa > Chordata > Mammalia > Artiodactyla > Delphinidae > Leucopleurus > Leucopleurus acutus. Next base: position 76,606,791 of record NC_139144.1, read on the forward strand.
AGCAGAGCTAGACAACAGGTATGGACAGCCGAGCAACGGCCCGAGGCCCTAAGGCTCAGGGGCCTCCAGATGCCTTGGAAGTAGGTGCTGGGAGGGGACAGGGAAGCCACAGAGAAGGAAGGGTGGAGGTTACCCACAAGAGCTGAAAAAGCCACTCTCCACCATCACCAAACTCAGCTGGTCTCTTGGCAACAGCTACCTGGCTCTTTCCCTCTCACTCCCCCTCCCATGATCAGGCCACGTGCAGATTAACTTGCCATTTGGTGGATCCTTCTGGGATGCCCATTTCAATCTAGTGCACCCATAAAAGGCAGAGCAGATAAGCAGTGTTCTACGCCTGGGGTTGCCCTATGCGTCTCCCACTCCCATCCTGAAGTAACTGTGGTCCAATAACAGGCCAGGGCCCCCATCCTTGAGGGGCACAGAGCCAGAGCCCAATGTGGTCATGGCACTGGGGGTGTTTGTGCTTGAGTTTAAGCCATTTGAGGGGATAAACTGGTCTCTTTAAGGCAGGGTGTTAATGCTTTCAGAGCATGAGGCACTGTCCAGGACGCTGTAACTAGAACGCACATTGAAAAGGGTGTTCAGTCGGCACCACAGACCAATTGACAGAGGCAAATCTATTGAAGAAAAAAACCCATTTGCTAAGTCTGAGAATCATGTGCAATTATATCTTTATTTAAGAAAACTACAGTGAACTAGTGAAGATCTCCTGCTGTGTGGAACGTCTTCAGAAATGGCAGAAACATCAATAGGCATCATCTTGAGCTTAGAAAACTTCCACTTATAATAAGATATTTACCGGGAGGGAATTTGTAAGGGGATTTGACCTGAATGGATTCCCTCATTATTTTATTTTGGGTAATTCATGCCATACATTCCCTTAAAAGCCTGGAAAATCAAGAGTTTAGTATCTTTTAGAGTCATGAAATATTGATCCTGTACCAAACCTAAAGAAAATAAGTTTGAAATTATCTTCACCTTTTTAAAAATTTGGAGATTTTCTCTTTCGGAAGTAAAAGCAGATAAAAATATTTCACTCTCTTATTTTACTCTCCACAGTGGCTTCATCTACTGCCACTGAAGATGGCTGCCATAGTCTCTCTTACAAAATAGGACAATTTATGCAGCAAGAGGCAGTGTATGAGCAAGGGGACATGGACATGCCTTGTCCTTATCAGGAAGGATGCATTTCAGCATAAGAAGAGAGTCAGATCTAAGCATGCCAGGGATAAACAAACAAACAAACAATGAACATCCCCTCAAGACACTAAAATTGCTTAGAATCCACCAAGTTAATTCTGAGACAAACTAGTTTCATTTAATAGATAAAGTGCTTAACTTTCTTGAAGACTCTTAGAGTGTGGTCCTGTTTTTGGCTGGTATTTGTACAGATTCCTTCACTTCTCTTGGTCTCAGTTTCCCCAGATACAGGCTGAGGGGAGCTAAGATGTCCTCTAAGATCCTTTCCATGTCTAAATATATCCATGGATTTATGACTTCACAGTTCATCCAGCAGGAAGGGGGGCTGATGGCTTTGGGACCCCCAAGAAAGTCCCTCCATCCTCCCACAGCAAGCTTTAGTGTAACTAAGACTGAGCTCCCCTGTTCGGCCTCCCACTCACCCCCCCTCCCCACTCCCAGACCCACACTGGGCTCAGAGCAGCCACCACCACGCTCCATCCTCCCACCCTCTGAATCCTTAGAATAAAAAGAAGGAAGAGCCACTTTGGAAAAATTAGACAATTAATTTTAGGGTTTGGGAGTGAGTGAAAAGAGGTGAATTCTGTCATTTTTAAGAAAGCTAGGAGGCAAATATCACTATGACAAAGCACTCCAGAGGGTTGATTTCCAAGAGGCTTGGTGTCAATGTCCTGCTCTAAATCAAGGATAGAGAACCTGAAGGCCAAAGTATCAAAGGGTAAGCAAGCAGCAGTAATGTGACACCAGATGCCCGTAACGAATCATCCTGTTAGTTAATGTAGCTCTGTGAAGAGATCACATTTAGAACTAGAACCTAACTGGAGGGGGGGAATGAGGAGTACCTTCGGGTATTTCACCTTTCTTTCATCTGATACATCTTTCATCTGATAAAACGGGGCTGGCAGCCTCTCCATTTTCCTTGGATGTCATCTTTCGGTTTAGGGCAGAAGCCAGCCACAATTTGCATATCGATGTTCCCATAATTACAGCTGGGTCCCTTAAATATAGTCTCCAAGTTACAATTTGTTTGCAATATAATACACTAGGGTTACCAACTTTATAAGCAAGGCTATGTGTTATTTGCTTTAGGCTATGGTATCTTGTCATCTTGTAAGCGTCAAATGAACACAATTAAATATGACAGGTCTTTACAATGTGCTTGAAGGGCAACAGGAACTAGTTGATGCCCCTTTGCGCACACGGCCGACTTCTTTTAGTTGTCCACTTGTGGTTGGAGCTGTCCAGGCGTGACCTTGCTCTGGAAACCTCTCTGTCAGCATTTTGGTTCCCTGGTCTTGTCATCCCCAAAGTTTTCATTCTTAAAGCCATTTCAGTTACAGAATTCCATGGGCCACAAGCATCACACCAGGTAGGAATTTCATTCCCCCCCTTCCCCCTTATCTGTACAGTTGTGTTTTCTGACATTCCACTCACTAGGTTACTTTCCTCCATCTTCACCCAACAGTTACAGAATACTGCCAGATCATCAGTTTTCTTTCAAATTCCCTTCAGATTCTAAGTGATCTCATTCCCTAAAAAGTTCTTTATATTGAGTGGACAGTAATGCAAAGCAATCACTTTCTGAGGCTTTTGCTATTGCACAGACTCCAAACTGTACCAAAGGACAACAGACCCACCTTGTCACATCAGATTTTAATATGGCAGCAAATGCCTTGAAATGCGTGCATTTGAAACCTAAAGTTTATTGAAAGCCATTTTTCTCCAGCCAATTACCAATCACCCCAGAGGTGGTGGCTGTGAAAATCACTTGATCAGGCAAAAGCCTTGCTTGGTCTTTTCAAGAATTAAAGTTAATTCAGTAGGGGTTTATCCTGCTTTCTTTATTTCACCCTCCGGACAGAAGTATGGAATTTCTTAACTGTGAACATTTGTTGGAAAACACAGAGGAAGCTCCTTTGAGACACTCTTTTTCCCTCTGGCCAACTGTTCTAGAAGAGGAAATGTCTAGGTGGGTAGAGACAGTGGTCTGGGCCCACCACCCCTCCCCCCTCTAACAGCCCGTCGCGACCAGGAAGAGACGTGCCTCAGGATGCCGGCAGTCGGAGAAAATAGGGCATGCTTAATGTGCAGCATGTGGGCCCCGTCCTGGGCCCCCAGGGAGCAGGAAGAGGCTTCCGTAGAGACAAAGGCCACGTGCCTAAGGAAACATCTCCCAGAGGGAACCCAAGAGCCCAGCATCCTTGCAGATCCAATGGAGTCCTTGTGGGAGGGAAGGTGGATGGTGACCTCCGCTGGGGTCATGTGGGAGCCGCCCAGTCGGGGCTCTTCGGGGCCTTGCACGTGTGCACATCCAGGGCCTCCAGGCAGTCCTGGCAGCGCACAGCACAGCACCAGTGGAACTTACACTCGCACTTGGTCATCCGGGTGACGCGGGAGGTGTCATAGCCTCTCCCACAGCACATGACTTCGCAGCTGTCCATGCCTCGGGAAGTCAGGTTGCACACACGGCCTGCTGTACCCGGGGAGCCTGGAAGACAAGCCAGGGGGTGTCACTGAAATGGTGTGGGTGGAACACAGTATGCTTCGAGAGGAAGAGTTACATTGTCATCCTCCAGGACGGGGCCCGGATGCCACCTCACCACATCCCGGGGCTGTGCCACCAATTCTGTGGGCCCAGGAGCACGTGTCAACCCTGGGGGCAACAGCAGTGAGCACCCTGTCCAGGAAGAATGGACGTGAAGCTTTGGAGCTGCCTTGGACATCCTGACTCCAGCATTCCCGCTTCTAAGTTGGATAAGCTGTTCAGATTACCCTTACCCAGCCTCAGATTGATGGGTCACTGAATGGGCAAGGCCAGACCAGGATGAAAGAAGGAGCCACACTAGTCCTCTCTCTCCCAGCCTTAAATCACATTAAGGAAGCAGTGGTCAGAGTTAGCTCTGTTGGAATTTGTTGGGGCATGGAACCCTCCAACGGTGGGGATTTTGTCTCCCCGGACTTGATTACACTGGCTTATTAGAAAGACAAGAGAACTCTGGTTGCCGAAGGGCAGGTGTGGGCATCATTTGTGTAAGGCCTTGAGGAGGGAGCAATGCCCAGCCTGGTTTATCTTCCATGCTTTGGTCTAGTGGGTCATCTAGATGTGTGTGAGACACCTGGTTGAAGCCAGGATTCTAGGCCTTTGATAAACAAAACTGGTGTTAAAAGCCTTTTAGAAATGACTAGTGGACATTGTCTTAGTTAATTAGGATGATGCTTGCTGTTTGGCAATTCATATTTATGTATTTGTTTCTCAAAGAATCTCAAAGCTAGGAAGCCTCCTTTTATTTATTTATTTATTTTTGCAGTACGCGGGCCTCTCACTGTTGTGGCCTCTCCCGTTGCGGAGCACAGGCTCCGGACGCGCAGGCTCAGCGACCATGGCTCACGGGCCCAGCCGCTCCGCGGCATGTGGGATCTTCCCTGCCCGGGGCATGAACCCGTGACCCCTGCATCGGCAGGCGGACTTTCAACCACTGCGCCACCAGGGAAGCCCTAGGAAGCCTCTTAATTGTTCTTTTCTTGGGGAGGCACCCAGAGTTCTTTTACAAGAGCCTTATCTGGTAACAGAACCAATTGTAATGGACATTTTTAGAGAGTCTGCTCAGCTTACAGTGATCCTTTCTGCACAGAGCAGGGCGCCTGGCAGCCATGGTGAACAACGTGACCCTGCTCTCTTGGCAGCAGGTGACTGGGCCAGGGGTGAGCACCGGACTCGAGCCGGGCCAATGAGGTAGATTTCCCTGAGGATTTGTGGTTCTGATGGGGGCAGTTAGTACAAATTCCAAGTATAAACACAGCAGCCATTGGCAGCCATGTACCATGATGAGGTCTGTGGACGAGAAGACACCACAGAGAGACGAGAACGAGGCAGATGTACAGAGACAGTGAGGATAAGACATGGAAAGAGAATGCTGCCCAGACCCTGGACTATTTTCTGGACATTTCTCTCTGAGGTCTGGCTGCATTCCAACCTTTGGATACCTCGAGAGACTGTATCCTTATAATAAATTTCACCTTTCAGCTTAAAGCACTCAAGTTTCTATTACTTGCAATTGACAATCCTAAATAACCAACAAACCTAAACTCTTTATTAAAAACAAAACAAAACAAAACAAAACAAAAACACCTTTTATCGGGATGAAAAAGACAGTGGCTTCATTTTCCATTCCTCCATCATCTAACTAGGAATTTTTCCCTCTTCATAGCTCCTCCAGTGCCTCGTGACTCTGTGCTTATCACATTCCACCCTGTGTTCCAATTATCTATATAAATGTCATGTTGCGCTGCCTGTCAAGAATGACCAAGGAAGCAGCCAGGTTCAAGCAGGGCATGGGGTCAAGAAGAGGGGTAGGGGGGGCAGGACTTGCTCTGCGTGATCAGACCACTGACAGCAGGAAGACAGGCAGGGCAATTTCATAAGGACAGGAAGGACGGCAAAGGGCCGGAGTCAGGGTGGCGGGTGGGTTAGCCAGGGATGGCCCTGAGCCTACATCGTGTGCTGAAGAAGCAAAGCGTTGGAAGAGACAGCAGCTGGGCCTGGATTCGGGGCAACCATCGGGACAGTAGTCAGAATCCCTGACTGTGCAAAAAGGACTGGCTGCCACATGCTGCCTTTCTTAACAGCAGACTCCTTTACTTAATTCAGTAAACATTTAGCGAACGCAAACGTGTGAGACACTGTGCGGCTACCTGGGGTTTCTGGCGGTGGCCATGAGGAAATAAAATAATTAGGATTCACTTCCTATTCTCAGGGAACTCATGATATAATAAAGAGATAAATATGTAAAGAGTTATTTCCACTACTTCAAGATAACTGCTCCATTTGCTGAAGCCCTACTGTAGCCAACTGTAGAGTTTTGTGAAAAACACCACTGCAAAGCTCAAGACAGTAGAGAGAGGTTATTTAGGGCTTGGACAAATCAGGGTTCAAATCCTAGCTTTACCATGTATCAACTGTGTGACCTTGGGCACGTTACTTAATCTCATTAAGCTTCAGTTTCTTCCTATGCAAAACTGGGATAAAAACAGTTCCTTCCTCATAGGGCTGTGGTGGGGACTGAATGAGATTCTGCCTGGAAGCTCCTGGCATAATAAGTGCTCAATAAATGTTAACCATTCATTCACTTAACAAGTATTTAACAAGAGTGCCTACTATGTGCTAGGCACAGTTCTGGGAGCTTGGACTGCTGTATCAGTGAACAAAGCAAAGATCCTGCCTGCCTCGAGGACTTTATGTTCTAGGGGGTAAGCCAAGCATATTATAATAATGATATTTATTAGTAATAATAGTAGAAAACAGGATCAGAAAAGGAGCTGTTAATGGTTTTGTAGAGGAGGTGGCATTACAGATATGATGTGAGGGATAGATAGAAGATTTGAAGGGGAGAATGGGGTGACAGGCATTTCTGGCGAGAGAGAACCTCCCAGCAGAAATTCAGAGGTCAAATACACAAGAGACTGCAGATTCAACGTGGCCGAGGCAGAGGGTGTGTGTTAGGCAAAAAGCACGGAAAGAGAGGTTGGAGCAACAGGTCAAAGAGTCTTCCTGCCTTGCTGCAATTTGGATTTTATTCCATGGTGGGTGGTGAACAAGTCCAGATTTCTATTCAGGGAAAAATATGTTACAATGATAAATCTGGAAGAGTGGCTTGGGGCAGGGAGGTATCTTGAGGCTGTTGGATTAGTCCAGGCAAGAGATAATGAGTGGAGACAGAAGTAGGACAAATACAGGATGGGTTGAAGAGGAAGAATCCCTAGGACTTGGTGACCCACTGAATTAAAGGGTGAGTTGGATGGTGGGGCGTGTCAAGTAGGAAAAGACTGAAAACTGTTCGTCTGGTTCAACAATAAGGAGGTAACTCGTGCCTTTTGATGACAGCAGCTTCAGTGGAACAATACAGATGGGTGCAGTGGATTGAAGAGTGAACAGGAGGAGAGGCCAGGTGATGACAGAGTGTGGGCAGTTTGCAAGAAGCTTGGTGATGAAGTGGACAAAAGAGCAGAGCTGCAAGGACTGATGAAGCTGAAGGTGGAACTTTAAGGTGATTTCAGGCCATTCCGTTGATTGGTGGTTTGCTATGCAGCAGGAGTTACCTGATAACGTTGTGTAAGTTTTCATTTATATAAAGTGCAAAAGTGGGGAAAACTAGTCTGTGCCATTAGAAGTCAGGGTAGTGATATCTCTTGGGGAGGTGGTGAAAAGGGGCCTGAAGGAGGCTTCTGGAGTACTGTTCTCTTCAGGGTCCTGATCTGGGCACATGTTACCTGGGGGTGCTCATTTGAGACAGTTCGCTTAGCTGTACACATGTGGTACATGCCCTTTGCCGGATGCATTTTATATTTCAATAACAAGAAGAGAACGGGGAAGGGAATGAGGAAGAGGAACAGGAGGCAGCAGCTAAGGCCACAGACGCGAAGACTTAGCGGAAAAGTGTTCACCGCAGCTGGAGGGTGGTGCTCAAAGCGGGCAGTGGCAGGAGATGAGCCAGTGAGGTGGGCAGAAGCTGCCTGTGAAAGGCCTTGTGTCACAGGCCAAGGGGTTTACGTTTTAACCAAGGGCAGAGGAATGCTATTGAGAGTTATTACACAAAAGGGAGACATGTTTTGACTTGTATTTCAGAAGAATCACTATGGGTGACTGGATTGAAGGGAGCCAGGGTGAAGGCCAGGAGACCAGTTAGAAACCAATAAAGGACTCTGGGCAGGACACGATGTGGCCTGGATGGAGACAGTGGTAGTGGCAATGGGAGAGGTTAACGGACTCGAGGGAAGCTGAGAAGGCTGCACCTCAGGACGTGGCGACTGACTGGACAAGCGGCTGAGAGGTTGAGGAGAGTGGAGAGGTGCTCCCAGGCTTCCAGCGGGAGCGCCGGGGTTTACGCGGGTGATATTCCCTGAGGTGGGGGACACCTGGGAGGGGCAGGCTTTGGGGGAAGATAACGAGCTTAGTTTTCAGCATGTTGAGTTGGCTGTGACTGTGTGCCACACAGGTAGGAATGGTCACTGAAAATCCTCTCTGGGACTCAGGGGAGAGGTCAGGATGGAGATGCCGATGAGGAAATCTTTGGCAGAGGTGGCAACTGAAGCCTTGGGTGTGAATGAGAGCCCTAGGGGTTGTGTGAAAAGTGCTCTCACCCGCCATCTCAGAGGCAACTGAGTTTTTACCTTTTATGTGTTTTGTTCATAAGCCGTGTACATCAATAAGCATTCCTCACTTCCACTGACATGCATTTATCAGAATATAAATACATTACCATGCAATTAGAATTCTTTATCCCCTTTGGGGCTATGGGGCACAGGGGCCAGGACAGGGAGGCCAAATGTCCCATTCCTGAATCAGGCTGTGGGCCTTTTACTGACATCGAACTCCGTGGTCTTTCCCCGGCGGCTTGCAAGCCTAAGGAGGTCGAATCGTGTGGTCTAACTCAGCCTGGACTAATGGTCCTGGTGGGTTTTGTCCCCCAAAAGCAGCAAACTGAACTAGACTCCAACTGAACAGAAGGTTGTTCAGTGAAGTGACCTCAACATCGTCCAAACTCTGAGAGGAGCAAAGTGATGGCCGCTGGCAAGAGCTTAACTAGGAAGTGGTTTCAGAAAAGGAGACAAAGACTCTGGCACTGAGCCTTCTCAGCAGTTCAGGGTTCAGCTACACAATGCTGGAATTCACGATGAATCTGAACCTACCACTCTCCACTGGCTGCCCACACAGGGCATAATGAAGGCCCAGAAGAAAATGTGAGATGGGTTTTTGAAGGTTGAGAGCCACTGATGTGAGAACGCTGTGGGGTCGCAGCCTGGAGCAGCAACGGCCCCTCTGAGGAATCAGCGGCGCCAGGATGGGCCAGCCGAGGGGAGGACGAGGCTGCTTAGTGAAGGACTACAAACTGGCCCTGCTTTGGGGTTTGGATCTCATTAGATCTGATGACAGACTGCAGGGAGGAAGGGCAGTTTTGACACTTGCTGCCGTTTGAGGAGAATATAGAGCCATTTCATCAAAACCCTGAAAAGAGAGTTTGCCAGAGTACAGAAGCTACACAAAACTTGTTGGTATTGCTTCCTGTATTGAAATTATAATAAGGACTTCCCATTAGCCTTTGCAAGACAGAAAACATCACCATCACCATTATTCTTGAAATAAAAAGAATCAAGACTATACGTATATATATATACACACACACACACATATATATATATATATATATATATACACACAAGATTATACGCATATATGTGTGTGTAAGAGACAGAGAGAGCGCTCACATGTGCTTTATGAAAAGGAGCCACTGAGTTTTATGACCTGGCTGCTTGTTTAGTTCTGAATATTTGCGACATATACTTTTAGATCTCTTTTTCTAAATAATATATCAACTTATTAATTAATGAGTCACTCGTTAGATGATCTGATGACCCCACCTAGGCCATAACAAGAGCCCTGGGGAAATAAAGCCAGCTACACTTACCAGAAGAGCCAGTTTTCACATTTTCAAAGCCAGAGAGAGCTGAAGTTCTTCCATCCTTTCTTTTCTTCTCTTTTTCCCCTCTTCTTTCTTTCTTTCCCCTCTACCTTCTTTTTTATCCTCTTTCTCTCCTTTTTGTTCATAACTGGGGCCAATATTTGTGGAGCACTTACACAGGCCGGGCCCTGGGATAAGGCTTTGCCTGTATTATCTCATTTAATTCTCATAAGTGCTTATAAAGTAGGTACTGTTATCATCACTGTTTTGGAAATGAGGAAACAGAAGGTCAGAGGGGTTAAGTGACTTGCCCGAGATCACACAGCAAGCAGGTGGCAGGGTCAGGATTTGGAGATGGAGCTCTTGACCTTGTGATTTGGTCTCGTGTCCCGCCAGGCCCCAGAAAGCAGGCTCATGTGTAACAGTATGTGATCAGTGCTTTAGCAGATTTCCTGTTCTCTCCCTTCATTATTTTATTAACTGAAGAACTTGCAAAGGTCCTGACATATAACTCTTTTGGAGGGGACCTTTTCCTCCAATGCATGATATGCCGTAGACAATTAGGACACCGAAGTCTTGTGAGAAAGTGAACAAGGCTTGTTAACGTGGTATTTGTAGCTTACCCTGCATTTTTCCTGTACTGATATTCCTGTTGAATTCCTGGCACCTTTTTGAGGAATGAGACAGACCAAATACTTTGCAATACCAGAACGCACATCTCCAAAACAGGCGTGCTCCCAAGTTGGTTCTAATATATGTTGCTGATGTGGCTACGACTGAAGACTCTGGGAGGAGCCGTCCCTAAGCAGAGCTCTCTGTTCAGGAAAGCCTATAGCACCAATTTGCATCTCACCAAAAATGAAATGGCATAGCTTGATCACTTACCTAGCTCTTCTCAGACTTCATTCTAAGATTCTCTGCACCATTTCCAAATGCCAAATTGATCTTTATGGGTCAAATATTTGCATCATACAATATCTACAAAGCCTGTGTGGCTGGCTCTAAAAATACTTCAAAGGAGAAAGTTAAAAAATACTTTTGAGTAATGGCCCTAATATTAGTCTCCCAAATTTATATGTTAAATGGATAAACACATATTTAGATGCTTCAGATTTAACATGTTTATTTAAAAGATCATTTATATTGCTTTATAATGTTATTTCTTACTACACTTTGATTTACTCAGTTCACTTAAGAGAAGTGACAAGTTGGAAGCTCTTCTCCCTGACTTCCCTTTGCCTTAGGTTTGTGAAGTGTGCCCAGATGTGTGACCTGCCTGGGTACAGACCCCAATCCCCAGACAGTGTGGTACAGACTCAGGTTCAGCGGACCCAAACCTTCATCTATCATCTTCATACCGCACTGTCATTAGATCATGTGCCTAGAGTCAGTGCCCGTAAAATCCAGGCGGTCTATAACCATGGGAAGGTGTGGGTTCCAGCCAGATGGACCTCTCTCCTCCCACAGGTGTTTTCCTCACCCTGATTCACACAAGAGCTCACATATGCATGGGAAAATAAATGAAGAATCAGAGTTTCTAAATCACGTAAGTTTGGGACCACATAATGCACCTTTGGTGAAGCAATGCTGAGGGAACTTTACAGAATCAAGCATCCCATTCCCAGAGCTATAAAATTAATGATGGAGTCAGGGTTCCCAGTGCAAAAACACTTCTGTCTCCCCTGACATGCATCTTCCTGACAGCAGAGGAGGATGAAGGGCTTTTGCTAATAGTTCCCAGACCCACACCTCAGGGACCCGGAGAAAGGGCACTCGCTCTCTCGCTCTCTCTCACTCTCTCTCTCTCTCTGGATGGGCCTGTATCTTTGGAAATTCCTACCACTCCAGGCTGACAGAAGCCCATATGTTGACCGTTAAGGCATAAGGCAAGATTCACTTAAGCCCGTCATCCAATAGGCTGTTTCTCCTCTGGCTGACTTACACGTTGTCATTCACAACACAGATTTATTGAGGGAAGAAAAGAATGTTAAAGAGCAAATGTTAGAGACCGCACATTCATCTACTTGGAAGGCTTCCCCCTTCCTCACATCAGTGATTGCAAAGCTAAAAAGCAGGGAAGGACAATGTCTCTCCACTTATCTCAGAGGGTTTTCCTCAACATTTTCATAATAACTAGGACAGGTTTGACTGGCACAGGAAAGCATGTCCCATTAAATTAGCAAATCCTATCATGGAATTAAAGTTGTTGAGGTTAGACTGGTCAAGGTTTTCCATATCTGGCACTAGCTAGCCTACCCAAGTTCATTTCCCACTGCCCTCCACCCGTATCCTCTAATCAGGCCGTCTCCTGAAGAGACTTTCTGATGTCACAGCCGTGTAGACTGTTTGCTCATAAGAGTTACTCTCATCCGCTGCACTGGACTTTCCTCGAACTCCTTTAGATTGAAAGTCTTCCCATCCTTCAAGATTCAGGCCTACTTCAGCACCTGTCATAGAGCGCTCCCTGGCTGCTCCAAGCCCACCTGGACCACCTTCCTAAGTCCTATAACGTTAGCACGTCAGCCAGTAGAGCTCATACACTGTTTTGAAGTGTTTGACGATTTCTCATGCATCTTGCTTCCCAAGGACAGCATTAGGTCTTATATTTCTTCTATATACTGCATAGTTCTCAGGTGGTCAAATATTAAAATCAATTCCTTAAAAATTAAGATCAGCCTCCCCTCCAGGGAGGGGTCACCCAGTCCCCAGTTCTCTATGGGAGAACAGACTAGCTAAAAGCCAGGTTTTAATTCAAATTATCTCACTTGATACACAGAGAACATACACAAGAAGTGTGGCACATTTTTAAATGACAGAAATTCAAAATGACAACTTAAGAGAGTCTGTGGCATGAAGTTCAGGTTGTGTTATTGCAAACTTAGAGTAAGATTAAGGAACAATTCATTCATTCATAATTGAATCATGGGAACCTTAGGAATTTCTAGGTGACACACATATCTTAAGAGACCCAAAGAAGTTAATTTGCCCAAGACTACCCAATTAGTAATCAGTAGAAATAATAATAGGTAGCACCAAAGTCTCCTAATCTATAATACAGGGCTCTTTCCCTAGGAATATGAAATTTGCATATTTTAAAAAGGAGATTTACCACACTAGCACAAAATAGGTTTCAGGGGGAAAGCTTAAAGGAAGTGAGCAAATACATTATTTTAAAGTACTTAAACATTCTTTTGCTTGCAACACATTAATATGGTAATTAGAGAGAATTTTTTTCTATTTCCCGAAAAAGTAAAGGATGTCTATTTGGTAAATCCTTTGTTGTTAGTAGTTAAATTATGTCAAAGATTTCAAAATAAGAAAATAAAATCTTTTTTTCCTGCAATTTTCTTTCTTTTGAAAGAAAAAAATTCCTTTTTTAAAAAATTTTTCACAAATTCAACCTGATTGTTACTTTCAACTAATTCAAATTAGGGTACTTTTTAGTGTATCCTAAAAATATAGTAATTCTAGCAAATCTATATTCCAAAAGGTAATGCAGATTTATAGATCATGCCTATAACATAAAATAGCACTGGAGGTAAAAAGTATTTTGCTATGTTAACAATGAAATCAGATGAACTACCCAGTAATCCCACTGATAACAATAAATGAAAAAGGCACCCCCGAAGAGTAAAGAACTGAGTATGTGGTGGCAGCTAAAAGCAACAGATAGAGTCTGCTGCTGCATTTATGTGAGACCTTTGATTTCATCCAAGGAAATGGGCAGCCAGCAGCATCTTAAGCTCTGTAAATGCCCCACTAATGCACTTGAATATGAGGAAAAATTCCATTTAACACTTAAGCTTAAATGGGAATTTTCACAGGCTGTGTATTATAAAGTAATCAGTGATGAGTGAAGACGTGCTTAGTAATTACCTGTCAAAGGAAGATAAAGTTATCTTTAAGCTATGACACTGCACCAATATAAGAATCCAGCTAATATGATGAACATATTTTATGTGGTTTATAGCTTGCCATTTAATTCAATCCAACACATGTTTATGTACTAGATGCCAGGGATTCAGTGGTGAACAGACATATAGTTCCTGCCATCATGGAATCAGAATCCAGTGGGACAGACAGGAAAAATGGTGACTTAGAAGCCGCACCAATACATTTTTCATATCATTCTCTCCTGTTCTAGCACTTTTGAGGTATCAGCTCATGAAATTTCTACAATAAAGCTCAACACAGAAAGGAATGAATAACTGATTCTTTACTTTTCAAAGTGACAAATGTAAGGTAAGACCTTGTAATAGTGCAATGGAGTGAGGACTGAAACCTAAGAAAATCACATTCCTGTCCAGGCAGGGTTCCCCAGCACCTAGCCTGAGTCTCCTTGCCTGTCACCCACCTGGCTCCTCCACAAGGACGAGGAGGCCTATGAAACCATGAGGGCAAGGACTGAGTCTGTCTACCTCATTTTTGTATTCCTGGGGCTTATCGTAGTTTCTGGCATATAGAAGAGGCTTAATAAATATTTGTTCCATGACGAGATGAAGGAGCTCAGGTGTCCTGGTGGGAATTGTACATTTAGTAGCAAAACAAGGTCCATTGCAACAAAAAGAATAAAATATCTAGGAATAAACCTACCTAAGGAGACAGAAGACCTGTTTGCAGAAAATTATAAGACACTGATAAAAGAAATTAAAGATGATACAAATAGATGGAGAGATATACCATGTTATTGGATTGGAAGAATCAACATTGTGAAAATGACTCTACTACCCAAAGCAATCTGTAGATTCAATGCAATCCCTATCAAACTACCACTGGCATTTTTCACAGAACTAGAACAAAAAATTTCACAATTTGTATGGAAACAGAAAAGACCCCGAATAGCGAAAGCAATCTTGAGAACGAAAAACGGAGCTGGAGGAATCAGGCTCCCTGACTTCAGACTATACTACAAAGCTACAGTAATCAAGATGGTATGGTACTGGCACAAAATCAGTAATATAGCTCAATGGAACAGGATAGAAAGCCCAGATATAAACCCACGCACATATGGTCACCTTATCTTTGATAAAGGAGGCAAGAATATACAGTGGAGAAAAGACAGCCTCTTCAATAAGTGGTGCTGGGAAAACTGGACAGGTACATGTAAAAGTATGAGATCAGAACACTCCCTAACACCATACACAAAAATAAGCTCAAAATGGATTAAAGATCTAAATGTAAGGCCAGAAACTATCAAACTCTTAGAGGAAAACATAGGCAGAACACTCTATGACATAAATCACCGCAAGATCCTTTTTGACCCACCTCCTAGAGAAATGGAAATAAAAACAAACAAATGGGACCTAATGAAACTTAAAAGCTTTTGCACAGCAAAGGAAACCATAAAGAAGACCAAAAGACAACCCTCAGAATGGGAGAAAATATTTGCAAATGAAGCAACTGACAAAGGATTAATCTCCAAAATTTACAAGCAGCTCATGCAGCTCAATAACAAAAAAACAAACAACCCAATCCAAAAATGGCCAGAAGACCTAACTAGATATTTCTCCAAAGAACATATACAGATTGTCAACAGAACTACCATACGACCCAGCAATCCCACTACTGGGCATATACCCTGAGAAATCCATAATTGAAAAATAGTCATGTACCAAAATGTTCACTGCAGCTCTATTTACAATAGCCAGGAGATGGAAGCAACCTAAGTGTCCATCATCGGATGAATGGATAAAGAAGATGTGGCACATATATACAATGGAATATTACTCAGCCATAAAAAGAAACGGAATTGAGTTATTTGTAGTGAGGTGGATGGACCTAGAGTGTGTCATACAGAGTGAAGTAAGTCAGAAAGAGAAAAACAAATACCGTATGCTAACACATATATATGGAATCTAAGGGAAAAAAAAAAGGTCATGAAGAACCTAGGGGTAAGACGGGAATAAAGACACAGACCTACTAGAGAATGGACTTGAGGATATGGGGAGGGAGAAGAGTAAGCTGTGACAAAGTGAGAGAGTGGCATGGACATATATACACTACCAAATGTAAAATAGATAGCTAATGGGAAGCAGCCGCATGGCACAGGGAGATCAGCTCCGTGCTTTGTTACCACCTAGAGGGGTGGGATAGGGAGGGTGGGAGGGAGGGAGACGCAAGAGGGAAGAGATATGGGAACATATGTATATGTATACCTGATTCCCTTTGTTATAAAGCAGAAACTAACACACCATTGTAAAGCAATTATACTCCAATAAAGATGTTAAAAATAAAAACAAGGTCCACCCACTGCTATTGGCTGACATGGTGTTCCCTTGTTTTTCATCAGGTCACAAGCACAGCATTCAGAGGTTCTGCAAACCAGATCACACCACAGGGCAGGTCTAGAACACCAAACTCTGTAAGCCGTGGTTGGAGTTGTGTGTTCCTTTGGTGCTGAGCCATTTGCTAAAGATGATTAACGTGGAAAAAACCGTGATACCCGAGGGAGGTCTTACATCATTCACAGCCTGCAGCTCTCAGCCAGGTACAGGTAACGCCCGATGGTGAGAAAGTTCACTTCGAGCATTTCACTTTTACGAAAGACCTACATTGGTACCTGTTATTTTTTTATTTTTATTTTTTTTTTGGCTAACTGGAAGAAATCCCAAGAGAATTTTCGCTTTTACAGAAAAAAGGCGAAAAGTGAACAAAGCGCTCAGCGTTTGTTTTTGCAGCAAGCTGTTAGAGAGGCAGCGCAAATCTGAGCAGCAGGGGTGACCCCCCATCAAGCTCCTCAGGACCCACACAGCATCTCAGCATCAGGGCGCCATCACTTTGAAAGGAGTCTGTGAGGTATTGTGCTTTATCTCAATTTATCTTGTGCATCTATTAGCAAGATGTATCCTAAGGTAATTGCTTATTCGCTTTATACCATTTCGGCTTACGAAAGGTTCCATGGGAAGGCTCTACTTCCAGACAGTGAGGGAAACCTGTATCAGGTTTTCAGCAACAAGTTAAACAACTGTTGAACTCCATTTGCTTTTTGTACTTGACTGGACAAGAGGCGGAGGGTTGCTTGTTTTCTACAGTGGGAGAAGAGACCTCAGGGTGACCTCTGGCCCAGGTCAGGGTTTTTACAAAATAACCAGTGAAAGTGGCCTGTGATTAGGTGCAGACGCTTCCCTGGAGAGGACAGCAGCATTCCTTAGTTAGCGATGCACCTATCTCTAACTTAAGGGTTTCTTTGATTTACAGATGCCTGGGGAAATAACCAGAGAAGATAACCACAGAACCACCCTTCCCAGAAAGCCCAGTTCCTAGGTCTGCCCTCTAGTTTGGCCTGCAAAATGTCACATGCACAGCATCACATGGCTGTACCTACTCTCCGAATCTCTGGGGAGTATTTATAGTTGAACATCAGAGCACTCACCTTCTTCAACTGAAGACTGGGAGAAAATGTCTTTTGTTATTACTGTTGCCATAAGAAAATCTTCCTTAATCAGGTTTTTAGCTTATCATTTCTTAGGAACAACTGAAGACATTAACACTCTGGAAGGGCTTGTCATTGAAAGGGGCTCCTAGGCAACCTGAGCTAGACATGGGTGAAGTCTCTCCACCTCCCACCTCCCTGCTTTGTGGGCACCTCATCCCATTATGTTCTGTGTCCTCGTGCTGACTCTTTATTACACAGCCCCCCAGTCACTACCATCAAATTTCAGGAAGTAAAGTGAGAAAAGTATAGATTTGGGGTTTGACTTTATTTATTTTGTTTTGTTTATCACTTACAGGCCGTGAAATCTTGGGCAAGTTAACTTTTCAGAGGCTCAGTTTCCTTCTCTGTAAATGGAGGTAACAGCTGTGAAGATTCAGGGAAAATACACATAAAGCTTGTAGCCCACGGCCTGATTCTCAGTAGGAATTCACCCAAAGTTCCCATCACCTTTCCTCACCTGAGGTCTGGGTCTGTCCTCACCCAGGAATACCCTAGGGTCTTGACTCACCCTTCTGTAATTCTCACCAAAATTCACTAGTCCTGGTATCACCATTTCAGGACTTCACTAAAGGGCTGACTTGCTGATCTCTGTCAAGCTAATTCCAATGGAAGCTTTGATGGCCGAGATCATTTCAGTGTGCTATTCCCAGTAAAAGAGGGTTCCAGAAAACGCAGGGCCTTAATGTGAAAGGACACCCTCTTACACTGGGTAAGTCAGGGCAGGGATATTTTTGAATGACATTTATTTAGAGCTCCTCAAATAAAAAAGCTTTCTTTCCTTTGTAAGAGATCAGGTATTAAAAAAAAAAATCTCTCTGGATTTCTTCTTACCTAATACTTATGGGAAAATCAGGAACCATGGACTACCTAAATCATGGAATTTTCAAATTTTGATGTGCTTGAGTTTGAAAAGCATACAGAATCTCAGGGGTTTTCCTGAGATTCTGATTCAATAGGTCTCTGAAGAGGCCCTCACACTGGAAAATAGTGGACTATACCTGCAGAGTTTATCCACTCCACAAACCGAAATGACAGACAAGCTGGCTTACTTCAGTCAGGTTACGAGCGAATCTGAACAGGCAGCAGGTGCTGACTAGCAAGGCTAAAGTCTGCCAATTCCAAATATCTATTACTTGACAATATTCAACCTGCTCACCATCATTGCTTTTCCAAGTGCTTACAAGGAGAAGGTGCCCAATCAGTTGAATATTAAATGTGCATGATATATTTTTATTAAAAAAGCAAGATAAAACAAAATAACCGCAACACAGCAGAGTGGGTAGTTTGAGGTGTAATCTAGGGACAAGTTAATATCGATTTTAATAGAGCAAGTGAATATATATATATGTTATTTGATTTAAATTTTACTGCAAACTTCTGACTTATCTTAGAGCCTGGATACCTCTGATGGTAACCCATCTGGAACATGTTCCATTTACCAGAAAACAGGCCCTTCCTGATGTCGTGTGATCCTAGTGAGGGGAGAGACTCCCTCAGTGATGTCCTGACCCGTTAACTGTGAGTGCTTCTTTAACATACACCAGAGGATGTTAGCACTGACCCAAACAAGGGCACAGAGCCCGGAGAAGGAAGGCCACCGAATCGGGCTCAGGGATCTCCCCTTCTCACAGGTCTCAGACTCTGTCACATCTCCTTGCCTCTAAAGTCAGAAGTTATGAGCTACTCCAGGAAGATTCCGAACCACACACTCTGACTGACTTGCTAGACTGCATACTACAGAAGTTTCCAGTAGAAAGTGGCCGGGAGGAAGCCTCATCCTTACACAGACCAGCACAAGGCCCTTGGTAGCGACGCGGGTTGAAGGAGGCTGTCTCAGGGAAAATCTGCATCTCATATGTGTGCTATTTGTATGTGTTATTTGTCCAAATATGAACAATGAAAAAAATACTGTCAGCAATCCAAACTTTTCTCTACATGATATCAAATGCCCTGAATCATATTTTCACTAAAAGAATCATCTCATGGTCAACAGAATTCAAAAGAAATATTGCGAGTTTTCACGGATGACTCTGGCATTTTTCTAGGCAGAGAAATAAAGGCATCAAGTGTAGTTCAGACAAGTTATGACTAACCTAGGAATCTTAGTGGAAATCTGATCTAAAGCAATGTAACTGGCTACTTAAAAAATAGTAAGGTGGCTCCTGGTTAGTCAACACCAACCCAGAACCCACTTCACATCTTTTTAAATCAGAGAAGCTAAAATAAGCCTAAAATAGAGCAGAAATAAATTAGGAGAGGGGGTAAATTATATAGCCTCCCTCAGAAAGCCCGCACCTGCAGCAGTGTGCCCAGTGGCTGGTGCATCGGGAGGCAGAATAAAATGGTTACAAGCGTGCGGAGACTCGGGCTCAAGTCCCTACTCTGCCTCATGCCCGTCAAGAGTCTTTGGGCAAAATCCGTAGCCTGCCTGTCAGAGCCTCCGTTGCCCCTCCCATGAAGTGGGATAATAACATACCCACCTTACTCAGTGAGAGAATGTAGATCAAGCCCTAACACATGGCAGGTGCTGCAGATGTGTCTGCTATTTTAGGATCGAGAAAGAGAATTGCGTTCTAATACAGGCAGTAGAAAAAGCAAAGTGTGCAGGAATAACTTAGTATCCTGAAGATGCAGCAGGGGTTTGATTCCAAATCTCTTTGGGGGGAAGAGAAAGTAAGGTCTTTATTTCAATGACTATCTATGAAGCAGTTAAATGTTCGTCAAGCATAACCATTTGCTTCACTGTGCAAACTGCTTCAATCCAAAAAACCAGAAACGATGTCCCGAGGAAGCAGGTCCTCTTATGTTTAAAATGAGGTTTCTGCTTCACCAGCCCTTTCACATAATACATGCCCTGGGAGAAAGGTAAGGATAAGTTGCAGTGTTAGGGTTAGGAGCACAGGCTGTGGGGTCAGACAGCTGGACATCCGTACCCTCCAAGACCAATTGAGATCTTGAGCTGGTCATTCACTTTTCTCATCTGTACAATAGGGATGATGATATCCACGGTGCTTATCTGATCTCAGAAAATAAGATGTGAATTTGGTTCTTGGTTGGTGTTGATCAACCAGGAGCCACCCTCTTCTTAGTCGTCTTTTTTTTTCAGTAATCAGTTCCAATGCACTGATGTCATAGGGAGGCTCTAAGGATTAAATAAGACCATGTGTGCAATGGTCTTAGCCCAGAACCTGGCACACAGGAGTCAGTACATAGTTCCTAAAATGATCCTGATGTCATCAGCCCCCTGCCCGTCTGAGGAGCCTGAGGTTAAGCAGCTAGTTAATGGCAGAGAGGGACCCAGACCTCTGGGACCCTCCTGTACCAACGCACAGGTTTCTTGGGGATTCGGCGAAACTTTGGCCTGACAGGTAGGATGACTTGTTAGAGGTCGCAAAGCATGTGAGGAATGCAGCAGGGCACAGCATCTGGCCCTTTCGCTCAGCAGTTATTAATCCAGAGGCTGCATGTACAAACTTGCTCCAGTGCTGCAAAGAACCAGCTCATCAAACCATGAAGGAAATCCAACCACTCGGGGACAAAGAAGAGGCTTTGGACTTCTTGTGACATTCCCCGGTAATCATGCCTCTTGGTCAGACCTGTGATAGGAGCTGCTGACGTCTGCACTGTTTTACTGTTTCCTTTGCAATTACTTTGGAATGAAAAACAAACTCAGAATTTGAATTCTAGGATGTTTTTCCTGGTAATGAATTCCCTTGCTTTCTACTAAGTCTGAAAAGTTGGCTTCAGCCAAGTTGGCTGTGGGCTCTCCATCACCTCCTCTCCACTGAGACTTGTACTCAGTGGA
The DNA here is from genome assembly GCF_964270905.1 of Leucopleurus acutus. Taxonomy (NCBI): domain Eukaryota; kingdom Metazoa; phylum Chordata; class Mammalia; order Artiodactyla; family Delphinidae; genus Leucopleurus; species Leucopleurus acutus. The sequence goes on from NC_139144.1 coordinate 76,627,690, forward strand.
GAGTACAAGTACTTGTATTTTGTACCAGAGTCTTTGCATGGACTGTGCTAAGCAAGGAGTTCAGTGCTGACCGGGAGGGGCAAGAGGTGGAGGAAAGCAGGCATATAAAACCCACAGGTGGCAACAGCTGTGCTAAGGCTGACGGAGCTGCTCTTTGAGTGAGTTCAGGACAGAGAAGGTGCCGTCGTCAAGGGAAGGGTGTGGCTTTAATAAACGAACTGCCTCTTATGCAGCCCTCTTCCACTGCTCACCGACAGCTGAGCCAGTGGGGATGAATTCTTGCTTTCAAGTATTTGGCAACTTTCTGAGCATTGTGGAAAGAGCAAGGGAGTGTGAAGTATGGAGGATTTCAGAACAGGCTAACTGTAAATCCCTGGGACCCTCTCCACAGTGACAGAGGTGGGATTTAAAGCGGCAGCAGATACACCGCAAAGCTGTCCTCCTCTCAGCCTCAGGATCACAGGAAAGATGCTGTGTTTCTATACATATGGACATTAACCCACTAATTAGAGTCCTGTCCAGGCTGAAGAATTTTGCTAATCTGCATACTTTGACTTTTTGCCATGTGCATTCTTGTTGGGTTCCCGTTTCTCCAGAATCTGCACATTATCAACCGGTTTCTCCAGGTGCTTAGGAGAGCTCTCTGTGCACTTTAAATATGAATTATAAAGAACCTGAGCTTTGAACCTGCAGGCAGCAGACTGCGCTTATAGGATTGGCAGGCGGAAAATACAGAACTTTGCACTTAAATTTTAACTCTGCATTTAAATTGCAGAGTGCTGATTGTTGGAATAACTAGGTGCTGTGAATAAAGTGTCTTGAACTTACCTGCATCCCGGTCCCGGATACAGTAATCTGGAGAATTCTCAAAATACACGAGGTCATTTTTCGTCGGCTTTTTAAACCTCTTGTTAGCCACAGTGAAACCAGTGCCATCCTGGTTCATGACAACTTGGATGGCTCCGTTGTACTTCCTCCAGAGATAATCGCCCGTTTTTCTGAAGTCGGCCATGGCCAGCCAGCAGGTCCTCAAGGTACATGAGCCGCTCACGCCGTGACACTTGCACTCCTGTTTCAAGAACCGCTTTACAGCCTGTGGGAGAAGACGGGCAAGTTCAGTGGAGGCGGACTCCAGCACGTACATGTGAAGGATATGAAAAAGAATGTATATATATATGTAACTGAATCACTTTGCTGCACAGTAGAAATTAACACAACATTGCAAATCAACTATACTTCAATCAAATAAATTTTTTTAAAAAGGGAAAGAAAAGAAGTGACCAAAGACCCAGGATCCTGGGGCTCAGGACTGGGAGATGTTGGGGTCATTTGCTGGTCTCTTCAGCCATACCACACTGCAGCAGGTGGCGGGGGACAGCGCCTGACTGCGAATGAGCTTCCCTTGGGGGATAACAAAAGCCCCACTAATTTGAATTTACTGGGGTATGGGGCCGGCTTGAAGAATGAGGGAATGAATTAGAGTATTTTCTAAAAATATATAGCTTTACTATCAATATATTGGAAATGTATACTATTACTCAAATTAACAAAGTAATCGCTAAGCCCGTTTTCTTTCAATAAAACAATAATAGTGATTGTTCCTATTTCTGAGGTGCTTTCCATGTTCTGGGCATTGTAATAATGCTTTCTGAACTCTATCCTGATGACCCTGTTCTCAACAATCCTGTGCTACAGTATTTATTTTGCAGTGATTGAGGAGCAAGACTTACAGAGGTTAAACACTTGTCCAAGGTGACACAGCTGGTACAGGACAGAGTCAGGGTACACTGGAAAGGCAGTTGGTGACCCTCAGGGTGACATTAAATTTGGGAGATTGTCACTCAACTTCGCCCAAGTTATTCAGCTTAGCAGGCAGGGCTGGGCTCGCTCTGTTGTTTCGTAGAGAAGAAGCAGAGGCAAGTGGGATGATGAGGGGCTCCCTCATCAGATACCAAAAGCACAGTGACACTCAGAAAGGCAGTGGGAGAGACGGGCCTTGGAGAGCTCAAGTCTGAGCCTTTGATTCGCAGCTCAGTCATGGAGCAGAGGAGGAGAAACCTGCCTTTTGAGGGTCCCCATCCTCTCCATTTGCATGTCCAAGACAGAGGGTATCTAGGGTGGGGGGGCATAGGCAGAAGGGGAATGAAACCCCTTGATGACATTATTCAGGGTGGCACTAGGAGCAAAGTTCTTAGGGTAACGCATTGAGAGACCTATTTCTAAGAACTTGGAGGTGATAGTTGGAACCTTGCTCAGCCCACTCCCTGAGGTTCTGGTATAATTGGTCTAGGGATGGGGTACGGGCGGGTTGGCTCCAGAATGCAGCCCAGGTGGAGCTCCCTGCAGCACCCTAGCGCACCCTCCACCCCACTCCACAGAAACCAATGTTCCAGGCTGCCTCTCCCTCCCCGGAGCCTCACCCCAGGTAACTCTGCCCTGGTGTTTCCTCTTCCACAGACTCAGTTTCTGAACAAGGCTATAGTATCAATGGGACTACGTGTGCAGAAATGTTCGTCACTCCAGAAGCTCAGGCCCACAGAAGCATTCTAGAAGGAGCCAAGACAGCATGGTGGCTCCACAGTTGTGCATTCACTCATCCCCTTCCCAGCTCGGGCCTTGGCACCACAGGTTTCCCGCTTTGCCCCCCATGGAGGACTGTGCCCTGTTACATTTGAAATCTGTACTCTTCAGGATGAGCCAGCTTTGGACAGAGAAGGAAGCAGGAGAAATGGCATCAGTTTGGTCTCCCAGCTCCCAGGGATCTGGGCATCTTTAAAGGATTTCTTAGAATGAACTCCTTTTCTGGAACTACACTCCCCATATGGCCCCCACCCTGCCCCCCTATCTTTATATTCCAGGTGTTTGGTATGAGGCTCACCGGGTGACTTGGACAGCAGGCCTCTGCCAGAGAAAAACCCCTAGGAGGGCCGTCTTGGCTCCCCCAGTCTGCCCCATTTGGGTCACCTGTCCGGGAGCCCTCTATCCTAAGATCTCAATGGAGCCACGCAGAACTCACTCCATGCCAAGTGCTTGGGAATTGACTACGAATGCTCATTCTTCAAAGCTTATTCCTTTAAAAGCTGGGTTATTTACTCATAAGTAATACTCCTAGATTTAAAAATAACAGGAAATATTAATTCCCTTTCTTTGTAATACTAGGTTTCCAGGTTGCAAAGTTCGCACTTGGTAACTGAAGGGTTTGCATATTAATTTAAAATATGCAAATGGAAGGGCTTGCATATTAATTATTTGATTAACTGAAGGGTTTGCATATTAATTTAAAATACACCTTGTGAGCCCTTATAAATACGCACAGCTGTGGGTCGTACACCCTGTTGATCATCATCGTCATTCACTGTTGAGTGGCAGCAGCCACTTCCCTCTTCCTTGCTAACTTCTGTTCAGGTGTTGGGCAGCCACGTGCTTCAGAAGTGGCCCGGCTTCTGTCTGACCCGGAGCAGCCCAAATCAATAATACTAATTGCCACTGATTTTTTTCGTCAGAGGGCATGTGATGATTCAATTTGGGCCAATATGATGTTAGGAATAGTCTGTTGGGAGGCTTGTAAGAAAGGTCTCTTCGCTCTGTAGAAGGGGAGAAAGTCCTCTTCTCTGTCTCTGGACGCCGCTTTCTGCAGCAGCCTCCTTGGGACATGAGGCAGCCAATGCAGGACGATAGACAAGCTGCAGACGGCAGTCTGGAAGGATAGGAAGAACTGGGTTCTGGAGGGTGTTGCTGAACTGCCTGAATGAACCCGCTGTGGCCCTGCCCTTCCTCCAGACTTCTCGGGATCCAAGATATTAAGTTTTCCTCATTATTTAGTGTCCCCGGGGTCTGTTACTTATAAGCGAAAGTATTTCCACTGGAACCATGGTCAGTTCTTTTTTTGTTTTTTTTTTTTAACATCTTTATTGGACTATAATTGCTTTACAATGGTGTGTTAGTTTCTGCTTTATAACAAAGTGAATCAGCTATATGTATACATATATCCCCATATCCCCTCCCTCTTGCGTCTCCCTCCCACCCTCCCTCTCCCACCCCTCTAGGTGGTCACCAAACACTGAACTGATCTCCCTGTGCCATACAGCTACTTCCCACTAGCTATCTATTTTACATCTGGCAGTGTATATATGTCCCTGCCACTCTCTCACGTCGTCCCAGCTTCCCCTTCCCCCTCCCCGTGTCCTCAAGTCCATTCTCTACGTCTGCGTCTTTATTCCTGTCCTGCCCCTAGGTTCTTCAGAACCATTTTGTTTGTTTGTTTTAGATTCCATATATATGTGTTAGCATACAGTATTTGTTTTTCTCTTTTTGACTTACTTCACTCTGTACGACAGACTCTAGGTCAGTTCTTGATTGTGGATTAATCACGGGCTTGACAATTAACCAAGGGGGAAAGTGAGACACCTTCTCTGGTACTGGGTTTGCTTGCATCTCCAGGCCCCATTCCTAACACACAGTCCGAGAAGTGCTCAATCACACCTGGGTGCTACCTCCACCTCTTCTATGTCCCAGGTTTGCAGACTTGAAATTCAAACCCTTAACCTTGAAGAGGGCAATACCCCACTCCATCAGCGAGGCAGAGGGAAGGGACCTAAAGCTAGGCGGCCTGACTTAGACAGTAGTTGAGGTAAGAGTAAGAAATGGGATGGAGAAGCTCACGATAAGTTTGCCTAGTCTGGAAGAATTCCAATATTCAAATGTTGTAATAACGTTATAATAATACGCACCACACAGTGAGTACTGCACTATGTGCCAGGCTCCGCCCATTCTCTTACTTAATTACCATGATTAGGCAAAGCGGATTAGTTTTCCCACGAAACCCGGGATCAGTGAGGAAAGTAAAATTCCCCAGAGTCACCCAGCTAGACAGAGGCAGACTAGGATGTGAATCAGATATGTCTCACTCCCAGATCCATGCTCTTTCTAAAAACACATTTAAAATCTTCATATAAATTGCACTGTGTTTTTCTCAACTTTTGAATTGTGTATACTCTGCTTCCCTCTATCCTTTTGAATAAATCAAGAATTAAATGAATAATATTAGAGACCTATTATAATGGGGCAGAAAAGAAGTAGAGAGAGATATGGGGAGGAATTACATTGCATCTTCCAAACTAATTGTCATCAAAAATCTATGAAACAGGCCATTCACAGGAGAAATACAAAGTACCAACAAAGAGACAAAAAGATGTTCAACTTCACTAGTAATCAGAGAAATGCAAACTGAAGCAATGTAACACCTTTTTTTTCTTTGCCTAGCAGGTTAGCAAATAGTAAAAAGATTGATAATTTGATAATATTTGGTGTTGGTAAGAGTATGGAAAGGAGATGCTATAACAAACTGTTGGTGAGAATGTACGGTATCCTCTGACCTTGCGATTACACTCTGGAAATATCTGCACAAGTTTTGAAGGATGCATACCCACATGGATATTCACTGCAGCATAATTAGCAAGAGCAAAATATTAGGAAAAAACAAAATGACATCAACAGGACAAGGGTTAAGCAAATTATGGTATGTGCTTAATAAAGGAATACGATGTGATCTTTGATTAATGATGTAGATCATTCTTACAATATAAAAGGGTGTCAGATGAAAAGCAAAATGCAGAACGGTATACGTGGTATGAGCCACTTTTTTGGGGTTTTTTTTTTTTGCGGCACGCGGGCCTGTCACTGTTGCGGCCTCTCCCGTTGCGGAGCACAGGCTCCGGACGCGCAGGCTCAGCGGCCACGGTTCACGGGCCCAGCCGCTCCGCGGCATGTGGGATCTTCCCGGACCGGGGAACGAACCCGTGTCCCCTGCATCGGCAGGCGGACTCTCAACCACTGCGCCACCAGGGAAGCCCTGATCCACTTTTTAAAGGCCTGCGTATGTGTGCATACACAGAGAAGAAGGAAGGGAAAGAATGTTCATTTATAATCTGGCTGCCGTTTGAGAGGCTCCTTGATCTGGAAAGAGTTAAAAAAACAAAAAAAACCCCAGGAATTTGGGGATTGTTCTCTGGCACCTAGAGAGAGCAGAGCAGTGGTTCTCCTCTTGGATGCACATTAAAATCACCTGGGGACCCTTTCGGTCACAGAGACCCTGGCCTCTCCCGGAGCTGAATATACCAGAACCTGCCCTGGGGGTGGGGCCCAGCCTTGATGGTACTTCCGGTCTCAGGTGCTTCTAATACGCAGCCAGGCTGAGAATCAAGTCCACACCTGGGAAAGTAGCGGAGGAGGAAAGGAGCCCGCGCACCACGGCCAGAGTCCGGGGCCCACGGAGGGCCGGAGCAGGTGAGAAATTCTCGTGGAGGGGTCGGTCTTAGGACTTAGGTCCTAGGAACTGGGATATCTCATGACTGAATTAGAAGTTGTGTCCTACCCTGTATCTTCAAAATGTTCTGACCTCTAGGGAAAATTTCCCACAAGCAGCAGTTTGCGCTAGTGCTGCTTTGGCGGGCACGAAAGATGGCGACCAGTGGAGTAAAAGCCAAGCGCTCTCAGAGAGACAGGTTGCAGTGGAGGGTCCTGCCCGGAGGGACGCTCCCCCGGGGTCTCGGGAGGCGCTGGCTGAGGGAATGGTGGGCTTCCCCCGCAGGCCGCTGAAGGAGCGGCTGCAGACCTTTTATTTGCACCTTAACGGAAATGAGCGAACGAAGGCGTCGGGGCGGGGGGGGGGGGGGGGCGGGGGGGTGGTGGGGGGGGGTGGTACCTGGAGACATACATCCCAGGCGCTGCCAGTCTGGGGCTTTTTTGTGTTTGTTTTTAATTATTACTTTAAAATTTTAAAATTAAAGAACTGTTGCGCATGATTTGAAAAAATCAAATAGTCCAGAAAAGACAGTGAAAAGCAATAGCCCTGTGCTGTACCCTCTCCTCTTATCTCCTCCCGGTCTGCACGGCACAACCCCAGAGCGGTCACTTTTAATGCATTCTGCCCTTATGGTGGTTCCCCAAATGTCTATACGACCAGTTCTGTGCTAGCTGACCGCCAGCTTTGTGAGAAACAGAAAGACATCCCATCCTCCAGATACTATACGGACATCCACCAGAAAATTCCCTTCATAACTAAACAAATCAACAGTGACAGTGCAGTGAATGGAGCCCTCTGGAGAGGGGCGCCACGCACGGTTGGCGCAGCTGAGTCCGGCAGCTCTGCCAGTCACTCTGTCTTCGTATGGGTCAACATTAGATAGTTCCTGATAGACTTCTTCTTGTGGGGGGTGAGAGCTTAATTCACACCTAATTTCCCTCACCCAGGTCCCGACATGGTTCTGTAACGGTTGGTTCTGATGAGCTCTCCGACTTCAAGGAGCACCCTTACCCCTCTTCTAGTTCCAAAAGTTACTGGTGCTTTTTCTTAGGAGATGAGGATATTTGTAGCCCTTCCTTCCTCCTCCCCTTCTTCCCAGTCTCTGTCAGCAGGGCCTGTCCTTTTCTTTCTTTTTTTTAGGATTACTAATAGATTTTGCTGTTTTTACTTTTTGTTTTGAAATGATTTCAAACTTACAGAAATGTTGCAAGAATAGTACAATGAACTCTTCACTCAGATTTGCCAATTACTAAATATTTTGTCCTATTTGGTTTGTCATTTTCCCCACACACACACACACACACATACACACACATACACATGCACAGAGAGAAAATAGTCTAGATACATAAATTTCTTATGTTTGAGAGTAAATTGTAGACATGGCATCTCTTAACCCTGAAATACCACAATACTATTATCAAAATCAGGAAATTTAACATCTTTGGTACAATACTATAATCTACATACCTTCTTCAAATTTTGCCAGTTGTCCCAATAATGTCTGCTCCCTCCACCCCCCCGCAGCTCGCTCCTCCCCCCACCACCGCAGCTCGCTCCTCTCCCCTCCCCCTACACCCCCCGGCCCGCAGCTCGCTCCTCCTCATTCTCATCCTTCCTCTCCTCCTCCTTCTTCTAAGAGGTATTGTTTTGTCTGGTCCAGGATCCAGCCCAGGATCACATGTTGCATTTAGTTATCATGTCTCTTATAGTCTGGAACAGCTCCTCAGCCTTTCTTTGTCTTTCATGACATTGATTTTATTCATTCATTCATTCATTTATTAAGTACGAGGCTTGTCCTTTTGTGGTGACAAAGACGAGAGCATTAAAGTTCTGTAACAATAGTTAAGTCTCTCATGGTATGTCTAGATGTTGAATCTAAAAACTCAGAACAGTAAAGATGGATGTCAAACAGTTAACTGCATAACCAAGGACTGCATTTTATAATCTCTGATCCAATAGCATTGCCTCTGTGCTGAAGAAGAATGTTGCTGGAGTGAAGTTTGGCTTTTTCTCACTTTACTTGCTACCAGGTGTGTTTACTGTAACCTAATGTCTTCCACTCTCAGGCTCATTCCACCTGTTCCATTACTTCCCCTCGTTTCCTGCGGGTTCCATGGTCCTGCATCTTCTTAAGTCCCATCTGGACACAGCTGGGATCATGCCCTCCTAGGTGGACACTCTGCTCTGCCAGATGCCATGTTTTCTCTTTTTTTGGTTCATTCCTTCTCTTTGCTGCAGCCCCTTCTTGAGTAACTCCTTCAAGGCACATGGGCGATGCATTTTCTGAATGTTGTGTGTTAAGATGTCTTTATTCAGCCTTCACACTTGGCTAATAGTTTGGCTGGTTATAAAATTCTGGGTTGAAAATAATTTTCCCTCAAAACTGAAGTTATTGCTCCACAGGCTTTGGCCTCTAGTGTTACAGATGGGAAGTCTGATGTCTGGCTGATTCTCTGGCAACTGATTATTGTTTTCATTTCACTTTCCCACCCCCACCCCCCACATGGAAGGTTCTAGAAACCTTCCCTTATCCTTGGTGTTCTGAAATATCACAATGATATATTTAGGATTTTTAAAGAATTAGTCCTGCTTAGCCCTCAGTGGGCCCTTTCGATCTAGAAACTTCAGCACTGAGAATTTTCTCTTAATATTCCACCCCCCCCCCACACACACTTTTAGTCTCTTTACGACATTCTAATTAGTCAAGTTGCTGAACCTTCTGACTCAATCCTCCATGTCTCATATTTTCTCTTTTATAGTTTTAATACTTTCTTCCTGGCTTCTTGAGGAATAAATTCCATTAGACTAACACTCCTGGCTCTCTCCATCCCTTTACTCATTTCTCCCCAGGGTAGGACAACTGACTTATCCAACTGGTGAGTTTAGAAGAAGGAACAGGGCTTGTGCGCCTGGGTTCCTTCTCTTTGGGCATCTGCCAGCCTGTGGAGCAGATGAGTTATGATCAGCTCCTGCCCTTCAGCAAGGGGCTCCCTGCAGGGCCCCGGTGTGCAGCCTGGGATGGGGTGAGTAAGTCTGCCCAGTTCCCGGTGGAGTTGAAGCTTCAAAACTGCACTCTCCAGTGCAGCCTTCTTTTCAGTCCTGCAACAGATGCTGTTACTCCTTCTGCCTACCTCCCTTGTTCATTTTTTAGTTGGTTTCAAACTCAAGTGGGAAAGAGAGGTGATGTTTATGGTTCTCCATTTGTCCTTTGGGCTTTTTGTTTTACTTTCTGGGAGATTTCTTTGGCTTTCTCTTCCAAGTTCTCTCTTGTTCTCTAATTGTCACTTTTTCAAAGCATCCATTCTTGTTGTTCATGGATGTTAATATCTGCTTGGATCTTCTTGGCTTTTAAAAATTTTCTTCTCACCCCTGCCTGACTTACTGCTTTTTTGTTTGTTTGCTTTCTTTTATGCTTCTGAATTTAATCGAATATATGGTAATTCTTGGACAGTCTCTTCATATTTAAGAGTGAAGTCATAACAAAGTATTTAGGTGCTCTGGTTATATGGTGGGGCTTGTGGACCAGAGGTTTGCTGTCTAGTGAGTAGGTAGGACACTGGCTGTTCTGGAGGCTCTAACTGCAGAAAGCCTAGAAGGTTCGACACTAGACTTCCAGGAGTTCTGCTTGGGGGTGAAGGGGAGGGGATGGGGTTCTTTATGCCACCAATGGGTTTTTCAGTTAATCCCAATTTTCAGCCCTATGCTTCTCTCCAGTGCTCATTTGTATCTGAAATTTTCTCCGGGTATCTTAGTTTCCACATTCCTCATCTGCTTTTGTTTTCCCCCGCGCCTCATCTGCTTTTATTCTTCTAGGCTGAGGCTTCTCCATCCTGCTTTATGTTACGATTTCTTCATTCCCTTTCCACTTTCCAGAAATTTGTTGAGTTCTCTCATTTCTTTGACTATTCTCTTTATTGTTGATTTCAGCCACTTTTATTCCATTACTGTAATTTTAATGAGGTCTGAGGGAGGAAGGAAGAGGTGAAATTGTATATGTTCTGTCCACAGCCTTGAGTCCGATAGCACTTTGAAATGTTCTGGAAGGAGACAAGGATTGTGAGGGGAGGAAATGTTCTCATTTTATGAGACACATTTCTGTGCTGCTCAGTTTGTTACTTTTGTTTGTGTGAGTATTGTTTTTATAACAGAAAGAACTCGAAGAAGAATCGATTACAGTGACTTGCTGTCTCTCTCCAGTGTGTGATGCTGAAAGCTTCTTCCAGAAACAGGCCTCAGCCCATGACACATTTAGGTCCCGTTTCCCACTTCGTCTCGAATCTTTTCTAAAGGGTCTCTGGTACCACTTCCTTCTTTGATTCTTGATGCAGACTGCTGTCAAGATTTCATTTTCAACCTACTTCTTAGGCCCCTCTTTGTAAATTCTCACAGCCCTCCTGGCTTTTTATATCCCCCAGGCGCCCAGCGCAATTCCTTATCAACCACTTCCCCTCACTAGTTGCTTAATCCCACCAGTGTTTACTCTGTGGCATCTCATCACTAAACCTTTGCTCATTTGACATGACTACTTTTATTTTTTTATTTTTTAAATTATTTATTTTTGGCGGTGTTGGGTCTTTGTTGCTGCGCACAGGCTTTCTCTAGTTGTGGCGAGAGAGAGCTACTCTTCCTTGCAGTATATGCGGGCTTCTCATTGCAGTGGCTTCTCTTGTGGAGCACGGGCTCTAGAGTGTAGGCTCAGTAGTTGTGGCGCACGGGCTTAGTTGCTCCGCGGCATGTTGGATCTTCCCAGACCAGGGGTTGAACCCGGGTTCCCTGCATTGGGAGACGGATTCTTAACCACTGTGCCACCAGGGAAGTCCACTACTTTTAAAAAGATGAATAAATGTGACTGCTAAGGACAGGAGTACTCTTTTGGCATTTAGCCTCATAGAAACCATTTTTAGTTTAATATATAACTTTTCTCAGTAAAAAATCTTCAGTAAGCTCATCGTTCTGTCAGTGCTAAAATCTTAGTAGATTTTTGATGGCCCTTAAATCTTTGATTTTGGGCACTTTAAGCCTTCAGGTCTGCAGAGGCTATTTTCTACTCTTAGAATTTAAGAAACTTATAAATATTAATATTCTATACCACAGAAACAAAAGTCTGACTGTTTTTAAAAAAGGGGGGCATGGAAGAAGGAAATACATGCATTGTGCAAGCTAGAACAATTCTATTTTATATTTATCCCAACTAAAGCTCAGAGCAATAACAGGGCATAGCATTCATTAGGATCTTACCATATGTTAAGCCATGCTGAGCACTTGATTTAAGCACTTTTATTTAATCCACACAAGCATATAAGGCATGTACTATTTTCATCCCCGTTTTACAGATGAGGATATTGAGATACCTAGACCCTGAGGATGTTGCCCTAAGTCTCACAGGCAATGTAGCTGAGGCAGGATGTACCCCAAGCCTGTCTGACACCAGGTTGACACCTTAAATCACTCTGCCAGCCTTTCTCATGAACTCCTGGGGGGTTCACGGTCTCTGGTTTCAGTGGATGGGTCCTACAAAAGTTTTTACATTTAGTGTTTGCACATCAAATTAGTCCACAAAGAATTATTTTGACAGTTTTAATAAGACAAACTTCTCCCAAGGAGAGTGAAATTTTAGTCTCTTAACTCAGGCTTTTTGGAGACGGAGCCCAAGCAATGCCAGGCTGTCTTTATAAGACTTCTTTGCAGATCATGAGAATTTTTTTTGTAAGTACCTGCATTTTGCTAAGTTTATGACCCCTGTGTCCTGCTATACTGATTCTCTCCCTATCAGAAAAAGGGCAATCCACCTTATACCATGTGAAATCTATGCAAACTTAACTACTGACCTTGCTTTAGAAATCCTGCTTAGAATTTATTTTAGGTCTTTATATGCTATGTTTCAACTAAAGTATTTACTTTAACTTGAGCATTTGAAGAAGTGTTAGTACTTCACTTTTTAGTTGGGTGTATGCCACAAAGCAACTACCATATTTCTGGTCCTATATCAGTTTTCCTGAGGGAAACACACATTAAAAACATATTATTTAATTTTCAGATGCTGGCTTAAAGCCAAGTACATTTATTAACAATTAAATCCCTTTGACAGGTCCACATCTCTAATAAGAGTTACTGAAAACCAGACCAACATATCTTTCAAACATACATCCTCTGGAACTAGGAAAATAAGGAATATTTATTAGCAAACTGTGCAGTTGATTTGCTTATGCAATCATTTATTAACTTAAATAAGACATTGTGATTTCTTGAGCACTGTTATTGTTTAAAAACAGTGACTGTGGGTGGGCTTAGCTAGGAAATATAAGGTGTGGAACTTATTTGTGGAATTCAAGAACATTACTGTTGACTAACCATATATATAATAATTTTTATTGACTAATGAGGCCAGTCTAAAAAAACATTTTCTATGAATAATAGAACTTTACCTGGAACTGTAACAATTTTGTTAACAGTTTTCTCTGCTTTGGGACTTTAATTCTGGTTAGTTTTTGATTCATACATGGTAAAAGATTGACAGTATCAAAAACATTCTATCTTTGGGTCCAACAAGAGAGAGGTGAGGCTGGCAGAACTGATCTAATTTTTCAGAATGTGTTTAATTTTATGAACAGAGAAGGCCAGTCAGAACATAAATCTGTACTAAGTGAAAGTTGTGCTTTGAAAAGATGCTCAACATTATTGAAAGGAAGATGAGGATATACAGGAGGTTAAAGCAGTCTGGCTCTGTAATTCAATTCAGTTTTATCACTTTCTTTTCTGTTGATATTCCTTACTTTTCGAGAGTGATTTCTTTTTCATCACACCCAGTTCCCTTGGTTCAGACCCATTATGTATTATTTATCTTAAGTGGCATCATAGGATCTATTCTTGGAAGTCTTTATTAGGCCCAAGATTTACTTGCCTGTAAGGCTATGCTTACATCTTGTACAATATCCATTTGTATTGACTTCGGAGGTATTTCCTGTAGTCAGAACTTGGAAGTATCTGCTTTGTGCTAGCGCCTCAGTGGGCCGAGCTCAGGGGCAGGCCCGGCGCTCCACAGCACTGACCTTGAGGGGTGCTGGATTGGGCAGAGCACAGAACTAGAAACTCTGGATCCTTTGCCCTCCTAACTTCTCACATATAAAATACAGGATGGGCTTCCCTGGTGGCGCAGTGGTTGAGAGTCCGCCTGCCGATGCAGGGGACACAGGTTCGTGCCCCGGTCTGGGAAGATCCCACATGCCGCGGAGCGGCTGGGCCCGTGAGCCGTGGCCGCTGAGCCTGCGCGTCCGGAGCCTGTGCTCCGCAGCGGGAGAGGCCACAACAGTGAGAGGACCGCGTACCGCGCAAAAAAAAAAAAAAAAAAAATACAGGATATCTAAATATATATAAATGTAAAATACAGGAGGCTAAGTTAAATTTGAATTTCAGCTAGGAAATAAATTCAACTTGTTTCCTAATTCCGGCCACCCTATTATCTAGACTTTAGTCTCTTCATATGGAAAATATGGATAGTAATGATACCTACCTCCTAGGCTTGCTTAAAACCTGGTGCTTATGTGTATATATTTTATTTTCTGTAGCAATCCTTGTTAGGTAACTTTTCCAAGATCATGCTCAAGTATTAGAACCAGTGTCCAGAGCCCGAGCCTCCATGTTGCCTCAGTCAACATGATGTCAATAGCTAAGAACCCCTAATGAGCCAATAACAATGTAAACACTATGTTAAAAATATAAATAGCAACACAGTTGCCATATGCTAATTTTTTATTGCTATCCATCAGGAAGCTTACTGTCTGTATCAGTCCTTATATGTATAGGTACGGCTGAAAATAAAATTCAGGGAGGTAGAAATTTCTCATAAGTTTCCTAGTGAGTCTATTTTTTAAAGTCATTCATTCAAACCTATTACAGAAGATTTGAACTTTGAAATCTGTCATTCTTTTAAAGTGGACTCTAGAGAAATTAACAGTACATAAAACTGGAACTTAAGGATTTAACATCTCCTGCATTGTTCAATACCTTCCCATTGCTTCACAGCAGCACCCAAATATCTCAGCATGGCAGTTGAGGCTCTCCAGATCTGGCCAAGACTCAAATTTGCAGCCTCAGCTCCTATTAATTCTCAGTCATGAGCTCTACCCTAGTACCCTTGTCATTCTTCAACTTTGATGTTCTTTCTACTCTCATATCTTTCTTTGTCTGGAGTCCCTTCATCCTGGAAAGCATTTTCCCTATCTCAGCCATAGGAAGCCTTTATCTCCAGCTTCAACACCCAGCTCTTTTATGACACAACCTTTCTCTCCTCAACTAACTGGCCCTTTGGGTGATTTTTCTATTATACCATCTAGCATAGCGCTTGCCTTGCAATTGTATTTCACTTGTCTCCCTGATTAAAATTTAGTTTCTTGGGCTTCCCTGGGGGTACAGTGGTTGAGAGTCCGCCTGCCGATGCAGGGGACACGGGTTCGTGCCCCGGTCCCGGAAGATCCCACATGCCGCGGAGCGGCTAGGCCCGTGAGCCATGGCTGCTGAGCCTGCGCATCTGGAGCCTGTGCTCCGCAGCGGGAGAGGCCACAACAGTGAGAGACCCGCGTACCGCAAAAAAAAAAACAAAAAACAAAAAAAACAAAGTTTCTTGTGGTCAGGATTTTGTCTTATTCTTTTCTACATATGACAGTACCAGAAACAGTGCTTTTCCCAAATTTAGTCCAGTAGCACATAGGAACAGTGCTCTAGAACTTGCAGTGCCTTGAGTTGAAATTTTGGAAATCCACCAAATAAGCTTTGGGCATGTTCATGGTGACTAGAAGTTATGTTTTTGGTATTTAAACAAGGTTTTCCCTTTTATTAAGAAATAACACATATTCAGTTTAGGAAACTTATAAAATTAAAGACACACAAAGAGGAAAACAGTGTCCCCAGTAAACTACCTTCCAAGGACTGCTTGCTGCTGCTGCTGTTTTTGTTTTGTTTGTTTCAGTACAGAAATGCTGTGTGTTTATCTTTCTCGGAAATTCTCAACAGAGACAACATGGAAAGGTAGATCAGGACGAAAAGATGAAAGCAATGGGTCTGAGCCCCCAAGCCCAGCACCTCACGACTGTATGACCCTATGCGTTAGTCACTTGATCCCTCTGAGGCCCAGTTTCGTCATCTGAAAAATAGAAATACTAATACTGTTTTTTATTCCAATAGGGGTTTTTTAGAAGATCAAATTACAAAGGATTTTGATGGTCTTTTGTACATTAGCTAATGCCGTATGCCTATTTTCTCTTAGTATGTTAGACTGTACCGAAGATGAGTCTATGGGTATGTGGAGAGATCAGATTGAATCCTACGTACTAGTTCAAACTGGATTTGTGCCTGATTCTGTACCCTGAGTTCCAGATAACCTTCACGTCACTAAAGGGGGAAGGGGGGACTAGCTTTTACTGAGCACCTACTACTTGCCAGGTTCTGTGCTATTCACTTTACCCTTGTCTTTCCATAGCACTACGTAACCCCCTTTACATCTGAAAGAGCCTGAATTCAGCGATCTAAGCCACTGGTATTGCAGGGTTAAAACGAAGGTAGGTCTCGCTTCACATCCCTTGTTCCATCTTCACTATGGTAAGAAATGCTTTTGGGAAAAGTATTTTTATGGAATTCCTCTTATTCTTATTATGGAAATGTCTTGATTGAAGGGCAGTATTTGATTGGGTACATGGAATATTTTGAGATAGATTCTCTTAGGAAAGGTAAAAGAAGTTGTGATCATTTCATGTAGAAAGAGTGGACTAATTTAAAGCTGTTTTCAAGATCCTGAAAGGAAGCAAATGGTGACTATCAACCAAGTAACTTTCACCTGAAATTTACCTTAACCTATCTGAAAATATAATTTAGAAGTTTTCATAACATGGCTTCTTTAGATCTAAAAAGAACTGCTAAGAGAAGCTATGGACTGTCTTTTTCGATAAAATGTTTGTTTTGAACAAGGTAGATTTATCTTTTCAAGACTTATTAACAGTCCTATTTGGAGGCAGAAAACTAGACTTAAGATGAGTTCCAAGAAAACATGAAGGAAAGAAGCGTCATTACAAATTCTGTTGAAGCTCTGATTAAAATAAAGTGATATAACAGCATAGAAGATCTAAAATGATATTACAGTACAGAGACACATGAGGGTGCTCTAACCAGCTGCTATAATAAAAGAATTAAACTGCTCAAATATTAGGGGAAAGTTAAGGCCTGTTGTGAATGGCAGTGTTGAATTCTGATTTGTAGTGTTGGCTAAGCAGAACAATCTTGGAATAGATGGCTTTTCTTTTCAAATGTATTGGTCCTGCCCCTTGCTCCCCACCCCACCCCATCCCCCCATTTTAAAAAGTAGAAGATGTTCGTAGTGGACAATTTGGGAAATACTGAAAAGCACAAAGAAGAAGAAAAAAATGAACTGATGTGGCTCTCGGCCTTGGAGGCTGGGGTTTTCTAGAGCTAGGCCAGTCGGAGGCTTAGCTCGGAAGGGCTGCCTTCAGACTCGAGCCCAGCCTGTTCTCATTTTGATTCCACAGACCTTCTGCTGGTACGAAGGGGGAGTAGAGACTGGGGGTCTAATGACCGCAAGAAGAGAATTAGAGACGCATGTTTATCTCAATACATTTACTCTCATTAAAGTTCATATTCACTGACATCATGCATCTCCTTGAAAAAGTCTGCCCACCCACCATTAATTAAAGCCACATTTTAAAAAGTCAGTGTGTGCACTTTTATTCCAATCAAAAGTAGCCTCCTAAGTTTTGCAGAGTAGGCAGGAGAATATCTGAGGCCTGACAGCTGTTCACCTCTACACAGTGAGGAATCATGTAATTTACGTTAAAAATCATGTTTATTCAGAGCCTACAATATAATAGCTAAGATCTATTGTCTTGAAGAGTAGAAACATTCAATATCTAATGATCTATTAAGCAAAATTAACATTTATTTTGATGCGTCAACGTTATTTTGGATGCAGTGTATGACCATATGCTGTTATCCGTACAAAGAGTCTGGGAGATCCAACTATATACTGTGCTTGAATAATTAAGCAGCATTCTCCTATCAAAGACACCACACTTTATAACCTATACATGTGGTATCAATGTCAAAACAAAGGTCAATGTAAATTTTTCCTTATCTAAACCATTGCACAAACAGTAATTACCACAGTTGTAGGATTGCACAACCGTTGTCTATATTCTTGGCAGTAGTCACTATAAGTTCATAAATTTGTGAAAATTAGGAATGTTGATTTTCCAAGTTGAAGAAAGGTACTATTTGTAAACTGCTCAGGTCACACTCATCTTATTCCATGTGCTAAGCAAGACTTCTTTCCTTCCAAATTCCTTTAAATGAGATCTGTTCCCTCTGTGAGCCTAGTAAAAGGGTTTTCATCCAAACAGATCTGCATTCTTTTCTATTCTTTTTTCCTATTAAAGCCCCCCTGGGGACTTTTCAATTTTATGCTGATCTTTCTTTATATATTAATGTCAAGCACATATTTATTTTGTGTTGATAAAAGACAAATTATAGTTATCTCTTCTCATTGGCAGTTAGATTATTTTAGAATGGTTCTGACTGAATGTTTGATTAGCCAACCAGTTTATGCTTCTTACACAAAGGCCTAATGTGCAGCAGATTCTCTATAGTTATTCTGGTTCAAGATTCTCTATTCTCTATTCTCTCTCTATTCAGATTCTCTAGTTATTCCGGTCAAGCCACCATGCCCAAAGACATGGCTCATCAGTGGATCTGAACACTGGCATTGAAATGGTTTAATCCTAGGCCAAACCACCCCGGGGCTGGGAGTTGAAACCTGAATTCTAGTTCTGGCTTTTCTTCTGATTCTCCATGTGACCTTGAGCACAGGAGGGTCTATTTTCCTCATCTAACAAATGGGAGTTAGGGAATGAATATTGACTAGGTACCCACAGCCCAAGAGCTCAGTCAGGACTAGAGGTTAAGGGGCCAGTGTGCCTCTTTGGGGCACGTCTTCCCCTAGTCCACTTACTCATCCAGTACCAGAAACCCCTTAAAAGCCCAAGGTGGGGCTTTTAAGAGTGAAAGCAGCTTCTGGTTCTGAAAAGAGCTTCCCTGAATCTAGAAGAAGCCAACAAGCCATGCCTGGTGAGTTGCTTTCATGATAAATTTGAGAGAAGATGTTCTGGGATTTCATACCCCTTAGATACAAGCATTCAGTGTCCTACTGGTATGTGGGATGCAGCCCTATCCTCAACCACAGATGCTATCTTCTGACTAGATGATACAGTATCCAGAGAGACCATAGGCACCTGACTGTACCCGATGCCAAAAGCAGTGGGTGGACTCCTTGAGCTTAGCTGTGGGAGGGAAGGTAGAGTGCAGGTGGGGATATTTCAACCCAGCTGGTGGTATTCTTTAGAACAAACAGCTCTGGGCTGGGGGACAGTGGGAAGTTGTGATGATAGCATTTTAGCACTCTAGGAAGGCTTAAGATAAGCTTGCCTTAAGTGATTTATAAGGCCATGCAGTCTACAAAACGAGCACTGTTGCAGTCCATACCTTCCTGCCGGCTCTGTTGTTGTGAAGATTCATCAGGGCTCTGGCATCCTTTCCTTTCCTTTCCTTGGCGTCCACAAAGGCTCGGGCAAACTTGATCCCATAGTCAATGTTATCACTGCAGCCACCCCAGTCGAAAGTGCCCTTGCTGTCCTTGGCGGTTCCCTTCTTCTTTGGGTCACAGGAACAGGATTTTAATTCTCCTTGGCTACAGGCCCTGGTGATGGCAAATACAACTCCAGCTGAGGAGATGGCGTAAACAAAGGCAGATTCCCGGCTACCTGTAACAAAAATGCTTTTCTTAAAAGTAGTCTGGCATTGCTCGTTCTGAATAACTTTTACACGATGGCTGTTTAATACTTGTTCTGCCTCTGACATACTTTGCCACTAGACAAAGTATCCTCGAAGAATTCTTTCCCAGAGCCAAGGCTGGCTCTTGAATATGAATTGTTGCGCTTAATACAAGCTTTTATCAATTTGGATAACTGTAGGACAGCTATCCTTAAAGTAAATAGAGTATAAAAGAAAATGCAGCAAAAGCCTGCCCTGCCCAGTTCCTGGCTTCATATTAGTCTCATACACGTTCTTGCTGTAACCTAGAATCCCACATGTCCCAGAAGAGAGGAGCAGGACATCTCTAGACCTTGGTTTCCTCCTCTGCAGCATACACTCTGAATTCTACAATTCTATCATTCCATAACATTTCTGGGTATTCATGCTACTACAGCTCTCCCTGGAAAAACCTTCCAGACCTCCAGGCATTATTGAGGACACTTGTATGTGTGTAAACGATTGCTACTGAGATGCTGAATTCGAAGTAATCTAGGGGTTGAGGTGGGAAGACAGTTCACAGCAGTAACCAGCACCTCTGGTTAACCCTGGAGAGCTTCGGCTTGGCATCAGCTTTCACAAGTAACGGCGGGATTATTGAAGGCACTATGCAATATCCTTGAGTTACATACGACGTCTAACTATTAAGGTGAATTTACTTTCTTCTGGAACACCTGCACTAATCACTGGTATTGGGTAAAAGACAGCGAAAGCTTTTCTTTGGTTTTTTTTCTGGAAGGAAACAAATTTACCGCCTATAATTAGACCTGGGCAAGAACCCTTTGGGGTGCTTTCTTAGAATTGTTCTTTATTAGAGCACAGGCTACGTTCACTTCCAGGCTGAAGGGTACATATTTCAGTGCGATAACGACCTTAAATTATTTTAATAATCTGTAGTAACTCATAACACGGTGTTGTGGTATAGTGACAGATATAAGGCTCTTAAGGGTCTGTGTGCACCTCATTTTTCAAGTGGAGCTGTATTTCACTGTTATTAGCATTGCTTTTTACTAATGGTTGCTGCAGCAAATATATTCACCATCAAAATAGAAGCCGAACAAGCTAATGCCAGTGCAAGGCAGCAAATGGAGAGCCATTTGGTGATTCACTATGTCAAGACGAGTGTGACTTTTTGAACCACACAGCTGGGAGAACAAACCACCTTTTCGCGTCAAAGCCCTGCTTGTTTCCGTTTGTCATTCAGTGCTAAAATTTATTATACGTCCCTTGCAATATCTGCTCTGCTAGTCTCATTATTAAAAATCAAGAAAATGTATCTATACCATATTAAATGGCACTTGCCTCAGCCTTCAAAAAATATCTTCCCCGAAACCTCTAACCATCCAAAAAAAAAAGAATCAATCATGCCTTGAAGTTAGGTAAAATCAGTTATATGAATATTTGCCAGAGGTAGCAGGTAGTGCTCTCCAGAGAGAAATGGGACGGTTGTGGGAGCTGTTTTAGAATTCCAGATTATGTTATAAGGATCACAGATGATTTTCTAAGAGGAATTGATATGTTTTGTAAAAGATGGTGACTAACAGATGCAAATGTGGCTTAATCTCTGCTAGTGGCTTTCAGATAAATAAAATTTTTATTTTACCCATTTTACCATGTAGGAAAATACCTTGTCCATAGTCATCCCATTGATCTGCTGAAGCCTGGTTTTGGATTTGGAGTTCAGTCCCCACATTTAGAGATATCATATGGGGGAAAATTCCTGAATGCGTAATATATTTTGCACTAGTCTTATTTCTTAAGGAGAAAGAAGAGAAACTTTATGAGGTGATCTTTTAGGGGAAAGCTATGGAAGATGCAGATGATAGAATGTCAGTGACCAGACAGTATTTTGAAGGTTAGTAGAGGAATAAATTGTCTAGGCACAGAATGCATCCTGGCCTAACTTGCAAACAACTACATTGACTTGTTGGCTGAAAGAAAAAAAAAAAATCACTTAAAAATCTGCTACATTTCAGAAATAATTTCCAAAGCAAAGCCATCACCTTTCTAAATATTTGTCGTTTATTATTCAAACACATTACTAAATAGCTAGATATTTATTTATTTATTTAAATAAAAAATTAGCACATGGAATATCTTTTCATTTTACCTCCAGATGTTTTGGTATATCATGTAGATACGGCCTTAAGATGTTTTCAGTTAAGTGTCTTAGATGAATCACTAAAATGCTATGTGCAAAATAGTAGCACATTTCAAGAGTTGGCTTTGTAACAAAACAAATTTTGATCTCAGGCCTCTTCTTAGAAAAACTGATTCTTTTTAAAGCCATTGCAATATGAAACAAAATCCAAATCTAAATGGTGATATTTAGACTTCCTGATGTGTTACTATTGAAGTTTCTCTAATTTTTGGTTTGAGATAAGTCAAGCCATGTTTACTAAGTGTATAGGGTGGGACAGGCAGCTGGGAAGGCAGAACACTAGAAGCTAGGCTTTCTGGAAGGTTATGGGTTGTTCAACTCTTTTTTTTTTAAATGCTTGCCCTTTTTTTTTTTTTTTTTTTAACAAGGATGAAACCTAATCACCTTTTTGTTTAGGTTTATTCTAGAATTCTGAAAGTATATGCAAATTCTTGCAGGATTATTTTTGAGTTTACTAGTTCTGTCTTTACATTTCTCTGCCCGTGTCTGGTGATAGTCGTTTGAATGAGCAAATTACGAAAGTTCCTAAAAATCGGTCTGCCTTACTCTTGGTCTCTGAAGCAAAAGAGGCAGATGTTCTCCATTTCTCTATGACCACAGGATATGTTATGTTCTCCTTATATGTGGTACTGCCCTTTGGCTTTCCTATTTATCTATGAGGACATTTAGGTTTCCGAAGGAGGAGTTCTTTACAACTCTAAGATGTGAATTTCCCTCCAAGCAATTAATTGTAAAACTCTTTGGATAGCTTCATTGGAATTTCGTGATTATTTCCAGGATAAGCTACCTTAGGCCAAATTCAGCCTTCCCATAACCAACACAAAATCATCACTGACAGTCACAGGAGTTTACGTAAATGTCCAGGAAGAAATCTGGCCTTCTGTGAAGATTGGAAAGAAACTGTGTAGCATGAGTGTTTTAAGTTTTGAGTACTTTGGCAAAGCGTTCAGCTTCATCTGAAAGAAATCTGAAGGGAGTACAGTTATAATCTCTAATTTACCTGAAGGCTTAGCCTAAGTCAAACTTGTTCTGCTTTCTCTATTTATAACCTTTTCCCTCTCAGCCATTCTACAGCTCTGAAGAAACAAACATTGCCAAGATTAAGTTGAATGAACCTCCAGCTTTGGCATATACACTCTCTAGAATCAGTGTCAAACTTGCTTCCTTTGGTTTGTTATGGAAAGGGTTTTTTTTTTTTTTTCAATATGGAGACATCTTAATGGATTTTCATAGACAGACTCTATAGGTGATCATTTTATAAATGAGAAGTACACTTAATTTGTAATCATTGGGAAATGGTTGAGACCTTGGAAAAGGAAAAATCCTGATACATCTTTAACACCAAGAGCCTGTACCTAATATATGCAAAGATTTATTGTGCCAGATATTTGCAAACTCTCTTTGATAAGGTCCAGCACTTTAATTGATTCACTGGTGAGTTAATCTAGGTGAAGTCTTAAAATTCCATGTAGCTGAAATTTATTATTATCCTTTCAAAAATGTTGTGATGTCATATCAAAACTCCAAAAGGAATGCGGAAGAATATTCTTAAACCAGAGAATAAAATTGCAGAATATCACAGTAAATTAACTTTAGGGGTACACTAAGAGTGAGAGTACTACGCCCTTGGGGGATTTTAGAGACATTCAGTTATGCATTTGGCCTCATAAAACCCTAGGGCTGTGCTGATTACCTGATAGAAACATGCTCCGTTAAGCATTACCAAGTGCACAGCCCGAATGATTTTCTTAGGATTGGGAGGGGGAGGTGGGCAAAAACAAGTGGAAAGTTTCCTGTTTCTGGGGTTCGCACATAAACTGTTGTGTTTTCAGTAAGATTTCCCAGTAGCAAATGGGATGTGCTACTTCTTGGAGAATGCTGCTAAGACCAGGTTAAGGGATGGGGATGTTTTGAAAATAAGATCTGATTTTCAGTTAATTTTCTCTGATTGTGTACAAGTTAGTAAGCTACTTTCCACATTCAGAACTTTTAAGAAGTTTATTACGTAGTTAGATAATGTTCAATGTGCTTTCTAAAAAAAAGAAAGGAAGAAACCACAGGCGTACCCCATTTTATTGCACTTTATTGCGCTTCACAGATAGTTTTTTACAAACTGAAGCTTTGTGGCAACCTGCATTGTCAAATGATGGTTACCATTTATTAGCAATAAAGTATTTTAAAATTAAGGTATGTACATTGTTTTTTCAACAGTTAATAGACTACAGCGTAGTATAAACATAACTTTTATATGCATTGGGAAACCAAAAAAATTCGTGTGACTTGCTTTATTGTGGTGATCTGGAACCAAACCTGCAATATATCCAAGGTCTACCTCTGTGTATTCATGGTTCCCACCCCTACCCTCCATAAATATCCTTCTGCTTAAAATGTACCTGGAGAATAGGCACTCACTACAAGTTCATCCATCCATTCATTCAACCATTCAATGAATGAGTGATGCCTACAACACACAAGGTACCAAGTAAGGTGCAGGGAAAGCAGATGAGTTCCTGCCTTACAGAATTTACAGTTTACTGAAAAAAAATGCTTAATTTAGAAACAGAGTGACCCGAAGCCGAGTAGCCGAATGGGAGGTCAGAGGTGTTGAGCAGAGATTTGTCTCTGCTTCTTAATAACACTGACTTGTTATTGTAATAATGACCATCTATGGCCAATAAAGGATTTGGGCATTCTATCCCAATCTTCTGCTCATTTCCTTCTGGAAGTTTCAAGTCCCAGAAAGAAGAGTTAAAAAGTCAAAAGCGCTCTGTGGCTGCTGCGTCCTTTCTTCTAGAGACAAAATCTGAACCTGGAGGGACAGGCAGGGTTGTGACTTGACGTGGATGGACAGAGCCAAGAATAAAAAAGACACCAGCCTGGGGCACTACATCCTCCTCCCAAACTTGAGACAGACAAGTTTCTTGATTTCGCGAGTCCTTGTCTGTAAAACGGGACAAATGGCACCCAACAGAACAAGCTTCTGACTGCATAGCATGCAAGACAAGACGAGCAGGGACTTTGAAGACCAAATAAGGGTGTGTGTATCTGAGGGTAGAGCCCATGAGCTGCGTGAAGGTGGGAGACTTACTTCGAAGCAGGACCCTGCCGAAGAGGCTGTGATCCCTGTCCAGGGTGTTGCAGTTCCAGCGGTGCTGGCGGAACTGGTGCTGGCACTCTGCCGTCCACTCGGCCACGCCCAGGCCGATGGCACGCATCACGTCCGGGTGTCGGTGGCACAGCTGCCGCTGGCGGCTCACCAGGCCTGGCACATTGTCACACATCACCCTGGAGGAGCCACCTGTAGCTCTCATGTACCTGGGAAGGACCAACACGGGGGAGAGCACAGAACAGCGAGGCCTCACGTGGTGTTTCCCGGGAGAGGGAAGAGTTCAAAGCAGCATTTCAAATATGAATTCCTATCCTTTGGGGGATATTAGAAAGCAAAGGTTATTTAATTTTAGTTCACTGGAGAAGCGGCACAGCAGGCATGGTGAGTGGTCTGGTAGAAGCCACCCCAAAACGGAGTGCTGACTGTTTCTTGGATGTGAAGCCGAGGCCACCAGATGATGCTCTGGGCAGGGTGGGAGAGGCAAGGTCTGCAGTTGGGGAATGGGTTGAGGCGGGAAGGGGCAACATGTTTTTGGAAGACTTCTTCCAAGAAGACTCTGATCTCAGTACACAATGTGTCTGGACTTGGCTTTGGAGGAAGCCGACCTTTAGAAGCTCCTCACTGCCATTTATTTGATCTAATGTTTAAGTGTCTTAAACTGTCTGTATCTGTCTAATCAACACCTGCCGGTATCTGATGTTATCCTCTCTGCACAGGCATGCCTCTCTTTTCCTACTAAAGAATCTGTTAAATATTTCCATTTTCCAGCTCTTTTTGGCTTTTATAGAGAACCTTTGGAAAAAAATCTTTCTATTGTTATTAAGGACACTAAATGTTTGGAAGAATCAAACAGTGTTATAGCTCCATAAAGTACTTTTGAGAAGAAACTTTAACAAAAAATTACATCATCATCTCTACCCAGATGTTCTCTATTAGTTGTGAAATGTTTAGAAAGGTACCTTTTATATAACCCAAGCTGCCATAGGTGTCTTTTGAAGCGATCAAACAAGGAGAATGTCTTTTTCTTGTATTTTCATTATTTTATATGATCATAAAATCATTACAGCTGTGACTCCCCAAAAATATATTTAAGTGACAGCTGAGAGACAATGTGACAAAAAGCCTGGGCAATAAATAATGTTTATACACCCATGGAGACAGAAATAGTCATTTCATTGAAAAACGGTCACTCTGATAAATCAATCTTTGATCCTATGTCAGTAATGTCAAGGCTAAACGCCTTTCTGTTCAAAGTGGCTTAGGAAGGAATTGAACCCCTCTTCCCATCCATGCTTTCTTTGCTTTGCTCCTTTGAAGAGCTCGTGTCTTCCTAAAGTTCCCTGCTCCAGTCTCTCATTTGGCTGCGACGCCTTACTTTTGCCAGATTCTTTTAAAAAACAGCACATCATAACAGATAACAGGTCTTTCTGAATCAGTGTTTTAAGTATCAGTTCGGAAGTTTTTAGGTGCAAGAACGCTAAAGAGCTCTCAACTCTCTCTCTTCTCAAGATGAAGGAGATGGAGATGAGTTTCTGGGTGGGGAGAGCCTCTCCCTTTGGAACTTTTAAGGATGCTAAGACCTGTTACGTTTCAACGTTCCTTCACTATGCAGAATAAATCGAAGATCCACGTATAAAGGACAGCAGCAAATTTACTCTTTGGGGTGACTGTGGTTTCGAACTGACATCTTAGAGCTCCCGGCCTCTGGAGCTTCGCATTAAGGCGGTAGTCTCTACCTGGAGGCAGCAAAATGTTCTTCCGCCCCACTGGGGTGAAGCACTAGGAATGTGGAAGGACGGGAAAGAAGGCAAAATCACACGCTTCGGGTTCTACCGCTCTTGCCCGCCTGAATTGCCCCGTCGGTTTTTATCTTGAGGGTTTTTTGGGGGGAGGGGAGCATGGGGGGATGATAGTAGTTTTGGAGGTAAGTTCACCCACCCACCCACCTACACACACACAGACGCGCGCGCGCGCGCGCACACCCGTCTGTGCGAGTAGAGCTAGAGACCCGGCTAGCGCTTGTCTCAAAGATCCCGATTTTGCTGTCGCTCAGCTGGATCCAAATACACCGAACATCCGAGCTCTCAGTTGAGGGGGAATGGGGGGCCGCGGGGGGGATGTTGAAGTTGTCGAAGCTGGAATGGGCTTCCGAGGAGAATCGAAGGGGCAATAGGAGAGGGCAGCAGCTTGGGTTCGGGTCGGAAGCCGTGACTGCCGCGGCCGCGGGGAAGCGCCGCCGGGAAGCGTCTATGTGGCCCCCGCGGACTCCACTCCCATCCCCAAAATACCCCGGCGCCCGTGCGCGTGCACTTACCACCATGAAGAGCTGACCTCAGGGCTGAGCCAGGTCAAGAGCAGAGGGAGCCAGAGCCAGATTCCACCGAGACAGGCGTTCATATTAACCCCCTTGCGTCCGCATCAGGTCAGACTCCGTGTGCGGGCGCCATGCGTGCCCGGAGCAGAAGCGCTCAGCGCCGGGAGCGCCTCGTCACGGCCGCCGGCGCCTTGCCGCGCCCCCGCCCCCCGCTCGCGTCTGCGGCGAGTGGCGAGACTCGCTGATAAAGTTTCAAGCGACCAGCGGGGCGAGCGATAAAGGCCAGCCGGGGCCGCCTCGCCCACAGCCAATTCCCCAGGCGCGGCGAGCGCGGGCTGCCGGAGAGCTCTGCGCGCCTCCCGCGCGCCCCGGTCCCTTCAGCTCCCCGCCCGCCCGCCCAGGCGCAGCCAAGGGAGGGGGCGCTGCGCCGGGTAGGATGGCGGGGGGGTGGGTCGCGCGGTTTTATATAAGGGTGGGTGAAATGATGGCAAGAGAGGTCTGTGGGTGAGGTGATGCGGGGAGGGAGAAGCACCTCTGCGTGGCCTCGAGCACCCGCGGAGGCAGGCACCTTTCGGGAAGCTCCGGGCCAAAGAGCATCAGTGGGTGCCCCGCCACAGGACCGAGCGCTCCGGATAGGCGAGGCTACCCTCCGGCAAACATAAGTCCCCGAGCGGGCAATGTGGGGAAAGGAGGGAGAGGATAGGGATACAGCTGTGTACAGGAGGCAAGAATCCAGAGATGATTTTCAACTCATCCCTCCGCTTCTCTTCCTAATACCGAAAGGAAGAGCAAGCCCTCGTAAATCTGGAGCTAAGCAGGGCAAGGTTGGAGAGGGAGGGTTCAGGCCTCAGGGAAGTGAAGACCTGTGGCCTTGATTCCTCGGTGCTGGGCTTATATATAGAGCTCCAAGGGAGGGGAAACGGGAAGGTCCCTGACCCTCCGGACCTCACCCAGGCGTCCTCGGCCAAAACGTCTGGGGAAGATGCGGTGTTTACGCACACCCAGCTCCTCCACGGCGCTGTAGAGCGCAAAAGATCATGCAGCGAGGAACTGAGGCAGCAGGAGCCCGCCGAGGGTCTGCGCCCCAGCACCGGTCGCGCCTCTTGCCGCCCTGGCGCTCAGCTTTCGCTCCTTGCGGAGGTCAAGGGACTATCGGTCCTGATCTGGGCCCCCGCAGGGCCAAGAGAGACAGGCTTGAGCCCGCGGGTGGAGCATCTTGAGCAGCAACTGGCTTGTAGCCCCGCCGTTTATCACCGGAAAGGAAGGAAGACCAGGAACTCGCGGCGGCCGTGAACTGTTCCATTGCTCTTTTCCTGGGGCGGAGGAACCCGCCGCCCGCCCGCGGAGCGTGCCTTGGGGAATGGGGAATGTGTGTGCGTGTTGGGGGTGGGGTGGGCGCTGCATTGTTCGCAGGGCGTGAAGGGGTGGCCGTCCAGATAGGAAAGACCGGCTCTCCCCCCACCCCCTCCTAGAGCCGAGACTGGCCGGAGCATCAGCCCTCGCTAGGCGCGAGCGCGGTGAGAAGCTGGACGGGGCGAATCTCAGAAATGCCAAAAACCTGAAAAATGCTGCCATCGCCACCCCCTTCCCCCCCTTCCCCCGCTGGTCCCTGGCAGGTCCGGCCCCTCCCAGGCTGACCCAGATACATCCCCGTTTGGGTCCGGAAAGGGAGGGGAGGGAAACAAGTACCGCGCCACCCACGACTCGGGAAGAGCAGGGCTCCGCGCCAGGGCCGCTCCATATCGCTGGGCCGCGACCCAGGGGAAGTTCTGATCGGTTTGTGCCGGGAGGGAGGGAGGGGCAGGGGAGGTGGGGGTTGTATTTCTGCTCACAGTGCGTGCACAAGCTCTTGTGTGTGTGTGTGTGTGTGTGTGTGTGTGTGTTTGTGTGTGTGTGTGTGTTTGTGTGTGTGTGTGTGTGTGTGTGTGTTGGGGGATAGGAGGTTGGGGAAGACGGGGCGAGTGATGTGATGGGCATCAAAGAGCAAGAAATATCTCATTAACCTCTGTGCTTATGCTCATAAACCTCTTCCCTGGGTGAAGCAGAAGAATAAGTTAAAATTCACTTCCATCCTCCTTCGTCCACAGTCTCTCCACTTCTACCAGTGAATAATGTAGGGATGTGGATGTGTATGTTGGGAAAGGTAGGCAGCTGTATGCTTCTCTCATGGACAGTGAGACCTGAAACTACCTAAAAAGCTCAACTCAAAGCTCCACCCACCTCAGCACATCATGTTCTTCCAGCTGAGGGGAGTTAGAAATACATGGAGTATGACTATCAGCTTAGAGGCCTTTCCTCTCCGCCCAGGGAATTATTGAGTGGCCAGGAGATCTGCCCTTCAGTTGTTGATGAGGCCAATGGAATGACCTAAACCTGAAACAGACCTCCTGGAATAAGAACAGGACCATCCCCAAAACTAATTAAATCCACTCCAAAGGGCTTTATCCTGGGGCAGGAGAAGTACCTCATGACTTGCAGAGAAGAAATCAGCCTTGGTGAATGGCAACTGCTGAAAAAGTTCAAGAGAAACTAAATCCAGATGTGAAAAAGGTCCACCCAAACACTCCTTCCCGACCTGTCTAGAGGCAGTCTGGACCACGTGACTTGTCCCTTCCAGATCTGTGATTCTATTTCTCTCACATTCTCCACCCCTATTCACTTATGACCTACTATTAGCCCTGTACAACTTCGCTTCCTGCCCAACAAGTCTGACTTTTCTTCCTCCTCATCTGTACCTGTGCACTTTGAAGATAGTGTTCACTACTAGAAGAAGTTGGGAAATGCTCAAGAAAATTAAGAGGAAAGAAAGTTATTACAAACCTCGCTTCTCCAATAAAAACTACCATCCTAAGGAAGAGTTGATAAATATTTAAGTAAATTGCACATGACTATAGCCTTGCTATAGCAGATGATGAATTAGGAAAGACAGGGTTCAGAGGGCCTTTAGATCTATGAATTCAGTATCTGATTTTTGGTTTCTTCAGTGAGAATTCTCATTGAATTGACTGTAAAATTCATTTACAGTATACGGAACCCAATTCTCTTTCTGGATATTAATGTTAGTTTGCTTGTAACTTTAGTATAGCATTGTAGCCAAATGAGTCAGTCTATTTTCTTAGTTAGATCCATTGTTTGTCTAATCTCCCAGGGCAGAGAGAGAACTAATTTACTACCAAACCATCTCCACCCTTTAAAAATGGACAGTTACTTCTTCAACCAAATAGTCATATGTGTTTCAGTCTGAACTGGTTTCTTCCTAACGCAGTGACTCTTAATTTAGCTACTCACTAACCAGTGATTCAAAGGTCTAGTATTTCCAACTTAGAATCAATGACCTTAAGAAAGAACATTGTGTATTAACAAAAGGTCAACAATGGGAAAGAAAAAAAATATATATATATATAACTTTCTAAATCTAGTAGTATCATATATATAACAACAGAGGTAATATATCAAATAAAAACAATATATATCATTAAAACTTTTTTACTTGCTAAGCCTATCCAACTAAGAGCATCATATACATAATAATATAGATTAAGTTTGAAATTTGAAGTGTGTTTTCAATGCCCTTAAAGGCATTAACCGCTTTCCCCTTTAGTCACTCCTAAAATTTTTATTAAGCACACTCTTAGCTAATCTTTGTCAAAAATTGATTTTATGAGGGCTTCCCTGGTGGCACAGTGGTTGAGAGTCTGCCTGCCGATGCAGGGGACACGGGTTCGTTTCCGGTGCCCCGGTCCGGAAAGATCCCACATGCCGCGGAGCGGCTAGGCCCGTGAGCCATGGCTGCTGAGCCTGCGCGTCCGGAGCCTGTGCTCTGCAACAGGAGAGGCCACAACAATGACAGGTCCGCATACCGCAAAAAAAAAAAAAAAAAAAAAATTGATTTTATGAAAAGTTCTAATATCAATGATTTAAATCTCAGTGTGCATTTAAATTAATGTGCACAAAAGACTTGCTTCCAGCCATGAGAAAGTAATAGGTACGTGACTTGTTCTCCTACTGAAAAAAAATATAAGACTGGACAAAATGATAAGGCAAATCTTTTCAGGCATTGGGTAATAGACAGCACACAGCTATGATCTTTGACAGAAGGAAAACACCTGAGGTGTGCTCCACAACTATCCCATAACTGTCCTGAGTTTTCTGCTGAAGGACACTTTTTTGGGGGTGCAAGAAAGTGGAAACAGAGCAGTAGTCTTAGTTAAGGATAGAGGGAGTAGAGGTCTGGGCTGCTGAAGCAGCTGAAATTGGCAGGGTAGAATATCTGAAAATAGGTAGCTGTGAAAGAGAGGGTCCCAAAAGTCTACATGGTGATTCACCATGTGTCCTTGGTCAAGAGCTGGGCTGAATATAGCCATGAGAAGACTCTAATGCCTAGCAGAAATTGCTTTCTGCATGTCATGCAGCGTTGAGAGACGTTGGAGTTCCAGCTCAGTGGGGTAGAGAGACCTTATTAAGCACTTCAGGCATTCATTTGAGATGCCAGAAAGGCATCCTTTAAGGGTCATACCTTAGTATAAAAAGCATGCCTTAGAACAAAATTCAAAATTTTGTTTCCTCATATCACATGCAGTAACAAAGAATAAAAACAAATCAGACAGGCCAAGGGGAATTTACAAGGATAAAACCAACACCCATTGAAGGAAGATAACATTGTATCATTTACAATGTCAAGCATACAATAAAAAATTAATAGGCAAGTGAAAAACCAGAAAAAATGTGATCCATACTTAAGAGAAAGCAGTCGAAAGAAAATGACTTTGAGAAGGCTCAGTTGGAGGAACTAGCAGGAAATAAATTTTAGCATAACTCTTATAACTATGTTCAAGTATTTAAAGGTCACAATGAACAACTAATGGAGAATCTCAGTGGAGAAATGAAAACCATTAGAAACAAATGAAAATCTAGAACCAAAAGTACAATATCTGAAATGAAAAATTCACTGAATGGGCATAACAATGGAATGGAATTGGCAGGAGAAAGGGACAATAAACTTAAAGATAGAAGTATATAATCTGAAAAACAGAAAGAAAAGATATTGACAATTAAAGAAATGTAACATCAGATATCTGCAGGACAAGACCAAGCAGTTTAAATACATGTGCAAGTGAAGTTCCAGAAAGAAAGGAGAGAAAAATGTGACAAAAATATTTTAAGATATACTGCACCAAATTTGTCCAATATGATAGAACACATCAATTTACAGACCCAAGATGGTCAGAAAACGCCAAGCAAAATAAATACAAAGCAAGGGCTTCCCTGGTGGCACAGTGGTTGAGAGTCCGCCTGCCGATGCAGGGGACATGGGTTCATGCCCCGGTCCGGGAAGATCCCACATGCTGCGGAGCGGCTGGGCCCGTGAGCCATGGCCGTTGAGCCTGTGTGTCCAGAGCCTGTGCTCTGCAACGGGAGAGGCCACAACAGTGAGAGGCCCGCGTACCGCAAAAAAAAAAAAAAAAAAAAAAAAAGCATATCACACCTATATACATCATGATCAAACAGTTTAAAATCAAAAAGGGGGAGAAACATCTCTAAAGCAGCCAGAGGGAAAAGGTACATTAAATATAGAGGAGCAAGAATATGCATTACAACTGACTTTTCACTAGCAATAATGGAAGCCAGAAGACAGTGGAGCAGCATCTTTAAAATGCTGAAAAGAAAAAATGGTTCACACTGAATTCTACAATCAGTGAAAATATCCTTCACAATTGAAAGAGGAGCTCTTCTTTTGTTCTTCTTCCTCTTACCTTGGGAATAAGGACTACACTCCACAAGCAAGGGCAAAACTGAAACAGAGCACCGCAGTAGTCTAAAACCAACTCTTGACAGGATCAAAGTGAGTCATAGGTACTCTATTTGCAAGCCAAAAGAAAACTCAACCCTCCTTGGAGGAACATAATTTCATTCAGGGTCTCTACAAATTTTCATCTATTATATGTAGCATCAAGTCTAAAAGTTACAAAACAAACAAAAACCCAGTAAGCAAATCAATAGAAATAGACCCACAAGTAATTTAGAGTTTTGATTTATCTGAGGACTGCAAAATAACTGAAATTTAAAAGTTCAGGGCTTCCCTGGTGGCACAGTGGTTAAGAATCCGCCTGCCAATGCAGGGGACATGGGTTCGAGCCCTGGTCCGGGAAGATACCACTTGTCGCAGAGCAACTAAGCCCGTGCGCCACAACTACTGAGCCTGCGTTCTACAGCCCGTGAGCCACAACCACTGAGCCTGTGTGCCACAAATACTGAAGCCCGCACGCCTAGAGCCCATGCTCCACAACAAGAGAAGCCACCACAGTGAGAAGCCTGCGCACTGCAACGAAGAGTAGACCCCGCTCACCACGACCAGAGAAAAGCCCCCATGCAGGGGGCTTAAAAAACAATTAATTAATTAAATAAAATAAATTAATTTAAAAAATAAAATAAAAGTTCAAACAATAACAAGTAATTTTAACAGAGAGCTGGAACCCATACAGAAGACTTCAATAAAACTCCTAGAACTGAGGGGAGGAGGGAAGTTAAGACTGAAATTGAGAATTAGATAGATGGATTGAGGAACTATCTAGAATCAGCAAAACAGTGGACTAGTAAACCAGAAGAGGTGAATAAAAAGTATCCAGATTAATTCACAGAGAGAATTAAAAGGGTATAAAATACAGAACATAAAATAAGATACAGCATAAGAATGTCTAACAGACCATTAGACATTAGACACAGAAAGGTGGTCAGAATTTTTGGCCTGAACCCAACTGGGTTGATTGTGTGCTAAAACAAGAATATCAACATTTTTCATAGGATTTAAACAAGACCTAGATTCTCTTAACATTCTATTCAAAATATCCAGGATGCAATCAAAATTACTTGGCATACAAAAACCTGTAATGTTCCAATTCAAATAGAAAAGACAATCTACAGACACTAATTCTGAGATGACGGAGATGTTGAAATTATCAGACAAAGACTTCTAAAGCAGCTATGATGAAAATGCTCCAAGAAGTAATGATGAATACTTTGGAAACAAATGGACAATAGAAAATATCAGCAAAGAAACAAAATGGAAAAAGTAACCACACAGAAGTTTTAGAATGGAAAAATATATGTACTATCTTCCACAGTGAGAGGGTGAAATATTTCACTGAATAAGGGCAGTAGCAATATTGAGATGGCAGAAAAATGTGTGAGTGAACTTGAAGATATATTATCTTCAAGGATGAACAATAGAAATTATCTAGTCCTAACAAAAGAAGGAAAAACCAAAAAAGAGTGAAAAGAAATGAACAAAGCTTCAGGAATCTCTGAAACAATTCCAAAAGGTGTAATGTGTCATGACTCCTGGAAGGAGATGATAAACAGTCTATTGCAACAAAAAATATTTAAAGAACTAGTGGCTAAAAATTTCCTAAATTTTGTCAAAGGCATACACCTAGAGATTTGAAAAGCTCAGAGATTTGAAAACCCCGAACAGGATAAACCCAAAGAAATTCATGCCAGATGCTGGGAAAAATGGACAGCTACCTATATGTAAAAAAAAAATGAAATTAGAACATTCTTTAATACCATACACAAAAACAAGCTCAAAATAGTTTAAAGACCTAAATGTGAGACCCGACACTATGAAACTCTTAGAGGAAAACAGGCAGAACACTCTCTGACATAAATTGCAGCAATATCTTTTTCAATCTGTCTCCCAGGGTAATGGA
Source organism: Leucopleurus acutus (assembly GCF_964270905.1). NCBI lineage: Eukaryota > Metazoa > Chordata > Mammalia > Artiodactyla > Delphinidae > Leucopleurus > Leucopleurus acutus. The sequence continues at coordinate 76,662,154 of NC_139144.1, forward strand.
AATTTTAAAAAAAATAAAAATAAACAAATGGGACCTAACTCAACTCAAAAGCTTTTGCACAGCAAAGGAAACCATAAACAAAATGGAAAGACAACCCACAGAATGGGAGAAACTATTTGCAAATGATGTGACTGACAAGGGATTAGTCTCTAAAATTTACAAACAGCTCATGCAGCTTAATATCATCAAAACAAAGAACCCAATCAAAAAATGGTCAGAAGACCTAAATAGACATTTCTCCAAAGAAGACATACAGATGGCCAAGAGGCACATGAAAAGATGTTCAACACTGCTAATTATTAGAGAAATGCAAATCAAAATTACATTGAGATATCACCTTACACCAGTCAGAATAGCTATCATCAAAAAATCCACAAACAATAAATGTTGGAGTGGGTGTGGAGAGAAGGGAACTCTCCTACACTGTTGATGAGAATGTAAATTGGTACAGCCACTATGGAGAACAGTATGGAGGTTCCTTAAAAACCTAAAAATAGGACTTCCCTGGTGACGCAGTGGTTGAGGGTCTGCCTGCCGATGCAGGGGACACGGGTTCGTGCCCCGGTCCAGGAGCATCCCACATGCTGCGGAGCAGCTGCGCCCATGGCCGTGGCCGCTGAGCCTGCGTGTCTGGAGCCTGTTGCTCCGTTGCACCGCAAAAAAAAAAAAACAAAAAAATCTAAAAATAGAGCTACCATATGATACAGCAACCCCACTCCTGGGCATATATCCAGGGAAAAACATGATCTGAAAGGATACATGCACCCCAATGTTCATTGCAGCACTGTTTACAGTAGTCAAGACATAGACACAACCTAAATATCCATCAACAGAGGAATGGATAAAGAAGTTGTGGTACATATATACAATGGAATATTACTCAGCCATTAAAAAGAATGAAATAATGACATTTGCAGCAACATGGATGGGCCTAGAGATTGTCATACTGAGTGAAGTAAGTCAGACAGAGAAAGTAAAATATCGTATAATATCACTTATATGCAGAATCTAAAAAAAATTTATACTAATGAACTTATTTACAAAACAGACTCACAGGCTTAGAGAACAAACTTATGGTTACCGGGGGGAAGGGATAGTTAGGGAGTTTGGGATTGACATGTACACACTGCTGTATTTAAAATGGATAACCAACAAGGGCCTACTTATAGCACAGGGAACTCTGTTCAGTATTATGTAAGAACCTCGATGGGAAAAGAATTTGAAAAAGAATAGATACATGTATATATATAACTGAATCACTTTGCTGTACATGTGAAACTAACACATTGTTAATCAACTATATAAAATTAAAAGTTAAAAAGAAAAGAAATCCATGCCAAGACACTTAATAATAAAACTACTGAAACCTAAAGGCAAAGACAAAATCTTATATGATGACAAAGACAGATGATGCATTACTTATGGGGAACAAAGGAAAATGTTTATTTGAATCACTGTAGATTTCTCATGAGGAATTGTGAAAGCAGAAGGGAATGAAACAGGTAATACCTTATATTTAAAAACTACCATATCAACTACCATATCAACTAGGGAGGGTAAATTGACTCTATGGTGCTAACTTTGAAAGTTGTAAAATTTGATTCTATATACTGCAAAAAGTGATGTATAACTAACATTATCTTGATAGCAACCACTATAAAACCTATACAAAGAGATGTAGAAAAAAACATAATAAATTAAAAGTTTAAATAATTCAAAAGAAGGCAAGAAAGGGTAACCAGAGGAATGAAAAATAGAATAAACAGGAAACAAACAGTAGACATAAATTTTAAAAAATCAACTATTATATAAGATATATGTGTTCCCAAAACAAAAATTTAAAAACAAAGATTGTCTGAATGAATAAAAACACAAGTATCTCATTTCTTTTTTTTTCTTTTTTCTTTTTTTACATCTTTATTGGAGTATAATTGCTTTACAATGGTGTGTTAGTTTCTGCTTTATAACAAAGTGAATCAGTTATACATATACATATGTTCCCATATCTCTTCCCTCTTGCGTCTCCCTCCCTCCCACCCTCCCTATCCCACCCCTCTAGGTGGTCACAAAGCACCGAGCTGGTCTCCCTGTGCTATGCGGCTGCTTCCCACTAGCTATCAGTTTTACGTTTGGTAGTGTATATATGTCTATGCCACTTTCTCACTTCGTCACAGCCTACGCCTACCCCTACCCATATCCTCAAGTCCATGCTCTAGTAGGTCTGTGTTTTTATTCCTGTTTTACCCCTAGGTTCTTCATAACATTTTTTTCCCTTAAATTCCATATATATGTGTTAGCATACAGTATTTGTCTTTCTCTTTCTGACTTACTTCACTCTGTATGACAGACTCTAGGTCCATCCACCTCATTACAAATATCTCAATTTCATTTCTTTTTATGGCTGAGTAATATTCCATTGTATATATGTGCCACATCTTCTCATTTCAAATATAATACAGGTAGGTTCAAAAGGAGAAGGATAGAAAAAGATAAATTATGCAAACACTAATTAAAATAAAACTGGAGTAGATATATCAATATCAAAGTAGGTATCTGAGCAAAAACATTTACCTGGGATGAGGGATATAACATAATGACAAAAGGGTCAATTGACCAAGAGGAAATATGGTCCTAAATGTGTATGCACCAAACAATAGATTTTTAAAATATATAAAGCAAAAATTGACAGAACTGAAGAAAAAACCAGAAAAATATACAATTAGAGATGTCAGCACTCCACTCTCAGTAGTTCATAGAACAAATAGAAAATCAGCAAGACCTAAAAAAAGAAAAAGAAAAAGAAAACCAGCAAGATATAGAACTCAACAATACCATCAACTGACTGGATATAGTCCACATTTATAGAATGTCACTCTACAACAGCAGAATATACATTCTTTTCAAATGAACATGAAACATTTGCTAAGACAGACCACATTCTGGGTAATAAAACAAACTTTAAATTTTTTTAAAAATTGAAATCATGCAAAATGTTTTCCCTGATCATAATGGAATTAAGTGGAAAATCAGTAATAGAAAGAAATCAAGAAAATTTCCAAACTCTTGGAAGTTAAACAGCATGCCTCTAAATAATCTCTGGGTCAAGTAAAAAGTTTCAAGGAAAATACAGTTGACCCTTGAACAACATGGGAGTTAGGGATGCCAATCCCTGCACAGTCAAAAAATCCATGTATAACTTTATGTTGACCCTCTGGATCCAGGAATCCATGGATTCAACCAACCATGGATTGTGTAGTATTGCAGTATATATTTATTGGAAAAAATTTGCACATAACTTGACCCATGCAGTTCAACTCCGAGTTGTTCAAGGCTCAGCTGTATTTTGAACTAAATAAAAATGCATTATTATGAAACCATATTTAATATGTACTCTAAGTCAAGAATAAATATTGTGATCTCTCTGTTAACCACTAAAGAAATAATACAATAAATAACTTTCCAGTTATCTATTGCTGCATAAAAAACTACCTTCAAATTACTGCTTTTTAAAAATTGAGATATAATTGACATACAAATAGTTCTAGGTGTATAATATAATGATTAGATATGTGTATGTATTGTGATTACCACAGTAAGTTTAGTTTACCACAATAAGTTTAGTTAACATTCATCACCACATATAGTTACAATTTTTTTCTTTCTTGTGATGAGAACTTTTAAGATTTACTGTAGTAGCAACTTTCAAATATATAATACAGTATGGTTAGCTAAAGTCACTATGCTGTATCTTACATCCCTAGGACTTATTTATAAGTGAAAGTTTGTACCTTTTAAAACACCTTTACCCATTTCAGCCACTCCCCACTCCTGGCAACCACCAATCTGTTCTCTGCATCTATGAGTTTGGTGTTTTTAGTTTTTTGTTTTTAAGATTCTAAATAGAAGTGATCATATAGTAATTGTCTTTCTCTGTCTGGCTTATTTCACTTAGCATGATGCCCTCAAGGTCCATACATGTTGTTACAAAAAATATAATTTCCTTTTTTATGGCTGAATAGTATTTCATTGTATATATATATATATATATATATATATATATATATATATACATACATATATACATACATACACACACACACCACATTTTTTTTAACCCGTTCATGTGTTAATAGGGTGTCTCCATGTCTTGGCTATTGTGAATAATGCTTTAATAAACACAGGGGTACAGATATCTTTTTGAGTTAGTGATTTCATTTCCTTCAGTTAAATGTCCAGAAGTGGAATTGCTGGATCATATGGTAGTTCTATTTTTAATTTTTGAGGAACCTCCATATTGTTTTCCATAGTGGCTGTACCAGTTAACATTCCCACCAACAGTGCACAAGGGTTCCCTTTTCTCCACATCCTCACCAATACTTGTTATTTCTTGTCCTTTTGATAATAGCTATTCTAACAGGTTTGAGGGGACATCTTATTGTGGTTTTGATTTGCATTTCACTGATTAGTGATGTTGAACACCTTTCCCTGTACCTGTTGGCCCTTTGTATGTCTTCTTTGTGAGGATGTCTATTCAGATGCTTTTCCCATTTATTAATTAATTTGTTTTTTCTATTAAGTTGTAGTAGTTCTTTATGTATTATGGATATTAACCCTTTATCAGATAAATGACTTGCCAATATTTTCTCGTATTCCATAAGTTGTCTTTTCACTTTGTTAATTGTTTCTTTTGATATAAAGAATCTTTTTAGTTTGATGTAGTCCCACTTTTTAATTTTTGCTTTTGTTGCTTTTCCTTTTGGTGTCATATCCAAAAAATCATTGCCATGACTGATGTCCAGGAGCTCACCACCTATGTTTTCTTCTAGGAGTTTTATGGTTTCAGGTCATACATTCATGTCTTTAATCCATTTTGAATTGATTTTGTGAGTGGAGTAACATACTGGTTCAGTTTCATTCTTTTGCATGTGGCTGTTTAGTTTTCCCAACACCATTATTGAAGAGACTATCCTTTCCCTATTTTATATTCTTGGCTCCTTTGTGGTAAAGTAATTGACCATATGTGCATGGGCTTATTTCTGGGCTCTCTATTCTGTTCCATTGGTCTATGTGTGTTTTTATGACAGTACTATACTGTTTTGATTACTATAGCTTTGTAGTATAGTTTGAAATCAGGAAGTGTGATGCCTCCAGCTTTTTCTTTCTTTCTCAAGATTGCCTTGGCTATTCAGTGCCTTTGTGGTTCCATAAAAATTTTAGGATTGTGTATTCTATTTTTGTGAAAAATGCCATTGAAATTATGATAGGGATTACATTGAATCTATCCATTGCTTTGGGTAGTAGAGACATTTTAACAATGTTAATTCTTCCAATTAATGAGCATGGAATATCTTTCCATTTATTTGTGTCTTCTTCAAATTCTTTCATCAATGTCTTACAGTTTTCAGTGTGTATGTATTTCACCTCCTTGGTTAAATTTATTTCTAGGTATTTTATTCTTTTGCAATTGTAAATGTGACTGTTTTCTTAATTTCTCTTTCTGATAGTTCATTATTAGTGTATAGAAATGCAACTAACTTTTGTATATTGATTTTATATCCTTCAAGTTTACTGAATTCATTTATTCTAACAGGTTTTTTTTTTTTTGGTGGAGTTTTTAGGGTTTTCTATATATAATATCATGTCACCTGCAAATAGATGCAAATGTCATGTTCCTTTTCAATTTGGATGGCTTTTTTTTTTCTTGACTATTTTTCTGGCTAGCACTTCCACTGTTGAATAAAAGTGGCAAGAGTTGGCATCTTTGTCTTGTTTCTGATCTTAGAAGCAAAGCTTTCTTTCTTTCTTTCTTTCTTTTTTTAAACCATTGAGTACAGTGTTTGCTCTGGGCTTGTAATATATGGCCTTTATTGTGTTGAGGTACATTCCCTTTATACTCAGTTTATTGAGCATTTTTATCAGGGATGGATGTTAAATTTTGTCAAGTGCTTTTTCTGCATCTATTGAGATGATCATATGATTTTATCCTTCATTTTGTTAATGTGGTGTATCACACATTGATTGATTTGCAGGCATTGAACCATCATTACATGCCTGGAATAAATCATACTTGATCATGGTATAAATTTATGATAACAGTATACTTAATCATGTATTGTTGAATTTGGTTAGCTAATATTTGTTGAGGAGTTTTTGTTTGTTCTCAAAGAAGCAGAGTATTTTATTTTTTAAAAATCATCATTCAGTAAATGTTACACTATGAAATATTACATTTTAATCTCTTTTTCAATAGAAAGGTTTTCTAAAGAAATGACTTGGAGCTTTCCACAGTTATCAGATGTCTTTTCATTATTCTTTTCCATTTTTGCAATTCTGGATCCAAATTGCATGACCCATTTTGGCAGAAGAGCAGAGGTTGTAAGACCAAGTTCCACTTCTGCAAGATGCAAAATCAGTTTTTCACCAATTCTATGGGGTAAAGTCAAATTTGCCTTTTCCCAAACTGGTAGGGAATTTAGAAAGGAGACAGTTTCATGCGGGAAAGGAAATCTTCCTTCTTTTCCATGATCACCAATAACTGTCATCACGACCAAGATTTCTAGAAGAAATTCAACCCAGTTCCATCGCAATTTCCTTATTCATTCCTCTGGCCCGTGTGTGTTGAAGCAGGCACGATGACGAGAATAACCTGCAAGCTGCTCATCTGCACCGATTCCAGTAAGAACTACCTTTGCACTGCTCTAATATGGTTTTGCTTCATCCTGGGTCACTAACCAACTAACTCCTCCAGAAGCAAACCATACTGCACAGCCAATGCTATCATCCAACACTATATCCAAAGGCTGAATGAAGTGGGATATTCGAGTTCTTCTTAATCTTTGCAGTTCTTCTAGAGAAACATTAATTTCAACAAAATTCCACATCCGAAAAGGGTTGGCAGCTTGTAATTCCTTTAGTCCTGTTCTTCCTGTGATTCGATCTGGTATGTTGAATTGTTCACCAGGACTAGCAGCAGCAACGACGTTTTTAGAGGATTCTTCAGAGGGTATTTCACAATGATTTTCTGTTTTCTCCCTTTTTTGTTAAAACTAGCTGGTATGGTCTTTTCTTTAGTCATGAAAGCCACATTAAGAAGATTAATTGGTTCACCTAAGGGAATATGATGGTCAGCAAGGGCTGCAATAACCATGGACTCAATCCCCCCAGAAAATAGGATTGCAACATTTGCTTTTCTATTACTAGTTTTCAAAACTTTGTTTGGTGTCAGGTTTTCATTCCTAGGTAAACACAAGACATGTCTCTTGACTGCAATACTCAGGACATCAATGAACTGCTGAACTCCTTCCTTCATGTGTCCATCAATAAGAAAGACCTGAAGGGTCTCTCTTGTCGGTGGGACGCTGGAAATGCTACTGCAATGGATGTCAAATGCAGCTTGTGGCAACATCATATTTAAAGGGACAACAGGTTCTTTAAGATACAGTTTGGCTTCATTTGCTACCACTGATATAAATGTTGACAAGTCTGCTGAAATTTGAGTCAGGCTATTAACACATTCTTTGATAGCATCCTCCCTAGAGTTATTTCCAAGGATACAAATTTAAAACAACTGATTTGGAAATGGAAGTATTCTTGAGATCAATTCTGAAAATTCCAGATACTGGAACTTCTTGCCACTGATTGGCCACTCCAGATGTTTGGGTGCCAACTGAAGAGAGACAGGAACTCTTGCCCAAATTACTAAAATGCCAAAGCAAGCTAAGATGACCAAAAAAATCCCTACCAAACCATAAAGAATGACTAGATGCTTGATAATATATAAAAGACCAAAGACGTTGGACTTTTGAGAAGAGTGACAAAATATCAGATTCATTCTTACAAGAGGAAAGATAATTAAACATTATTTGAGTATCATTCTCTTCAGCTTCAACCTTTATTCCATTAAAGACTTCTCCATTCCACAGGAATACATTTCCTCTTTCATCTTCCACAGGCTGGGCAGTCAACACCCCTCTTAAGTGAAGGACATGACCAGAAAATAAACACTGGTAATTAACATTAGACTTTAACAACTGTTTACTACTATTGGATCCCCACCATTTAAGATTACACAGTAAATCCTCTTTCAAATCTTTGCTGAAATGCTCAACAGAAAAGCTTACTGCACAACAAATGCCACACATTTCTATGCAAATTTAAGTTTACTATTTCTTGATTTGGTCTTCTCTGAGTTTACTATTTCTTGGTATTCTTTCCTCAGCTCATCCAATATATTTTTGCTTTCAGAAAGCATTTCTGTTCAATCTGCAAGAAAATATGTTGCTGTTCTGTTGCTGCCTTTTTTGTTCTGTAATCTTGCTGCTGAGGTCTTCCTTGTGCAGAGCCAAGTTGTTGGTAGGGACCAGCCCCGCACTGTCCTTGGGTTGTACACCCTGGCTGGGCATCTCCACAGAGCATTAAATATGCAGTGTTGAGGATTTTTGCCTCCCTGTTCATCAAGAATATTGGCCTGTAATTTCTTTTCTTGTTGTGTTCTTGTCTAGTTTTGATATCAGAGTAATGCTGGCCTTGTAAAATGAGTTTGGAAGTGTTCCCTCCTCTTCTATATTTTTTGGAAGAGTTTGAGATGGATTGTTCTTAATTCTTCTTTAAATGTTTGGTAGAATTCACCAGTGAAGCCATCTGTTCCTGACTTTTGTTTGTTGGGAGATTTTTTTATTACTAATTCCACCTCCTTCCTAGTAACAGATCTACTCAGATTTTCTGTTTCTTCATGATTCAGTTTGGTAGGTTGTATGTTTCTAGAAATTTATACATTTCTTCTAAGTTGTCCAATTTTTTGGTGTATAATTGTTCATAGTAGTCTCTTATGATCCTTTGTATTTCTTTTTTTCTTTTTTTTAAAGATTTACTTATTAATTTATTTTTGGCTGTGTCAGGTCTTAGTTGCGGCACACGGGATCTTTCTTGAGGCATGCGGGATCTTTCGTTGTGGCATGCGGGCTCTTTGTTGTGGTGCGCAGTCTTTTCTCTAGTTGTGGCATGCAGATTTTCTCTTCTCTAGTTGTGGTGTGCAGGCTCCAGGGCGCATAGGCTCTGTAGTTGTGGTGCGTGAGTTCCAGAGCACGTGGGCTCTGTAGTTTGCAGCATGTGGGCTCTAGTTGAGGCACGCAAGCTCAGTAGTTGTGGCATGCGGGCTTAATTGCCCCGCAGCATCTCAGTTCCCTGACCAGGGATGGAACCCATGTCCCCTGCATTGTAAGGTGGATTCTTTACCACTGGACCACAAGGGAAGCCCAGATCCTTTGTATTTCTGTGGTATAAGTTACCATGTCTCCTCTTTCATTTCTGATTTTGTTTGAGTCCTCTCTCTTTTATTCTTAGTGAGTCCAGCTAAAGGTTTGTCAATTTTGTTTATCTTTTCAAAGAACCAACTCTTAGTTTCATTGATATTTTCTATTGTCTTTTTAGTCTCCAATCATTTATTTCCATTGTGATCTTTGTTATTTCCTTCTTTCTACTAACTTTGGATTTTATTTGTTCTTTTTCTGGTTTCTTGAGGTATAAAGTTATGTTGTTTATTTGAGGTTTTTCTTGTTTCTTAATGTAGGCATTTATCGCCATGAACTTCTGTCTCAGAAATGTTTTTGCTGCATCCCATAAGTTTTGATATATTTTATTTCCATTTTCATTTATCTCAAGATATTTACTTTGCTTTTAATTTCTTCTTTGACCCATCAGTTTTTCAGTAGGATGACGTTTAATATCCATATACTTGTGTATTTTCAAGTTTTCTTATTGTAATTAATCTCTACTTTTATACCATTGTGGCCGGAAAAGATACTTGATATGATTTCATATTTTCAAACTTCTTATATTTATTAAGACTTGTTTTGTGGCTAACATATGATCTATCCTGGAGAATGTTCCATGTGTGTTGGAGAAGAATGTGTATTATGCTGCTTTTGGATGGAATGTTCTGGAAATGTCTATTAAGTCCATCTGGTCTAACATGTTATTTAAATCCAGTGTTTTCCCATCAACTTTCTGTCTGAATGCTCTCTCTACTGATGAAAGTGTGGTATTGAAATCTCCTACTATTATTGTTTTGCTGTCTGTTTCTCCCTTTAAGTTTGTTAATATTTACTTTATATATTTAAGTGCTTATATTGGGGGTGAATAAATATTTACAGATGTTATACCCTGTTGGATTGACCCTTTTATCATTATACAGTGGCCTTCTTTGTCTCTTATTACAGTCTTGTCTTAAAGTCTATTTTGTCTGATGTAACTATAGGTACCCCAGCATTTTTTTTTGGTTTGCATTGCATCCATTCCTTCATTTGCAGTCTTTGTGTGTCCTTAAGCATGAAGTGAATTTTTCCTAAGCAGCATATAGTTGGGTCTTTTTCTTTTTCTTTTCTTTTTTAAATTAACTTTTATTGGCATATAGTTGCTTTACAATGTTGTGTTAGTTTCTGCTGTACAGCAGAGTGAATCAGCTATACATATACATCTATCCCCTCTTTTGGGGATTTCCTTCCCAATTAGGTCACCACAGAGCACTGAGTAGAGTTCCCTGTGCTATACAGGATGTTCTCATTAGGTATCTATTTTATACATAGCATCAGTAGTGTATATATGTCAATCCCAATCTCCCAATTCATCCCACTCCCCCTTTCCCCCTGGGTATCCATACTTTTGTTCTCTATGTCTGTGTCTCTATTTCTGCTTTGCAAGTAAGATCATCTATACCATTTTTCTAGGTTCCACATATATGTGTTAATATACAATATTTGTTTTTATCTTTCTGACTTACTTCACTCTGTATGACAGACTCTAGGTCCATCCACCTCACTACAAATAACTCAATTTCATTTCTTTTTAATGCTGAGTAATATTCCATTGTATATATGTGCCACATCTTCTTTATTCATTCATCTGTCTTAGCATCTTAGGTTGCTTCTATGTCTGGGCTATGGTAAATAGTGCTGCAATGTACATTGTGGTACATGTCTCTATTTGAATTGTAGTTTTCTCAGGGTATAAGCCCAGTAGTGGGATTGCTGGTTGTATGGTAGTTCTATTTTTCATTTTTTAAGGAAACTTCATACTGTCTCCATAGTGGCTATATCAATTTACATTCCCACCAACAGTGCAAAAGGGTTCCCTTTTCTCCACACCCTCTCCAGCATTTATTGTGTGTAGATTTTTTGATGATGGCCATTCTGACTGGTGTGAGCTAATGCCTCATTGTAGTTTTGATTTGCATTTCTCTGATAATTAGTGATGTTGAGCATCTTTTCATGTATTTGTTGGCCATCTGTATGTCTTCTTTGGAGAAATGTCTATTTAGGTCTTCTGCCCATTTTTGGATTGGGTTGTTTGGTTTTTTTTTTTTTTTATATTGAGTTGCATGAGCTGTTTGTATATTTTGGAGATTAATCCTTTGTCAGTTGCTTCGTTTGCAAATATTTTCTCCCACTTTGGAGGTTGTCTTTTTGTGTTGTTTATGGTTTCCTTTTCTGTGCAAAAGCTTTTAAGTTTAATTAGGTCCCATTTGTTTATTTTTGTTTTAATTTTCATTACTCTAGGAGGTGGTTCAAAAAAGATGTTGCTGTGTTTATGTCATAGATTGTTCTGCCTGTGTTTTCCTCTAAGAGTTTTATAGAGTCTGACCTTACATTTAGGTCTTTAATCCATTTTGAGTTTATTTTTGTGTATGGTGTTAGAGAGTGTTCTAATTTCATTCTTTTACATGTAGCTGTCCAGTTTTCCCAGCACCACTTATTGAAGACACTGTCTTTTCTCCATTGTATATTCTTGCCTCCTTTGTCATAGATTAATTGACCATAAATTTGTGGGTTTATTTCTGGGCTCTCTATTCTGTTCCATTAATATATGTGTCTGTTTTTGTGCCAGTATGATACTATTTTGATAACTGTAGCTTTGTAGTATCATCTGAAGTTGGGGAGCATGATACCTCCAGCTATGTTTTTCATTCTCAAGATTATTTTTGCTTTCCAGGGTCTTTTATGTTTCCATACACATTTTAAAATTATTTGTTCTAGTTCTGTGAAAAATGCCATTGGTCATTTTAACAATATGAATTCCTCTAATTCATGAACACAATGTATCCTTCCATCTGTTGATGTCATCTTTAGTTTCTTTCATCAGCATCCTATAGTTTTCCTGGTACAGGTCTTTTACCTCCTTAGGCAGGTTAATTTTTAGGTATTTTATTCTTTTTGATGCAATTGTGAATGGAATTGTTTCCTTAATTTCTCTTTCTGAGAGTTCTTCCTTAGAATATAGAAATGCAACAAACTGTTTATTAATTTTGTATCCTGCAACTTTACTAAATTCATTGATGAACTCTAGTATATTTTTATTGGAATCATTAGGATTTTCTATGTATAGTAATCATGTCATCTGCAAATAGTAAGTTTTACTTTTTCCTTTCCAATTTGAATTACTTTTAATTCTTTTCTTGTCTGATTGCTATGGATAGCACTTCTAATACTATGTTTAATAAAAGTGGTGAGAGTAGGCATTCTTGTCTTGTTCCTAGTCTTAGAGGAAATGCTTTCAGCTTTTCACCATTGAGTATGATGTTAGCTCTGGACTTAACATGTATGGCCTTTATTGTGTTGAGGTATATTCCCTCTATACCCACTTTCTGGAGAGTTTTTATCATAAATGGTTGTTAAATTTTGTCTGAAGCTTTTTTTTTTTCTTCAGTTTGGTGTATGACATTGATTGATTTGTGGATATTGAACATCCTTGCATCCCTGGGATAAATCCCACTTGATTACAGTGTATGATCCTTTTAATGTATGGTTGGATTTGGTTTGCTAATATTTTGTTGAGGATTTTTGCATCTTTGTTCATTAGTGATATTGTTATATTGGCCTGTAATTTTCTTCTTCTGTGATATCTTTGTCTGGTTTTGGTAGAAGGGTGATGCTGGCCTCATAGAATCAGTTTGGAAGTATTCCTTCTGCAATTTTTTGGAATAGTTTGAGAAGGATAGGTGTTAACTCTTCTCTAAATGCTTCATAGAATTCACCTGTGAAGCCATCTGGTCCTGAACTTTTGTTTGTTGGAATCAAAACTTTTGTTTGATTCAATTTCATCACTGGTACTTGGTCTGTTCATATTTTTTATTTCTTCCTGCTTCATTCTTGAGAAATTGTACCTTTCTAAGAATTTGTCCGTTTTGTCTAGGTTGTCCATTTTATTGGTATATAATTATTCATAGTAATCATTGTGTTTCTGTGGTGCTGGTTGTAACTCTCCTTTTTCACTTCTGTTTTTATCATGCTGTCAATTTCTTTCTTTATGCATGTTAATATTTGCTTTATGTATTTAGGTAGTACTACATTGGGTGCATATATATTTATAATTGTTATATCTTTTTCTTGGATTTATCCCTTGATCCTTATGTAATATTCTTCTTTGTTTCTTGTAACAGTCTTTGTTTTAAATTCTATTTTGTCTGATGTAAGTATTGCTACCCCAGCTTTCTTTTGATTTGTTTTCATGGAATACCTTTTTCTATCCTCTCATTTTTAGTCTGTGTGTCTTTAGATCTTAAATGAGTCTCTTGCATATAGCATATATATGGTTATTTTTCCTTTTTTTATTCATTTATCCACTCTCTGTCTTTTGATTGGAACATTTAGTTCATTTACATTTAGGGTATTTATTGATATGTATTTTGTTAATTGCTTGTTGGGTTGTTTTTATAGTTCTGTTTTGTTCATTTCTTCTTTTGTTCTCTTCCCTGGTGACTTGATTGGTATCTTTAGTGGTACGTTTGGATTCTTTTTTCTTTTTCGTATGTGTATCTATTAGAGACTTTTAGTTTGTGGTTACCATGAGGTGTGTGTGTGTGTGCGTGACCAGAGTTATATGCTCTAGGGGTGCCCCCTATGTGGGCTTTGTGGGTCCTTCTGTTGTGGTGAGCTGAGTACTGTGGGCAGTGTGGTAGGCATGGCTGGCCCCCAGTCTGGTTGTTGTCAGGCCATGCCTTGTGTAGAGGCTACTGGCCACCGGTGGCAGGGCCAGGTCACGAGGTGGCCGGCTACAGAACCATTGGTACCTGGTTCACTGGTGGGTGGAGTCGGGGTATAGGATATCATGGGGCTGGTGCCCACCTACCAGTAGGTAAAGCTAGGTCCTGGGGCTAGTGCCACCTCACTGGCAGGCAGAGCTGGGTCCTGGGGTCTGGCTGCATGGTCCTGGGGGTCTTGGGTCTAGTGCCTGTGCATTGGTGAGTGGGGCCAGGGCCATGTCCAGGGGCAGCTGTGGGCTCAGGTGGTCTTAAGGCCGCCTATCTGCTGATGGATGGGGCTGTGTCCCCCCCAGTTAATTGTGCGGCCTGAGGTATCCCAGCACTGGTGCCTACAGGCTGGTGGTCTGTGGCAGGACTTGGTCCTGAGGCTAATAAACTAGAGGAAGGATTCAAAAATGGTGCATGCCAGCACCACTGTCCACGTAGTAGAATGAGCTCCACAAAATGGCTGCTGCCAGTGTCTATGTCCCCAGCAGGAGCTGCAGTTTCCTCCTGCCTCTTTGGAAGACTCTCTAAGATCAGCAGGTAGGTCTCACCTAGGCTCCTTTCAAATTAGTGCTTCTGCCTTGGGTCCCAGAGCATGTGAAATTTTGTGTGCACTGTTTTAAGAGTGGAGTCTCTATTTCCCACAGCCCTCTGGGTCTCCTAGAAGTAAACGCCACTGGCCCTCAGAGCCAAACATTCTGGGGGCTTGTCTTCCTGGCATGGGACTTCCAAGCTGAGGATCCCAATGTGGGGCTCAGACCCCTCACTCCTTGGGGAGAACCTCTGAAATTGTAATTAATCTCTCAATTGCGTGTCACCCACCTGGGGTGTATAGGTCTTAACTATACTGTGATTCTGAGCCTCCAACCCATCTCTTTTTGTAGTTCCTTCTTTATATCTTTAGTTGTACAAAGTCTTTTCTGGAAGCTCTAGTCTTTTTCATTGATAGCAGTTCTGTAAATACTTGTAATTTTGGTGTACCCATGAGAGGAGGTGAGCTCAGGGTCTTTCTACTCTGTTGTATTGGCAGTGTCTCTCTCTTGCTGCATTTTAGAATCTCTCCTTGTCTTTAACTTTTGACAATTTAGTTATAATATGTCTTGGTGTGGGTCTTTTGGGATTCCTCTTATTTGAAACATTCTAGTCTTCCTCAATCTGGATGTCTGTTTCCTTCCCCAGGTTAGGCAAGTTTTCAGTAAATATTTCTTCAAAAATTGTTCTGCCCATTTCTCTCTCATTTCTCCTTCTCAGATTCCTATAATGTGAACATTGGTCCTCTTGATGTTGTCCCACAAGTCCTTTGAGCTACCTCCACTTTTTGTTTTTTTCTTTATGTTCCTCTAACTGGATGAATTAGAAGCCTATCCCTCAGGCTGAAGGTTTTAAAATAAGCAAATAAGCCTCTTTTAGTGAAAGAAAGGGTGTTTCAGTCTACTGCCTCTGCCCTGTGCTCTGAGGGGTAGCCACAGTGAGTCTGAGTGAGGCCTTTAAGAACTGTCTCTTCATTCACTATAGTCTTGTAGATCTCATGGATGCAAGCCCTGTTGGCTTTCAAAGCTAGATGTTTTGGGGGCTTATCTTGAGAGTAACAAGGTAATGCAGAAAAACATGTAACATAGGAGATATTGTTGTGGCCGTCTCTGGAAAATATAATCTTCCACAGTCTTCCCTCTGGACACAACAACTCACATTCCTTCTGCATGCACAAAACCTTCACTCTCTCCCACTCTTGTCTTATTCCAATATGGTATTGGCTTGAAGTCTAGGACCTTGTTATCTAAATTAGTTCTAGTATAGATAAGTCTCCTCAGGTAATGATTCTAAAATGTATATGAAAATGCAGCAGGCTTAGAACAGTCATGATTATTTTGAAGAAGAGCCAAGTTGAAAGACTTACACTATGGGCTATCAAGCTTACTTAATATAAAGCTATAATAATTAGGGCAAGGTGATATAGTGCAAGAATAGTCAAGTAGACAAATTAATAGAGTCCCAAAATAGGGCCCTACATATAGAACCAACTTGTTTTTCAGCAAAGGTGCAAAGCAATTTAATGCGGAAGAAAGCTTCTTTAAATTTTTGGTAATAGAGCAAATGGATTGCTGAATGAACAAAATTAATCTTTAGCCCTACCTCCTATAATACAAAAAATATTGATATGGATCATAAATCTCGATCTCAAAGCTAAAAACAATCCAGCTTCAAGAATAAAACACAGGACACCTTAATGACTTTTGTATAAGCAAAGATTTCTTAAACAGAACATAAAAAGCAGTGTGAGGGAAAAGAGAAAGATGTTGAACTTAATTAAAATTAAGAACTTCTGTTCATCAAAATATGCCATTAAGAAAGTTTGAAAAGCAAACCCCAGCTGAGAGCAGATATTTGCAATACATATATCTAATAAAGGACTTTTCTTCTGAATATTAAAAGAATTCCTACCAGTCAAAAAGAAAAAGGTAGACAATTCAATTATAAAATGGGCTAAAAACTTGAATAGTCATTTCACAAAGAAGATATCCAAATGTCTAACAAGTATATGAACAAGGCCAAGTAAAACAAAAGGAGAATGATCAGAGTTAAAGTTTTCTGGTTTATAATTTTAAGGGGAAGGGAGAGTTGCTGGTTCTCCTTAGACTTTCCATCTGTTATTAAGTTAAAAATTTAAGGATAATTGCTAAAAGAAATAAAAAAGAATATATAATTTGCAATATGGTTGGAAAAAGAGGGGGGTTAAAAAAACTTCATAAATCAGTGTGAAGTAGGAAGGAGAAAAGCTTAATAAAAGCCGAAGGGACAGTGGAAATAAATACAAATACAAGTACACAAATAATCACAATAGATGTAAATTAGCTAAACTTTCCATCTCTTTTTAAGGACAGGATTGGCAGATTTATTTCCTTTTAGGACACAGAAAGAATGAAAGCATAAGAATGGTAAAGGGCATACCAGGAAAATAATCTTTTTTAAAAAAGTATACCTCTATTAATATCAGACAAATTATATTTTAAGGCAGAAACATTAGTTAGGGATAAAAAAAGTTGATCACATAACGATAAAAGATACCATCCACCTGTAAAACAATAATTTTAAGGTTAAATTCATGTAACATTACAGTCTCAAATCTTCATAGCAAAAATTAACAGAAATACTAGGTTAAACTGAAAATCTTAGTGAGAGATTTTAACCCCTCCCTCTCATTAATCGACTATATCAATTTGCTTTTGCCATGTAACACATAGCTTAAAACCACCACCAAAATTTCGACACTTAAAATAACAGCCATGTATTAGCTATTTTGTAGATCAGAAATTTAAACAGGGTTCAGCTGGGCAGTTTTTCTGCTGGTCTCAACTGGGGTCACACATGTTTGCTGGCCTCACTCACATGTCTATGAGTTTGCTAGCGTGAAGGATAACTGGGCCATGATTATCTCATTATATTAAGTTATCCTGAACTTGTTAATGTAATGAAGATCAGAAAAGCAGTGAGAGTGAAAACCCTAATGCACAAGCACCATTCAAGCCTTTGCTTCTATCCCTTTTGCTAATGTCCCACTGGCCGAAAAAAGTCAAATGGCCAATATGGATACTGGGGGTTAGGAAAGAGACTCCACATATTGTAAGGGCATGGATGCAAGGAATAAATATTAGAAATAGTCCCCAAAGTAACAAGAACATCCATTATCACCACTATTATTAACTATGAGACTGAGGTCCTAAAATGTTCTGGTAAGATAAAGAAATAAGAAGTACAAGAAATAGAAAGAAAGAGGTAAAACTTTCATTATTTGCAGCTCTACATAGAAAACCTAAAAGAATCAGTGGACAAAACTATTAGGATGAATAAGACAGTTCAGATTCTTGATCTGGATTCAAGGTCAAATACAGAAGTAATTTACATTTCTCAGCTAGCAATAAACAAATTAAAATGTAGTAGTAAATTACTGTTGTGCTACTAGATGCTAAGACATATTATAAAGCCTTAATATCAATTCTTAAAACAGTGTGGTATTGGCAGCAAATAAGATGAATGGAATAAAACATAAAATTCAGATCCATAAGTCATTAAAAATTAGGCATGGAAATAGGCACCATTTCAAATCAAGGAGGAAAAGATAGATTTAATAATGGTGGTGTGGAAACTGGCTCACTATGAGGAAAGAAATGTTATTAGATTTCTGTTTTACACTGTGCACAAAAATAATTTTCAGCTATGTTAAAGTCCAAAACATGAAAAGTAAAACTTTAAAACAGAAGAAAATACAGGTAGATTTTTAAAATGTTTGGGCAACAAAGAACATCATAAGCAAGAGATAAACAGTAGATAGAAGAAAGTCCAGCACATGTTACAGAGAAAGGATTAATATTTCAAATATTTAAAGGATTAAAAGCCAACAAAAAACAGTCTAGTAGAAAGATAGGCAAATCATAGTAGAAAGTAATTTATAGGGAGAAAAATGGCCTATAAACCTAAAGAGATGCTCAATTTCACTAGTAATCAGAGAAGCACAAAATAAAACAAAAACAATCAACTTTATTGAATCCATAAGATAGGAGAAAACGTTAAGTCAGTTAATGTTAAGTGTCGGTATGGCTGTGGGGTAACACACACTCTCATGCACTGCTGGTAGGTCTGTAAATTAATACGGGCTCCTTGAAGAGCAGTACAGAAGTGATGCAGTCATGTTTTCACCTGGAAACAGATGGCAGAATGATTTGAGGAGATTTGCTTTACAAAGAGACTATTTTTGAAGGTGTGGGCAGAGGAGCTGTTACCACCCCTCAGACCAGAAGGGATGTGGGAGGGAGTAAAGGTTCCAGGAACCCAGAAGGAGTGAATCTTGTAGAGGTTGTCTTGAGAGGAAGCGTTCAGTTGAGGGGCAAAGGTAGCAATCTCACAGGGAGTACAGCCAGGTGAATAAATATCTAGATTTACCCTCCCTCAGATATTCTGCCATTGGATAAGCCCCATCAGTAGTTGAAAGGTCCTTTGATGTATTTTGTATTGATAGACTCAGCTTCCCAGGGTAGGGTGGGGTAGAGGGAGGCTCGTGAGGGGCAAACAGAAATACCTGGCAACATCAATAGTTAATGAAGTAGAAATTGAAAATCTTTGTGCCCTACAACTAGCTATTCCACTGCTAAATGTAGTTAAAGAAACTTTGTCATATTTACACAGGGACACATGTACAAGTATGTACAGTACAGTACTGTTGAGAAGAATAAGTTAGATATAACTCAAAATTTTATCAGTAGGGGAACAAGTAGAAAATGTGGGATGGACATATGATGGAATACTATAGAGCAGTTTAAAGGAATTAATTACATCTTTACTTTTTAACGTGGATGCATCTGAAATGCTGATGGAAAAAGCAAATTGCAGAATGAGGCAACACAGGCATAACCCTGTATTATTTGGGAATGCCTTTGGCACCATTAACAGAAAATCCACACAGTGGTTTAATAAAAGATGGGTTTCTTTTTCTCACATCCAGAGCTGGTGCACCTGCTCCAGGATCTATACAAGGAGGGTTCTTGCACCTTTCTTAGTGTGGGGCTCCATCTTATGGCTTTCAGGTGTTTGGTAATAGCCCCATATCTGTGCTTAAAATGGAATCATTTAATGTTATTTATCAATTCAGTTAGCCCAGATTTTACCATGTCTTTATTATTCGTTTTCAAGTAGACATAAAGGGTAAATATTTTAAAAATCAAGCGAAGTTAATAAATAAAAAGCTGAGAAAATGTGTACCTCTCAGGTGGATAGACTGGAGCCCTCATGGTGTATAAAACATTTCAGGGAGAAGAGGTCCTCTCTGTGGCTTGAGGAGTGAAAGTGTATTAGGGTGTCATTATCAAGCTGACTGTCTGACCGGGATTGAATTACACACTCCTCACACCACCACCAGTCCTCACCTATGGAACAATAAGGATGCAGACTCTAGCTCTCACCATCATCACAAGAGGGTTCAATAAACTTGGTTTTATAGACAAATGGTTTCTGCTTTTGAGTACAGTACCACCTGTTAAAAAGGCAGAGGGGAAATAGAGGGAGTCTTCTCAGATAATTTATTATCTGCTTGGCCTATTAACTGTTGTCTTGTGGATTGTGAATATATCTGTGTTAGCTTAGATGATTTAAGTATTTTTAATTCTATGTCACTAAATGATAGAAAATATTTCTCTCGAACAAAAATATGGTCCTGGCAATTATAAAAATCTGATTTTTGGTACAAGTCGGTGTAATAAATGCTTTATGATCAATTATAACAGTAGAAATTATACTGGCTACCGTTTATTAATGTATGCTATAAACGCACACATTGGAGAAAACTCTATATTGCCTCAGTTCACTTAATCTTTACAACAACCTTATAGGTTTAATTAAATATATTTATTAAAATATAGGTTTTTAAAAATTAGCTGAATGACTGGCACAGTAAATGCCAAATTAAAGCAATGATTTTAAGTCTGATTATTACTGTTATTCTTGTTATAGATGAGAATAAATGCTGAATTAATGCAGTATTTTTAGTCTGATTATTACTGTTACATGCATGTTATAGCCAGAGACTTGGAGACCTTTGGTAGTGTTCTAAAAGTTGCATGGCTAGTAAGAGGCAGAGCTGAAACTGGAACTCATGTCTGTTTGGCCACAAGTCTGCCTTAGTTATAAAACTCTACAACCACTTGTATGTTACTCCATTTAACACTCCAACAACAACCCTAGTTCAGGATGATCTTTATTTTTCAGATTAGGAAACTTAAGTTCTGGAGAAGATAATTATTAATAATGATCATATATTTCATGACTTATGCAAGGCTCTGCTGGTCAGTGACAAAATTGGGTTCCCTGGAAAGTGAATGCTGAGGTGAAGATTAGCATACACGACATTCATGAGGAAGGGCTCTGGAGAGCAACACCTGTGCAAGGGAAGGGAAAGCAGCAGCACTGGACAAAGGGAGAAGATGGGCTGTGATACACTCTTAATGAAAGCCTTGGCCAGCCTCACCGGGAGCTCTGAAAGGGGGACGGTCCTTCAGAGTTATCTTGGTTTGGGATGAGGGCCTTTGAAATTGGGGCCTTTAAACCCCTATGTTGATTAGTCATTCCTGGGAGTAGGACATACTTTTGGGAATACATCTTTCTTTAGCAGAGAAAACTCCTGAAGAGGGCTTTCTGCTAGCTACATTCCCAGCAGCTGTGGGAATAAGTTCTTTACTCCTAAAGGGAGATCTGGGAGCCACATAACAGCATATACTTCAGGAAACAAAATCCACAATTTTTCTTTCATTCTATGATGCTATTCCTATTTTATCTAGAAACTGAAGAACTTTGCGTAATAACTCTAATCTTTCGTTTCTACATTTTAAGTCCAATTTTCATTCGCCACAGAGTTAATGTAATATTGCCACTATTTTAGTTCTACCACTAACTACAGTTAATTGTTATATTACCACTAACTGGATAGTTAATAATATTACTACTGAAGATTCTAGGTGTCTTATTTTAATACCTTACACTGAGGGCAGGGGAAATTGTACATATGCAACTCCAAAAATTGGTTTAGCACTAATGTACCTTGAATCCACAATGAATAGAAACTTACTTTAAATCTAGTCTAAATCTCTCCTAAAAGATTTCACACGCTGGGACTTCACCGATTTTCCCTCTGTAGCTGTTTTTTTGTAGGAAGGCATTGATTGAGGTTGA
The DNA here is from genome assembly GCF_964270905.1 of Leucopleurus acutus. NCBI lineage: Eukaryota > Metazoa > Chordata > Mammalia > Artiodactyla > Delphinidae > Leucopleurus > Leucopleurus acutus. Next base: position 76,683,890 of record NC_139144.1, read on the forward strand.
GCCCTTCTCCCATAAGGAAAGATAAGTCTATCACACCATATTCTCAACTGTGGAAATTCAAAACAAAACAAAACGCTCAACCACACCCTTTCCTATGAAACAGTTTTACAAAGTGGGTTTGTAAAACATCCATAAAACAACAGTAACCTCAATGTCTCTCTTAATAATAGCAAACATATTTAGGTTTTCTGATCTCATATAAAATATGTAATGTATGGGTGTATTGTTTTACACATACTAAGCAATCAGTAATTATTTAATGAATTGAAATGTAATTACTAGTAATTTTCCCCAAGATATTATAAAATATTGGCAACAACCAAATGTTAAGATCAATTCTCATATCAGATCTCTGGATGTGAGCTCAAAAAGCAAAACCACTTATGAGGGGTTCACTTTGTCTAGGAAGCATTGATTCTCTTACATAAAGCCCCTAAGATTTAGTTCTAATTTCAGAACTCCAAATTGGACCTATTAACAAGGAGGCATTGTTCTGATTCATTTAGTCTTTAGAATTTATTATACAGATGAGGAAACCAAGACTCGGACAAGGTACAAGATAATGTGACAGGGCTCGGAACCTGGGCTACCTTCTGCTTTATCTGTCAACAGAAAAGTGAAGATTAGGGGTTGAGAGGGAAGAGGGAGCACGTCACAGCAGACATGGACTTCAAAAGGAAAGAAAATACAGATTAAAGTGTTAGAACGATTCCAGGAAGGAAGAAAATTCATGGAAACAATTATGAAAGATCAGTTGGGAAGAGAAACGTGAATAATACTGCAGAGTATACTGCAGAATACTACTACAGAGATAAGTCCAGAGATGGTGACACTTCTGAAAATGTCATTTTATTTACTCTCTCTCCAAGATTGTTATGCAACATAAAAATTTGTTCATTTTGTTTAGAATATTGATAAGATAATCTGAATTTACAGGTAGAGGAATATAATAGAACGTTGCTCAAATAGTTTTGAATTAGTTCCTCTAATAACGAACAAATGTGTCACGTACGTCCAGTATAACGTTTTTATTGGCACTTTAAAGTCTTTGCAGAGTCCTAAGGGCTCAGAACAAATGAAAAAACATTTATTCAAGAAAACCTACTAAAACTCAGAACACTGAGCCACTGATCCAATCTCTCCCTTACCACCTGCCTCCCGGCAACCCCAAGTCATTTCAGTTTAGCAAAAGCTCCAAAAGCTCTGGGTGGATGTGGCCAAGAAGATGGGGCTCCCTCTCCCCTCAGCTCCCCAATAAGAGTTACCATATCTCATCTGAAGGGCAATCCTCCAGCTTTTCTAATGCCCTCCAACTCCAAGCTTGAGCAGCTAAATTCTGATGAGTGTGGCTGAGAGGTTGAGGGCTCTCTCCTTCCGTCGAGCCTCACAGGATGAGAACTCTACCCCAGGAATGTCAGGCCAGAACACTAAGGCCGCGATCTGCCTTTCGCCAGCTCACTTATAGGGCAGAACTGTAAGAAGCAAACGCAGAAGACCGGAGGCTACTGCCCCACCCAGCACTCAGAGGAGTGGCTCAGAGATTTTGTCCAGGGGGGAGAAGCAGTCCATAAGAAAGAGAGTTTCAGAGTTCTCCGCAAAGGAACTGACTTCATTTGAAAGAGAATGTGGAGAAAATCAAGCCTAAGGGCACTCCTGAAGACAACAGCTCCTCTAAGGTGAACTAGGCCAGCTAGTTCACCAGAGAGAACCAGGGCAAGAGACAGCTGAGAAGGACCCTTCCCTGATCAGAATAAGCCTCAAAAGCTGGCCTCAAAAATTACCCCTGTCCAAATTTAATTCTGTGAGACTGCTGAGCAATTCATGCCCCAGGGCATGTCAAAACAGTAGAGCAATCAACCAGTAATTAGTGGAGCCTAAGGGTTGGGTATAATACCAAATGAGGCAGACAGCCTATTGGAGAGATTAGAAAGAGACTGTCAAAAAGAGCACTGCTAAAAGCACTGTTATCCCAGTTGTAGATCAACTGCATCTGTTCTAAGTACAGTACTAAGTCAAGCAAGATTTAACTACTATATTGCCTGCTAAATTAGGCCTGCCTTTTTATTAACCTCACTTTTAAAATCTGAATGTTATTATTTTGATTTTGAAAAAAGAAGCCCCACAAAGAAATCGTGCATTACTTCTTTAGATTGGTATGAGAAATTATACGCCAAATGCCATTCACTTTCATACCATCCTCAAGAATGTTACACATAGTACATGTCATATGTTCCCAAAAGTACATTACATAAAAAATTCTAATGTGCTTTAGGTTTTCCACACTACTCTCTGAATTTTCTGCTTTTTAAAATTTACATTTAAAATATTTTCCCTAGGTTTTAATCCATAATTCAAAAATTTTACATTTTATCTTTATACTTTGCATTCTCTAAACTACTCTCAAGTTAATAATTTCCTTATAATGATATATAACTAAAAAAACTAAATAAGAAATTCCTTATTACATAATAATGGAAGGGAAAAATAAGAACTAAAAGAAAGCTCCTAATTTATGAACACTTTACAAATAGTGTAAGATTCACTGTGACAAATGAACACACTTTTATAAATGTCAAAGAATATTAAATAAAACTTTTATTTATTTTAAATGTTATTTATTAGAGTCATAGGATAGGATCAAACTTAAGAATCACTTATAATTTACTGCTTGATCAAAGTTAACATAAAAATATAACAAATTATATTGTCAACTCAAACTGACAAACCACTTTCTAAAGAAAAACATTCTGCAGTAAGCTATCATAATTTTTCCTATGGAGTGTTGGCTAAGAATGTAGTTAATACTGTGCCACAAACAGTTAAAAGCAACATTTTTAGGTAATGTGAATAAGATATACATAATTACTCAAAACAAATATTAGGGTTATTTTCTCTGAAAAGTTAGCTTGCAAATGAAAAGAAGAAACCCAAATCCGCATACGGTGATAGCCGTCCTCTTCAAAAGTCTACTATTCCATGTAGATACTTCTTCTGTTAACGGTATACGAGTTGGATCATCTTCTCGTTCATTTTGCAACTAATGTTTAGTATGGGAAAAATGAAAAAGTTAATGTGCAGTACAGTGAAAATAAAAATATCTTTGATTTTAAAAAATATCAAAATATCCATGTTAATTACTTGATTTAGATGTAGCCTAAATGCAAGATTCCCATGGAAGATTTAAGTAAAGATTCAAAATCTTAAAAGACAGTCTTTCTTTCAACCAGGATCCCACTGTAGTAGACTATTAGTTTTACATTAAAAATAAATGCTTCTATAGATTATTACATTTTAAAAACATGTTTTTATGTCAGGAGATAAAGTTCGTTTAATGTTAAAGTTTCTATTTCTACCTATAAGGAACGACAGTCTTTTTTCCCTTTGTATTAAATATCAACTGATTTCTTACAAAAAAAGTGAACCTTATTAAAAAAGGTATTGTTATGGCATACCTACAGTACATGAAATTCAACAGAAACTAGAAGATTCGATGCTAACACTAGAAGTATAATCCTTTATTTAAATATATTCGCAGGAACAAATGTTAACAAAAATTTCAGTGGTTCTTTTTGCACGTCTCAACAATGAAAGTACATGACCCAGTCAGTTTCTAAATTCCTATACATAGAACTTTCTTGCTAAAGAAGGCCTCTCAACTCGTGTGTGTGTGTGTGTGTGTGTGTGTGTGTGTGTGTGTGTGTGTGTGTGAGAGAGAGAGAGAGAGAGAGAGAGAGAGAGAGAGAGAGAGAGAGAGGGGAGGGGGGAGGGAGAGGGAGGAGATAGTTGCTGGGGAGAGGCAGAAGAGGGAGAATGAGCAGAAACCAAAAGATCCTTGAAAGATAAAAAGAATCAGGCACATTTACAGAGTGATATTTACTAGAAACATCCTGTGCTGGAGTGGTGACATACGTTCAACATTAGCAAAAATAACTACTTCTTAAATCTACAGTGTAAATATTTAATTAAAAAACCCTGTAAAATTAATTTCAAATTTATAGTAGAAGATGGACTTCAATGCCAATCTCATTAATACTGTATTCTTGGTCTAACTTCCAAATGGCTTCATTCAGCAACAGATTCCTTTTTGACACTGATGCTCCATTTACTGGATCCTGAGACAGTCATTCCTTTTATTAACCAATTACTTAGAATGACCCTTTCTGACAGGAGCCTGTCAGTGTGTTGGTTTGAAAGAGAATGATGTGGTGTTAGAGTCTGGCCTTGACCTCTCCCACCCTCTCTCTTTGTTACCTCCATATACTTATCTATGATAGCTCATATGTTTCTTTTAAAAAATCCCTTCTGTTATTATTGGTAAACTCTAAAATATCATAAGCTTAACAGGCATGATAGCATACTCCCAAATCTGGAAGCCTCATAGTTCTCTAAATAAAATCTTACTTGGTGATTACTTGTTTAAGCCTAATCCAAAGAAAACCCAATGCACAGGCTTGCTGCAAAATTAAGACGTTCCTGCCCAAAGAACTATATCTGCTGTTATTATGAACCAATGAATATGTTTTCAAGGCCAGTCCTTACACAGAAATGTATAGATTCAAGGTAGAAAAGACCAAAGAAAAACAACCTTCCATTTAGCTAAAGAAAGCTGAAAATTTTCTCTATAGGTACTCTTTATTAAAATAAATATTATGGTACCTGATTGAATTGTTCATGTTTTCAAGTCAAAGTTACACTCTGAAAGCAGTGTTTCTTAATTTCATCCCTTTAAGAAAAATCTGGGTGCTCTCTCTAATTTCATCTTAATCCTCCACCCCACCTCCCCAGATGTTTTTAGTTCATCTTGGAGAAAACAAATAATTACCAATCCTGAGACAAAGATGTCTTAGGGAATTTCTTACACTAAACATTAAAGGTTGATGCTTTGCAGGAAGTATCTTTACACAAATCCTTCCAAATTTCTCTTGCATCCCCATGAAAAACACCATGCTAATAAGTAAAATCAATACCATTTCCCTTCAATTCTTCTAGATGATAGATATAGTGAAGATGAATGGTGCTATAATTTTCGTGTTGTCAGCAAGTTCAGAAAGTATAAAATCATAGTTTTGCATGAGAAAGTTCATTTGGGGAGTGCTGTGTATTAAAGGAACACAAAGTGGAAGTAGAGAGAATAATTAGGAAACTAATGTGTAGCACAGCTGCCTGACATACAGGAGGCACTCTTAGGTTTGTTGAATGAATAAATGTCAGAGATAATACAACTTCTAAGATGCCTTTCTCTGGAAAGGAGTTATCATCTACAAAAAATGTGAAATATATTGCTCATTTCCCCTATTTTAAATGTCTTTATCCCCCTATAATTTTGTAGAATTTGCTTCACAATTTTCTGCTCATTTTTAAAAAAGACTCCTTTTGACTGAACATGTTAATAGCTAGAATGACAAATTGCCTGGAACATGTATAAAGTTTATTTTGAGGAAAATAACTTTTTTGATAAAATACTAATGAAAATATTAAATGACATGGGTTGATGCTATAAAAATCTAACGCATAATCTAATGTTCACATCAGATATTTCACAAAAACTTTATCGATATCAAATATATTTATTAGACGTGGAGACTCAGAAATGAGTTCTTTAGTCAAGTGAAAGTGTTGCCCTTTATTATCTACCTTCAGTTCTCTATTTTAGCAGCTTAGGTTTTGTTATAGCCAGTTTTCTTAAAGGGGGAAAAAATCACCTGTCCTTAAACCAAAATACATACTTCTATATGAGTATAGGAACAAGAACCAAAAACCCATACTCTTTTAAAAAGTTAAATTATAAAAGATACCATAAAAAGTCTAGAAGGGGCTTCCCTGGTGGTGCAGTGGTTAAGAATCCACCTGCCAATGCAGGGGACACAGGTTCGAGCCCTGGTCTGGGGAAGATCCCACATGACGCAGAGCAACTAAATCCATGTGCCACAACTATTGAAGCCCACGCACCTAGAGCCCGTGCTCCGCAACAAGACAAGCCACCACAATGAGACGCCCGTGCACCAGAACGAAGAGGAGCCCCCGCTTGTCGCAACTAAAGAAAGCCTGTGTGCCCCAACGAAGACCCAATGCAGCCAAAAAAAAAGTCTAGAAAATAGAAGGAATATTTTATCCACAACTCTACCTCATTAACAGAGCTAATAACATTTCATCTTTGGTAGTTTTTTTATATTCACATTTATATATGTAAATAAAAATTAGAAATAGAACTTCTTTAACAAGTTGATATATTCTTTTCATTATATTTTTCAACTGGCTGCATATCATTATAAGAAACGGTTATACCAAAATTTATTAAATCATTCTCGTATAGGACATTTACGTACATATAATTTTGGAATCATTAAACTAGTACTATTAAAGATACAAATATTTTTATGGTCCTTGCCACATCTTGCCAAACTGTTTTTGAAAGTGGTTTAGACATCAGTCTCACATGAAAATACTATGTTTGATGAACTATAACCAGTAATGTGTAGGGTAATACATTCCCTGCTAATTTATAGGATGAAAATGATATATCACTGTTCTTTCAGTATGCATTTCATTAATGACCAACAAAGTTTGTTTCCTATGTATATTTCTTCCTTTGAAAACTGTCCTTTCTCCACCTGTCTAGTGGAAGCTTAAGTTGCTCGTCAGAACTGCTTCATTGTCTAACATATTATGCTGTAAATAATCTTCCCCCTTTTTAATTTTAAATATTTAAATACCTTCTGAATTAAGTCTTTTAGTTTGCAGACCTCTTCACTCAAGTCTTCAACATTACTAACCAGTTCTTCACAAACTGAAGTAAAATTCCGGGGAGAAGCCCATTCTAGTACTATCTGTTAATATTTTCAAAAGTTACATTTTAAAGAATGGAAAGCAACTTTTCACAACTTTATATCCACAAAAAGTATACAACATTATCAAATATTAAATTAAATTACATAACTGAAAAGCATTTTTTTATTCAGGATAAATCCTGACACCAAAAGAACTCAGTATTTTTATATAAATAGTCAAATCAGTTTCCTGAATGCATTTATTAAATATATATATATATCACCATGGAGACTAATATTAGTAATAAAAATATTTATGGTGAATAAAGTCATGAAGGTTTGAAGAAAGACATGATTCCCATATTAGTGTTATATAAAAATCATAGGAAAACAAGTGCATTAAATATTTTTCACTATATGCAAATAGCTAAAACCAAATCACATGAAAAACTTTACAAAACAAGTTGGCTTTTACAGGTCACTTACACTTTCTCTATTTAAAATTTCCTTCATTAAAAAATCCTTATATTGAAATGGTTTTTAATAACACTCAACACACTGTTTTGTTTCAACTTTCACTTGGGTCTCCTGTCACTTTATATTTTAAACAATTAAATTCCCTTTAAGAACAAATGGTAAGTTCAATACACAGATCTGTTTAACTTTTGGTCTGACTCATTTTCCTTTTCTTGAGGGCTAGAACACAAAGTTTTTCAATTAATTAGTATAAAAAAAGTAATATTAAATAAATTGACTTATTTAGATCTTAGGTGATTTTACAGAGGACACAGTTTTACCAGATCATTACAGTTTATTGAGTTATCATTAACTTATCTGGAATGTTCTCCAGCATTCATACTTTACTTCATTTAATAACTTGTAGAATACCTTCTGAGAATTTACAGGCAACTCAGTAATAATGTTCTGTACAGCTGTTATTAAATGGCCACACTGTTTGTTTAATTTCAGAAGAAAGTTGAGGAACTCATCACCACTAAAGAGAGGAAATAAAAAGGAATCACTAATATGAACAATTTACTCCATTTTACTTGGCTAGTTATTCAATGTCTAGTCATAACATTTATTAGATTCTTTAAAAAAATATTTGTAGAATAGTTACTTTGTATTAGCAACTGAAACAGACTTTGAGCATACAAAGAAAACCAAGCATCCAATCTTGAGGATCTCAAAGTTCAGGATGAGAAGCAGACATAAAATTATAACATTGTTATTCACAGGGACATATGAAGAAGGAACATAAAAGTGCCAATATTTGAATGTCTATTATGTGAAGGCACTGCACTAGTTATTTTACATTTATTATTTTTAAAATTCTTCCCAACATCTCCTGTAAGGTAGATGTTATTAACAGTAGTTTATAGTTGAGACATCTAAAACTCAGACATAATGAATCTAGTATAATGGGAATAGGGATTTAGTTATGCTTCATAGAGTTCATACTTGAACTGAGTCTGGAGCTTAAAAATAAGTTTGTCAGGTGGGTAAGGAAGAAAAGAGATTCTGGACGGAGAGAATAGCAGGTGCTAAAGAACAGGGGTAGTAGGTCTCCAAGGTATAACTAAAGCACAATTATGGGAAAGTCGTAAGAAAGGAGGCTGTACAGGATCACTTGTTTAAGGAACTTTCGTGACATGCTAAGGAATGGAATATTATCTTTTGGATAATGTACAGTTACTAAAGAATTTTAAACAGGAAAGTAGAAAATCAGAATTTCGTACGAGAAAGTTTATTTGGGGAGTGGTGTGGATTAAAGGAAAACAAAAAGTGGAAATAGAATAATTAGGAGACTAGTTTAAGAAATGTTTAGGAGAATAAACTGAAGAAGTTGGTGATGGATTGCATGTAAAAGAAAAGGGAAGGTCTAGGGTTATTCTAAGTTCTTTGGTTGCAGTGGAAGATGGCACTACCAAGCAGGGAAGTGAATTTGGGGGCGGGTGGTGGAGAAAAAGTGGGGTGAAGAGAAAGCAATATAGCATAATAATTAAGAACACAGTCTCTAGTGTCAGGAAGACCTGAGTCTGAATTCAGCTTCCACAGCTTTATGATCTTGGGCAAACCTAATCTTCAGCCAAATATTTCCGTATCTGTAGAACTGAGGTAAAAGGAGTGTCAGGAGGACTGAAGGAGATAACATGTGAAAAGCACCTAGCATTCTGTCTAGTATATATATAGCATTTAAACAAACTTAATAATGATGATGATGGCAATGATATGAGACATGTAGGTGGCAAGTAGAAATGTCAGTCTTGTAGGTACTTATCCTGGGGTCCACAGCCTCTTGAGGCTACACAGAATTCGGGGAGTTGATGAACTTACATGGGGAAAAATTACATGTTTATTTTCACTAACCTCTAACAGAATTTCAGTCTTTCCTGCAATTATGAATATAGGCACAAACCACAGAAGTATCAGAAATGTCTATAATTTTGGTCACCAGTAGAAATCAAAACAATGGTCATGGAGAGGACCACAAAGAAAAAAGATACATATTGTGAAGAGGGGAGAGTTGATAGGGGTAGAAGAAAAAAGCTATCAAAGGAAAAGTAGCCTGAGAAAAAGAAAATCAGGAGTTAAGGTCTGTTATGAAAGGTATTGAAGGGAATAGATTCAAGATGGAGGAAAAAAGTCAAGCATGTTAAATAATTAGGATTAGTCCAATGATTCAGACAATGAAGAGATACTGATGACTAGATTAGTTTCAAAGACAGAAGCCAATTTATTGTGAAAGCTACAAAGAAACTAACACAGCCAAATAGAAAAGGGGACCAAGGATAAGAATAGGTAACTCAGAGGAAAAGAAAAAAGAAAATTTTAAATGGATAATAAACATGGGATTAAAATAAGACGTTATATTCTAGTGGAATGACAAAAATTAGGTAGATCATTAGTATCAAGAGTTGACAAATTTGTGAGATGACCTTTCTGGAGAGTTATTTAGCAGTATCTATTATAATAAAAATCCACACGAAAACTAATACAATGGGACTAAAAGCTACTTCTGAGTCAAAATGAAATTCTTATAGGTAGAAGTTTTGACTGTACACTGTACAAAGTTTCTTTCATGCTGTTTCTAGGAGGAAAGGTTATAAAAAGCAAGCAAGGACAACCTCTAATGAAACTTAATAGCAAACTTTTCTCTAAGACACGACTTTTATATAGTATTTTAATTTAAAAGAAATCTTTTTTCTTAGTTATTAGATTGAAAAATAAACAGTTTATACAAAATAAAGACTTTAAACTTTACAAATATAATATATATAATCAAGTCACCAACTATGAAAAGTATCTGATGACTGCTTTATAAAAGCAAATTGAAATAAAAAAATTTAGATAAGCTCTTGTTCTATCTAGCAAAAGTGGTATTTATAAAAACATTTCCAAATAAATATAATTCTTCTTTATTAATTTTCTTTCTGCTTTTTGCTCAAGAAAGAACAGAACTTGAACATATTTTTCTGTCGAAACAACAGCAGTCATTACTTGTATTAATTTTTCTGTTTCCATGTAGTGTTTATATAAGGTATACTTAAAAAATTATATTTTAGTGCTCTTTACTCAAATTTTATTATCAATGAAAAAATAAGTACTTGAATAAGTAATTCATTAATGCCCTATATATTTTTTATGTAATGATTCTTAAGGAAATTAATATCCATTGAGAACTGTCATTCAAAATGATAGCAGGTATATTATTCTAGATAGTCAAAGCACACATATATATGTGGAATATAAACTTATAAGCTCTTATTCTCAAGGAAGACTAAGTTAACAACTCAGTTCAAATAAGCAAATACTATTATTAACAAAATTACATAATCTTAATGGATGAAAGGAAAATATATACCTTTCTTGTGATGTATAATTTTCAGGGCCACTGAATATGGATAGGCAAATTATAAAAAACACAACTCAAAAATGTGCCTTTCATCATACACTGTGTGACTGGCTGCCCAGCCCCCACCCCACAGCTGTACAACCTACATACCTTTACATGGCAGCCCTGATAATTTTGTACTTATTTAAGGATTTCAAAATAAGCAGATATGGCATACGTATGGTAGACTATATTATTTGATCAAATTGTCATGTCTTTTCTACTGAGCCAAATACTACCAGGCCTCTTTCTGCCAGAGGATTACAAGAGGCTTGGCCATATGACTTGCTTTGGCAAATAAAATATGACTGGAAGTGACTATGTAACTTTTGAACAGTTCGAGGTGGGGCTATTTCTCCAGACTGTTTTCAGAATAATGAGGAGGAGATTCACTGCAGCTGATCCATGATATAGGCGATCAAGAAATAAACTTTGTTTCTGTAAGTTATTTAGATTCAGAAGTTATTTGTTACTGCAGCACAACAAAGTGTAAGTTGACTGAAACAACAGGCCATATTTTAAAAATGTGAAGTTAAGTATTAGGATAAAATTTATACTTTAAATAAAGGTACTCCAAACAGAAGTACTATGTGCTCACTGTAGACTATCTGGAAAAATCTAAAATTACCAATACTTTTATCACCCAAAGATAATGACTGGTAATATTTTCTTATAGAATATTTTCTTATAGTACACATTTTCTTCTAGTATTTTTCATATGAATATATACAACTGGCATTATACCTCACACTCCATTTTATATTGCCTTTTACATTATTATGAGTATTTTTCCATGACATTAAATCTCAAAATAATTTAAACAACAGAATAAAATAATTATACTGATGTAATATAATCCAACCATTCACCTTAAATATTTAGAGTTTCCAAGTTTATATTAGATGAATATTTATAATAGATGTGAACAATGTATTTTTTGTGTGAAAATTTGCATCTATACAAATTTTTTTTGGAGGAGAAATCATTTCCTAAGTAGACATAATTTTGAGATGCTTTTGATACATTTAAGTAAGTATCAAAAAGGCTCAGAAAAAAGGTCTGGGCAGAAACTGCTGAAAATGTCAAGACATGGGTGAAACTTAATATTTGTGTTCAAAATATCTCAAAGTAGTAATGAAATGGTTATTAGTATTTTTAGATTGCATTCTCTAATTCTGAAAACATACTAAGGCCAACTGTAGAAAAAAGTAAATGTACTGTGCATGTGTGTTCCTGTAACAGACTATTTTATAAAACTGAACACATAGAAGAAAAGTATCTTAAAATAAATCAGTAGCTAAATTGTTGAAGTCACATTACCAGAAGATTATAATCAATCAGTTCAACTTTTCCTGCTGTTAGTTTTCTTATGACTTAATGACTAATTTCTTCCTTAAAGAATGACTTTGAACAAATGGGAAGTAAAACCTTTTCCATAACAGCATGTAAACAAAGTCTGTGATTTAATAACAAGGTCAAATTCCTGAAATATATGTCCGCCAGTTTTATTTTTTAAAAAATTCAGCAGTTTTAATAAGTGAACTATTCAGGATTCTGTACATTCTTTAAGTCTATTAAATCTCAACAATGAAAATTCATAGAGGTAACTCTGACATCATACAAATAAGTTATATTAAAAAATTTAATTTGCAATTCAGTCATGTAGAACTCAGAATATTCCTTCATAGAAGCAATAAATTAGAAAGTAAAGAAAATGAACAAAGAGATTCAAAGTTTGCTGATTTAAGTCCTCACAACTGAAATCCTTTACAATGTACTTAAATATTTAAGAGATGCAATGTTATTTTGAAACAATGATGAGGCATTATTTTGAATATAGATCATCTTGTTAAAAGGAGATACAGTTAGAGAAAGGGAAATAATTTTGCAATAACATTTTTAAAGAAATCTGGATCATCTAAATTATCCCCTAGAAGACTTATCTAAATTTTAAAATGGTGTGGAAACTTATTATTCCTATGTTTAATTAATGTTTCTCATAGTTGCAATGTTAGTGTTAGGCAGGCTACACTATACTACTGCACTTGTAAGTATTATATTTTATAGACTTGGATGAACTTCAAGGAAATTGGGCTGACTGAATAAAGCCAATCAAAAATGGATACATACTGTATGATTGCATTTATGTAACATTCATGAAATAACATCATTTTAAAGATGGATAACAAATTATCGATTGCTAGTTTTAGGGACGGGGAGGGGTGGTGGGAGCTATGAAGGGGTAGTATGTGGTAGCATTGTGGTGATGGTATGTTAAGTATATTGATTGTGGCAGTGGTTATGAGAAGCTACACACATGACAAAATTGCATAGAGCTATACAGACACGCACACACACACACACAAATGAGCACGTGTATAACTAATGAAATACAAACCAGAAAAATGTCAGTTTCTGGTTTTGATATTGTACTACAGTTATGCAAGATAACTGGGTATGCTGGGTGACACTGGGTGAAGGGTACATAGAACCTTTCTGTACGTCTCTGCAATTTCTTGTGAATCTAAAATTATTTCAAATAAAAAGTTAAAAAAATCATTTACTGTTCCACAATATGTTTAAAAAATCAAATACCATTATTTTCAAAATAAATTTTAGATTACTAATATTGCTACTAATCAGTGTTTGACAAGTTTATAATATTGAAATGAACTTTATATATTGATAACATAATTTCATAAAGAATAAGGCTGAAAATAGAGCTGAGTATATGAGAAATGCTTTCTTATTGCCCTAAGCAAAAATATTACCCTCTGAATCTTCAATCTGACATTTATATGATTTAAAGAGAGTAAGAGCTACACTATGAAAAGCATGGGATCTTTTAATTAACTCATTTAACAAAATGCAATGGAGAAATACAACAAAAATATTTCTTGTAAGTTAAGAAGATGCATTAGTTTTGCTTCTTGGTAAAAACTGACTTTATAAAGTAATTTCTACTTCAGAACACAATATATCGCAAAATGAACTATCCATATCCCTGCCAAAATGATGGTATTAAGTAAAATAACTTGGACATTATCAAAATTCAATTAAAAAAGAAAGTTGGTTCTAAACAGTATTAATGTAAACCAGTAGGTTAATTTTACCTGATTTCCAACTTTGCCACTTCAGGTAATTCTCCAAATTTTATCTCTTCTACCTCTAGTTCTTTAAGAGCAGCCATAATTTTCTGCTGATCTCTACTGGTAATTCCATTCTAAGTAGAAATGATTTTAAAGTACAATAAGGTAGTCATACTTGAACAATATACAAAATTACTGAAGAAGTTTTCTACTTGATTAATTAACATCTTGAAAAAAATAGATACATATTGGAATAAAACCATACTGAAAAATATACAAGTTTGCTTGTAACTGGACTGACTAGGTTACATCACTAAAATATTTAGATATATAGTGACTATAGTCAATTTTTTGCATTATATAACAACTGTGATGGATTCTAAAAACAAATTACTAGATTTTAATATATAATGTTTCCAGAAAACCAGAGTAAAACAATTTTTCCTTCAAAATATTATTTAAAATGTTATCACTGATTAAGTGAGAATTAAGTCTTCTTTTTCTCTATGTTCTACCTTTAGAATTAACTAAATTTTCTATCCTGGATTTAGCTAAGTAGTAGTATGGTTTGATTTTCAGTGATGGTAAAGATTTCAAGTTTCCAATGTGCTCATACAGGAAGATCATTCCTTTTTATGTATCCTACTTATTAAAGTATCTCTGATATTTCCCACAGCTATTTTCAAATTGTTAATACTACTCATTAGCAAAATAATAAGTCTTGGTCAGTTTGAGAACCTAGCAAAAGGCAGTATTTGAAGAACACGTTTATACCCACATGTACAAAAAACCACATCTTATTTCTAAGTAACCTGTTTTATACTGTTTTACAGATCTATTTCATGTTTAGAAATAAACCACCAGTTTTAGTTGAGATGTCATAACTAATCTGAATGAAAAAAAACAACTCTAAGTCTTTATTCTTTTTTTTTAACATCTTTATTGGAGTATAATTGCTTTACAATGGTGTGTTAGTTTCTGCTTTATAACAAAGTGAATCAGTTGTACATATACATATGTCCCCATATCTCTTCCCTCTTGGGTCTCCCTCCCTCCCACCCTCCCTATACCAACCCTCTAGGTGGTCACAAAGCACTGAGCTGATCTCCTTGTGCTATGTGGCTGCTTCCCACTAGCTATCTATTTTACATCTGGTAGTGTATGTATGTCCATGCCACTCTCTCACTTTGTCCCAGCTTACCCTTCCCCCTCCCCATGTCCTCAAGTCCATTCTCTAGTAGGTCTGTGTCTTTATTCCCATCCTGCCCCTAGGTTCTTCATAACCATTTTTTTTTTTAGATTCCATATATATGTGTTAGCATACGGTATTTGTTTTTCTCTTTCTGACTTACTTCACTCTGTATGACAGACTCTAGGTCCATCCACCTCACCACAAATAACTCAATTTCATTTCTTTTTATGGCTGAGTAATATTCCATTGTATATATGTGCCACATCTTCTTTATCCATTCATCTGTCGATGCACACTTAGGTTGCTTCCATCTCCTGGCTATTGTAGATAGAGCTGCAATGAACATTTTGGTACATGACTCTTTCTGAATTATGGTTTTCTCAGGGTATATGCCCAGTAGTGGGATTGTTGGGTCGTATGGTAGTTCTATTTGTAGTTTTTTAAGGAACCTCCATACTGTTCTCCATAGTGGCTATATCAATTTACATTCCCACCAACAGTGCAAGAGGGTTCCCTTTTCTCCACACCCTCCCCAGCATTTATTGTTTATAGATTTTTTGATGATGGCCACTCTGACTGGTGTGAGCTGATATGTCATTGTAGTTTTGATTTGCATTTCTCTAATGATTAGTGATGCTGAGCATTCTTTCATGTGTTTGTTGCCACTCTGTATATCTTCCTTGGAGAAATGTCTATTTAGGTCTTCTGCCCATTTTTGGATTGGTTTGTTTGTTTTTTTCATATTGAGCTGCATGAGCTGCTTGTAAATTTTGGAGATTAATCCTTGGTCAGCTGCTTCATTTGCAAATATTTTCTCCCATTCTGAGGGTTGTCTTTTCATCTTGTTTACGGTTTCCTTTGCTGTGCAAAAGCTTTTAAGTAAGTCTTTAAATATTCCTAAGGCAACTTAATATTGGAATGGAAGGTTTTAGATATGGTTATCCATAATCATATCTAATGAGGAACCTAGCAAAAGATCACTCACAGTCTATAGCTGTAGGATTTTTTAAATAGAAAATAAAAGGATTCAAACTATTAAAAATATGAAAGATAATGTCTGGAGTTTTTGAAATTGATACTAACCTTTGTAAACTCATCTTTCGTCATGGTCAAAAGATGTCTTAAAGTTATATCCCTTTCCTGTAGAAAAGAAAAAAATGCCACCTTTCTATATAAATGAAATAGTAGAAGGGGAAGTAGGCAACTGTACATATAAGTTAGTCAGTTACATGCTACCCGCCTAAAAACTTTCAACTACTGGGTAGATAGTAATGAGTATAATAATATGTATAATTACTAAAAAAAATATAAACATAACTAGTTTCCCAGATTCAGAAGAAAGTATTACAACTTATATTTGCTTACATAAAAAGAAAACAGCTCTATAAAATTTGACAGAAATTGTTTTATGAATTTTTAAAATTTATAATTGTATAATATTAATAAAATTTGGTTTTACTGAATATTTCTCAAATAGGAAGTTTCACGATTGTACAATGAAACCCAATTCTAAACTGCCTAAATGAATGTGCATATTCTTAAGGAGAGCCTGTCTTAAATAGTGCTTTACTGCTGCAGTATCAGCTAAATGGCTGATAACTGTCATCTGCTCAAATCCCATAATGCATGCCTAAAATACCTACAACAGTGCTTCACATATGATCTAATTTAATATTTATGACAATCCTACACTAGGTATTACCATCCTTATGAAAAAAAAGGAGATTTAAGTAACATATTTCAGTTAATAATCATTAGAGCAAGAATCTGATACCTGGTTTGTTTGGTTTAAAATCATGCTTCTAATACTCTATACACAAAGATCAGCAACTGCAAAAACAGACTAAGGGCTTAGATGTACAAGGAGTTCTGTGATGCTTTGGGCAGTGGGTAAAAGCCAGATTCTAATTTATGTAAATTTCTATAATAATAAATTTTCACAATGCTTGTAATTTTAAAATGGGATGTATCAATACTACAAGTTATGGAGAAAAGTACATCTGTCACCCCTTCATAAGCATGCTTATGAATTAATATTTAATGTTATGTTAACCAACAAATAAACATGCATACATAACTCACCATAGCTTAAACAAAATCTTACCTTCAGTAAATCTGTCATATGTTCAAGTCCAAGACCATGTAAAAATATTTCCAGATCTCCAAATGCTGTATATGAACTATACATATTTATAGCAATGTCAATTTCAGAACAGACTATCAGTGCACAAATAATAAATATATATTTATGATGCAGAGAGAGAATGAGAATAAGAATGAGTAAGCATGAGTCTATGTAGAATATACAGGCATATGTCATTTTACTGTGCTTTGCTTTATTGCTTTATCTGCAGACATTGTTTTTTACAAATTGAAGGTTTGTGACAACCCTATGTCAACTAAGTCTACTGGTATCATTTCTCCAACGGTATCTGCTCACTTTGTGTATCTGTGTCACACTTCGGTAATTCTTGAAATATTTCAAACTTTTTCATTATTATATTTGTTATGGTGATTCTTGATGTTGCTATTACAACTTGCTGAAGGCTCAGGTGATGGTTACCATTTTTTAGCAATAAAGTATTTTTTAATTAATATATGTACATTGTTTTTGTAGACAGAATGCTATCGCACACTTAATAGACTACAGTATGGTGTAAACATAACTTTTAAATTTGCGTAACTCACTTTATTGTGATATTTGCTTTATTGTGGTGGTCTGGAACTGAACCCCAATATCTCTGAGGTATGCATATATTTGCAAATTTACCCACTAGACCTATGTTATACAAAGGAATAAGAAAGGTTTCCTGAGTGAAGATTTAAGTAAACAGAGAAAATGGTGATAGTAAAATGAAGCTCATTTTTCCTAAGAAGGAAAATATTTGCCAATATTTATACAACTGACCCCTGAACAACACAGTTTGAACTGTGCAGACCCACTTACACATGGAGTTTTTTCAATAGTAAATACTATAGTACTACACAATCGTGGTTAGTTGAATCCACAGATGTGGAACTGCAGAGATGGAGGAACCCTGGATACAGATTTTCCAAGGGCAGGGTCAGCGCCCCTAACCCCCGGAACTGTTCAAGGGTCAGCTGTATTCCTTGTGAGCGGTCTGTACGTGAAAATCTCTTTAATTGTAGGAAGTAAAAATTTACTATTTTAAATGTAGGTAAGTAGAGGATAATGCTGTGGCCATGTACTGAACAACTGTGTTCAGGGGAAAAAACGTATTTTTATTTTTAGCTTATAAAATCAGAAATCTGCTATAAAGAATTAGAGAGCAAGATGCAATCTAGTTTGAACACTAACAAAAATATAATCTTAGAACCTTTTAGAAAAAAACTGTATTGTTGATATTTTATTTAAAGTAAAAAATTATTCTCATTACTGTTAGTACATGTGTATCAAATTTTTCTAAAATTCTGGAGAACAAAGCACTTAAAATTCAGACATTTCTAAGTAATATTTTTAAATGCTTGTAAAAGTTTAAAATATATATTTTAAATAAGTCATCACATTTACTATAAGTAATAAAAAACATGCACAATTTTTACTCATTTATAGGTATTGTGTTGAACAGAAACATGCTATGTTACCTAAATATGTGATCTTTATCAGAATCTGTTCTCAATAGTTTACAAATAGTCTCTTCTTTAGTTAGCTGTTGAAGCTTTCCTCCCCAAGGATTTAAAGTCAAGGAAAGAAAGTTGAAGATCTGAAAAAAGTTTCAGTAAAAATTAAAGCAAGATAGTAATTAATATAATATTTTCAACAAGATATAAAACAAAACTAAAAATTCCATTTTGGTAAGTGAATCAGAAAGACTAAGTATTTTAAATACATTTTTTTTTTCTTTTGCGGTATGCAGGCCTCTCACTGTTGTGGCCTCTCCCGTTGCGGGGCACAGGCTCCGGACGCGCAGGCTCAGCGGCCATGGCTCACGGGCCCAGCCGCTCCACGGTATTTGGGATCTTCCCAGACCGGGGCACGAACCTGTGTCCCCTGCATCGGCAGGCGGACTCTCAACCACTGCGGCACCAGGGAAGCCCTAAATACATTTTTAAATAGAGAGAGAGTAAGAAGCACGACTAAGGTACACAAATCTCAACTGTACACCTTAAAGAGATGTGAAATTTCTTAGTTTTCAAACTTCTTAGTTCTAACTTTTTAGCAAGCCAAGTTTAAGTCATATAATCAGCCAAGATACAAAATCAAATCTCACTTCAAGAAACACTTTATGACTCAAAATAATCTTTGATGTTCATAAATTTCTTAGTATGTCAAATTCACTGTCATCTACCCTAAATTTAATGATGCAGTATGTTAATTAAAAGTTTTCAAATTTCCAAAGCTTAGTAGAAAAACTGTTAATTTCTTTTTAAAGTTTCACAGGGCTTCAGTGATTAGCATTTACAATAGAATAATTTTGGAAATGTAGATCTGAGTTATAAAATGATAGGCATGTTTATAGGCTGCTTAAAAATAGAGGAAGTGGGGCTTCCCTGGTGGCGCAGTGGTTGAGAGTCCACCTGCCGATGCAGGGGACACGAGTTTGTGCCCCGGTCCGGGAGGATCCCACATGCCGCGGAGCGGCTGGGCCCATGAGCCATGGCCGCTGAGCCTACGCGTCCAGAGCCTGTGCTCCGCAGCGGGAGAGGCTACACAGTGAGAGGCCCGCGTACCGCAAAAAATAATAATAATAAAAAAATAGAGGAAGTTATTTTACATGCAACAAAACTGGCATGGTCTGAGTATTATATGATGGAACCTTTGGAATGTTACAAGTTTTCAAATTCAGAAACTCAGTTTTAGAAGATCTTGAACTATATAACTTAGATTTACAGTTGTACTATATTTGATCCTTGCTTAGAAATTACACACCTTTGGCTGAAGGCTTTAATATTCAGACCAAAAGTTTACATCAATAATTTAATGTATGGCAAATATTTATTACTGACTTTAAGATCTGAATGATTGTAAATCATATACCCAAGCATGTCATCAATTTATTACATACCTTGTCAAATGTACAGAGGTAAATGTAGCTTAAAGGATTTAATTTTTAAATTGTTTAATATGTATTAATTAAAATTTTAAAACAATAGTTTAATTACATGTGCAAATTTTGAAATTTTACTGTCAATACACTAATTAATTTTTGAAAATCTGAACCAGTTGGAAATGTTTAAATAAACATTTAAAGTCTATTAAAATTTTATTTCTAGGGCTAGATAAGACTTTATTATCCCTTTATATAGTTTTTAAATTACCACATTATAAATTCCTCTTATTTAGTGAAAGATAAATACTCTAGTAATATAAAGTTTTCATTACCTGGCTGGAAGAAAATTAGACATTGAAACATTTAATAATTATTTTAGTAGTGAGTTCTAACAAAACAAAAGTTTTACAAACAATAATATAGGCTAAGAAAAATTAGTTTAATAACAGGATACCTCTAGATGTTTATTTCTTTTTGCAATCTCACTTGGTGTCTTTCCATCTTTGGTTTGTATCATTTTATTAGCTCCAAGTTCAAGCAACTTCAAAACTACATTTTTATGACCCTGATGTGCTGCCCATGTTAAAGCCTGTAAGTAGGGGGAAAAAAAGAAGACTGTTTAAAGAGAGGGAGTGTATATGACACAGAGGGGAAAACTTTTCAACAGTATTTATGGCACAATAAAAAAGTGAACATGGTTAATTAATGGAATGATGCAATCTCATCATTTCACAATAAAATGTAAACCTATTTCCAAAGTTGTAATTGCAAAGCAGACTGCCAGTGTTCACTGATTTTGTAAGACCAAATAATGTTTTACACAGACAAGTGATGTTATAGAATAAAACGATTTATCTGCCAATCACAGAACTGTTTTCTATAAAAAAGAATTCCATTTGTATTCCAGAATCCAGGCTTTGTAGTGTGTTACAATTTCTTGTGTCAAGGGTGAGGACCAAGAGAAACAGATAATTTCTTTTTTCCCATTTAAGCTGTTGCTTTTCTTCACTGAACAGCAATTACATCCCAGCCCTTCTATAATTTTTACTTCTTAAAAAACCTCCCTTGTGGACTACTGATAATAAGATATTAACATCCTAGAGATAAAAAGGAACACTGTACAATCGGATCTCACAGTATAGCCATTCTCATCCCGGGTATTAACTTCTGCTCCATGAGCAACAAGGAGAGCAACAACCTGAGGGTGACCATTCCGTGCAGCATACATGATGGGAGTCATAAGTCTCCTACAGAGGAGGAAAAAAAGAAACTGTGTCAATGCTGCCCTTAACAGTTCTTCAAAGCCATGAAATTTACCATACACAATACCATCAGTGTTGTTTTGAAAGTAAAGAAACATGAAAGTTTTTCAGAAATCAGGGGATCTGAAAATCCAATTTTCCAGCAAATAAATAAATATAAGGGAGATTACACTCTTAAAAGTATTGAATGCTTACACAGCACCCTCTAGTGAAGAAATGTGGGTTTTTTTTTAATTCTTGAATTTTTATTTTTTTATACAGCAGATTCTTATTAGTCATCTATTTTATACACATCAGTGTATACATGTCAATCCCAATCGCCCAATTCATTCCACCACCACCACCAAACCCCCCGCCACTTTCCCCTCTTAGTGTCCATACGTTTGTTCTCTACATCTGTGTCTCAATTTCTGCTCTGCAAACTGGTTCATCTGTACCATTTTTCTAGGTTCCACATATATGCGTTAATATATGGTATTTGTTTTTCTCTTTCTGACTTACTTCACTCTGTATGACAGTCACTAGATCCATCCGTGTCTCAACAAATGACCCAATTTCATTCCTTTTTATGGCTCAGTAATATTCCATTGTATATATGTACTACCTCTTCTTTATCCATTCGTCTGTTGATGGGCATTTAGGCTGCTTCCATGACCTGGCTATTGTAAACAGTGCTGCAATGAACATTGGGGTGCATGTGTCTTTTGGAATTATGTTTTTTTCTCTGGGTATATGCCCAGTAGTGGGATTGCTGGATCATATGGTAGTTCAATTTTTAGTTTTTTAAGGAACCTCCATACTGTTCTCCATAGTGGCTGAATCAGTTTACATTCCCACCAACAGTGCAAGAGGGTTCCCTTTTCTCTACACCCCCTCCAGCGTTTGCTGTTTGTAGATTTTCTGATGATGTCCATTCTTACTGGTGTGAGGTGATACCTCATTGTAGTTTTCATTTGCATTTCTCTAATAATTAGTGATGTTGAGCATCTTTTCATGTGCTTCTTGGCCATCTGTATGTCTTCTTTGGAGAAATGTCTATTTAGGTCTTCTGCCCATTTTTGGATTGGGTTGTTTGTTTTTTTAATATTGAGCTGCATGAGCTGTTTATATATTTTGGAGCTTAATCCTTTGTCCGTTGATATGTTTGCAAATATTTTCTCCCATTCTGAGGGTTGTCTTTTCATCTTGTTTATGGTTTCCCTGGCTGTGAAAAAGCTTTGAAGTTTCATTAGATCCCATTTGTTTATTTTTGTTTTTATTTCCATTACTCTAGGAGGTGGATCAAAAAAGATCTTGCTGTGATTTATGTCAAGGAGTGTTGTTCCTATGTTTTCCTCTAAGAGTTTAATAGTGTGTGGTCTTACATTTAGGTCTCTAATCCATTTTGAGTTTATTTTTGTGTATGGTGTTAGGGAATGTTCTAATTTCATTCATTTACATGTAGCTGTCCAGTTTTCCCAGCACCACTTATTGAAGAGCTGTCTTTTCTCCATTGTATATCCTTGCCTCCTTTGTCATAGATTAGTTGACTATAGGTGCATGGGTTTATCTCTGGGCTTTCTATCTTGTTCCATTGATCTATGTTTTGGTTTTGTGCCAGTACCATACTGTCTTGATTACTGTAGCTTTGTAGTATATTCTGAGGTTAGGGAGTCTGATTCCTCCAGCTCCATTCTTTACCCTCAAGACTGCTTTGGCTATTTGGGGTCTTTTGTGTCTCCATAAAAAATTTAAGATTTTTTGTTCTAGTTCTGTAAAAAAACACCATTGGTAATTTGATAGGGATTGCATTGAATCTGTAGATTGCTTTGGGTAGTACAGTCATTTTCACAATATTGGTTCTTCCAATCCAAGAACATGGTATCTCTCCATCTGTTGGTATCATATTTAATTTATTTCATCAGTGTCTTATAGTTTTCTGCATACAGGTCTTTTGTCTCCCTAGATAGGTTTATTCCTAGGTATTTTATTCTTTTTGTTGCAATGGTAAATGGGAGTGTTTCCTTAATTTCTCTTTCAGGTTTTTCATCATTAGTGTATAGGAGTATAAGAGATTTCTGTGCATTAATTTTGTATCCTGCAACTTTACCAAACGCATTCTTTAGCTCTAGTAGTTTTCTGGTGGCATCTTTAGGATTCTCTATGTATAGTATCATGTTATCTGCAAACAATGACAGTTTTACTTCTTCTTTTCCAATTTGGATTTCTTTTATTTCTTTTTCTTCTCTGACTGCCATGGCTAGGACTTCCAAAACTATGTTGAATAATAAGTGTTGAGAGTGCCCATCCTTGTCTCGTTCCTGATTTTAGAGGAAATGCTTTCAGTTATTCACCATTGAGAATGATGTTTGCTGTGGGTTTGTCATATGTGGCCTTTATTATGTTGAGGTAGGTTCCCTCTATGCCCACTTTCTGGCGAGTTTTTATCATAAATGGGTGTTGAATTTTGTCAGAAGCTTTTTCTGCATCTATTGAGATGATCACATAGTTTTTATTCTTCAGTTTGTTAACATGGTGTTTCACATTGATTGGTTTGCTATAGTGAAGAATCCTTGCATCCCTGGGAAAAATCCCACTTGATCATGGTGTATGATCCTTTTGATGTGTTGTTGGATTCTGTTTGCTAGTATTTTGTTGAGGATTTTTGTCTATATTCATCAGTGATATTGGTCTGTAATTTCCTTTTTTTGTAGTATCTTTGTCTGGTTTTGGTATCAGGGTGATGGTGGCCTCATAGAATGAGTTTGGGAGTGTTCCTTCCTCCACAGTTTTTTGGAAGAGTTTGAGAAGGATGGGTGTTAGCTCTTTTCTAAATGTTTGGTACAATTCACCTGTGAAGGCATCCGGTCCTGGACTTTTGTTGGAAGATTTTTAGTCACAGTTTCAATTTCATTAGTTGTGATTGGTCTGTTCATATTTTCTATTTCTTCCTGGTTCAGTCTTGGAAAGTTATACCTTTCTAAGAATTTGTCCATTTCTTCCAGGTTGTCCATTTTATTGGCATAGAGTTGCTTGTAGTAGTCTCTTAGGATGCTTTGTATGTCTGTGGTGTCTGTTGTAACTTCCCCTTTTTCATTTCTAATTTTTTTGATTTGAGTCCTCTCCCTCTTTTTCTTGATGAGTCTGGCTAATGGTTGATCAATTTTGTTTATCTTCTCAAAGAACCAGCTTTTAGTTTTACTGATCTTTGCTATTGTTTTCTTTGTTTCTATTTCATTTATTTCTGCTCTGATTTTTATGATTTCCTTCCTTCTGCTAATCTTGGGTTTTGTTTGTTCTTCTTTCTCTAGTTCCTTTAGGTGTAAGGTTAGATTGTTTATTTGAGATTTTTCTTGTTTCTTGAGGTAGGCTTGTATAGCTATAAACTTCCCTCTTAGAACTGCTTTTGCTGCATCCCATAGGTTTTGGATCATCATGTTTTCATTGTCATTTGTCTCTATGTATTTTTTGATTTCCTCAGTGATTTCTGGTTATTTAGTAATGTACTGTTTAGTCTCCATCTTTTTTGTGTTTTACGTTTTTTTCCCTGTAATTCATTTCTAATCTCATAGCGTTCTGGTCGGATAAGATGCTTGATACGATTTCAGTTTTCTTAAATTTACTGAGGATTGATTTGTGACCCAAGATGTTATCTATCCTGGAGAATGTTCCATGAGCACTTGAGAAGAAAATGTAATCTGCTGTTTTTGGATGGAATGTCCTATAAATATCAATTACATCTATCTGGTCTATTGTATCATTTAAAGCTTCTGTTTCCTTATTTATTTTCATTTTGGATGATCTGTCCATTGGTGTAAGTAAGGGGTTAAAGTGCCCCAGTATTACTGTGTTACTGTTGATTTCCTCTTTTATAGCTGTTAGCAGTTGCCTTATGTATTGAAGTGCTCCTATGTTGGGTTCATATATATTTATAATTATTATATCTTCTTCTTGGATTGACCACTTGATCATTATGTAGTGTCCTTCCTTGTCTCTTATAACATTCTTTATTTTAAAGTCTATTTTATCTGATACGAGTATTTCTACTCCATCTTTCTTTTGATTCCATTTGCATGGAATATCTTTTTCCATCCCCTCACTTTAAGTCTGTATGTGTCCCTAGGTTTGAAGTGGGTCTCTTGTAGACAGCATATATATGGGTCTTGTTTTTGTATCCATTCAGCAAGCCTGTGTCTTTCAGTTGGAGCATTTAATCCATTCACTTTTTTTTTTTTTTTTTTCTGCGGTACGCGGGCCTCTCACCGTTGTGGCCTCTCCCGTTGTGGAGCACAGGCTCCGGACGCGCAGGCTCAGCGGCCATGGCTTACGGGCCCAGCCGCTCCGCGGCATGTGGGATCCTCCCAGACCGGGGCACGAACCCGTGTTCCCTGCACCGGCAGGCGGACTCCCAACCACTGCGCCACCAGGGAAGCCCCCATTCACTTTTAAGGTAATTATTGATATGTATGTTCCTATGACCATTTTCTTAATTGTTTTGGGTTTGTTTTTGTAGGTCCTTTTCTTCTATTGTGTTTCCCACTTAGAGAAGTTCCTTTAGCATTTCTTGTAGAGCTGGTTTGGTGGTGCTGAATTTTCTTAGGTTTTGCTTGTCTGTAAAGCTTTTGATTTCTCCATCGAATCTGAATTAGAGCCTTGCTGGGTAGAGTAATCTTGGTTGTAGGTTCTTCCATTTCATCACTTTAAGTATATCATGCCTCTCCCTTCTAGCTTGTAGAGTTTCTGCTGAGAAATCAGCTGTTAACCTTATGGGAGTTCCCTTCTATGTTATTTGTCATTTTTCCCTTGCTGCTTTCAATATTTTTCTTTGTCTTTAATTTTTGCCAATTTGATTACTATGTGTCTCGGCGTGTTCCTCCTTGGGTTTATCCTGTATGGGACTCTCTGCATTTCCTGGACTTGGGTGGCTATTTCCTTTCCCATGTTAGGGAATTTTTCAACTATAATCTCTTCAAATATTTTCTCTCGTCGCTTCTCTCTCTGTTCTTCTTCTGGGACCCCTATAATGCGAATGTTGTTGTGTTTAATGTTGTCCCAGAGGTTTCTTAGGCTGTCTTCATTTCTTTTCATTCTTTTTTCTTTATTCTGTTCCGCAGCAGTGAGTTCCACCATTCTGTCTTCCAGGTCACTTATCCGTTCTTCTGCCTCAGTATTCTGCTATTGATTCCTTCTAGTGTAGTTTTCATTTCAGTTATTTTATTGTTCATCTCTGTTTGTTTGTTCTTTAATTCTTCTAGGTGTCTGTTAAACATTTCTTGCATCTTCTCGATCTTTGCCTCCATTCTTTTTCCGAGGCCCTGGATCATCTTCACTATCATTATTCTGAATTCTTTTTCTGGAAGGTTGCCTATCTCCACTTTATTTGTTTTTTTTTCTGGGGTTTTATCTTGTTCCTTCATCTGGTACACAGGCCTCTGCCTTTTCATCTTGCCTATCTTTCTGTGAATGTGGTTTTTGTTCCACAGACTGCAGGACTGTAGTTCTTCTTGCTTCTGCTGTCTGCCCTCTGTTGGATGAGGCTATGTGAGAGGCTTGTGCAAGTTTTCTGATGGGAGGGACTGGTGGTGGGTATAGTGGACTGTAGAAATGTGTTTTTGAAAAATCACGAAAGAAGTTATGCTTTCTAATATGAGGTTTCATTAATTTACCTATCTACATAGAAAAACATCAGAGTACCTCACTGTGCTTGTGCTGGGAAAATAGTGATGAATGACACAAACAAGCCCCCTATCCTCTCAAAATTGCTCATACTAAATAATTGTTACATTTTTAAAATTTACCATTTATCTAGTAAAAATATAAGTTTAAAACTCTTATTTCTTAATGTGTTCTACTATGATTCTACTCTAGGACTGAAAGAATTTTACCCTGACTTGGAGGCTTACTTTAATCAAGAAAGACATCCAGTCCAATAGTTTAGCCAGAGACTATGTTCTGGGAGACCACAGTAGTTTCCTCTAGTGTATCATTTCCCAAAATTAGAGATTCAACCCCTCTACTCCTAGAAGTCAGCTTCTGGACCTAATTACAAAGGACACCAGAAAGATTCTATTAGTTCCACTTGGGCTGAACTTAGTATCATGGTCTGTTTTAAAGGAGATCTGGGATTCTGGGCTCAATCTTCCTGAGTCACCTCAGATATCTGATTTATATACAAAGACCTTTGCAAAATAACAACAAATTAAATAATTTCAGAATTCTCTGTTTTGACCTCATTAAGGTAGCTTGTCTTGGCTACTCACATTACATACACAACACAGAAACAGAATACTCTGTAAGGTTTGTTAACATGAGGTATATCATCTGGTCACTTCACACCAATGTCTTTAGCACAAAAAGCTTTACATATTTATCTGTTCCTTCTATTTCAATCTTTTATTAGAAATTACAATTTCAATCTTTTATTAGAATTTCAATCTTTTATTAGAAATTATATGCTAAGGTAGTTGTCAAGTACTGCCTCTTCTACCTTGAATACCTCCTACACAGTTGCTTCATTAGACAATCTTTATGAAGTGAAGAGTGAAGTTCTGGATAGCTTAAGCAAATAGGGAAAATACATACAATAGGACAAAGCTGTCTGAGTCAACTGATCATGCAAATTCTTCCCTAAGTCTAAATCAGACGTCTTGATGCTTCTCCTCCACCCCACCTCCCCCACAACAGCTCAAATCTGCTCCTTCCAAGCTTCCCTATTTCAAAAAGCTTCCATTAACCAAATAACTCAGGCCTAAGACTAAGCACCATTCATGACTTTTCTCCACCTCTCCATATAGAAGTCATCAGAAGGCCCTATTGGCTCTATTTTCATCATATTTAAAAAAAAATTTTTTTTGATCTGGACCATTTTTAAAGTCTTTATTGAATTTTTTATAATATTGCTTCTGTTTCATGCCTTGGATTTTTGGCCACGAGGCATGTGGGATCCTAGCTCCCTGACCAGGGATCGAACCCACAGCCCCTGCATTGGAAGGTGAGGTCCCAACTGCTGGACCTCCAGGGAAGTCCCTCATATTTTGAATCTAACCACTTCTCACAACCTTGTTAGCCACAGTAAGCAGTTCAAACCATCATTATATTTCTCTGATTTATAGCTTTGTAACAGCCTCATAACTGCTCTCCATGCTTCTACTCTGGCCACTTATAGTTTATTCTTTTTGGTAATGCCAAGTTCTTCCCCTTGCCGAGACTGTGCAAGTGCTATTCCCTCCACCTTTCCCTAGACCTTCATATTGTGCACTCCTTCATCTTAATCAGAAAAGGTAACATGAAAGTGTGAGTGTCCCATTTGCTGGAAACTTATTACTGAAAATCATAAGTGAAATTTCCTAAATCTGTACTGAAATCTGTTCTGAAATTGTACTGAAAATTGAGGTTCTTCTAAGTATCAATTTCTCTTAGAATCTCAGAAACCAGCAGGGATATAATTTTCAGTCTGTAAATTCACATGGACATAAAATGGCTTCTTAGAGATGCTTATTTCATCCTAGATAATAAAACTACTAGACAAGTATAGTTTGCTGACTAAGAAGCTTCAGATCACTACTGGAAAATGTGTTATAAAAAACACTGCATTGGTTTCTAACTTCTAAGAAAAGTTGAATTTACTGAATGCAACAGCAAACTCCTATAAAAGTGTCTAGATTACCTAGATGGTGTATTACTCATCTTCTTATAAACTCATAAGGCAACTGCTAACAGCTATAAAAGAGGAAATCAACAGTAACACAATAATACTGGGGCACTTTAACCCCTTACTTACACCAATGGACAATCTTATAGACTCTTATAAACAATTTTATAAACTTTTCAGGGAAGTTATGAAACTTTAAAATAACTGGTTTACTCAGGTGACGTGGTAACTCTGTGCTACTGATAACTTTACTTTCAATATTAATTTCCATCTTATTTATTTCCTGAGATTTAATATAAAGAATTATTTACTTCCCATTCTCTCTTTAAATCACTGCAATTTTGTTCTGCCTGCTCCTTCTAACACACAACTGCTTTGGCAAAGGTCAGGAGTTACTTGGACTCCTTTTATTTTTCTAGCACTTAAAGGTATGTATTTCAGAGGCTTCTGTCCTCAATACTCTTCCCTTTTCACTACATAAACACCATACCTGTATGATCTCACCCACTCTCATGACTATTGTTAAAACACTGATGGCTGCTGAGTCTCTATCTCTAGCCCAGGCCTTGCTCCTGAGCTCCGGATCATAACTGTCACTTCTACCTGGGTACCCCAACAAAACTCAAGATCAACACATACCCAAACCTTAAGTCACCATCTTCCCGCTAACACACAATACTCTCTGTTATTACCTATCTCTGTGAACAGCATCAGAGTCCAAGCATGGCCCAACCCAGAAACCTGGAATTTATCCATGACTCCTTGTGCCTTCATGTCTAAGCCAGCACTCCTGCCAGTGTTACCTCCTTCCCATCATTTGCATCTGTACTTTACACTCTCCTCCTTCTTCCTTGTGTTCAAGCCCTCATCATTTCTTACATGGATTACTGCATGCAACAGCATAACTAGCCTCCTTGTCTCCAGTCTTTCCTCCACATCTGTAAATCTCATCAAATCAATTCACTGTTTAAAGTTTTCAAGGTTACACCTATGAGAATCTTCATGATAAGTCCTCTGTCTACCTCTCTACCATTTTAGCACCTGCAATCCTACTCCATCCTATTAAGGGATTTCAGTCATATCTGCAGGTATGAATTTGCCTCTCTCCTCTGAATGTCCTATTTTCAGAGTACTTTCTGGTTGAAATGTCTTTTCACTTTTCTCTTCAACACATGTATTCATAATCTACCTCTGGGGTTTTATCTTAGAAGCCAACATGTCCCCCAATTTTTTGATGCCCCATCTCATCTTAGATAGCAATTCCCCTCTTCTCTATGTTCTCATAGCACTCTGTACTTATTTTTGTCAGTTCACCTTTCAGGCCAAAATGTATTTGTTCAATTCATCTAGTTTCTCAACCAGATTATCAGTTCTTTGAGGATAATGATCCTGACCTGCCTCTATATCCACCCCCCACAACCCATGCGGTGACTAGTATAATGCTCTACTTCTGTGTTTTGTGCCATGCGTACATTTAACACAGGCAGGGTTTTCTCCTTATCTATTACATCATCACATGTCTACTGATTGTGTTAGTCAATGCATCTATATCCTTACTCTATATCCTTAGATTTGCCTAATGAGGGATACATGTTGAAATCTCCTGCTATAATTGTATTTTGATCTACTTCTCCCAGAATTTTAATGGGTTTCGATTTATGGATTTAGTAGCCATGTAGTTTAGAGTGTACAGGTTTGTGCTTGTTATATTTTCATTGATTTTGCCTTTTTTCATAGTATAAAGTTCTTTATTCTGTGTATTGCATTTAATAGTAGTAATATCTGATATTGATAATCCTAATTTCTATGGGTTTACCTTTACCTGTAAAGGGATTTTTAAAAAAAATTTTATTTATTTTTGGCTGCATTGGGTCTTCGTTGCTATGTGCAGGCTTTCTCTAGTTGCGGCGAGCGGGGGCTACTCTTCCTTTCGGTGCGCAGGCTTCTCATTGTGGTGGCCTCTCTTGTTGCGGAGCACGGGCTCTAGGGCGCACGGGCTTCAGCAGTTGTGGCTCATGGGCTCTAGAGTGCAGGCTCAGTAGTTGTGGTGCACAGGCTTAGCTGTTCCGCGGCATGTGGGATCTTCCCGGACCAGGGCTCAAACCTGTGTTCCCTGCATTGGCAGGCGGATTCTTAACCACTGTGCCACCAGGGAAGTCCCTGTAAAGGGATTTTTCATACCTCTTTTTCTTCAAATTTTCTTGTAATAGCGTTTAGCTGTCTTTTGTTCTTTAAGTCAGTATCTCAGTTGAAAAATTCAGTCCATTCTCATTTAGCATAATGACTGATATAATTGACAGTATTTCTTCTCTTTTGTTTTTGTTGGTGCAACAAAACTGCCATTCACTACATTTTTCCCCTTGAAAATCTGATGATTCTGATTTGCCTTTTTTTAAAAAAAAGATGCCATTAAACATTACCCTGTTTCTCTGCTCTTAGCAAAACACATATGACTCTTCTATAGGTAAGCAAGGTAAGACCTATTTCTCCTAATGAGACTTACGGTTTCTGCCTCCACCATGCCACATTCTCCCTGTTTACACTCAAATAGGATAAGACCTTTTGAATACTCTTAGCTCCCTTTCTTCTCTTAGGTGTCCCTCAACTCTCTGCAAACTATAGCTCTTAGATTTTGTTGGCATAATTTAATATTTATTAGAATTTTACTTGCATTTTGTCTTGTCTGTTTCCAGAATCCTTATTTAGCACTCATATTTCACATTCCCAGTCTAATATAATCCATTAAATACACGTTTATCTAAGTTCATCCCTCTTCACTGCTTTCTCTTCACCCTCCTCCTTCATGAGGTCTCTGGTTCTTTTTGGTTTGGTTAGTCTTTCCTCAGCTGGGGTGCTTGGGTAATGTATTTTCTAAGTTCCTGCATATCCTTGACCATCTTTCTTTCACCCTGACAGGCTTAGCTTGGTTGAGAATAAGATCTTTAGGTTGCAGGCCTTTGTCTAAATGAAAATATAATTTCATTTTTTTTCTAGTTTCAGCTGTGCACATGGGAAATCTGATATCACTCTAATCTTTTTACTTTCCTTTGTTAAACACTTAATTCTTTCTGCCTGGAAACTTGTAAAAATTTCCTCTTTGTTTTTAGAGTTTACACATTTTAACCAGAATTTACGCCTAGGAGTGTCTCCCCCCCCCCCCATCAGTCCAAACTAAAGTTCAGAAACTTTTCCAAAATGCAGTCTTTTTTTTTTTTTTTTTTTTGACATTCAGTCTTGATAGAGTTTTTCAGCTTAGGAACCATTTCTTTTTTCTAGAATGTGTTTATTATTACCAATCTTCCATGTTCCTTTCTCTTCCCTGAATTTTGGATTCAAACACCACATTTTTTTAAGTTCCAAGAGATCTTTCTTCATGCTGCATTTAGATCTCATGTGCTCTTAATTTTTAATTCAGGTTTTTGCCTTTCTCTGTCAGCAATTTTATTGTACTAGGCAAATATTTTAGTTGTCAGTCTTTTCTCTACCTGCTGGGAAGTTTTTTATTTCCTATTGCCTCTTTAGGGCTCAGGTCCCGTACCTGTAATATTCTTAATGGCAGAAATCCTTACAGATTTTGAAAATCAAAGAAGTTGCTTATGCAATGGGTCTATAGTTTAAGGGCAGGCTGTTAGCTCCCTCTAGAAGTACCTTGAGAATTCTCTCAGCTTTCCTATCTTCCTGAACTTGCCCAACCTCATGAACAGAGACAACTCAGCCCATTTGTTTAGCTCCAAGTCTTTAAGAGTCTGGAAACCTAAGGCATTCATGCCGGATCAGCTTTACCTCAGGTCCACAGATCTCCTAATGTCAAACTTTTGCGGTATCAGCTGCTCTCCACCTAGGCTTATGCCTGATAATTTCCTACCCTTGGGGAAAAGAGTTTGTCTGTTTTGCAGGCATAGGAACAAAAGCCTGAATCCTTATCAACACCCAGCTCCCTTAAGGTCTCAGCAGCCCAAGGTCTGGGAAAGGCATAGCTTGGAGTTGAGAACACAGAGGATGAGAATGATGTTCTGGTAGCCAAGTTCCCAGATATGCTGTGTCATGTTTATAAGGGCCATTGCCAATCCAACATATATTCATCCATATTTTCATCTAGTAATTTTTTATTAAGCATCTGTGTGACTTTTTTTTAATATTTAAATATTTTGAGGCATATGAAGTAACTTTTGTGTGAGGTTGGAACTCAGCATTTTTTTTATCCCTCTCCCACCCCCTCCCCCTTGGCAACCACCAATCCATTCTCTCTGTTCATGATTCTGTTTCTGTTTCACAGATAGGTTCACGTGTGTCATATTTTAGATTCCACATATAAGTGATATCATACGGTATTTGTCTTTCTCTTTCTGACTTAACTTCACTTAGTATGATAATCTCTAGGACCACCCATGTTGCTGCAAATGGCATTATTTTATTCTTTTTTTATGGCTGAGTGGTATTCCATTGTATATATGTTCCACATCTTCTTTATCCATTCATCTGTTGATAGACATTTAGGTTGTTTCCATGTCTTGGCTGTTACGAATAGTGCTGCTATGAACATAGGGGTACATGTATATTTTTGGATTAGAGTTTTGTCTGGATATATGCCCAGGAGTGGGATTGCTGGATTTTATGGTAATTGTATTTTCAGTTTTCTGAGGAACCTCCTTTCTGATTTTCCACAGTGGCTGCACCAACTTACATTCCCACCAACAGTGTAGGAGGGTTCCCTTTTCTCCACATCCTCTACAGCATTTGTTATTTGTAGACTTTTTAATGATCACCATTCTGACCAGAATGAGGTGGTACCTCATTGTAGTTTTGACAAATTTCTCTAATAATTAGCAATGTCGAGCATTTTTTCATGTGCCACTTGGAGAAATGTCTCTTTAAGTCTCCTGCCCATTTTTCAATTGGGTTGTTTGTTTTTTGTTGTTGTTGAGTTGTATGAGCTGTTTGTATTATTTTGGAAATTAAGCCCTTGTCAGGTGCATTATTTGCAAATATTTTCTCCCATTCTGTATGTTGTCCTTTCGTTTTATGGTTTCCTTTGCTGTGCAAAAGCTTGTAAATTTGATTAGGTCCCATTTGTTTATTTTTGTTTTTATTTCTATTGCCTTGGGAAACTGACCTAAGAAAACATTGGTACAAGTTATGTCAGAGAATGTTATGCCTGTGATCTCTTCTGGGAGTTTTATGGTGTTATGCCGTATGTTTAAATCTTTAAGCCATTTTGAGTTTATTTTTGTGTATGGTGTGAGGGTGTGTCCTAACTTCGTTGATTTACATGCAGGTGTCCAACTTTCCCAACACAACTTGCAGAAGAGACTGTCTTTTTCCCATTGTGTATTCTTGCCTTCTTTGTCGGAGATTAATTGACCATAGGTGTATGGGTTTATTTCTGGGCTCTCTATTCTGTTCTACTGATCCATATGTCTGTTTTTCTGCCAATACCATGCTGTTTTGATTACTGTAGCTTTGTAGTACTGTCTGAAGTCTGGGATCGTTATGCCTCCTGCTTTCTTCTTTTTCCTCAGGATTGCTTTGGCAATTCTGGATCTTTTATGGTTCCATATGAATTTTAGGATTATTTGTTCTAGTTCTGTGAAAAATGTCATAGGTAATTTGATAGAGATCACATTAAATCTGCAGATTGCTTTGGGTAGGATGGCCATTTTAACAGTATTAAGTCTTCCAATCCAAGAGTATGGGCTATTTTTCCATTTCTTTGAATCATCTTCAGTTTCCTTTACTGTTTTATAGTTCTCAGCATATAAGTCTTTCACCTTCTTGATCAGGTTTATTCCTAAGTGTTTTATTCTGGGGGTACAATTTTAAAAGGTATTTTTTTTTTACATTCCCTTTCTGATATTTCATTGTTGGTATAAAGAAATGCAAGCGATTTCTGTATGTTAATCTTGCATCCTGCTACCTTGCTGAATATGTTTATCAGTTCTAGTAGTTTTTGTGTGGTCTTTAAGGTTTTCTATATAGAGTATCATATCATCTGCATATAATGACAATTTTACCTCTTCCCTTCCAATGTGGATATCTTTTATTTCTTTTTCTTGTCTGACTGTTGTGACTAGGACTTCCAATACTATGTTGAATAGAAGAGGTGAGAGTGGGCATCCTTATCTTGTTCCAGATTTTAGTGGGAAGGCTTTCAGCTTTTCACCATTGAGTGTTATATTGCCTGTGGGGAACCCAGCATTTTTTACTCCTTCAAATAGCAATCCAAATCCCCAGCACTAAAATGATGATCCATTTTCCCCTGCTAGTTTGAAATGCCACATTAATCATATATAATAATTTCATGTATTCTTGGATTTCATCCTAGATTTTCTTTTCTGTTTTAGCAATCAGCAATTGAGAGCTTTCCACCAATACCACACAGTTTAATTATTGTGATTTATTTATTTTTTAACATCTTTATTGAAGTATAATTGCTTTACAATGTTGTATTAGTTTCTGCTGTAAAACAAAGTGAATCAGCTATATGTATACATATATCCCCATATCCCCTCCCTCTTGTGTCTCCCTCCCACCCTCCCTATCCCACTCCTCTAGGTGGTCACAAAGCAATGAGCTGATCTCCCTGTGCTATGCGGCTGCTTCCCACTAGCTATCTATTTTACATTTGGTAGTGTATATATGTCCATGCCACTCTCTCATTTTGTCCCAGCTTACCCTTCCCCCTCCCCCTCCCCGTGTCCTCAAGTCCATTCTCTAGTAGGTCTGCATCTTTATTCCTGTCTTGCCCCTAGGTTCTTCATAACTTTTTTTATTTTTAGATTCCATATATATGTGTTAGCATACGGTATTTGTTTTCCTCTCTCTGACTTACTTCACTCTGTATGACAGACTCTAGGTCACTCCACCTCACTACAAATAACTCAATTTTGTTTCTTTTTATGGCTGAGTAATATTCCATTGTATATATGTGCCACATCTTCTTTATCCATTCATCTGCTGATGGACACTTAGGGTGATTTACTTTTGACATAAGGCAAATTATATATCATAACTCTTCTTTTTAAAAAGATGTATTGATTTTTTTAAATTACTTAATTCACACATATGTAGTAATACTTTTCCCTTAGAATACTACTGATAATCACTGATAAGAGTTGGGTATCGTTCCAGATCTTAGCAAACAAAAAGAGCAAATTTTATGTATATAACCATATGTGTGCAGAAAAAGAAGACATTTTAAAATATAAATAATATTATGCTATTTATGCAATGTCTTGCCAATAAATGAATTGAAAACCCTTTAAGTTCCCTTTGAATATTACTTTGTCTGAATCACACAGGTTTTGATACCAAGGCTTTAATTGTTGTTCAATTCTAAGTTTTACCACTTTTCTTTTCAGTTCCTCTTTAATCCAGAAGTTACTAAAATGTATAATTTAAATACCCAGTTTTATGCATTGAGGAGGCTTTTGGTTGTTAAATTCTAAATTCATTACATTGTAGTTAGTGAAAGTGTTCTATAAGACATCACTTTTTAAAAAGGAATTTATTAAAGCTTCCTTTGTGGCCTAGAACATAACCATATTTTAAAAACAATCCATGTATAGTTGAAAAGAATTTATATATATAAATTATGTTAGCATCAGAATTCTAAATAAATATCAGTTAGATACACTTTTTAAGTGTTATTTGAACCTCCTATACCTTTAATTTTTGTCTAATACATTTATACTAAAGTCTTCAAATATAATTATAGATTTTCCATTTCTTTTTCAGTTCTATAATTTTCATTTTATATATTTTAAAGCCATTTATATTAAAACTATCTTGTTAAATTTTTGCTTTTATCAAAATGAACACTTCCTCTTTGTTCCCTTAAATAATTTATTACCCCAGAGGGTTTTTTGTTTTGTTTTGTTTTGTCTTGGTATCTACAAGGTATAAGTACTTTCTAAATGAACAACATTTTCTTATCATTTTATTTTCAACCATTATTATTATATTTTAGTTGTGATTTTATTGGATTTTGGTTTTAGCCATATGTGAGTTACTATATTTTAATCAGTGAGCTTTACCAATGTTTTCTTTTTTATTAATATGGTTAGACTTATTTCTGACATTATATTTTTGCAGTTTTTATTTATCATGCTTCCATGGTAAATATATGCATTTATGTCTCCTTTTTAGTCTTGTTAGACTGATCAAGTTCTATTTGTTCTATCCACCCTCTACCTCCCCCTACCCCGCCCCTTTATCTAAAAGCTTGTAACGTCCTTCTTTTCTTCTAGGACAACAGTCCCTCCTTATCCACAGGGGATATGTTCTAAAACCCCCAGTGGGTACCTGAACCACAGACAGTACCAAACCCTATATATACTATGTTTTTTTCCTATACTAAGAGAAAAAACGGGTAGCATAAACAGTGTGGATACGCAGGACAAAGGGATGATTCATGTCCTGGGTGAGACAGCAAGGGATTTAATAACATTACACAGAATGGCATGCAATTTAAAACTTATGAATTGTTTACTTCTGAAATTTTCCATTTAATATTTTCAGACTGCAGTTGACTGTGGGTAAGTGAAACCACAGAAAGCAAAACAGTAGATAAGGAGGGGGGAACTACTGTGCTTACTTTTAAATCCTTTTCACCACCTTCCTAACACCCTTCACCTTACCATTCAACAAAAACTAAAGTTAATCAATAACTTTGGTCTCATCTGAAGAGAGAAGTTTACTTTTATTTTGCTTCATTCTCTCCTCAGCCACCCAAATTCCAAACTTGATATCATGGAAATTTAGTATAACATTGTCTTATAATCACATACTCTCTCTCTCTCTCTTTTTTTTTTTTTTTTTTTTACAGCCAGTAGTTATTTAGATTTACCAATATGCTTACTAATTTCTTTGTTCAACATTATACCTTGCGTCCCATTGCCTCTGGGTTTATTTTTCTTTTTGTGGCAAACTTTTTAGATGTTATTTTTAAGTCAGTTGAATAGCAGTTCTTGACTGGGAACACTTTTCTATCAAATATGTGGGAGGTATTTTAGTTTATCAAAATGACTGCACAGAGCTTTTGGCATTTAATGGGTGAGGGCGAGGGTTGCTAAATATCTTGCAATACACAGTACAATCTCATTCAAAATGTCAGTTGTACCTATGCTGAAGATGATAACTTTAAGTTCTTGTATATATGAAAATGTCTTTATTTTGCCTTCACTCTTGAATGACAGAATGGCTAAACACAGAAGTACAGTTCAAAGTTTATTCCTCAGACCATTTGTCTTCTTCCATATATAGTTGTTATTAAGAAGTCTAATGTCAGATGGTCATTTCTTGATAGGAATTGTCTTGATAAATTGTCTTTTCTATAGGTAACTTTTAGGAATTTTGCCTTTATTCTTGATATTTGGAAGGTTATTGTGATGTGTCTTTATATTTTAATTTTAAAGTAAAATATATGTTATATATCTTTATCACTTTGTATGTATAAATTTTATTTTGCACTTGGTAGATCTTTCAATCCTAAGGACTTGTGTGTTCAGTTTAGGAACATTCTTGGACATTATTGCTTCAAATACAGTCTATCTTCCATTTTCTCCTTCTGGAACTCTTATTAGACAAATGTTATAACTTCTGGCGAGGTTCTCCATGTCTCTTACCTTTTCCTTTGTAACTCTTTGTGTTGTATATTCCAGGAGATTTCCTCACATCTATCTTCCAGTCCACTCACTAGCTCTTCAATTGAGTCCCATCTGCTATTCTTTACACGTACTTAGGTTTAATATTCAATAATAGTTTCTTTTTTCATAATGCACTCTACTTGTTTCATAATTCCTGTTTGTTATGTTGTGGAAGCAAATCCTTCTTTTATTGCTTAGAGGAATACAGTCCTTTTTAGATTCTTCTGTTTTTTCTACTTTATCTAGTCTAAGACACCTTTTGTTGGATTTGTTGCCCTTGTTTTGTGATGCTTACATTCTCTAGGTTTTGGTGATCTGTGGTTATGCACCCATCTTCTGGCCTGTAAAGACCCCTCAAGCGTGGAAAACTCAAGCCTGGCCTGGACTATCAGTAATGCAGTTCTTAGGCATTGCCAGAGAGGGTTCCCATTTGTTTCTTTCTTTACTCTTTTTCCATCCCAGAAATAAC
Source organism: Leucopleurus acutus (assembly GCF_964270905.1). Lineage (NCBI taxonomy): Eukaryota > Metazoa > Chordata > Mammalia > Artiodactyla > Delphinidae > Leucopleurus > Leucopleurus acutus. The sequence continues at coordinate 76,722,850 of NC_139144.1, forward strand.
TCCCTTTCTTGTTTCTTGTTTCTTTTTCCATCCCAGAAATAACTCCCTTTCTTGTTTCAAATAGAAGTTTATTAAAACTTTAAGGATGTCTAAAGTTTGCTGCGGAAGGGCAAAACTTTAGCATATGTTCAGTTTAACATCTTGAAGTCATAAACCTATTTTTTAGAAAATTCCTGGTCTTTTCTGGGTCATGTTTTTCTTTCAGAATTTTTAGAACCATCTCATCAAATTAAAACAATTCCCTTGGCACTCTAAATAAGATGTTTAATTTTACAAACTAATTTAGATAAAAAACAAATGTCTTTTTTTAATGCTGAGTCATCCCAGCCAAGAACATGACATGTCTATTTATTCAATCTCCTTTTGTTTTAGTCAGTATAGTTTTAAACTTCTCTTCATTTGTATCCTTCACATTTCTTTTACATTTACCTTTGGAAATTTATGGGGTTTTGCTCTTGAAACTGGGATCTATTACCTAAATGTATTCTCAAGCTGGCTATTATTTGTAAATTGGAAACCAACTTAATTTTGCATATTAGTTAAAAGAAAGCTATCTCACTTTATGATTACTATTTCTAACAGTTTCTGAGTTCATACTTGGGTTTATCAAGCATATATTCATATAATCTAAAATAAATTTGTCCCCTCTTTCCTAATAAAAAAGGCCTAATAGTTTGATCCAAGGTAACATAATACAGTGGTTTAGAACAGTGATTGGCTGGTTTTTTTCTGTAAAGGACAAGAAAATAAATATTTTAGGCTTAATGGGGCATACACGGCTGTGTCATAACCACTCAACTCTGCTACGGTAGCACACAGTAGCCGGAGACAATACATAAAGGAATGAGCATGGCTCTGTTCCAATCACACTTTAAAGGTTTGCAAAAATCCTAGCTTAGAGTATAAGAAGTATACTTATAAGTGTAAGTCAGTCAGTCTGCCTAAGTTAAAATCTAGTCCTCAGTATTTATTGGCCATGTAACCTTAGGCAAGTTTGTTAAACTCTCATTGCCTCAGTTTCCACAACTTTATATGGGCATAATAATAATTTCTGCATTTGTGGTACCTATTTGTGATATTATCATAATATGTGGTAAAGAAATAATAAGGTTCAATAATTAGAATAATACTAGGCGTAAAATAAATGCTCTGTCATTATTAGCTATTTTTATTATTGGTGTCTCTTGTTTTTTTCTCTTACATAACTAAATTGCTTTATAGTTCCCAAAACAATGTAAGACAAAAAGAGCTTATAGTAAGCATCCTTATTTTGTTCTTGACATTAATGCAAATGCTGTTAGTGTTTCTCTGATAAGGATATGACTTGTTTGGGGTTCAGATATATGTGTATGAAATTAAGAACTATTCACCTAATCAAATTTTACTAAGGTTACAAAAATCAGAATAAGAGTTTAACTTCTATAAAAACACTATAAAAGCTTTCTATAAAAACTTCTATAAAAACATCTATTATAATGATAACCTCCTTTTAAAAAAGCTCTTGACATATTTATAAAATTTATTTCCCTAATATTGAACTATTTTCCTTTGAAATAGAAATTCTAACATGAATCCCATTTGATTATTGTATATTACTCATTTATTTTGCAGATAACATTCACCCCGCTGATACTTCATTAAGGGATTTTTGTATTTATAGTCATAACTGAGATTGATTTATAAAGTTTGTTGGACTGGATAACTTTTTTTTTTACTCAATTTCAAAATTAGAATTACGTTTGCTTTATAAAAAAGAACTGAAAGGCTTCTCTCTCTCCCTTCTTTTATACTCTGGAACTCCTCAAATTGTACTAGTGTAATCTATTCCTTGGTAGTTTAAAAGAAATGACCTTTAAACTCTCTGAGTCCAGGACTTTTTTTGGAAGTTGGCTTTATGACAATTTTTCTCAAAAGACAGATAAAAATCACAACATAAAAATTAAGAAAAACAACAACCAAAACCAGCATAAATTAAAAAAACAAACTAGAAATAGCATCTTCAACACATGTAACAATAAAAATCTAAGAGATCCAATATACAAAAAGGTCTTATAAATCAGTAAGACGCACGTAGACCATCAACTAGAAAACTGGTCAAAAAAGGTCAAACGCAATTAATAGAAATACATATAAGCCACTAACAAAAATGTGGAAGACTAATCAATTAAGTATTATTGAAGAGCATGCAAACTAAAATGAAGTATTATTTACAAATCAGATTAGAAATTCAGAATACCAAATACCTGGTGATATCACTGTGTGGGTTCTTTCAAATACTTTGGGAGGTAATCTAAAGTGATTCCACTTTTTCAGAAAACAATTTGGCAGCATCTATCACAATTCTAAATATACATATATGAGTCAGAAACTCCACTTTACTAATGTATTCTATAGAAAACCTACCCAAGTTGCCAGAGATGTTCACTGTAGCATTTTTTGTAATATTAAAAAATTGAAAACAATCCAAACGTTCTTCAATAAAATATTAGGTTAATTAATGATACCATATCCATAGAGTGGAATATTATGCAGCCATTATAAACAGAGAACTATATCTATACATACTGGCAGATATACTGTCCATGAAACACTGTACAGTTAAATAAGCCAATTGCAATACAGCATATAGCACAAAATCCCATTTAAAAATAAAGGGGGGAGGGGACCTTCAAGATGGTGGAGGAGTAAGACGTGGAGATCACCTTCCTCCCCACAAATACATCAAAAATACATCTACATGTGGAACAACTCCTACAGAACACCTACTGAATGCTGGCAAAAGACCTCAGACTTCCCAAAAGGCAAGAAACTCCCCACGTACCTGGGTAGGACAAAAGAAAAAAGAGAGACAAAAGAATAGGGATGGGGCCTGAAGCTCTGGAAAGGAACTGTGAAGGAGGAAAAGTTTCCACAGACTAGGAAGTCCCTTCACTGGCGGAGACTGGGGGAGGCAGGGGGGAAACTTCAGAGCCATGGAGGAGAGTGCAGCAACAGGGGTGCAGAGGGCAAAGCAGAGTGATTCCCGCACAGAGGATCAGTGCTGACCAGCACTCACCAGCCTGAGAGGCTTATGTGCTCACCCACCAGGGCAGGTGGGGGTTCAGAGCTGAGGCTCGGGGGCTTCGGAGGTCAGATCCCAGGGAGAGGACTGGGGTTGGCTGCGTGAACACAGCCTGAAGGGGGCTAGTGCACACAGCTAGCTGGGAGGGAGTCCGGGAAAAGGTCTGCAGCTGCCCAAGAGGCAAGAGACTTTTTCTTGTCTCTCTGTTTCCTGGTGCACGAGGAGGGGGGATTAAGAGCATGCTTAAAGGAGCTCCAGAGACAGTCATGAGCTGCAGTGATCAGCGCGGACCCTAGAGGTGGGCATGAGATGCTAAGGCTGCTGCTGCAGCCACCAAGAGCCTGTGTGCAAGCACAGGTCACTATACACACCTCCCCTCCCGGGAGCCTGTACAGCCGCCACTGCCAGGGTCCAGTGATCCAGGGACAACTTCCCTGAGAGAACACACAGCGCACCTCAAGCCAGTGCAACATCACACCGGCCTCTGCCGCCACAGGCTCGCCCCGCATTCCGTATCCCTACCTCCCCCCAGCCTGAGTGAGCCAGAGCTCCCTAATCAGCTGCTACTTTAACCCCATCCTGTCTGGGCAAAGAACAGATGCCAGAGGGTGGCATACATGCAGAGGCAGGGCCAAATCCAAAGCTGAAACCTGGGAGCTGTTCAAACAAAGAAGAGAAAGGGAAATTTCTCCTGGCAGCTCCAGGAGCAGCGGATTAAATCCCCACAATCAACTTGATGTACCCTGCATCTGTGGAATACCTGAATACACAACTAATCATCCCAAAATTGAGGTGGTGGACTTTGGGAGCAACTGTAGGCTTGGGGTTTCCTTTCTGATCTAATTTGTTTCTGGTTTTATGTTTATCTCAGTTTAGTATTTAGAGCTTATTATCACTGGTAGATTTGTTTATTGATTTGGTTGCTCTCTTCCATTATTTTTTTATATATATATATAAATTTTTTTTCTCTTTTCTCTTTTGGTGAATGTGTATACGTGCTTCTTTGCGTAACTTTTGTCTCTATAGGTTTGCTTTTACCATTTGTCCTAGGGTTCTGTCAGGTTTTTTTTTGTTTGTTTCTTTGTTTTTGAAGTATAGTTTTTAGCGCTTGCTATCATTGGTGGATTTGTTTATTGGTTTGGTTGCTCTCTTCTTTTCTTTTTATTATTACTTTATTATTTATTTAATTTTAATAACTTTATTTTTTTTCCTTTTCTTTCTTTTTCTTCTTTTTTCTCCCTTTTCTTCTGAACTGTGTGGCTGAGGGGATCATGGTGCTCTGGCGGGTGTCAGGCCTGAGCCTCTGAGGTGAGAGAGATGAGTTCAGGATATTGGACCACCAAAGACCTCCTGGTCCCATGTAATATCAATCGGCTAGAGCTTTCGCAGAGATCTGCATCTCAATGCTAAGACCCAGCTCTACTCAACGACCAGCAAGCTCCACTGCTGAACACCCCATGACAAACAACTAGCAAGACAGGAACAAAACCCCACCCATTATCAGAGAGGTTGCCTAAAATCCTAATAAGGTCACAGACACCCCAAAACACACCACTGGACATGGCCCTGCCCAACAGAAAGACAAGATTCAGCCTCATCCACCAGAACACAGGCACCAGTCCCCTCCATGAGGAAGCCTACACAACCCACTGAACCAAACTACCCACTGGGGGCAGACACCAAAAACAATGGGAACTATGAACCTGCAGCCTGCGAAAAGGAGACCCCAAACACAGTAAGTTAAGCAAAATGAGAAGACAGAGAAATACACAGCAGATGAAGGAGCAAGGTAAAAACCCACCAGATAAAACAAATGAAGAGGAAATAGGCAGTCTGTCTGAAAAAGAATTCAGAGTAATGACAGTAAAGATGATCCAAAATCTTGGAAATAGAATGGAGAAAATACAAGAAACAAGCATTTACCCAGGACCTAGAAGAACTAAAGAGCAAACAATGATAAACAACACAATAAATGAAATTAAAAATTCCCTAGAAGGAATCGATAGCAGAATAACAGGCAGAAGAATGGATAAGTGACCTGGAAGATAAAATAGTGGAAATAACTACCACAGAGCAGAATAAAGAAAAAAGAAAAAGAACTGAGGAGTCTCAGAGACCTCTGGGACAACATTAAATGCACCAACATTCAAATTGTAAGGTTCACAGAAGAAGAAGAGGAAAGGAAACGGACTGAGAAAATATTTGAAGAGATTACAGATGAAAACTTCCCTAATATAGGAAAGGAAATAGTCAATCAAGTCCAGTAATCGCAGAGAGTCCCATACAGGATAAATCCAAGGAGAAACACGACAAGACACATATTAATCAAACTATCAAAATTTAAATACAAAGAAAAAATATTAAAACCAGCAAAGGAAAAACAACAAATAACATACAAGGGTTCCCCATAAGGTTAACAGCAGATCTTTCAGCAGAAACTCTGCAAGCCAGAAGGGAATGTCAGGACATATTTAAAGTGGTCAAAGTGAAAAATCTACGACCAAGATTACTCTAACTAGCAAGGATCTCATTCAGATTCGATAGAGAAATTAAATCCTTACAGACAAGCAAAAGCTAAGAGAATTCAGCACCACCTAACCAGCTTTACAACAAATGCTAAAGGAACTTCTCTAGGCAGGAAACACAAGAGAAGGAAAAGACCTACAATAACAAACCCAAAACAATTAAGAAAATGGTAATAGGAACATACATATCAATAATTACCTTAAATGTAAATGGATTAAATGCTCCCACCAAAAGACACAGACTGGCTGAATGGATACAAAAATAAGACCCATATATATGCTGTGTACAAGAGACCCACTTCAGACCTAGGGACACATACAGACTGAAAGTGAGGGGATGGAAAAAGATATTCCATGTAAATGGAAATCAAGAGAAAGCTGGAGTAGCAATTCTCATATCAGACAAAATAGACTTTAAAATAAAGGCGAAAATAAGAGACAAAAAAGGACATTACATAATGATCAATGGATCATTCCAAGAAGATATAACAATTATAAATATTTATGCAGCCAACATAGGAGCCCCTCAATACATAAGGCAAATGCTAAGAGCCATGAAAGGGGAAATCAACAGTAACACAATCATAGTAGGGAACTTTAACACCCCACTTTCACCAATGGACAGATCATCCAAAATGAAAATAAGGAAACATAAGCTTTAAATGATACATTAAACAAGATGGACTTAATTGATATTTATAGGACATTCCATCCAAAAACAACAGAATACACTTTCTTCTCAAGTGCTCACGCAACATTCTCCAGGATCGATCATATCTTGGGTCACAAATCAAGCCTTGGTAAATTTAAGAAACTTGAAATCATATCCAGTATCTTTTCCAACCACAACCCTACGAGACTAGATTATTCATTACAGGAAAAACTCTGTAAAAAATACAAACACATGGAGGCTAAATAATACACTACTAAGTAACCAAGAAATCACTGAAGAAATCAAAGAGGAAATCAAAAATACCTAGAAACAAATGACAATGAAAACACAATGACCCAAAACCTTTGGGATGCAGCAAAAGCAGTTCTAAGAGTGAAGTTTATAGCAATACCATCCTACCTCAAGAAAAAAGAAACAACTAAAAAACAACCTAATCTTACACCTAAAGCAATCAGAGAAAGAAGAACAAAAAACCCCCCAAAGTCAGCAGAAGGAAAGAAATCATAAAGATCAGATCAGAAATAAATGAAAAAGAAATGAAGGAAACAATAGTAAATATCAATAAAACTAAAAGCTGGTTCTTTGAGAAGATAAACAAAATTGATAAACCTTTAGTCACAACTCATCAAGAAAAAAAGGGAGAAGAATAAAATCAATAGAATTAGAAATGAAAAAGGAGAAGTAACAACTGACACTGCAGAAATACAAAGGACCATGAGAGATTACTACAAGTAACTTTATGCCAATAAAATGGACAACCTGGAAGAAATGGACAAACTCGTAGAGAAGCACAACCTTCTGAGACTGAACCAGGGAGACAGAGAAAATATAAACAGACCAATCACAAGCACTGAAATTGAAACTGTGATTAAAAATCTTCCAACAAACAAAATCCCAGGACCAGATGGCTTCACAGGCAAATTCTATCAAATATTTAGAGAAGAGCTAACACCTATCCTTCTCAAACTCTTCCAAAATATAGCAGAGGGAGGAACACTCCCAAACTCATTCTATGAGGCCACCATCACCCTGACACCAAAACCAGACAAAGATGTCACAGAAATGAAAACTACAGGCCAATATCACTGATGAACATAGATGCAAAAACCCTCAACAAAATACTAGCAAACAGAATCCAACAGCACATTAAAAGGATCATACACCATGATGAAGTGGGGTTTATCCCAGGAATGCAAGGATTCTTCAATATATGCAAATCAATCGTTGTGATACACCATATTAACAAATTGAAAGAGAAAAACCATATGATCATGTCAATACATGCAGAAAAAGCTTTTGACAAAATTCTACACCCATTTATGATAAAAACCCTCCAGAAAGTAAGCACAGAGGGAACCTACCTCAACATAGTAATGGCCATTTATGACAAACCCACAGCCAACATCTTTCTCAGTGGTGAAAAACTGAAACCATTTCCACTAAGATCAGGAACAAGACGAGGTTGCCCACTCTCACCACTATTATTCAACATAGTTTTGGAAGTTTTAGCCACAGCAATCAGAGAAGAAAAAGAAAGAAAAGGAATCCAGTTGGAAAAGAAGAAGTAAAACAGTCACTGTTTGCAGATGACATGATCCTATACATAGAGAATCCTAAAGATGCTACCAGAAAACTCCTAGAGCTAATCAATGAATTTGGTAAGTAGCAGGATACAAAATTAATGCACAGAAATCTCTTTCATTCCTATACACTAAAATGAAAAATCTGAAAGAAAAACTAAGGAAAAACTCCCATTTACCATTGCAACAAAAAGAATAAAATACCTAGGAATAAACCTACCTAAGGAGACAAAAGACCTGTATGCAGAAAATAATAAGACACTGATGAACAAAATTAAAGATGATACCAACAGATGGAGAGATATACCATGTTCTTGGATTGGAAGAATCAACACTGTTAAAATGCCTGTACTACCCAAAGCAATCTACAGATTCAGTGCAATCCCTATCAAACTACCAATGGCATTTTTCACAGAAGTAGAACAAAAAATTTCACAATTTGTATGGAAACACAAAAGACCCCGAATAGCGAAAGCAATCTTGAGAAAGAAAAATGGAGCTGGAGGAATCAGGCTCCCTGACTTCAGGCGGTACTACAAAGCTACAGTAGTCAAGACAATATGGTACTGGCACAAAAACAGAAATATAGATCAATGGAACAGGATAGAAAGCCCAGAGATAAACCCACACACATATGGTCACCTTATTTTTGATAAAGGAGGCAAGAATATACAATGGAGAAAAGACAGCCTCTTCAATAAGTTGGGAAAACTAGACAGCTACATGTAAAAGAATGAAATTAGAACACTCCCTAACACCATACCCAAAAATAAACACGAAATGGATTAAAGATCTCAATGTAAGGCCAGACACTATCAAACTCTTAGAGGAAAACATAGGCAGAACACTCTATGAAATAATCCTTTTTGATCCACCTCCTAAATAAATGGAAATAAAAACAAAAAGAAACAAATGGGATCTAATGAAACTTAAAAGCTTTTGCACAGAGAAGGAAACCATAAAAAAGACAAAAAGACAACTCTCAGAATGGGAGAAAATATTTGCAAACAGAGCAACTGACACAGGGTTAATATCCCAAATATACAAGCAGCTCATGCAACTCAATATCAAAAAAACAAACAATCCATTCCAAAAATGGGCAGAAGGGGCTTCCCTGGTGATGCAGTGGTTAAGAATCCGCCTGCCAATACAGGGGACATGGGATCAAGCCCTGGACCAGGAAGATCCCACATGCCGCGGAGCAACTAAACCCGTGTGCCACAACTACTGAGCCTGCACTCTAGAGCTCGCGTGCCACAACTTCTGAGCCCATGTGCCACAAATACTGAAGCCCATGCACCTAGAGCCCTTGCTTTGCAACAAGAGAAGCCACTGCAATGAGAAGCCTGTGCACTGCAACAAAGAGTAGCCTACACTCGCAGCAACTAGAGAAAAGCCCGCGCGCAGCAACGGAGACACAATGCAGTCAAAAATGAAATAAATAAGTACGTTAATTAGTTTTTAAAAAACGGGCAGAAGACCTAAATAGACATTTGTCCAAAGAAGATATACAGATTGCCAACAAACACATGAAAGGATGCTCAACATCACTAATCATTAGAGAAATGAAAATCAAAACTACAATGGGGTATCACCTCACACCGTTCAGAATGGCCATCATCAAAAAATGTACAAACAATAAATGCTGGAGAGTGTGTGGAGAAAAGGGAACCCTCCTGCAGTCTTGTTGGGAATGTAAATTGATACAGCCACTATGGAGAACAGTATGGAGGTTCCTTAAAAAACTAAAAATAGAACTACCATACGACCCAGCAATCCCACTACTGGGCATATACCCTGAGGAAACTATAATTCAAAAATTGTCATGTACCACAATGTTCATTGCAGCTCTATTTAGAACAGCCAGGACATGGAAGCAACCTAAATGTCCATCAACACATGCATGGATAAAGAAGATGTGGTACGTATATACAATGGAATATTACTCAGCCATAAGAGAAACGAAATTGAGTTATTTGTAATGAGGTGGATGGACCTAGAGACCGTCATACAGAGTGAAGTAAGTCAGAAAGAAAAACAAATACCGTACGCTAACGCATATACATGGAATCTTAGAAAAAAAAAAAAAGGTTCTGAACAACCTAGGGGTAGGACAGGGATAAAGACGCAGACGTAGAGAATGGATTTGAGGGCATGGGGAGGGGGAAGGGTAAACTGGGACAAAGTGAGAGAGTGGCATGGACATATATACACTACCAAATGTAAAATAGATTAGCTAGTGGGAAGCAGCCACATAGCCCAGGGAGATCAGCTCAGTGCTTTGTGACCACCTAGAGGGGTGGGATAGGGAGGGTGGGAGGGAGACGTAAGAGGGAGGGGATATGGGGATATATGTATACATATAGATGATTCACTTTATTGTACAGAAGAAAGTAACAAAACATTGCAAAGCAATTATCTTCCAATAAAGATGTTAAAAAACAGAAAACAAAGGAAAACAAAAGAAAAATGCTAACACATGGAAGAAGTTCTGCAAGAATACATAATAACCAACCATATTATAGGGAAAACAGAAGACTTCCCACTTCCTAAGTTAGATATTATTTTAAAAGTTTAATAGGAACCTTTTATGACCAAAATTTTAAATAAAAATAAAATTTGAAATCTATCTTTAGGTATACTGGAACTAGTGTTCTTCAAATTCAGGCAAAATTACTTGCTAATGTTAATTCTGAATACATAGTCCCTGGCTTTGGCAAGAGCAAGCCTTTTAGCTGGACATCTTGCCTCCAATTCATCCTCAACTGCTGACAAAATAACCTTTATAAAATACTAATATGTTCAGTCTTAAAGTTGTTCAATAGCTTTCAGGATGAAATTCATATATTTTAGCGTGTATTACATAGGTTATTATCTAGCCACTGCTGAATTCTGATTCATTTTCTACCCTAATATCATATGATCTTCTTACATAACTTATAACTGACTGAATGAAATGTGCTTTCTCATCCTTCTCGGCCTACACATGCACCATCCTCTACACTGAATATTCTTTACTGCCATCTTCAGTTGGCTAAATCCGATTCATTCTTCAAACCTCAGTTCAAAAGGTAAACCTCGGGGAAGCTTTCACTTGTCATCTTCATCTCAGTTAAATTCTAATTTATATTCCTAGCGACACTCTCTACTATCTATAATCTTACAATTCTGTAAAATGCCTATAGTATTATAATCTCTTCTACCATACTATCAAATATAATAGAGGCAGGGACTGGGTCTTTTATCTTGTGTCTCCTAGTACTTACCATATATTGTTAATAACACCCAGCTGAATTTACTAATGATATTAAGTCGGCTTTTTAATTCATCTACCAAACCTTCTCAAAATTGTTAACCATCAAGAGTTGGTTAACAAGAATAAAGTTTATGTACAAGTTTTTTTTCTCTGGATGATAGAGCCTTTTATTCATCTCACTTTCTAGTTATTTCATTTCAATAAAACCTCCACTAGAGGGCATACAAGGAAAAGTATTGATAGAACCAAAACTCAGTCTGACAGAGAAAAAATAAATGTACCTTCTTGGTGATATATTTATTACTTCTCTGTACCAAGGGGAAGATGGCTAGTTTGCCTTCTTGTCACATTTTTACTGTACAGGTCAGTATTATCTACTGTTTTTAGTGTGCTTTAAACAATTAGCTTTTAGCTAGGAGATTAATGAAGTAAGTATGATAAAGGAGATTTTGAAAATGATAAAAGGCTGTGAATTGAACATCCATTTCTACTTATTACAGTAGTTTTATTAGATCAACCCTTCCACTAACAAAGGCTATAACACCTGATAAAATGCAAAATATGTTTGAAAGCATTGTAGTAGACCAAGGCAGCTAAAACATGAGAAGTCAAGATCCTGGGGACAAAAGAAGCATCTGTTGAATTGAGTCCTACATTCTCTGACATGTTTTCCCTTGAGACGTTTGCCAATTCCTGAGTGGCATAAGTAGAAAGCAGTACCTCTAGGCCTTTTTTTTTTTTTTTTTTTTTTTGCTAGAAACACAAAAATTGAAGTTAAGAGCTACCAACCAAGAACTTCAAGGACTAATAGTCTGGAAAAAAGGGAATAGCAGAAAAGCAGCCCTGCAGAGAAGGGATCTTCTACTGGGCTTTTCCCTTCAAGGCATTTGCATATTCCTAAAATACACAAAATATGCACGGGGAGGCAGTGAGGAAGACTACAAATTAGCTGCTAAAAGGCTGAAAAGCTAAGAGGGGCTTTTAGCATTCCTATAAAACTGAGGAGACAAAATTTGGCATTCATGATCCTCAAAGAGAGAGTGGCTCAAGTAAACACCCAAATTTCAGTTGCGACCACTGAAGGGCTATAAGGGAAATAGACTAAACCCAACACCCAGACTTGAACCACTGTAATCCCTGATTAGATCAAGGTTCTAACTGCCAGTCAGAAGAAAATTAAATATTTCTGGAAGCAAACAGACCTATACAAATGTTCATACATAATATCTATTATTCAATCAAAAATTACTAGGCATTTTAGGAGACAGAACCAAATGACCAAAAGAAAAGAGAAAGAAATAATAAAAACAGACCTATAGACGTTATCAGAAACACACTTTAAAAATAAGTGTGATTGGGCTTCCCTGGTGGCACAGCAGTTGAGAGTCTGCCTGCCGATGCAGGGGACACGGGTTCGTGCCCCGGTCCGGGAGGATCCCACATGCTGCGGAGCGGCTGGGCCCGTGGGCCATGGCCGCTCAGCCTGCGCGTCTGGAGCCTGTGCTCTGCAACGGGAGAGGCCACAGCGGTGAGAGGCCCGCGTACCGCAAAAAAAAAAAAAAAAAAAAAAAAAAAAAAAATAAGTGTGATTAATATGCTCCAGAAAATAGAAAGCAAGTGAAAATTTAATTAGAGACCTGAATTATAAGGAAAAAACAGAGGCAAGCAGAAATTCTGGACTGAAAATCAGGATTACTGAAATTAAGAAGGTAATAGATGGGTTTAGTAGCAGATTAGCTATAGCAGAAGAGGATTAGTCACCTGGAAGCTAGGCCAGGAGAAAATACTCAGGGAACTACTGTAATAAATGGAGAGAAAAAAGGATGGAAAATAAAGAAAAGAATGTTGACAAATGTGATATGGGTGTAATGGCCTAAATCCCAGCAAAAGAGAAGACGGAGGATGAGGCAAAAGCAGTATCTGAAGAAATATTAGAAATATGATGAAATATATCAAACAAGAGATTCAAGTTCTATGAACCCCAAGCTGAACATACTTAAAGAAAACCAAACCTAGGGTTATCATAGCAAAGTTGCCCAAAACAAGAGACAAATAGAAAATCTCAAAAAACTGTCACCGGATAAAATCAACACCTTCAAAAGATCAATAAGACTAACAGCTGGCCTTTCAATAGAAACAATGGAGGCCCGGAGATAACCAAAATAGATTTAACATACCAAAAGGAAGTTAACTCCTAACCTAGAAATCTATGCTCAATGAAAATAACTTTCAAAATTAAAGTGAAATAAAAAGGTTTCAAACAAGAAGACTTGGTCACCAGAAAATACACTAAAGAAAGATTTTCAGAAGAAAAATGACTCCTGATTGAAACATGAAAATATAGGATGAAATTAAGAACACCTGAAAAGATGAATATGGGAGTAAAACTAAATAAAAGTAGATAATAATAACAACATAATTGCTGACAATAAAATGATGATAATAATGTATTGTCAGGTTTAAGATACATATAGGTTAGGAATATATGACAACAATAGCACAAAGGCAGGGGTGGCATGGGCAAATGGAGTTAAAATATTCTAAGATTCTTGCCACTGTCCAGGAATTGGAAAAAGTACTAATTTATAATAGACTCTAGGAAGCAGACAATACATGTTATAATCTCTAGAGTAGCCATTCAAATAATAGAAAAATGAGTAGCAAGATAGGAAACTGAATAATAAAAAGATTAATCTAAAAACAATATTGGAAAAGAGCACTAATTAAATGGAACAGATATATCAGTATGTACCCTAAATACAAATGGACTAAATATTCCAGTTAAAAGGAAACTATTATTAATCAATCTGGATCAAAAAAGAACTATATTTGTTGCTTACTTTACGTCAAAATACATAGAAAGGTTGAAAGCAAAAGGATGGAAAAAGATATATAAACACTAACTAAAAGAAAGCTGATACAACCATACTAATATTAGACAGAGTATATTATAATAAAGAAGAATTACTAGATATACAGAGGAGCATATGTGTATGGTGTTAGGGAGTGTTCTAATTTCATTTTTCTACATGTAGCTGTCCAGTTTTTCCAGCACCACTTATTGAAGAAGCTGTCTTTTCTCCATTGTATATTCTTGCCTCCTTTATCAAAAATAAGGTGACCGTATGTGTGTGGGTTTATCTCTGGGCTTTCTATCCTGTTCCATTGATCTATATTTCTGTTTTTGTGCCAGTACCATATTGTCTTGACTACTGTAGCTTTGTAGTACCGCCTGAAGTCAGGGAGCCTGATTCCTCCAGCTCCATTTTTCTTTCTCAAGATTGCTTTCGCTATTCAGGATCTTTTGTGTTTCCATACAAATTGTGAAATTTTTTGTTCTACTTCTGTGAAAAATGCCATTGGTAGTTTGATAGGGATTGCACTGAATCTGTAGATTGCTTTGGGTAGTACAGGCATTTTAACAGTGTTGATTCTTCCAATCCAAGAACATGGTATATCTCTCCATTTGTTGGTATCATCTTTAATTTTGTTCATCAGTGTCTTATGGTTTTCTGCATATAGGTCTTTTGTCTCCTTAGGTAGGTTTATTCCTAGGTATTTTATTCTTTTTGTTGCAATGGTAAATGGGAGTGTTTCCTTAGTTTTTCTTTCAGATTTTTCATTTTAGTGTATAGGAATGAAAGAGATTGCTGTGCATTTATTTTGTATTCTGCTACTTTACCAAATTCATTGATTAGCTCTAGGAGTTTTCTGGTAGCATCTTTAGGATTCTCTATGTATAGGATCATGTCATCTGCAAACAGTGACAGCTTTACTTCTTTTCCGATTTGGATTCCTTTTCTTTCTTTTTCTTCTCTGATTGCTGTGGCTAAAACTTCCAAAACTATGTTGAATATTAGTGGTGAGAGTGGACAACCTTGTCTTGTTCCTGATCTTAGTGGAAATGGTTTCAGTTTTTCACCATTGAGAACGATGTTGACTGTTTGTCACATATGGCCTTTATTATGTTGAGGTAAGTTCCCTCTGTGCCTACTTTCTGGAGGGTTTTTATCATAAATGGTGTTTTAGTCAAAGGCTTTTTCTGCATCTATTGAGATCATCATATGGTTTTTATCCTTCAATTTGTTAATATGGTGTATCACATTGATTAATTTGCGTATATTGAAGAATCCTTGCATTCCTGGGATAAACCCCACTTCATCATGGTGTATGATCCTTTTAATGTGCTGTTGGATTCTGTTTGCTAGTATTTTGTTGAGGGTTTTTGCATCTATGTTCATCAGTGACATAGGCCTGTAGTCTTCTTTCTTTGTGACATCTTTGTCTGGTTTTGGTGTCAGGGTGATGGTGGCCTCATAGAATGAGTTTGGGAGTGTTCTTCCCTCTGCTATATTTTGGAAGAGTTTGAGAAGGATAGGTGTTACCTCTTCTCTAAATATTTGATAGAATTTGCCTGTGAAGCCATCTGGTCCTGGGCTTTTGTTCGTTGGAAGATTTTTAATCCCAGTTTCAATTTCATTACTTGTGATAGGTCTGTTCATATTTTCTATCTCTTCCTGGTTCAGTCTCAGAAGTTTGTGCTTTTCTAAGAATTTGTCCATTTCTTCCAGGTTGTCCATTTTATTGGCATAGAGTTGCTTATAGTAATCTCTCATGATCTTTGTATTTCTGCAGTGTCAGTTTTTCATTTTTAATTATATTGATTTGAATATTCTCCCTTTTTCTCTTGGTGAGTCTGGTTAAAGGTTTATCAATTTTGTTTATCTTCTCAAAGAACCAGCTTTTAGTTTTATTGATATTTACTATTGTTTCCTTCATTTCTTTTTCCTTTATTTCTGATCTGATCCTTTATTTCTGTTTCCTTCATTTCTTTTTCCTTTATTTCTGATCTGATTTACTATTGTTTCCTTCATTTCTTTTTCCTTTATTTCTGATCTGATAAAGAAATCTTTATGATTTCTTTCCTTCTGCTAACTTTGGGGTTTTCTTTGTTCTTCTTTCTCTGATTGCTTTAGGTGTAAGGTTAGGCTGTTTATTTGAGATGTTTCTTGTTTCTTGAGGTAGGATTGTATTGCTATAAACTTCCCTCTTAGAACTGCTTTTGCTGCATCCCATTGGTTTGGGGTCATTGTGTTTCCAAGTATTTTTGATTTCCTCTTTGATTTCTTCAGTGATCTCTTCGTTATTAAGTAGTGTATTGTTTAGCCTCCACGTGTTTGTATTTTTTACAGAATTTTTCCTGTAATTAATATCTAGTCTCATAGGGTTGTGGTTGGAAAAGATACTTGATACGATTTCAGTTTTCTTAAAATTACCAAGGCTTGATTTGTGATGTAGGTATGATCTATCTTGGAGAATGTTCCGTGAGCACTTGAGAAGAAAGTGTATTCTGTTGTTTTTGGATGGAATGTCCTATAAATATCAATTAAGTCCATCTTGTTTAATGTATCATTTAAAGCTTATGTTTCCTTATTTTCATTTTGGCTGATCTGTCCACTGGTGAAAGTTGGGTGTTAAAGTCCCCTACTATGATTTTGTTACTGTTGATTTCCCCTTTTATGGCTGTTAGCATTTGCCTTATGTATTGAGGTGCTCCTATGTTGGGTGCATAAATATTTACAATTTTTATATCTTCTTCTTGGATTGATCCCTTGATCATTATGTAGTGTCCTTTTCTGTCTCTTGTAATAGTCTTTATTTTAAAGTCTATTTTTTCTGATATCAGAATTGCTTCTCCAGCTTTCTTTTGATTTCCATTTGCATAGAATATCTTTTTTCATCCCCTCACTTTCAGTCTATATGTGTCCCTAGGTCTGAAGTGGGTCTCTTGTAGACAGCATATATATGGCTCGTGTTTTTATGTCCATACAGCCAGTCTGTGTCTTTTGGTGGGAGCATTTAATCCATTTATATTTAAGGTAATTATTGATATGTATGTTCCTATTACCATTTTCTTAATTGTTTTGTGTTTGTTATTGTAGGTCTTTTCCTTCTCTTGTGTTTCCTGCCTAGAGAAGTTCCTTTAGCATTTGTTGTAAAGCTGGCTTGGTGGTGCTGAATTCTCTTAGCTTTTGCTTGTCTGTAAAAGTTTTAATTTTTCCGTCGAAAATGAATGAGATCCTTGCTGGGTAGGATAATCTTGGTTGTAGGTTTTTCCATTTCATCACTTTAAATGTGTGCTGCCACTCCCTTCTGGCCTGCAGAGTTTCTGCTGAAAGATCAGCTGTTAACCTTCTGGGGATTCCCTTGTATGTTATTTGTTGTTTTTCCCTTGTTGCTTTTAATATTTTTTCTTTGTATTTAAATTTTGATAGTTTGATTAATATGTGTCCTAAAAATAGCAGTACCACACGACCCAGCAGTCCCACTACTGGGCATATAACCTGAGGAAACCATAATTCAAAAAGAGTCATGCACCACAATGTTCATTGAAGCTCTATTTACAATAGCCAGGATTGGAAACAACCTTAGTGTCCATCAAGAGATGAATGGATAAATGGAATGCATATATATGGAATCAAAAAAAGAAAAAAAAAAATGTGCTTCCCTGGTGGCGCAGTGGTTGAGAGTCCGCCTGCCGATGCAGGGGACACGGGTTTGTGCCCCGGTCCGGGAAGATCCCACATGCCACGGAGCCGCTGGGCCCGTGAGCCATGGCTGCTGAGCCTGTGCATCCGGAGCCTGTGCTCTGCAATGGGATAGGCCACAACAGTGAGAGGCTTGTGTACCGCAAAAAAAAAAAAGAAAGAAAGAAAGAAAAAAGAAAAAGGTTTGGAAGAACCTGGGGCAGGACAGGAATAAAGACGCAGACATAGAAAATGTACTTGAGGACATGGGGAGGGGGATGGGTAAGCTGGGACGAAGTGAGAGAGTGGCGTGGACTTATATATCCTACCAAATGTAAAATAGATAGCACAGGGAGATCAGCTCAGTGCTTTGTGACCACCTAGAGGGGTGTGATAGGGAGGGTGGGACGGAGACGCAAGAGGGTGGAGATATGGGGATATATGTGTATGTATAGCTGATTCACTTTGTTATAAAGCAGAAACTAACACATTATTGTAAAGCAATTATAGTCCAATAAAGACGTTAAAAAAAGAGAAAGAAACTGCAATAAATTAGATTGGTTGGAGCTAATGTCTGGGTGTGAGGGAGCAGTGAGAGATAAGGTGTGTACATCATGTTAAAAAATTTAAACTTACTCTGGAGATGATGGTAAGCTATTTAAGGATGTTTAAGGATTTTTTTGAGCAGGGGAATAACATGATTGGGCTGCATTTTGGATAGATCATTCTATAGCAATATGGAAGCAAGAATTCTCTTGCTTTATGATAGGCAAAACCGGAAGCCAGGAGTATAATGAGGAGCTCAGTGCAATGATCCTGACAAGAAATAATAAGGATCTGAATCAAGACAAGAGCACTAAGAATAAAAATATGATATAGAGTGAACTTGAGAAATGTTTAGTAAGAATAGACAGGATTTGGGTGGGTGGTTAAAGGAGAAAGTAGAGGATTAGAGGCGCTCAGGTGTCTGTTTTGTGCTAGACTGTGGCATCATTAGCTGATATAACAAGAGGAAAAGAAACATGCTTCAAGGTAGATGTAGTTCTAGAGTTCAATGCACTGTGATACAGTTTTTGCACCAAGGGAAAAAGTGCGATAGAGCAGGCCAGGTTAAACATATAAGTTAAATACAGAGAGAGACCTTAGCAAAATTAAAAACTTCTGCTCCACCAAAGACTCTGTGAAGAGTATGAAAAGACAGGCCTTGTATCTAGAATATACAAAGAACTCTCATAATTTATTAGTCAACAAACAAACAATCCAAACAGAGACTGGGCAAGATACTTCACCAAAGACAGGAAAAGATACTTCACCAAAGAGGATATATGGCAAATAAGCACATGAAAAGTTGTTCAACATCATTAACCATGTTAACAAAAATTAAAGAGAAATGAAAATTAACACCACAGTAAGATATCACCACACACCTAATAAAATGGCTAAAATTAAAAATAGTAGTGGGACTTGCCTGGTGGCGCAGTGGATAAGAATCTGCCTGCCAATGCAGAGGACATGAGTTCCATCCCTGGTCCGGGAAGATCCCATATGCCACGGAGCAACTAAGCCCATGTGCCACAACTACTGAGCCTGTGCTCTAGAGACCACGAGCCACAACTACTCAGCACGTCTGCCACAACTGCTGAAGCCTGCGCACCTAGAGCCTGTGCTCTGGAACAAGAGAAACCACCGCAGTGAGAAACCCACTCACTGCAACGAGGAGTAGCCCCCACTCACCACAACTAGGGAAAGCCCGCGAGCATCAATGAACACCAAATGCAGCCAAAAATACATAAAATTTTTTAAAAAATAAAAATGTGTCTTGGTGTGTTTCTCCTTGGATTTATCCTGTATGGGACTCTCTGCACTTCCTGGACCTGAATGACTATTTCCTTTCCCATATTAGGGAAGTTTTCAACTATAATCCCTTCAAATATTTTCTCAGTCCCTTTCTTTTTCTCTTCTGCTTCTGGGACCCCTATAATTCGAATGTTGGTGCATTTAATGTTGTCCCAGAGGTCTCTGAGATTGTCCTTAATTCTTTTCATTCTTTTTTCTTTATTTTGGTCTGTGGTAGTTATTTCTACTATTTTATCTTCCAGGTCACTTACCTGTTCTTTTGCCTCAGTTATTCTGCTATTGATTCTTTCTAGCGAATTTTTAATTTCATTTATTGTGTTGTTCATCATTGTTTGTTTGCTCTTTAGTTCTTCTAGGTCCTTGTTAAACGTTTCTTGTATTTTCTCCATTCTATTTCCAAGATTTTGGATCATGTTTACTGTCATTACTCTGAATTCTTTTTCAGGTAGACTTGCTATTTCCTAGATTTGTTTGGTCTGGTGGGTTTTTACCTTGCTCCTTCATCTGATGTGTGTTCCTCTGTCTTCTCATTTTGCTTAACTTACTGTGTTTGGGGTCTCCTGTTCGCAGGCTGCAGGTTCTTAGTTCCCATTGTTTTTGGTGTCTGCCCCCAGTGGCTAAGGTTGGTTCAGTGGGTTGTGTAGGCTTCCTGGTGGAGGGGACTAGTGCCTGTGTTCTGGTGGATGAGGCTGGATCTTGTCTTTATGGTGGGCAGGACCACGTCCAGTGGTGTGTTTTGGGGTGTCTGTGACCTTATTATGATTTTAGGCAGCCTCTCTGCTAATGGGTGGGGTTGCGTTCCTGTCTTGCTAGTTGTTTCGCACAGGGTTTCCAGCACTGTAGCTTGCTGGTCGTTGAGTGGAGCTGGGTCTTAGCTTTGAGATGGAGATCTCTGGGAGAGCTTTCGCCATTTGATATTACGTGGAGCCAGGAGGTCTCTGGTGGACCAATCTCCTGAACTCAACTCTCCCACCTCAGAGGCACAGGCCTGACACCCGGCCAGCGCACCGAGACCCTGTCAGCCACACTTTTGGGAATTCTGAGGTCTTCTGCCAGCATTCAGCAGGTGTTCTGTAGGAGTTGTTCCACATGTAGATGTATTTCTGATGTGTCTGTGGGAAGCAAGGTGATCCCCACATCTTACTCCTCTGCCATCTTAAAGATCTCTGGAGGCGGCCTGGGGCAGGTTTTCCCAGAGGGGTTGGACTCCTAAGAGGCAACAACACAGGAGCTAATTGCTTCCCTCTAACATCGCACTTGATCCACCTCAAGCTCTCCCTCTCCAAGTCTTCAGCCCGCTGGGATCTTGAGGAAAAGGGTTCCAAGATCCAGTAAATTTTTGACTAAATAAAGGTCCTTATAATTGCACAATTCCACAGAGACATATTAAGAGGAGATATTAAGCTTTCCCAGCAAGAATGGATTCACTTCTATATATTCATGAAGTTATTGCTATAACACTGGAATGTGGGAAAATTGTCCAAAAGGAAATATAATTGTAGCACTATGCTTCCTATTAATGAAAACATCATCTATATTTGTATACAAGGTAGTATAATGAAAAAATATATTAATTCTTTATATCTGATGCTTCACTTGCATCAGGAATCATCCTTCTCCTAAAATTCTTTAGCACAGACCATTAATATATAGAAAGTAACTTATTCTGGTGGGAAAATGCTGAAATAGAGTATATTTAAGAAAGAAAAAAATTTTAATTTTTGAAAGCTATGAAATCACGAGAGAAAATTTTTAATGTTATTTTTACACTATTCACTTTTCCCAGGACCTCTAATATCACTGGACATTCCTGGATACAGAAAGTACAAACTAAGATAAAACTACTAAAATACGTAAGTAACAAATTACTATATTTCATTGGATCTAAGATATCATCAATTTTAGGAAGCATACTAATTTCAGAGATGTTAATATGTGAAAAAAATATGTATCATAAAACATGAAATATGGTTGGGTTTTATTTCAAATTAATTTTTTTGTGAAAATGTATCTGGTGATCTAAACATAATCAATTCCAAAGTTCAAAGAGAGACTTCTGAAGAGGATGGATTATAATTCCTAATCACAAAGCAATTGAAATAATTATATTCACTACCTGGGTAATCTTTTTGAGAAGTGTTAGGCAAACTCCAGATTAACTTTAAAAAATTCATTCTTTTAACAGAACAGAGTTAAAAGA
The DNA here is from genome assembly GCF_964270905.1 of Leucopleurus acutus. Classification (NCBI taxonomy): domain Eukaryota; kingdom Metazoa; phylum Chordata; class Mammalia; order Artiodactyla; family Delphinidae; genus Leucopleurus; species Leucopleurus acutus. The sequence goes on from NC_139144.1 coordinate 76,744,529, forward strand.
CTAACTGTTAAAGTCAGTAATGTACTTGACATTCCCATTTAGACAGCATCCTATATCTCTTCTCTCTTTCTTGCTAAGCTACAAGAAAGGTAGTTTATATCCATCCTTTCCACATCCCCAACTCTCATTTATTCCCGACCCACCACAATAATAATCCAGATTTTTTTCCTATTGAAATACATAATCAGTTTAATGTTCAGTCATAACAGATAAGAATATACTCATGCATTTATGTGTATTTTATTAAAATGATAACAAATGTTTAAAGAAAAATAGTACCTATACTTATTTAGTTTATAAAGCAATCAGAAACATTTTAGAAATTATGGCGCTCATAACACAGCACAGGAAACATTCCCAATTTAAGTAAATGTAACATTTGGTAAGCACCAGAACTATCAAATGGCAGCATGTTAAGTACTTTCATATTCATTATCTTGTTTTAATTCTCATAGTCATCCTGCTAGTTAGCCAGATATCATATCTCTCAATGAGAGAAGAAACTGAGCCTCAAAGATTTTAAAAAGACTTAATAGTCATATTAGCTTTGATAAGTCATCGAGATAGTATTTGGACCCAGATTTTCAGGCTTTAAGTCATGCTTCATACTTTCTGTGGTATAAGTGGATTAATATATTAATTACTTCACAAATGATATGTCTCAGTTAAGTTTTATAAATAGATAAATGATCATTCTATATCAAATATATTAAATTCAATAAAAAACTTGACATGATAATTGGGTGATTGGGATTGACATGTATACACTGGTGTGTATAAAATTGATGACTAATAAGAACCTGCTGTATAAAAAAATAAAATAAAATTCAAAAAAAAACTAATACTAACAAAAACAAACAAAAAAACTTGACAAATACCACATGAAAGAATTGTGAAGGAGCTGAAAAATACATATGATGCCATGGTAATCAAGTGGCTTACAGTAAAATCAAGACTTTCATATATTAAACAATGAGAGAACAAAGAGAACAACACACGACATGTATAAAAATGTGCTAAACAAGATAATCACCCACCCAAAATCATAGCTTATGAACAAAAAGCACTCTTGTGGGTTGTAATAACATAGGGAAGCTTAACAGACTATTAATCTGGCCCTCGAAGGCATAATGTGAATGCACAATAAGGGGAGGAGAGGACATTCCAAATTGAAGAATAACAAAAGCTAAAACATAGAGGCAGGAATGATTATGTACCTGAGGAACATCGCTGAAATTGTATAAATAAAATAAAAGTTAGATATAAGGGAGTAGCAGAAATAGGTGGGATCAAACTATGGAGAGTTTTGGATTTCACCTAATAGACAAAAGGAAGTGTGTTCTACAGGTAACAGCATATAGGACTGACTAAAGTACAGAAATAGTGCAGTTAGAAATATCAGTTAGGAGGCTATTAAAGTTGCCCCTAAGGTGGGATGATAAATATCAAAACTGCAATAACTCTAAGAGATATTACAAAGTAAGAACAAATTATACATAAAAGTGAATGGCAAAGTCTGAGATAAATATCAGTTTTTCTCGGTATAAATTTATGTCCAAAATTCAAAATTAACTATTGCTTTAAGCATACAGTAAAAACAAAATACAATTATTATGGCCATGAAGAAAATACATTCAGGGTGACGTAGTAAATCATGAGGCCTGTCCACCCAATATTGCTGTTTCTCCTTCTGTGAACACTTCCTTACTCCCTTGAAGTTAGATATGACCATGTGACCATACTTAAATAGAAGAAATGGCATGGGTCTCTTCCAGGTGGAAGCTTTAGTAGCCAGCACACAATATACCATTGGTGCCAGACACAAGTAAGACAAAGTCAAGTCAGAATATGAAAGGGTTTTGTTCTTGTTTTTTTTCAGTCTTGGCTTCTGTGTATGTGTTTTGAGAGATGAGCGTCAAGTGCTTTCATTAGCTAGCTTTTCTCACCTCTATCCTCTCCATTTTGTGCTTTCAAAAGGACCAAGCAGATTTCCATGTATATGAATAGCAATATTAATCCTATGCCCTGTATATGCAAGGTAACACTAAGATATTTGTCACCTTTTGCATACATGGGAAACTGATGACAAAGATAAGATCAGCTCCTATATGCAGATAAAGAAAAGACAGGTAAATGAAAAGATGAGTATAGGATATGGACAGGCAATTTATAAAAAAAAAAAAAAGAAAATCACAAAATAACAATTTCTAGTAATATTTTCTAAATAAGTTATTTTAAAAATTTTTTTCTGAAAATATTCTTGTGACTTCAGCCTATGTTTTCAGAGCAAAGATATGTCATATCATTACTTACAACTAGAACACAAGTTAATATTTTAATTGAAAATTACACCTCAATCTACCAAACTGTTCCAGTGACATTTACAACTAAATTTATATTGTGATAAAGAAAGCAACATTTTTCCCAGAGTATTTTCTGTATAGGCAATAACACTGAACAAGTTAACAATCACACAATGATTACGTCAAAACCTTGGACATTAGTTAATGTGTGCTGTCTTATCAATGGTAATAAAACATCTATTGAAAATAAAATGCCACATCATTTTACAAAACCCTTATCTCATCACTAAGTGATGTGAATATAACAAACTCCCCTGCCAGAAAAATTACCTACTAAATGTAAAGAAAATATGTATTTTTTAATATAAGAAAATGTTTTAGCAAACTGGGGGAAAAACACACAAGTCCTAAAAACAGAAATGTTAATTATATATATATTTTAAAGGCTTATTATTACTCAAACAATAAAAATATCAACTGCAAATTTAAGGCTAGATTGAAGAGGGTTTCAAATTTTATCATGTATCCAATAGTCTAATACAGACCTTTTAGACTTTAATAATTTACAATATCATCTGTTACTGCACTATCAATATAAAAAAATAAAGAATGATAAAATCCATACTATGGCACAGCTGCCAAGTTCCAATCAGTTTAGTCACAGGCCACCTTGTTTTCAGAGCTAAATACAATTATGCTGAATTAAGGTGATAATATTTTTCTGTTCACCTACTTCCCTTTGCAATCTGTGGACTTTTCAAGTAAGAACATTCAAGAACCAACAATAATTTAGGGAAAGAGAGGAAAAAACCCAAAGATACAAGGCAAATTTAAGACGTGTTTTGCAACAATTGGAAAAGACATGCTGTTTAAACTGGTTGTCTTGAAAAATCCTCAACCTAGACAAGACAGGGAATATAAATACATTCCCAATGGTGGATCCTATTCACATCAAACTTGTAAATTCCCTTCCCAAACCTTTGCTACATTTAAAGGCTTAAACACTTGATTGCCAACTTTCTCTTCTGTAAAAATAACATACCATCTACCACTGAGCAGTAAGGATTATATTAGACAACATATTTAAGAGCAATTAACACAGTGCCTGGTACACAGGAAACATTGAATAAGTGTTTCATTAAAAAACAAAATTAAAAACCTAACCCCAGAAACAAATTCTAAAGCTAAAATAAATAAATAAGTATTAAATTGTTGTATTTGCTAGACACAGTACACTAGGTATTGTCAGTGGTAAGATCCAAGAGAAACATAAAACGTGATTTGTGTTCATTTAAAAATGGTTTTTAAGTTGTCAGGTTTTTTTCCATTAGTCCTACAGGAAGGGAATTAAAAGAATTTTTAAAATTAAGAAAAACTAATAAAATAACAAGGTAGATCTATATGTACTCACACTTAACTGATCATTAAATAATAAATCAATGCTGTTTTCAACAAGATTTTTAAAAGTCTGCAAGGAATACAAAGAGTTAAAAGAAGACATATAAATAAAACAATTAAAAAATTTAGAAGATGCTGATTTCTACTTCCAGTAATGGCAAGCTAAATTTGGATCAAAATTGTGAAGGCTTTTAAAATAGCTAGATAAAATTTTTTTTTAATTTCTTAGGGACTGAATAAGATATCAAAGAACTACTAACTGAAGTGGCAAAAGAGGTAAATAAACAGTTGCTTTTGCCTTGAGGACATCTGGCAGTGCATAAGAACCCAGTGAGAAATTGAGCTGTGGCTTTGGTGGCTTCAAACTTCAAGATGAACAAAATTCAAAGCACTGGGCCTATACAAAGTAGAGAGTTTACTAAACCATACTCAAGACACATTAATCTGGGACTCTAAGTACCTTTAGGGTAAGGATGAAACAAATAAACCAGCTGTTTAGGTTTAATTTACATCACCAAAATGGTCCAGGGAACTTCAACCGCTGAACTTAGATTACATGAGTCCTGGACTGATAGTGCCCTAGGCCCTTTAAGAAATATACAAAATCCTCTCTGATGGATCATCCGAGGCCTCATATTATTCCAACAAGTAAGTTTTAAAATCTAATGACTAGCACCTAGTCATGAGTGAGAAGCATAAGAAACTACTGCTAACAGAGACAAACCCACAAAGATCCCAAATACTGTAACTGTTACATCTAGACTATATGTTTACCATATTAAAGAAGTTTTATTTAAAGCCTGAAAATATTTTCAGGGAACAAGAAGCTATAAACTTCTTTATAACAATAATACTTTATAACTTCTTTATAACACTGCCAGTTTTAAAAAGAATCAAACAGAATTTCTAGAAATAAAAAAATAACTGAAATTATGAACTCAATTGATGAGTTTAACAATAAATTAGAAGCAAGTGAAATGAGATTCAATGACCTACAAGGCAGATTAGAAGCTATTACCCAGAATGTGGCACAGTGAAACAAAAAGATGGAGAATAAAGAAGACAGACACTGAGGATACAGTGAGGTCTAACAGATATACAATCAGAGACCCAGAAACAGAGAAAAGAACAGGGCAGAGGTAATATTTAAAGAGATAATGGATGAGACTTCTCCAGAACTGAGGCACCAACCCCACATTTAGAAGCTTGTCATAATAATGCTTGAAGTGGCAGATGGAGATACCTTAATAATACCTACCACATTAAATCGGTGTTTTGTTCATTAGCCATTTTCAAGATGAAACACAGAAATGTTGGAAGAAACTAAGAAAAATTTGCCAAAATACATGGACACCTAGGAATCAAATGTACTAGCAGATTTGAAAGTCTACTTTCATACAAAATTTCATACAAATTTGTATGAAAGTCTACTTTCATACAAAATTTGGGAACAACATAAAACTTCAAAGCAGACGAGAGTTGCTCTTTTAAATAACCTTTATCTAATAAATATGAATATTATTAAACGTTCACCATAACAATGAACTAGAATGGCTAAGAAAGTAAAAGAAACCCTGAAAATGATATAAGAGCAATTAGTGACGTTCAGCAAATATTGATGTCAAATATTGACGTTCAGCACACATACACAAATGGCTTGCTGAACCAAATCAAACAACAAACACCAAAAAGCATTCAGCAGGTAAAACAAAGAAGCAGACAGTCACAGCTATCTGAAGAACTGACAAGATGCTCGTCTATTTAGTTTAACTCACAACTCAATCTAGAAAAGCGGGCATCGCTCAAAAAGACTGCAAAGCTTCAAATACGTGGGGCAAAGTTTAGTCAAAAAATACACTAAACTGTACACTTAAAAATGGTTAAAATGGCAACTTTCATGTTATAAATATTTTACCACAATTTAAAAAATTAAAAGAAAAGGGGGGCGATAGGTAGGACTTAATAGTTTAAACGTTAGAGGAAAAGACACAGGAATCTGGGGAGAATTGAAGAAAGGAGTGAGATCAAAAAACACTGTGGAAAGACAAGCTAAGGGCTGGCTACAGGTGCTTGGACCTAATACCAGGAGCTGCTAGGGATACAGAATCATGCACTATGTTGTCTGCACTCATGCTGCCTTAGCACAGAGCAAGCCATAGTATGCTTTCAATTCTGCCTACTGAAGTATTTTAATAATTTCAGTCTTTTAAATATACTATTCTGTCTTTTCTTTCAATTTCCAAGCCAATCAATTTTCTGCCTGATTGAGTCAGCTATTTTTGTCAGGCCATAAAGACTTCATCACATCTCTTTAAATTAGTACAGAATTTCCATACAATGGAAACTCAGCAATAAAAAGGAATGTTACAATGTTACAATAACAAAGTGAATCAGCTATATGTATACACATATCCCCATATCCCCTCCCTCTTACATCTCCCTCCCACCCTCCTTATTCCACCCCTCTAGGTGGTCACAAAGCACCCAGCTGATCTCCCTGATCTCCCAGCTGCTTCCCACTAGCTATCGATTTTACATTTGGTAGCGTATATATGTTAATGCTACTCTCTCACTTCATCCTAGCTTACCCTTCCCCCTCCCAGTGTCCTCAAGTCCATTCTCTACATCTGTGTCTTTATTCCTGTCCTACCCCTAGGTTCATCAGAAGCTTTTTATTTTTTAGATTCCATATATATGTGTTAGCATACGGTATTTGTTTTTCTCTTCCTGACTTACTTCATTCTGTATGACAGACTCTAGGTCCATCCACCTCACTACAAATAACTCAATTTCGTTTCTTTTTATGGCTAATATTCCATTGTATATACGTGCCACATCTTCTTTATCCATTCATCTGTCAATGGACACTTAGGTTGCTTCCATGTCCTGGCTATTGTAAATAGTGCTGCAATGAACATTGTGGTACATGTTTCTTTTTGAATTATGGTTTTCGCATGGTATATGCCCAGTAGTGGGATTGCTGGATCATATGGTAGTTCTATTTTTAGTTTTTTAAAGAACCTCCATACTGTTCTCCATAGTGGCTGTATCAATTTACATTCCCACCAACAGTGCAAGAGGGTTCAAAAAGGAACAATTTTTTTTTTTTTTTTTTGCAGTATGCGGGTCTCTCACTGCTGTGGCCCTTCCTGTTGCGGAGCACAAGCTCCGGATGCACAGGCTCAGCAGGCCCAGCCGCTCTGCGGCATGTGGGATCTTCCTGGGCTGGGGCACAAACCCGTCTCCCTGCATTGGCAGGCGGACTCTCAACCACTGCGCCACAGGGGAAGCCCAGGAACAAATTTTTGATACACACAACGTGGATAAATCTTTAAAACGTTATCCTGAGTGAAAATATTCTGTATAATTATATTTATGTAACATTTTAGAATAGCAAAAAATAATTTATAGTGATAGATGTAAGTTCCAGGGACTTCCCTGGTGGTCCAGTGGTAAAGAAACCACCTTCCAATGCAGGGGACACGGGTTTAATCACTGGTCGGGCAACTAAGCCCGCATGCCACAACTGCTGAGCTCAGGCACCTCAGCAAGAGAGCCCACATGCAGCAAACTACAGAGCCCATGCACCCTGGAGCCTGAGCGCCACAAGTAGAGAGAGAAAACCCACACGCCACAAGTAGAGAGAAGCTCGCTCTGCAACAAAGAGCCTGCATGCCTCAACGAAGAGCCCACCTGCCGCAACTAAGACCCAACACAGCAAAAAAATAAAAAAGAAGTAAGTTCCAGAGCACTGGGGAGGGGCATGAAGGAACCTTCTGGGATGACAGAAATGTTCCATGTTGGGGTGTGAGTTACACGAATGTGTGTTTGTCAAAACTGATCCAACTGTATACTGAAAATCTGAATATTTCACTGTATGTAAATTACATACAATAAAAATCTTTACTATGCAATTTCCTCAGTACCATTCAGCAAGACCTCTAATTAATTAAGTATAGGGAGTTCAACAGTTTCTTCTTAATTTTTATTCTTCTATTCAATTTTAGTGCAAACAGAATCAAGTGGTACATTTAAGTGATTCACTTCCATTATAAGATATAGAATTATTTTCCTGCTTCTAATACTGGTAAAAACCCTCCTTTTCTTTTTTCCATATTCTATGCAAACTAAGCCTGTCTTTTATGTTATATCCATAGAATACAGAAGGGCTTCCATGCTACTTTATATATCGAAAATGAGACTTCTGTGTTCTAGATTAGAGGCTGATCTCTAAAGACTTTTCTATTACTTTAACTTCATGGAACAAGACTACTGATCTCATTTTAGTTAAAAAAAAAAGTAGTTACAGGTCAACTTCCTTTGCAGCTGGCAAGTATATGACCGTCAAGCTTTCACAAAAACTATCCATTTATGTTTTATGGCTGACTCTTCCCCCTCTTTTTCTTGAGAGGCAATTTCTGTCAGCAGAAGAACTGTTCAACAAAACAGGCTATGTCAACAGCTTGAAAGTAAATTCATCTAAACATGTTTTAACTGAACAGGAGTTCCCTCACATAACCCTTATATTTTCTGGCATTTTGTACATGAGACTAAAACTCCCAATCTTCTAATAGGTTTCAATTTTTGCCACTGCTAATGAATTACCTCTAAAATTCCCCCAAATCTCACTGTACTCTCCTGTGTCCTGAGATTTTTTTCTTTACACTGCCAGCATGCTATCCCCGTAGGTCCACTAATGCTATCTGTATAAAATCTGCAGCCTAACAGCACTATTTGCCATGACTTATTCTCTTTTTAGCTCTATCAAGATCCTTCTTCTGCAAGAAAACACAATTTAATCATTTTATTGCTTTATTTGAGCATTAAAATAAAAGCAGTTGAATAGTTTGTTTTTTCAGGTATTTCTCACATTTGTTAATTAGATGCAGATTACTCTTTTCTTCAGCCATGCTGTAGAATTCTCTATTTATTTTAGTTGACCACATACAAATCTAAATCTTATACTCTTTCAAATTCAGCAAATTCTCTAGAGTCTGAGTTTTGAAATTGTGTGGTTGCCTTATACTTTTAGCTTGAGATTCTAACCTTGTGTTATTTTAATTCAAATGAAATATGTTTTTTCCAAATATTCCCTATGTATCTAGAAGACACCTTCTAGTTCTTAAGGAAATAGAATAGTCTGACACTGATTTGCTTGACTTCTCCTTTAATGTTTTACAAGATAGTAAGTGACTGGGAGGGTTAAAGACTTCAATATCTATAGTATCTTGTAGAAGTAGGAACAAAAATTGAACAGCACCAACAAAAAACAATTTTCCAAGAATCCAGAGAGGCAAGTCTTATCATAAGCCATTGCTAAAAGTACAAATCAAAATTACAGCAGCTCAGAGGGCAGACAGCAGAAGCAAGAAGAACTACAATCCTGCAGCCTGTGGAACAAAAACCACATTCACAGAAAGACAGACAAGATGAAAAGGCAGAGGGCTATGTACCAGATGAAGGAACAAGATAAAACCCCAGAAAAACAACTAAATGAAGTGGAGTTAGGCAACCTTCCAGAAAAAGAATTCAGAATAATGATAGTGAAGATGATCCAGGACCTCGGAGAAAGAATGGAGGCAAAGATCGAGAAGATGCAAGAAATGTTTAACAAAGACCTAGAAGAATTAAAGAACAAACAGAGATGAACAATACAATAACTGAAATGAAAACTACACTAGAAGAAATCAATAGTAGAATAACTGAGGCAGAAGAACGGATAAGTTACCTGGAAGACAGAATGGTGAAATTCACTGCTGCGGAACAGAATAAAGAATGAAAAGAAATGAAGACAGCCTAAGAGACCTCTGGGACAACATTAAACGCAACAATATTCACATTATAGGGGTCCCAGAAGGAGAAGAGAGAGAGAGAAAGAACCAGAGAAAATATCTGAAGAGATTATAGTCAAAAAAGTTCCCTAACATGGGAAAGGAAATAGCCACCCAAGTCCAGGAAATGCAGAGAGTCCCATACAGGATAAAGCCAAGGAGGAACACGCCAAGACACATAGTAATCAAATTGGCAAAAATTAAAGACAAAGAAAAATTATTGAAAGCAGCAAGGGAAAAATGACAAATAACATAGAAGGGAACTCCCATAAGGTTAACAGCTGACTTCTCAGCAGAAACTCTACAAGCCAGAAGGGAGACGCATGATATACTTAAAGTGATGAAACGGAAGAACCTACAACCAAGATTACTCTACCCAGCAAGGATCTAATTCAGATTCAATGGAGAAATCAAAAGCTTTACAGACAAGCAAAAGCTAAGAGTATTCAGCACCACCAAACCAGCTCTGCAACAAAGGCTAAAGGAACTTCTCTAAGTGGAAAACACAATAGAAGAAAAGGACCTACAAAAACAAACCCAAAACAATTAAGAAAATGGTCATAGGAACATACATATTGATAATTACCTGATTAAATGCTCCAACCAAAGGACACAGGCTGGCTGAATGGATACAAAAACAAGACCCATATATATGCTGTCTACAAGAGACCCACTTCAGACCTAGGGACACATACAGACTGAAAGTGAGGGGATGGAAACTGATATTCCACGCAAATGGAAATCAAAAGAAAGCTGGAGTAGCAGTACTCATATCAGATAAAATAGACTTTAAAATAAAGAATGTTACAAGAGACAAGGAAGGACACTGCATAATAATCAAAGGATCAATCCAAGAAGAAGATATAACAATTATAAATATATATGCATCCAACATAGGAGCACCTCAATACATAAGGCAACTGCTAACAGCTATAAAAGAGGAAATCGACAGTAACACAAAAACATTGGGGAACTTTAACACATCACTTACACCAATGGACAGATCATCCAAAATGAAAATAAATAAGGAAACAGAAGCTTTAAATGACACAATAGACCAGATAGATGTAATTGATATTTATAGGACATTCCATCCAAAGTGTAGATTACACTTTCTTCTCAAGTGCACATGGAACATTCTCCAGGATAGATCACATCTTGGGTCACAAATCAAGCCTCAGTAAATTTAAGAAAATTAAAATCATATCAAGCATCTTTTCTGACCACAACGCTATGAGATCAGAAATGAATTACAGGGAAAAAAACGTAAAAAACACAAACACATGGAGGCTAAACAATACGTTACTAAATAACCAAGAGATCACTGAAGAAATCAAAGAGGAAATCAAAAAATACCTAGAGACAAATGACAATGAAAACACAACCTTCCAAAACCTATGGGATGCAGCAAAAGCAGTTCTAAGAGGGAAGTATATACAAGCCTACCTCAAGAAACAAGAAAAATCTCAAATAAACAATCTAACCTTACACCTAAAGGAACTAGAAAAAGAACAACAAACAAAACCCAAAGTTAGCAGAAGGAAAGAAATCATAAAGATCAGAGCAGAAATAAATGAAATAGAACCAAAGAAAACAACAGCAAAGATCAATAAAACTAAACGCTGGTTCTTTGAGAAGATAAACAAAATTGGCAAACAATTACCCAGAATCATCAAGAAAAAGAGGGAGAGGACTCAAATCAATAAAATTAGAAATGAAAAAAGAGAAGTTACAATGGACACCGCAGAAATACAAAGCATCCTAAGAGACTACTACAAGCAACTCTACGCCAATAAAATGAACAAGCTGGAAGAAATGGACAAATTCTTTGAAAGGTATAACCTTCCAAGACTGAACCAGGGAGATATAGAAAATACGAACAGACCATTCACAAGTAATTAAATTGAAACTGTGATTAAAAATCTTCCAACAAACAAAAGTCCAGGACCAGATGGCTTCACAGATGAATTCTATCAAACATTTAGAGAAGAGCTAACACCCATCCTTCTCAGATTCTTTCAAAAAATTGCAGAGGAAGGAACACTCCCAAACTCATTCTATGAGGCCACCATCACCCTGACACCAAAAGCAGACAAAGATACTACAAAAAAAGGAAATTACAGACCAATATCACTGATGAATATAGACGCAAAAATCCTCAACAAAATACTAGCAAACAGAATCCAACAATACATTAAAAGGATCATACACCATGATCCAGTGGGATTTATCCCAGGGATGCAAGGATTCTTCAATATACGCAAATTAATCAATGTGATGCACCATATTAACAAACTGAAGAATAAAAACCATATGATTCTCTCAGTAGATGCAGAAAAAGCTTTTGACAAAATTCAACACCCATTTATGATAAAAACTCTCCAGAAAGTGGGCATAGAGGGAACCTACCTCAAAATAATAAAGGCCATATACGACAAACCCACAGCAAACATCATTCTCAATGGTGAAAAACTGAAAGCATTTCCTCTAAGATCAGGAACAAGATAAGGATATCCACTCTCACCACTATTATTCAATATAGTTTTGGAAGTCCTAGCCACGGCAATCAGAGAAGAAAAGAAATAAAAGGAATACAAATAGGAAAAGAAGAAGTAAAACTGTCACTGTTTGCAGATGACATGATACTATACATAGAGAATCCTAACGATGCCATCAGAAAAGTACTAGAGCTAATCAATCAATTTGGAAATGTTGCAGGATACAAAATTAATGCACAGAAATCTCTTGCATTCCTATACACTAATGATGAAAAATCTGAAAGAGAAATTAAGGAAACACTCCCATTTACCACTGCAACAAAAAGAATAAAATACGTAGGAATAAACCTACCTAGAGAGACAAAAGGCCTGTATGCAGAAAACTATAAGACACTGATGAAAGAAATTAAAGATGATACAAACAGACGGAGAGATATACCATGTTCTTGGATTGGAAGAGACAATATTGTGAAAATGACTATACTACCCAAAGCAATCTACAGATTCAATGCAATCCCTATCAAAAATCAAATGGCATTTTTTATGGAACTAGAACAAAAAATCTTAAAATTTTTATGGAGACACAAAAGACCCCAAATAGCCAAAGCAGTCTTGAGGGAAAAAAACGGAGCTGGAGGAATCAGAGTCCCTCACTTCAGACTATACTACAAAGCTACAGTAATCAAGACAATATGGTACTGGCACAAAAACAGAAGCATAGATCAATGGAACAAGATAGAAAGCCCAGAGATAAACACATGCACCTATGGTCAACTAATCTATGACAAAGGAAGCAAGGATATACAATGGAGAAAATAGAGTCTCTTCAATAAATGGTGCTGGGAAAACTAGACAGCTACATGTAAAAGAATAAATTTAGAACATTCTCTAACACCATAAACAAAAATAAACTCAAAATGGAACTGAGACCTAAATGTAAGACGGAACACTATTAAACTCTTAGAGGAAAACATAGGAAGAACACTCTTTGGCATAAATCACAGCAAGATCTTTTTTGATCCACCTCCTAGAGTAATGGAAATAGAAACAAAAATAAACAAATGGGACCTAATGAAACTTCAAAGCTTTTGCAAAGCAAAGCAAACCATAAACAAGATGAAAAGACAACCCTCAGAATGGGAAAAAACAGTTGCAAATAAATCAACAGACAAAGGATTAATCTCCAAAATATATAAACAGCTCATGCAACTCAACATTAAAGAAACAAACAACCCAATCCAAAAATGGTCAGAAGACCTAGATAGACATTTCTCCAAAGAAGACATACAGATGGCCAAGAAGCACATGAAAAGCTGGTCACCATCACTAATTATTAAAGAAATGCAAATCAAAACTACAATGGGGTATCACCTTGCATCAGTTAGAATGGGCATCATCAGAAAATCTGCAAACAACAAATGCTGGAGAGGGTGTGGAGAAAAGGGAACCCTCTTGCAGCACTGGTGGGAATGTAAATTGATACAGCCACTATGGAGAACAGTATGGAGGTTCCTTAAAAATCTAAAATTAGAATTACCATATGACCCAGCAATCCCACTCCGGGGCATATACTCAAAGAAAACCATAATTCAAAAGGATACATGCACCCCAATGTTCATTGCAGCACTGTTTACAATAGCCAGGTCATGGAAGCAACCTAAATGCCCATCGACACACGAATGGATAAAGAAGATGTGGTATATATATACAATGGAATATTACTCAGCCATAAAAGGGAACAAAATTGAGTCATTTGTTGAGACATGGATGGATCTAGAGACTGTCATACAGAGTGAAGTAAGTAAGAAAGAGAAAGACAAATATCGTACATTAATGCATGTATGTGGAACCTAGAAAAATGGTACAGATGAACCGGTTTGCAGGGCAGAAGTTGAGACACAGACATACAGAACAAACGTATGGACACGAAGGGGGGAAAGCCACGGTGGGGTGGGCATGGTGGTGTGCTGAATTGGGCCATTGGGATTGACATGTATACACTGATGTGTATAAAATTGATGACTAATAAGAACCTGCAGTATGAAAAAATAAATAAAATAAAATTCAACAATAAAAAAAAATTACAGCACCTGTTGAAGTTTACTTCAGTAAGGTATCCTGGAGGTCCTAATTTCAAGGTATAATCAGATTCAAAAGGTATACCTAACTAGGGATTATATTTTAAATGAGAGAATAAAAGTTCCTGTGAATTGATTTGCTAAGAATTCACAGGTAGTTTCTTTCCCAGTTCCTTTTAAATCTTAATTTGTTAAATACTGATTATCCACTCCATAAGCTTTGACTTTTCTCACACTGGATTTTTCAACCTTGGCACTTTTGACATTTTGGGATGGGCAATTCTTTGTTTTGAGGGGCTGTCCTACACATTGTAGGATGTTTAGTAGCATCCCTGGCCTCTATCCATAAGATGCCAGTAGTGTCTCCCAGATGTGACAATCAAAAATGTCTCCAGGGACTTCCCTGGTGGCACCATGGTTAAGAATCCACCTGCCAATGCAGGGGTCACGGTTCGAGCCCTGGGCTGGGAAGATGCCATGGAGCAGCTAAGCCCCTGTACCACAGCTACTGAGCCTGCGCTCTAGAGCCCGCGTGCTGGAACTGCTGAGCCTGCATGCTGCAACTACTGAAGCCCGTGTGTGTAGAGCCCATGCTCTGCAACAAGAGAAGCCACCACAATGAGAAGCCTGTGCCCCCCCGCAACGAAGAGTAGCCCCAATTTGCCACAACTACAGAAAGCCTACATGCAGCAACGAAGACCCAATGCAGCCAAAAAAAAAAAGTCTCCAGGCTTTGCCAAAAATCCACTGGAGGACCAAATAGCCTTGCTTGAACCACTCTACTAAATCAAAATCTCTGCCTCAGAAAAGATCTGGGAATTATCTACAGCTGTACAGTACCTTCCAAAGCTGCTATACAGGTCACAGAAACTAAGCTAAATTAGAAAATAACTTCCAGAGTAAAGCCTAGTTACTTCTATATATCAGGCATTATAATTCTATTCACACTAGACATTTTCTATTGGATGGGCTACTTCCCTCTTGCTTCATTTTGAAGATTAAATAAAACAGAAAGAGCTTTAATAGGAAGTTGGAGCCAGACAAGAAGGAAGTCAGTGATAGAAATTTGAAATAATGATTCATTTTTTTTTATTATTGACATTTTAACAGATGCAACATACGTTCACTGCTTATCTTCTATGCATCTAGGCACTATTACATATATAATATAGTTAACTGGAAAAGTCTTGGGAAAATGGAAACATTTTGATATATTATTTTGGAATTCATAGTATCTGTGTAAATTGTTTAGTGGGTCTGTGCTTTATAGAGAGAATACTAAGAGGCTTTACTATTATAGCTCAATTATCATATTCTTTTGAGTGTGTAATTCAAAGGAAAATGATACAGTTTATTGTTGTACTTTCCCTCTCATTCAACTTCTTAGGACATTCCTCTAAATATTAAAAATTGAAAGACTACTTTAATGACATGCCCTTCCTTTGATATTCTTATACAATTGGAACCATGACCTTATGACTTATTTTCATTCATCAGCTATATGGCCAAGTAAACACACACTGCTCATGATGTTTAAAAAATCATGCTGTCAAGTGTTTAACATAATCAAACAAAAGGCTGATAATCAAAGAAAAGTATCTTCATCATTTTTGAACAAATGGTAAGGTTCTTACCTACAAGCAACATTTGGATCAGCATTTCTTGAAAGTAGTAGCTCTACACACTTCAAGATCTGTTCCTCTGAGCCATGAGCAGAACATGCAGTTATCAAAATAGTTTGCTTATCTATAGTGAAAGGAAAGGTGAGGAAAACCCCACACACATCAGAAAGTGTATCTAATTAACTTCTTTTATCATTCAAAAGATTCTAAATATTTATTGCATTCTTAAAATTCTATAACCTATTTCCAAATCTCTTGTTCTTAGCGGATAACTTTGTATTCCTTCACCAAAAAATGAGCTCAGGGATGAACTATCAATTTCCAAAGTATATCTACAATTCATTTACTAATTTCCTTTCCCTATTCTCATTTCTTCAAGAGAATAGGAAAGTGGTTCAGAGCATGAGCTCTGTGCAGATTTACTGCCTGGAGTTGAATAGTTTTTGGTTGATTAAAGTATGCCTTGAACACATGGTTAAAAAACAATGATTGATATTCTCTGATTTCACTTCTTTAGTTCTCACTCATTTGACCACTCACTGAAATCTGGCTTACGCCCAAACCATCCTACTGAAGATGTCCTAACTGCTACATGTATTGGTTTCTTTTTAGTCCTTTTCTACTTGATCACTCTTAGCCCATCCCATTTCCTAAAACTCTTCTTCCCTTGGCTTCTATGGCATCAGTGGAGATCAGGGTAAATTAAAAACCCAAACAAAACAAAAAACAATTCTCAAGTAAGAATTGGGGAATTAAAAATAGGTCATGCCAGCCATGGTTTACATTTGTGGTTCAATATTGACCAAATATAGAAATATAGATTCTGGTCCCAGTTCTGTCACTGACAAACTGTGATTCCAGTGATATCTTAGTAGACCTAACTTACATATAAGAAGCTAAAGCCTGCCCTCCACCTGAGGGGGTCTGTGGGATATATAAAATAATTTATGTGAACATGCTGGGCAAAATATAAAGTGTTTTATAACTGAAAGGTATTCCTCTTATTACAAGAAGCAGAGAAAGAAAACTATTAATCAGTTTTTTGAGCACAACATTTTATACACTTTCAAAAATCTCATTTCTAAGTATAGCTTTCATTGGGAGATTGTTTTTTTTTTCTTTTTAGGCCACGCCATGTGGCATGTGGGATCTTAGTTCCCCGACCAGGGATCGAACCTGTGCCCCCTGCATTGGGAGAGCAGTCTTAACCACTGGACCACCAGGGAAGTCCCTGGGTGATATTTTTCTTTTTTTCCGCTGGGTGATATTTTTAAATGACATAATAAGAAAAACCTAGCACAGCAGCAGATTAAACATAAAATTGTCAATAAGACAAGAATTTATATAAAATATATAAATGAGAAAAAAACAGAAATGATTTTACAAATATCTAATGTAGTACAACATTAATATGAAAATTAATTCTAAAATGAAACCTATACCTGAATTATGAAATGAATTGTCTATTGGGAACTTGTAGAAAATAATCAGTAATTCAATATAATAATTAAATAGCATTTGCACATATACTCTTATTCTTCAAAAGCAATCAAAGCACTACTGACAAAGACAGAAACAAATGGATTTAATAAATTATCTTTGAAACAACTTTACGTGATATAATTCAGAGTTGAGCTGTAAATTCCAAAGACTGATTTTCAAGCAATTTTCCACTAAATTATCAGCTTTTCAGTGTTTTCTTTCAATGCATTTTACCTTAAAAATAACCAAAACTCTCTAGCATAGAAGTTAAAGGTATATAGTAAGAACACAACCATTTATAACAATAATATAAATGGAATCTACCTCTTTGGATAGAAGGTTTTTCAAAATATCTATGGTTTCTAATTTGTTTTTTATGTTGTTTATATAATATAACTAATAGGAAGATTTTTTTAAAAAAACTAATGTTTTTCACTTTGCTTATTAGCTGCTTGGGAATCAAGAAAATCACAGTAAAAATAATCAGTTAAGTTACGTCAAATATCTTAACCTTATTACAATTTTTTTCAAGAGCAAAGGTTTAAAGTGAATATATGAAAACAGAGCATGGAAAGTATATATCACCACCCCCAAACAGAATATAATTAGGCTTCTAAACAGAGAAATATACAAAGTACATTTTCACATATTTAAATATTTAAAACATCTTACCCTTATCAAAGCTTGCATTAGCACCTCTGTCCAACAGAACCTGAAGCAGCGCTACATTGGAAACACTGGCAGCATACATGAGGGGAGTCCACCCATAGCGAAAGCTGAACTCTACACTGATGCCTGTCAATATAAAGACAAGGTTTTAAAACCTCCCCCACCAAAAAAAAAAATCACTGTCACCTTAATATGTTTAAAGTACTTCACACAGTGACATACACTGTGTACTTTATAATGGAAGGGAATTTCTTGGTAATAATGGCTTCAGAAAAATAGAAAATTATATATGAACTTTGATAAAAAAGCTAACTTCAGTTTCACTATAGTTCACTTCAGTTTCACTATTTTCCAAGAGACTGAATCTGTCAAATGTTTTTTCATATAATATATATTTATATTAGAACAGGTTTTTACATGCTTCCTTTTTCTCTCTAGGGCAGTTGGGAAAAGTTTCACAGATAAAAAATGTCTTTTTAGTTAGAATATTATCATACATCTCTATGGTGGCAAACATATTAACAAATATTGTGTAAACAATATTGTGTAAACAAATATATTCCTTATTAAAACTCCTTTACCCTCCTTCCCAACGCAAAATTTAACCATGGGTTACTGGCCAAACATAAGGTTAAAAAGGTAGGTTAGGGTTAGGAAATGTAGACTATACTTTGTGATCCAGGGATTTACATCATTATATTCGTATTACAAAGAAAATGTAGGTACCACTGCTGAGAGTGGGATAGGAGGCAGGGAGAACTGGTTATGAGGCTGGAAGTCCATGCAAAAGTCAGAGCAAGGGCAGCAGAGAAAAAGAAGAAGAAATACAAAAGGACATTTCAAAGGCAGGGTTATTGGAATTTATAATTACTTTGAGGAAGAGGAGTGTTGGAAAAGAACAAATAGAAAATAACTATCAAGTTCTGCTTTGGACAAATGAACGAAACAGTGAGCTAGAATAAGGAGAGGCACAGAAGAGATATCAGGCCTGAGGAGCAGGATAAAGTTTTAAATAGCCACCATCCAGAATGAGACGGGAAGGGATGGATAGTAACTGTTAAGAAACGATGAGAGCCAGCTGACCTTAAAATCCTCAAACAAATCATTAATGGTACAAATCCCCGAAGTCATCTGATTTTCCCCGATAGCACTGATTAGTTTAGTCACATAAAAAAGAAAAAAATATGGTTGAACTAATCTAGATTTGGATCTAAGACTGGGGAGGAGCATAGAAGATACGATACAAGGACAAGATTATAAAAAGGCAGTGAACATAACCCATTACATTTATGTAAAGCCTTTGCTATAAAGAGATCAAGATATAAGTGGCAAACTCTCTCTTCAACCTAAGAAATATCTGCTAATCTTAAGAAACGAAAAAAAAAAAAGAACGTTTTTCTGTTTCAAAGAAGGAAAACTTGTATGTCAAAACCACTGAATATAGGCTTCCTTATATATATCTTACAATTTACAGGTTGTAGTCTCTGGCTCTAAAGTGTTCCATCTGCAAAGATGAAGGTCATATCACTGAAGGAATGCAAACTTGTTAGGGAGAGCTCACTTTTTTTCTGTAGGAACACTAAGTTACTGAAAGACTGTATTTGTCAAATTCCCAATTGTCTAACTTTAATTGATATAAGGTGCATGATAATTCCTAGGAGAAAACAACAGAAAACTGTCTTAGTATATATATATATACTGCTGACCCAACTTGTCTTCTCTAACAAATTTTCCTCTTTAAATTGCTGCAACTGAAAGCATATGAATGAGATCAGAGAAAAGATCATTTTGTTTTCTCATTATTCTTTCCTTATTGACCTTACTGCTCAAAACTGTGACAGCAAAAGTAAAAAGGAAAAGATGTGAAGATAAGGCTAAGCAAATGTGGCATTTTAGTATAAAAATTCTTAATAATCATCACCTCTAAGCTCAAAAAAGTAAATTATTAAGCACATATTATGTTCTAAGCATACTGCAAAAAAGATAAGTTTAAAAGGATTGACACAATATATTTTTATAGCTCAACGACATTCAAAATAACACTAAATTGTTTGGGGGTATATACATATAGTAAAAGTATAAAGACGTACATAGGAATAATAAATACCAACTATAGGAGAGTGGTAATCTCCAGGGGGAAAAAGATAAGTCGCCATACATTTTTGAATGTCTAAAATATTTAATAATTTAAAGAGAACTGAAAATGTTAGTGCATAGCAGAAGAACAAAAACCAAAGACTGCTAAAAATGGCTGACTCAAAAGGAGGTTTCATATTTTTATTAAACTTCCAACTGGTGCAGGAATACGTATGGCTTTGAAAGGCAAAAAAGTAAAAATATTTTTTAAAGTGTTAAATAATGACATCTGGAAGGAAATCAGGAAATACTAAAACAAGAGTTACGTGTGAAAATGAGACTTCAGAGGTAATACGGGTGAAAGTGGGGACAAAGGTGTTTCTCTACTTATACCTATTTGTTATTGTTTTTTTTTAAAGGAAGTTAAAATTTTTTTGTAATTAAAGACAAATTTTAAAAGGCTGACGAAATACTTTACCAGTGGCTCTTTTCAATCCTTTCAAGAGCCTCCAACACTTCAGTGCACCTAGTCCCACTACTCCCAAGGCAAACTCACTTTTCTAAAACAAATTTCTGCCTATTCCATCCCATCCAACACTATGCACACTCCTGCATGTGTTCATATCCTAGTATTAGGCCTCTTTCAATTATTCCAATTTGATTCAATTTAATTTTTTAATTACAAATTCAAGTTCCATTGTCCACAAAGTCACACGATCCTTCTTACTTGTTACAATGGCTAATATTTATATAATGCCTATATGTTCTAAGACCCATATATAGTCTCTCATTTTAATCCCTCCCCCAAAAAAAACCCTTTGATACAACCCTTTGATACATCCCGGTTTTTAAAAGGGGGTAATTTAAGTTTAGGAAGTTTCCTAAATTGGTCAAGATTACAGAGCCATCAAGTGGCAGGGCTAATAATCAAACCCAGAACTGTACTGTTTCCAAAATGATTTACTTTCCACTAAACCATGCATCTCTAGCATAGAAGAAAAACATTTTGCTATATACAATTTTGTATGTGAATGTTTTGTATATACAGGTAGACAGTAGATGCTTGTTACTCCTTTGATAATTTCAGTCATTATCAACAACTCACATTTCCATGTCAAGGTAATTTAAAAAAATAATATTTAATTTAATACACAGAAAGATGTCATGGGACCCAAGACAGAATTATAATGTTTTTATAAAGAAATAGATGCTCTGGGAGTTCAAATGACTTTCCCAAGGAAGCACACTGAGTAGGTGATAGGCCGGAAGAGGTATCCAGATAGATTCCTACTTCATTCTCATTCACACACTGACACAACCAACACAGGCAAAGAACATAACTAAAATGTACATTAACTAGAAACAATTCTTGAGAAACACATAATAATAATCATAGACAAGTAAATGCTGAGCAAAGTAAGGATTATCCAAGTGGGGTAGGATTAGTCAGACTAGACCTTTTGAAGGAGGTGGAAGAACTGATGGACGGTGTCAGTGTGGCATTCCAAATTTGTGTTAGAGGAAGAAAATAAGGCAGAGAGAACTGAGTCAAGTAAGACATGTAGGACACTTGAGATACTAACATTCACTGTGCTTCCATTAGAAAAACAACTCAAACCTTTTAAAATAAGGAACCCTGGGGCTTCCCTGGTGGCGCAGTGGTTGACAGTCCGCCTGCCAATGCAGGGTACACGGGTTCCTGCCCCGGTCCGGGAAGATCCCACATGCCGCGGGGCGGCTGGGCCCGTGAGCCATGGCCGCTGAGCCTGCGCGTCCGGAGCCTGTGCTCCACAGCGGGAGAGGCTACAACAGTGAGAGGCCCACGTACCGCGAAACAAATAAATAAATAAATAAAATAAGGAACCCTTGTGAACTGAGACAACTGTGTTAGGTTGAAACTGTCCCTTAATTCTCACCAGAATCCAGGAGCTCCTCGACCAATGACACATCTCCTGTAGTCAAAGCTTTCTTAAATGTTTCATGCTTTTCTTCAATGGCTAACGGTCCTTTTAATTTCTAAAAAAGCAGAAAGTTAAAAAATTTTCCTGTTACACATACTTTCATTTCCACTGCATCGGGAAACAATAATGATCGAGTTTTGGTACATCTTTTTTTGGGGGGTGGGGGTGGGGGGAGGCAACATCCAAAGTTTGTGACTAACTCATAACTAAAATTATCTTTGGGTTATGATGGGTCCAAACCTAAGTAAAGAGCTACATCGACAACCTAAAGAAGCGCATTTGATGGAAAGCACAGTAGGGAAACTGTGAATTGGTTTGGAGTCCAAAAGCCTGTATTTACACTGGAAAAATAATTAGGGAAACACAGGCGAGGAAGTAAGAGGTTTCATGGCCAGGGAAGACCGATCCAGGTGCGGCCAAGAGAAGTCCTCCTTCACTACCTGAGCTGCCCGGTCGAGATACCCAATCTCCCAGCCGTCATCCTCGCTCTCGCTACTCTCGCCTCCACCGGCCACTGCCAGACCGCGCAAGGGGCCTGCAGCCATGGCCGCCGCCCAGGTCCCTACAAAATCGGCCGCACGCACGCACGCACGCACGCCCGCCTGCTCCCTCTGCGCCTGCGCACCGGAGCGCGTAAGGCTGCGCGGGAAGGCTGTGCGGGCAAGCGCGACGCGCTAGCGTTGGGGCCTTGGGCCCTCAGGCGCAGGCGCGTGAGCGCGCGCAGCGACCCGGGTTCCTTCCCGCCAGTCGTTAAGCCCTTGGGAGAGGAATAGTGGTCAGTGTGGCGGGGCGAGCGGAGCTGATCTCCTGGCCAGTGCTTCCAATTCCTTTCAGGGGTCTTACCCTACATTCTTTTTAGGGTATTTGCTTAACGAAATTTTTGCTCTTTAAGGAATGCCCCACTTGTGGCAGGAGCAGAATGGGGATTTAAATGACGCGTAAGACTAGGCTTTCGCTTCCATTCCCTTTACCTGTCCCCCTGCCAAATCCACTATCAAACATGCGTCCCCTGGCCAATGCTGTTGGCCAGAATACCTCCCTGAGGAACATCACCCATACGTTCAAGGAGCCGGCAGATAAATGGGAGCTGACAAAGGAACCAGGAGAATTCGTCCTTTAAATTTCATGGGATCTCGGATCTCATCGTAGATTTAGAAACTTCGGAACATCAAACACTCCCCAGATGGGTAGTGTAGATGCCTTAAAGGAAATAATCGAGAAAGGGGAGGAGTTGGGAAGAGAATGCATCAAAAGAGTTGGGAAGGGCTTCCCTGGTGGCACAGTGGATGAGAGTCCGCCTGCTGATGCAGGGGACACGGGCTCGTGCCCCGGTCCGGGAGGATCCCACATGCCGCGGAGCGGCTGGGCCCGTGAGCCATGGCCGCTGAGCCTGCGCTCCGCAATGGGAGAGGCCACAGCAGTGATGAGGCCCGCGTACCGCAAAAAAAAAAAAAAAAAAAAAAAAAAAACAGCTGGGAAGAAGAAATGATTTAAACTTTCAGAAAGTAAACAATACAAACAACTCCAGGTGAAAGCGGTCCAAACTGACTTTTCTGCATCTATTCCAGCTTCTAGATGAAATATTGGTAACACAATGATTATCTTTGCCGCCAGAGGAAAGTAGACCTATCAACGAGTAGGGCACATGTATATACCTAAAGATAATTTTAAAAGAATGTAGCCATGCACCATTCTTAGAAAGTTTTACAATATTTTTTTTCCCTTAAGGGGTCTTTGGTGTAAGATTTTGAAATTATCTACTTCAGAGATTTTCACAGATAAGTATTTTTAAGTAGTGTGGTTATTTGAGGGCAAGGTCTGTCTTTCTAAATGCATTCATTCCATAAATGTTATGGATCACTGAGCACAGCCAGGCATAACTAAGTTAGGGGAGACAACATCAAAGACAAACCAAGCTGCCTCATGGAACTAACATTTTAACGAATAAAGACAGTAAGCAAGTAAACAAACAGGATTATTGCAGATTGTAAGTGACCCAAGGAAATAAACAAGTGCTCAGTTTCTGGAATCGCATAACTTAGGTTGTTTCCCAGCCAAATCACTTACTATCAGGAGCTGTGTGCTGTCGGGCAATGTACTTAGCGTCTTTCTTCATCAGTTCCCTTATCTGTAAAATGGAGATTATGATGGTACCCATCATATAGAGTTGTTTGGAAGATTAAGTAAAGTGTGGGCTTGGAATAGAGCCAGTCTCAGTGTAAGAGGTAAATAAATCTTAGCTAGTACTATTATTATTATTATTATTTTAAATAGGGTAGTTGACCTGAGCAGAGTCATGAATGACAAGAAGGAGCCAGCCATAAAAAGTGAGAGACCAGAGCTTTCTTGGTGGAGGACATGGCTAGTACCAAGGCCCTAAGGCAGGAAAAAGCTTGGACCAAGGCCTGGGACTAGGGTGGGGCAAGTGAAGACCCTAGGGAGAAAAATTTAAGAGACACTCTTAAGAGCCTGTAAGTTCTTCTATTTTGCACTCTAGGTGTCTCATTTACTTTACCTTGTCCCTGCCCTGCTTGGACCAGAAAGGCCTGAGGCTGGAGCTTCACTGAAGGAAGGGGTATGTGATGAGAGGACCTGTTGGCCTTAAGCAAGGATTTCTAGATTTTACTGTAAGAGCAATTGGACACTGAAATATTTTTAAACTGATAAAAGTCATGTTCTGGTGTGTGTGTATGTATATATATGTCTATTTAAAGATACTGAACTTCTTTTGTAGAGGAGGTTTTTGGTTTGAGCATTTGGCTAAACAGTGGTGCCATTTACTAAGATGGAGGAAGATCATAGGATAAACGTGAAGATGGAATGAGCATCCCAAAATTATCATATTCAAAATCAAACACTGAAATGTAGCTGTCAGGTGGGTAGTTGGATGTTCAACTGTGGAGCTCAGGAGAAAGGCTGATCTTGGAGGTATAAATTTTGGAGTTATCTACACATAATTGATTTTTAAAACTTTGGGAATTTATCCAGCAAGATTTTTTGTAAATATAGATGCTATAGACTAAATGTTTGTGTCTCCCAGCCCTGCCTCCCCCCCCCCAGGCCCCACAAAATTCATATGTTGAAACCTGATCCCCAAAATGATAGTATTTGGAGGTGGGCCTTTGGAAGGTGATAAGGTCATGAGGGTGGAGCCCTCACAAATGGGATTAGTGCCATGAAAGAGACCCCAGAGAACTCTCTTGTCCTACCATGTGAGGACACAAGAAGAAGGTGCCCTATGAATGAGGTAGTAAGCTCTCACCAGACACTGAATCTGCCAGTGCCTTGGTCTTGGACTTCCAAGCCTCCAGAACTGTGAGAAATAAATTTCTGTTATTTTAAACGATCCAGTCTATGGTATTCTGTTATAGCAGCCTGAACAGACTATAACAATAGATAAGATTAATCTAAAACTTATGTGTAATGGCAAAGGAACTAGATAGCTTAAACATTCTGAGAAAGATGAATAAAGTAGGAGGAATTATTCTACTTGATTTTAAGACTTATCATGTAGCTAGCTACAGTAATCAGGACTATGTTGTATTGGAGAAGGAATAGAATGGAACAGAGAACCTGGAAATAGACCCATGTAAGTAAGACCAAATGGTTTTTGACAAAGGTGAAAGAGCAGTTCAATGGAGGAAGGATGGTCTTCAACAGATGATGCTGGATCAACTGAATATCCATAGGTAAAAAAAGTGGACTTAATTTTGAAAACCTCACTTCTTTTCAAAAATTAACTCAAAATGGATCACAAATGTACACAAATGTTCATAGCAGCATTATTCCTATTAGCCAAAAATTGGAAACAACACAAATGTCCTTCAACTGATGAATGGATTAAAAAAATGTGGTATATCCATACTATATATATTATTTTCCTAGGACTACCATAACAAATTACTGCAAACTGAGTGGCTTATAACAACAGAAATTTATTCTCTGACCATTCTGGAGGTTAGTCTGAAATCAAAGTGTCAGCAGCACCATGTTGCCTCAGAAAGCTCTAGAGGGGGCTCCTTCCTTGCCTTCTCATTGCTTCTGGTGGTTGCTAGCAATCCTTGACATTCCTTGGCTTGTAGAGATACATCACTTTAATCTCTGCTTCTTTATTTACAAGGTATTCTTTTCTGTGTGTCTGTGTCTCTGAGGGCCTGTGTATCTAAATTCCCCTCTCCTTGTAAGGATATCAGTCATATTGGATTTAGGACTCACCCTAATTCACTGTGACTTCATCTTAACTTGATTATATCTGAAAAGACCTTATTTCTAAACATGGTCACATTCATAGGTTTTGGGTGGACATGAATTTTAGGGGGTCACGGTTCAACCCAATATACCACGTATATCACTTAGCATAATGTTTTCAAGATCCATATTGTAACTTATATCTGCACTTCATTCCCTTTTATGCTGAATAAGGTGTGGTACTGATTTCAAAAGGTGATTTCAGGAGATGACAGGACCCATGAAAAGACTGCTATAATTGTGAGCTGGAGAAGTGGCAGCAAACATGGAGAGAAGAGGATGCATTCAAAATTTATTGTGAATAAGAATCAGAATGGTGATTATATGAAGGACAAGGGGACAGAGAAGTCAAAGCTAATGTGACAAGGACATTAGAAGAGGAAAATGGAAATGGAGATAAGTTTTATTTTGCACAGAGACAGTCTGAAATGTCTGAGGAACATCCATGTTCAGATAAGGTGTAGAGCTCCCAGAGAGGGCTGGGCTATCAATTCAGCTTTAGAAACCATCTTCCTAAGAGGTGATAATGAATATATTAAAGCAATGATATTGCTGAGGGAGAATGGATAGGATGAAGAGATCAGTGGGCCAGAAATACATCCTTGTGGAATGACTGTTCTTTTAGAAATAATGATCAAAGAAGCAGAAGACTTGGAAGAGATCAATGTCTCAAAACTCTGGCACTAAATTATAACCTCAGATAATTACAACAGCAATAATAATGATACTAAATTCATTTTATAATACTTCCTATATTCCAGTCACAGTTCTCAGGACTTTACCTATATTAAGTCAATACTTACACAACCCTGTTGAGGTAAATATGATCTCAGTTTTACAAAAGGGGAAATGGAGACACAGAAAGGTAAAGTCACCTGCCTAAGGTCATCTACCTTGGCAGGGATGGAATTCAAATGCAGAAAACAGTCGGCTCTGAAATCCATGCTTTTAGTCATCACTTTTTAACACTTATGTAGAACTTTCCTGTGCCCTGACACTTTTCTAAGCACTTTACATCCATTAATCCATGTAATCCTCACTATAACTTTTTGAGGTAAGTGCTATTATTATCTCCAGATGAGGAAACAGATGAGGAAACTGAAATACAGAAAAGTTAGGTAAATAGCCCAAGATTATACAGCTGCTAGGTAGGATGGTCAGAATTCACAGCAGACTCTCTGGCTCCAGAATGGGGCTCAGGTTTAACTCAGGGAAGTGTGATGCCCACAAAAGCACTCAAAGCACACAAAAGCACAAGAGGGATCCTTGTTTCTAACAAGTGTTTCACCGTCACACTGTGGCCCTGTCTCTAAAGCACTCTTTTCCAAAGCAGATTTCATCTTATGACCAGTAAACCAGACTCAGAATAAACCTTGATTCATTTACAGGTTAATCACAAGCTTCATTCCTGGACAGATAAGAAATGGGTAATTTGGTTTTATCTGAAAAGATCTGGGAATTCCCCCAGGGTGACTTCCTGGAGTGGGTCAGAAAGCCACCTACCCTCTGTTAATGACCACAGTGTTCTGCTTAGTTCACTGATGATAGGAGACTGGTAAAACAAAGAGGGCAAGAAAACAGCAGTATCTGGGAAATAAATATTACTCAAATTTAGACTTTCCTTAGTTCCTGGGTGTTTCTTTTGTTTTGCTTTGTTTTAACTTTTAAGCTTTGACTCAGACATTAGTGATGATTAGCTAATACAGTTTAGTTTACCAGTACCTCTGATAATGCTGTATTTGTGGGGAACTAGTTTTAAATTTAATGTTATCATGCAGTTATAATTCTTGCTTATTTTCTATAGTAATATATGTGGTCTCATTTTCATTCATTTAAAAAAAATTCCATTGGGATCCTTAATACTTAATCCTGTCTGGGATCCAGTTGGGGTAACTGCTTCTTTTAGACATAATTTTGGAAGCATAAAAATGGTAATTGAAAAATTTTTTTTCAATTATTAAAATTTATATGCTCAAGACAGTCAAGGGAAGAGATAAGCATTAAAAAAAATAACATTAATTGATTCCACAATATTTTCTGTGCTCCTACTATACATAGGCATGGAGGATGGAGTTGTAAGAAAGGCAAGATTCTTGACCTCAGAGTGTTTATAGTCTAGTAAGAAAAAGAAACAAATATATAATCAAATATCAGGTAATAATAAGTTCTATAAAGAAAAATTAACTAGGTAAAGGGAATAGAGATTAGTGGAGGCAAATGGGAATTTGAAATAGGGATTTCAGAGAAGGCCTCTCTGAAGTGTTCTTCTTAGTGTTATAGGGAGTTCCTAGGGTTTGATTTCCCATTTTAGAAGGTCATTCTGGCTAAAGGGGAAAACACTATATGCAAGGGGAGCAAGAGTAGAAGCAGTAATACCAATTAAGAATCTACTACAATAGTCTAGTTTCTCAACCCCACCTGCATATTAGTATCCTCTGGAGATGATTCTAGCCAGCCCCAGTCTAAAGCAATGATATCAAAATCTCTGGGAGTAGGGTCCTGGAGTTGATATTTCTCAAGGCTCCTATGGTGATTTTAATGTGTAGCCAGGGTTGGATAAGGTTGTAGAAGAAAGATGTGGGGCTGGATCTAGGGCAGTTATCTACATCCAGTGGGAGAATGTAAAAATCCAAAATGATGAGGTTAAACTACTAAAACAGGAGTGGATTCTTATTTGGATTTGTTTTCTTCCTTAAGGAGCATGGTTAGATCAGAGAACTAAACCAATCCAACCAATTAAACAAAGAGGAAAAAAGTCATCAGGAAATGATGAAAATGGGTGTTAAAAGAAGCATTAACCAATATAATACAAGGAAGTAATGGTTAATGAAAATGTTTGTTTGTGTCATGTTTATTTCTTCAAATATGCTAACATGTAGCCCAGGTTTGAAAATGATCATAGAAGGGTAGGTCAAGAGCAGTTATCTTTGGAGGTGGCTAGATGCCAGAGTCAGGGTATATATGTTTTTTAGAGTTAGCAGATAAAAACTGCTAATAGATGGGAAGTGAGATGAGAAGGAAAGAGGGGGTCAGGGATGACATCCAAGTTTTAAGCCTGAAAAATTGGGTAAATGGTGGCTGAATTTACTCCAGTGAAAGAAAATGTGTGGAAAAGCAGGGATGTGTGTGTGTATGTGCATGTGTGTTTGGCGGGGGCGGGGGGTAATTGAAATCAAGAGTGTTGGTTTATTCTTCATAATATAGGGAGTGCTAATAAACTCTAAAATCAGCTGTTACATAGAGTTAGATACAGGTTCACAACTGAATGATTCGTTTCCTGGAAATGATTAGTTTCTTTGACTTGATATCTGTTTTTTCTTTGCATTAACTAGGAAATTTACTCATTTACTTAACTTGTAAAGTAAATTTTAGAACTTGTAGTTTTTTTATTGTCCTCTTAATTTTATTTTTTCTTTCTAGATTTTTAATGTATATCCATAAATCTACTGCATTTCAGATAGGCATGGTGGAAGAAAGTGCCTTAAGAGTAGTTAGCCCTTACTTCCAACAGAACATTATAGTTGTATACTGCTAGGAAATAGTAGAAGCTCATAAGTGCCTCAACATTTTTATTCTGAAAATGTTGCAAAAAAACAGAGCTTCTAAAACAATGGATAAAAGGGAGCAAATGATGAAATTCCAGAGCATCTTTTCCAAAACTTTTAAGTTAGTAACATATTAATGAATAACAAGAAAAGCTCAACAGATATAACGGGCTCTTGAATTAAAGAAGACAGCAAAAAAATGGGCATTTAGACAGATTAATTGCTCCAAGAAATGACCATGTATTTATGGTACCATGTACCATTATCATGTATTTAAACTACAGTGAATTTTAAATAATATTTAAATAATATTACAACTCTATGTTGAAACTATAAGACAAGATACATAAACCACACAAATACATATCACACATTAATGAATATAAAATTGATGACATACAACACATGATCAACTAGAAAATAATACTTATAGCTAAAATTTATTAAGCATTAATCATGGCTAAGAACTATTCCAAGCGTTCCACATGTATTAACTCTGAATCAGTTAGGAATAGTTATAGCTGCAAGTAACAATATTCAGTATCAGTCAGCTAACAACTTACAGTTCACTTTTTCATATTAAAAGGCTTCTGGCAACTGGCATTTGTTCAGTGACATAGTGGTTTCTGACAGCATCCCATTCCCTTGACCTTGTTCTCCTATTTGTAAGATGTCTCTCCCAACACCAAGCAGCATGTTTGTGTTGAAGGAAAAAAGAAGGAAGGAAAGGATGGTCTCAGCTACATCTCTCCCCTTTTATCCCAGCTAAATCTGTCTCCTTTTATCAGGGAAGGCAAAGCTTTCCTAGAAGCTCCAACAGTATTCTGCTTTTGTCTCCTTTGCTTGCACTGTCACCTAGCACCCCAATTTGAAAGGGAGATTGGGAAATCAAGTTTTACACTTTTTCAGACTTTATAGTGGAGCAGGAGAAGAGAAAAGAAGGTTGAGAATGGGTGTTGAGTTAGACAGTCAAGAATGACTGCCGCAAATCCATGTCATCCTTATGAAAACCCTACCAAATTGGTACTGTGGTTTATCCGCATTTTACAAATAAGGAACTCAGACAGAGAAGTTACAAAACTTGACCAAGGTCAAACAACTAAAAGGTAACAGAATCAGGAGTCAACTCAGGTGGTCAGTCCTCAGAGTTCACCCTCTTCTCAGCCATTCCACTACAATATGGAAACTAAGCCTTAGACAGGTTTCACATTCTGCCTTCTTGTAAGAGTGATCTTTCATATAACTTCCTAACATTCTCATCATGACACATTGTTTTTCATAATAGGCAAAGTATTACCTAAAAATCAAATAAATGTTTGCTATTGATATTATATTTTCTTATTTAACTACTACTAATAAATAGGTAATTTGAATTTGTCAAGTCATTTCAAAGAATTCTAAGTGTTTTCATACCTGTGATTTATTCATAAATCCTGTGCTAAATAGGCAAAGGTAAATGTGATCATTTGCATGACAGTTGGGAGTACTAGATCCAGGTTGTGTCAAAGAGATCTGAGACCTAAACTCAGATTTACATGGTCTGTCCATTCTTACTACTTTTTTTTTTTTTAATTTTTATTAGAGTATAGTTGATTTATAATGTTGTGTTAGTTTCAGGTATACAGCAAAGTCATTCTTACTTCTTTAGACACCAGCAAGTATAGATGTTTTTACTTGAGGATAAATTTTAATTAAATTTACAGAAGAATCAAAACCAGTATTACATTACAAATTTTCCCACCTAGGCAAAGGTTTAAAACTTTAAAACCGAGCATTTTAATGTATCTTAATTTATTTTCTTAACAATGGACTTGGAGGTACCATATTTTATGAAAGTTATTTCCATTGATTACTTGAAATTTTGACACATTTTTTGGCTCTATTTTATAAACTGTATTACCCTGAGTAATTGTATACTCTATGCAGGAAATAAATTGTACACTTTGTTATTATTTGAAAGAAACTAAAATCTCACTGTCATTTATATCAAGTATTTTTTCTATTGGAACTAATCTTTTATTTTGTTTCTTTTAATCAAATTAAATCGTTTTCTTCCTTATTAATTTTTTTCATGTTCTAATAGGCAACATGGATTTTTAAATTTCCACAATTTTTTTATTGAAGTATGGTTGATTTACAATACTTTATACGTTTCAGGTGTATAACAGTGATTCAATATTTTAATAGATTATATTCCATTTAAAGTTATTAAAAATGTTGGCTCTATTTCCCTGTGCTGTGCAATATATCCTTGTTGCTTATTTATTTTATACGTAGTAGTTTGTACCTCTTAATCCCATACTCCGATCTCTCCCTTCCCGCCTCCCCTCTCCCCATTGGTAACCACTAGTTTGCTCTCTATATCTGTGAGTCTGTTTCTATTGTGTTATATACATTCATTTGTTTTATTTTTTAAATTTAAATTTCACACATAAGTGATAATGTAGAGCAGATAGTATTTGTCTTTCTCTATCTGACTTATGTCACTAGGTATAATATTCTCTAGGTCCATCCATAATGTTGCAAATGGCAGAATTTCATTCTTTTTATGTCTCAGTACTCCATTATATATATAATATACATATATCACATTATATATGTGTGTGTGTATATATATATATCACTAATTCTTTATCCATTCATCTGTTGATGGGCATTTAGGTTGCTTCCTTATCTTGGCTATTATAAATAAAGCTGCTATGAACATTGGGGTGCATGTATATTTTTGAATTCTTTTTGAATTTGGTTTTTATTTTCTTCAGCTATATACCTAGAAGTGGAATTGCTGGATCATGTGGTAGTTCTGTGTTCAGTGTTTTGAGGCCCTTCCCTACTGTTTTCCATAGTGGCAACAACAATTTACATTCCCACCAGCAGTGTAGTAGGGTTCCCTTTTTCCCACATCCTCTCCACCATTTGTTATTTGTAGACTTTCTTTTTTTTTTTGACTTAAAAGTTTCTTTCTGGTCCTTGTTTCTTCCTCTCTGAGTAGGATACAGTGACATTTTATGTTTACAAAGAAAACTTTATACAACTACAAAATGTTAGCTGCTTTATTCTTTTTCAAATTTGATAATCCATAGACTACTAAGTAGGAAAGGTGGATTACATGTATAATTTTTTTTTGAATTTTTGAATTTTATTTATTTTTTTATACAGCAGGTTCTTATTAGCTATCCATTTTATACATATTAGTCTTAACGTGTCAATACCAATCTCCCAATTCATCACACCACCTGCCCCCCCGCTGCCACTTTCCCCCCTTGGTGTCCATACGTTTGTTCTCTAAATCTGTGTCTCAATTTCTGCTCTGAAAACGTGTTCATCTGTACCATTTTTCTAGGTTCCACATATATGCATTAATATACGATATTTGTTTTTCTCCTTCTGACTTACTTCACTCTGTATGACAGTCTCTAGATTCACCCATGTCTCTACAAATGACCCAAATTCATTCCTTTTTATGGCTGAGTAATATTCCATTGTATATATGTACCACATCTTCTTTATCCATTCGTGTGTTAATGGGCATTTAGGTTGCTTCCATGACCTGGCTATTGTAAATAGTGCTGCAATGAACATTGGGGTGCATGTGTCTTTTTGAATTATGGCTTTCTCTGGGCATATGCCTAGTAGTGGGAATGCTGGGTCATGTGGTAATTCTATTTTTTGTTTTTTAAGGAACCTCCATACTGTTCTCCATAGTGGCTGAATCAATTTACATTCCCACCAAAAGTGCACGAGGGTTCCCTTTTCTCCACACCCTCTCCAGCATCTGTTGTTTGTAGATTTTCTGATGATGCCCATTCTAACTGGTGCGAGGTGATACCTCATTGTAGTTTTGATTTGCATTTCTCTAATAATTAGTGATGTTGAGCAGCTTTTCATGTGCTTCTTGGCCATCTGTATGTCTTCTTTGGAAAAAGGTCCATTTAGGTATTCTGCCCATTTTTGGATTGGGTTGTTTGTTTTTTTAATATTGAGCTGCATGAGCTGTTTATATATTTTGGAGATTAATCCTTTGTCCGTTGATTCGTTTGCAAATAATTTCTCCCTTTTTGAGGGTTGTCTTTTCATTTTGTTTGTCATTTGCTTTGCTTTGCAAAAGCTTTTAAGTTTCATTAGGTCCCATTTGTTTATTTTTGTTTTTATTTCCATTACTCTAGGAGGTAGATCAAAAAAGATCTTGATGTGATTTATGTCAAAGAGTGTTCTCCCTATTGTTCCTCTAGAGTTTTATAGTGTCTGGTCTTACATTTAGGTCTCGATTCCATTTTGAGTTTATTTTTGTGTGTGGTGTTAGGGAGTGTTTTAATTTCATTCTTTTACACATAGGTGTCCAATTTTCCCAGCACCAATTATTGAAGAGACTGTCTTTTCTCCATTCTATGTCCTTGCCTCCTTTGTCATAAATTAGTTGACTATAGGTGTGTGGGTTTATCTCTGGGCTTTCTATTCTGTTCCATTGATCTATGCTTCTGTTTTTGTGCCAGTACCATATTGTCTTGATTACTGTAGCTTTGTAGTATAGTCTGAATTCAAGGAGTCTGATTCCTCCAGCTCCATTTTCTTCCCTCAAGACTGCTTTGGCTATTAAGGGTCTTTTGTGTCTCCATACAAATTTTAAGATTTTTTTGTTCTAGTTTTGTAAAAAATGCCATTGGTAATTTGATAGGGATTGCACTGAATCTGTAGATTGCTTTGGGTAGTATAGTCATTTTCACAATATTGATTCTTCCAATCCAAGAACATGGTATATCTCTCTATCTGTTGGTATCATCTTTAATTTCTTTCATCAGTGTCTTACAGTTTTCTGCATACAGGTGTTTTGTCTCCCTAGGTAGGTTTATTCCTAGGTATTTCATTCTTTTTGTTGCAATGGTGATGGAAGTGTTTCCTTAATTTTTCTTTCACATTTTTCATCATTAGTGTATAGAAATGCAAGAGATTTCTGTGCATTAATTTTGTATCCTGCTATTTTACCAAATTCGTTGATTAGCTCTAGTAGTTTTCTGATAGCATCTTTAGGATTCTCTATGTATAGTATCATATCATCTGCAAACAGTGACAGCTTTACTTCTTCTTTTTTGGATTCCTTTTATTTCTTCTTCTTCTCTGATTGCTGTGGCTAAAACTTCCAAAACTATGGTGAATAATAGTTGTGAGACTGGGCAACCTTGTCTTGTTCCTGATCTTAGTGGAAATGGTTTCAGTTTTTCACCATTGAGAATGATGTTGGCTGTCGGTTTGTCATACATGGCCTTTATTATGTTGAGGTAAGTTCCCTCTATGCCTAGTTTCTGGAGGGTTTTTATCATAAATCGTTGCTGAATTTTGTTGAAAGCTTTTTCTTCATCTATTGAGGTGATCATATGGTTTTTATCCTTCAGTTTGTTAATATGGTGTATCACACTGATTGATTTGCATATATTGAAGAATCCTTGCATTCCTGGGATAAACCCCACTTGACCATGGTGTATGATCCATTTAATGTGCTTTTGGATTCTGTTTGCTAGTATTTTGTTGAGGATTTTTGCATCTATGATCATCCGTGATATTGGCCTGTAGTTTTCTTTCTTTGTGACATCTTTGTCTGGTTTTGATATCAGGGTGATGGTGGCCTCATAGAATGAGTTTGGGAGTGTTCCTCCCTCTGCTATATTTTGGAACAGTTTGAAACGGATAGGTGTTAGCTCTTCTCTAAATGTTTGATAGAATTCTCCTGTGAAGCCATCTGGTTCTAGGCTTTTGTTCATTGGAAGATTTTTAATCACAGTCTCAATTTCAGTGCTTGTGATTGGTCTGTTTATATTTTCTGTTTCTTCCTGGTTCAGTCTCTGAAGGTTGTGCTTTTCTAAGAATTTGTCCATTTCTTCCAGGTTGTCCATTTTTTTGGCATATAGTTGCTTGTAGTAATCTCTCATGATCCTTTGGATTTCTGCAGTGTCGGTTGTTACTTCTCCTTTTTCATTTCTAATTCCATTGATTTGAGTCTTCTCCCTTTTTTTCTTGATGAGTCTGGCTAATGGTTTATCAATTTTGTTTATCTTCTCAAAGAACCAGCTTTTAGTTTTATTGACCTTTGCTACTGTTTCCTTCATTTCTTTTTCATTTATTTCTGATCTGATCATTATGATTTCTTTCCTTCTGCTAACTTTGGGTATTTTTTGTTCTTCTTTCTCTGATTGCTTTAGGTGTAAGGTTAGGTTGTTTATCTGAGATGTTTCTTGTTTCTTGAGGTAGGATTGTATTGCTGTAAACTTCCCCTTAAACTGCTTTTGTTTCATCCCATAGGTTTTGGGTCGTCGTGGTTTTTTTTGTTTGTTTGTTAGTTTGTTTTTTGCGGTACACAGGCCTCTCACTGTTGTGGCCTCTCCCGTTGTGGAGCACAGGCTCCAGATGCGCACTCTCAGCGGCCGTGGCTCACGGACCCAGCCACTCCGCGGCATGTGGGATCTTCCCGGACTGGGGCACGATGCCGCGTCCCCTGCATCGGCAGGCAGACTCTCAACTTCTGCGCCACCAGGGAAGCCCTGGGTCGTCGTGTTTTCATTGTCATTTGTTTCTAGGTACTTTTTGATTTCCTCTTTGATTTCTTCAGTGATCTCTTCGTTATTAAGTAGTGTATTGTTTAGCCTCCATGTGTTTGTATTTTTTACAGATTTTTTCCTGTAATTGATATCTAGTCTCACAGGGTTGTGGTTGGAAAATATACCTGATATGATTTCTATATTCTTAAAATTACCAAGGCTTGATTTGTGACCCAAGATATGATCTATCCTGGAGAATGTTCCATTAGCACTTGAGAAGAAAGTATAGTCTGTTGTTTTTGGATGGAATGTCCTATAAATATCAATTAAGTCCATCTTGTCTAATGTGTCATTTAAAACTTGTGTTTCCTTATTTATTTTCATTTCGGATGATCTGTGCATTGGTGAAAGTGGGCTAATAAAGTCCCCTACTATGGTTGTGCTACTGTCGATTTCCCCTTTTATGGCTGTTAGCATTTGCCCTTTGTATTGAGTTGCTCCTATGTTGGGTGCATAAATATTTATAATTGTTGTATCTTCTTCTTGGATTGATCCCTTGATCATTATGTAGTGTCCTTCCTTGTCTCTTGTAATAGTCTTTATTTTAAAGTCTATTTTGTCTGATACGTGAATTGCTACTCCAGCTTTCTTTTGATGTCCATTTGCATGGAATATCTTTTTCCATCCTCTCACTTTCAGTCTGTATGTGTCCCTAGGTCTGAAGTGGGTCTCTTGTAGACAGGATATATATATATATTATATATATATATAAAAATATATATTTTTTATATGCATTCAGCCAGTCTATGTCTTTTGATTGGAGCATTTAATCCATTTACATTTAAGGTAATTATTGATATGTATGTTCCTATTACCATTTTCTTAATTGTTTTGGGTTTGTTATAGTAGGTCTTTTCCTTCTCTTGTGTTTTCTGCCTAGAGAAGTTCATTTAGCATTTGTTGTAAAGCTGGTTTGGTGGTGCTGAATTCTCTTAGTTTTTGCTTGTCTGTAAAGGATTTAATTTCTCCATCAAATCTGAATGAGATCCTTGCTGGGTAGAGTAATCTTTGTTGTAGGTTTTTTCCTTTCATCACTTTAAACATGTCTTGCCATTGCCTTCTGGCTTGCAGAGTTTCTGCTGAAAGATCAGCTGTTAACCTTATGGGGATTCCCTTGTATGTTATTTGTTGTTTTTCCCTTGCTGCTTTTAATATTTTTTTTTTTGTATTTTAGTTTTGATAGTTTGATTAATATGTGTCTCAGTGTGTTTCTCCTTGATTTTTTCCTGTATGGGACTCTCTGCACTTCCTGGACTTGATTAACTATTTCCTTTCCCATATTAGGGATGTTTTCAACTATAATCTCTTCAAATATTTTCTTAGTCCCTTTCTTTTTCTCTTCTCCTGGGAGCCCTGTAATTTGACTGTTGGTGCATTTAATGTTGTCCCAGAGGTCTCTGAGATTGTTCTCAATTATTTTCATTCTTTTTTCTTTATTCTCCTCTGTAATAGTTATTTCCACTATTTTACCTTCCAGGTCACTTATTCATTCTTCTGCCTCAGTTATTCTGCTATTGATTCCTTCTAGAGAATTTTTAATTTCATTTATTGTGTTGTTCATCATTGTTTGTTTGCTCTTTAGTTCTCCTAGGTCCTTGTTAAACGTTTCTTATATTTTCTCCATTCTATTTCCAAGATTTTGGATCTTCTTTACTATTATTACTCTGAATTCTTTTTCAGGTAAACTTCCTATTTCCTAGATTTGTTTGGTCTGGTGGGTTTTTACCTTGCTCCTTCATCTGCTGTGTGTTTCTGTGTCTTCTCATTTTGCTTAACTTACTGTGTTTGGGGTCTCCTTTTCACAGGCTGTCTGTTCTTAGTTCCCATTGTTTCTGGTGTCTGCCCCCAGTGGCTAAGGTTGGTTCAGTGGGTTGTGTAGGCTTCCTGGTGGAGGGGACTAGTGCCTGTGTTCTGGTGGATGAGGCTGGATCTTGTCTTTATGGTGGGCAGGACCACATCCGGTGGTGTGTTTTGGAGTGTCTGTGACCTTATTATGATTTTAGGCAGCCTGTCTGCTAATGGGTGGGGTTGTGTTCCTGTCTTGCTAGTTGTTTGGCATAGGGTGTCCAGCACTGTAGCTTGCTGGTCATTGAGTGGAGCTGGGTCTTAGCATTCGATGGAGATCTCTGGTTAGCTTTTACCGTTTGGTATTACATGGAGCCAGTAGGTCTCTTGTGGACCAATATCCTGAACTTGGTTCTTCCACCTTAGAGGCACAGGCCTGACACCCGGCCACAGTACCAAGACCGTGTCAGCCACACGGCTCAGAAGAAAAGGGAGAAAAAAAGGAAAGAAAAAAAGAAAATAAAGTTATTAAAATAAATAAAATTAGTTAATAAATTAAAAAATTTATTTAAAAATAAATTTTTTAATTAAAAATTTATTTAATAAATAAAATATAATTATTAAAAATTTAAAAATTAAAAAGTAATTTAAAAACAGGAAGCAAAATAGCAAGCAAGAAAGAAGCGAGCAAGAAAACCAAAAAACAAATCCACCAATTATAACAAGCACTAAAAACTATACTAAAAAACAAAACAGACAAAAATAAAAAAAAAAAAAAACGGACAGACAGAACCCTAGGACAAATGGTAAAAGCAAAGCTATATAGAAAAGAATCACACAAGAAAGCATACACATACACGCTCACTAAAAGAGAAAAAGGGAAAAAATATATATATCATTGTTCCCAAAGTCCACTGACTCAATTTTGGGATGACCCGTTGTCTATTCAGGTATTCCACAGATGCAGGGTACATCAACTTGATTGTGGAGATTTAATCCGCTGCTCCTGAGGCTGCTGGGAGAGATTTCCCTTTCTCTTCTTTGTTCACATAGCTCCTGGGGTTCAGCTTTGGATTTGGCCCCGCCTCTGTGTGCAGGCTGCCTGAGGGCGTCTGTTCTTTGCTCAGGATGGGGTTATAGGAGCAGCTGATTAGGGGGCTCTGGCTCACTCAGGCCCATGGGAGGGAGGGGTACGGAATGCAGGGTAAGCCTGCAGTGGCAGAGGCTGGCATGACATTGCACCAGCCTGAGGTGCGCCGTGTGTTCTCCCAAGGAAGTTGTCCCTGGATCACGAGACCCTGGCAGTGGCGGGCTGTACAGGCTCCCGGGAGGGGAGGTGTAGATAGTGACAGGCTTCTTGGTGGCTGCAGCAGCAGCCTTAGCATCTCATGCCCGCCTCTTGTGTCCGCGCTGGTAGCCGCGGCTCGTGCATGTCTCTGGAGCTCATTAAGGCTGTGCTCTGAATCTCCTCTCCTCACGCACCCCAAAGCAATGGTCTTTTGCCTCTTAGGCAACTCCAGATTTTTCCCCAGACCTCCTCCCAGCTAGCTGTGACGCACTAGCCCGCTTCAGGCTGTGTTCACGCAGCCAACCCCAGTCCTCTCCCTGCCTCGGACCTCCAAATCCCGAGCCTCAGCTCCCAGCCCCCGCCTGTCCCGGTGGGTGAACAAAGCCTCTTGGGCTGATGAGTGTTTGTCGGCACCGATCCTCTGCGCGGGAATCTCTCTGCTTTGCCCTCCACACCCCTGTTGCTGCACTCTCCTCCATGGCTCTGAAGCTTTCCCCCTCCGCCGCCCACAGTCTCCACCCACGAAGGGGCTTCCTAGTGTGTGGAAACCTTTCCTCCTTCACAGCTCCCTCCCAGAGGTGCAGGTCCCATCCCTATTCTTTGTCTCTGTTTTTCCTTTTTTCTTTTGCCCTACCCAGGTACGTGGGGGAGCTTCTTGCCTTTTGGGAAGTCTGAGGTCTTCTGCCAGCATTCAGTAGGTGTCCTGTAGGAGCTATTCCACATGTAGATGTATTTCTGGTGTATTTGTGGGGAGGAAGGTGATCTCCACGTCTTACTCTTCCGCCATCTTGAAGTTATCCCCCG
The DNA here is from genome assembly GCF_964270905.1 of Leucopleurus acutus. Classification (NCBI taxonomy): domain Eukaryota; kingdom Metazoa; phylum Chordata; class Mammalia; order Artiodactyla; family Delphinidae; genus Leucopleurus; species Leucopleurus acutus. The sequence continues at coordinate 76,784,707 of NC_139144.1, forward strand.
ATCTGTCCCTCCACTTTGAATCCCCTGCTGTACACGTTGCTTCTTTCTCTTACCCTTGTGACCTCATTTCATATCATTCTCCTCCTTGATTATTCCTCTCGTGTTTTTTCTTAAACACACTAGTCTCTTCTGACTTAAATTTCTTTGCTGTGGCTGTTTCTTCTGTCTGAAATGCTCTCCCACGATATCCACTAAGCTAATATTTTCACTTCCTTTGTGTCTTTGCTCAAGTTTTACCCTCTCCCTAAGGCCTATTATGACCGCCCTTTATTTTTTAAATTGAGGTATAATTGACATATAACATTGAATTAGTTTTAGTTGTATAACATATGACATATATATATTAAGAAATGATTACTGCAATAAGTTTAGTTCACATCCCTCACCACACATATGTAGTTACAATTTTTTTTCTTGTGATGGGAAATTTTGATCTACTCTCTTAGCAACTTTCAAATATACAATACAGTATTGTTAACTGTATTCCATGCTGTACATTACATGATCACTCTGTTTAATACTCCAACCTGCTTCTTCACCCTCTGACATGCCTTACCCTACTCCATGTTTTTTTTTATTCCATAGCAGTTACCACCTTCTAACATACGACATTATATATTATTTGCTTATTTATTATGTTTATTCCCTGCCAGAGTATAAGCTCCTATAGCAGGCATCTGTGTTTTATTCCCTGTTGTATCTTAAGACCGAATAGTGCTGAAGGCAAGTCTACTGAAGTTGTTGCCAGTCACAAATGTTTTCGCTGACCCAGTAGCTGTAAGCTAGTCAACCATGTCCTACATCAATAAATATGACAGAGCAGTGCCCCCTAGGGATCTAGTGCTATTCTTCTTTGGTTAACTCTTACCATCACCACCCTTGCTACTGAGCCTTGTGCTAGGCATCCGCCTCCACCCTGTGTCTCTTATGTCCTGAATAACAAGTTTGTCAGCTATGGCATAGGCTCAACCATTTTTTCTTCCTATTCTATTTCCTTTCTGCTGGATGCTGCAACTTCTGCCAACTATTCTGTGCCTTTTGGGTAAGGCTGTTGCTCTCATGAGAATCACACCATTCACCGCACCACTTTGTCTCTTTCACTGAGTGCTACCGCTGAGTCACTGGAGACTTGGTGATTACACAGACATTTGTAAAAACAGGCAAGAATACCTTTATTGTGCAATACTCTGTTGGAAGGGCACCCCAAAATATTTTCTTACTTGTAAAGCTTTGCCAAGCACCATATTCATTTGAAATAAACCATGCTATTCTTTCAATCATTCTTGCCTTCTAGCTACTTAGCATTTTTAAAAGCATTTATTTGTTGAGCACTTTGATCAGTACCAGCCCAAGTACTACATATACATTTTTTAAGTTTTCAAAACAACCTTGAGAGGTAAGTGTTATTCTCCCCAGTTTTATAGGTAAAGAACCCAAGTTCAGAAAGCCTAAATAATTTCCAAGTGTTGTATAGCTAATAGCTACATGGTGGGACTAAAAGCCTGGTCATTTGGACCCTGCAGTAGATGTTGATGCTGCAACTGGATCCACTTTACCCTGCTGGCCATCCCATCCTCAGCTGATATGGCTGTGGGCTGCTAACTCAGCAAGTTACTCTCTCCTGGAAGACTGATTCCTCCTGTCCCTACTAGTAGCTCTTGACCAATGACTAGATTGTAAGGGTTACAAAGGTCTGACCACTTGCCTCAAGGTAAGGATAATTCTGTGGTACAGTTTGTGCTCTGGAGCTTTCCTGTTGGGTCAAACTGAAACTAGTCTCTATCTGGGCCCCTCTCTTGCTTCTCCTGACCTATCCTATCCTTCACTTTTGAGAGTACACCCTAATAAAGCTCACCTCAGGCCCTTCTAGGGAACCTGACCTAAGACCCCTAATCCCATTTTCTAACCACCACAATACACTGTCTTTTTTTTTTTTTTTTTGTACCAAGAGGGTTTACTCAGTTCTCTCTTTCCTTAGTAGAAATTCTCTCCCAGAAGGTTCCTTGATTGCTCATGTAAATGGATAGGACAATAGATTGAATCCCCGTGATGAACACATCTTGTGATCAGGCTCAGTAGCTCTTATACTGTGTTCTTTTTACTGAGAGTATTTTAAAGCTGAACATAGATAAATTTTTGTAATCACTGCTTGGGCTGCTGCTAGCCCAAGGATGTCCAGTAGAAATTTGAGAATGTAATCCTCTGGCTAAAATTAGATTTACTATTTTGCATTTTTTCTGTTAATGAAAGTTACATCAGTAAAAGCAATTGGAAAAGTAAAAGCAAAATTGGAATACTTTCTGATAACAGAAAACTAGGATTAGTGGAAGAGCATATATATTTTTTTCTATTCCAGAGTATTACAAGTTTTTGCCTCTAGTTTTCAGGTACCTATTAAGTGCCAGTAGTAATATATAGTTTTTGTGGAGCAAATTCCATGTCCATCCAGGATTTTTAAATGTATATATAATAATAAGGATATATTATAAAATATCTGACTAGGAATAGGAAATAATACAAAGATTAAGAAATGAAATAATTTGGCTAGGTGGTGCTCATGAAGGACTTCATTTTTCCAAGCACATATTAATCTACTACTATTAGCTGACTAAGTGTAAATCTTATCATTACAAATAACTTCTGTGTAATCGATCTACACAAAGCATTCCAGTGGAGGTCCTTTTTGATTACAGATTGCTTACTTTTACTTCAAGGGCAGGGAAGCTGGTAGAATTTGTAATGAATGGTATAATTGTTGAACATTTAAGCAAACACAGTCTATTTGCAGATGAACTGTATGATTTACGTAATGGGAAATCATGCCACCCAATCAAGTTGAGTTGAGTGGAATGATTAAATAACTATCTGAAATAAGAGGAACAAATAGATATAACTTATTAACATTAGAAAAAATACCTTTGACAAAGTCTTCCTTCTCCTTGCTGTGCTCCCCCCATTCCCCACACACATCCCAACACACGCACACACACACACATACACATACACAAACACCCCAGAAACTATTTCTTAAGACACACACTATAGGGTTGGTATAGGGTTGGAGGGAAAGATTTGCTTTGTTTAGGAACTGATTTAGAGACCAGTAACAAAGAGTCAGGGCAGTTACTTATTTAAAAAGTAAAGTTTCGTAGTTGGCTCTCCCCGTAAGAAGTGCTGATGTTAGTTCAAAAATTTTATAGATGAGGCACTTATATTAAATGTCTAAGTTCACAATCATATAATAAATGCTTTATAGATGTGGAAAAGCTTAAGAAAGAGATTTTTAAAGTCTGGAATTATGGGAGGGAGGACAGAAAGAAGAGAGTTAAACTTTGGTATGGCTAAGTATAAGATATAATCTAAGCCTAGAAAGAATCCAAATTATCATTGTAGGGACATGATCTTATACGAGTCACTGTAGACCTTCCTTAGAGATTTTTGGGAAGTTAAAAATGATGTCTCATTAAAAAATTTTAAATTAATTAACTTGTTTTATTCTGGTAAAATATACATACCATAAAATGTACCATTTAAACCATTTTTAATGGTATAATTCAGTGGCACTAAGTACATTCACAGTGTGCAACCATCCCCATCATCCGTTTCCATAAATTTTTTATCATCCCAAATAGAAGCGCTGTATCCATTAAACAATAACTCCCTGTTTCCTTCTCCCTCCAGCCCCTGGTAACCTGTATTCTACTTTCTGTTTCTATGAATTTCCCTATTCCAGATATCTTCTATAAGTGGAATCATACAATATCTATCATTTTGTGTCTGACTTATTTCACTTAGCATAATGTTTCAAGGTTCATCCAAGTTGTAGCAGAATGTCATTCTTTTTACAGCTGAATAATATTCCACCACATGTACTTTTTTTAAAGGAAAGAGTATGCTGCCAGTCACTCACTATGTTAAATTTTATGGGCAATATCTCATTTAAACCTCACAACAACCAACGGGGTAGGTAATATTATTATCTCCAGTTTATGGATGAGAACACTGGGGCCTGGAAAGTTTAAGTAACATGGTTTAGAATATGGTAGGGATAGAATCTGAACTAGGTCTGTCTATCTCTAGGGTTAAGCAAGACAGTACAGTGCTATCTTAGTAGTATGTTCTCTCTTGTAATATTTATATATTTTTGATACTGAACTTCAAGGAATACATAGAGCTATAGGAGAATGTATGGAGAATATGCTGGAGAATGCATTTTAGAATAAACAAAGAACTGAAGGACATTTACTGCCATGTTATCAGTTAACAGAAATTTTTTTTCTTCTGTATAGATGAAGGTAGAATGGGAAAAGGACTGGAGTTAAATTCTGAAGCCTATGCTTAGGATAAATAGAATCTTATTTGACAAATCCTGGAATATTAGAGGTAGAGATTTTCCCTTGAAAACTTTCAAAATGAAAATTTAAGGTGAAGGGAATTACTATACTATTTTAAAAAGTGGAGGTCATAGAGACTGAAAATATAAATAGTTGCAAGTAAGAATTTATAAAGATTTGTGAATTCTATTAGGAGTTAAATAAGGATATTATGGAAGTTCAACCCTAATTTCTTTAAGCTGGTGGCATATAGGGCAACTATTCTGTTCTACATCACATGCTATAGCCACACTCTTAAAGTCACATGGATTGGCTGAAAGGTTATCTTTTAGAATGTATGTTTCCAGAAAACTACGCATCAGCTTGTACTTCAACACGTCCAGTGACAGGGAGAAAGTACAATCTCTTTTCATTATTGGGCTAGTCAGATATACAATTTTATGTTGTTACTTTCCAACCTAAGCTCTTATTTCTTTCAGGGCACTATGCAGGGCCAACCTAATGTTTTCATCCCTATGGTAGCCTTTCCAATATTTGAAGACAGCATTGTGTATTTCCTACCCCTTGCCTTCCCTGCTTAGCATGATTAGCAGCCAGGACTTGAGAGGCCAAAATGCTTGGAGAAGCAAACCTGGATTTTGCCCAAAAGACACTTGTATATTTCTAGCAGAATACAAAAGTACTCAACTATAAAGGAAAAGATTAATGAAGGACTTCATTAAAATTACGTACTTCTTGGGACTTCCCTGGTGGCGCAATGGTTAAGAATCTGCCTGCCAATGCAGGGGACACAGGTTCGATCCCTGGCCCGGGAAGATCCCACATGCCGCAGAGCAACTAAGCCCATGCGTCACAACTACTGAGCCTGCGCTCTAGAGCCCACGGGCCACAACTACTCAGCCTGCCTGCCACAACTACTGAAGCCCGTGCGCCTAGAGCCCCTGCTCTGTAACAAGAGAAGTCACCCTAATGAGAAGCCTGCACACTGCAACGAAGTGTAGCCCCTGCTCGCTGCAACTAGAGAAAGCCCACACTCAGCAACGAAGACTCAATGTAGCCATAAATAAGTAAATAAAATAAAGAAATTTATTTTTAAAAAATTAGGTACTTCTTTCATCAGATGATATTATTAAAAGAGTGAAAAGTAAACCCACCAAAGGGAAGAGGATATTTGCAATATGTTATATTGATAAAGAAAAAGAACTTATATCCAGATAAAGAACTTATATCCAGATATATGAAGAACTTCCAACAATCAATAAGAGAGAGAGAGAGAGAGAACACATAATCTAGTGGAAAAATGAGCAGATGTGTTGAACAAGTGTTTCACAAGTGAACACATTCAGTTGGTCAATAAACATATAAAAATGGACTCAAAATTATTAATAATCAAACCCCACAATGAGATACCACTACTCACCAAAATGACTAAAATTAAAAAAGGGAAAAAAACATGGTTATGCCAAGTGTTATCTTAGATGTAGAACAACTAGAACTCCCAACAACTAGAACTGCTGTTGGTAGAGCATAAATTATGAAATGATATAACACTTGGAAAACTATGGAGATTTCTACTAAAATTGAGCATATGTAAAACTCATGACCCAGATTTTCTACTCCTAGATATCCTAAAAGAAGTGCAAAAACTGTAAAATCCAAACATTCATTAAGAATAGAATGGATAAGCATATCAAGTATATACATATGATGGGATACTATATAGCAATGATAATGAGTGCACTACTTTTACATACAACAGTATGGATGAATCCCACAAACATAATTTGAGAGAAAGAAGCCAGACTCTAAAGAGAACAGACTGTAGAGTTCCATTTATGTGAAAACTTGGGGGAAAACTTGTATCACACTGTAGACTTACTTTAACTTTGCTAATATCTAAAATGTGCAAGTCTCTTTCACAAATGGTACCACTATGAACCTCATGCTTGTGCAACTTGTGGACCAATGTAGTAATTCCTGTTTTATTTTACTGTGGTAGAATTGGTTCAATGTCCAGTTAGTTGAGATCTTTATAGATTGGGATTCACTGTTATTCATCCTCAGCATTAATGGGAATGCTATTTAGGGAGGACCAGAGAAAAAGCCCTGCAGACCACCCTCTGTCCTGGCTCACAGTGATCCAGTAATCAGACCCTTTTGGTTACAGTCATTCAAACAGTTATGAGTGCTGCTAATGAAACTCACCTAGTCCGTGTTTAACTTGTCAGTAAGGATGTAGATGACATAAAGTATCTCTCACTCTGACATGTTTTTATGTTTATATTCTTATTTTAACATGGTCATTTATCTGAACTATTGTAAATACTGAAATATTTCCAAGTTCTAAACATTATTTTTTTATTCCAATATTAACTCACATATGAGTGGTGAGATAATATGATGGCAAATTAATCTTATGGAAAATTATATATATAACTCTATAGTACATTTCTTGTTTAAAAGTAATACTTTTTCAGTATGTTGTGTGAGGCTTCTTTACTCTTCACTTTTCTCTATTTTGCCAGCAGAGGGCAGGCGAGGAAGAGAGAAGAAAATATAGGTACCTCTTCCTGGTCTTGATTCAAACTATTTAAACACTTTTCCAAAATGTTTACAAAGCAGGTTATTTTGCTTTCTCTTTGGCTATTCTATTTTGAAAGATATTTAAGTATAAATTTCACTCTGTATAGGTATATTTGGCTTAATTAATGAATTTCAAATGAAATTATTTGAATTTTTAAGTTTATAAATCAGTGATTGTATTGAAAAATAGGAATTAATTTGCATTTTGAGGTTATATGTCTACCATGCTCCTTGTTTTGGCTAATGCTGATTAGTTAAACCTCTTTTATTTTGATTTTCTAATTCAATTATGGATATGTTTATTGTATATTTTACATATGTATCTTAATACAGTTATTTGGCCATTGCTTCAATATGCAGGGTTGTTAAGCATAGTTTGCAGCTTTTCAATCAACTAATGTGTCTTTTAAAACAAAATTGAAGAAAAAAATTTTTCTGAAGAACCTAGGAGCAGGACAGGAATAAAGACGCAGATGTAGAGAATGGACTTGAGGACAAGGGGAGGGGGAAGGGTAAGCTGGGATGAAGTGGGAGAGTGGCGTGGACATATATATACTACCAAATGTAAAATACATAGCTAGTGGGAAGCAGCCGCATAGCACAGGGAGATCAGCTCGGTGCTTTGTGACCACCTAGAGGGGTGGGATAGAGAGAGTGTGAGGGAGACGCAAGAGGGAGGGGATATGGGAATATATGTATACATATAGCTGGTTCACTTTGTTATACAGCAGAAACTAACACACCATTGTAAAGCAATTATACTCCAACAAAGATGTTTAACAAATAAAATAAAATAAAGTAAAACTGAAGGAAACTCAAGCTCAATGCAGTAGAGGTTTTTTTTTCTCTTTCTTGTAGTAGTGTACCTCATGGGAATGTTTAAATATAGTTTTTGTAGGTATATTAAGATGTTTTCTCTTGCAACTTTAAATTTGTTTGATCAATAATAAAACATCCTTTTCAAAACATTAGATGGTATGATAAACTATGTAATGCAACAGCTCAGGACAGCTTCCACGTAACCTTTGTTAAATCAGAAGTCAAGTGGCAGCTTGGATTTTTGCCTTCTCTGTTTGAATTATACCATTGTTCTGGAAGTACAGGAGCAGGAAGAAACTGAATAAGTTCTACCATTGGGAAGAGAAATAGCCAGGCTACTTATTCCAAGTGCTAGGAATTCTTTCTTTCCTCCTCTATGAACCTCATCTGTAAGAATCTTTTTCTTTTTTTTTTTTAAACTGCCAAGCGAAGTTATATATAGTGCTTAGAACACTACCGGCACATAGTGAGTGCTTTGTAAGTGTTAGCGATAATTACAAAGTCATAGACTAATCCTAAATTTAATCCATTTATTGAACTAGGCTAGGGGATCATGTACAGTTGAAAAAAATGGAGTCTTCAGTAAAAGGAAAAACTAGAAAAATAATCTCATTCTTGGAAAGGCCAGTTCTATTCTTCATTTATTCGATGGAAAACAAAAACAACTTTGACTTGAGTGACTCTTAATACTAACTTTATTGAGCAAATGGGAGCAGTGATGTATGTCACTTAGTTTTCTTGGACTAAATGCTTCCTGGTATTGTAAATTGGTATTGAATTTCCTGACTATGCACAATAAATATATAATAGGATAAGATCTGCTTCTTTTAAAGGAACCAAGCTGGGTGAGGAAGAAAATCGTACCTTTGATGAGAAATCCTCCTGGTCTTAATAAGGAGTGTCTCAAAACCCTGAACAAAAGAGAAATTCTTCTGATCACCCCCTGTACGTAAGCTTATAGCTTAGGTGGAGGGAGAATATAAGAAAGGGTCTTCAAGACTGAGGAAAAAGGAAGTTCTTCGGGTTAGGCAAAGAGTGATGAATCTTCAGGCTGAGGGCTGCATGCCAACCTCCACACTGATTTCCCATACCATCTTTTCCTGATTCACTAGGCCACCGTGTGTATTTATTCCAGTTTTATCTTCCTAAAAGGCAGCATGATGATGTTACTTCCTTGTTGAAAACCCCATACTCACTTTCTTTTGCCAATGAGAGTAGGAGTGGGACTCCTTACCCTGCCATTTGTGACTCTGAACTACCTGGTCCCAATCTGATTTTCCATGTTCACTTCCTCCTCTACTTTTTACACACCAACCAAACAGTGCTGTTCTAAAGATGTCCCTCTCCATTCATGTCTTTCTCACTCATCTCTGACTGTCAGTAGCGCCTTGTTTTTCAAGATCCATCTTCAATGACACCTCCTCTTAAAGATATTTTAATTCTTAACTGGAAATAGATTTTGGTGCCATTGAATCTCACGGCTATTTGCATCTCTAGAGTGGCCCTTATCTTATTCTATTATCTATAATAGGTATTTTTGTATTTGATTCGTTTTTTCTGCTGACAGTAAGCTTGTTGAGAGCAGGGACTATGTCTTCTTGTCCCCAGAGAACAGCATGGTGCCTTGCAGCTGGCAGAACCTGTCAGATATTCAGAGAGGCTAGGGCCATTTGCATTTTTGAGGCCCTCAGTATATTAAAAATGCCAGGGTTACAAAATTGTGGTGTATTTAAAATGTTATGTTGATAAATGGATGCAATTAAAACATATGAATGCCCACAATAATCCCCAAAGTAATTGTGATGTTCATGAGATAATCATAGGATTTTTAAAACATTTAACTCATAGTACACTTCAGCTGATGTGGTCTAGTAACTGGACTCAAGTTTAACCTTGTATAGCAACTATCTTCTTTCAGTCTTGCCAGGGTATCCCTGGGACTGTGCATCACCTGAGGCCTGGGCTGAAGGACCCTCCGGCTTCCTGTGTGAGGGGCCCTGATAGAGATTCACTGAAATGAGTTAAATTTAATTATATGCCAAAAAGGTGCTGTATATAAATATACTGCATTAATTCCTATTTTTAATTTGATCAGAATATTATTCAGAAATAGAATTGAAAGTTAATATTAACTTCAAATTTAATGCCTATAATTTAACTTTTACTTGTTTTACACTTGTCAGATCAAAGAACTAGACACTGGGAAGCTTAAAAATTACTCATTCTTACTGATTGAGTGACTAAGTGCATATTTCCCTGTAGTATGAGGCACACAAAGAGAACTGTGTTCTCTGTGACTCTCCTGACTTAGTATCAAAAATGAACACCTGATGAGAATTAGCATAATTTATTTCTCGAAACTAGGCTAGGGATGAAAAATAATGAGAATCTCTGTGATTCTTCTTCTAATACAGTGCATAGAAATCAGGCACAATTGGAAGCATGGACTCATTATTAGAATTACCATTGTTTATTTTTTGAAATGTATGCATTTAGGTATTCTTTTCTGATGTAATCTCTCTCTCTTAGACTAATTAGTAGAATGATGTGTTTCAAGCCCTACTTTGCTAAATTAATATGAACCCAACCTTTTCTAGAAAATTATTTTATAATGAAGAGGAAAAGAAGAAATGAAGAGGACCCAGTTGCTTGTGATAATTCAGTAGTAAGAAATAAAATTTGGTTATTTAAGCATTAGGTATAAACCTTTTATCCTACTCCTGTATACCTGAGGGATTTGACATATGCCCATAAGTATCAGGGGTTCAAGAAGTAGGAGTGGAGAAGGATTGGGAACCAAGGAGTGGTGAAGTTAGAATTAATTATGTTTTATTAAATGCAAGTGATTCTGATATGTCCACCACAAGAATCATTCCTGAGAGATAGATAATTAATTATATGAAAACTTGAAAGTTAAACTTATTTGTCAAGGTTATTGATAAATGTATTTTAAATACAGTAACTTACACTTATTTAAACTTTATTATGCATTAAAAACATTTAAAAATCTATAAGAACACTAAAGGTTTTTTAATGACTTGAAGTAAATTGCAATATGAATAACCCATATATGTCTCATATTCTCATTTTTTAACCTATAAATTTTTTAATTTACCAAAAGTTAAAAGCATTTTGCTAACCTACAATTTGTTTTTAAGTATAGCACATGAAGGCATTTAAGATAATTCCCAATATAACTTAAACTTAGGAAAACTATTAGTATGCAAATGCTATCAATGTAGAATTTTATGGAAAAAAATGAAGGTAGTTTTTTAACGACTAAGGAAAAATATCAAGAGGACAGTTTGCACATACAAAAATATATCTGAAGGATAGCTCTCATGATGACCTAATGACCAGCACTTTCCAGTTGAGTAAGCATATATATGGCCAACAGGTATCTGAAAATAAACATTCATTTGTGTGCAAAACTCTGTTAATTATGTAGTTGTGAAACACTCAGTGTAGTCCCAACCATTTCAAAGGTTCCAATAAGAATTTAAAATTTGTCTCACTTTAAAAAACTGTAAGTTTAAATATTTCTGTGCAGTGTTACAAAACAAAACTCAGTATGTGTCTTTATTTACAGATAACCACATGGAATTCCATGTTCAAATGCAACAAAACTTATATTACTCTCCAAATACATAATTTAACCTTAACCCCTTCTGCCAACCACAGACATTGCCAACCACATTTAACCTTAACACCTTCTGCCAACCCTGGACATTGGTTTGAGCTCTGACTTGAACTGTTGAATGAGAGGTGTCCCATCAACTGACTTCTTCTGAGTGTGGGAAGGGAAAAAAGAGAGTATTGCTTTGTAATTCTCTCCTTCCTTCTTGCCCTTTGCTCTGTAAAGTGGACCTCTTGGGACTCAAGGGAACAACCATAGTGTCCCCTCTTCCAAATGCCAAAAATCTGTGTGATGTTAAGAAGCCAGATGAATTTTCCAGAACAAATTATTTTGCTGGTATTACACGGTAAAAACTTAAATTTTTTTATTCGTAAAGATCTCTTGTTAAAAACGTATTGGGCATTACTTCAACAATTTCCTATTCTCAATGATTTTAGCTCACTGAGTGACATTTTACCCCACAACAGTGTAGTCAGAGAGTGGTCTTGGGATATAATCCAGGACTACCTCTACTAGATAGAAGGCTCTAGATATGTATGGTGAAGATTCTTTTGAATTGTATTTTCCTTAAGAGTAAAACGTCTCATGGATAATAGTAACTCATCTCAGGATACTGAGAGAGTTAAATGGGGGGAGAAAACAAATGAAAGGCTTAGTACATTAGAAACTCAATACTAATTAATTTCCTGCATTTCATTTATCCTGGATACACAGTGGGTTTGATTCAGATTTGAAAATGAGACAGGATCAAGTGAGGAACAATGTCTTAAAACATTAGTTGTTCCCCAAAGAAAAATATTTTATTTTCAAAGCATGTTTTACTACACATTTTCCAACAGAGATGTAAAAACTATGGCTGGACAACTTCAACTACTTCCAAAATACTTTTTCTTTTTTTGAGTGAAATGTGACAACTCTGTTAATTCATAGCAATCTCACATAAAATTTTAAGCTGAAAGTCAGTAATGTTAACTGCAGAAGAAAGAGAGAACAGAGTGCGTGGACAGATGGAATCACACAGATAGAATATAATTATTTCCGTGAAGTATTTTCCTAGAGAAAATAAACAATAGCACCTTAAAGTTGAATCCAATATTCTCCTAGAATCCAAATGTTTTTTACATAACACTATGTGAGTAGAAATTTGTCACCACTCTGTGGCCAAACTCACCTTTATTTTTAAGTCATATGAACTTCATAGTGAGTAGTTAATATTACCTTAAAACTTTGGCATGAGAGATGACTTCCATTTTCTTAATAATTTCTTAACAATAGCTACAGATTATGGAATAATTGCAGGCCAATTTGATGGTCCCGAGTTGACATTAGAACACGAAGACTTTATTTTTCTTGTGAGTTTTTTGGAGTCAATAAATTTATTAGTTTTTTTAAAATTAGTTTTTAAGAAATACTCATTGACTATTGTTTTTTACGTGATTTATTTCCCACTGGGAGTAGAAAGGTTTTTTTAAGGTCATTGAGTAACCCAATTTGAAGCCAATTTCCCAGACTTACGTGGTTCATGCTCTAAGTCCTAGATCCTATGCTCACCCTTGCAAGAGAAATAATTAATAAAAGTAAGTACAAAAGTATTAATTTTGAAAATGCTAAATATGAGATAAAAGGACCTGACTGAGCTTGAGATATTGTTATTAAATATTAAAGATTATTAAAAGTCTAAATTGTTAGTAATTTGTTGTTGCATGGAAATGTGCCAAAAATCAATAAAAATTTTCCTTATTTTCTAAATAAAAATTTTCTTTTAAAATAGTTTTAGATTTACAGAAATATTGTGAACATACCACAGAGAGGCCCCATACATCCCACACTCAGTTTCCCCTATTGTTAACATCATACATTAGTAGGGTACATTTGTCACAATTAATGAACCAATATTGATACATTATTAACTGAAGTCCATACCTTAGTCAGAATTCCCCAGAATTCTTTTTCTGTTCCGAGATCTCATCCAGGTTAACACATTATATTTAATCCTCATGTTTTATTAGGCTCCTCTTGGCTGTGACAACGTCTCAGATTTTCCTTATTTTTGATGACCTTGACAGTTTGGGATTTGTCTGATGTTTTTTCATAGTAAGACTAGGGTTATGAGTTTTAGGGAGAAGGACCACAGAGGAAAAGGGCCATCTTCATCACATAATGTCAAGGGTACATACTGTCAACATGACCTGTCACCGTTGATGTTGACCTTGATCACCTGGCTGAAATAGTGTTTGTCAGGTTCCTTCTCTATAAAGTTACCCTGTTCTCCCCTTGATACTGTACTCTTTGGAAGGAAGTCATTATGCACAGCCCACACTGGAGTGGGCAGTTGAGCTCCACCTCCTTGAGAGTGAAGTATCTACATAATCTAAGTGAAATCTTTCTGTGTTGCAAATTTGTCTATTCTCTACCATTAATTTATGAAATCATTTATTTTTGCCACTATGGACTTGTAGATATTTATTTTAGACTTGGGTTATAATTGAACTGGGTTATAATTATTTTATTGCTCAAATTTTTCCATCTTTGACCACTGGTGTGCTCTTTTCCCTTTAAAATACCCCAAATTTTATTTTTGTTCTGTTTGAACACTTCTTTACTTTCTGGCACTATAAGATTTTCTAGGCTCCTTTTGTGTATTTTCTGCCCCAGTCCTAAAAGGAATCCTGGTTCTTTGAATTGAGGAACAGTATTTAATACCAAGATCTGGGTGTTAGGGTGTATGGCTGCTATTGAGGTGTCATAGTCTCTAGGCTATCTCAGCTGACAGAGCAAGAAAATATATGTGTGTATGCTAACTAGTGTATACACACGTCTATAAATAATTCAAAGTAGAAGCATCTATATCTTTATTAAACTCATAGTGAGTTAATATTGGTGTCTCTAATTCTAATCCATTACGGTATGGCTCATTCTAATCTCTTCCTCTTCCTTATCTGTAGCTTCCCACTCTAATAGTGAGAAACCTGACTTCCACTGTCCACTATCTATTTACTTACTCGTTCGTTTCCAGTATACGTGTATAGTGGTTTCAGAATCGTTAACCTGTTCCCCTGTGGGATAAAACTTTATCAACTAGAGGAGTGCTTATGTAGACTCTTTTACGTTTAGTTTTACAGACTCCACTATTTCCAAGTTACTTAGACCAGAAGCTTCTCCCACAACACTTCTCCCCCAATTCCTTTCAGTGAGGTTGTTTCATATATTTGTAATACAGTTAGATTCTTTTGTCTTATTCTGTGTTCCAACCTGGAGACCACCCCCCATTCCTGATCACCTAAATGATTTTTTAAAAATTCACAGACATTAAGGTTCACTCTTTGTGCTGTAAAGTTCTATGGTTTTTGGGAAATGCATAGTATCATGTATCCACCATTGCAGTATTATAATGAATAGTTTCACTGCCCTAAAAGTATTCCTTGTGCTCCATTAATGTAACCCTCTCCTTACCCCAAAGTCTTGGCAACCAGTGATCCATGTAACATCTCTGAATAGTTGTACCTTTTCCAGAATGTATATAATTGAAATCATACTGTATGTAGACTTTCCACACTGGCTTCTTTCACTAACAATATGCAATTAAGATTCATCCATGTCTTTTCGTGGCTTGATAGTTCATTCCTTTTTATTACTGAGTAGTATTCCACTGTTGAGATGGACCAGTTTGTTTATACATTTGCCGACTGACACATATCTTGTTTACTTCAGGTTTTGGCAATTATGAATAAAACGACTATAAACATTGGCATGCAGATTTCTGTGTGGATGTAAGTTTTCAAATCAGTTGGATAAATACCTAGAAGTATGTCTGCTAGATTGTCTAGTAAGACTATACTTAGCTTTGCAAGAAACTGCCACATTGTATTCCAAAGTGGTTGTACTATTTTGCAATCCCACAATCAATCCTCATCAGGATATGGTATTGTCAGTTTTTTGGATTTTAGCCCCTCTAAAGGGTGAGCAGTGGTGTCTCGTTGTTTTCATTTGCAATTCCCTAGTGACAAATGATGATGAGCACCTTTTCATATGCTTATTTGCCATCTGTATATCTTTTTTGGTGCAGTGTCTGTTCAGATGTCTGGCTTGTTTTTTAAATTGGGTTGTTTGTTTTCTTATTGTTGAGTTTTATTTTCCCTTATTTTTGAAGGAAGTAAATGAACAAAAAATAAAACTTGGTGAGAAGATGTGCATTAAAAGAACTATCCCATGCTCATTTCATTCTTTTGTGTAAAAAAAGCAATGTGGAAGAACCACTTCAGCCTTCAGTGAATCACTAATGTAAGGATGTGAAATTTGAAACACACTCATGCACACACACACACACACACACACACACTATGTATTGAGTGCTTATCCTATGTCAGATAATCTGTTACATTTTTCACTTATATCAACTCACTTAATCCTCACAACAACCCCTATGTAATGAAAGCTCTTGTTTCGCCCGTTTTACAAGTGAGGAATTCTCAGCTCCCAGTGAAGAAGCTCTGAACTTTAAAAGGAGATGATCTAAAGTTTATTTTATTACATAGCCAAATGAAAGTATATTTTAAATTTAATTATCAGTGAACATAGAAACAGATTCCAGAAAAAAAGTCCATTTTTCTTGAATTATCCAGATTGTTACAAGCCTCAAATTTGTTTGGGTTGAGAACAAAAAGAATTCCTAAAGACAATTAGACTCACGACCAAATTGGGCCTTGAAAAACATAGCAGTGCAGTCGCAGCTGGCGGCTGGCTCTGAGCTGGCCAGGAGCCCGCAGCGTGGGACTGGGTGTTCCACTCGGCCTGGCTCCCCTCCAGGGAGCTGTCAGTTGCTGGGTTCCCACAGTGCCAAGCACTCGGCAGGTGCAGAAAGGTTCAAGGTTTCTGTTCCCCCTAGGCCCCTGAGGGGCATGGGGAGTGGAGCTTCTGCTCTGTCTCGGGGAAGAGCTCTGTGTTGACAGGGGTGTGAGAACTGCTGATCCTCCAGTGCCTTCCTTAGCCTGGCCTCTGAGACGAGTGGCGAGTTTGCAGGGTCCTCCACAGAAACAGGACTGAGACACTTCCATTTTGGAGGCTTCTAGTGTTTTGTTTTGTTTTTTAAAAAATTTTTATTTATTTTATTTATTTATTTATGGCTGTGTTGGGTCTTCGTTTCTGTGCAAGGGCTTTCTCTAGTTACGGCAAGCGCGGGCCATTCTTCATCGCAGTGCGTGGGCCTCTCACTATCGCAGCCCCTCTTGTTGCGGAGCACAGGCTCCAGACGCGCAGGATCAGTAGTTGTGGCTCACGGGCCCAGCTGCTCCGCGGGCATGTGGGATCTTCCCGGACCAGGGCTTGAACCCGTGTACCCTGCGTTGGCAGGCAGATTCTCAACCACTGCGCCACCAGGGAAGCTCCTCTAGTGTTTTTTTTGGGGGGGTGTTTTTTTTTTTGCGTTACGCGGATCTCTCACTGTTGTGGCCTCTCCCGTTGCGGAGCACAGACTCCGGACGCGCAGGCTCAGCGGCCATGGCTCACGGGCCCAGCCGCTCCACGACATGTGGGATCTTCACAGACAGGGGCACGAACCCGCGTCCCCTGCATCGGCAGGCGGACTCTCAACCACTGCGCCACCAGGGAAGCCCTTTGTTTTTTTTTTTTAAGAAAAAAATTGCCAATTTAGAGTTCTAAAAATTGTGTCTTATCTGGCATTTCTACATTTAAAAAATTATTGCCCTTAACCTGCACAAAATGAAATGCTGTATAACTGTGGCACTTACATAAGACACGTAACACTCATAGGATTTATTTAAGAATATTAACTTCTGATGAACTAGTAGAGGAAGCTGGTTATGGGTCATATGTTTAAAGTCACTTGATGGAAGTATTTTTCTGCTACTCTTGACAGGGCGTCTTGGTAACTGTATCCTAAAACCAGGAATGGGGAAACAGTGCAGCCCTGGGGTGGGGCAAAAGAAAGGTGGCTGAAGAAGATTTAGGGAGTTGCTGTAGATTTTGCAGAATCCAGAATGAATGAAAGAGACATGGACCCTGGTACTTTCCTTTGGGCTCAGGCAACTAATGCTTTGTTTTGTCAGTTTAAGTAACAAATTAGATCTATGAAGCCCTTTGAAGGTTGTAGCAGAATTCCATCTTTCCCCCCTTCCTGACATAGAGCTGCAGTGCTATAGGCTTTCCAAAAACATTTGTGGAATGGAATCAGAAAGTCACTTTACTTCACAGGATGCATTTCTTCCTCCATCGCCCAACTGTCCAGGAACCCCAGGGTCTTCATCATCCAAAGGGGTTACTTCTGTTTCCAAACACCAGAGAGATGGAGAATATGGAGAATCTGACCAGGCTGCTGTCGCATGCCCCACCTCATTTTCTGCTGCAGGAGCCTCTGTCACCACAACTTTGTGTTACTGGTGAAAAAACGTCCTCCCACAGAGTCTGATGCACCCTGGCGCGCTACTACGATCATCACCCTGTTGGAACAGATCTCTGCAGAGGTCATAGCAGTTCCTAGAGGAAGATGAAGCTCACTCCCCCACCTTAGTCTCAGCCAGTAGTACATTATAATTGGACTTTTAACATTTCTCCAGTAGTTGGCAAGGCCTGCCCAGCATCCCATGATGGGTAGGAAAAGGCCACCTTCCAGTTTCAGCTGCAAAGTGGCCCATCTCCCACCAAACTGAAGACATTGACATTAAACTTTTCCTCTCATGGTATGTCTGGTTCTCCATGGGGACCCTTGGCGTCCATATTTGAGCATTTCAGTTGGGGGTCATCTCAATTCATCAAATAGATTCTATGTTGAACCTCAAAAGAAAAATAAGGGCTTCCCTGGTGGCGCAGTAGTTAAGAATCCGCCTGCCAATGCAGAGGACATGGGTTTTAGCTCGGGCCTGGGAAGATCCCACATGCTGCGGAGCAACTAATAAGCCCGTGCGCCACAACTACTGAGCCTGTGCTCTAGAGCCCGCAAGCCACATCTACTGAGCCCATGTGCCACAACTACTGAAGCCCACACACCTAGAGCCCATGCTCCGCAACAAGAGAAGCCACTGCAATGAGAAGTCCACGCACCGCAACAAAGAGTAGCCCCCGCTCGACGCAACTAGAGAAAGCCCGTCTGCAGCAATGGAGAACTAATGCAGCCAAAAATAAATAAATATATTTATTTTTAAAAAGAAAGAAATAGAAAAAAGATTTTGTTTCCCCCTTTCTCCCCATGGATACCTACCTACTTTATAATCCTATAATGAAGAGACCACTCAGTGGATTCTGAAGAAATGAAGAAAAAGAAGAAAGAAACATCTCCTTTGTAATAAGCCCCTGTTTTCACCTAAACAGAGAAGCAAGTGGATAAATTGTAAAAAGCAGCTCCTTTTAGTTAAACAAACAAAACCGTTCTATATGGTCCAGTTACACACAGGGCACCATGATGAAATGCTCAGCTCCAGAACCAAACCAATAGGTTTGTTCAAATTCTAGCCCTATTTCTTGAATTTGGACATGGTCTTTAACCTTCTGTACCTCAGTTTCTTCATTTGTAAAATGGAACCACGATGAAAATAAATATACCATCTTTATAGGGTTTTTCTGAGGTGTGTAATATTATTTATGCAGCAAATAAATATAGACAACATATAATTTTTTTCTTGAAAAACAGGATCATGCTAAACTTAATTTGTTATAAAAATTTTCAATTAGTTTTAGGTAAAATTTTATGACTGTCTAATTTGTTTAGATGAAAACTCTGATACGTATTTGTCAGTTTGATTTTCTTTAGTTAGCATGATACACTTTATTCTAGAAAGGATTTAGACGATTTTCATACATATTGCTAAACATAATTCTTGCTCAAGTAAATAAGAATTCCAAAGTGTTTTGCCATCACTTCATCAGTGCTGCCTCTCAGCAGTCTTTGAAGTTAAGGAGGTTGTAGTCACACTGGGAGACACTGGGATGCAGGCTGCGGAGGCCAATGAGCCAGAGTCACTGAACCAGGAATTGGTTGTCCTTTTGACCATACAGATTAATCACCCTAGTTTCACCAATCACATTGAACTTGTAGATCAATAAGTAGCCAGCATAGTGTCTAAAACAACAAGATCTCATAGACTTTGTCTATATAGGGTAAGTTAAAGCAAAACAGAAAGGAAACTCTGAACCTGGGAATTCTTCTATTCTAGTTTCCCAGGCTGAACAGCCTTCCTTGAGTAACTGACTTCATGTTGTGTCCTTGGCTTTAATTATGAATTGGTATAAGAAATGACCATCAAATAGTTGTTTCTGAAAAAATTATTGCTGAAAATAATGACCATGATGTCATTCAGTAATAATTCTATAAGTCTTTGAATGACAAACTCTTCAAAGATTGGGGTAGAGGGAGGATTTTTTTTTTCCCCAGGTGAACTTGCATATCGACCTCTCTCAGGTATCAGACTATGAGAATAATACAACCTTTTGGACTTTGACAACCAAGATATTCAGAATTACTTTTAGTTCCCAGATACGATAAAGATTTCCCACCTAGTCTCTCTTATTTTTTATTTCAAACATTCTCCTGATTTATAGGTTTTTATTATAAATTATCTATTTGGGGGAAATAGTTGCAAATAAGTAAATAACCTACTATTCTACTTACTGCGCTCTACTTTCTTTCTTTCTTTTTTTTTTTTTAAAGATTTATTTATTTATTTAGGATGTTCCAGGTCTTAGTTGCAGCACACAGGATCTTCGTTGTGGCATGTTGGATGTGGTATGTGGGATTTCTCAGTTTCCGCATGCATGCAGGATCTAGTTTCCCAACCAGGGATCGAACCCAGGCCCCCTGCGTTGGGAGCATGGAGTCCTACCCACTGGGCCACCAGTGGGAAGTCTCTCTACTGCCTTTCTAAATGTAACTCTTCTATGAAGCACATAGATTAGTATAGAATTCGCCTGAGGAAAATTTTTCTTAAGGTTTAAATATATTAAACCACAATTTTAATTCTATAGAGAACATCTGGCTTTCAAGACGATATCATCAATGAAAATTTAATCTGGTGTTATACATTCTCTTGTTTCTAAAAAAGCTTCAGTAGGAAAAATGGAAAAGCACCAATGTAAACAATGAAACATTTTATAAAAAGGAGTTTTAGAAAATCCCAGATTTATTAGCTTTTACGTTCATGAAAAAGTTGTATTTTATTTTATTTACTGTATTTTATTTTATTTACTTTTTATTTATTTTATTTTTGGCTGTGTTGGGTCTTCGTTGCTGCTTGCGGGCTTTCTCTAGTTGTGGTGAGCGGGAGCTACTCTTCATTGTGGTGCATGGGCCTCTCATTGCGGTGGCTTCTCTTGTTGCAGAGCACAGGCTCTAGGCGCACGGGCCTCAGTAGTTGTGGCACGTGGGCTCAGTAGTTGTGGCTCACGGACGTAGTTGCTCCGCGGCATGTGGGATTTTCCTGGACCAGGGCTTGAACCTGTGTCCCCTGAATTAGCAGGCGGATTCTTAACCGCTGCGCCACCAGGGAAGCCCCAAAGTATTTTAACTATGGTTAACAATAGTTCCAGTTCATTAGTAGCATTAATAATCTCCTGTTTTGTACAGATTGAGTATCCTTAAGGCTTCCCTTACAAGGAAGTACTTTTAAGTTACAGAAGACTCTCAGGGTGCCAAATTCCATCTGGATACAGTTGTTAAGAATATACCACCGGTGATGAGCTTAAAATGAGAGGAACTGAAAAATAGAGCTTTCAAATGTCATTTCAATGCAAAAGTAGTAAGAATGTTTCCACAGTATAAAAACATAGTTCTGCCTCTAAATCAAAATTAGCTTACAATTGGAAGGGTACCTGAATTTCCGTCTTTTATGTAATCTGAATACAAGCAAATAACTTCAGAAGGGATGAGAGAGCCCAGTGTTCCTGAGAATTCTGATAGCTGTTAAGAAGTTCCGTTTTCTGTAACCATCCATTTTGCAATGCTACACTGATTTCTGATTTATCGCTAGTGATATGTAACAATAAATTCTAAAGTTTGTGACGTCCTTATTAGGTTCTAAGCCCTTTATGGCTGTTGTATGCCTCACCTTTAAATAATTTCATCCAGTGATTCATAACGGGAGCAATTTTGCCACCCAGAGGGTATTTGGCAAAGTCTGGAGACAGTTTTCGTTGTCACATCTGGGGGGAGGGGGTAGTTCTACTGGCATCCAAGGGGTAGAAGCTAGAGATGCTGCTAAACCTCCTACAATGCACAGGACAGTCCGCCCACATCAAAGAGTTACTCAGCCCCAAATGTCAGTAGTGCTGAGGTAGAAAGACAATGACTGAATACATTCAACAACACTTGGAAGTGGCTATTGTTAACCTCATTTTCAGAAAAGGGAACTGAGACACAGAAAGGTTAAGTAACTTACCCAAGACCACACAGCTAAGTAAGTAGCGGTACCAAGATTGAAAAACCAGCTCTTTATTGCCTCAAAGCCCAAGCTCTTTCCACTACACTCTGCTACCCTCTTCAGGGAATTTTGATGACCATGGGTAGATTCTGAGTTTTGGAGGGTGGAGATCCTCTTTTATTCCATACTCCTGCCTTAGCACTGAGCTCTTGCTTGCTGAGACATTAATGGCAACGATTCATCTCTTGAGCATCTTCAGATTCCCCCTTTAGGATGACATTTCAACTATTAGGTCAGTAACCCCGAGAGAAAATTGTTTGACTGTACACAGTATTACTAAATAAGAGATGAGTTGAAAGGAAAACAGAGGACACAATTCTTGTCTCCAAGGAGGTTGTGGGGAAGAAAGGTTATGTATGTATATAAACAGAAGTATGTGTGCATGTGTGTTTATAAACAGAATTTTCAGACCAAACAGAATGTTGGAAGTGGTAAAAATAAATGATAATCTGGCTTAGTCATGTACCAGGACACCTCTGTCTGGGTCTGAAACATCTTTGTAAGACTATGATGTGTACTTGCATCCTTGGCCAACACTATGGCACACTGTGGGAAAGCTCAGCTGCTCTCACTCTTCTGGCTTAGATACATTTATATACAGAGCCAGCCTGTGCACATGAAGCTGACAAGAATTTGCCCTTCTCTTGTTTTGTGACTTTTTCCTTTTTCCTTCTACTTTTCCAGGTTTTAGTGCACTCATTGTCATGACCTGCTTATCCCTATTAAGGCCTGTTCTCAAGAGAGAATCTGAGGAACACAGTCATATTAAATTGAACGTAATGGATAAGTATAGGCAGTTGCACTCTGGTGATATCTAATGATGAAACTTCAGCCATCATCTCATGGTGGAGTGAGTAATGTATGACAGGAATATATGAGAGGAAGGTTATCTCAAGCTTTCATATATTGAGATCATTTGAGGAAGCACATGGCACATTGCTGAACACATAATAGGTACTAAATAAATATTGACTTTCTTTCCTTCTCCTTCTTCTCTTCTTCTTGCTTCTTTTTAATATACCTTTAAAATGATGCCATACCATTACACCCATGTTCACAGCAGCATTATTCACAATAGCTGAAACCCATGTGCCCACCAAAAAATGAGTGGATAAACCAAATGTGGTATATACGTACAATGCAATATTATTCAGCCTTAAAAGGGAAAGAAATCCTGCACTAGGCTACAACATGGATAAACCTTGAGGACATTATGCTAAGTGAAATAAGCCAGTCACAAAAAGACAAATACTGTGTGATTCCCCGTATGTGAGGTAGAGTCAAAATCATAAAAAACAAGAAAGAATTGATACAATGGTGGTTGCCAGGGGCTGGGGGGAAGGGAGAATGGGGAGTTATTGTGTAATGTGTATAGAGTTTCAGCTTTACAAGATAAAAGGGTTACTGTGATTGTGGTGATTGCACAACAGTGTGAATATGTTACTGGACTGTACACTCAAAAAAGGTGTAAGTTAGCAAATTTTATATGTATTCTGCAATTAAAAAAACCCATACAAATGGCCACCTAATCTTCTATATTGAAGGTCAGTTCTGCTTAAAATGTTAGGAAATTCTGTGGGGGGAGTATGAGTAGTGGTTAAATGCTTGTGCTCAGGCAATAGACTGTTTAGTTCAAATCTCAGTTTTCTCTGTTACTTTTTACTGTGAAACTTGCTTGGGAAAATTACTAAACTTTTTATACCTCAGTTTCTTCACCTATAATATACAGACAATGAAGAAGGTAATATCTCATGAAGGTGTCATAAGGATTAAAAAAAGGCAAAGCATTCTGTGCATGGCACCTTACATACATGGTAAGTGCTTAACATATATAAGCTGTTATAAAATTTTGTGAGCTGATATTTGAGCAGCTTGGAGAGAAGAGTTTCATTGTTTCTTACTACCACCTTTTATTTTCATCCTGGCCCTTTAATCTCTTTCCTATTCCTGACATCTCAAAGACACATTTAGGATTTCAGTCATGACCTTCAGCCATATTTGAACATTTTCCTAGTGCATAAATCTACATTCCCACATTACGGTTGTGCGTAGATGCAAGCCTTGAATATCACGTCTCAATTAGTTCATTTGTTCATGTCAGCTAACCGTGTTAATGTTCTGAATAATGGTGAAGTCTTACTTATGCCAAGAACAAATTTGGGATGTAACCTTTCATGATAAAAACTAGGGTCTTCCTAGGAATATGTGTGTGTACACACACTTAAAATGGAATATTATAGTTAGATGTCATCTTTTAAAAGTGTGAACTCCAGTAGCTACTTGGTTTGCAGATTTCTGCTTTCTTGCCTCATTCTTGAACAGGTCTAGCAGTTACGACTGCATGAAACTAATATGAGAAGAAAGACTGGTTATACCAGTGTAAGTGACAGTACATAAATGCATGAGGGATGATTTGATTAGAAGCAATATTACGCACTGATAGGCATGATGGTTTGAAATCAGACATGAGTTTAAATGTTAGCTCTATCATTACAGGCATTTACTTCTCTTTTCTGTTTCCTCTACTGAAAACTGGGGAGAATAACACCTATTTACATGGTTGTTGTTAGATTCCCATGAGATGATGCCTGGCAAATAGTAAGAAATCAAGAAATAGTCACTATTTTATCTATTCTTTTCAGAGGAAAGAGATTGACAAATATTTGGGGTCTCTGAGGCATATCACTTGGTCAGCTTCTTTGATCTTCTTTGGAACTCAATTCTTAATCTCTTTATTGTCTCCTGCTCTTTGAGAACAAAGAGGAACTGATTACCGCTTCCTTTCAAAATGTGTGTATTACATTTGATGGGTTACATTAGCAGTTATAAAGCAAACAGTAGAGTGGAGGGTGGGAAAGTGGATGAAGTGAGTTCAATCACATACCTGGGAAAAGTCAATAATGAAGGCAGAGCCTAGATTTGCCTGCCACACGGGAGAGAGGAAAACACAGGTACAGGATTTGAAGCAAGAGATCATGTGTTAGAAATTAAGTTTTCTCCTGGTATCTAACTTTATGCAATTTGCCTATCTCTTTAGTGTTATTTTCCCTACTGTTAAAATTTAGGATAATAAAACTGAAATGTTTATAAAACCCACTTTAAGGTTTAAAAAAAAAAAGGTGACATGGAAATGCAAAGGGGAGCTATAAAGACCTGATTTGAACACATTTATTAATTTAAATACGTGTTCCTGTCTTTCTATTATTATGAATTGCAGTTTCATTTGTACTGTATCTGGGTGACCACAAGTGAACAACAAGCAATTCATAAGTAAACGCCCTTGCTTTAGGTGTAGAGGCATTAACGTAATCAGACCAAACTTTTTACTTCCATTGGAATTTTTCAATTTAAACTCAATGTGCCCTTGCTTTTACACAACAGGATTCAGGAACGAACGATTTGGTTCTTTAAAAACCATCAAACAGGCACACAATCCACGCAGCAAAAACTCGGGGAAGCTAGAGCGCCCACACCTGGGAAAGCTTAGATGCCCTTCAAGAGTTGAAGATGGCGTTTCTCTGAGGCAGGTCAGCGTTAACATGCTACCTTCGCTTCAAAGATTGTTTGGATTCCTTTCAGTGTTATTGGTCAAGATATTTTGCTGAACGAGACTAGGAACTATAGGATGGCGGGTGAGTCTACACACTGTCCGCTTGTCATCATCGTAGTCGCTAACACACACAAAAGCCTTCTTGAAAACTGCAAGCCGGACTGAAAAACTTAGGACAGACAATGAACAAATCCTGGGCGGGTAATGGACAAAGCGGCAATTCCTCTTACGTCCTTATAGGGATTCCCTCCACCTGAAGTACGTCTCCTAAGGGGCCACACTTGCAGCTCACCTAAGCCTGAAAACGAACAAGCTTGGTTTTTCCCTCTGACACTCAAGGGAAGCGCTAAGGCGAACACATCAGACGCTGCCGTGGAACTTTGCAGCTCTCCGAGGCTGCAGTGTGATACAGGAGAGACATCTTTTCGTTCCCCTTTCAAAAGGCACCGTGCAAACGTAACACGAACCCGGCTAGGATCTCGGAAAAAGGGAGGAGGAAGAAGGCTCGGGGAAGTTGGCCGCGGCGTGCCCTGGGTATCGCGGAGCCTGGGGCGCAGGAGGGTCCAGGAGGCTCCCGGCGGACTGACTGGCGCTGCTTCCGCTGGTGGCTCCTTCTGTCTGGACCTGGAGAGCGGCCGCGACGGTCCCCCGCCTGCGGGCTGGGCTGGGGCCGGACGGTAGGTAGGGACACGGACCTGGAAGGAGCGCGCGCGAGGGAGGGAAGGCTGGGAGTCAGAACCGGGAAAGGGTGGCGCGGAGCAGCGAGGGAGGGAAGGACGCGAGAACGAAGGAGCGGGCGCGGCGCGGACGCTGGGCGCGGACGGGGTGGAGAAAGCCGCTAGAGCAAATTTGGGGCCGGACCAGGCAGCGTCCAGCTTTTAACCTGGGCAGTGGAGGCGGGGGAAGGAGCGAAACGAGAGGGGAGGTGTGTGGGGTAGGGGTGGGTGGGGGGAGTTGGAAGCAAATGACATCACAGCAGGTCAGAGAAAAAGGGGCGAGCGGCAGTCTCTGAGAAGAGTAGGGCGTTTGGCATTAGGAGCTCGTGCCCGGCCTGCCCCGGCAGGGACCCCGGTGCTCCCAGAGACCATGCAGAGGTCGCCTCTGGAAAAGGCCAGCGTCTTCTCCCAACTTTTTTTCAGGTGAGAGGGTGTCCAGCTGAGCTTTGGAAGCACACGTGCCCAGGAAAGAGGAGGACGTGTGTATGGGCTGGGTTTTGGGGAAAGTGGAATAGTTTTTTAAAAAGATGCGCTGTCATTCATTGCTATGGAGGAGAACGAGGATTTTGTGGAATAAGATAGAAAACATTAGGAAGAGATAAAAGAATAAACTGAAGCCGATTGTGTGAATAAAGAGCCTTAGCTTAACCCTGAAGTTTTAACTACTTGCAGCTGAAAATCACTCTCAAGACCCAAATGTGCTACTGTGCAATTGTCTCCTTAGATTTTTCTAAGTAACTTGTGAATTATAAACTTGTTAATAACAAATACTTACGTTTGGCCCCTATTTTTCCCTCCTTCATGCCTTGGAAACTTAGAAGTCTTCTTGGCTCATGTACTACAAGTGCCATGCCTGCATGTAGTAGGTGCTCAGAAAACACTTGTTGACTGAATTTTGAACGTTTATAGGGGAGAAATATAAAGTGGGTAATATGTGCTTAAAGTTTTTATTGTTATGATACTGAGTATATCTAACAAGTATTTGCCACAATTCCATTATTCTTTCTTTTAAGAATGAAAGCAAATCCTTCGAAATATCTGTTTTTAAAAAAGCCAATTCTACAAGCTATACATTTGAAAAGAGGGGTCAGAATTACCATGGAAATGTGAAACCATGGGAATAGGTACTGAAGTTAAACCAACTGACATTTAATAAATTGTACTCTTATCCTACTTTACATGTGATGAGCCATAAAAGCTTGTGAACTTCATCTAATGAGATTTTAAAAAATTGAGTCTAAGTTCAGAGTCTTAGGCAAAGTGTAGTTAGATGTAGCATTTCATATTTGAAGTGTTCTTTGGATACTGTATCTACTTTATTTCTGTTATACTTGTATGAATGAATGAATAGGTTCAGCTCTCTCATGGGATATTACTAATTCATAATTATCTAATGAATCAGCATACTTAGGTATCAGAAAAGCCAAATACATTATAAATATGCTCATATGTGTGTGGGAGAAAGGAGCTTGGCTTTCACATCTTTCTAAAATGTTTTATTCTCTGAATGTGCAGCAAACCTGGAACTCAGGTGCTAAGGAGAGGGCATAGGCCGTAGAAGGAGAGCTCCTCCCTGTGGATGGGAGAGAAGGACTTTACTGTTTGGAATTGCCTCTTGGGTGGGTGTTTTCAGCACCTTTTGTTACTGCATCTATATGAATGGGATTGTTGATCTGTTTTCCTGTTATTTACAAAATCAGAATGGTAATTGGCATAAATTGTAGCCTTTCTACTAGAGCACTTGGAGGAACCTAAATGCCATTCTGTCTAAAAATGCAGTTTTAAAAAAAATGCAGTTTTCAGAAGAATACATATCCCATGGCTACGTCTAAGTATAATACTAAGGAACTTTAAATTAGCTCATTGTTGATTTAAATTATATCACTGTTGGTCTATCAAAGTATTTTTTTCTTTTTTTAAAACAGATCACCTTACACATTTTGGTATAGTTTTAAAAATGTTCTCAGGTGGGTTTGTTAAAAAATAAATATTATAATGGCTACTAAATTTGTGAAGAGCATACTCAGTCCTGCTCTTCAAACTACTTTATAATAAGTTGCTCTAAGAATAGGTATATTTTTAAAAGTTAAGTTCCTACTATTTCTAGGAACTGACATTCACCTAA
Source organism: Leucopleurus acutus (assembly GCF_964270905.1). Lineage (NCBI taxonomy): Eukaryota > Metazoa > Chordata > Mammalia > Artiodactyla > Delphinidae > Leucopleurus > Leucopleurus acutus. Next base: position 76,812,895 of record NC_139144.1, read on the forward strand.
AGTACCAGTGATTATAAACTTCCTTCTGGGTTGTAATTCTGAAAAGGTAAGAAACGTATTTTCTGTCTTCGGATTAGACAGTAGTCCTGCTTAGTGGTCCAGGGTTTTAGGCCTTGGATTCAGATTGCTTTGATTCAGATCCTGGATCTGCTACTTAGTAGCTCTGTGACCTGAGGCAAGTCCCTTAACATCTCTGTTTGTGTGACTTGACCTTTAAAACTTGGACACTAGTAGGACCGATGTCTTAGGGGTTAATCTGTTGAGAAAATGCATGTACAGTCATTAGCCTAGTAAATGTTAGCTGCCACTGTTATTATTATTAATTACCATATTTTTACATTCTTTACAATAGCACATACCTTGTTTATATAAAATATTCAATTCATTTTTGTTGAATATAATTTTATGACCAGCCATCTGTATGTGCAATGAATGGGCCTAGATGAGAATTTAATTTAGGAAAAATCTCGTCCAACATGGCATTACCAGATATACAGGAAAAAAGTCATATGCTTGTGTCATATGTTGTTAAATGCCTCAGAATTTAACTTTCTGAGTATGATCCATTCAGTTTCAGAGTCATAAAAGATTAAGCTGTTTGGTCTAGTTTATAGATTATATTAAATATCTCTTTTATTGTCTAGATTTTGTTACTGGGAAAACTAATAATGTTTAGGAAAGATTTAAGTACTTTTTTTTTTTTTTTTTTTTTACGATACGCGGGCCTCTCACTGTTGTGGCCTCTCCCGTTGCGGAGCACAGGCTCCGGACGCGCAGGCTCAGTGGCCATGGCTCACCGGCCCAGCCGCTCCACGGCATGTGGGATCTTCCTGGACCGGGGCACGAACCCACGTCCCCTGCATCGGCAGGCGGACTCTCAACCACTGCGCTACCAGGGAAACCCTAAGTACTTTCTTAATTTTGCATGAATTTCACATCAAGTATGAAATTTGAAAGATATCTGAGGTGTCATAATGCATAAAATAATAATAATGTCAATATTATAAACATAACCTAAAAGAGAATTTCACCACAAAAATTCAAATAGTGTGTATCATGGAGACCAAGTTACATTAACTTAAAGCTTTTATGAAATACAAAGATGTTTTTAAACTAGAGGTGATATATTTGCATAGAATTTATAATTTATATACCAGTGCAATTGATTTACAAATGTTTACCAAGAGAGATTATGTTTTTCATTTTTGAGCAATTTGTCAAGTTTACATTTTCTAACTTTTAAAGGTGGTTATTCAGTTTGTTGTCTGTCTTCTCTCATGTCCTGAATTTCCCATATTCTCTTTAGATGTTAGATTGTGTACCAAACCATGTGTCAGATGACACAGCTTGAATTTTGGTCATGGTTTTCATACCAGAAGTCTAGATCTATACTTGAGGAATTGTCAGAGCCCCACAGAATCCATGTGTACAATGCCACAGTTTTCTTACTAAGACTGGATATAGGGGCCCCCAATAAATTCCACAGGTAAGTCTCAAGTAAGACCAAAAAGTAAACAAGGTTAGGCTCTAAAGTGGAAATTCAGCAAAGAGTCGAATATTGTAAGTCTCAGGTTAATAATAAGATAATTTAAGTTACTTTTGTAATCATTAAATATGAAGTAATGAGAGATTTTTAAATAAATACACTAGAATTTCTACATCAGGATGGATGTGGTGGATCAAAGTAGCTACCAGTGAAATTCTGCCTTTGATCAGAATATTTTTGGATTCTTTTAATGCAATTAACTTTAAAACAGTATATAAATTTATTCTCATAAGTAGCTTCATTACCTTTTTTAGCCATTATTTTATAGTCATAGCTTGCTTTGGATTAAAAGTTATATTACCCAGACCAATCACTTGGACTTGCTTCTAAATGACTTTTGATTGTAGCTCAAAAAAGTATAAAGATTTTTCATCATAATTTGCTTTGTTAACAGCCAAGTGCTACTTAAGCTTAGGTATTATCATTCCAAAAGTGTATTGCAAACTTTAAAGACATTTCTTAATGAAGAGAAACGAAAGTGCTTTGAGCAACAGAAGATGATTACAGCAAGTATGTAATGAAAGACCCATAAAGATGACAATTTTGAAGAGGACCACACTAATTTGGTTATATAAATTAAAGTATATGTAAAAAAAAATCCATCACAATGACTTTATATTTACATTTTATTTACTTTTTGCAGGATGTGAGGGAATCTAAAATTATGGCAGAGCCATAAGTATTTTTGCAGTTTGTTGGGGGTATTTATAGAAATGTTGCCAAGGGAGACCAGATGGCCACTCAAACAAGGGCCTGTTCCTATCCTGATCAATACCCATATTGTATCTCAGGTTCGTCTCTCAGACAAGGCTTAGACTATCCAAATCAAAAGAAATAGATGCATAAAACAAAATGCCAATATGAGTTGCACAATTCGTATTGATACGTACAGCTGCAAGGGTCCCTCAATAGCATGAGTTCATTTAGTCAGTCAGTGGGCAAATGCCATCCAGTGAGGACAGCCCAGGGTTCCCATACATTCTCTTGGCTTTGTCTCTTGTAGGAATTGGAGGAGACCACTTTTGGGACAGGGGCCCCTCTGGAACAGTGTTGCCTGAACACTGACAAATGTTGACTCCCTACCCCAGTCCCCTAAAATTCCTTTCTACCCATCTGTCTTTTGCTAATCATGATTTTTATGATACAGTTCGGATTTGCAACTTGGGGTATGTGTCAAGTTTGATTGATTTAACTCTCAGTTCTAAAAGTACCTCCTCTGCATGATATTACTAAAATTGTAATTATATTTTATTATATAAAATATATGTGTATATATTAAGTTTCTTTTAGTTCATTTTGCAAGTTTAAAAAATTCCTCCTTGGTTATGAAGTGTATTCCAATAGTTTTTATATGCTGGTTCAAATTATTACTCAACTCTCTGGGAAGATTTTTATATACTTATAACACATACCATACAGTGTAACCGTAATATTGCATCCCTTGCTAAAGAGAGAAGTGGAATCAGCTGTCTTAACTAGTTCATTAATATTTTATGTTTGATGTGACAGTCAAAATATCCTCTAGAGCCAACTGATACCCTAGGGAAATCATGGTTTTTCAGTTTTCCATTTATGTTTCATGGGAAGAAGTAGGAGTTAGTGTGATAATATTCAGTGCATAAATGTTAAAACTTGTTTAAAACGCCCTTAAATGATCCCCAGTATAAAATGTATTATTATTATCAGTGTCGCTTCACAGGAACCTATAATTTCAGTGATAGAGCTACAATATAAGTATAGGATTGCAAAACCATCAGGGAAGGGTGTTAACCGTTTAGCGTGCACCTATATGTTGTTTATCAAAACTTTAAAACCACCTCTGACTCAGCAGCAATTTTGGCAATTTTGATTCCAGTGATTCCTGACGCATCTGTGTAGGGCTCTTCCCTGGAGCAAAATCTCTGTGATGCAATGATGTCAAGAGGAGAAAACAGATTATGATAGAGGTCTGGTTGTTTGGGAACCCTGACTGAAGGCTTACTTTATAAATATGTTAACATTACTATTTCAGGTGCTTCTCTTCAGCTCCTAAGATTTTACCTTGTGGTTGTTTGAAAGTAAAATTAGCATTACAAAGTGGCTTTGCTATTGAACCTAAGAGTTTAGGCTTCTTTTTGCAAGAAACCTGTAAAAATTCACTTAGATTGCTTGATGTAGACAACGAATATATTCTTACAGAGCTCTGAATGATCTGTTTTCGCAGCTGTACCCAAGTCGCAAGACTTGTCAAGTTTGCTATTCTTTGTGCAGCTCTGTTAGCTTATTACTATCTTTTGACATCAATGACTCTTTCAAATTGTAAAGCCCTGGATGTCAGGGCCTTCTATGACTTGTTTAGTATTCAGACCATTTCAAGACTCCTGCATGCAACAGTTTACTAAATATTTCTTTGTGATGATGATAATTCCATGGTGATCCATGGAGATTTATGGATATTGTAGTTTGCTGACATTCAACAGTCCTGTAATACAGCATTATTCTGATAAAGAGAGGTCAAAGTGAGCAGGACCCTGGACAGATTTTCTAATACTTAGAGTAATTATTCCGTGAAATATTTCTTATCTTCCTTTATAGCCAGGCCTTTGCCTTGCGGGAAGGCCTGCTTGCTAATTCCTTGCTTATGGGGTCAAGAAGTGATTTGAAGATTTCTGCTCAGTCCTTTTGGTTAAGATTCTTAGCTCTGAAACTGGACAACTGGGCTCTACTCTGATATAATCAGAGAATTTTCCCATAGGTTGCTTCAGAGAACTGAGTCAGAGCAATACTGGCTTTGTAGGTTATGATTCAGCACAGCTTGGAGGATACCTTAATTCATTAATTCACCACCTTCTGTATTCTATGAGAGGCATTTTGAAGGTTGACGTGGACAAGGAAGAAATTGGTGCTGCCTTCATGGAATGAGTTCTCTGAAACCCAGCTTTTCAAGGGCTTATAGTAACTCTCCCTGGGCATCTAATCCAGTCTTAGACCGGTTAAGGAAGGCTTGCTGCAGGAGTGACTCTTGAGTTGGCACCTATCCAGACAAAAAGGGTAGGGCTGGGTTAGGAAAAATGCCACAGAAGTGGCAGACTGTGTGTAGCACTGGCAGCAAAAGCGAGCATGGCACCTTCAAAAGAGTCAAAGAAGTTCCCGGTAACTGGAGCATAAGATGTGTGACAAAGATTTGTGGGAGCTGGGTCTGGAACTCTAGCGAGGACCAGATCGTAAGGGGCTTGGTGAACTTTGTCTGGGCTTTATCATACTGAAAGTCAAAAGCCGTGGCTTTGTAGCAGGGGAGCAATGTGTCCAGTTGAAAGCTGTTGCAGTTAGGCAAAAAACTGATGAAATGAAAGAGTAGCAGTTGGGATAGAGAGAAAGATGGATTTGAAAGACATTAGGAGGTAAAATCAACAGGTTTGGTAATTGATTAGAGGTGGAAAGTGAAGAAGAGAGAAGAATCAAGGATGCTGTCTAGATTTGCTGACATGGGTAGCAGTGGGTGGTGTTGACGCTTGCTGAGGGCAGAGGTTTCGGTTGGAGGAGGCATCTTGAGGGGGGAGGGGGAGGCTTATGAAGACTCTCAGCTTCTTTTTGAGATGAAAAAGGAAATGATGCATACGGCTCAAGGCCAGGTAATATGATTATTTGAAAACACATTGAAGTGATTTAGAGCTTTAGGTGAGAGATATTTAGAGGTGTCAGAGGTGACAGTCAGAATCGTAAATACATCCCTCACACTGTTCAGTAAAGTCCAGGGTGGTATCTAGGTAATAATTTAAAGTGCTGACTTTTTGAACTTTTTTGTGATATGGAGTCACCTGAGAGTGTGTCAGAAAAAAAGCAGCGGTATACTAGGGACAGCACTAGTTAAATTCTACCTAGAAATTCTACTTAGCACCCTCCCCTGCAAACCCACCAACTGATATGTGAAGGGTCCCCACCCCACCATAACTTCACACATTTAAACAGCAGTTTTTACACAGCTGATTATTACGATCATAGACGTTTAAGAAGGACGTATGAAAATTCACTGGGGCTTTAAGTATTGCCTGCGGTGATTGAAAAAAAGATTTTCTGGAATACAATCTGAAAAAAATATAGCTGAAAAAGGTAATGCACGATCATTAGCAAAAAGGTATTTCAAAGTTACAGAAATATATAATGTAGAATGTGTAAGCCATGGGTAACACTGTGGTTTCAATATATATTTTAAACCCTAATTTAATACCTAATACCACTATTAAGTTTTGTTAATCTGAAAGAAGAAGATTCTCATACTCTTGAAAAGATTACATATCATTGTTTTATGTTAAAACTTTGAACCTGTTAAAGCACACAGAAATTTCTTAGCATTGCCTACATAGGTGCAGCTACCTTCTGCCCAACTTCACACCCAACCCCAACACCTAGTGAAATTCTTAACTGAAGTTCTTAACTTCAAAAAGGGACACAGGAGTTTCATCTGTTACCAGTCAGACCATTATGTGAAAATTAAGCTTAATAGGCAGAATCCTAGAGGTGCTGACAGCTGTGTTTCGAGAAGATTCTAGGCCAGACCTTGGAGTGCAGTATTGGCTATGGGAGCAACAAGAAAATGAAGCCACTGCTGGCCAGGATTAGCAATCCTCATAGAGGCAGCATACTGGAGAAACTTTATAGGAAGCTCTCTGTGCACATTTTATTTATTTTAAATCTCTCTGCAAACTCTGGAAAATAGAACAACAACAATAAAGCTGTACGTTTTCAGCCCAAATCCATTGCTATCCTTTACATGAGGGGTCGGCAAACTATTTCTGTAAAAGGCCAGGTAGTAAATATTTTCAATGTTGTGGGCCACATAGTCTCTGCCATTGTAGGGAAGCAGCCATAGACAGGATGCAAACAAATGGGCATGGCTGCATTCCAATAAAACTTTATTTATGGGCACTGAAAATTGAATTTCATATAATATTTTTTAAAAAAATTCTATTGCAATAAGCTTCAGAATTTGCAGCTTTAAAATTACTTAGTTTTAAATAAAGATCTAGAAAAAATTTCAGGGCTCATTTGTAATTAACATTAGTGTATTCAATAATTGAGTAATTTTAAAAGTAAGTGAAACACTTAGACATGCAAAGTGGACTTTTCAGAAGAGGGAACAGTAGTTTAACATTAGATTAGATATTAACTTCTCAGAATAGTTTTGTCTTATAGGAACCTACTGACCATCTCTTCTTTACTTTTTTTTTGCGTATACATTTTTTATATGCGTCCTTTAAGATATAGGCTCTATCTTATCCATCTTTTGGTTCCAGCACCTGTCTGACTCCCTGGTGAATAGTAGGCCTTTAAAATATACTTGTTGGGGCTTCCCTGGTGGCGCAGTGGTTGAGAGTCTGCCTGCCGATGCAGGGGACACGGGTTCGTGCCCCGGTCCGAGAAGATCCCACATGCTGCGGAGCGGCTGGGCCCATGAGCCATGGCCGCTGAGCCTGTGTGTCCGGAGCCTGTGCTCCACAACGGGAGAGGCCACAACAGTGAGAGGCCCGTGTACCGCAAGAAAAAAAAAAAAAATAAATAAAATATATATATATATATATACTTGTTGAATGAATAAAACTTGACTAATTCAGTTTATGTTTATACTTCTAAAATTTAATTTTTGATGGAAGTGTAAAAATTTACTTACAAATATGAAATTTTAAAAACTTTCCATTTGACTTTTCTGAAGATAAAATATTAATTTTGAATAAAAATTTTAGTTGCTTTACCAAATCCATGAATTCTAAAGTATAACAAAATAGGAAAATTTGTTTTTTTTGTTTGCTTTCTTGTGTGGGTTACAGGACTTTCTAGGAAAATTCTAGGTTAAGTTAGTACACTATTATTTTTCTTCAGAAGATCAATGCTTTGCTAAAGATGAGTTTTCCACCTGAAATATTTTTTCTCTTCAAATATCATGTGAGTATTCTGGGTGCCTGACAGTTTAATTTTAAAACAGATTATTTCAATGATTATTTCCAGAATTTCTTCCTAAATGTATATACCACAATCTAGTCTTAAAAAAAAAAAGACCTTAAACTCAATTTAGTCTTGGACCTCTGAATACATTTTTCAAAATAATAAAAAAGCTGATGAAATATTTATTACCAAAAGAACTTCTCCCTTTCAATCAAAGATAGGGTTGGCTTCTGAAACACATTAGCCTCTTTTCCGTCGCTTTTCATCTGAGATCTATTAGAGTTAATCTCTCCTATCCATAAAAGTGAATGTATATCTTGTATATATGGACTGTGAACAAAAGTGCACAAATAAATCCCCTATGGATTAATTTGATTATGGAGCAAACTTGGCTCAACATCATTCATAAAGTTAAACAATAGGTATTTTCATAAATCAGTTTCATAAATAAGAGCATAAAATATATAATGACGCTGAGATCCAAAATTTTATTCACTGTATTAAGAGTTTATAAGACTGATGAAATTAAAGCTCCAATTCAGCCATCCCAATAACATCAGAGCTAAGGTTTTATGCAATTTTATTAGCTAAAAAGACAACCACTGTAAAATGAACTCATTAATGTAAAAGTAATTTTTGAAATACTAATGTGATTTTTATTCATTCATTTATTCATGCATGCATGCCTTTATTCAGTATAAATGTTGAATCTCTGATATATTCCAGGATATAGCAGTTTGAAGGCTTAGGCCACATATCAAAACCTATTATACATTCTAATTATTCTTTTACTAGAATTTTCACATTGATATTTTTAATGAGACAATTTTATTTCTCTTTGGAGCAAAGGCCATCATATATATCTATAGATTTTCCCTTACTCCATTTAATGAAGGGGGCCTAAATTTTTTATTGATTTACCAAATGACTGAATAAAGGTCATCTCACATAAACTTCTCTAAAGTCAGCAGTATAATTCCTTGACAGCAAATATTGTTTGATGTATTTAAAAATTTTTAAATACTTCCTATGAAATGTAAAGATAAGATCATTACATTTAGAAATGTATATTGGATTTAGTCCTTGAACACAGTCTTTGGATCCACTGAGGTGTTAACTTGTAACTTGGCAGCCTTTTTGAACTCTCATACAAGGTTTTGCTGATTCAATTGTTTCTGTTTCTGCCAAGGGTAGCAACACAACTCTTGTCTTTCTTGAGTCACGGTCTGTCACTCCAGCCACTATTACTGCAAAGTAGAGTTAGATTCTGGGGTTAGTAGACACGTATGTTATTATTAAAAAACAATGAGTTGCCAAATCTCCTATCAATGAAAATTTGATCAAAGTTTAGTTATTCTGTTGGAAAAGAAATCTAGCTAAAAACAGGATTAAGAAATTCTTTTTTTTTCTTTTGGCTTCATTGGGTCTTTGTTGCTGAGTGTGGGCTTTCTCTAGTTGCGGCGAGCAGTGGCTACTCTTCGTTGCGGTGTGCAGGCTTCTCACTGCGGTGGCTTCTCTTGTTGCGGAGCACAGGTGTGCAGACTTCAGTAGTTGTGGCATACAGGCTCAGTAGTTGTGGCTCGCGGGCTCTAGAGCGCAGGCTCCGTAGTTGTGGCGCACCGGCTTAGTTGCTCTGCGGCATGTGGGATCTTCCCAGACCAGGGCTCGAACCCGTGTCCCCTGCACTGGGAGGCGGATTCTTAACAACTCTGCCACCAGGGAAGTCCCAAGAAATTCTTTAGGTAAAAACTTATGCTCTTAAAATTAGAAGCCCTTCATAAATATCAGTATTTTCTATAGCTTTAGATAAGTGCTTCTCAAATTGCCAGTCACCTGCTCAAAAAATATATTAAGATAGATCTATGTATCTATAATATAGCTTACATTAAATATGCAGATTCCTAGGTCCCACTCCATACCAACTAAATCCAGAATCTCTGGGAGAGGGCAACTATAATCTTGGTTTTTTGTTTCCTGTTTGTTTGTTTGTTTGTTACATTTCAGGTGATTCTTTTTGCATACTAAAGTCTAAAAGCCATTAAGTTAATCTTAAGAAAGTGGGTTTAAATGGCCCAACTAGTGCTTTTCAACCTTAATGAAAGATTGGAAAACTGCAGATTTGAGGACAAAAACCAGGATTCTACCACATAATCATAAAACGTGGGATATGGAGGTGATTCCATCTTCTCCCAGCTCCACTAAACTTCTCTTTCCTAAAATTCTTCTTTTTTTAAAAAAAATTTTTTTTATTGCAGTATAGTTGATTTACAATGCTGTGCGAGTCTCTGCTGTACAGCAAAGTGACTCAGTTATACACATACAGACATTCTTTTTTTTATATTCTTTTCCATCGTGGCTTATCACAGGATATTGAATACAGTTCCTTGTGCTATACATTAGGACCTTGTTGTTTATCCATTCTAAATGTAATAGTTTGCATCTACTAACCCCAAACTCTCAGTGCATCCCTCTCCCTTGGCAACCACAAGTCTGTTCTCTATGTCTATGAGTCTGTTTCTGTTTTGTAGATAGGTTCATTTGTGCCATATTTTAGATTCCACGTATAAGTGATATCATATGGTATTTGTCCTCTTTCTGACTTACTTCACTTAGTATGATAATCTCTAGTTGCAGCCTAACATTCTTCTTTTTTAATCTTAGGATCCAAGGAAGAGAATTTTGAAAGTTCACATTTTTTTTTTAGCAAATTAACAATAGAAATATAAATATCGTTCAACTTGCCGCAGAATTCAAAATTTCCTCTTAAATAGTTCTTGAAATCTGCAGTTTTGCCTCCGGTATCTCCTAACATCTTCTAAGCACTTTCTATGTACCAGGGATTATACGTATTATCTCAGTGAATTCTTCAAATAATTTTAGATAGAGTCTACATGTAAGAAATATGTAGTTTAGAAAGATTAAAGAGCTTATACAAGGCCACCCAGCTAATTACTGTGAAGTCAAGACATGAACTTACATTGATCTCTAGAACTCTTAACCAGTGTATCACACTATCCAACAATCTAGAGTGGAATTGGTAAATTATATAATTTCACTTAATTTTGTATATAGGTTTTCTTAATTTCTTGTCTCTGAAATTTATTTTTGATACATGTATTATAAATAATATTATTTAAATAAGGCATTAGACTCTGTTCTTCTCGGAAGTGCCAGGAGCATGCCCTCTGACAGTGTTTTGCATGGATCTATAAGACAAACTACTTGAGGCGGAGAGAGGTGAAGAGGGAAGGATGGGGAGGGGAAGGGAAGGGTCTTGTCTTAGATTAATGAGGTCTTTAAAATTCTAAATGTCCAGTTGAAGAGTGAGAGATGTGATCAGCCAAAGGCATGCCGTTAGCCAACCATTGTTACATGAACACAGCTCAGTTTCACAAAACTTGACCCAGACTGCACTTCTTACCCTTATTTTTTCCATCCAGGTACTAATGAACTCCCTTCATCTTTTTCATTTTCTAAATCTAGCTTCCTGCCTTCTTCCACTTTGTCAAACCTACTCAGCTAGGCTTTCTGTTGCGTTTTTGTAGCCATTCTTCCTTCCTTACCAACTTAATCCCCTCCGCTGAGTTCCAGGTTCAGTCACTTTAGTGTTCCTCTCACCACCACCCACCCTCTTTGGTGTCCTGTTCTGATCACCAGTCCCTGGTTGTTCATCACTCATGTCATTTGTTTCTTTATGTTTACTCTTATTGTATTTCTTGGGGCTGAAGGAAGAGGCAGAGTCACCTCGCAGATGGTTCTTCAACTTGATGTTTGACTCTTTGTATGTATAAATCTTGGATTTTCCTAGTGCAGTGGTTTTTACAATTTTTTAAAAACAATATTTTTATCAGTGAATCCAGAATCCAAAGGAAATCTTCCATGGAACTGCAATATATGCAAATAAAAGTGAAAATAAAAGACAGTAAGTCCTCCATAAATACAAAGATATAGGTAACTTCCTGCTCCAAGATAAGGGCTGAAATGACTGTATAACATTTACGTGCTCTTTCCTTGGTCCTACATGCTTACGTTTTTCACATTATGCTTCTGAAATTGAGATGACTCTTATAATTGATGTCAAAAGAAACCTGTCAGCCATCAGGCCCAGGAATAACTTGAAATATGGGAACTTAGCAGTTCATAGAAGGTATATCTTCCTGTAACTTCAGTTGAATTATTTGCATTTGTTGTACCCCACAAGGTTGACTTTTAACTTAAATTTAGTTTCTTGCTTGAAATTTCCTGAGAAAGATTATTCTGTGATCTAGTTTTGAAAGAACAGTAATTATTTAGTCTGAAGTTTGTCTGGCATACCAAGCACTGTAATTAAGGTAGAAGTTGCCCAAGCTCAGCACTGTGCTTTACTTTGAAATTATACTGCCTGTCCTACAGGTGAAGGTGGTGTGAATGCAACTTGCCACTTGTAACCCTATTCATAACTGTGAATACCAAGAATAATTCAAAAGTATATTTTTGACCTGAATGTGAAGGCTTAGAAGAAAACTTTAATTATGACACTGAAGAAGGAAGTGGTGTGTAATTGTGTGAATAAGTATATAATATTGAAAAAAAATTTTTTTAACTGTGTATATTTAATTTAGAGGGGCTTTTTTGGAAAGGCCATTATTACACTGATGATGAGTCTTGTAATCAATGTCACCTTATTGTTGAGTAAGCATGGCAAAGTATTGTAAAACCAAGATAATATCATATGCTTCTTGTTATCATTCCCTGGGAATTGCACAACTCTCTGTTATGCTGGAATGAAACCTTGTATAAGCAGGTATGCCAGAGATATGATGGGCTGTTAATTGAGCCTGGTGCAAGTCTATATGTGCATTTCTTGGTGCATGTTCCCTATAGACCATGTTCACTTGGTTTATAGTGAACATGCTCACTTATGCAGTGTGGGTATAACCAATGACAGATTGCAATATGTTTAAATAGGTTCAAAGAGATGTTGGGGAAGCTTTCCTGCACAGTGGACACAAATGAGTTAGCCTTGAAGTCCAGGATAATGTTTGGATGGACCCAGTGTGTTAAAATTTTCATATAACAGTTTTGGGAATGTGTGATGATTTTATTCTTATTTTTAGAATAGTAAAACATACTTTAAAATATTGACATTTCAAATCAAAAGTTGGTGAACTCCAGGAAGTATCTCAGGGGAACACTAGGTGTTGGGGTCCATAGTTTGAAAACCACTGAACTAGTTTTTCCCCCATATTGGTTGGTCTCGACCTTCCCTTGAGTCCTCATTTCACCCATCCTATACTCTTAGAAAATGGTCTCACATTTGACTTTGTCTCTATCCTTATTGTCAACTCTTAAGTAGCAATATATAGGGGAAGAAACATGTATTTTGGAGTCAGACAGACCTGGCTTGAATCCTTGCTCTGTGACTTAACAGCAATATGATCTTGGGTAATTTACTTAACTTTGATGATGATGTTATGCTCATCAGTACAATGAGTTCTCCTCCTCTTAACACAGCTCAGCATTATTATGAGATCTAATATTCATTGAGTGTTTAATATGTGTATTAGTCAGCATTCTCCAGAGAAATGAAACCAATAGGATATATATATATATATATATAAAAAATGATTTATTACAAGGAATTGGCTCACATGATTATGAAGGCTGGCAAGTCCAAAATCTGCAGCATAGGCTGGTAGGCTGGAGACCCAGGAGAGCTGATGTTCCAGTTTTATTCTGAAGGCAATCTCCTGGAGAATTCTCTCATTTGGTCAAGCCTGCATTTTTGTTCTATTCAGGCATTCAGTTGATTGGATGAGGCCCACCCGCGTTATGGAGGGCAATCTGTTTTGTCCAATGTCCACCAAGTTAAGTATAAGTCTCATCCAAAAACACCCTCTTACCATCATGCTCTTATAAGCCAGTGCATTAGTTTGCTAGGGCTGCTGTAACAAAGTACCAGAATCTGGGTGGCTTAGACAACAGAAATGTAATGTCTCACAGTTCTGAGGGCTAGATGTCTGAGACCAAGGTGTCAGCCGGTTGGGTTTCCTCTGAGGCTCTGAGAGAGAATCTGTTCCATGTTCTCCCCCAGCTTCTGGTGATTTGCTGGCACTCTTTGACTTATAGACACCTCACTTTGATCTCTGCCTTCATCTTCACATGGCATTTTCCCTGTGTGCCTGTCTCTGTGTCCACATTTCCTTTTTTTATAAGGACATGCAACCCATGCAACGCATGCAACCCAACACCAGTCATATAGGTGTAGGGCCCACTCTCATGAACTCATTTTAACTTGGTCACCTCTGTAAAGATCACATTCTGAGGTACTTGGTGTTAGAATTAAAATATATCTTTTTTGAGAGGAGCACAATTCAACCGAAAATAGTAATAGTCTTCAGGAGCAGAATGAGCTATGGAAGCAATTTGAAACTCTAAAGTATAATACATATAGAGGGTTACACTAATTTATGAAATATTTTAAAAAGCTGTGTGTACCTCATTTGTAATGGTACACAGGTAACATGGAGACAATGTCAAGTACGTCAGGTGACATGACATGGGAACGGTCAAGAAGGGTCAAAATAAAAGGGTCCAGGGCTTCCCTGGTGGCGCAGTGGTTGAGAGTCCGCCTGCCGATGCAGGTGACACGGGTTCGTGCCCCGGTCCGGGAAGATCCCACATGCCTCGGAGCGGCTGGGCCCTTGAGCCATGGCCGCTGAGCCTGCGCGTCCGGAGCCTGTGCTCCGCAACGGGACAGGCCACAACAGTGAGAGGCCCGCGTACCGCAAAGAAAGAAAAAATAAATAAATAAATGAAAAAGAAAAAGCGTCCAGTTGTTCTTGAGTAGACTGAAGAACAACTTTCCATTTATGAAATTTTGGTACATCTCCACTGAGAATAAATAGCTTGAAGGCCAGACATTAGAATGTTTTGGTAATGAAGAGTGTTAAAAATGAAAACATTTTATTGAGGAGAATTAAATAATTTTGGCTGGAAGTTTTAGAATTATTGGCTTTAACTTATGACTCAGAAAAGGGGCATAACTGTTAATAAAGAGTGGTCCCTGGAAAAGTATAGGCACCCTCACATTTGCACTGCATTTACCATTGACTTGAAAAATATTTTCACTTTTTTTTTTTTTGCACTGCCTCAGGCACTGGACCAGACTATGGAGATATAAAGATATATATTACAACTACATTGTCCTCAGGAAGTTAATCTTATGAGGGAAATAAACTAGCAAAGTATAATGTGGTAACATAAATTTAACAATTTAAAAAATAATTGAGTGACAGTTATGTGCTATGCTCTGTGGTAGGCAGGGAATACAGCAGTAAAAAAAATCTCTAAGGTATTTGCCCTTGGGGAGTTTATAGTCTGGCGTGTTTGGAAACACAGGGGTTTGGCAGACAAGCAAATAGACAATTAGTAATGACAGCTCAGGTGGAGGAAGTACAGGAGAGAATGGAATGCATGGGAGGAAAATTAAACCTAGATTGTAGAGAGACACACGTAATTCATATGAAACTATTTCAATGCATTTGAGATTTTTGGGAAATAGAGGTCAGGTTTTATTTTGAGGATGTTATTAATTTTTCTTCAGTGTGACCTGGCATTTGGCTGGTGTTGGAACAAAACCAAAAAAAATGCTGTATCAAATGATAGGAATAGGCGAATCCTTTAAAAAATTAAGAGCCATCTTATTATCAACGGTTTCATCCAGTGAGAGCTCCCGCAGAGTTTAAAAGGAAGAGAATCTGGCTTGATGTTTTCTTTAAAGTTCTTTTTCCTAACGTGTATATGCAAGCAAGAGATTATGACATTTTGAAGTAAAAACAATTCTTAAGTGCCTGTAAAAATGATTTGCACTAAACTATTATCATTTGTGTTATGATTTCTGTTTTTAAGGACCTGATTGCAAAGGTGACTGCTCTGAGCTTTTAAATTGCTTGTTAGGATCTAATGATTCAGTCGTCCATTATTATGTGTTTTGCTATTGGGGGAAAAAGTAACTTAGGTTATTTTGTGGATCTTTATTTACTTATATGTTGCCTATATGAGAAAAAGATGTAGAGATTAAGTGAAGAGGATTTAAAGTAAGGCTTTTACAGTGAAGTCTTATTTCCATGATAAACCTTGAACCAATGGCTGTCTCCATTCTCTGCTTCTGTCAGGCCTCCTTTTTTTCCTGGGATTCACACTGGGAATGAGTGAGGGTTCAGCCACTACTGTTCTCCTCTTACATCTCATAGGAGTTTTACTGTCAGTGTCCCTCTCAGTGATATCAAGGCTCCAAGAAAATGAAAAATAGCATTAGCATTGCTCCAGAACCTCAGGAACAGGATCTGAATCTTAATCCTGAGTCATACAATGTGTCTACAAACACTCCACACCTTGCCAAAGCAGGGAGAAATAAAGAAGATGCTAAATTTACCTTTTTTAAAAAAATTATTTATTTATTTATGGCCGTGTTGGGTCTTCGTTTCTGTGCGTGGGCTTTCTCTAGTTGCGGCAAGCGGGGGCCACTCTTCATCGCGGTGCGCGGGCCTCTCACTATAGCGGCCTCTCTTGTTGCGGAGCACAGGCTCCAGACGCACAGGCTCAGTAGTTGTGGCGCACGGGCTTAGTTGCTCCGCGGCATGTGGGATCTTCCCAGACCAGGGCTCGAACCCGTGTCCCCTGCATCGGCAGGCGGACTCTCAACAACAGCACAACCAGAGAAGCCCCTAAATTTACCTTTTAATGCTATAATTTGTGATTTGTTTTCTAGAGGGTGAACTAGTAACAATGGAAGATAAAAAAGGGTTAAAATGCAACCAATGACCAAATTCCATATATAGTTTGAAGATGGGGAATTATCTGCAGCGGAGAAGTCTGAATACAATGCCATAAGCCTCTTTGAATCCTGAGAAATAGTCATGAGTAGCAGCAGGATAACAGTATAACAGAACATACAGCATACACAAGTTAAAGAGAAAGTTAAGATAAATGAGAAAAATTCTAGAATTTGACTGATCATATATCTGGCTAGAGGATTCCAAGCAGAACCCTAGAGACCAGATTTATCATGCCTAAATTTAAAAAATCACCAGCTTTGTCTTCCTGATGCATCACATATGAATGTTACCCTTGGAAGATTCATTCTTAACCATCTTCATCTTAAAACATTTCTGAGGTTGTCTCCAACCTCCATTTTACCATTCCATCTATCAAGCAAAATAAACAAGTAAACATCCTCAAATAAACTATGTTGGGTGGACTTAGACTGCTTTTTTTCTTTTTTTTTTTTAATTTTGGGAAAAGTTGCTTTGAGGCAGTAACTGGAAAGCAGGTATCACAGAGGATTTAATAAGTAGTGATTTTTTTTTGTACACATGGTGAGGGGTCATTAAGTCATTTGGAAGTTGAAGGTCATGAGAGTCTAGCATGTGATTTGCCTATTACAGCTCATACCAAACAGATCCCTGATTCCACAGCCCAGAGCTTCTCAGAGGATTTCTGTCCCCAAGAGAGGAGAGTTATCTCCATATTGCAAGAAAGACTTTAGCAGAGAAATATCAAGTGGCCTTGACTCCAGATGTTGAGTTAATTCTAGAATGGCAACCCTGACCCTGAAGGACATGGGGATTTCATTGCCGAAGGATGAAGAAGCCTGTTAGCGAGTGTTTACTTTGGGTCCTAGTGATGGTGTCTGAACAAACTAGGTGAACAAAGAGCTTCAATAAGGGATTCAGAGTTATGTAAAAAAGTGAGGGAGGGGCTTCCCTGGTGGCGCAGTGGTTGAGAATCCACCTGCCGATGCAGGGGACATGGGTTCGTGTCCCGGTCCGGGAAGATCCCACATACCGTGGAGCGGCTGGGCCCGTAAGCCATGGCCGCTGAGCCTGCGCGTCCGGATCCTGTGCTCCACAACGGGAGAGGCCGCAACAGTGAGAGGCCCACGAACCGCAAAAAAAAAAAAAAAAAAAAAAAAAAGTGAGGGAATAAGTGGGTTAATTATAAATACCAGTTAAATCAATATATCATGTGTGAGATATCCTTACATCACTCATGTGAAGTATGTTTTGTTCCTACCTTAGAAGATGACATAGAACTTGTTTTCCTTCTTTTCCTTTCATGCTTAAAACTGCTTCTCTGCTCTGTTGCTAGTATGGAATTGTCTAAAATAATGGTGATTTTCTGATAGTCACACAAGTTTCTCTCTGTAAGCTTTTACAAATGCCAGCCAGTAACCCAGTGGCATTTCTACCATAAAATCAGAAGGCCAATCCATTTCCCCTCTTCCTTATTTTCTTGGTTTCAGATATATTTCTTTCTTTTTTTTTATAATTGTTTTTATTTTTGGTTGCGTTGGGTCTTGCATGGGCTTCTGATTGTGGTGGCTTCTCTTGTTGCAGAGCATGGGCTCTAGGCACGCGGGCTTCAGTAGTTGTGGCACATGGGCTCGGTAGTTGTGACACGTGAGCTCTAGAGTGCAGGCTCAGCAGTTGTTGCACTCGGGCTCAGTAGTTGTGGCTCGCGGGCTCTAGAGCGCAGGCTCAGTAGTTGCGGCACACGAGCTTAGTTGCTCCGCGGCATGTGGGATCTTCCCGGACCAGGGCTCGAACCCATGTCCCCTGCATTGGCAGGCAGATTCTTAACCACTGCGCCACCAGGGAAGCCCCCAGATATATTTATTATTGCCAATGGAAATAAAAATCAGAAGTTAGAGAGCAATGTTATCACTTGTCTTTCTAGGTTAGTAAAGAGTTCCTAAAAGTGAACTCATACAAGATGCAGCAATTTTATTGGGTAGTTAATCATCCTATCTTTCTAGCCAGTTGTTCCAGCTATAATCAGTTTTGTGTCTCTTACTTGTGGCTTCATGCCCAGATAGAATAAAAATCAAACTAAAACCATGAAACAATGCTCTGAGGCTGCTTTTCTAAAGTACACGGACTTGGGCTATTTTTTGTAGCATTGCTAATTGTCTCTCAATTGCTTGAGTCCCTGAAATCCAATAAATGTGAATGGATTAAGTATAGCTGTTAGAAGTGGTCTTTTTATGCCAGTGCTACTCCCTCACCATTCTTATTTTTTCTGTATTCATAGTAGTTCCAGCAATTAAATGCTTTGCTTGCAGGGGCCAGGAATAAACGATTTATATGACTCATGTTTCATGTCATCAATCCTTAGATCCTTTCGTGGGCTTTGCACAGAGTCTTAATCACTTGTAGCAGCTACCCAGGCACTGACATATATGAAAGCGTTTAGAGTGTCAAAGTCACCATAATAAAAATGTGCATTTCACCAACTCTAGGAGGGAAAATCAAACATTTGGGAAAAGTTTCTAAAATCCATGCTGACAATTGATTTCTTTATGCTGTTTGTCTTAATACCAGCTTTTTAAAGATATAATTCACATACCAAAAAATTTACCTACTTAAAGTATATGAGATGTGTAACTATCACTACAACCAATTTTAGAACACTTGCATCACCCCAAAAAGAAATTCCATACCCATAAGCAATCATTCCCCATTCCCTCCTTCATCCCCACCCTGGACAACTACTAATCCACTTTCTCCGTAGGTGTGCCAGTTCTGGACATTACATATAAAAGAAACAGTGTGGTCTTCTGTGACTAGCTTCTTTCACTTAGCATAGTGTTTTCAAGATTCATCCAAGTTGTAGCATGCATCAGTATGTCATTCTTTTTTATCGCTAAACAATATTCAAGCTGTAGGATTATACATTTATCCATTCAGCAGTTGGTAGATATTTGGATTGTTTCTACATTTTTGCTTATTATAAAAAATGCTGTTATAAACACTTGTGTACAAGTTTTCATGTGGACACATATTTTCATTTCTCTTGAGCATACACCAAGGAGTGGAATTGCTGGGTCATATGGTAACTTTCTGTTTAATATTTTGTTTCAGATTGTTTTCCAAAGTGGCTGCATAATTTTACCTCCCCACCAGCAGGGTATAAGGGCTCTAATATTATTTTCCACATCTATGCCAACACTTATCGTTACCTGTCTTTTTTATTTAGCCTTTCTAGTGGGTGTGTAGTAGAATCTCACTGTGGTTTTGATTTGCATTTCTCTAATGGCTAATGAGGTTGAACATCTTTTCATATGTTTTGGGGTGTTTATATATCTTCTTTGGAGAAATGTTTATTCAGATCCTTTGCCAATTTCTAAATTGGGTTGTCTTTTTATTACTGAGTTGTAAGAGTCCCTTGTATGTTCCAGATACAGGTCTCTTATCAGATATATGATTTGCAAAAATTTTCTCCCATTCTCTGGGTTATTTTTTCTACTTTATTGATGGTCTGCTTGGAGGATAAAAGTTTTATAATTTTTTTAAATTAATTAATTTATATTTATTTTTGGCTATATTGGGTCTTTGTTTCTGTGTGAGGGCTTCCTCTAGTTGCAGCAAGTGGGGGCCACTCTTCATTGTGGTGCGCAGGCCTCTCACTATCGCGGCCTCTCTTGTTGCGGAGCACAGGCTCCAGACGCGCAGGCTCAGCAGTTGTGGCTCATGGGCCTAGTTGCTCTGCGGCATGTGGGATCTTCCCAGACCAGGGCTCGAACCCGTGTCCCCTGCATTAAAGGCAGATTCTCAACCACTGCACCACCAGGGAAGCCCAAGTTTTATAATTTGATGATGTCAAATTTATCTATTTTTTCTATTGTTGCTTATGCTTTTCATATTATACTTATCTGTGTGCTTTTTTTTCTCCTCTTCTAAAATTAGTCCTAATATGGCAAATTTGGTACAAGTGTAGGCTTTGCTATCACAGTCCTGTTTTGAAATTCTAACTCTGCCTTGGATAAACTATTTAAGCTCCCTCAGCCTCAGTTACTCATCTGTAAGATGGAGATAATATTAGGGCTTCTCTCTTGAATTGTAGTGGGGATCAGATGAAATAACGTATGTGAAATACTTAGAATTTTAGAGAGTTATAGGAATAGTCTATTAAGGTTAGCTAGTACTTTTGTTATAATCACAATAATAATAAACTCTAGTGCTCTGAAAATTAAACTAAAGCCAAATAGTTTCTATGAAGAAGCAACGCAATAACGTACAGCTGTAATATTTTATAGACAACATTGAATTTTGCCCCCATGAAAACCAGGTAGTCATAGTAATTATTTCCAGCAGGAGCTGCAGCTGAGAGAGCTTAAGAAAAGCTATTTCCAAGGTCACATGACTGGAAAATGACAGTTAATACCTAGAGTTTTCTTAAAATCACTAATTCAGTTTTTCCAGTAACAGATTTGCAGTAGAAGTTAGGTGACTGGAGTTTTGTAGTCTTCATTATAAAGTTTTACCTCAGACAATCATATTAGGAAAGAAAAGAAAGCAGCTTTATGGGAAATGAAAATTAATAGTGAGCATTATATGAAAATCATGGAGTTAAAACATATTTGACTAGAAAGTTTATGTGCATAGCTAGCCATAGCAAGTACTAATTATAATATGTAACTTCTTCTTTAATTAAAAAGAACTTCCTCCTTATTTCCAAAGTTATACATGCTCATAGTTAAACATTAGTGAATATAGATAAGCAAAAAAGAAAATATCTTTCCTGAAGTTTTCTTAATATGCTTACATTCCAAATACATTTATATTTGGGAGCATCTTTTAAAATGGGCAGATCGATTTCCTATTTAATGTTTAGGTTCATTAAGCATGAAGTTAAAGTAATTTATGTTATGGTTTTAATTTCTGGGCCTCCGGAAGGTTTTTCAGAATTGGTTTGTAGTGTTTTGTTGAGCAGCAAATAATTATCTTTCCAAATCTTCTAAAATTCATTGACTACATTTACTGTTTACTCATCTACAGAAAGAAAAAGAACTTCTACTGTTCTCTTGGTAAACTAGGAGCCTCATGAGAAATTAACTCTCAAACACAAAAATAGCTCATCTTTAGCAAGCAAAAAGGTGATTGAGCTGACTAAAGTGGTTATTTATTATAAATTTACCATTTTATGGGTAAGCAGCAAACCCTGTTTAATTACCTTGTGGGATGAGAGGACAGAGACTCACCGACTTGACCCTCACCCCAGTGCTGTGACTTTGGGGTGCATTCTTGAAGCCTACAAGTTTTATACAGGACTTTTGAGAGCTAGATGCCACTACTTTCTCAAGTTTTATTTTTACTAAAATTCATTGAGAAAAAACATATCCAACTATAAGATAACACCAGATCTAAGTTGATAAAATAACTGTGACATTTGAAGTGTTATTTATGTGAATTAGAAAAGAAACATCCTTTTAGGGATGAAATGACTTCTGGTCTCAAATCAACTCTTCCCATCATAGCCATTTATCAAAAAACCTAAAGCAAACCGGCAGAGTATGCTGCAGGAATTTGAGATTTGTTGTTACGGTCTGTTCAAATGATTCCCCCTCTTTCCTCAGCCTGAACTTCACCGTTTTCTTTAGTTAGGACTATCCAGCTTATTTGGGCTATTTCAAACTCATGGTAAATATATTGGATGATGAGAAAACCTCTAGCGTATTTAATTTTGTCCATACTAAGCAGTTTAGAGTAATTTCTACTTAGTTCCTCAAGTGTTATTTCATGCAAAAAGGAAAAAGGCTGAGTCATTTGAGTGTATCCGTTTGTCAGTATTTAGGAGATGTGTCATGCAACCATGGGTTTGAATTTGCTATTTCATTTCATTTTATCTGGCTAGTTAAATCAAAAGTAATGTTAAATAATGTGGAGGCATGATTGTTTTATACAAACAAAATCATCTGAAACTGAAAAGATCTGATACCTGCCCTTCATCTTAAATTCTAGCAGATGAAAATGTCAGATGCCTCTGTTGGATTAATAAAAGCCAAATGTCAAATGGAAAAATGATTATAAGCTTTAATTATGTGGTTTTACGGGGATAGGTTTCATGAAAATCAAAGCTTTAATAGTGTCTATAATTGGAAAATTCTTTTCATCATAAGGAATTACAAGTCACTCTAAATTTATGTAGAAATCGGAAATTTTGTCCTAAGAAACTAAATACAGTTTCATGGTGTGTATGTATGTGTATGTATTAAAAAAAAATCAAGTGATAGCATTTTTCCTTAATAAAACCTGAAGACTCTTATCGTTAAGTGCACAGTGTGTCTGGGTACCAGACTTTTTTTAAGTTCATTGAAAACTTCAGGATATATATATATATATATATATATATATATATATATATATATATAATAAATTTATTTATTTATTGTTATTATTATTTTTTGCTGCATTGGGTCTTCATTGCTGCATGCGGGCTTTCTCTCGTTGCTGTGAGCGGTGGCTTCTCTTGTTGCAGAGCATGGGCTCTAGGCACGCGGGCTTCAGTAGTTGTGGCTCGCGGGCTCAGTAGTTGTGGCAGACGGGCTTAGTTGCTCCACAGCATGTGGGATCTTCGCGGACCAGGGCTCGAACCCATGTCCCCTGCATTGGTGGGTGGATTCTTAACCACTGCGCTTCCAGGGAAGTCCCAAAACTTTAGGATATAAAGAACTATATATCTTAAGGATCTCTGTCTGCTACCTTGTAATTAATGATTAGCTAGTTTCTGTTAGAAATAACGAGAATTTTGGAAACTGTCACAGTTTCTAAGTAGATCAATTTATAAGGCCATTTTCAATATACAGTGACAGGTTATGAATGAAGGAGAAGGGTAAGGTCAGTTAGAGGTGAGAGGAAGGGTGGGTGAGAGCAAATTTGAGGATAAGGAGGAAGAATAGTGTTTATTGCTTTTGGTTATTCCAGGTGTACCTGCCTTGCTAATGAAACACCTGGGTACTCATTAATATTTAATGGAAGAAATGCTGAAGTAGAAATCCTGAGTTGTCATTTCTAAATTCTATCCAAGTATGTTTAACATACTCAAGCTCATTCAAAAAAAGCGGTGGCTGGAGTTTTACAGTAACTAATATTTCAATGAATGTCTAAGTGTAGATACCTGGGGAGTTTTTTGTTTGTTTTGGGTTTTTTTTTGTATTTCTGTGACTGGCTTGAGGTAGTCATGGAGACCTCCTTGATGGGGCAGAAATTTCATTCAATTTTCTTTTAGGTTTAATCTCACGAAATAAATTCTTTCAGATAACTCTGGTGATTGCCAGGCAGCCTAAGGTTAATTGATTTTAGTTTTCATAATTTACCTTAAGTTGTTTCTATTTCAGATTACAAATATAGGTTTACTGTAGTAAATCTGTCAGAAACACTAAATTATATTAATAATTATAAATGGCTAACTTTTAATACTACTGAATGTTTGATTTGATGATGCTGGGCTGTGGAACTCTTGATAATCAAAACTAGATGCCTTGGTATAACATATATATTAAAATGAGCATGGATAACGCAGGAAGCTTTTTATAAATGTAGGTGTTACTTAAAGTATTTTAAAAATGATCTAGAAACTCATTAATGGAAACGGTGATCAGGTCTTAGATATGGACCAAAAGATGTATGTTTATTTAGTTTTTTTTTTTTTTTTTTTCCTTGCGTGGGCCTCTCACTGTTGTGGCCTCGCCCGTTGCGGAGCACAGGCTCCGGACGCGCAGGCTCAGCGGCCATGGCCCACGGGCCCAGCCACTCCGCACCATGTGGGATCTTCCCGGACCGGGGCACGAACCCGTGTCCCCTGCATCAGCAGGCGGACTATCAACCACTGCGCCACCAAGGAAGCCCCTGTTTATTTACTTTTTAAAAGAAAGAAAAGATTTGTTTTTAAATTTCCTGAAAATGTCTTTGGTATTGCAATATTTACAGATAGTGAACTTCTCTTTATTTATAAATTTAGTTTCATATTTTAACAATTTCAAACATACTGAAAATGAAAGGTTTATTAATACATGGAGTATATTTTTCTCTTCTAAATTTTCCATAGGCCCCTTCCTTTCCATTCTCAGTGCTATTACCCTTGTTCTGAGTCTGTCAACCATCTGGCAGTCAGTGATCTATTGCTGTTGGCCCTTTCTGGCTGAGCTGATTATTAAATTTTCAGGAACTTTGTGAGCTGGTTGTTAAGTACAACTAGTATTAAAAATTAATTGATTTACACTTACAATTAAATAAATTATATTAAAACAAAGGTAATAATTGAAAAGTTATCACTACATAATTATTATCTATGTATTGAGGTTATGTTGATTGTATCTGAATGGTAATCACACTATCTTATAATATGCAGCTGTGTTTCTCTTCCCAACTCTGTGTTCAGTGACTTCACATTTGGTGACTTGAAACTGGTCATGGTGGGAGTATTTACACCACAGAAATTGGCAAATACCATAAGTCACTTTCTGTTTTTTGTTTTCCTGGAGAAGGCATGGTTAAAGATTTGTCAGTACACGACACCACACTACTGCCTGCAGTCTGCTAGCTTCTGGTCTCCCTGCTTCCAGACCCACGTTCCAGCACTATGTCTAGAATAACCCACCAAGTTTAATTTTCCTAAACATAAGAGCTGAACACGGTAAAGGAAGAAATAACATGAGAAGAATGTGGTAAAAATCTAGTTTGTGGCATTTAGTAACGGACAAATTTAACATCTTTGAGCCTCCATTTCTTTATCCTCATAGTAGGGCAATGATCTCTTCTTGTTCTACCTACCTATCAAGACTTTCCAATGAAAATCACAATATGCTAGTGTTTGTGAAAGTGCTATATACACATAATTTTTTTATTAGTAGTAAACACTTGCTTCACCTTTTCACTTCTTAAGTTTACAAAGGCTTATAACCAACAGAATGGAGTTTATATCCGAAATTGCTGTCCCAGATTTTTCACACCCTTACTGCCCCCTGTATTGGCAAATGTGCTTCCAAAGTGCTTATGTTGGCTACTAGATTGTGAGTGCCAGGCAGGTGTGCCAGCACTCTCACAGACGATGCCCAATGCAGATGCTGCATGATCACAGCACTTCTTTAACTGCTGTGTTCAGACTGTCCTTAACTATTTTCATTCTTGCTCTCCAGGAGAAATTGCCCATGGATCACACTGGGCAATAAAGATAAAACAATTATCATCCTTTGCTGAAGTTTGAAGGCTCTTGTTAAGATAAAAATATTGCAAGTTAATGGAAGAAACTGCCATATTAAACCATTGTCACTCGTTGATATCTTGGTCAGAAATGGTTGGTGAAACTACTGAGCCTTTGAGCAGGGTCTTTTTTTAAAAATATTTATTTATGTATTTGGCTGTGCCGGGTCTTAGTTGTGGCACGCTGGATCTTTAATTGCAGTATGCAGGGTCTTTAGTTGCGGCATGTGGGGTCTAGTTCCCTGACCAGAGATCGAACCTGGGCCCTCTGCATTGGGAGGGTGAAGTCTTAACTGCTGGACCACCAGCAAAGTCCTTGAGCTGGGTCTTAATTCAGGTAAATTTTAAGGAAGGACAAGTTGTGGAGACATCAGGAACACAGGGCAGTGGCTGACTGAAGAAGGTGGAGACAAGGGAAGTGTAAACAAGAATCTGGACTCTTGGGGTGGGAGTGGTGAAGGTGGACATGAGAGCCTTCTGCAAAGTTTTGCCCTGAAACAATGTCAAAATGCTATGCATTTGGCATAGCATTTCCTCTTTTTATTCTGAATGGCTTTGCTAGAATAATTTTCCTAGTATAAGTTTATTTTGCTTCTCAGATACTGCTAAAACACTCCCTATTGATTTTTGGTGGGTAACATGAATTTTGATGTATTACCAATGTCTCAATGACACCAAATTTTAGGACTCTCTGAAGCAAAGAAAGATGGTAAGGGTAAAAGCATATGTTGGGAATCACTGATTCCAAGTTCAATTCCTTTCTTTAATACATATATGACACATAGCACAGCTCGGTGCTTTGTGACCACCTAGAGGGGTGGGGTAGGGAGGGTGGGAGGGAGACACAAGAGGGAGGAGATGTGGGGATATATGTATATGTACAGCTGATTCACTTTGTTATAAAGCAGAAACTAACACACCATTGTAAAGCAATTATACTCCAATAAAGATGTTAACAAAATAAATATATGAAATTTCACATGAGAAAGGTCTCATTTGCTCAAATTTCATTTAGAAGTTTCTCTTTGTACGTGATTTCTTTGTTTTACAATTCTCCTGCCCCTCTCTCCTTCCTCTTTGTTTTCCCTTGTCTTTGACTTCTTTTTAGATTTTCTTATCTCTGTGATGATTATTTTTCCTTATTCACAGTAGTTAGAAACAATATATTTGAAAATAACTGGAGTATCCTGCATAAGTATTTACTATGCCAGCTTCCCTAGCTTCCATCATAAATTGTTATTTATTAGATGCCTAGAGGGCAGATGTGCGTAACTGCTATGGGGTGAGGAGACAAAACATAAAATTATGATCCCCACCCTCATTCAGCGGTGATGATTAAGTCAACAAATTGATACTCCAGCTACAGTCAGTTCATTCAACAAATAGCTCATTGCTGAGTACTGTGAGCTATGGTTAACAAAATTATATAAGGGTGTTGTTTGAGGGTCTGTCTTCTTATTCACAGATCATTTTGTATTTGAAGTGGTAGAGAGTGGACTTCAGCAAACTATAAACTCCTAGTATCTGGTTATTTTGGGGAATTTTCTTCTTTTTTTTTCTTGAAGAATACTTTTAGTATAGAATGGTTAGCAGTTTGTTTTTTTCCCTCTGGGAAAGATGATGATTCTACCGTCATCCCCCATCCTTTTAGACAAAGCTATAGTCACATCAGTTCAGAGGTGATGTTGTTTTATATAGTTGTGTTCTGTAAGATATGACTCCCTGGCACTTATATAAGTTGACTTATTTTATTCTCGTATTTATGCACTACCACCATTTTCCACATGCTATAAAATTTGAAACTGTATCTGATTCCAAGTCTACATTGGAGATCAAATCAAGTTAACATTTATATCTGTCTCTCCTCTCTTTATTTTAGCTGGACCAGACCAATTTTGAGGAAAGGGTACAGACAGCGCCTGGAATTGTCAGACATATACCATATCTCTTCTTCTGATTCTGCTGACAATCTATCTGAAAAATTGGAAAGGTATGTTCATACACATTGTTTATTGAAGAGAGAAATTAATATTATTTAGAGACTAGAGAACTGACATTAGAGGGTTTAATTCTTAAAATGGCATACTTATAATAGGAACATCCTGTTTTCTTGATGAAGTCTTGATTAGTTAAGAATTAAACAATGAAAGGATGAAAGAAGAAAAACCATTTTCCTGAGATAGGACCTTTTTTGGAAAAACACATATTTGAATTCTGAGAAACTACCTGTCTTTGAAGACTATTACGTGGATTCTGTGAAGACTGGAATCATATCTTTATGAAGCAAGTTGTGTACATTTGCCTCCAAAATCTTAATGTGTGAATACAAATGTACATACTCGGAAATCTTAGGGTAAAGGCTGTTGGATGTCAAAGAAATGTAAAAATTTCATATTTTTGAGTATATGTTGAATGCCAGGTGTAATATCTCCTCTCAGCCACTCTGGAAGGAAAGCATCATTATCTCTTTCTTACAGAAGAGCAAACTGAGGCTCAGAGAGATGATGTAATTTTCCAGCTAATGATTGATTGAGCTGTGGTTCAAACCCAGGTCTATACTCCTGGCCCCCCCAGGAACAGTGTTTCCCGTTGTAAAGAAGTCTCCCTTTCTAAGAGTACTGGTTATAATCCTTTTGGTTGCCAGTGAATTTATTTAAGAGGGAATTCATTGGTTCATGTAGTCAACCTGTGTGAAGGCCTAGGTAGAAAATTGGCCTTAGGGACTCAGTGGAACCAGGGACTGGTTTTATTCTCTCAGACCAGCTTCCTCCATGGAGTGGGTCCTCAGAACTCTTTGCTCACATTTTTATAGACCACAGAGGAAAGAGTCCTTTCTCTGTGGCCAAATGTGAAAAATCCCAGAAACTTTTGAGTCACAAGCTCACTCCTTGGACCAACAACAATCTATGAATGAGCTAGACTGGGTCTTGTGCCAGCAGTACAGGGTCTGATACCAGATGAAGGGGAAAGGGGAGAGGGAGTTGACAGAAAAAGGAAAAAGAAGTAGCTACTTTTTACTGCACCAAAATAAAATAGTTGAGTATATTTGCAATTTGTTTACCTTATTTTCATGAAATTCATTGAATTTCTTTTGAAATTTCAAGACAAGATATTCAGCCTTACTTTTTCTTGATTTTATTCAAAGAATTAGGCTAGTGGGAGTAGCCAGCTTCACATTTCCAAGTTCAAGGTCCAGCTCCTAATGTCGAGTACTTAGTGTGTGTACGTGCCATGAGGGCAGGGATATATTTTTTTGTTTTGTTTTTGTTTGATTTGTTCAGTTTGTGATGTGCCTGGAATAGGGTCTATTGTCCCTTGCTAGATTCCCCCTGGATATAAAAATCTATGGATGCTCAAGTCCCGTATACAAAATGCATATAACCTACACATATCCTTTTGTATATTTTAAATCGTCTCTAGATTACTTATGATACGTAATAAAATGTAAATGCTATGTAAATTGTTGCTGGCACATGACAAATCCAAGTTTTCCTGTTTGGAACTTTCTGGAATTTTTTTTGGTGAGTATTTTCCATCCCCAGTTGGTTGAATCTGAGGATGAGGAACCCGCAGACATGAAGGGCTAACTGTAGTAGGTGCTCAGTAAATATTTGTTGTATGAATGAATGATGATTGAATGTGAAATGGCTAGCATTATGTAAAAACCTGTAACACTTCTGCAGAGATAAAATATATAAACATAGTATATTGTAGGTATATCAGCAAGTTCAAAATAATATAGTAGTTAATGAATATCTAAGTTCTAAATGGATGCTGAGGGAAAGATTAATCAGAGTAGGACTAGATTAATCAAAACCTGCATACTCCAGATTTAGTTTTACTTATGGCCAAATAGAGGACATAACCTGAATTTGTAGGATTATCTGGCCTAACAGTTTTTTCTCCTCAGTTTTCATTGTGTCTCCATATCAATTCAATGTTTAAAATGTACCTATTTTGTTTCAATCCAACACTGTGCCAGCATAAGTCCATAAACTTTATCTTTATTATTTTTGTCTTTTTTTGGGTATCTCTTCTTCACTCTGTTATTTCTTTTTTGTAAAAATTGTTATTTAGAATTTACTGAAGTATTTTGAAAGAGTGAAATATCACTTATAGTGCTTTGTATCTCTGCACCCTTGGAAAGTGACCCTGGCCACAGATTTCAAAGATGATATGTGACGAAGGCCCTAAGTGGTTACCATGTGGTTGAGGTACCTTGGCCTATCTGACTCAGTTTGTGGCCGTGGATTTGAACCCTGTGCATTACTCCTGTATGCAGATCGCACATCTATTCCATGATTGTAGCTAAGCTACAAACTTGATAAGTATAAAATTTCTTCCACTATGATTCAACTCTTGGTGTTTGGAATGCTTACTGGGTCTGTTGTGGTATTGTGGGAACTACCCCATGTACTCTCATTGCTGATTCCTTCCCTCAGGGTCCAGTAGTTCAAGTCCCATCCACTGAAACATTCGCCAGCTTTGCCTTCCTCTCAGATCGCTACCTCATTCATTCCCCCCCCCCCCCCAACAGGTAATATCTCTGTGCTCTCCTGGTCTCTCTACTTCTCTTTTCCTTTACATCTCAGCTCCCTGAAATATGGTTTCTGGGTCTACCATATTCCTAAAATGACCTTGACTAGGGTCACCAGAGGTCTCTTAATGTCAAATATAATGACATCTTCCTACCATGACTTCAGGGTTGACCAATTCTTCCCAACTTGAAACCATTTCTTTGGTTTATGTACCAGCTCTCTTCCTGGCTTTCTCATCTGACTCATTCTTCCTTTGAAAGAGAGGCAGAATCTGTCTCCACATTTAGCTTCTTACCCCGTTGTGAATCACCAAATGACATAGATGGGAGGCAAGTCTTGTGTGTGAGTGGAAGAGTGGGAAGAGTGTGAGCAGGTAGATGGGTGGCATAGCGTAATTAGGCATGAGAGAGAGTAAGCTTCTCAGGGGAGCCAGTGTCCATGCACAATGCCCATGACTGCCAAACCTGCCCTCAAATCTCAGTTGTGTGGTCTTCCTTTGGAGTAACTTAGAACCACCTCTAATAATGGTAGATGGATAGTAATGAGAATAGCTGTTGATAAAATATAAAGTCTTTATATAGTTCTTTCCTGTGAAACTTTTCATCTCTGTACAGTTTAAAAATGAAGATGAGGGTAACATTTAGGGATATATTTTATCCACTTGGGAAGAGAAAGAGGGTTTTTATGAACAGAAAGTAGTGGCAAAAATGTAAATATAATCGGCTGATGAATGTATAGTATTTAAAAGAAAACAAAGACATTTATTTGACACCAACCATTTTTCAGACTTATTTAATTTCTATTCCTGCCAGAAAATATAGAATATGATTCTGTTCTAATTTTCCAAAGATGTTTATTGTAAAGAATGACTTTAGTATTTGAAAATCAAAGTTGATGATACTTGTTTCATACCCCTACGTTTAAAAACAACAAGTTTTTCTAATGTTAAATCACAGAAAAATCCACCTGACTTTTAATCTTGTTTTTGGTTTGACAGTTAGATTTTGTAAAATCCACTACAATTCTAAACGGGTAAAGATCAAGAGGTGAAGGGGAAAAAATTAAGTATTTATTTTTCACCTTGTTCTAAGCACAGCAATGTGTATTCATAAGAGTCACATTTTATTTGTCCACCTCTTGCATTCATTGCTTCTTAGAAGCCCAGAACCTTTCTTTAACACATATAGTGTGGCCTTTTCATGAAGTCAACTCCTTGAAAATTGATATATGGCGGAGCACTGAATTCTGCGAAACATCTGCCTGAGCGTTGGTGTTGGAAGGTCCCCACAAGGTTTTGTCTCTTTAGTCACTTGGGTTAATTTCCTTGAAGGTACTTGTGTGAATAAAACTATGTTAAGGGAAATAGAGAACTCAGATACTTGCACATGCAACTTACTGATCCCACTTTGTATTCTTTTGCAGAGAATGGGATAGAGAACTGGCCTCAAAGAAAAATCCCAAACTCATTAATGCCCTTCGGCGATGCTTTTTCTGGAGATTTATGTTCTATGGAATCATATTATATTTAGGGGTAAGGATCTCATCTGTAAGTTCATTATGGGTAAAATAATTATATTCATTTTTATTTATTTATTTATTTTTGGCTTTGTTGGGTCTTCATTGCTGCACGTGGGCTTTCTCTAGTTGCGGCGAACAAGGGACACTCTTTGTTGCAGTGCGTGGGCTCTAGGTGCATAGGCTTCAGTAGCTGTGGCACGTGGGCTCAGTACTAGTGGCTCGTGGGCTCTGGAGTGCAAGCTCAGTAGTTGTGGCGCATGGGCTTAGTTGCTCCGTGGCATGTGGGATCTTCCTGGACCAGGGCTCAAACCTGTGTCCCCTGCATTGGCAGACGGATTCTTAACCACTGCGTCACCAGGGAAGTCCCTATATTCATTTTTATGATTATAGAAGGACTAGGGTAATCTGATACACAGGTAAAAGGCTAACTCTGAATACAAAGAAACCACTAAAACTCTAGTGGAGACAAGTAAAAAATGCATTGGAACTAGGATGTCCTGGAACACAGGTGGCCATTTATAATTTAAAATGGGTTCAGTAAAATAAATTTCTTTTAAAAAGTTATTTTCTGTTATGATCCCAAATCACATTATATTACTGGTATATGAGATTGCTGATGATTTTATCTTCCTGTATTCAACAGGAGAAAGTCAGGAGACAATGTCAGGAGAAGAATTAGGTAAAATTCAGCAATTACATATATGAGTGTTTGTAATATTTTGAAATCATATCTGCATGCTGAATTGTTTCAAGAAAAAATAGCAAAAATTAAAAATATGGCAGTGAGGTACTCCTGCAGTATGTTTTCTTAGTCTCCTATGTCTTCCTCATTGTGAAGAGAGCTCAATGCGTGAAGATCCCAGGCTTTATGGTGTTTAAGTGCAGTCTGGGATGTTCAACCAGGGAAGTCCCAGTTTGGGGGAACAATTTTATCCATAGCTCTGGCTCCATTTGACTTAATTTTTTAAAATGTTTTGTTGTTTGCCTTAATGAGTATACTCTCTGCATTTGTATCAGTGTATAGAAGTACGGTTTACTCTGCCCATAGCATATAAGAATACAACATTCTTTTTTTAAAAAATATATGTTCAGCACTGAGTTATTTTTCTAGTATTGTACTAATATAGCCACTAATCTATGTCACCCATTTTATTTATTTATTTATTTGGCTGTGTTGAGTCTTCGTTGCTGCACGTGGGCTTTCTCTAGTTGCCGTGAGAGGGGGCTACTCTTCGTTGCGATGTGTGGGCTTCTCATTGCAGTGGCTTCTCTTGTTGCAGAGCACGGGCTCTAGACGTGTGGGCTTCAGTACTTGTGGCTCGCGGGCTGTAGAGCACAGGCTCAGTAGTTGTGGTGCATGGGCTTAGTTGCTCCCCGGCATGTGGGATCTTCCCGGTCCAGGGATCGAACCCGTGTCCCCTGCATTGGCAGGCGGATTCTTAACCACTGCACCACCAAGGAAGTCCCGAGAATGCAACATTCTTAATAGGTCATCCTTGGATTGAAGTGAATGATATTTCAAATAATTGTTATGTCATAACTAAGATTGTATAGAAACTCAAAATTTTCTCTTCATGTTCTCCATCACATGCTGCTTCCATCAGTTAACATAAGCACAACTGAGTAGAAGCTGGGAGAGAGGCTGAATTCTTAAGTCCCTTTTATGCTCAGCCTGACTTGTGAGATAATTTATTCCTCTAGATTCCAGCAGCAGAGAAGTTTCATGTGAACCAAAGCAGTCACCTAAACATGAAAATTTAGATGATACATGAACATATTTATAAAATTTATTTTTGGTCTGGTATACACAGATCAAAAAATAAACAAAATATAGTTTAATATTTATTGAGTACCAAATCTGTTCCAGGTTCAGCATTAAGCCCTTTATACAGATTATTTTAGATCATTCTCCTAGCAACTCCATGGAGCAGACATTAGTATCTCAAATATATAGAAAAGGAAATTGAGATGCAGGAAAATAAGTAACTTTTCCAACGTTACGCATGTGGTAAATTTGAGTGATAGCCAGGTCTCTTTGGTTCCAAAACCTATGACCCTTGCATTAGATCAGATTATAATTGCTATGTAA
The DNA here is from genome assembly GCF_964270905.1 of Leucopleurus acutus. Taxonomy (NCBI): domain Eukaryota; kingdom Metazoa; phylum Chordata; class Mammalia; order Artiodactyla; family Delphinidae; genus Leucopleurus; species Leucopleurus acutus. Next base: position 76,846,528 of record NC_139144.1, read on the forward strand.
CTATATTTGTAATGATTGTATGTGGGTACTCAATAGAATGGTGACTGTAGTAATCAGTCTTGGGTCTGCTGAGCTTCTTTGCCATCTGCTCAGGAGATATAGGTTAAAAGCTTGAATGTTGAAGATTCTCCCAGGGTCACCTCAGGGGCAAATCTGAAGAAAGTTCAGAGCAGGTGGCAGGACAGGAGAACCAACTGGACTCTTCCCACTTATACTTGGAAAGGAACTGTGTGGAATCCACCCAAGAGCCAGCAGTGCTAAGAGTCAAACATATAGAAAAAATTAAGGGTAGAAGAATGGAGTGGATGTGGAGAAGGACTAACTTATTCTTAAACTTCTCAAGCTTAAAAATATCCCAGCAAAAGGAATCTTAAAGCCTTTCTTGGTGTATTAATTACCCAGGGGTGGGATTGAGGGGACTGAGTGGTGGTCCTGATCTAAGCTGAGCCCAGGGCCACTGGTCTGGAACTGACAGCATGTTTAAAGGGCAAAGTTGATTTCCATCAGCTCAACTTCTGATAACCAGCAGAAAATGGGTGAGGAAAAGAACCGATGGGGAAAGCAGCTGAAATGTGTATGGTGAGAAGGCATGGAGAGGAAATTTACATTGGCAATGGCACAGGTGTGGTGAGGCTGTGGGTTTCTCACCCTTGTCACAGAATAAAGGCTTCACGGCCTCACCGTGCAGTTTTAAGTGGTAAAAACGTTGAAAACTGGGGCTAAGTCTTTAAGAACTTATATGGTGGTCATTAATATGAGTGTAGCTTTTCAGAGCATCTGATCTCTCTACCTCATCCTTTCTGTCTGTTACAGGAAGAAAAGAAGGGGAGAAAATTTCACTGTTATAATAAGACCTCTATTCTTTTAAACAACTTATACCAATGCCTTAGTGTTTATTGTATTCTTTCTGGGGATTTCTTCTTTCTTCTGTGTGTGTCATCTTGGTAATGTTTTAATTTCCATTAAATGAGCAGGGATTCTTGAAGTTGCTATAACACTATTTTTGGTAAAAGGTGGACATACTTTCAAGATATCCTGTGTGTTCTTAATCCCTCTAAACCAGGATCATTGTGGTATAAAGAATATTTGATTGGTTTCAGAACTGATAGAAAAAGTACTATAAGATTTGCTGTTGGGACTCTCCTGGCAGTCCAGTGGTTAAAACTCTGAGCTTCCACTGCAGTGGGCATGGGTTTGATCCCTGGTCAGGGAACTAAGATCCCACATGCCATGCTGGTGTGGCCAAAAAAAAAAAAAAAAGAAGAAGCTGTTGACTGTGAAAGGTTAAGAAAAAAAGGAAATGCCATCATGAAAGAGTTTGTCTCTCTGCAGTACTGATGTAATTTTAAATCGTATTAGCTATGGCCTCTCATGATTAAATGTGTACTTGTTTTTTCTCCATTTGACTCAGCAGCCAGATATAACATTGCCTTTAACATTTAAGACTCCCAGCATAAAGGAAAAACTGGCCTTTGAAGAATTGTGTGTGCAAGTCAATTAAGGACAGTCAGAGGGAAGCCAAGGGAAGGGAGTCCTGTAGGCAGATTACTGAGAGAATATGGTTATCACAATACTTTTATTATGATAAGAAATTTACAAGCATTCACTCAAATATATTCTTGACTCCTAGGCAGCTCTGGGCATATTTCCATCATCAAATTGAGATAAATGTCAGTGCAACTTGAGTCAAACTACTTTTATTATTTAAATTTCTTAAACTCCAAGAAGTTTAAAGTCATAAAGAAGTCTTAGGACTTAGGCTGTTAGAGTTTTCAAGTCCCACAGTCTCTCTTGCAAAAGATCTTTGTCCCTTATGTTTTGACAGACACGTTGGGTAGGTGTTGAATTTAAGCATACTGCTAACTAAGAGAGTGTTTTGGGGAATTCTGCACACAGGTAGTCTCTGGCTTAGGCACTTTGACTTACTTTTGTCCCTTTCACCTAAGGTCACCTACCTCCAGCAAATTTTCTAGATGCCTGTCATGGAGACCTCTTTTCTCAGCTTCCTCTCACATCCCCCCATATCTAGCTGCTTCTCTAACCCCAGCAGGGACTTGAATGCTACACTGCCTACACTCACCCTACATCCTGAATATTTCTACCCTCTACTAGAACCCCCATCCATAACACACATGCCGTACTTCCTGTGCTCCCCACAGTGTACTACCCAGTTCCTGTGTCCAGGTTTGGAAAATCATGGGGTTTAGATTTCTTTGAAACAGAGAATTTTTACTTTAGAGTAACCAGCAGCCCAACCCCAGATAATGTGACTTAATTGGTCTGGGATGAGCTCGGGGCTAAAGTTCCCCGGGTGATTCTGACTGAGGTAGACAAGCAGGAACGTTATCACTGAATGCATCTGACTTTCGCTAGAATCTAAGGTGAGGGTATTAGGGGGTGGTACACGTGGAATTTTTTAGTTTGATTTTTTAAAAATGATAATATCAAAAAAATTTTAGACAAAAAAATAAATATTAAGTCCTTTAATGACAGAAGGACAGTGTTTCTCAAACTTTTATATGCATATCAACCACTTCCCCCTCCCATCTGGCTAAAATGCAGATTTTGGGTGGAACCTGAGATTCTGCATTTCTAAAAGCTCCCTGGTGAAGATCCTGTTTGCCCTAGCACCATGCTTTGAGTAGCAAGGATTTACAGGGTCATGAAAGAAGAGAAAGCCTAGTTAGAAGTTACAGTTATTGTGAAGAGAGAAGTAGGTGGACTAATCATGGTCAGAGAGCCCCTGAATAGAAGTGACAAGAATCCCACTGAGATTAAATGTGGCTGAGGGTTTACTGCAGTGTCCCAACGTTAACTGTTAACTTTCTGTATCTTCCTCCGGCACTCTCTCTCAAGACTCTGCTGGAGAGAAGTAGATAGATGACTATGTGCATGGAGAGGGCAAAGGTATAGCTAGGAGGGACTATGTTTCTCTTCCAAGACTGCACGGAGGAGATGATCCATCTCTTTCTGTAAAAACATTGTTATGTAGGTTGGTTAGGCTTTTACAGTACTATTGAACACAGAGGTGCTCCAAGAGCATTTACCATTATATGTGCTTTTGAAGGCGAACCTAGGAATCCAACACCATATCTGGTAGGATATTGTATCTAGGGCAAAATGCGTCTGTTCTCACGTGTGAAATTTCAGAACAAAATCGATTTGTAAGTTAGGAATTGTCTGTGATCTTGTACTTTCAACATAAACTAGATATGAGGGGGCCCAGTTTCCTCATTCTTGGTGTGAACATGGTGCCTCTTTACTTCTTGTAGTTAACCAGTATCCTATGGTGACTAATGAGTGTGATGTGGTGAAAGTGTATAGTTTCTATGATCCCTTCTGCCTTTTAAATTATGTGTCTATGATACGGGGCCTAGAGAAATGGCTTTATCTTAAATTACAGTGATATTAAATTGTAACTTTATTTGGTAGGTTGATACTGAACTAGTCACAATGCTTGAATTGATCAACTGCCAGGTCATATTATAACACTGTCTTTTCTATTTAAGGTTATGAATAAGATGGGGGGTTCTGGAGTCAAACTATCTGGTTCAAATCCTAGTTTTACCACTTGCTAGCTGTCTGATACTGGGAAAGTTATTTAAATTCTTTTTGTCTCAGTTTCTTTGATTGTAAGATGAAGACAATAATAGCACATATTTCATAGAATTATTGTGAGAATTAAACAAGTTAAGCATGTAGAATAGATCCTGGTACATAGCAAGTGCTTTATAAATGTTACCTGTTACTGTATCATTAAATACAATCTCTACCTACCTTCACAAATACTCCTATTATTTGCATTTACTTGTTTCTCTATATATGCTATAAGCAAGTCTTAAAGTACCAATTTCATTTTTATAGGGCACAGGAAAATATTTTGCTAATGTTTAAAAATGATACCTAGATTCTAAGCATTACTTCAGAAATTAAAATTATTTTAACGTGTCTTCCATTATTGCATTTTCTGGATTAAACCTACTTTTGCTGCTGTATCAGCAAGTCTAGGATGTTTTCTTACAAAACATGAAGAATAGAGCTTAGATTTCTAGTGACGACATTGCTGGTAATAGTTAATAAGTCAATGAACACTCAAAGGAAAATACCAAAAGCAAAACATTTTAAATTAGGCACTGAATCTAAAAACACGATTCAGGGTAGACAGATACTATAACAATATTTTTGAGATTCTGTTCTCGGTATGGCAGCGGTCCCCAACCTTTTTGGGACCAGGGACCAGTTTCGTGGAAGACAATTTTTCCACGGACTGGGGGGAGGGGGGAAGGTTTCAGGATTATTCAAGTGCATTACATTTATTGTGCATTTTATTTCTATTATTATTACATTGTAATATATAATGAAATAATTATACAACTCACCATAATGCAGGATCAGTGGGAGACCTGAGCTTGTTTTCCTGCAACTAGATGGTCCCATCTGGGGGCAATGGGAGGCAGTGACACCCGTGTGTTGCTTATGTCCAGTCTACTCCATAAGATGCAGCTTAATTGTCACTTGCCACTCACTGATAGAGTTTTGATATGAGTCTGTAAGCCATTGATTTATTATGGTCTCTGTGCAGTCAAACCTCTCTGCTAATGATAATCTGTATTTGCAGCCGCTGCCCAGTGCTAGCATCACCACATCAGCTCCACCTCAGATCATCAGGCATTAGATTCTTATAAGGAGTGTGCAACCTAGATGCCTCGCATGCGTAGTTCACAGTAGGGTTCTTGCTCTGATGAGAATCTAATACTGCCGATAATCTGACAGGAGACGGAGCTCAAGAGGTAATGCGAGTGATGGGGAGCAGCTGTAAATACAGATGAAGCTTTGCTCACTCGCCTGCCATTCACCTCCTGCTGTGTGGCCTAGTTCTGGGGGTTGGAGACCCCTGTGGTATGGTATACATACATTTTTGTAAAAACTACGTACAGTTGGAGCATTGGATAGGTTTCATTTTCTATGCTGAATATGGAAAATTTTTTCATTTAGCCAATTGTATAAAGCCAAAAATTTACAGAAGACTCTAGTGTATCAAGATAAACAAAAATTTGACACTCTTGTTTACCCTGTCAAAGGCAGAATCTTAAGCCTTTGCTTTGGTATATAAGCCAGTAGTCTTTGTATTTTATGATAAATTCTGGGTGTATGCCTGCATGTGTGTTTACTCTGTTCTATTTTTTATATGCATGTTTTCTTTTTATCATTTATTTGTTGTCATAAGTATATTCTTTTATAATTATGAAAATAATCAGATAATGATTGATAAATTTGATGTTTATCTTTCCAATTTTTTCCCATGAGAATATATACTTAATGAAGGGAGGTGGATCATTACTTTACATATGTTATAAATCTACTTCTCCTCTTAATGTTTTGTGAATGCCTTTTCATATCATTAGATATTTCTCTTCCTAATCATTTTAGTGTTTAATGACTCATGTGGCTGTACCATAGTTTATTAGTTCCTCATTGTTGAATATTTAGATAGCCTCCAATATTTTACTGTCATAAATAATTCTTCAATGCACATCTCTTTAAAAGCTAAATTTTAGTAGATTTTCCAGTTGCCTTCCAGAAAAGATGTATTAATTTACTTTCCTGATACTGAAGTATGAAATTCAGCCCTCATTAACAATACTTATTATCATTTAAAAAATGTTTCCAAATTGCTATGTGAAAAACAGTATATTATCATTTGTATTTGCATTACTTTTGGTTCCTAGTGAGTTTAAACTGTTTTTATGTATTATGCATATTTCTTGTGGGGTGCAAATTGCCTTTTCATATTCTTTGTCTATTTTTATTTTGGTGTGTTTGCTCTTTCTTATTGATCTATGAGAGACTATTTTCCTCAGCCTGTCATTTGTTTCTTTTTTTTTTCAAATTAAAAATAATTTTTTTAACATCTTTATTGGGATATAATTGCTTTACAATGGTGTGTTAGTTTCTGCTGTATAACAAAGTGAATCAGGTATATGTATACATATATATCCCCATATCCCCTCCCTCTTGCATCTCCCTCCCACCCTCCCTCTCCCACCCCTCTAGGTGGTCACAAAACACTGAACTGATCTCCCTGTGCCATACAGCTACTTCCCACTAGCTATCTATTTTACATCTGGCAGTGTATATATGTCCCTGCCACTCTCTCACGTCGTCCCAGCTTACACTTCCCACTCCCCGTGTCCTCAAGTCCATTCTCTACGTCTGCATCTTTATTCCTGTCCTGCACCTAAGTTCATAAGAACCGGTTTTTTTTTTTAGATTCCATATATATGTGTTAGCATATGGTATTTGTTTTTCTCTTTCTGACTTAACTTCACTCCATATGACAGACTCTAGGTTCATCCACCTCACTACAAATAACTCAATTTCGTTTCTTTTTATGGCTAAGTAATATTCCATTGTATATATGTGCCACATCTTCTTTATCCATTCATCTGTTGATGAACACTTAGGTTGCTTCCAAGTCCTGGCTATTGTAAATAGAACTGCAATGAACATTGTGGTACATGGCTCTTTTTTTTTTTTTTTTTGCGGTACGCGGGCCTCTCACTGTTGTGGCCTCTTCCGTCACGGAGCACAGGCTCCGGACGCACAGGCTCAGCGGCCATGGCTCACGGGCCTAGCCGCTCCGCGGCATGTGGGATCTTCCCGGACCGGGGCACGAACCCGCGTCCCCTGCATCGGCAGGCGGACTCTCAACCACTGCGCCACCAGGGAAGCCCCATGACTCTTTTTGAATTACGGTTTTCTCAGGGTATATGCCCAGTAGTGAGATTGCTGGGTCATATGGTAGTTCTATTTTTAGTTTTTTAAGGAACCTCTGTACTGTTCTCCATAGTGGCTGTATCAATTTACATTCCCACCAACTGTGCAAGAAGGTTCCCTTTTCTCCACACCCTCTCCAGCATTTATTGTTTGTAGATTTTTTGATGATGGCCATTCTGAGCAGTATGAGGTGACTGTCATTTGCTTCTAGTGAGTTTTGTTAATTTTTTATTTTCTTGACAATCAGAAGTTTCAGTTTTTAAAAATTTGTTGCCAGTATCCATAGTTTGTTTTGTTTTGTTTTCTGTTTCTGTCATTTGACATTTTAAAAAGTCCTTTCTACCCAAATATTGTGTAAACACATATGTATGTTTTTATTATTTCATCTTTTACATGTAACTGTTGAATCCATTTGAACTTATTTGGATGTATTTATGAGATAGAAATCTAATTTTTAAAAAATGAATATCCGGTTTCTCCATTGCTTATTGCACTTCCTCCACTGAATTAAAATGCCATATTTTATTATATATAAAATTGCTACACGTACTTGGACCTGTTCTTGAACATTCCAGATAAGTCAGTCTATTTCTTTGTCATGCCACATACTATTATAGCTGTATAATATAATTTAATATCCAGTAATGTATACCTTCTCACACATTATTCTTATTCCTCAAATGTTTTTGATTAATCTCTCATTTTTTTTTTCCAAATGAAATTTAGTATCATTTTATCCATTGATTCAACAAGTATCTGCTGAGTGGATATTCTGTGCTAGGTGTTGTGCATGATGTTGAGATTGTTGCATAAACTAAGACAGTCCCTGCTCTTGTGGTTCACATCCAAAAAATCCACTTGGAATTCTGATGAAGATTGTATTAATCTTATAAAATAACTTGGAGGAGAATGTAATCTTTGCAATATTCAGATTATTTTATGGAAAGTTTTAAAGTCTCTCCATTTATTTGACACTTAAGAAATAAGTCTTAGTAATGTGTTTTAGAATATATTTTAAGATATGTATATATTAATTATTGGTATTTACAAAGTATCTTTTGTATCATTACTATAATTGGGATACTTATTTAATTGATTATTACACTTGGTATCTAGGAATCTATTTTCTTATTTTCTATTATTTCTATTTTCTTATTTCTGTATTTCTGGGATTAAGATATATAAAATATATTTAAAGCAAGTTGAGATGATGATAATGATGATTTTACTGACTATGCACAATAGAAAACAATGTAACCTTAGAAGTTCTTCAGTAATGATTCTTCCCGTATTAGAAGCAACTATGCTTTGGATTTGGAATTGTAATTTTTAAAGTAAAGTTATTTGGGGATTAATTAATTTAATGTAATTGCAAGCGCGAACTAAGTTTTTTATTTTCACCTGAACTTTCTTTCTTGGTCTGAATATCCAGCGGACATCCCCATCTCTAGAAACATCTGACTCTGTCCTAGGTGTGCGGGTAGAACAAAATGGTTAAAGGATTCAGACTCATCTACAGTGACTTTAAGTTCTGGTCTGGGGGATCCCATGGGAGACCAGATGTATTTCCCAGGAGGTATTTTCAGGCTTCCTAATTTTCCCCTGGGAGGCTGATCTAAATTGAGATTCATGATTATTCCCAGCAGGAATGTAGTCACTTGTGCTGTTCTCTAACCTGACCCCCTCTACCCACATGGCATTCTGAACTCATCCTATTCAGACCTGCGTCCCTCTGAGTAGAAAACACCCATAGCGATGTCAGGATGTGTACCAGGACATTTGCCCAAGAATCCTCAGCCTCTGCCACAGGACTCCCCAGACTCAGATCATATAATCTGAGATATTAGCTCTGGAGGGGAACTTTAAGATAAGCTTGCTCCACCGCTCATTTTATCAGTGAGGAAACTGTCAAGAGAAGGGAAGTGACTAAGGTGACACAGAGTGTAGGTAACATGCTGGGATAAGAACTTGGGTTTCATGACTCTGAATTCAGTGTTCATTTCCCTGTCATGCTGACTTAAAGATTGGTATCAGCCTTCTTCCATTATCTAAGTGAACCCTTAATTTCATCTTGATTTGTGTCTAATTAAAATTTAATAAAATATTTTATCAAATTTTCAAAATAATTTACATTCTGACTCATTACATTCAAGCCTCAGTCTGCTTACACTATTTTATATGGTGGCAAATTGGGAAATTTCTTGTGTAACTGAAAATATACTGGCAACAGGGTTCACACAACTTTCACATATCAAGAATAGAGGACTGTGTTTGTCCCAGTCATTACAGGGATGATTTTTGTAAAGGACTGCACACGTAGATTAAGCTAGGTATCAGTTACCATTGTTTTCCCTTCCAAATTATAAAATCAGGTGATGTCTGTAAATGCTTTCATTATAAATATTAGAGAACATGCTGCTTAAAACAGAGTAGGGGAAACTATAGGAGGGAGGGGTCTGGAGTGCTGATTTTGTCCTTGAATGTTGACAGTTCCATGTTGTGGTGAGGTTAATGTTGTTTTGCTGTCGGCAGATGGTCCAATTATTGGAATTCTCTCTACCAGAAATAAACTGCCTTTTTTTCCTATGAACAGGTACCCTTCCACTGTAATACTACCAGTGTCATTGTGGAATAGCTGTTATTGTTCAAAGGATGAGTATGTCCTCTTTTGTTTGAGGCCAGAAGACGACTAATTAATTCAGTTATGCAACCTGCAGAATAGGTGTCTGAATCAGACTGACACAATTTTATTTATTTTGTTATAAATCAAAATAAATTCAGCAAATGGGTCTATTGTGATAGAGGTGACAGGTTATGGAAAAAATATAATGGTGATACAATGGCAGGGACTTTAGTTCAGATTACTCAATAGGAGAAAACTTATGTAAGCCTGACCATTTTTAACTCTAAAAATTCTGTGTACAGCTCAATTACTAAAATATTTCTCTTTTTCCTCAGAATGCTCCTTTTAGCATTCCATAGATAGGAGTTACTCCTTGGAAATATGTACTGTGGTCTTTATCAGTGGTTCTATATTCGATAATATTATCTATTAGGAGATTTTATATATACATATATATATACAAGTTCTGGAAAAAGAAAGGTGATTATGTTAATTATGATATAAGCAGTTGGATTCATGAGAAGCAGTCACAGATCATAGTCTTCTGGTTATTGTCTTATAATGAACAAGAAATTATGTTTTATGTGGTATGCCTGGTAAACATCAAAGCTCCTTACTTACTCTCTGCTTTGTGGCCACACACAATATCTCCAGCATGGGTGGCGCACATGAATCCAATGCCCTTGACTGAAACTTGAGAGCATTTTAGCCAAGTGCAAACCCACTATTAATGGAAAAGTAAATCAAAGTAGATGTGGCATTGACATTTGTCTATGAAGAACAGCATAATATTGAAAAATTCTAGGATAAAATATTGATCTAAAAATAATTTTGAGGATGAAATATTGCCACTATAAACATACTATAGAAAATTATATTTGTATTGCAGATATATTTATACATATAATTTAAAATCCAAGGTTTAACTGTACATTTTCCTAGTTTAAGGAGTTATTTTGAAATAAAATTTATCTACTCTAGAGAAAGTTTGGCATGGATCTATAGAATTTAATGAAAACAGCGAGTGCAACACTTGCACAGATTGTAATAGTTTACGAATGGGAACAACCTATCTTCTCCAACATAGGGCAGTGGGGCAAATAGCCTGATTTATTCACAGGATGTCATGTTAAACAGCACTCAGAATAAATGAGGTAGATATACAAGTATCAATGGGACTAAATGTCAGAAACACAACTTTTAAGTTAAAAAAAAGTTGCAAGAAGCACAATATGATACCATTTATATAAAATTTAAAACCTCAAAAACAGTTCTGTACATTCTAAAAATGGATACACGTGTAACAAAAGTACAAAGCATGCATAAAATTACACATGCCAACAAGCAGTAATTGTTCACTTATTTACTTTTTTTTTTTTTTTTTTTTTTTTTGCGGTACGCGGACCTCTCACTGTTGCGGCCTCTCCCGTTGCGGAGCACAGGCTCCGGACGCGCAGGCCCAGTGGCCATGGCTCACGGGCCCAGCCGCTCTGCGGCATGTGGGATCTTCTCGGACCGGGGCACGAACCCGAGTCCTCTGCATCGGCAGGCGGACTCTCAACCACTGTGCCACCAGGGAAGCCCCACTCATTTACTTTTTAAAAAACAAGTGCTGGCTAACACATATATGTGGAATGTAAAAAAAAAAAAAAAAAAAGTTCTGACGAACGTAGTAGGGGCAGGACAGGAATAAAGACGCAGACATAGAGAATGGACTTAAGGACATGGAGAGGGGGAAGGGTAATCTGGGAAGAAGTGAGAAAGTGACATGGACATATATACACTACCAAATGTAAAACAGATAGCTAAGTGGGAAGCAGCCACATAGTACAGGGAGATCAGCTCGGTGCTCTGTGACCACCTAGAGGGGTGGGATAGGGAGGGTGGGAGGGAGACGCAAGAGGGAGGAGATATGGAGATGTATGTATATGTATAACTGATTCACTTTGTTAAAAAGGAGAAACTAACACACCATTGTAAAGCAATTATACTCCAATAAAGATGTTAAAAAATATAAAATAAAGATGATATGAAGTTCCAAAAACAAAAGTGCTCTTCAGTTGATATTGGCCAACTGTAACATGGTATATCTGGGTAGGTAGTTAACAATTTTCTTTTCAGCACCTATCAGTTTGCTGAAATTCAAACTTATATTAAAATATGGCTGTGTGAGATGCGAGAACTCTAATATTCCATGTCTGTGATTAGTTTGTAAACTTTTTTTAAAACGTTTGAATCTTTTCCTACATTCACATTCTTGGTCTACACAGTTAATGTGAAATGAGGTACTGAATACCAGGTATAGAGTGAGCAGCTACCCAAAGCTAGTGGCCAATCAATGATGGTGCTATAGCTTAGGATTCCTTGTGGGGATGAAGTTGCTATAAGAAAGCATTTTCATTTATTGAGAATGAGAGGGCTGGTGGGATTGGACACTGAGGTTTAGAAAAGACATAGTAGAAAATGGAAAAAAAAAAAAAGCAAATTATGGGCTGCCAGAAAGTAATGCTGAGCAATGCTGGGGGAAGGGGCAGTCTGGCTTGAAAATATACATTTGAAATGGAATCAATTAGCATAATATTATTTCCCAGAAGGGTTTAGCCTCAGATCCCCATTTCACTAGGCCATCATAAAACAAAATTACAGGATTACATGTCTTTCTCTTTCGAAGGCAAATTAGCAAGATGGTTAAGACTTAGACCTTCTGGGTTCAAATCCGTGTGTTCAGATCTATTCTTATATATTCAGGCAAAATGGTAATGAATTTGATGAACAATTTGATTTAGTGATGAATGGAAAGTCTGATGAGGAAGATTTGGAAAATACAACTTTGGTCTTCCCTTGTTAACTCATAGGCCTTTGAGGACTTGATGAAATGTTGGAAACTGGCCTGAGACTGAAGTCTTCTGTCACACTTTTTTCCTAAAATCCCCACCTATGCCAGACTGCGAAGGGTGTGGCACTGGGCTTTAAATACCACGTGTGCCTTTATACTCCTCCCTCCTGTTGCCAGTTCCCCTTTATGTGGTTGCCTCAAGAAACTGTTCATTTTGGTAATAATTCCATCACTCAAAGTGCTTTTGAAAGTTCTATTTTGAAATCACGTCAAATCACTTGGGCTCTTTGGCCTCAGTTTCTTCATCTGCAATGTGAAAATATTAATGCTTACTCTGACTCCTAAAGTTGTCATAAAAATCAAATGAAAAATATTTTATGAATTGTTAAGTGCTCTGTAGATGTTACCAATTAACACACTATTTCAGAAATTACACCTTTGCTTTATGGCCGCTCTTCACTTTTTAGTAAAGAATACCTCATACATAAACGTCTCCAAGTGACTTTTGCTGTAACCTAAAATAAAATGTTATTTCAAAGTATAAAGATATTACAAAGGACATCAAGAGTTTCATGTATGGCATGGCTCTCTTTCATCTCCTGTAAAGATGAAACTTCTTGTGTTGAAATCATGAGGGCATTTTATGAAAGAAAAATAAAATTTCATTTCTGTTTTCCGTCTTCTGCAGGAAGTCACCAAAGCAGTACAGCCTCTCTTACTGGGAAGAATCATTGCTTCCTATGATCCAGATAACAAGGTAGAACGCGCCATTGCGATTTACCTAGGCATAGGCTTATGCCTTCTCTTTATCGTGAGGATGCTGCTCCTTCACCCAGCCATTTTTGGCCTCCATCGCATTGGAATGCAGATGAGAATAGCTATGTTTAGTTTGATTTATAAGAAGGTAATACTTTCTTGCACAGTCTCCATGCTACGTGTTAGTGGCATCATGTTTTAGATGCCATGCTGATACAAATAAGGGCTAAATGCTGAAATCAGTTTTGTATACCTGTGAAATAAATGGCAGCAATAATGAATATTTCTAATTTTCGCTGATAATTCACTTTACTTCAACTAATAATTATTGAGTGCCTTCTATAAACTGCCTATATTTTAGATTTCTTTTTTTTTTCACTAGTCATATACCAGTTTTTGGAATCCATGGCTCCCCATTGAAATGATTCTTACTATCTGCATAAAAGTCATTGACAAAATATCATCTTATGGTAAAATGCCATGTATCTTTATGTTCAATAACAAGAAATTGTTAACAATAGCCCAAGCAATAGACATTTCTACCTTAACTAGTTGTGACACAGTGGTGGTATCCACTGCCTTATTTTTTTTTATTTTGCGCTACACGGGCCTCTCACTGCTGCGGCCTCTCCCGTTGTGGAGCACAGGTTCCGGACACGGAGGCCCAGCGGCCATGGCTCACGGTCCCAGCCGCTCCGCGGCATGTGGGATCTTCCCGGACCAGGGCACGAACCCCTGTCCCCTGCATCGGCAGGCGGACTCTCAACCACTGCGCCACCAGGGAAGCCCCCACTGCCTTATTTTGAGTTAGATTTTTGTCATCCTAAGTTCTGCAAGTTAAACATTTTTAGAATAGCACATGCATGGCAACCATAAGAACCTTCTCTGCTTTTCTGTATGCATTGTCCAGTTAAGAGCCCAAGTTGCTGAAGCGTGCTTTGGATGAATTCAGATTAAGACTTCCGTATCTTACAAACACAATTTAAGGTCATCTCAGTGACATGTGCTTTCACCAGCCTGATTCATGTGTGACCCTTTGATCTACCAAGTGATTATAGAAACCTGTTTGGTTGAATCATTTGGGTATTGCTTTACCCTTCTCTTTTTTCTTTCCCCAATGTAAAAACTTTATATACTTGGCTTATAAGGGACATGGACCTGAAATTCCCTCTAGCAAATAACCCATAACACTTCCATAATATACATGCAAGATCAGCGGTGTTGTAAAACCTTGATAGCCATACTTTATTGTTCAAAAAAGCCGTTTGTGGAGGCACAAGGGAAAAACCGACTCTGCAGTTTAATCAAATCACCTGAACCACAGTCTCATCAGTTCACAAATACCAGGAAAGCATGGGTGATAAATCAATAAAAATTTTATCTTGATCCAGAAATTATATGTAAGTGAAGAAATTATTAGGTATTATTTGGAGGGTAGAATTTACACAGAATGCATATCAAAGGAAGTTGAATCCAGTTTAAAAATACTTATAAAAGTGATTTTATCATAATGATAACTAATAGCTAAGGATGTACATGACAAGCTTCTAAGTGATTTTTAGGTATATCATTTCATTTGACCAAAACTCCATATGGTAGAAACTATTATTCCTATTTTATGGATAAAATATTTTGAGAAGCTAAGACCTAAAAGGTATAAAACATTGTGCAAGAACTGCTTCAAAATTTCTAAAATGGGTAAGTCACAATCCTTGAAGTGGAGGGTTTTCCAACTATTAGAGAACATAAAATAAGTACTGAAATAATATAACAAGTCAAATTGTGTTACATAGGCAGAGAGAAACATGAAGTGCTCTGGGCTAAGGGGAGGGGAGATCAAAGAAGGAGCAGGTTAGTTTGTGAATAAGTTCATATATAATGTTTAGCACAAATACAGCGATATATGTGCTTTCAGACCCAGAATGCATTAATGAAAAGTTAGAAGTTGTGTCTGTCCTTTTTCAACATTGATTATCTGTGTTCTTACACATTTTCTTTACCCCTCTAGCCACTATTGACCTGCATTAACATCATCTCCAAAGAATACAATTTCATCTCCATGTGGCTGTGGTTTGGTCCCTAAAATAAACTGGTACCATATCTGACCAGTTTCATCTATGTGGCAGGCAGCCACTAATTCTTCCCACATTGTTCCAGATTTTGTAATAGAGCATAGTTTTCTTTGTTCCAAAATCTGTAACCATGATACATTCAAATTATATTTTTAAATAATGAATCTAAATACAAACTAGATTGAGCTTTGCCTGTGAATTTCAAGAAGATAAAGTTAACTAGAGTGAACAGATATTCACTGTTTATTGTGCACATAAACTCCATGTTAAGCCATGTGGAACCCATGTTAAGCCCAGTCTCAAGTTACCTGAGACTGAGTATGGTACCAAGTCATGTGTCATCCAGCTCAATGGATTCCCCCCAGCCCCTGCCCCATATTGCTCTAATAGCATTTTGGAATTAATTGCTTTATTCCTTATTCATCTGTGCTTATCTAAATGCTATTCATTATTACACACCCATCTTAAAATTCAACCTCAATAAAATATTTGCAGATTTATATAACCAGATATGGGAACTTTTTCTTAATCACCCTATTTTATTCTATCTACTCCCTTTAACTAATTTATCATATTTAGTTATGTATGTACTAGGTTATCGAGGCAAGAATTATGTTTAAGAAATCTTAACAATAATCCCTGAAGCCTTGAATATAGTGATTTGTGTCTACTAAGTGCTCAATACATATGTGAGGGATTCAGTTGAAGCAAATATTAGATAGGTACTTTTCAGTCAAAGCCATCTAATGGCAAATCAATTCTTATTAAATTTTATAGGCAAAGTATGACTGTGATCTTTCATAATAATAATTTATCTACATAAAAATTCTATGCTGTATAGACGGATATATTTTTCTTTGTAAAATTTAAGAATTTTTTATTAATGTAATCTTTCACAAAATTATTAATGATTAAATTATTTGTAATATAATTTTATTGACTTTAACAGTAATTTTATTCAACACAGTTACTATAAGATTGCATGAAAATTTAAGGCCAAGATTTTATTAAAACAATTTTTTTTTATTGACGTATAGTTGGTTTACAATATTGTGTTAGTTTCAAGTATACAGCAAAGTGATATAAATATATATATATTTTTTTCAGTTCTTTTCCATTATTACAAGATATTGAATATAGTTCCCTGTAAGGCCAAGGTATTAATCTCAAATTTCACTGCCTTTGGTTCCATCTTTTATAAAAACAAACAAAAGCAAAAAAAACCCCTCTACAGTATATAAATGAATATTTAAGTACAATGTTGTTCCCATTTTGGATTAGAAGAAATATTTACTCCTCTCTAGATACTGTAAAATAAAATAAGAAGAGGCATGCCAGTGTAATATTTGTTGTAAAGAGAAATATTTATAAATCTGAGAAGACACTGAGTTAGATGAACATAAAATAATTTTCATTACCTTAACTTAAAAATGCGTGCATGGTTACCTAATTCCTCAGCTGTATTGTAACATTACTTATGAATATATTTGTCTATTGTTCATTGACAACATCTAACTTCCCATTTTCCTTTTAGACTTTGAAGCTGTCAAGCCGTGTTCTAGATAAAATAAGTATTGGACAACTTGTTAGTCTCCTTTCCAACAACGTGAACAAATTTGATGAAGTATGTACCTACTGATTTAATCTTTTATGCATCTTTATTATAACTCATACAACCCCAAAGGTTTTCTGGGTCAGATAACAGTAATAAGTGGTTAAGTCATAAGCATCCCTACCTTCCCTATTTCTGAAAACTGAGAAGGCTAAGTTGTGTAGCAGAGTGCCATTTTGGGGTCTCATGGAACCACCCAACTCAAGGGCACCTCAGCTTGCTTTGTATTTATGAGTTTTTTTAAAAATTCAGTCCTTATCAGACCTTGTTTCCTTTTAATACTTTAAATCAGTTATTTACTTTGGCTGAGTATGATACTCTGAGCAATTCTTGTTCAGTGCTGTCTTCTGTCACAATAAAATTCAAGGTCCTTGAGGACAGATTGTTTTATTTACCTTTGTATTTCTAGTATTTTACATGGTGTCAAACCCTTAGCAGGTGTTGAATTGAGCATGCATGTATTCTGAATATATTGTCAGGTGATAGGGTTGTACAGTTGTGTAGATTGAACTTCTGAAGAGTCTTTTGTTCTCTCATGTTCTGTGTCATGGCTCTTGCTTTATCCACACAGAAGTAAGTTATTTAAAATAAATTCTTCAATCACCATGCAATTCCACTGGAAAAAGATCACAGTGACTTGAAGTTTGTTCGGGGGGAAATCCTATGCATAGAATGTTTAAGCACATTGCTACGTGTTCCATGTAGTGAATACCTAGATTTTAGTGTGTTCAGAACCATGAAGTGTTTGATTGTATGAGCTCACTGTGCTTGATTTCTTTCTTCTTTGATTGTTTTTTCCTTTGTTTTGGGCATGGAGGAAAAAATGTCAGTGGTTTTCACTGTGATTTTATTTTTCAGGGACTTGCACTGGCACATTTCGTGTGGATTGCTCCTTTGCAAGTGACGCTGCTGATGGGGCTGCTCTGGGAGTTGTTACAGGCCTGCGCCTTCTGTGGACTTGGTTTTCTCATAGTCCTTGCCCTTTTTCAAGCCGGATTAGGGAAAATGCTGATGAAGTACAGGTAGCGCTCTTATTTACATAGTTTGAAAGGGTTTTAAATTAGGTTTTCCAAAAGCCCACTCTAATAAAACCAGAACTTCTCTATGCACTGAACCGTGATCTCCTTGCTAGGTGTCACAAAAAAAGGAATTATTTTCATGACATAAATAATACTTTCTATATCAAGGGGACATTTTTTTGCTTGTTAGTCTATAGAATTTCTTTATAAATATGTTACCATCCAGTTCACTTTTTGCACATCAGAGATTTAGGTACAATGGATAATACATTTATGTGAATGGGAGGGAATACATATATTTTGGGGAGAGTTTATAGGCTTTTTCTACCCTGGTTCATGAATCATCACACCACAGCCTTAGTTGCTTTTTATTACAGAATGAATCGGTGACACCAGTCACTGCTTATGAAAGAGGACTTCTAGTGTGCCAGCTAGAGTATGATAGAAAGTGTACAAATTTTGGAGTCAAATAGCTCTTAGTTTGAATCCCAGATTTCATGCTTACTAGTTAAATGACCTGTGTCAAGCTGCTTCAGCCACTGTGTTTCTGGGTTTTTTTGTCTTTAAAATGGAGGTAATCACCTCTGTTAGGTTGTCAGAAGGATTAGGCATAATGTATGACATGCATCTAATACAGTGTCTGGCACATGGGAGGCATTTACTAAATGACAGATACTATTTTTGTTACTATATATTTGATAATAAAATAAACATCCTTTTAATAAAAGAAATGTGGCTTTTCTTAAAAGCTTGGGCAGTTCTTAGTGGACATTTTGACTTGTTTATACTAAGTATTTGATTGGTGGATGGATTATTTACAGAGATCAGAGAGCTGGAAAGATTAATGAAAGACTGGTGATCACGTCAGAAATGATTGAAAATATCCAGTCGGTTAAGGCCTACTGCTGGGAAGAAGCAATGGAAAAAATAATTGAAAACCTAAGACAGTAAGTCATTCTGATAATTTCAGTATCAATTGAATTAGCCAATTAAGGTTTAACATATTAAAAATGAGTATGTCTTGGGCTTCCCTGGTGGCGCAGTGGTTGAGGGTCCGCCTGCCAATGCAGGGACACGAGGTGGTGCCCCGGTCCGGGAAGATCCCACATGCCGCAGAGCGGCTGGGCCCGTGAGTCATGGCCGCTGAGCCTGCGCTTCCAGAGCCTGTGCTCTGCAACGGGCGAGGCCACGACAGTGAGAGGCCCGCGTACCGCAAAAAAAAAATAAATAAATAAATAAAAATGAGTATGTCAGAGTGGACTTCAGCTCATACTTGAAATTTCTGACAACCAAACAGTTGTATTAAGTTATATCAATATTCATGTGTTAGTGGCTTAATGTCATTTTCATGGGGCTATCGTTTTACGTAGGTGATTAAGTATGCTATTTTGCACTACAAGGATATGTATCCCTTATGAAAGAATTGTCTGTATGTGCTTATAGCTGCTTAATATACTTATTGACTAAAATAATGATCATGATTCTAGAGACTGATTGAAACCTTAAATGGAACTGCTAGCATAATAAGGATATGATTCTGAACCAAATGAATGATTCTCTAGTATTACAGCTTCCTTAATTTATATGTTATGGCTCATGAAAAACAAACAAAAAACAAACCCTTCTGTTTGTTTAAAATATGTTTGTTCTTCCTTAACTTAAGAGTAATACAGGGTAATATCTATACATTGTGTTTCTATAAACCCTCCACTTGAGAAATCAGTTCAAGTAATGAAAGCCGCCACCTGAAGTAGAATCAGTACTTGGCAACCGTCTACATATCTGGTCTTGTTTTACCTCAGATAACCTTTCTCTCACTGATTAGTAAAGATTATAGCCAGGAAAAAAGTACAGCACAGACTGAGAGATACTGTTACTGAGAAAATTTTGGACAAAATATAGACTAGGGCATATCTATAGCTGTGACCATTTTTCTTCAGTCAAGTTCCATGTTCTACAAATTGCAATCCAAAAAAAAAGGCTCTCTGAGATTCAGTGGGCATAGATCTTCTGTTAAAGGGCAAATAATTTCAAGATGAATTAGCTCATGAGAATTTCTTGGGGAAAAAAGGTCCTAAAGGGAAGAGTCGCATTTTGGATGCTGTGAATATGGGTTATTCAGGATATCAGGCTGCTGATTCCAGTAGACAGTGGTAACTGAGCTGCAGGTGTGTGATTGGAACAACAAAAGAAATGCTGAAATGTTAAGTCCTTTTTGGTGTAAATAGAAAGAGTAAAAGCATATTTATTGCCCAAACATAATTGGTCGCCTGTTTTTATTATGCCTTTCAAGACAAATCCAGGAAAGAAATTATATTTTCTTTCCAGAAACATCCTTAAAGATCTTGTTTAGTTGGTTGAAGGTTTTTCTCATTAACAAGTGAGTTTTCCATCACACTTGCCCCTGGGTCACTCTTAAATGCCTATAGGCACAGGCATAACCAGAATGATGAGGAGATTATCAGAGAATTTGGTTTTCTCAAGCTTCAGGGTAAACTCCTGGTCAGATCATTCTAGGTGCTGACTTTTCTTGACTTTGGGTTTCTTTTCCCCTCTTCCTCAAAAGATGAAATCCATCCTTCCTATTCTGTATTTTTGTTTAACCAATTCTAATAGCAAATGTTTGGTTTTAACTTGTATAATCCGGTTCCTTAATCTGGCATGAAATTGTTACCTGAAAAGGCTGCAAAGTACTGACGTAAATATGGGAAAGCAAGAATTGCTTCTACTCAAAAGAGCAAATAGAATGTTCTGGAAGAGATTGGCAGGATGCGCTGCAAAGGGATGACCTCAGCCTGGGCCACTGCTGCACTGGGCAAAAGGCTGTGTAACACTCCCTGAAAATCTACTTCTTTATTGCTCTCTGGTAATAAAGTCACTTTCAATTTTTTTTTATAAGATAAAATATTTTTATGACTCATATAGTGTTAGTGATTTTATTATGGTGAGTACTGCTTTCTAGGTGATTCTTATATATGTTCTTTTTTTTTTTTTAAGAAACTCCAAGTCTTTTATTTCACTCAGGAGCAGTTATTTATTTTTATTTGTAAATGTCCATATCAGGGTATACAATTAAGCATTCTAATGATGTATTCTAATTAACAAGACTAAAGTCATAGGGAGATTGACTCAAGATGGCAGAGTAGAAGGACATGCTCTCATTCCCTTTTTTTTAATTTAATTTTATTTATTTTTTTATACAGCAGGTTCTTATTAGTCATCCATTTTATACACATCAGTGTATACATGTCAATCCCAATCTCCCAATTAATCACACTCCCACACCCACCTCCACCCCCATGTCTTTCCCCACTTGGTGTCCATACGTTTGTTTTCTACATCTGTGCCTCAACTTTTGCCCTGCAAACTGGTTCATCTGTACCATTTTTCTACATTCCACATATATGCGTTCATATACGATATTTGTTTTTCTCTTTCTGACTTACTTCACCCTGTATGACAATATCTAGATCCATCCACATCTCAACAAATGACCCAATTTCGTTCCTTTTGGTTGCTGAGTAATATTCCATTGTATATATGTACCACTTCTTCTTTATCCATTCGTGTGTCGATGGGCATTTAGGTTGCTTCCATGACCTGGCTATTGTAAATAGTGCTACAATGAACATTGGGGTGCATGTGTCTTTTTGAATTATGGCTTTCTCTGAGTATATGCCCAGTAGTGGGATAGCTGGATCATATGGTAATTCTATTTTTAGATTTTTAAGGAACTGGCATACTGTTCTCCATAGTGGCTGTATCAATTTACATTCCCACCAACAGTGCAAGAGGGTTCCCTTTTCTCCACACCCTCTCCAGCATCTGTTGTTTGTAGATATTCTGATGATGCCCATTCTTACTGGTGTGAGGTGATACCTCATTGTGGTTTTGATTTGCATTTCTCTAATGATTAGTGATGGTGAGCAGTTTTTCATGTGCTTCTTGGCCATCTGTATGTCTTCTTTGGAGAAATGTCTATCTAGGTCTTCTGCCCATTTTTGGATTGGGTTGTTTTTTTTTTTTTAATATTGAGCTGTATGAGCTGTTTATATATTTTGGAGATTAATCCTTTGTCCATTGATTTGTTTGCAAATATATTCTCCCATTCTGAGGGTTGTCTTTTCTTCTTGTTTATGGTTTCCTTTGCTGTGCAAAAGCATCTAAGTTTCATTAGGTCCCATTTATTTATTTTTGTTTTTATTTCCATTACCCTAGGAGGTGGATCAAAAAAGATCTTGCTGTGATTTATGCCAAAGAGTGTTCTTCCTATGTTTTCCTCTAAGAGTTTTATAGTGTTCCGTCTTACATTTAGGTCTCGATTCCATTTTGAGTTTATTTTTGTGTATGGTGTTAGAGAGTGTTCTAATTTCATTCCTTTACATGTAGCTGTCCAATTTCCCAGCACTACTTATTGAAGAGACTGTCTTTTCTCCATTGTATATCCTTGCCTCCTTTGTCATAGATTAGTTGACCATACGTGCGTGGGTTTATCTCTGGGCTTTCTATCCTGTTCCATTGATCTATGTTTCTGTTTTTGTGCCAGTACCATATTGTCTTGATTACTGTAGCTTTATAGTATAGTCTGAAGTCAGGGAGTCTGATTCCTCCAGCTCCGTTTTTTTTCCCTCAAGACTGCTTTGGCTATTCGGGGTCTTTTGTGTCTCCATACAAATTTTAAGAGTTTTTGTTCTAGTTCCGTAAAAAGTGCCATTGGTAATTTGATAGGGATTGCATTGAATCTGTAGATTGCTTTGGATAGTATAGTCATTTTCACAACGTTGATTCTTCCAACCCAATAACATGGTTATCTCCCCATCTGTTGGTATCATCTTTAATTTCTTTCATCAGTGTCTTATAGTTTTCTGCATACAGGTCTTTTGTCTCCCAGGTAGCTTTATTCCTAGGTATTTTATTCTTTTTGTTGCAGTGGTAAATAGGAGTGTTTTCTTAATTTCTCTTTCAGGTTTTTCATCATTAATGTATAGGAATGCAAGAGATTTCTGTGCATTAATTTTGTATCCTGCATCTTTACCAAATTCATTGTTTAGCTCTAGTAGTTTTCTGGTGGCATCTTTAGGATTCTCTATGTATAATATCATGTCATCTACAAAGAGTGACAGTTTTACTTCTTCTTTTCCAATTTGGATTCCTTTTATTTCTTTTTCTTCTCTGATTGCAGTGGCTAGGACCTCCAAAACTATGTTGAATAATAGTGGTGAGAGTGGACAACCTTGTCTTGTTCCTGATCTTAGAGGAAATGCTTTCAGTTTTTCACCATTGAGAATGATATTTGCTGTGGGTTTGTCATATATGGCCTTTATTATGATGAAGTAGGTTCCGTCTATGCCCATTTCCTGGAGAATTATCATAAATGGGTGTTGAATTTTGTCAAAAGCTTTTTCTGCATCTATTGAGATGATCATATGGTTTTTATTCTTCAGTTTGTTAATATGGTGTACCACATTGATTGATTTGCGTATATTGAAGAATCCTTGCATCCCTGGGAAAAATCCCGCTTGATCATGGTGTATGATCCTTTTAATGTGTTGTTGGATTCTGTTTGCTAGTACTTTGTTGAGGATTTTTCCATCTATATTCATCAGTGATATTGGTCTGTAATTTTCTTTTCTTGTAGTATCTTTGTCTGGTTTTGGAATCAGGGTGATGGTGGCCTCATAGAATGAGTTTGGGAGTGTTCCTTCCTCCATAATTTTTTGGAAGGGTTTCAGAAGGATGGGTGTTAGCTCTTTTCTAAATGTTTGATACAATTCACCTGTGAAGGCATCCGGTCCTGGACTTTTGTTGGAAGATTTTTAGTCACAGTTTCAATTTCATTAGTTGTGATTGGTCTGTTCATATTTTCTATTTCTTCCTGGTTCAGTCTTGGAAAGTTATACCTTTCTAAGAATTTGTCCATTTCTTCCAGGTTGTCCATTTTATTGGCATAGAGTTGCTTGTAGTAGTCTCTTAGGATGCTTTGTATATCTGTGGTGTCTGTTGTAACTTCTCCTTTTTCATTTCTACTTTTTTTGATTTGAGTCCTCTCCCTCTTTTTCTTGATGAGTCTGGCTAATGGTTGATCAATTTTGTTTATCTTCTCAAAGAAACAGCTTTTAGTTTTACTGATCTTTGCTATTGTTTTCTTTGTTTCTATTTCATTTATTTCTGCTCTGATTTTTATGATTTCCTTCCTTCTGCTAATCTTGGGTTTTGTTTGTTCTTCTTTCTCTAGTTCCTTTAGGTGTAAGGTTAGATTGTTTATTTGAGATTTTTCTTGTTTCTTGAGGTAGGCTTGTATAGCTATAAACTTCCCTCTTAGAACTGCTTTTGCTGCATCCCATAGGTTTTGGATCATTGTGTTTTCATTGTTCTTTGTCTCTAGGGATTTTCTGATTTCCTCTATGATTTCTTCAGTGATCTCTTGCTTATTTAGTAATGTATTGTTTAGCCTCCATGTGTTTATGTTTTTTTCGTTTATTTTCCCTGTCATTCATTTCTAATCTCATAGTGTTCTGGTCAGAAAAGATGCTTGATATGATTTCAATTTTCTTAAATTTACTGAGGCTTGATTTGTGACTCAGGATGTGATCTATCCTGGAGAATGTTCCATGCGCACCTGAGAAGAAAGTGTAATCTGCTGTTTTTGGATGGAATGTCCTATAAATATCAATTACATCTATCTGTTCTATTGTGTCATTTAAAGCTTGTTTCCTTATTTATTTTCATTTTGGATGATCTGCCCATTGGTGTAAGTGAGGTATTAAAGTCCCCCATTATTATTGTGTTATTGTTGACTTCCTCTTTTATAGCTGTTAGTAGTTGCATTATGTATTGAGGTGCTCCTATATTGGGTGCATAAATATTTACAATTGTTATATCTTCTTCTTGGCATGATCCCTTGATCATTATGTAGTGTCCTTCCTTGTCTCTTGTAACATTCTTTATTTTGAAGTCTATGTTATCTGATATGAGGATTGCTACTGCAGCTTTCTTTTGATTTCCATTTGCATGGTATATCTTTTTCCATCCCCTCACTGTCAGTCTGTATGTGTCCCTAGGTCTGAAGTGGGTCTATTGTAGACAGCATATATATGGGTCTTCTTTTTGTATCCATTCAGTGAGCCTGTGTCTTTTGGTTGGAGCATTTAATCCATTCACGTTTAAGGTAGTTATCGATATGTATGTTCCTATGACCATTTTCTTAATTGTTTTGATTTTTTTTTTGTAGGTCCTTTTCTTCTCCTGTGTTTCCCACTTAGAGAAGTCCTTTAGCATTTGTTGTAGAGCTGGTTTGGTGGTGCTGAATTTTCTTAGATTTTGCTTGTCTGTAAAGCTTTTGATGTCTCCATCGAATCTGAATGAGATCCTTGCTGGGTAGAGTAATCTTTGCTGTAGGTTCTTCCCTTTCATCACTTAAAGTATATCATGCCAGTCGCTTCTGGCTTGTAGAGTTTCTGCTGAGAAATCAGCTGTTAACCTTATGGGAGTTCCCTTGTATATTATTTGTTATTTTTTCCCTTGCTGCTTTCAATAATTTTTCTTTGTCTTTAATTTTTGCCAATTTGATTACTATGTGTCTCAGCGTGTTCCTCCTTGGGTTTATGCTGTATGGGACTCTCTGTGCTTTCTGGACTTGGGTGGCTATTTCCTTTCCCATGTTAGGGAATTTTTCGACTATAATCTCTTCAAATATTTTCTCTGGTTCTTTCTCTCTCTCTTCTCCTTCTCGGACCCCTATAATGCGAATGTTGTTGTGTTTAATGTTGTCCCAGAAGTCTCTTAGGCTGTCTTCATTTCTTTTCATTCTTTTTTCTTTATTCTGTTCCGCAGCAGTGAATTCCACCATTCTGTTTTCCAGGTCACTTATCCGTTCTTCTGCCTCAGTTATTCTGCTATTGATTCCTTCTAGTGTAGTTTTCATTTCAGTTATTGTATTGTTCATCTCTGTTTGTTTGTTCTTTAATTCTTCTAGGTCCCTGTGAAACATTTCTTGCATCTTCTCGATCTTTGCCTCCATTCTTTTTCTGAGGCCCTGGATCATCTTCACTATCATTATTCTGAATTCTTTTTCTGGAAGGTTGCCTGTCTCCACTTCATTTAGTTTTTTTCTGCAGTTTTACCTTGTTCCTTCATCTGGTACATAGCCCTCTGCCTTTTCATGTTTTGTATCTTTCTATGAATGTAGTTTTTGTCCCACAGGCTGCAGGATTGTAGTTCTTCTTGCTTCTGCTGTCTGCCCTCTCAGTAAAAGTTTTAAATATCACAAAATTGATTTGATTGTCAGCAGCAGATTGCTTGCTGAGTTTCAGTTTCTGCTAGTGTTGTCGGGTCTCCCGCAGAGGTGGGGGGGGTGGCTGTGTCTCACCGTGAGGACAAGGACACTGGTAGCAGAAGTTTTGGGAAGTACTCCTTCTCTTGTAGATGTTTCTGATTCCATTATTCTTATAGTACCACTTCTTTCATTTTCCTCAACTGTTTATAATACACAACAATTTTGACAAATTTATTAACATTTTTTTAAACAGTATTTTCTAGCATTAAAAACATATAAGCCTAGCCAATAGTGTTCTTCTTTCTGTTGTAGATTAGCAACACACATGTAGATTCTATGTGCAAGGCCCTGTGCTGTGCTGTCATTTATCTTGGCAGCAACTCCACAGGGGAGATATTATGTTTCTCTGCTGTAGATGTGGATTCTATAGGATCAGAGGAAAGAGAAACTTGCTTAAGATGGCACAGCTATAACCAGGAGAGCTGAGAGTCACACCCCAGTGAGATTCCCAAATCATAATCTGCCTTCAATACCAAATAATTAAAATAGGTAGGCTAGACCACATTAGACTGGGAGTCACAATGTAGATTGGGAACATTGAACTTCGTTTTCTTCATCAGAGGGCTCCGGATTACATTTTTTTCAGACTTAAAAAAAAAAAGATTTCCTCTGAATTCTACAACTTGAGAATGAGAACTTTTCTGAGTTGTACAAGCATGTGGAACTAAATGCCGGGCGCAGCTATTGCTACTTCCCACCAGCACTCTCTACTTGTCTGTTTTATCTTTGCTCTTTCCCTTGCAAGAGCTGAATAGGGGGATCACAAGTGACTCTAGTTTTGATAGTCCTGGAAGAGTAGGACGGAGGTTGAAGGCAGCATTGTCTTCTCTTCTCACCAGCCTCTGCACTCCCTGTTTTCTGCTTATTGGTGCATTTAAACCTCTTCTGCGTGTGTTAGAAAAATTGTTCACATTTGTAGTTCAGACTAAAGGATCAGCAGTATGATTGCAAATAATTATACTGAAAGGAGAGAGACAGGGAGGATGCAGCATCTACTCACTTATAATTTTTCAAAAATTACCTGTAACAGAATCACTTGGCTTCTTTTTTAAAAATTATTTATTTATTTACTTTTGGCTGTGTCGGACCTTTGTTGCTGAGTGTGGGCTTTTCTCTGGTTGTGGCGAGCAGGGGCTACTACTCTCTTGCAATGCACAGGCTTCTCATTGCGGTGGCTTCTTTTGTTGAGCATGGGCTCTAGGCACATGGGCTTCAGTAGTTGTGGCACATGGGCTCAGTAGTTGTGGCTTGCGGGCTCTAGAGCGCAGACTCAGTAGTTGTGGTGCACAGGCTTAGTTGCCCCATGGCATGTGGGATCTTCCCAGATCAGGGTTCAAACCCGTGTCCCCTGCATTGGCAGGTGGATTCTTAACTACTGCGCCATCAGGGAGGCCCCATTTGCAGATTCTGGAGGCCTACTGCAGACTCAGTCAGTTTCTCTGAGTGGTGGACCTGAAACTCTGCATTTTAACAGGTTTCTCAGGTGATTTTTACTCATGCTAAGGCTTGAGAACCACTCCTCTATGGCTTATATGTTATTTTCAAGGTTCCCCAAAGTCAAGCTAGAACTTCTAAAATGTTAACAATCCATTAGGGAATCCCAGAATTGTCTTTTTCCTTTATAAGTCATTATTCTTATATCCACACTTAATTACTTAAAACACCAACCAACCAACCAACAAACAAAAAATTATCAGTGTCATTAATCTTAAAAATTAATAAAGAAGTGAATAAAGATATAAAAGTAATATAATAATTACAGTAATAATTATTAAGATTATTGTAATTTTAAAATAATATTTATAGGTATTATATGCAAGACACTGGTACATTCATTATGATCCATCTCCCTTTCAGATAAGGTAACTGAGGCCCAGAGAGGTTATATAACTTGCACAAGGTCACACAGCTCATGCAGGGTAGAACAAGGATCAGAACACAGAGAGAAAGATTTGAGAGTCTATGTTCAGATTTTTAATTCCAAGATGCCTGATATTTGAAAAGTAAATAAGCATCCCAAATCTTATTTATTTTTTTATAGAACAGAACTGAAACTGACCCGGAAGGCAGCCTATGTGAGATACCTCAATAGCTCAGCCTTCTTCTTCTCAGGGTTCTTTGTAGTGTTTTTATCTGTGTTTCCTTATGCACTGCTTAATGGAATCGGCCTTCGAAAAATATTCACAACCATCTCATTCTGCATCGTTCTGCGCATGGCAGTCACTCGGCAGTTCCCCTGGGCTGTACAAACTTGGTATGATTCTCTTGGAGCAATAAACAAAATACAGGTAATGTACCAAAATGGGGCATCATACACAATGAATTTAGAACAGTTTAGAACTTTTCTCATGAGCAAACTCTCTGGAGAGGTATTCTTGGCCTTGGGCCAGTTTGATGCACAGTATTTCCTCTCTTGATGTCTGTATGTGCTCTAATGAGCCCTTGTAATGAAAGCCTAGTGAAATAAAATGAAGGCCTGTGAAATTCTCTTAAGTCAGAGAAATTGAAGAAAATATTGTTTCTGTATTCTGGAGATTTTTATTCAAGTAATCAATCAGTAGAGCAGTTCTAATGAACTTGGCAAATGTGCAAAATGATGGTGGCAGATTCATCCGGAAGTTATAAGTTTTTCCAGCTAACACTAGGAATGTTCGCCTTAAACTTTTCCAAGTGTTTTTCTGGACTGCATGATGGATGACAGTGGCATTTTGTGACACATTAATTACTTAAAATATCAGCAGGGTGATGTAGCTGGTAATTTTGAAGAGAGGTTCTAAAGTCCTCAGGTAATGAGACTCAATTAATGCAAAGCTAACAGAATCAGCACCATAACCTTGGGTGTGGTTTTAATTTTTATAATTAATATACAGTTCAAAATGTTTTATTATACTTGTTTGATATCCATTTAAATATTTAACCCAGAAAATAAATCATTGTGACATAAATGTTAAAAATGAGGGTGAAGGGTGAGCCACTTTTAGGTAGTTCTGCCATTATTTAGCCTAGGCCAGAGTTTGCAAATGGTGGCCCATGGACTTAATTTTGGCCCTTGACCTGTTTTATTTGACCTTTACATTCAAAAACAAAACAAAACAAAAAAACCTAAAACAATGCATTTGAATTAGTTGGCAACATTTAAAAATTGTTTGCTGTCACATATACAACAAATCATGTCTTCAGCCTCTTTTGAAAATTTGAAGTATACCATAGACTGGGTCCTCTTCCCTCACAAGCTGTGGCAGCTCCCCACTCAGAGAGGGTCTGCCCTCTCCAGTTCATCACAGTCTCTACTTAGCCACCTTCCTTAGTTTTATCATCTTGAAAATATGTGAGTTTGAGATCTGCAATTTAGACAAATTGGTGAATGTAGCTCAGAACCATGGCAGCTCTTGGACTAGTCTTATTTCTTCTGTTAGTCCATCACAGCCATGTGAGACATGGTGGGGAGACAGAGAAAGAGAAGAGAGAAACAGACATAGAGACCCAAAGAGAATGCATCAGAGAAACAGATTCACTAAACAGGAATACAGACAGAGAAACAGATCTTAAAAACAAAACTGGGAGAAAAAGAGGGAAACCAAAATAGAGATAGTGAGTGAATTGAAGAGGCGAGAAGGGAAAAAGTTAGCAAGGACAAGACTTTTAAAACTACCTCCTATGAAGAAGACTTCAGGATGCATAAACCTAATTCTTCCTCATGCTCCCACCATCTCTAGGAGCACTGTGATTCTGAGTCGCTAATAGAGCCCTTCTTTTAGAATCAAGGTTTGATGCCCTAAAATCAGTTATATCAGATCTTCACACCTTTACTTAACCCAGAGAAGTGCTGCTAATGATGCCTCTAGTAAGGAGGGTGCTATAAAGATGAAGGTAATGGTTTTCTCTCTCTCAATGTTGAGTTGAGGCAATTGGTGGGTAATTCAGGTGTGCTTTATAAATTCATCACTAAGGTTAACATGTAATAGTACAAGGATGAATCAGTGGTATGTTAAAAATCTAATGTATAAAAACAGTTCTATAAAATATTACATTTCAAAATGATTAATTCTAGTACTTGGCAAATTAACTTTAGAACACTTATAAAATTATTTTATTAAGAAACAATTTCTAATGTAATTCATAAAATCCAAGTACAGAATGCATCACTATTAGAGTGTAAAATAGATGTAATAATGTATTAATGGTATCCTGGTTTGGCAATACGTTTTTGCTCTCTTTTGCAAACAGGATTTCTTACAAAAGCAAGAATATAAGACACTGGAATATAACTTAACAACTACAGAAGTAGTGATGGAGAATGTAACAGCCTTCTGGGAGGAGGTCAGATATTTTTTGTTTTTGTTTGTTCTAAATATTTAAGCTTTGCTTGTTTGTGGTTCTGGTTTTCATCCGAATGGGCAATAAAGTTAGCATGATGATAGAACTTATTTTATAGATTAAGAGGTAGAGGCCCAGGAATATTAAATACGATAGGCAAGCCTCGTTATTTTTCTCTAAGTCATGTAATTTGCTTCACATACAAATTAGGAAGTAATACAAAGCTTATAGGTTTTGGAGCCAGATAGAACAGGGTTTGAATCCTGGTTCTGCCATTTACTATCTGTGTAATCTAGACCAAGTTACTGAACTTTGTGGAGCCTCTTGTTCTTCATCTATAAAATGGGAATATTAATATATACCTTGCAATTTGTTGTGAGGATTGACTGAGATAACTTATGGAAAGTATTCAGCATAGTACCATGCACATAATAGTTCCTCACTAAATGCTACCCTCTCTGATCTCAAGTTCCAATCCAATGCCCTTTACAAACACCAGTCACCATAAAGATGTATGAGAAATAGACCAATGTATTGTTTTCTACTATTTTTACTTATTTTAATTCACTACTAAAAATTCTGTAGTAAATATTTCTCATGGTCAGGAAAAATTTAATCAATGATTTTTCAGCTTCTAAAGAAGTAATATTTGATTATTGAGAATACCTGTTGAGTTCCTCTTTCCTTATCATTTTTTTATGTTGAGTAAACATAGGAGTTATGAAACCAATGTCCCACTTCTACATATTTCACAATATCTTAAATTGGTTTTATTTACATAAGTAACTTGACCTCAAGGGCTTTACTATACTTCATTTTTTTAGACATAGGTAAGAGAATAATTCTTTATCTGCCCAGAAAAATTGTGGAGAGGTGTGTGGATCAGGTTGATTTTACTTCTTTGATTTTAGGAATTTCAAATGCCTTTCTAGGCAGGAAGAAAAATAAGAAGTTTGACAGTACTTACAGACAATTGTTTTTCTAATCTCCATTTCACTCTGCTTTCATCTAATAAAATAGGTAGCATGCTTGAGCCCTTACAATCTGCCAGGTACTAGATAAGCACTTTATATGTTTTGTCTTATTTCTCATAACATTCCTATGATGAAATCTTAATGTTTCCATTTTGCTGATAAGGGAATGGAGGCTTAGGAAGGTTACAGAACCTGGCTCAGCTCACAGAACAGGCAAGGGCTGAAGTCAGGTTTTGGACCCAAATGTCACAGACTACAACTCTTTCAGTGAACCTTCCATCTGGCTGTATCCTCATCCTCCAAACTCTGTCAGCTGTCAAATTCTGGATACCCCTTGATGATATTTACCCAGGATAGTGGTGCTTGTTAAATCTCTGCCATCATGTCTGAAACTTCAGCACCCATATGAGAAATCCTTCCAGTACTGTCCTCAGAACTTACATTTTACAGTTAGTTCAGAAGCTTCCTTTCATGGTCACATGCTGAGCTTGGTGAGCACCTAGACTTACTCCACTTTGGAAATGTCACACTCTGGAATCTCTTAGTTCAGAATTTCCTAACCTTAGCTCTCTCAGTCTCTTCATCCCACCTTTACTGCCTTCTAATTTCATGAAGATTTCTAGGCTCCTTAGTTCTCCCTTTTGGACTACTCCTGGTTTAACCTTCACCAATGACACCACCAGTCACTTCAGTTCTTCTCCCAGCAACACCCTCAATTCCCTTTTCCTTTCACTGAATCTTTTGCTACAAAACATTCACTTGATATCTTTGACGAAGGAGGTGCTATCTGGGAAAATCATATACTCTAGTCAGTTATAAGTTTTATACAGTTATTGTTTCAACTTCAAATGGACCTATAAACTTTCTTGGGAAATCTTTTCATTTGTATTTAGTTAATTTTCTTTATCATTTCTCTAAAAGCTTTTCCAGATTTTTACCACTTTCCTGAAACTCCCAATCTCTCCTAGGTTCTGCTCACCCCCAGCAGATGGCCTTGACTCCTGTAAGATATAGAGAAAATATATAGATGCTATAAAATATGCAGCATCATGTATGCATATTTATAACTTCTTTCTTTGCCCTTGGGATTATTTTTTTCTTCTCTTTCTTATCTAAGTGAAAGATGTATGCTTCCTCCTGCCTTTGACTAAACTGTTATCATCTTGCTTCATCTTCTCAGGACATGGGGCCAGCAATTAGTCTCTCTCTACAAGTTTTAACATCTTTTTTTCAACTGACTCCTTTTCACATTTAAATATTTTCAAGTTAAAAAAATTTCTTCTCTGACTTTTGCCCACCCAGCCTCATCCTCCAAGCTTTATCATTCTGCTTCCTTTTGCCATCAAAGCTGTTCTTACTTCGTCATCTTTTATGACTTTTCCCTGCTGCAATCTGGATTCTGCCCTTACCAATACATTAAAACTTTTCTTTTAAAAATACTTATTTAACTTAGCTTTAGTGAACCACTCTTTCCATGTCATCTTATATTCCGACCATGACTTCTAAGTCTTCCCTGCCTGCCTCTTCAATGGTGATGGGCCACTGTGTCTGCACCTAGGCTTCCTTCTGGCATTTCATGCTCTCCGGGTGACTCAGGCTCACCTGACATCAATGTGCTGATGACTCTCAAAGGCAACTCTTTAGCCCCAGTTTCTTTCCTGAACTTCATACATTATTTCCAAATTCCCTGCAAGCTCCTCAAGCACCCACATTTATCACTCCCCAAGCTTCATAAATCTGCTCCTTCCATTGTCTTCTCCACCCATTTGATGATGTCACCGTTCACCCAGTTATTCAAGAGGCAAGTCCCTGATGAGTTATATATGACTCTTCCCTCACACCACACAAACTGAATAGGTACAATTTCTATTTAGGTATTAGGTAGCTGAGCTTTAGGGATTTTAAGTAACTAGAAGAAGGTTATACAACCGGTTAGGGGAGAGCCAAAAGGTCAGCCTAGGTTTCTCTGCCTCTAATTAAAAGAAATGGACTAATGCTTTACTGTATACAAAATACTTTCATATATATTACCTCATTTAAAACCCTCAACAACTCAGGAGACTGAAATTCAGAATGTCATGATTTATTACCCAGCTAGTTGAGAAGATGAGACAGAGACTGAAGTAAAGACAAAGGATATCATAATCCTTCCTCTGACAACCACAGGGGACTTGTAAACATGGAACATGTTCAACTTTACTAGGTATCAAATAAAAATAAGATCAATAGTGAGATTCCATTTTCACCTATAAAACAGAAAAAACAGAACAAAACAAAACAAAATAAATCCCAAACCAGAAAGCAACAGTGTTGATAATGGTTCCTCAAATCTAGCACTCTCATACCTTAATGGAGGAAAATTTGGAACTACTTTTCAAAAGACTTAGAATTTTTGCTATACCTTTTGCCCTGGAAATCCCACGTTTGGGAATTTATACTTAGATATAAAAAAAGATTTGCTCCAAGATTTATAGCAAAGTCCATGCATCACAGAATTATTAAGTTAAAAAGAAAACCATATAATGTCAAAAATAGAGAACTATTTATACTTTATCCATGCTCTTGGATACTATCCTGCAACTTAAAATTATATTTAAAAGAATGTTTAATGGTATGTGAAAATATTTATGATTTATTGTAAGTCAGAAAAAGCAGGTCACAAACCTTATGTATAATTTTTCCTTAATGTTGTAAAATATCATATATATGATTTTATATATATATATATATGTGAAGGAGTGGAGGGGTATCATTAAAATGTTAAACATGGTTTCTTTTCAGTGGTAGGATTACAGGTGATTATCTTTTTCTTCTTGCTGCTTTCCTCTGTTTACCAAATTTCCTGAAATAAGTGTTTTACTTCTGTACTCAGAAATTAAAGTTATTAGTAAAAACAACCTTCCATTGGTCCAAGGGTTTATTGGATAAAAGTCCTATTTCTAAGCATGGCACATGAGCCCCTTAATAGCCTGCACTGCCCACCTTACCAAGGATACCCTTTGTCATCTTACCATATACATCTCACCTAGCCACTCACCATTCCTGAGATGTATTTTGTTCTTTTAAGCCTAAAATGTGCATGCAGATCCTTCTTCCTGGAACACCTAGACTATTTCTTGCTCTTGTGAAATAACCACTTACATCCTTCATAGCCTAGTACTGTGTCATTTACTTGGTCAAATTCCAGACTGAGTCAGTTGCTTTCTCTAATGCACTCCTATAGGACTTGGTGTGAATTTTCAGTTGTAGCACTAAACACATTGCAGTATTAATATCTATCCATATGTTATTCTCCTATGTGGGATTTTTGAAGTGGTCTTTTTAAAAAATATTTATTTGTTTATTTGGTTGTGCTGGGTCTTAGTTGCGGCACGTGGGATCTTCGGGGATTTTTAGTTGCAGCATGCGGACTCTTAGTTGCCGCAAGCGGGATCTAATTCCCTGACCAGGGATCGAACCCAGGCCCCCTGCATTGGGACCATGGAGTGTTAACTGCTGGACCACCAGGGAAGTCCCTGAGTGGTCTTTAATACAGAGGTGATGCTCAAGAAATGTCTATTAGTTAAATAAATGAATAAAGGAATAACAGATGCCTTTGTTTCATTTAAAGACTTTTCATTGCCTACTTCTTAAAAGCTTTGCTTTTAGTTATCTGTTAACTGAAAGGGATGTTAGCCATCCATATCATAAGAATTCAAGCAGTGGTCTTTAAGCTTAATTGCTTATGTATGCCCTAAAATAGTTCTGAAAAACTATGTATATCTGATACATTTTAAGTTGACTTTTCAACTTAAAAACTAATTTTTCAACATAGGTTTAAGTGGTGGCAAAGAATGTAATTCTTGTCTATTGTATATTGTTTTCATATGTTAAATAATTTTTTTCAAAACTTGGGAGCTGCAGTTTCAGTGCAATTTCATGGGAAATAAATGAATTTATGAAGTCAGGTCTCATTGTCAAGCCAATCAGCTAAATGTGACTTGCTTTATGTCAGGAAAGTGTGACTTGACTTTAAAATACAGATAATAATTTGTATTAAATTATTAACTCATTAAAATTAAATAAATAATAAGTTAATTAAAATATCTTATTTCTCAATTCATTTCTGAAATCTGATTCTGAGATGATAAGACACATAGATCGCCATCAGTTTGAAACTTGGGTGAAATAAGATGTTACCTCCTTCAGTATTTCTGGCTTTGCTTTTATGGGATCACCTTTCAGGAGAAAATCATTCTCTTACGGTCCCCTTGTTTGTATTATTGAGCTTTTTACACTCCAGAAAATGCAATGTAACTAAACTTAGAGCTAGTGAGAAGGCTGCCTCTTCTGTGTAAAGTGAGGGAAGGACAATTGTGAGCAGGAAGTGGGAAAGAGAAATGACAAACAGCAGGCAAATTCTCAGGCAGACTAACTTTAGGAAGGAGTACTTTTGCATGTTGAGGATGTGGGAATACATTCCGTTAAAACTGTGTGCACTACCTTCCTCCTGATACTCTGTAGTGCTGTTTACTTTGGTTTGAAGACCACTACCCTAAAGCTTTCCATGGGGCAGTATAGAAGCAGGGCACTTTCAAAAGAGAATTCTTTCTCCCAGCTACTCTTACAAAAATGGAATTCATTCAAATCATATGGCAGTATCATCATATTTACACTTAATAATAGCTAATTAAAGAAATGCTTTGAGCTTCTCAGAGGAAGGTACTACCAGCATGATAGAGCAGAAGATCTGGGTTGTAATTCTACTCAGGCCTACTACTTACATGACTTTAGTTGCTTAACTTCTTTGAGTCACAGTCTACAGCTTTGAAAGAGGATTATAAAATCTACCTCATATATTGTTATTCTACTGAAGATTAAATAATTATGTTTATGTACCCAGCCTATAGGAGAGGATATATATTTATGTGTGTGTATATATTTACATCACACGCACACATATATATAGATAGATACCTTTATATATGTAGATAGATATCTTTAATTAAATTTGGCGGTGAGCAAGAATCTGAGAAATTGAAATTATTATTATAATTTTCAGATGTTTTGGATTATGTGCTCTAGAAATCATGTGCTATCAATTGTGTGCTGTAAAGTATGGGTCATGTGCCATGTGCTTTTCAAACTAATCATACATAATGCAAATAGCTATTGAAAATATCTGAAAAACATGTTTGTTTGTTTTTTTACAGGGATTTGGGAAATTATTTGAGAAAGCAAAACAAAATAATAACAATAGAAAAATTTCCAATGGTGATAACAGCCTCTTCTTCAGTAACTTCTCACTTCTCGGTGCTCCTGTCCTGAAAGATATCAGTTTCAATATAGAAAGAGGACAGTTGTTGGCCGTTGCTGGATCTACTGGAGCAGGCAAGGTAGTCTCATTTATACCTCATTATGAAGATCTTAACTTGACATGATTTTCTCCTTTCTTTTTCTAGTTTGTCTGTAATGTAATAAGGTGTTTTGGAGAAATTCTTACGTTGGTATTAGGAGAATACTTGGATATAGAGTTCCTTATAATATAAATTATTCCACTGATAGCATCCTCTAGCCTTTTATTTCTTCCTATTATTTTCAGTGACTTTTTCTTTTATATCTTTATATTTTGGACACTGCTCAGCACAGCGTCATGCACATACAGGATGAGCATTCAATAACTTTATTGAACAAATAAAGCATCCATTTTTACCAGTCTGTGGCACAGACATTTTCTCAGAGCTGGTCCAGGAAAATCATGGCTTAGATTTTACTTCAGTAACTGCATGTAAAAGGTCCCATTTTGTTGACATTAGAATTTTGGAGAATGGACTCAGACTTGCTTATGATTTATTATGAGGAAAAATTATTGAGTTGGGACAGTTTTTTGAAGGCAATACATAGGAATGTTAATTTATTCAGTGCTGGTCAGCCTCAACACCTGCCCCCACCCCAACTAATTATAAACCATGGATATTTGGAGATATATCTGACAAAAATTAATAGGTTAGAAAGCTAAAGGGTCAAAGTTTATTGTCAGAAGAAGACTTTATAGTGATCTTCAAAGACCTGAGTTGTTGTTCAGATAATTATAAACACTTGTTGTCTTTATCTAGGAAATAAATTTAAAGGGCATGAAGGAATAAAATCAGGGATAAGAAAGGGCCTCCTGGCTTTGGAATGGGCGACTAAGGATAATAGGTATTTGCTTTGAAAGTCTATTAAAAATAGGTTCTTCATCCCATTTGATTATAATTTTAGCTTTGATGAAAGAAAAGGAAGGAAGGAAGAAAGGGAGGGAGGGAAGAAGGGAGGGAGGAAGGGAGAGAGGAAGGACGGAGCAGTGCTGCTATAAGATAAAAATGTAAATAAAAATAGAAATACTCCTGAAAGACAGTTATTTATTAATGTCTAATTTAGGAAGAACCATATTTTAGAATTTAGTCTGAGACGTGGGAAACAAAATGCCATAGAAAATTTCTAATCATTGAATTTGGTGTTCATAGTGCTAGTGATATACAGTTTGCTTATTTCTCTCTCCAGGTACGTTCTCCCACATGAGAAACAGGCCTTTCAATAAAGTAGCTGTAGTTGTGCATTATCTTCTTAGAAAAATGTGTTTCTTCTTCAAGTGCTACTTTTTTCTTCTATTTCTTGTATAATATTACTAGCAATTATCACTATTAAAAGAAAATGATACCATAGGAGGAGTTGCTAATAAGCAAGTCACAGATGATCTAAACAAGAATGATTGCTTGTGAGCACACAGTAATAGTATTTCACAGAATTTTTTTAATTAATTTTGTTTAGGTGTTTAAAATTACTTCTTTAAAGGTGTAAACAAATAGCTTTGGGATTACAGATCACAAGACTTAACCAGCAATTAAATTTCAGGCAACTCTATTAAGAACTGATGAGCAGATAATTGCTGGCTGGAGTTACAGTTGCATCTTCTGGGAAGTAGACATGAAGATGGAGTCAGATGGAGGCAGTGACCCCTTAGGAATAATTAAACCCCTCTGAGAAACAACTTGGCAACTCAGTCTAGGAGGATGTCCTTTCATAGTATAGGAATGGAGCATTTTATAATCTTATTAGATAAAAGGTCTAACTAAAATATAAGATAGAATATGAAAATATTCACATTTCAAGATAATTCCTGCACCACTCAATTTGGTAATTTGTATATCCAAAGCCTTAAAAATAACCAAATAACTTGTCGATTTGTATGACTTATCCTAGTATGTTTGCAGAGATTTTATATATTCATCACAACATAGTTTCAGTAGCCCAAAATTGGGGGAAGCCCTAAATATCTAACAATAGGGGATTGATTAGATAAATTTTGGTGTAGTTATATAATGGCGTGTTATTCAGTCAGGCTAAGGGATGTTAAAAAATGACTCTGAAGATACTCTTAAGTGAAGAAAGACAACAGGTTATAAAATAATATGTACATTATGATCTGCATTTTATAAAAGCACATATATGTGTATACTTGTGTCCAGAAGGACATTATGGATCAAGTAGCTATCTCTGAGATTTTGGTTGTACTTTATATCTCTGGAAATCCGGAGATATAAAATACAATAAGGTCAGGTATAAGGATTAGATAAGGAAATGTATAGAAAGCCCTTGATGCAGTACTTGGAACAAAATACATGCTTAATAAATGGTAGTTGTTTATACTGTTGTTAAAACTTTGTAGAAAAGCAAGAAAATGCAGATAGAACAAAAAATATCAGGGAAAAATGCACATTATTCCTAATTTCACCTGTTAGGGATAATCAGGTAAATATTTTGAAATATTTTTCTTCTAGACATTTTCCTATATATATGTGTTTATAAAAACCAAAATAGGATTATTCTCTAATACTATATTGTAACCAATTTCACTCAGCTAGAAATCAAACACATCACAAAGCTTTATCTGCAGAACACAGTCATTCGCAATGGCTGCATAGCATTACATGTTTTTGTTGAATATTCAGATTATTGCCAAGTTATTTTTGTATAAATGATGTTGTGATGGCATTCTCTATTATTTGTAAATCGATTGATCTGTATCTTTGTGCATTTCATAATTTTCTAATGATCAGTTTCTAAGACTAGGATTGCAGAGTCAAAGAGTTTACAGATTTTAAAACCTAATTTTTATTGGACTGTTTAATTTTTGAATAAAACACACGTCCTAGTCTCTTAAAAAAATCCAGTAAGGTCAGGTTTAATTTTATCACTCTCCCTTGTTATTAATGTCTAGGGGACTGTAGGGGAACCATGTCTTCTTTGTTTTTATATTCCAAGGACTATCATAGTACCTAGCATGTAATAGGTGCTTGATATAAATTTATTTAATTGAATGTCTTTGGGAAAATGAATTTTGGGGGGGTTCTAATCTACATTCAATATCTTTCATTTATGAAACTTCCTTGAATTATTTTAATTAAGCAGTACTGGTGTAAGAGTCTACACTCCTGGGTATCCCCAACTAAAGGCTGGCTTATGGTATCGCCCCCAGGGTGTGGGGATTTTTAGTTCTTCTGTTGTCTACACAACTGAAGCAGGTCTGTGGCCTTGCTGACAACCCCTGACAGCACATAGTCTCTGTCTTCTGCCCTGGCTGGCCTTGCTCTGGAACTCTTAGCTTGCTCTGCTAATAACTGAGCATCAGATGTGTGGAATGGCTGTTGGCTTCTGTTTTTGCTTACTTTTTAAATAAAATACAAAGTCTGCCAAGTTTTATCAATATTTGGTATTTTATATATGTATTATATTCAATGATGTTTACATTTAACTTCACATCTCTCAAAATACCAAAATATTGATAAATGTTTATATTGATAAATATTATATATTTATCTATATAAGTTTATATAGATAAATATTGTTAAATATATATTTAACCTTTGTATTTAATATATACAAACCTATATTTAACCTGTATATTGTGTGTATATATATGTATACATATATATGTATATATACACATATAATATATGCCTACACATATATATATTTATATATTATATATATAGATATGTAATCCATATATAATCAGATCCATTCTATTGTTGGGATTTATAAAGCTGTTCCATATGAAAATAACACTTCTAGTTTTAATTTTTATATAGAAGAATTTTATGTAGAAATAAGGAATTTTGGAATTTTTTTCCCTATACAATAAGAATTTTAAAATTTACTGAACTAGATATCACAAAAATGTCTGTCTCTTGTCCCTCCTTTCTTCCTAATATATTTTAGGTGATATTATTATTTATTAAAATTAAAAATTCCGGAAAATTAAAATGTATAAAAAGTTGAAAAATTTCCCTCTCACTTCTGTTTCTCCTCTGCTTATTTTCCACTTTCCACCATTTCTCCCAACCCAGGCAGCTACTCTTGTTAATTTTTTGAATGTATATATATTATATATATCGCTGTATAGTATTTTATTGTTTGGTTAGAGGTCTGTAATGTAATGAGTCACCTATCGATTGACATTTGGGTTATTTCCAGTGCTTAACTAACACAAAGAATGACGCTATGACTAATCTTGCATATATGCCATTTAGCATGCCTACAAGTATTTCTGCAAGGTAGCTTCCTAGAAATGGTAAAGCATTTGTATATCTGTCAAACTTCCTGAAGGTTGCATCGATTTATTCACGTGCCATACAGTCCATATAAGATTGCAGATTTATTACCCCACAGCATCCCCAGCAGACAGCATCTAATTTTTTAATTATTTCCAGTCTCATTGGGTGAAGTCATATGTCAGTGTTTTTTTCAATTTGCACTTACTATGAATAAAGTACAGTATCTTGTCATATGTTTAAAGGCCACTTCTATTTTAATTTTTGGTAAAATATCTGTTTGTATACTTTGCACAATTTTCTAATGAGATGTTAGTGTTTTTCCTTTTGATTTTAAGATCACTTAAGAGGGAAATTATTCCTTTGAGTGATATAACTTGCAAATATTTACTTCAGTTTGACATTCTTTCCTTTCATTTTCTGTGCACAAGATTTTTTTAACGTGATTTAATTTATCTTTTATAGATTCTGGATTTTGAGTCATAGAAAGGCTTTCTTACTCCATTTTTCTTTCTGTTTTTTTAAAATTTAGGCATCCTTCAATGTTTTCTTCAAGTATTTTATGGTCTTATTTTTATACTTATTCTTTGGCCTGTTTGGAGTGCATCATGCATATGGTGTGATATATGGCTACAGTTCTTTTGTTTGACCTCCAGTTGGCTGTTCAGTTGTTCAGCACCATATACTGAATAGTCTATTTTTCTCCACTGATTTTAGATGACATCTTTATCAAACACTAGTTCTTTTATGCATTTGGATTTGTTTGTGTAGTTTTAATTCACTTCCATTGGTTTCTATATTTATGTACCAGTAATTCACTGTTTAAAGTTATTGAGCCCTTCTAATTTAATATAATGTATCATATCATTAAATTATTGAGTAAAATACAATATCATTTAGCAATTATATTGAGTAGGTACTTTGTGCCAGGTACCATTCTAGGCCCTGAGGATATAGTAGTGAACAAAACCCACAACATACCCTCTTCCTCAACCCAAGAGGCACACATTCTAGTGGGAGATATACATATGTGTGTGTGTGTGTGTGTGTGTGTGTGTGTGTGTGTGATATGATAGTAAATGCTATGAAGATAAAACAGAAAGGAAGATTGGTGATAGCGGTGTGATTTTAAGCAGTGGAGATAGAGAAGGCCTCATTGAAAGGTAACATTTGAGCAAAAAATTGAAGGAGGTGAGAGATTAGGTCATGTGGCTCTCTGGGGAAGTCTTCCAGGTAAGGGGTGGAGCAAACCTGTGAAATGGGACTGTGTCTGTTTAGTTCACACAACAGCAAGGAGGTCAGTGGGGTTGGCACAGTGAGCCATGGAGAGTAGAGCTGTCAGAGAAGTAATGGGAGCCACACCATTACTTGGGACCTTGTAAAAAGGCTCTGAGGGACTTACAAAGGGCCTTGTGAGGAGTTAGGCTTTTGTTCTGAAGACATTAGAAACCTTTGGAGGGTTTTCAGTAGAAAAGTAACATGATCAGACTTACATTTTGACAGGGCCACTTTGAGAATAGATTATAGGAAGACAAGGGCAGAGCAAAGAGGTAAGTTAGAAGGCTATTGTATTTATTCTGGCAAGAGATGGTATTAGCTTAATCCAGGTAGTAGTGGAAGAAGCCCCCAGATTCTGAACATGTTTCCAAGAAAGGTACAATGGCATTAGATAGATTGAACAAGGCATATGAGAAAATGAGTGAGCCGTCAATAAATGTCAGCTGTTACTAATCTTTCCCTGACCTCTTCCAAACCCATCCCAACAATCTGAATTAGGTGCCCCATCTCTGTGAGCCTCTATTGTAGCATTTATCACACTCCATTGTAATTGTCTCTTTTATTCCCCTTTGTTTTATTCCTGTTCGTATCTTTTGTGCATAGCAGTATACCTAGAACAGGAAGTGCTTAAACTTTTTTGAATTGAATAAATTAATATAGAATCTTTAAAAATTAGAAGAGTTACTTCTGCTTAGGATGACAGTTGGAGGCACGTGCATCCTGAGAGTGATTTGATCAAGTGATTTAACGTAATAACAATGGGTTTATTTCCAGACTTCACTTCTCATGATGATTATGGGAGAACTGGAGCCTTCAGAGGGTAAAATTAAGCACAGTGGAAGAATTTCATTCTGCTCTCAGTTTTCCTGGATCATGCCTGGCACCATTAAAGATAACATCATCTTTGGTGTTTCCTATGATGAGTATAGATACAGGAGTGTCATCAAAGCATGCCAACTAGAAGAGGTAAGTAATTATGTGAAAAATATCTGATTATGCATATGAAACCTTCAAACTAGATATTTAACTTTTTGCTTAATCAATCTGTATATATTAATCACATTTCCACAAGGGGTAAACTGTGAGTAAATTAATTAATAAAATATATGACTCCTGCTGTATGAAGCTTGCAGAAACATAAAGAAATTACAATTTATTTTTTAAATGGTGGTCTGGTTTGGTTACAATAAAAACTCTATGAATGGTAAGAATTTTGTACACTTATTAGTGAGACAGATGTCCTCCATGGACATTTA
This sequence comes from Leucopleurus acutus, assembly GCF_964270905.1. Lineage (NCBI taxonomy): Eukaryota > Metazoa > Chordata > Mammalia > Artiodactyla > Delphinidae > Leucopleurus > Leucopleurus acutus. The sequence goes on from NC_139144.1 coordinate 76,889,955, forward strand.
TATAGCATATATTTTTTAAAAGGTACTTCAAAATTACATAAGAGGATTTTAATTATTTTAATAACACCACAGCCTAATGAAACAAACATTGACCACCAGTAGGGAATCAGCGATTAAATTGTGATTATATCTCATCCTTTGGCCTTGAACGTGTAACCATACAACTTTTAGTGACTAATTCTCTGAAACAGAGGCAAAATTACCATGAATCACTTCGTGACAATATCGAGGAATGAGCTAATCATCTGGAAATACAGAAAGCATTCCAAGTGAAGTCAGTACATGGATCTTGTACTATTCAATACATAAATTGCATAATAAAGGGTTCAATAATTATCGATGTTAATGGTAGGGAATATATCATTATGAGGTTTATCAGCAGGGAAAATACCACATTATGAGGTTTATCAGTAGTATTGCCTGAATAGTGATCTTGATTCAAAAGCACTATCCTTGGTAAATGGCATTTGACATTAGTAGATTCCTTTAAATCAACTTTTATGAAAAAAATTGCAGTGGAATAAAATGAAGCTTAAAATGCAGTGCAAGAAAAATAGAAAAAAGGCTAATTGTGGATTAGATAGAAACTGCAGTCCTTACAAAAGAGGGCTACATCCTTGAACAAATGGCTTTTTATGTATATACTGACTCATTCAACAGTAGTTTTTAAAAGCTCCATTCTCTTATTTTTCATACACTCTGAAAGCATAATAAAAATGAAAACTATCCTGAAAAATACTGGATTTACCTTGAAGAAAATATTCTTCATTCCTCAAAAGCTCTTCTTCCAGGGATAGTGTTTACAACCTAGAGGTTGGAACACTCATTAAATTTGTTATAAAGAATCTGCATGTTTCTAGAGAATACAGGTATTTGTCTAGGAGGGGGCTAGGATGTAGGACTGTTAGTGAGTGCCCTGCAAGATAAATCATGGGCTCTATTTGTTTATTAGTGGCAAGGTGTTGGCAGGTTTCTGGTAGGTTTTATTTTTTGCTTTGAATATATCTTTTCCCATAGAAATGGTTTTATAAATAGTGTCTTGATTCCCCCAAGTAAACCTATGGAAGTATATTTAACCCAAATATGGCATAGCTATATTAGTAGTAGTAAATTCAGAGGTATAGGTACCTAATTCATAGAATGAGCATTTACTATCTTCTGAATAGTGTGCTAGGTCCTGAGAATACCAAGTTGAATAAGATGTGGTCTATTTTCTAAAGAGTGCATAGTAAAGTGACCTGTATTTTAATGAATGGTTGTATGGTATGTGAATTATATCTTGATAAAACTGTTAAAATAATGAAGGAAAGAGGATAAGAATCAAAACATATTATTCCTTTTTTTTTCTGATTCCATGGCCAGCCTTAAAATTATTTTTCAAATGTATAATACTTTTTCTTTTTTTTTTTTTAGTATATTCTCAAGGTAGTACAACCATCACCACATTTTGAACTACTCTAAAAGAAATCCCGGTTAGCAATCAATTTACATTCTCTCACACCTAACTCGTCCACCCAGCCCTAAGCAAACTTTTGTCTTTAAAATATTCCTATTCTAGATATTTCACATAATTAGAATCATACAATATATGGTTTTCTGTGCCTAAATGAACTTTTAAACTATAAGAAAATAGGGAGTCTTAATTTTGAAAACATTTATTGAAACTTGCTGTCTTTTATGAAAATATGAATAGAGCAAGATCTATATACTGTGGAAGTTCATGGGCCAGTAGGGAAAAAAAATCAATAAAGAATGTAATGCTTGCTCTAATAGGAACAAAAGAGACATTTCTATAGGAGTAAAAGGATGAAGCTGAGTCTGCTAATGTAAGGAGTAATCTCCAGAGGAGGCACAAGGCTAATGTCCTCTGATGGAATGATTCCCTGTGGAATTCTAATGGTGACAAGAGTGAAACTTACGGCATTGGAGGAATTTTTTTTGATTAAGAACATTAGAGCTGCCAATAGGAATAGAGAAGATTAGGTTGATATGAAGAAGTGAAGATTGATGAGTGATGTTCCCTGGATTGTTGAGAAAATTAAATGAGATAAATAGAAGGTGCCTAACACAACATCTGGTACAAATTAGCCATTCAGTAAACAGTAGCTTATTTCTATTTCCTTTGGAGGTGGAGAATACTGCTAGAGAGCATGATGTAAGATAAATGTGTCTGAGAGCCTGTTCTTATTAGTGAGTACTGGGGAAACAAGGTGGGGTTTGGCGTAATTGAAGAGAACCATGAAAAATCATCAATATCAATTTTGATGCTGACAAAAGCAGTTTTAAGAGAAAATTATAAAAGTGGTCATCTATAGCTGGTCTACATGACCCAATCAACAAAAGTTGGAGTGTTCTGTGGGAGAAAACAGTTGGCATACGATCCTGAAGGTCTGGCGTGTAGGCATATTGGTTCCATGCTCCAGAAATGGCCACAGGGTTGGGAGGTGCTTCTAGTTTCTCTCTCCCTTTCAGACACCACAACATGACTTTTGTGATTACCAGACACCGTTCACTGTGGTGGAGGCAAGGTGGGTACAAAATGAAAACTTTATTATCCCTTTACTCAAAGAAAACATATGCAAAGAGACCATTTCAATACAATATAGCAAGCGTTGAGGTAGAAGTACTCTCAGGCACTACAGAAGTCCAGTTGATGGAGCTTCTCAGGGAGGCTTTCTCTAAAAACAGACACCTTGAAGGATAAGTAAAAATGGAAAATATATTCTGGACAGAGGAAACTGCATGAGCAGAAAAACCAGACATGAAACCACTTGGTTTGCGCAGGGAACCACAAGCATCTTGATAGAACGAGAGTATTATTGGGGGACAGTGAGTGGGGAGGAATGAAACCGGAGGGCCATGTCTTGGGAGCCTTGAAAACCAGTCTCAGGAATTTGGTCTTGGAGAGCTTTAATCAGGGAAGTGATGTAATCAGCTTTGCAATTTAGGTATATCTCTTTGGCTGTGATATGAGAAGCAGAATTAAGGTGGATGTGATTCGAACCTTTGTGGACTAGCAGAAAGAACAGAGATTTTGAAACCTGTTAGAGCTGGGCTACTGAAGAAAGTTACTTAACCTTGCTGTATACTGAGTTTTATCCTCTGCAATATAAGGATAATATTACCTATTTTATAGGGTTTTGTGGATTCTTCTGGCACATAGAAAGTACTTAATAAATAAAACAGTGATTATTATTATTAGTAGTAGTAGTACTATTTGCTATTCTGATTAGAAGGAGGAAGACTAATAGGAAGCTATTTCAGTAATCCAGATAATGTCAATGATGGACAAGAAGAGACTAAAGTATCAGAGTAATTATGAGAAGATAAGGAATCCCTTATTTGTGTACTATTCAATATTTGCATCCTTAGGAAAGGGCATCAGGAAAAATGAGCCTTTGGGAAAAAGTGAATATTTTTTTCCTCAAGAAATTAGAAGAGAAATTGGTTTAGGATTAAGGATTCCTTACATAACAGGAACTGGAAAGAGGTACAGGTAGAGATGCTATGGGTTTAGAAAAGAAGGATGTGGAGGTCAGTTAAGATGTCTGATCTTATGATGACTAAGATGTCTGATCAAGCAGAGGGATCACAGGTATTGCTAACAAAGTACCAGTGGAGGACACCACTAGATGGGTTTTAATAATGATGATGTTCTTTGTTTTTTTACTGTACAATTCACTCTTCATCCTCTTTGCCTTAAAATAGCAAATAAAACACTTAGTTTTTTATTTTTAATAGTCCCTGAGTCCCTGCTCCTTTCTGTCCTGCTGACTTTTGCAACTGACTTAGGTCTTCCTAGTCATCTTATGATAGGCAAAAACATCCAGTCTCTCCTAAATTCCTGTACTTTGAAGTGGCAAATGTAGTAAGTACAATGAGTACATTAGTATATGATTTTCTCTTCTCTTTACTGAATGTGTCCTGTATGCTGTTATCTATCCAACTACATGGTAAATTCCTTGAGAATAGTGATTCTAAAAATTTTATTTTGGGATACTCCACCAAGCACATTGATAGGGAGAAGGATAAATTCTTGTTGGATGACTGTTTCAGAAATATTTTGAAGTAGGCATGTCAGTTGCAAGAATTTTGCTCAGAAAATGTTCTTTTCTGAGCCTCACAGTCTCAGAGTTTGAGGAGACAATTATACAACAACAAGTTTTTGCTGGGAGTGACAAATAAAAATAATTAAAAGTGCTAGACTATCCTGACAGTCAAAATCAAGTTTCCCCTATTTTCAGTGACTTTAGAGTTACCGATTTTTGTTGTTGTTAAACAACTGTTCCCGCCTTTGAAAGAGGCCAGTGAGAACCTTCCAAGATGAAGGTTTTATTTTTTTAAGCATTTGGTGGAGGAGTTTTGAGCACAGGAACAGAAAATACCTACAGAATCCTTGAGGGTTAACAGCTGGTGTCAGCCCAACACTCCCTCAGCGTGTTCTCTCTGTGGCCCCTATCACCAAATACAAACATTCATGATTCAGTAGGTTTTCATTTTGACTGCCAAAGCTGATCTGTTTCTTAATGTACTACATCTAGACTTGGGGCTGTAGATGAGGCGGAATATTTTCTTCCTCATTTTTGTGTTTTTATTCAACTTTGATATCTACAAAGCACTTGAGTGTGTAATGATGCCTGGTGTCATAGGAGTAGGCAGGTAGGTGCAAATTTGCTTCGATAGGGAAAAGCATGCACAACATAGTTCACATAGTTTTCTGATTTCAGTCTGTGGTTGAAAACTATTCAGCCAGTGGGATTGAGTGAAGACTTTATCACAGGGAAGAGCATGGAGACAGTGCTATGCTGATAGAATAAATTGTAACAAGCAGACACGAGTAAGCAAGTCCTGTTGACTCTTCACCTTTAGGTCTCCTCTTTCAGGAACTTTTCCATGTCTTGCTTATATGTCCTACTTTGGATCTAGATTATAGTAGAATGGATTTCTAGACAAATTAATAGTTAATTCTTAAAAATACCATTTTGTATCCTTGTGCCCATTAACTTCTCCTCCAATTTTTTCTTTCCACGTTCCCAAACTACCCTTAGAATCCTCCTAAATATTTGTGACTTTTGTAACCAGCACTGAAGATTTTACTAGCTCAAAAAGAGGAATTAATATAATTGGGCCCCCGTTAATTTACTTATCCCGTAAGGAGATTATAATCATATTTTGTCATTGAAAGAGTGACAGGTTTCACTGTCCTCTTGCCTTTTAAAACTTTCCAGAATACCGCTCCTTTGCCATTCTCCAATATCTTATCCTATGACACTGTCTCACAACTGACAGCAACAGATCCTAGGCAGGCTAGTGTTTGGGTACCAAGTAATTGGACTGTCTTTCTTCAGTGACTCACTCTCTTGTAAGAGGACCTGGTTTGGAGCCGTAATTGGCTTTTGTAACAGTGCATGGTGGGAGGTGGGGTGGGGGATGTGAGAAGAGGTCCGAGGTTTAGGATATGTTACTGGTATCCACAGAGCTGTTGCAGTCCTTCTGTAACCACAAAATGGTCGTCATTAGGTAAATATTTGTCATGGCCATTCATTACATACACATTGTAATAAAAATATTTACTGTGTAAGTTGAAGAAGTAAAATCTGTTTGTGTTTTCTATTCCACTAGACAGTTTTCACATTTAGTCACTAGAAGAAAAAAACATTGGGAGGGAACTTGGCAAGAGATTACTAAGAGAAAGAAATCTTGGGAGGGAAACTGGCAAGAAATATGAAAAACTTGGGAGGGAAGTAAGCAAAGAAATGAGTTAACAGCTGTTCTGGAAAATAAATTCCATCATGCAGATACCACAAGACTAATTAAATTTGAATTTGACCCCTGGATCTTCAGATCTGGCCAAAACTCACCTGCATTGAACAGACTTGACCTTTGGGTGGTCAATCCGCCATTGTAGGAGAATTCAGGAATGTTCAGTTGGGAGATCTGTAAATAAAAAATGGCCACACAAATTAACATTTGCATTCAGTAGTAGCCAAGATATAATAGACATCCAAAACAGATATTCGAAACACACTGAACTATGTCCCCTAAACCAGAATAAACCACACTAAGTGACTGTACCTTGAACCACCTGTCATTTTCTACTGATAGGTAATTAAGTTTGAAAGCACTCCCATTTATTTATTGTAATATGAAGCAACTACATTTATTTAATAAAACTGTGGAACCAAACAGGAACACCATAGCGTTTCCTGAACTAGACTATTATTTCACTTCATTTGAACCCTGGAACTTAAAAATAAATACTAGCTAACATCCATTGGGAGGGCACAAGTCAGCATTGCTCTGCTAAGCATTTTTGCATGCATTGGTCCATTAATTCTAACTTTCTAGTTATCTAGTGACCACTTTCCCTAGAGTTTGCAATCAAAATGAAAATGTGCTGAATTCTAAAATGTGAACTAGGGTTTAGCAATTAAGATTACAATTCTGGAACTAATTATTAGCTTAAATAAACGGGAGTTCTTATGTCTCTAAAACCTGAATAACCCTAAGACTGCCCCTCTTCCTAAGATGTGGGCAGATCAACAGAACAGTACTATAAAAGTCGAATTATAAAAGAATCTTTAGTTGCAAGAAAAAAAAAAGTCGAATTATAACTGTCTGGGACCAAGCTGTCTCATGAATAGATAATGAAATTAAGATATTTAAGCCAGGCCCCTCATATTAAAAAACAAAACATCATTAAGTTTTCCAAAGGTCAAAGCCATGCTGTATCATTATATATAGGCCTGATGTTTCATCCCTTTTGAAGAACTGGGATACTGGACCCCACACTCTTGGAATTTTCCATTTTGTAGTGATGGCTAATTCAAAAAGGTCAAGAGAAGATTTTACACTTATATTTTAATAGAACTTTAGACTTTAATAGAACCTTAGAATTTGGTAATGTTCATAAATTCCTTTCCAGGAAGGGACACTTGGGTTTTCTAAAAATTTAGTATAAGTATTCTGTAGACAAAAATTGCCCTTGAAATGGCAATTATATTACCATGAATATGTTTCAGAACCAAGTCTGTAATACCTAATTTTTATTTAGAAGGTTTAATTACCCTTGATTCAAATTTCATAAATTAAAAAATTGATTTCAATAAGCATTTGTTGAGTTTCTGCTGTGGACACAGTATATGTTAGGTACTCTGAATGCTGCCTGCAAGTATAACAAGGGTCCTGTCTGTAATGAGTTTTTGACTTACAGATTTTTTTGGGGGGGAAAAATATATATATATACACACACATATATATGAATATATATATTCACTCATGTAGTAAATATTTGTGAGTGCAAACATTAAACTAGGAACTACGTCAAACTCTCGGAATTACTGGTAAAAAAGGCACAATCCCTGTCCTCAAAGGTCTTCCACTCTGGTGGAGATGAACAAGTAAAACCAGTGCAGTTTGTTAAGTTCTACGATATTGGTTAATACCGGGTACTTATATGGTATAGAGAAGCAGCACTTAATCTGGTCTTAGAAGGTCAGGTGAGGTTTCCCTGGAGGAAGTGACATCTAAGGTGAGAGATGATGGATGAGTAGGAATCATTTGAATGAAGAACAGGGAGAATATTCCAGAAAGAGAACACAATGTACAAAGCTGGGAGCCAACAGAGAACATTGTACCTTCGAGGAGCTATGATCAGTTGTGTGTAGCTGGGGTGTAGGATGAAATGGGCTGGAGTCAAGTGAGAGCACTGCACTTTCAGGGGAACTCTAGGTGGTGCAGCGAAGCTGGGACCTGGAAAGGAAGGCGTATATGATGAGAGCCGAACTGGGAGAGAACAATCAGATCGTGGTTTCTGTCTCCCCACTTGCCAGCAATTAAACCAAATAGCCAAAAGAGACAGAAAGAGAGAGTCATCCACACTTCACTTTCATGTTTCATATACCTGGGGAAATGCAGTTCTCATGCAGTGGTTTAGCTGCAAGAGGAGTCGGTGAAACGTGGTGCTTAGTGGGAGCACAGGCCCCTTGGGAGGGGAGCAGGTGGATCCTCCATGGTTGCTTTTCTTCACTGGAGGGAGTACCATAATAAAAACAATATTTTAGGGAGATTTATCCAGTGTAACATGAAAACTGGAGGGGGTAATGGAGATGTGGATAGACATTTATGAAATATTGTTATGCACATTTTAAAGTGTAAGAAAGGAAAGTTTGAGAGACTTGTTGAAGATCACGTCTCATAACTGATGGGACCAGCAAGAGAATCCAAATCTTCTGACTTCTCTTTTTTGCTATACTCGATTAGGGTTGTTGCCTATTAGAAACTCCTATGACTTATGCATTGAACATTGCAGACTTTGAGTTAGGACTTCAGGCTGGTTAATGTCACTATGATTGTAACAGTATTATTAAACCATTGGGATTATAAGTCTGCCATTTGTGAAAGAGAAGGTTATGATGACAAAGACTTGTGAACTAACGGCACTGAAAATTTCATGACATAGTTTTGAAAAGTCTTTGCAGGATATTTATTTTCATATAATTGACATATCAGGCTACCATACTCCTGAATTCCGTACTCCTTGATCTTGGGAAGACCACCTATACTAACACACTTGAAATTTAAATGTCAAGACATTTCTATCCATATCTTCTTCCAAATTATCTTCTTTTCTTCTCACCTTGGGGCAGAATCTCCTCTTCACGCCTCATGACCTCAAATTTAAAATATGGAGGCCTAAGTAGGTGGGCAGTCAGCTCAGGGAAGAAAGCCTTCTCAGGGAAAGTTGAGCAGCTGGTTTTCTAAAATGAGCTCTTGAGAGAATAAGGATCTTGGTAGGATTACTTCAGAGGTGATGGGTAAGGACATATTGAAGCCCATCTCCTGGGGAGCCTTGGTCACTAGGGACCTGGGAGACCTGCGAGGAGCTCCAGAGCAGGATCAAGTGAGAGATAACACAGTAATGTGCCAAGGAAGCTCTTGAGAAAGGAGTACTTTCTAGATGCTGGATTTGTCCCAGTATCTTGGGTGGGTAGACCTAGAAAAGATAGTTAAGGAATGAGTAGGTTCTTAACTGCCAATTCTTAGACCAACTGAATTAAAATCATCTAGAGAGAGCTTTTAGAAAATAGATTGTTAAGAATCATTTCAGAGAATCTGAAATCTGGAGTCCAGAAATCTGTCATTAAATGAGTCTAATGTAGAGCCAGAACACAATAAATAAGATTCTTTGTCTCAAGTATCTTTTTTAGCTTCCTTGGGGACACTTATCTCAAGATACGTTAAAGCACTGCATTTTACAGCTCTTCAAGCTATGAATAGAATTACATATATACTCACAAGTTCATACGTAAAAACCATGTATGTATATATATATGAATATTAAACAATAGTTTAATATCGACAACAAAAGACTGTAATATCTATTATAATAGTGCTTTTTGTACTTTTGTTGGGTCCAATAACAAATATATTGGAATTCGAGTTTTCTGCTGCGAATTGGTCAGTACCAAAGCCCAGTGAAAGAAGAGTTTTTATTTTTCAAGTTGATAGAATGTTCTCACTTCTTAAGCTTTCTAGCAAGGATTAATCTTTAGCCAATATTTGTAGGTACAGCTATTTGTAATCAAGTTTGACTTAGGCCAACAGACTGTCTTCCCTAATGAACAGAATTCCAATTTTTAATTTCTAGAATTCATTCATGTATATTCCCTGCTTTAGAAGTTAACCTCCGTCTGTGGATACATGTCATACAGTGCTACATCCACAGTTACAACAGCTGTGTGCAAAAGTGGTTAATTCATTTTTTCTCTCTATACAGTACTCTCTTGGCTTTCTCACATTCTCTTCTTCCTCTCTTCTCCCTTCCCCTTCCCTCTGTTCCCCCAACACTTCTTTTCTCCTTCCTCCTTCTTGCCTAGTTTCCTTGTGCATAAAGCATAATACAAGTGCTTAGTAATTATTAAACATTAATAACAGTGGCATTAACTGTCTAATGATTCACTGTTAAAGACATGCTTTATTGAATGGCATTACTTCTGAAGTTCATGTTCCCGCAACCCAAGCTTCTCACCATCCTCCCTTACCACAAGCAGCTGTATTGTCAAGGTTGTTCTGAAGAGTGATAAGACAGCCATAAAACAAGGTTTATGGTATTTTCCTATCTACAGAGCCACAGCAAGCTCAAATGTACTCAGCAAATATTGCAAAATTACATAGGACCATTAAATGTAACACTTCACCCTTTCTTTAAAGTTCTCTCTCTCTCAATATACTAATACCCTATACCATTCCTCTATGTTCACGTCAGAGTTGATGAGCTTTGTATTAGCAGTTCCTCCTTAACAGCTTCTGGTTTGTCTGGCTCAGTTGAATAATATCAGGGTGATGAAATTTAGGTGCATTTTAAAAAAGTAAAGTGGTACACATTTGTGTGAAAAGTGTGTTCATAACATTGGGTATATTATATACTTTTTTAATAATAAAATAAGTTAATCTTTATTGCACATTTATTATAATATTACTTTTACCCTCGCTGGTACTCTTTATCTAAGTATTTTCAAGTGCTTTACAATCTCGAACAGACTTAATGTTTTTTGTGCACAGAATCCTTTGAAGTTGACATTTGCCTTTCTGACCAGCATGTTGTAAAGGAAGTTAGCCAAAAGAACAGGTACCTATTCAAACAGGCATAAAAATCACAGGTTAAAATGCAGATTCCTGTACTCTGCCCTAATTCTTCTGAGTAAGAATAGGTGCAGCATTTTTAAGCAAGCTCCCCAGGTGGTTCTGAAATAATTGGTCCAGGGATCACACTTTGAAAACCAATGATCCAGATATTTGATTTTATCTGTAAATAAACTGTGATGAGAAAATTATTAAAAACTGAAATGGCAGTGTAGGGTGGTTACAAAGAAAGATTTTTCAGGGTCTCCTTCAATAGGAAAATTAACTGATCACAATTTTTAAAAGTTTATATTTGATTTATTTTAAGATTTAGGTTTAGAAAAATCTCAGTAGTTAATTTTTATATTAGAGATCAAATCATGCCCAGTATCTTAATTCCAATAAATGATTTCCTCCAATAATTTTTTTTTTTTTTTTTTTGCGGTACGCGGTCCTCTCATTGTTGTGGCCTCTCCCGTTGCGGAGCACGGGCTCTGGACACGCAGGCTCAGCGGCCATGGCTCACGGGCCCAGCCGCTCTGCAGCATGTGGGATCTTCCCGGACCGGGGCACGAACCCGTGTCCCCTGCATCGGCAGGTGGACTCTCAACCACTGTGCCACCAGGGAAGCCCTCCTCCAATAATTTTTATGGGTAACTCCAAGAGAACTCAAGAGAAGTTGCAGTGCAAGTAAAGAGAAATCAAATTTGTCTCTGGTTGCAAAGTTTCTCTGGGCAGCACATGCTCTTATGCTGCTTTTTAAACTCATGATAGCACCAAGGCTGAAAACCAACACCCTTAAGATAAATATAGCACCAGATTGGAGTGCCCTTAGTAATCAGCAAAGATAAATGTTTAACAGAGTATACAAAACAAAGTGTTTTATGTTAAATAGAAGCTAAATACTAATAAAGAAATCTCCAAATGAACAATAAAGTAATCAGAACAAGTACTCACATTAGCAGCAGGATATTGGTTTTATTAATGCATTTGATCTTAAAATAATGGGCTTATTCACAATTCTCTTCAATCTACCCCTACTATTTTGTTTCACTTCAATCTCAGCAGCTTTCTGGTAATTATGATCTTTGAGATCTTTGTTAAATTATCCATATTGACACATTTTTCTTCATAAATGGTTTCAGTCCAGAAAAGGAGGCCAAGTGCATTGGCTCAGAACATCAAATCTTTTTCAGACGCAGGAATCTCTTATTTTCGTGCTTTTTCAAGGTAATCTGCATCACTAGCATCTATTCCAGATAGGAAACATTCATATGACAACATCCCTGTTTTCTTAACTATATTGTTAGAGCCCTAGACGAATTGTAAGAGCATTTCACCAAATCCTCAAGTCCATTCTCTAGTAGGTCTGAGTCTTTATTCCCATCCTGCCCGGGGAGGGGGAAGGGTAAGCTGGGACAAAGTAAGAGAGTGGCATGGACATATATACACTACCAAGTGTAAAACCAATAGCTAGTGGGAAGCAGCCGCGTAGCACAGGGAGATCAGCTCTGTGCTTTGTGACCACCTAGAGGGGTGGGATAGGGAGGGTGGGAGGGAGGGAGATGCAAGAGGGAGGAGATATGGGGAGATACATGTATGTATAGCTGATTCACTTTGTTATAAAGCAGAAACTAACACACCATTGTAAAGCAATTATATTCCAATAAAGATGTTAAAAACAAACAAACAAAAAAGAACATTTCACCAAATCCTTCTCACCATCATTCTTCCATAAACCCCAAGCTTCAGGCAATCACTGTTACGAATGTGATATGCACTTTTCAATCCATTTAAATGAATTTACACCATATATATTTATCTATAAACAATACTTAATTGTTTTGTGTGGCTTTAAAATTTACATAAATGGTATAATTTGTACACATAATTCTTCAACTTGCTTTCTTTGTTCCAGTTACCTTTTTGAGGTCTAGCTATGCTACTTAGATGTAGAAATTTATTTCATTCTATTAAACTGCTGGATGGTGCTTATGTGTAACATTTTATTTACTCTGCTCTTGATGAATATTTAGATTGTTCTAAGATTTTACTTAGTACTGCAATGACAATCTTTGAATATTTCTCTTTGCACGTATGTAAGAGCTTCTCCGGTATAAATAGATGAATTGTGGTGTCCTAGGATATGTATGTACATTTCCAGTATCGCTAGATGCTGCCAAATTGTATTTTAAAGTAGCTGTACCGATTTACACTACGAACAGTCATTTATGAGCGTTTCCATTTCCTCAATCTTTGAAAACTCTTGTTTTTGACAGAGAGTTTAATTTTTGCCATTCTAAGTTGTAAGAAGTCCTATCTCTTTACTGTTCTAATTTGCAGTTGCCTGATTGCTTGTGAGATTATATTTGTTAGCCATTTGACTACATATCCTTTGCCATTTTTTTGGTAAGGTTGTGGAAGCTGTGAGATGTGCCTTATACAGCTCTGTCGTAGGGAATGTAACTGAATGAGGGCCCACTGCTATGAGTTAAAATCCGTCACTTTCAGAGTTTGTCTTGAGACTACACCTTCCCACAAATGATTGAGTGTGGCAGGGATACTGAAGCAGATTTGTGTCTGAAAGACATGGGACTTATTTATTAATGGATTTTGGCTCAGAGACTCTCAGACGGCTCTGTCAGACCTTGCTTAGATTGCAAAGTGTTCTAATGTCTTTCCGTCTAACCTTCTGTCCTTCTCTCCCTCGCTCAGGGGTTGGAACTGCATTGAGGTCTGACAGCTCTCCCAGCCTTCCTTGCCTCCTTTCCTGTTTTCTTTTATGCAAGTATTTCCCATAATAAGATAATTTCATGTTCAATACTTTCTTGGTATCTGCAGCTTGGAGGGACTGTACTAAAACAGTTATATACATTGCATTACTCTCCTTTAGGGATGGGAGGTAATGCAATGTATGTTTTGTTCTGGAATCTTTTGTTATAGAGAGTTTTTTTGATTTTCATATAATGAATTATATCTATATTGTCTTTTATGGTTTGTTCTTTATCTTTAAGACAATCCTTTCTAATACAAATCATAAAAATATATTCTTGTGTATTCTCAATATTCTTAAAGTTTCAGTTTTTGCATTCAGGCCTACAAACCATTGGAATTAATTTTTGTATTTGGTATGAGCTAGGGGTCTAATTTTATCTTCCAAATGGAGATCCATATGTCATGAGATAATTTTTTGAGCAGTTTCTCCTTTCCCTATAAACTATCATTCTAACACTTTTATGCTAGGTTCTGATCTGTGTGTGGGTTTGTTTGTTTGTTTGTGGAATCTTCTGTTCCGTTCATCTGTCTGTTTACTCTCCATCAGAATCTACTTTTCAAATGACAGTAGGCTTACCATTTAACTTTATTTATTATTTAGGGTTAACGAGTATGCTCTAGCGACATATCCCAGTATCTTAAGCTGGCCAGAGAGATAAGTTGGGGGCAGACTTGGTTAGGTTCGAACCTAACCTTCCTTTGTGAGGAAGTCACAAAGGTTCTCCCAGGCATGAAGCCACATCTCAGCTCAAAATCCAGCTCTTTCATTAAGTTGTCCTTGATAGATTATAGATTGTAAGCTCCCGAATGCAGGGGATTAATCTTAACCATCTCTAAATTGCCTAAAATACTTGCTCACTGTTTGGAACATATGCCTATAATAATTTAAACTTGTCCTGGTTCCCAAAGCATAGAGCAAATTACAACCCTGCCCTTGCCCTTGAGAAGCTCACAGTCTTTGAGGGTAAACAGACAATTAATAAGAAAAGACATAAAAGCTCTTATAACACATAGGAACAGAAAAGTCATGACTAGTTGTCAAAGAAGTCATGGAAGACTTTATGGAGGATAATAAATTCTTATTGATGTTAAAGGACTTTGCCGGATAAAGAAGTAGAGGAAAGCCATTCTAGATAGAGGGACCGGCAGGTGCAAATAGTGAAAGATATGGTAAATTTGGAGAACAATAAAACTTCCGTGTGGCTAAGGGTCAAGACGTATTTGGAAGAGTGCTGGGAGGTGAGTCTGAAGAAATGAGCTGGGAAAAGTTTTGTATGCCATTTTTCTATTTTTATTTTTTTAATTTATTTATATTTTGGCTGCATGGGGTCTTCATTGCTGTGCACGGGCTTTCCCTCTAGTTGTGGCGAGCAGGGCCTACTCCTCGTCGTGGTGCGTGGTCTTCTTATTGTGGTGGCTTCTCCTGCTGCAGAGCACGGGCTCTAGGCGTGCGGTCCTCAGCAGTTGTGGCTCATGGGCTCCAGAGCGCAGGCTCAGCAGTTGTGGCGTAGGGGCTTAGTTGCTCCGTGGCATGTAGGATCTTCCTGGACCAGGGCTCAAACGTGTGTCCCGTGCACTGGCAGGTGGATTCTTAACCACTGCGCCACCAGGGAAGTGCCTGTGTGCCATCTTTTAAAGTTTGGATTTTATTCTGGAGTTCACAAGGATCCAATATATTTTTGGTTGTTTGTTTTATGATGTTTTGTTTTAAGCAGAGATGTGACATGATCAGTTCACTTGAATGAATTTGAATTGTTCAAAGTAATGTGGATCATATGTTCTTTGGCCAAGCTATCCGCTACCAGCTGAGAAAAAATATGACTTCTCCTATATTTTAGGGTCATGGGATATGATGAGCATTCTCCATGAATCAGCTCTCATTATGTTATGTTAACAGGATTGAAGAGAATAAACCTTTGGAAAGTGAGACAACTTGATACTTAAGAACTCCATATCTTCCACATATGTTTTATTATTTTTTTGATAACAGAACTAGTAACCTAGTTCATAAGAAAAGTATCAATAAACATCCCCTTTTACTTATGCAGAATTCACTTGCTTAGCACCATAATAGTGGATGATAGAGATCAAGCTGAATAAACACATGCATATATGTATGTATACCATACATATACGTGTAATATATATATATACACATATCTATGTACACATATAAAGATGTATAAAAATGCAATCTGTATGTGTATATATATGTATATTCAAATGTATGTGTGTCTATACCCCAGTCACTATAATGAGTATTTTGGATAGCAGTTGTGATAACCTATGGTTAGATATACTATAGTTACCAAAGAAAATATTTTATACACCATTAAAATATTATTGAGGAAAGTACTGCTAGCGGATAAAGTCTTTTTAAAATTTTTATTATTTATTTAATTTTTAAAAACATTTTTATTGGAGTATAATTGCTTTACAATAGTGTGTTAGTTTCTCCTTTATAACAAAGTAAATCAGTTATACATATACATATATCCCCATATCTCCTCCCTCTTGTGTCTCCCTCCCTCCCACACTCCCTATCCCACCCTTACAGTTGGTCACGAAGCACCGAGCTGATCTCCTGTGCTATGTGACTGCTTCCCACTAGCTATCTATTTTACATTTGGTAGTGTATATATGTCTGTACATACACTACCACTCTCTCACTTTGTCCCAGCTCACACGTCCCCCTCCCCAGGTCCTCAAGTCCATTCTCTAGTAAGTCTGAGTCTTTATTCCCTTCTTGCCCCTAGGTTCTTCATGACCTTTTTTTTTTCTTTTTTAGATTCCATATATTTGTGTTAGCATACAGTATTTGTTTTTCTCTTTCTGACTTACTTCACTCAGTATGACAGACTCTAGGTCCATCCACCTCACTACAAATAACTCAATTTCATTTCCTTTTATGGCTGAGTAATATTCCATTGTATATATGCGCCACAACTTCTTTATCCATTCATCTGTTGATGGACACTTAGGTTGCTTCCATGTCCTGGCTATTGTAAATAGAGCTGCAATGAACATTGTGGTATATGACACTTTTCGAATTATGGTTTTCTCAGGGTCTATGCCCAGTAGTGGGATTGCTGGGTCATATGGTAGTTCTATTTGTAGTTTTTTAAGGAACCTCCATACTGTTCTCCATAGTGGCTGTATCAATGACATTCCCACCAACAGTGCAAGAGGGCTCCCTTTTCTCCACACCCTCTCCAGAATTTATTGTTGGTAGATTTTTTGATGATGGCCATTCTGACAGGTGTGAGGTGATACCTCATTGTAGTTTTGATTTGCATTTCTCTAATGATTAATGCTGTTGAGCATTCCTTCATGTGTTTGTTGGCAATTGGTATATCTTCTTGGGAGAAATGTTGATTTAGGTCTTCTGCCCATTTTTGGATTGGGTTGTTTTTTTGATATTGAGCTGCATGAGCTGCTTGTAAATTTTGGAGATTAATCCTTTGTCAGTTGCTTCCTTTGCAAATATTTTCTCCCATTCTGAGGGTTGTCTTTTCGTCTTGTTTGTGGTTTCTTTTGCTGTGCAAAAGCTTTTAAGTTTCATTAGGTCCCATTTGTTTATTTTTGTTTTATTTCCATTTCTCTAGGAGGTGGGTCCAAAAGGATCTTGCTGCGATTTATGTCATCGAGTGTTCTGCCTATGTTTTCCTCTAAGAGTTTGATAGTATTTGGCCTTACATTTAGGTCTTTAATCCATTTTGAGTTTACTTTTGTGTATGGTGCTAGGGAGTGTTCCAATTTCATTCTTTTAGATGTAGCTGTCCAGTTTTCCCAGCACCACTTATTGAAGAGGCTGTCTCTTCTCCATTGTGTATTCTTGCCTCCTTTATGAAAGATAAGGAGACCATATGTGTGTGGGTTTATCTCTGGGCTTTCTATCCTATTCCATTGATCTATATTTCTGTTTTTGTGCCAGTACCATACTGTCTTGATTCCTGTAGCTTTGTAGTATAGTCTGAAGTCAGGGAGCCTGATTCCTCCAGCTCCATTTTTTTTCTCAAGATTGCTTTGGCTATTCGAGGTCTTTTATGTTTCCATACAAATTGTGAAATTTTTTGTTCTAGTTCTGTGAAAAATGCCTTTGGTAGTTTGATAGGGATTGCATTGAATCTGTAGATTGCTTTGGGTAGTAGAGTCATTTTCACAATGTTGATTCTTCCAATCCAAGAACATGGTATATCTCTCCATCTGTTTGTATCATTTTTAATTTCTTTCATCAGTGTCTTATAATTTTCTGCATATAGGTCTTTTTTCTCCTTAGGTAGGTTTATTCCTAGGTATTTTATTCTTTTTGTTGCAGTGGTAAATGGGAGTGTCTCCTTAATTTCTCTTTCAGATTTTTCATCATTAGTGTATAGGAATGCAAGAGATTTCTGTGCATTAATTTTGTATCCTGCTACTTTACCAAATTCATTGATTAGCTCTAGTAGTTTTCTGGTAGCATCTTTGGGATTCTCTATGTATAGTATCATGTCATCTGCAAACAGTGACAGCTTTACTTCTTTTCCAATTTGGATTACTTTTATTTCTTTTTCTTCTCTGATTGCTGTGGCTAAAACTTCCAAAACTATGGTGAATAATAGTGGTGAGAGTGGGCAACCTTGTCTTGTTCCTGATCTTAGTGGAAATGGTTTCAGTTTTTCACCATCGAGGATGATGTTCGCTGTGGGTTTGTAATATATGGCCTTTATTATGTTGAGGAAAGTTCCCTCTATGCCTACTTTCTGGAGGGTTTTTATCATAAATGAGTGTTGAATTTTGTCGAAAGCTTTTTCTGCATCTATTGAGATGATCATATGGCTTTTCTCCTTCAATTTGTTAATATGGTGTATCACATTGATTGATTTGCGTATATTTAAGAATCCTTGCATTCCTGCGATAAACCCCACTTGATCATGGTGTATGATCCTTTTAATGTGCTGTTGGATTCTCTTTGCTAGTATTTTGTTGAGGATTTTTGCATCTATGTTCATCAGTGATATTGGTCTGTAGTTTTCTCTTTTTGTGACATGTTTGTCTGGTTTTTGTATCAGGGTGATGGTGTCCTCGTAGAATGAGTTTGGGAGTGTTCGTCCCTCTGCTGTATTTTGGAAGAATTTGAGAAGGATAGGGGTTAGCTCTTCTCTAAATGTTTGATAGAATTTGCCTGTGAAGCCATCTGGTCCTGGGCTTTTGTTTGCCGGAAGATTTTTAATCACAGTTTCAATTTCAGTGCTTGTGATTGGTCTGTTCATACTTTCTATTTCTTCCTGGTTCAGTCTCAGAAGGTTGTGCTCTTCTAAGAATTTGTCCATTTCTTCCAGGTTGTCCATTTTTTTGGCATATAGTTGCTTGTAGTAATCTCTCATGATCCTTTGGATTTCTGCAGTGTCAGTTGTTACTGCTGCTTTTTCATTTCTAATTCTATTGATTTGAGTCTTCTCCCTTTTTTTTGATGAGCCTGGCTAATGGTTTATCAGTTTTGTTTATCTTCTCAAAGAACCAGCTTTTAGTTGTATTGATCTTTGCTACTGTTTTCTTCATTTCTTTTTCATTTATTTCTGATCTGATCTTTATGATTGCTTTCCTTTTGCTAACTTTGGGGTTTTTTTGTTCTTCTTTCTCTAATTGTTTTTGATATAAGGTTAGGTTGTTTATTTGAGATGTTTCTTGTTTCTTAAGGTAGGATTGTATTGCTCTAAACTTCCCTCTTAGAACTGCTTTTGCTGCATCCCATAGGTTTTGGGTCGTCATGTTTTCATTGTCATTTTTTTCTAGGTATTTTTTGATTTCCTCTTTGATTTCTTCAGTGATCTCTTGGTTATTAACTAGTGTATTGTTTAGCCTCATGTGTTTGTATTTTTTACAGACTTTTTCCTGTAATTGATATGTAGTCTAATAGCGTTGTGGTCGGAAAAGATACTTGATACGATTTCAATTTTCTTAAATTTACCAAGGCTTGATTTGTGACCCAAGATATGGTCTATCCTGGAGAATGTTCCATGAGCACTTGAGAAGAAAGTGTATTCTGCTGTTTTTGGATGGATGGTCCTATAATTATCAATTAAGTCCATCTTGTTTAATGTATCTTTTAAAGCTTGTGTTTCCTTATTTATTTTCATTTTGGATGATCTGTCCAATGGTGAAAGTGGGGTGTTTAAGCCCCCTACTAAGATTGTGTTACTATTGATTTCCCCTTTTATGGCTGTTAGTATTTACCTTATGTATCGAGGTGCTCCTTTGTTGGGTGCATAAATATTTAAAATTGTTATATCTTCTTCTTGGATTGATCCCTTGATCATTATGTAGTGTCCTTCTTTGTCTCTTGTAATAGTCTTTGTTTTAAAGTCTATTTTGTCTGATATGAGAATTGCTACTCCAGCTTTCTTTTGATTTCCATTTGCATGGAATATCTTTTTCCATCCCCTCACTTTCAGTCTGTATGTGTCCCTAGGTCAGAAATGGGTCTCTTGTAGACAGCATATTTATGGGTCTTGTTTTTGTATCCATTCAGTCAGTCTGTTTTAGGTGGAGCATTTAATCCACTTACATTTAAGGTAATTATTGAAATGGCTATTCCTATTACCATTTTCTTAATTGTTTTGGGTTTGTTATTGTAGGTCTTTTCCTTCTCTTGTGTTTCCTGCCTAGAGAAGTTCCTTTAGCATTTGTTGTAAAGCTCGTTTGGTGGTGCTGAATTCTCTTAACTTTTGCTTGTCTGTAAAGGTTTTAATTTCTCCGTCAAATCTGAATGAGATCCTTGCTGGGTAGAGTAGTCTTGGTTGTAGGTTTTTCCCTTTCATCACTTTAAATATGTCCTGCCACTCCCTTCTGGCTTGCAGAGTTTCTGCTGAAAGATCTGCTGTTAGCCTTATGGGGATGTCCTTGTATTTTATTTGTTGTTTTTCCCTTGCTGCTTTTAATATTTTTTCTGTGTATTTAATTTTTGATAGTTTGGTTAATATGTGTCTTGGCATGTTTCTCCTTGGATTTATCTGTATGGGACTCTCTGTGCTTCCTGGACTTGATTAACTATTTCCTTTCCCATATTAGGGAAGTTTTCAACTATAATCTCTTCAAATATTTTCTCAGTCCGTTTTTTTCTCTTCTTCTTCGGGGACCCCTATTATTCGAATGTTGGTGTGTTTAATATTTTAATAGTCCCAGAGGTCTCTGAGACTGTCCTCAATTCTTTTCTTTTTTTTTTTTTTCTTCTTTATTTGCTCTGCAGTAGCTATTTCCACTATTTTATCTTCCAGGTCACTTATCCATTTTTCTGCCTCAGTTATTCTGCTATTGATCCCTTCTAGAGAATTTTTAATTTCATTTATTGTGTTGTTCATGATTGTTTGTTTGCTTTTTAGTTCTTCTAGGTCCTTGTTAAACGTTTCTTGTATTTTCACCATTCTCCTCTTCATTTGGTAGGTCTGGTGGGTTTTTACCTTGCTTCTTCAACTGCTGTGTTTCTGTCTTCTCATTTTGCTTAACTTCCTGTGTATGGGGTCTCCTTTATGCAGGCTGTAGGTTCGTAGTTCCCGTTGTTTTTGGTGTGTGCCCCCAGTGACTAAGGTTGGTTCAGTGGGTTGTGTAGCCTTCCTGGTGGAGGGGACTAGTGCCTGTGTTCTGGTGGATGAGGCTGGATCTTGTCTTTGTGGTGGGCAGGACCATGTCCGGTGGTGTGTTTTGGTGGGTCTGTGACCTTATTATGATTTTAGGTAGCCTCTCTGCTAATGGGTGGGGTTGTGTTCCTGTCTTGCTAGTTGTTTGGCATAGGGTGTCCAGCACTGTAGCTTGCTGGTCATTGAGTGGAGCTGGGTCTTGGTGTTGAGATGGAGATCTGTGGGAGATTTTCCCCGTTTGATATTACATGGAGTTGTGAGGTCTCTTGTGGACCAGTGTCTTGAAGTTGGCTCTCTCACATCAGATGCACAGCCCTGACACCTGGCTGGAGAACCAAGAGCCTGTCATCCACATGGCTCAGAATGAAAGGGAGAATAAAAGAAAGAAAGATAAAGATAAAATAAATTAAAATTAAAAAGTTATTAAAATAAAAAACAAAAAATAGTTATTAAAATTTTTTTAAGTAATTTAAAAGAAAGAAAGAAAGAACAATGAAACCAAAAGACACATCCACCAGTGATAACAAGTGCTGAAAACTATACTAAAAAAAAAAAATAAAGAAATGGACAGGCAGAACTCTAGGGCAAATGGTAAAAGCATAGCTATACGGACAAAATCACACACAGAAACATACACACTTACAAAAAGAGAAATAGGGGAAATATATATATATATATAGTTGCTCCCAAAGTCCACCTCCTCAATTTGGGATGATTCGTTGTCAATTCAGGCATTCCACAGATGCAGAGTACATCAAGTTGATTGTGGAGTTTAATCCGCTGCTCCTGAGGCCCCCAGGATTGATTCCCCTTTGTCTTCTTTGTTCGCACAACTCCCGGAGTTCAGCTTTGGATTTGGCCCCGCCTCTGCGTGTAGGTCGCCTGAGGGCGTCTGTTCTTCGCTCAGACAGAACGGGGTTGAAGGAACCACTGATTCGGGGGCTCTGGCGCACTCAGGCCGGGATGAGGGAGGGACATGGAGTGCGGAGCGAGCCTGCGGCAGCAGAGGCCAACGTGACGTTGCACCAGCCTGAGGCGCGCCGTGTGTTCTCCCGGGGAAGCTGTCCCTGGATCACGGGACCGTGGCAGTGGCGGGCTGCACAGGCTCCCGGGAGGGGAGGTGTGGACAGTGACCTGTGCTTGCACACAGTCTCTTGGTGGCAGCAGCCTTAGCATCTCATGCCTGCTTCTGGGGTCTGCGCTGATAGCGGCAGCTCGCGCCTGTCTCTGGAGCTCCTTTAAGCGGCGCTCTTAATCCCCTCTCCTCGTGCACCAGGAAACAGAGAGGCAAGAAAAAGTCTCTTGTCTCTTCGGCAGCTCCAGACTTTTCCCGGACTCCCTCCCGGCCAGCCGTGGCGCACTAACCCCCTTCAGGCTGTGTTCACGCAGCCAACCCCAGTCCTCTCCCTGGGATTCGACCTCCGAAGCCAGAGCCTCAGTTCCCAGACCCCGCCCGCCCCGGCGGGTGAGCAGACGAGCCTCTCAGGCTGGTGAGTGCTGGTCGTCCTGATCCTCTGTGCGTGAATCTCTCCGCTTTGCCCTCCGCACCCCTGTTGCTGCGCTCTCCTCCGTGGCTCCAAAGCTTCCCCCACTCCACCACCTGCAGTCTCCACCCGCGAAGGGGCTTCCTAGTGTGTGGGAACCTTTCCTCCTTCACAGCTCCCTCCCACTGGTGCAGGTCCCGTCCCTATTCTTTTGTCTCTGTTTTTTCTTTTGCCCTACACAGGTATGTGGGGAGTTTCTTGCGTTTTGGGAGGTCTGAGGTCTTCTGCCAGCGTTCAGTAGGTATTCTGTAGGAGTTGTGCCACATGTGGATGTATTTCTGATGTATTTGTGGGGAGGAAGGTGATCTCCATGTCTTACTCCTCCATCATCTTGAAACTCCTCTGCTAGCGGATAAAATCTTATCTAACACTTAAAACATCTTCAGTTCCCTAAAAAAGAAACAAATGAACAAAACCCTTAAATTTCATTACCAGTTTAGATCTTTTTCAAGTAATTTTGTAGATCTCTTCTCTTAAGCTAAATTTAGCCCAAACCCCAATTTTTTAAGTTTGGCTAATGAATGTCTGTAAAAATCCATTAAAATTTTAGGAAATAGATGTAAGCCCTTTTAATAGCACTCTTCTTCCACTCAAACTTTTTCCTTTTCTTTCTTTTCTTTTCTTTTTTAAAAAATAGTTTCTTAGCTTCTTCTTAAGTCATAGTTCAGAGTTTCTAATGAGAATCTCTGACTAAACATGTTACCTATGCTTGGTAAAAGATAAAACTTGTTTAGCTATGATTAATCTAGTTAAGTTGAAAAACACGTACTTTGAGAGGTAAAATCTCCTGACTGAGTATAAATTGTTTAAAATCTAGAATACACTGAAAGAGTGAACACTTCATATAAAAATCTATAGAACATGGCTGTACTCAGAGGGAAATTTATAGCTTTAAATGCCTTTATTGTTAAGAAGCAAGCCTAAAAATACACAAAATTCGTATTTTTCTTGAGAATTTTAAAAAAGCAACCAAATAATAAGTTAAAAGAGGGAGCAAGTAAGGATAAAAATTTAATGAAGTAGGAAACAAACAGATAAATGAAAGATATAATAATTCTTCAAAGCCAATTCTTTGAAAAGACCAGTAAAATAGTTAAATCTATCCTTGTCTTTAGTAAGGAAGACTTAAAATATTAGGAATGATGAAGAAGCTTAAGCAAAAATATGGACAAGATTAAAACTATTATTAAAAATTAGTGCAAATCTGTTGAAAAGTTAAAAACCTAGAGGAACTGGATGATTTACTAGCAAAATACAAATGATCAAAATTGAAGAAAGAAGCATAAAAAAACTTGAATAGACAGATTACCATTGTAAAGTTGGTTCAATGTGGATTAATAAAAATTAAAAGGCACTATCACTAGATAATTTCATAGCTGGGTTCTATTTTACCTGTAATAACATAACTTCCAATATTATTTAAACCATACCAAATCATAGAAAAAAATGAAAAACGTCATTTTCTAAAGCCAGAATAGCATTTGTATCAAAATATGAAAAATTATATAAAAAAGAAAACTGTAACAAATCATACTTATGAATATAGATATTTAAATAAAATGCTATCAAATAAAATACTACTAAATAGAATTCAGTATGGTATAAAAAATAAAATATCAGGCAAGATTCATGAATAGGAATACAAGGGTGCTTCAATATAAACAATCTATAAATACAATATAATTTGTTACATTGAAGGAAGAAAACCATAAAATAGGGTCAGTAGATGCTAAAAGGGTCTTACATAAATTCAGCAGTTATTTCTAATAAAACTTCAAAGTAAGAATAGTAGGAGAAAACTTCATTAAAGAGCTTCGTACCTTTTTTTAAACAAACAATCCAAAGTAAGCATTATTTTATTTATTTAAAATTTATTTATTTATTTATTTTTGGCTGTGTTGGATCGTCGTTGCTGCATGTGGACTTTCTCCAGTTGCCGTGACCGGAGGCTACTCTTCGTTGTGGTGCACGGGCTTCTCATTGCGGTGGCTTCTCTTGTTGTGGAGCACGGGCTCTAGGCGCACGGGCTTCAGTAGTTGTGGCTCGTGGGCTCTAGAGCACAGGCTCAGTAGTTGTGGCGCACGGTCTTAGTTGCTCCGTGGCATGTGGGTTCTTCCCGGACCAGGGCTCGAACCCGTGTCGCCTGCATTGGCAGGCGGATTCTTAACCACTGTGTCACCAGGGAAGTCCTAGCATTATTTTAAATGGTGAAAGGTTAATGCCATTTGTCTTAAAATAAGAATAATATTACATGTTCGTGAAAAAATTGTTCACCTAAAAAAACCCCAAGTGATTCTAGCAAAGGCAAACGGAGAGCAAAACCCTGCCAGAATTAATAAGGGACTATGATAAGATGGCTGAATAGTAGATGAGCATACAAAAATAATCAGCTTTTCTTTACACTGGCAACAACAATCTAGAAGTGGAAATAAAAAGCTATTCAGGGGCTTCCCTGGTGGCGCAGTGGTTGAGAGTCCACCTGCCGATGCAGGGGACACGGGTTCGTGCCCCGGTCTGGGAAGATCCCACATGCCGCGGAGCGGCTAGTTCCGTGAGCCATGGCCTCTGAGTCTGCGCGTCCGGAGCCTGTGCTCCGCAACGGGAGAGGCTACAACAGTGAGAGGCCCACATACTGAAAAAAAGAAAAGCTATTCAATTCACAATAGTAGAAAACCATAAAATACTTAAGGATAAATGTAACAGGAAATTTACAGGACATATATGAAGAAGATTGCAGTCTTATCGAAAGATCTAAAACAACTGAATTAATGGAAAGATATGATTTAGAATCCTAAGATGCGAATCACATCCAAACTTATGTATACATTTAATAAAATCACAATACATCTGAATGAGATTGTTTTTGGAATTTTATTAAACTGTACTTAAATTTCATGTGGGAGGAAATATAAAGAGTAGTTAAGAGTATACACTTTGTAGACAAACTGCCTTGGTTTCAATTCTGGCTCTATTGTTTACTGGCTGTGTTATCTTTGGAATGATATTAACCTTTTCTAACTTTCAATTTTCTCATATTTAAAATGGGGATAGGGTTGTGATGAGTATTAAAGAAGTTAATACTTGTAAAATGCTGAAAATAGTACCTGGTGCATAGTAAGCACTCAATATCCATTAGCTATTATTAGTATTATTATTTATATTATTGTTGTTGTTAATATTATTATTATATAGAAGACTAAGTGAGCAAAAAGAGACAAAAATTTATGAAGAAGAATTGTGCTTTGTCAGGTATTAAATCATACTTAAAGCCATTAAAAAAACCTAAACACCAAAAACTCAGCAGAATATTAGTGTAGGAGTAGAGAATGGATCAGAGGAACCAAACAGAGAACCCAGAAATAGATCTTTGGCAATATGAGACTATGAAAGATGATATATAAATTGAGTGGAAACATCATTTAATAAATTATGTCTACTATCCAACTAAAAGAAGACTACATTCTTATCTCACACCATGTATAAACATAAATCATACCTTGAATAAATTCTTTAATTTAAAAAGAGTAATAAATATTTTACAAGAAAATTTAGGATACTATCTGTACAACCTGAAAGTGCAGTAGTATTTTTTAACCAATATACTAATTACAGGTAGATATATTGACTAAATGAAAAATTTAAATTTTGCATATGACAGATGGTACATACATAGTGAAAATAGAAACAGGGAAAATGTTTTAAAAATCTTAAAGAAAAAGTTGTTAATATCTATACCTTACAATGAAAAATGAATTAATAAGAAAAGGACAAAAATCTGGTAGAAACAGGCATTTCACAGAAGACAAAACCCACGTTACCAATAAATATTTAAAATTTCACCATTATTAAGGAAAATGCAAATTAAAATGACAAGTTAGCAAAAATTAAAATGTGATGGTACCTATTGTTGGTGATGATGTGAAGAAAAGTAACAGTTCCATCAAATCTTGATGATGGAACTGTTACTTTTTTTTTTTTCTTTTTTTTTTGCCGTACGCGGGCCTCTCACTGCTGTGGCCTCTCCCGTTGCGGAGCACAGGCTCCGGACGCGCAGGCTCAACGGCCATGGCCCGCAGCTGCTCCGCGGCATGTGGGATCTTCCCAAACCAGGGCACGAACCCGTGTTCCCTGCATCGGCAGGCGGACTCTCAACCACTGCGCCACCAGGGAAGACCCCCACTTTTTAAAAAAAATTAATTAATTTATTTATTTTTGGCTGCGTTGGGTTTTCGTTGCTGCGCGTGGGCTTTCTCCAGTTACGGTGAGCGGGGGCTACTCTTTGTTGAGGTGCATGGGCTTCTCACTGCTGTGGCTTCTCGTTGCGGAGCACGAGCTCTAGGTGCGTGGGCTTTAATAGTTGTGGCTCGCGATCAATAGAGCGCAGGCTCAGTAGTTGTAGCGGACAGGCTTAGTTGCTCCGCGGCATGTGGGATCTTCCTGGACCAGTGCCTGAACCTGTGTCCCCTGCATTGGCAGATGGATTCTCAACCACTGCGCCATCAGGGAAGCCCTGGAACAGTTACTTTTAAAAGTTGTTTTGTAAAGGATTCTGGCAGCAATAACTTTTAAAAAGAAAAGACACGTACCTGTGACCATGCTGTCTCATTCATGAGAATATATCTTATAGAAATAAAATCACAAAAGCTCAATGATTTATGTACAATGGTGTTATCAGTAGACTTTTTTTTTTTGGTAGCAAATGCCAGTGAAGATCACAGAGCATCTGACAGAGCTATGTTTTGTGTTTTTTAAAATTTATTTATTTTTTATTTTTGGCTGCGCTGGGTCTCTGTTGCTGCACCCGAGCTTTTCTCTAGTTGAGGCGAGCGGGGGCTACTCTTTGCTGCGGTGCACTGGCTTCTCATTGCGGTGGCCTCCCTTGTTGCCACCAGTTCAGTAGTTGTGTCAGTTTCAGTAGTTGTGGCACACGGACTTAGTTGTTCCATGGCATGTGCGATCTTCCCGGACAAGGGCTTGAACCCATGTCCCCTGCATTGGCAGACGGATTCTTAACCACTGCGCCCCCAGGGAAGCCCGGAGCTATGTATTTTGAAATTCAAAATCTTACACTTCCAGTCCAGTCTAGTCCAGACTGCAAATAAATGTGGACCAGTGAATTCAAGCACAGAGCTTCCTGAAAGGAGCTTGCATCAAGCTGCTTTCTTATTATAGAATTCTGATGTTGACTCATCAAGAAGGTTACTCTGGTGTTGATTGCTAAAATATTTATTTGTCTAACTAGGTGTTCTTCATTCAGTAGCACCTTAGTCAATTAGCAGAAAGTGTGGGGAGTTAAAAATAGTCTTCTTATTTGTTTGTACTGCTGAAACATATTCTAGTGGAAATTTCTAATCAAATACTACAGAATCATCCCCAAAACATGAAAAGGTTTCTCAGAAAAAAGAAAGTAGGTGTTCCCTACCCTCCTTGATTCTTTTATAATGAGAAGATAATAAGATGAATAAAAATATCATAGCACAATTTACTATGGCTAAAATGTTAAATAAAATTAACTAACCATCTCTAGAGAGGTAGCATTTGGAAGGTATCTAGATCTTGTCTGGGAATATGGTGTCACCCTTAAGAACCTTGACTTTTAGTTTCAAAACATGTGACTACATACATAGCAACCTCAACAAAAGTACATTTGGTAAAGGCACGTGAACTTGGGACTTGAATGCACGGCTTCCAATTCTAAGTCTGATTCTTTTCCGATACATTATCCCTTGTACGTTTCTTACAATCATATGCTAATAAAGGCTATATTTTCAGGCCTTAATAAGAATCTGCTTTTCCTTTAATATGAGAATGGCGCAGAGTATTACATCAGGTAAGCATTCTACTCAAGGCCAAATGGAAATGAATGATGTACACAGATTGTTGGTAAATATATCATTCTAAAATTGCAGATCACCAAAGTTTGAGTGCGCATTATGGACCAAGCTCTTTATATGAAGTTACTTCAAATTTTTGCAACTGTTAAAGGAAGGTACTATTACCCCCATTTACAGAGGGAGAACTGAAGGCCAGAATAGACTGGCCCAAAGCTACTTATCCAGTTATTAGCGGAAACAGAGCTACAAAATAAGTCATTGTGCTCTCTGGTCAATGGTGCCATTCATGTTCTTTATTTTGTTTTAAACTTTATTTTAGAATTAAAAATACTCCACTTGGATTGGCACATTTCACTTCATTGATTTATATTTATTGAATTGCTTTGTATATGACATACTCTTAATTCTTATACTGAGCACCCTTTATAAAAGATGGACTATAATTGCACCTAGCTTATGGTTAGAATTAAGTTACAAAGCTGTTAAGTAACTGAGATTTCACAATAAGCCTGCAGAGCAGGGTTCAAATCCTGGGCCCCATGCCATGCAGTTCAGTATTCCAGCTTTGTTACTTATTGAACCATCACCATTAGCATAGTTTACATGACATCCCAACAGCTCTCTAAATGCACACCGCAAACATAATTCCGATTTCAGCTCACCAGTGACTTGGGAGCAGAGATGCTTAGATTCAGTTCGTCATGGCTTTTTCCCAGGGTGCACCCAACCTGGAAATTCTCCCAAGTATGAGGTGAAATTTCACACTGAGAAATCCCATTCCATCTAAGGCAGGCCAAAGAAGATGACCAGTCACTTACCAGGCATCATGCCAGGCAGGCCTGGGGCACCCCAGGGATGCAGGCATGGCTTACTGACTGAACGTGCTGAACAGACCAGGCACGGGGCAGAGTACATTATCATAGGAGCTCAAAATTAATAGCGTTCTGAAACTAAAAATGAAACAGAGTAGCTTGTGGTTATAATTGAAATAGATTAACTTGGTACCAGGAAACCATCTAAGCAATTCCTTCCTTGAATCCCTCATTTTCTTAATGTATTTTCTCCTTTCCCGGACCAGTTCCAGGTCAGGATTTGAGGACTGATACTCAAAGGAATGGCTATTTCTGGTCTTTTTTGGAGGAAATTGATGGTTTTCCATTCAATCTGAACATGTAAAGTCTAAGCTCACTTGAGGATCTTCCAATTTCTTTCTCTAATATTACGTTTCAGCCTACTCATATGGGAAGGAAGAAAGAGATTTTTTTTTCCTTCTCCCTCCTATTTCCTTGGCTTGTTTAAAGGATGAATATTACAGGCTCCTGTGAGAGAAATTTGGCTAAAACAGCCTCTTATTTATTCTGTCTTAAGAGAAGAAAATTATTGAAATAAATTGCATTTGTATTCTTTGGACATTTACATTCACTAGGGATATTTACTAAAGTGTCAATTATAGTTCCTTGTCTTCTATCATTTCCTATCTTTCCCTTCACTTTTCTTGTCTCTTTATGCTGCCAGTATCTTCCTACTTTTTCCTACAGATGTCTACTTCTTCTGACAATTATTCCTTTTCCCATTTTCTTTCTTTTTCTATGCTGTATACCTTTCTTATTTTCTTATATGCACCTGTTTCTTTGTCACTTAATGTTTGTTTACCTTTCCTTCATCCATTCTCTCCTTTTTTCTTCCTTCATTCCACAAATATTTGTTAAACTCTTGCACTGGGCTAGGATTCTACACCCTCCAAATCTATAATCCCCTAAATGTAACAGTGTTATTAGTGTACCATCAAAATAACTACTGATATTTCTGAATTTTAAAAAAAATAGAAATTTTAACTGATTTAACTGATAGTGTATTGAATTCAAATTTGAAGAAAAAAAAACTCCAATAATTCCAGCAACCTCTGGTTTTTCAAGATTGTGTCAGAGGGCTTCCCTGGTACCACAGTGGTTGAGAGTCCGCCTGCCAGTGCCGGGGACACAGGTTCAAGCCCTGGTCCGGGAAGATCCCATGTACCGAGGAGCAATTAAGCCCGTGTGCCACAACTACTGAGCCTGTGCTCTAGATCCCGTGAGCCACTACTACTGAGCCCGCGAGCCACAACTACTGAAGCCCGCACACCTAGAGCCCGTGCTCCATAACAAGAGAAGCCCCCGCAATGAGAAGCCCACGCACCCCAACAAGCAGTATCCCCCACTCGCTGCAACTAGAGAGAGCCCGCACACAGCAATGAAGACCCAACGCAGCCAAAAAAAAAAAAAAAAGATTGTGTTAGAAAATGTGCCTCCTTTACAAAAGCCTGCACTCAATCTATTCATATAAGATAAATTATTCTTTCTTTTCCTCTAAAAGATTTAATTTTTTAAAAAGGGAATGGGATATGGGGAAGGAAAATATGGTGCAGCAGAGAAGAAATACACATGTGAGCCATTTTACTAATTGCTCTAAATTGAATACAGAGGTTGTGCTGCATAGAACTGCTCACTAAAGGCTTAAAGGCTGAGGTGCTCCTGGACATGCTCCCTTAGCAAGACTGAGATTTAAAACCTCGAGTGTGGAATTTAGCTGTAGTCCTTGTTATTTGGATGGAATCCTGGTTATGTGGCCTGGTCCATGAGTTGAACAAAAAAATTCAGTCCAGTGGAAAGAAATGAAGCACTTCGTTTCACGTGTCTCATAACTACAGAAGGTCCTACTCATCACAGTGCTCTATGGGTCTCAATGACCTCTCTGTGTTGTATTTCTCCAGTGCCTGAGTAGCTAGCTCCACTGGGTCCTGCTGTATCTCCTCCAACATGTCAGCATTTTTTAAGTCACATTTTTTATCCTTTTTGGTCCCCTTAGCTCAGGACTATTGACAGCAACCATTCCTTGGGGGCAGTGGCTGGCATGGTTCTAAGCCTACAGGAGCTGCCAACTAGCTTTTAATACGAATGATCATGTACTAATTTACCAGCTTTGTGAGTTTACAGTTTTGTGTATGAAGTTCTATTTGACTTTCATATGGTGGATAACAAAAACAAATGGACAATATAAGTAACCATTTTGACAATTTAAATACAGGTAATGTTCATGTCAGTTCAAGGAGAGCGGATGTACTGCTTCTAGATTGTGAAAGCAAAAGGAGGAATAGAGTGGAAGAGTATTTTTAATAGAAGGAGAGAGAAGAAGGTGGTAACAAAAGAAAAGAGAAGATGTATGGGGTTGAGAAAAGAAAAGGCGAAGAACTTGTTTTGAATTAAAGAGAGAATCCTATCCATCTAACTCGTCACATTCTCAAGTCTCAGGGCAAACCTCACCTATTCCAGAAAGCATTATAGCATTTTCTACTTACTTTACAA
This sequence comes from Leucopleurus acutus, assembly GCF_964270905.1. Classification (NCBI taxonomy): domain Eukaryota; kingdom Metazoa; phylum Chordata; class Mammalia; order Artiodactyla; family Delphinidae; genus Leucopleurus; species Leucopleurus acutus. The sequence goes on from NC_139144.1 coordinate 76,921,688, forward strand.
TACTTCTATATTCTGAACAATTAATTTGCCAATTAATTGCATATTGTTTTATTATCTTAAAGTGGTTAATTGATTCTTTGGGATGTTTTTTAGCTTTCTCCAGGATTATGGCTTATTTTCCAAGTTAGACTTACAATGACTGCAATTTGAGGACTGTTTCTTATAAAATCTAATCTTTCACAATGTCTAGCATGGTTGTTGCCACAGAGTTCATTAACTGGAGAAGGGATGACAGGACACGTGTGGCAGGGAGGTGACAGGAGAGACAGAGCGGATGGGGAGAGGACATAAGAATGAGGTGGGAGGATGGATGAGGGAGAAGGCTGTGTTGTTTGGGTGGGTAGGTGAGAGAAGTGTGGAAAAAAGATGCCTTGTACCCCTGGTCACTGAATATGCTTAGATACTGCAGGGAGCTGTAAATGGTATTCTTTTAGTTTCTCTTATTAGGAGGTTTATTCATCTTTGGGGATTTCCTTTTAAAGGAGTGAATTTAAATTGAAAGGAAGTGCACTTTAGCACATTAATAGCACTTGGGTTTGTAAAATGGTCAATGGATGATATACACACATCTTTACATATCATAAGTATGCATAAGCTTTACTTTCTGATATTTTCCAATTCTTATTTAATTATAAATAACATTTGAAAAATTAAAGTTTTCTTTATAAAATTTCAACAATGTTTTGAGCAATTGAAATGCATTTAAAATAACTGAGATGCGGTGTTCACAATTTCTGCTGTGGTTAAAGCAGAAGTCTGATATACGATTGCATTTGAAGGAAAATGTACCTTTCAAATTCAGATCCAACGTACTGACAATTCCTCTCTGTCTATTTTTGATAATAGGACATCTCCAAATTTGCAGAGAAAGACAACATAGTTCTTGGAGATGGTGGAATCACATTGAGTGGAGGTCAGCAAGCAAGAATTTCTTTAGCAAGGTGAATATCTGATTATTGGTCCAGTGAGCATTTGTTGTAAATATCATGCATGTAAAAACTTATAGATGATTCTCTATTTCTTTATATTCTGTTTCTGGAATTGAAAAATGCCCAGGATCTTATAGGTAGCAGGTTAAGAATAACCTTTAAGAATTATAGTTAATGATATAGTGTTCATGTCTGATAAAGCTGATGGCTTTTTAAAAATGCATACCCTTATGTTGGTGTGTGTGTTTGTTTGCCTCATGATATGATTGACTACAAATGGAAAACCCTGGCACTCTGCCTAGCCCAGGTAAGAGAAGATGTAAATTTTTATTTAGTCCTTCATACAGTTCCTTGCTCGCCCCATCCCAAAATGTACACACCTGCTCTAGGCTTCTGTTTATGCTACTTGGTTTAGATAAACATAAATTTTCAAAATTTTCAACATAACTAATTAATCTCATGACAGAGATAGCAGGGCAAATGATGTCACTCAGCTTAAAGTCTGTAATCTTTAAAGAAAAATAAATAGGACAAGCACATCTAATATAGTGGGGGCTATGGTGGTCCCTTGGTGGAGACATTCTTGGCCTAAGCATTTTGAAGTGTCAAAGGGAAGTGTATATATATATATATATATATATATATATATGTATAGTTAATTTGTGTCAAGAAGAAACCTTTGCGGTTAAATTGTAACTCTCAGTTTAAAAAATTATTGGTGATGTGGTATGGCAAATGTTACTCCAGTTTTATTTGAACAAGATTCTTCTTACTGTGTTGCCGAAGTTGTTAGCAAGAAATCACCTTGACTTATTGATATTTTGACTTCTTTCCCTTACTTTCTTGTGCTTTCAAAAGCTGGGACAGGAAACTAACTCACTGAGCACCTACAGTTGCCTAGTACTATTCTGGGTTGGGTGTGCATGAGTACATGTGTAATTTTACTTAATCCCCATATCACTCTGCCAAAAAAGGATTGTTCTCCCCAACTTATAGAAGAGATAATGAGATAAATGAGGAGGTTAGATCTTAACTTGCCAAAATCCACACTGGGAAATTCCAGGGTTACAATTTGAACCAGGTCGTCTTGACTCTACATTAAACCACACCTTGATCTTGGGATTACAATGTCAAGTAATAAATCAATAGATATGGATAATTCAAAGACAAAATAATATTTTCTAAATAACTGAAAGTTGATTAATCTGTGAGCCAAAGTAAGACTTGTCTTAAACATTTCATTTCAAATTTAGGTAGGATATGCTCTATGGCTTCAGGCATTCAGAATAGAATTGAGTTTGTATTTCCCAGTTGAAGATGCAGTTTTATTATAAAATGCACACAGTTTGAGGCATTAAAGAAAATAATTGTTTATTGCTATTCTGATCTGAATGTGTCATGTGTTGTCCATTTGGGGATGGTGAATATGTTATTTCTGATCTCTTGAGAAACTGTGGTCATAGATGTGTAGATAGAGAGAAGAGCTGAGTCAGGGAAGAAAGCCCTCGAGGGTACATTTAGATGGGGGACTTTTATCTAGTTCTTACGTGTTATCTTCAAAAATAATTTACACTGCAAAGGTTCTTCTAGATTTTACTTTGACTTTTTGTCAGTTCTGTTTTTTAATTATTATTATTATTATTATTACTTCTCTTAGTTACCTGCTGACTAAACACAGTTTCCTTTTTTACAGAATTATACGTAAACACTGAATGCTATGTGACTGGCACAGGTATAGGGTACTAACAACCACAGCTGAAAAAATTTAAATGTTATGAAGAAATTGCCTCACTTCCGTTCATATGGGACCATATCTTCATCTTATTACTGTCCTAAGATCAACTTAATGAAGATTTTACTTGCTCATAAAATTTTATCTTTTAACTTAGAAAATAGTAAAATTTTCTAAAATTTTATAATATAAAATAATATGGGTATACATTTTCATTGCAAATTTTTCATCCTTCACTTGTGTGGCATTTTTATGAGTATGGTCCAGAAACTAAGACTATAAGGAGCAAAGAGCAATGTCAATCATACAGCCGTAACAACACTGCTATCAATTTGTTGGTAACAGTCAACACTGAAAAAATATTTAAAAAATAATTTCACATAAGTGCTGCAATTTAATTGCTGTCTCTGACATTTTACAGGTTTGAAACAGTCTATTCTTCTTTGTTTCCCACCAAAATGCAAGACCTTTGAGGGCAGAACTTGTGTAATTTTTACGATTGTATTCCCAGCGTGTGGCATAGTGCTTGGCTGTAAATAGATACTACTGTTAAAAGGTTTTCTTTTTCTTTTTTGAAGTAATATTTAAAATTGTATGTATGGTGTGATTCAGTTTGTAACTTTTGTAACTTCAAGTGTATGTCACTTATATTTAGCAAAACCACTTCAGCAGTTTTTGGAGTATTGTGAAAAGCCATAAAAATCACATATGACTTATCTTTTTGTTCTTCACTTAAAATAATCCATACCAAAAGACATGGGAAATATTGAAGGAATCTAATTTCATTTCCATTTTCTTTTTAGAGCAGTATACAGAGATGCTGATTTGTACCTATTAGACTCTCCCTTTGGATACCTAGATGTGTTAACAGAGAAAGAAATATTTGAAAGGTATGTTCTTTGAATAACTTATTCATGCTAAAAGACAAGAAGGAACAACTATACCACCATAGGCTGCATATTACTGCTTGAGAAATATGTCCACCATTGTGACTCAGAATGGCAGAATGTAATGTAGCCACTTACTCAAATCTGATCTTCCCTCTATGGTCAACATTAAAGATCACGTCCACTTTTCTGTCCACCTTACGCTGAACCAATTTTTCCCATTATTACTTTAACAATCACTATTTATGTAGGTTTTTATAGTATTATTGTCTTGTGACATAGCTTATATTATTTTAATTGATTATTATACTTAAACTTTTTATTCACTTTTTTCGTGTTAGTATTTTATTTTATCTCCTCCTTAGGTAGTAAACTTCTTAAGGAACCAAAGAAACTGAAGGTTTTAATGTTTTAATATAGGTGAATGCTCAGACTATTCATCTACCTCAATACCTCCTTCAGAACCTTCTCCTCAGTCACACAAAGCTCAGGGTATACATTTCATTGGAGCTCCCATTAGGGCTCAATGTATGTGAAGTTCCTACCAGGAACAGTTAGTTATATAACTTGATTTTAAGGTTTCAAAATGATTTCATAGACTGTAAAGTAGTTTATTAAGAGAATTATCATGATTCATTTTAATCAATAAGGATGTAGATTGTGTGTGTATAAAATGGCCATATTTTTCCTAGAAGCACCTTTCCTAGAATTTAGCAAAATTTAATACCTATGATACTGTTTTTATAATCCTGTAACTATAAGTACCTTCTTACCAATATAAACTTTGCTAGTTATGTTAGTATGTTAGAGTATAGACTAGAATGATGCCTCTTTCTATCAATATATAATATAAAATGTTTTAATGCCAAAAAGAAATTGGTCTCAGATGGTTCTAGTCAGGATTTACTTCTAGACTTAGAGGGAAGTTTTGTTGGAGGACGGTCAAATGTATTATCCAATTCTCAGGTTTGTTATTGTTGTTGTGTTTTTTGTTTTTTGTGGGTTTTTTTGTGGTACGCGGGCCTCTCACTGTTGTGGCCTCTCCCGTTGCGGAGCACAGGCTCCGGACGCGCAGGCTCAGCGGCCACCGCTCACGGGCCCAGCCGCTCCGCGGCATGTAGGATCTTCCCGGACCAGGGCACGAATCCGTGTCCCCTGCATCGGCAGGTGGACTCTCAACCACTGCGCCACCAGGGAAGCCCTGTTGTTGTGTTTTTAACAAATAAAATTAGTCTTAATATAAGCTCTTGAGGACAAAATTGGTGGTCAACTTAAAATATAAAAGGAAATGAGTAGAAAGTTTAAAGAACAAGAAAGCTCTGACGTTTTAGAAGACATGTAGAAATATAAACCCTAAGGAATCTTAAAGGTCATCTAACGATTCCCTTATTTTCTAGATGAATCAGCCATGACCCAGAGGGTAACCAGTTCATTCAAAGTCAAATGTTTATTTAATATCAGATATTTAATTTCATTCTAGGTCTGTTAACACTCAACTTTATAATGTAGCATACTATAATAATTCAGTAATACAGTATTTCATGTCATAATAATTCAAGAAGTGCAAATTAGTTACTATTGAATATTTACTTATTTTAAGTATAATAATAGCATTGTATGGTAGAGGTTTTATACAAGAATAGGTTAATAAAATGTTAAAATGCAATATATATACTATTGTAATAAATTGTTTATTAAATTAATATTTATATATTTTTATATTCTTAAAGCTGTGTCTGTAAATTGATGGCTAACAAAACTAGGATTTTGGTCACTTCTAAAATGGAACATTTAAAGAAAGCTGACAAAATATTAATTTTACATGAAGGTAGCAGCTATTTTTATGGGACATTTTCTGAATTACAAAATCAACGGCCCGACTTCAGCTCAAAGCTCATGGGATATGACACTTTTGACCAGTTTACTGCAGAACGAAGAAATTCAATCATAACTGAGACTTTACGGCGTTTCTCACTGGAAGGAGATACCTCTGTGTCCTGGAATGAAACGAAAAAGCAATCTTTTAAACAGACTGGAGAGTTTGGTGAAAAAAGGAAGAACTCCATTCTCAATTCAATCAGCTCTATGAGGAAATTTTCATTTGTACAGAAGACTCCATTACAAATGAATGGCATCGAAGATGATTCTGTTGAGCCTTCAGAGAGAAGACTATCCTTAGTTTCCGGTTCTGAACTGGGAGAGGCTATCCTGCCTCGGAGCAACATGATCGATGCTGGTCCCACATTTCAGGGACGAAGGAGGCAGTCAGTCCTGAACCTTATGACCCGCTCCTCGGTGAACCAAGGTCAAAGCATTCACCGAAAGACAGCGACATCCACACGAAAAATGTCACTGGCCCCTCAGGCGAATTTAACTGAAATAGATATATATTCAAGACGGTTATCTGAAGATACTGGCTTTGAAATAAGTGAAGAAATTAATGAAGAAGATTTAAGGGTGTGTATAAGTAATCAGTGTGGTGTTTCCATGTTTTCCTTTCTTTTTTTTCTTTTGGCCACAAAGAGTGGGATGTAATACATACTATGTAGCAAAATTTACTCAAATTTGAGTTTAGGATGAGGTTTATTTTTAAGATTCCCAAAGTCCGAAGTATGTAAATTACGTAAGCAGCTTCGAAATGTGAAAGAATCAACTATTTCCTTTTGTGATGTCTCTTACTGTAAGATGTATTGTAAGTCAAAGCAAGGACTAATATTGAGTCCTTTACTAAGCAGTGATAATCATTATTGTTAATGAGAAAAATTATGAATTATTATAAATCTGTTTCATTACCCTCCTAAAACCTCTGTGGGAAGAGGTGGAGTGAAAACAAATATATAAACAAATAATAGCTTCAGTTATTGAGAGACAAAGAAATGTTTCTGTATGCGGGTAGCCTCTATAAGGTATATAAACATCTAGTCTCTCAACAGGACTAACATTCTGGCTTATACCTCAGTCTTGCCTGAATTTAGTTAATGTGAGCTTTTTTATCATTTAAATTTCATTATACGTAGGATTTCTGGGCAGATTTCTTTTAAAGAAGGTATGTGAAATTCAACATATACTAGTGCCAACGTTCAGGTAGAAAGTCTTTTATATTAAGTTCTAAAGAATAAAATGCTTTTATTTTTAAAATAGGAGGCAATAGAAAAGAGGAGGGTTTTTTTTTAAACTAGAAAAATTCCTTAAGTGCCTTGGATGAAACAGTGTTGTAATAAATTGATATGTTTAATAGCGTAGATCAATTACGAGTAGTGTGACCTTTGGCAAGTCACATGTCATTTAATGTCTCTGGGCCAAAGTTTCTTTCTTTGTAAAATGAGGGAACAGAATAGATGATCTCTAAAATACATACTTTCAGTGTTTCTATAATCTTAAAAAAGATTTCCTAAAAGATAATTTATCTGTATGGTTTTAATACCAATCTGAATGAATTTCTCAAACCTGATTCTATAAGTTTAATTGTAAAGAATGATCACTTTGACTGATAATAGTATTTATTGATTGCTTCTAGTGCCATGAGCATATTCTTAGAAGATCCTCTCATTATCCTCATTTATAGAGAAGGAAACTAAATTTTAGAGAAGTTCAGCTGCCTGAATTCAAGCAGCTCCTAGGAAGTCAATGATAGAGTCCAGATTCAAATCCAGGTTTACTTGACTTCGAAAATTTTTACATCTAACCAGTGTGTCATATTCCAATTTCCTAGGACCCTTTCTTTGATGTTCTAGTGCTTCTTCTGTGAATTTTGTTGACTTTATAAGGAACAAAACTATCCTTTCCCTTTGAAATATCTGGATTTTCTCTCTTTCAAATTATTGAACTATAGCTCTCAAAGTTAAGTCAAGGACGGTTCTGGGAAGCTTCAGTTTGCTGGTACCATTTATTTGATAAAATGTGTGACACTGTTAAGCATTAAAATGGTAAAATTGTTCAAAAACAATACAGTCGTTTTATCAGCAATATTACATTCAGAGTTTGAAGAATCGCAGTGTTTCTCATTTTTCAAAAAGCTATGTTGCTCCAGTGGACATTATATTGGCTGTGGAGTGACATCACATGTGTCATTCATAATGGTTTATATTTGTTGAAATTCACTTAGTTTCAAATAGTACTATTCCTTTATTTCCACACATTCAAAATAAAACCACAGTGCTGGTGTGAACCTGTATTGTCACATTGTAATAACTATGATTCTTTTTTTCAGGAGTGCTTTTTTGATGATGTGGAGAACATACCAGCAGTGACTACATGGAACACATACCTTCGATATATTACTGTCCGCAAGAGCTTACTTTTTGTGCTAATTTGGTGCTTAGTCATTTTTCTGGCTGAGGTAAGAATTTTCTGTTATTAAATATTAATGTGATTTAAAGTTAAATTAGGAATAGTTTGGAAGGATATATATATATATATATATATATACATGTATAAATGTATATATATGCATAAATGTAAGTGTATATATGAAATTTTATATCATATAATGATATGTATAGTTCTACTGATATTTTATTACTTCATACATAGCATATAAAATATACTTAAGCACATATCTTCTGTATGAAGAGTTTTTGAGACATTCAAAACCTCAGAGTAGAATGTCTTTATATGAATTGAATTTAAACAATGAAAATTATTCTGTACTAAATATTAAATTCATTTGACTCTAGATATTGCATTATTAAATATGCCAGTGATGAATCACCACCTTTAAAAGACTATTTCCTCACAAAATAAAATAAATATATATTAGTGGCTTAGAAATCATTTTAAATAAGCCTTTCAGAGATTCAGATCACCCATTTGCTTACAGAATTCTTTTGTCTTCAATGCCACCATCATGGTCTCTTTACCATGCTGCTCTCCTTCACATCACCAGGTTAAAATAAAAGAGGGGGGCAGTAGGTCACAGGTTCAGTTCTGCATTAAGGTAAGAGGTTTCTGAAGCTGGTTGGTGAATGAGGTTATTCTCTAGGTCAGGAGCAGCCACTTAAATGAGAAAAGAGGCTTGGCAGAGGACGTCTAGTGGTGAAGTGGCTTGGAGGCTGGATGGAGAATATTTGCCCTCCAATTGTCGAACGGGGGCAGTCGTAACTCAACACCAGCCAAGGACTTCCCATGAGGGGTTTCGGGATCAGTTTCACTAAATCTTCTTATTTTTCAACATAAGATGAAAATACAGATTTTTTCTGTAAAAATTTCTCATTTGTAAGTGTGGGTAGTTGGTTAAATCAAAACAAACAAATGAACACTACGTGGGGACAAAAAAACATATCTGTGGATTGGATTCAGCCTGTGAATGACTACTCTAGATATTTATCTCAGAGGATACTGCTGGATGTGTCCTAATATACAGGCTGAATCCAACATAAAGGCCCAGGCTGCCTTCAGGGGGAGAAATGACCCAGGTGAAGTACTGCCTCTACTGAGGGTGTATAATTATATACATACCTGAAACCCAAACTTAAAACTACACCATTGTCTTATTAGGCTGCTTCTAATCTCAGTTAAGAAGTCCACATAAAATATTATCACTCCTCCTTGACCAAGTAAAGTAGTGTAAAATATTAAAGGTATGTACCAAAAGTTGTACATACCACTTCACCTATAAAGTGTTGGTTTCCATTTGATCTTTGAGTTTTGATGATATCACTTCTTTTGCTCTACTACTTTTTTAAATTAATAAAACAAATGGAGGCTGAATGTGAGATGCAGTATTGCATAGTGCCACCTCTGGACTCAGACTGATCTGGCTGTGAATTCTAATTCTGTGTTTTTAACACTATGACACTGAACAAGTTAGTTAACCTCTCTGAGCCTCAGTTTCCTCATCTATAAAATGGAGGTTGTAATAGTACCAATTTCAAAGGTCATTTTTGTGGGTTAAGAGATATCATGATTATAAAGCACTTACTGTAGGGCTTGGCATATAATGAGCGATGCTAATTGCTATTCTTACTAGTATCCTTAATGTCTATCATCATTATAAAGCTCAAGTTAGTTTGAGGTGAACAAGTCCATGACAGAGATATAGTAAAAATTTCAATAATTCCTTTTACAGTTTAACAAAACTATGGGGTTGAGTAACTTGAGACTCTCACATGAGGTAATGAAAATTACGTTGAAATGTATTTTTAATTTACCTCATCAATCTCTGCCAGTCATGCCAAATGACCAACATTAATGCGACTGAAACTCAGTCTTGTGCCACAGTTAATCTCAAACCAGCCCTTTGTCATTGTTAATGATTTGAACCTCTTCATTGAAAGATCAACATTACTTGACTGTCTTCAGTTTAGTTTTATGAGAAAAAATGGTCCTATCTGAACGTGGTGGTGATTTATGTTCACTTACAGGACCCTTGTCCCATGTAGAGCTGTAGAGCTGTAGAGCTGAACTTACATGCCTTTCAACACAGTGTATAGTTAATTAATTAGAGACTGAGCGTTGAGCTATTGAACATGTGTACAATATTATTAGCTCACTTACTCAAGAAGACAGTGGTCCTTTGTCTTTAGGCTAGAAACCAAACTACAACAGAGGATGTAAATGTTGTATAACTTCCCATTATTAGTTGAGCTCTCACAATTATTGCAAAAACTTTTCTTTTTAATGGACAAAATAACCAGTAATGTCATTTTCTAGGCAAGAAATAATATAAAAAATTATGAGCCTTTTTTGGCCCAATATCCTGAAGGCATTGCCAATTGACTGGTTCTCAAAATTTTGAATAACAAGAACTTGGTGATAGTAGAAAAAGAGTAATTGTTTTCATCATGTGCACCGTTATACAGCTAAACAAATCATTCCGATGTTCACAATTCTGTCACATCTTTGAATCAAAATTTACATAATTTTACTTTTAGACTAAGCTCCTTTCTTAATACCAATGTGCCTCTTCTCATTACCATTGAAATATCTCATATGTGCTTTGCATCATGGTACAAGTGCTAATCCAGGAAGATAGTTTAGGTCTTTTAAACTTTATTTAGAGTCTCATACTCAACATGATCAGAGAACCTAAAGAAAAGATACATTTCTTCCTTTGTGGAAGTGATGTACCCATTTTTAGTTTTCATAGGGGCCACTTCAATCTAGATTTTATAATTTTATAGAGTAGGTTCAATAAACTTCCCTTTTAGAGTATGAAAGTAATAACTTTTTTATTTCTTCAAAGTGCTAAACTGAAAAAATTAGTTTGGTCTACTCAGTTTGTTACCAATTATCATTAGAGTGTCATTTTGATAAAGGAGTCAGTCTACCTTATATTTTTATACTGTTTTCTTTACCATAGAACAATGTCTTCTGTTAAGTTCTTAGATATTAGCACCAGGGATATAGGCTTTTAAATTTCTATTATGTTGGTCTCTCTAGTGCTCTAACTTGGCAGTACAGCATTGACTAGATAGAGAAGAAACGCAAATTATACAGTAGGAGGCAGTTTCCTCCTTACTTTTACAACAACCAGAGGGTATTATTGTTGCCTGGAGTATCTAAAGATCCAGTTTAGTCCTTTTACTCCTGAGAGTTTTAAGAAAAGTGTCAGAGAACTGCTATATACTATTCCCTTATGATTTCCCTTCTGTTTGCTAATGAGGAATCACTAGGTGGCTTTACATTATTAGTATACACAATATATGCTCCCATAATACCTTAATGATAGTTATACCTTTATTGATAGTAATACTTTTAAGGCAGCATTACTTAGCAAGTGTCTATGTTTTAGGGCGTGATTTAACCTGCAAAGCATTGAAATCTGCGATTAAGTCATAACAAGGTGTCACTTTACTATTACTGCCTGTCATTCATTCAGCCACTTACTAATTCAACACATATTTTTTTAGTTCTTTCAGTATGTCAGGCATAATTCTATATGCTGTGTATACCATAAAGTACAAAACAGAGTGTACAGATAGAATACACTAATGTACTTATGTTAGCAGAGCATTCATAATACTGTGCTCCTTGGTGAAAACTCAAAATGCCAATACTATTTGAATGGTAGTCATTTACACACAGATCTCCTTGTGTGACTTGGGAAGAGCTCTGAATTCTGCATTTGTACAGAACTTATAGAATGAATTGGTTCCGGTTCTTTATCTTTATCCTACATAACATATCATGATATGTTATGCTTTTTTAAATGTTTTCTATGTGATTAGTATATAATTTCTGTCTGTTGACATTGGTATTTTTTATTTTAAAAAAATATTTATTTATTATTTATTTGGTTGCGCTGGGTCTTAGTTGTGGCAGGCGAACTCTTAGATGTGGCATGCACGTGGGATCTAGTTCCCTGACCAGGGATTGAACCCAGGCCCCCCCCCCCCATTGGGAGAGCAGAGTCCCAACCATCATGCCACCAGGGAAGTCCCTGTATATTTTATTTAAGTATACTCTTATTTATCCCTTCCTTTATTTATTAAGTACGGATTTACCGAATGCCTACTGTTTACTGGGCGTTGTTTTAGACACTAAGGCTATAATAGGAAAGAGAACAGAGGATAAATACATTTTGATGGAAATAATCACAGAGTGTAATAAGTGCCTTATTAATATAAGGCACTTATATTAACCTTATTAATATAAGGCACTTATATTATAATAAGGGCTAATATAAATCTGGGCAAAGGAGGGTAGACAGGGAAGGCTTCCTGACGAAATGACATTTCATTCACACCCGAAAGATAAGAAGGACTCAGACATGCAGAAACTGGGGCAAATGCAAAGGTCTTGGAAAAGTTTGGTAAATTACGGAAACTGAGAGGAGGCCAGCACAATTGAAACAGTGGGAGAGAGAAGTGAGTGGCATGTCACGTGGTGACATTGGAAAAGCAGGCCAGAAACAGGTTTGCAGAACCATTGGCTGAAGTAAAGAGTTTGGGTTTTATTTTAAATGCAACAGGAAGCCTTTGAAAGGCTTCATTCAGGGTATGATATGACTTTTTTTATGCTTTAAAAAAGATCACTCTGTCTGCTATATGGAAAATGGATTGGATGGGGACACGAAGGGAGGCCGGAACATCTGTTATGACAGGAAGGGATTGCTGTTATTAACTAGGCTCAGCATCCAGAGTGTTTAGAACCGTTAAGTCATACTTAAAGGCCTCTGAAGATATTCCACAGTGAAGTATATAGGAGTGTCTTCTTTGTAGTTTATTAAAGTTCTTCATGATAGAATATTGGACCTTGGCAGTTTTCTTCTCTTTTCACGCCTATTTTCTTTCGTTGTGAGTATCAAACTTGTACCTAGCCAGGTTATGTCATGGTAGGGTTCCTCCTAGGTCTTGAATGTATTCTTGCTGTAGTTCTCCATCACATCTTATTTTTGAAATCATACTGTTGGTGTTTTACTATATAGATGACCAAGCTTCATCTATCACGTGTCCGAAGATGTTTACTAGTTCATTTAGCAAATAAGCCTTTCAGAAAGAGGCACTTAATTTCTCTTTCCGTATGTATATGCTGTATATTCTATCCCCGACATGCCATTATTTTTTAAATCATAGAGACAAATTATCTATATAAGTTAAATTGTGACCTAGCTTCTAAATACTGGCTACTTCTTTTTCATTTGGGGTCATTTGCAAAGTTCGTGAATCATCACGTTGACTGTTCAGGGATCTATCCTTAGAGGACACCATCATCAGACTCCTGGTACTTAGCATGGGTATATAATAAATACTCTGGCTACACCGCTATCTAACTAACAGTTTTAGTCTATTCATGCACTGTCCGGTACAGTAGCCGCCCACCAGCCATGTATGACCACGTAAATTAAATGAAATTATTTTAAATGAAACACAATGTAAAATTCAGTTCCTCAGTCACCCACAATGGCCACATTTCAAGTGATCAAGTGCCATGTGTATTAAGTGGCAACGATACTGAACAGTGCAGATATTAAACATTTCTATTTTTGTAGAAATTTCTCTTGGACAGTGCTGATCTAGACGGGACCATTTTCTATGTGTTATGGAATGGTGTTTAAAACCCTGAAAGAGCTGAAAATAATGACCTTTTTGCTTTTCCTCTAATCTTTCAGTACTGTCACTCTATCACAAACTGTATGAACTTTATAACCTCAAACATTTTTTTTTTTTAAAGAAGATGTTGGGGGTAGGAGTTTATTAATTAATTAATTAATTTTTGCTGTGTTGGGTTTTGGTTTCTGTGCAAGGGCTTTCTCTAGTTGTGGCAAGCGGGGTCCACTCTTCATCACGGTGCGCGGGCCTCTCACGATCACGGACTCTCTTGTTACGGAGCACAGGTTCCAGACGTGCAGGCTCAGTAGTTGTGGCTCATGGGCCTAGTTGCTCCGCGGGATGTGGGATCCTCCCAGACCAGGGCTCGAGCCCGTGTCCCCTGCATTAGCAGGCAGATTCTCGACCACTGCGCCACCAGGGAAGCCCAACCTCAAACATTTTGGAAATTAAATGTTAGAACTTGCTTGCTTAATTGTTTCTATATGCCCCAGACATTTTCATTAAAGTCATTATGTCAAGTCCTTGGAAATGTTTTTGTTCCAGTCAATAAAAGTAGTTTGGGTTGGTGGTTCCACAAGTGGTCTCTTCCGCAAGTGGTCTCTATTCACAAGAGCCAAGAAATAACTTTATATTACACTGATTAGACCAGTGTCTTTGAACAACTGCTTTGGTTATTGTAAATATTATAAAATATTTATTTCTGGGATTTACTCACATTCAGAGAAGGTTGGAATGCCAACATTATTGACACTTCTTTCACTGGAACAAAGAGGGACTGTAATAACCAAAGAGTCCCTCACAAATACACCCTTATCTAGGTTCTTGAATAATTTGATTAGTCTTAGGAAGTAGGAAAACATTTGTACTGGAACAAAGACTTTTGAAATAGCTAGATTATTGCTGTGTTTCTTGTCATTTTGAATTCACTTGAATTTCAAGGAAACAAAGGTGGTTTTTCTTTTTATTAATATGGTTCATGGAGGCTATGTGTATAATGAAAAAAAGTGGGAAAGTGAGAATGATGCTATTAGATTTTTCATTATTATACTCCTATCTGGTATGCAAATTTACCAAAAATTATATACTATTTAAAGTATATAACTTCATAATGTAATTTCTTAATGCTAATTATTCTCCATAATTTTTATATGGTACTGTTAAATACTTAAGATAAATTGATTATGAAATAAGAGATAGATTTCTTATACCAAGCGTATTTGTTTTTCCCCTATTTATTTTTACTCTGTGTTCATTTTCAAATTATTTTACTTACAATTTCTCCTTTTTTTCTATTTGATTCTTTGTTAAAGTTATTATCAGGCTAATTGTATAATTTCAGTCTTATAATTGTGTAAATATTTCTGGTGTTATAGTTGTGTTGGTATCATCACAAGATTGTTTTCCCAAGCATTTAGGAGACTGCAATGCCAAATTGAAATAGAACAGAGTACAGATCATTTAAATAACACAGAAACTAAAAAATAAAATCATGGTTGTTAAACATTTTTCTTTTTTGGTTTAGTTATGAGGTAGAACATTTGTTCTTCAACCAAAAGTTTCCACCTTGAGAAAGCCCAAATAGTGCCAATAGTGTATGTTTTAACCTGAATGCACCTTATCTTTATTTAAAAAATATGAATTTATTTATTTATTTATTTTGAATTTTATTTTATTTATTTATTTTGTTTACAGCAAGTTCTTATTAGTTATCTGTTTTATACATATTAGTGTATATCTGTCAATCCCAATCTCCCAATTCATCCCACCACCACCACCTCCCAAAAAACCATGAATTTTTACACTTTTGAGATTTTAACTTGTTTTCATGAATATATATCTCATCTTTTCCAGTAATTAATTGGTCTTATAGTTATGCCCCTCATAATCATTGTATGACAAATGAAATTATTTATAGCCATCAACCAGATAAATTATCTGCCAGCAGGCTGAGAGTAATCTCTTCATAAGAAAAAAACTTTATTATTTAAAGTGTTTAACTGCAGTATTAGCTCTCCTGTGAGGTTCAATGAACAGTTCCTGTTGAATGAAGGAGAGAAATGGAAAAGTATTTTATTCAGTGAAATTGGAATTCCATTAACTTAACATGTTCTCACCTCAAATAGTGGTTCTTAGAGCAATTATTGCAGCTGCTGGACCCAGGAAAGTAAAGCAAAGGAAAATGAAATTGTATATATTTCAATGTTAGTCATGGTGGAATTAGAAGTGGGTGTGGGAAAAATAGGAGAAGATGCTGGAAAAAAAAATCAAGTGTGTATTGTTCCATTCCAGGTGGCTGCTTCTTTGGTTCTGTTGTGGCTGCTTCCAAAGTGAGTATTCCATGTCCTATTGTGGATTGTATTTTGTTTCTATTGATTATTTGGGTCTTATTAATTATTGTAATATCCACTCTGCTTCATTTCCCCACAGTACTGTAGTGGAAAATTGAGTTCTTTTGTTTAAAATTGTGAGCATGTGCAGTTCCTGCAGCTCTTTACCAATTTTTAAAGGGTTTAGTTGTGTTTAGTTTCCATAAAATGCAATAACAATATTTAAAACAACCTTGCACACTTAGTATTTTCTCTGAGTATTTGAAATTTTATCTATTTCAGTGGTTAAAAACTTAATCTACTTTCTTGCAATAGTAAGTCCTTCAGGTTAAAGGCATAAGCTCTGCTAATGAAATATGTTGTGTTTCTTTAGACTCAAATTCAGCATCATTTACATGTATTGGAAATTCAATGGGAAAGTTTGGTTGCCTGATAGCAATTTCCTTTTGCTTTACAGAGTACTTCCTCAAGACAAAGGGAATAGTACTAAGAGTGCAAATAACAGTTATGCAGTGATCATCACCAACACCAGCTCGTATTATGTTTTTTACATTTATGTGGGAGTAGCTGACACTTTGCTTGCTCTGGGACTCTTCAGAGGTTTACCACTGGTGCATGCTCTAATCAGAGTGTCAAAAATACTACACCACAAAATGTTACAGTCTGTTCTTCAAGCCCCTATGTCAACCCTCAACACGTTGAAAGCAGGTACTTGACTAGGTGTACAAAATGAAGCTACTGCACCTCCACAAACAGGGCCTGTGAGTTGGTTGGTTTTCTAGTAGTAGCACTGGCTTTTGCATGCAGGCATCTACCCTTTGTTGAGCTTCCTTATGACTGGCATGTACCTGTCTCAGGTATTATAGGCTCTCAGATACAGTCACTCCTCATATTTTCTGTATCAGTTAATTAGAGTAGCTCAGTTTGTTAGGACATGATGCTGATGGGACTGTAGCAGCAGAAGCAGGCCCTTCTGAGTCAGCTGTCCTTCTCTATTCAGATATTTGATTTAGCCCCCTTCTAAGCATCTTGCTGCCAATGTATATTGTTGTTTAAAAGAGGAGAAGATTTGAAGTGATCAAAAAAATTCTAAGATTCTTTTACTAATAAAGTGTTTTGATGAGGTAGAGTAATCTAGTTTCATGTAACTGTTCAAAGATGATCCCATAAATTCATTCAAGGTTGTTTTAAATGGGTTGGGTGGATCCCAAATGTATTTCTAAAGTATTTTTGACACTATCATAGAGGTTAGTAAAAGAGTACAAGCTGTCAGTTATAAGATGAGTAAGGTCTGAAGATCTAATGTATAATGTGGTGACTATAATTAATAACACTGCCCTGTATTATTGAAATTTGCTAAGAGAATAAAACTGAAATGTTCTCTCACACACACACAAAGGTAACTATGAAAGGGGATGAATGTGTTAACGAACTCAGTGAGAGGAATCCTTTCCCAACGTATACATATATTAAATCATCACATTGTATACTTTAAATATCTTACAATTTTTTGTCAATTATACCTCAACAAAAATAATTAAGGCCACAGAAATTAAGAGTAGTGAAATAGAGGGACCAAAGATTTTAAAAACTAAGGACAATAAGGTACTTTGAAAGTAATCAATTTTATTGATTCCCCTTTAGACAAATTCACATTTAAAGAATCTGAGGTTAATAAGGAATCTCCCGAGTTTTATTCTTACAGAAATCTGTTGAACACTTACTTTCTATGGCACTAAGCCAGGGACTGGTATGAAAAGATGAATAAGGCACAGTTCTTGCCCTGGAAGAATCCAGTCAAGGGAGAGGAGGTAGACACAGGAACGCTTGATTATAAAGGAAAGAATAAATTCCAAGACTGAGATTTTTAGAGTGATATGTATCTAAAAATCTCAAGATAAGAATTATCCATCATTTTTTTCTGGGTAAAACATTTCAGTGTTCGTATTCAAGAAGATCTTCCTTACATTTATTCTTTTAAGCCCTTGTGTATCACTAAAGCCTTGCCTCATTTGGATATACTCATCACCACACTTCTGTTTTAGAGCTAAGAAATTTTAGACCTAAAAGAGAATGCCCAATTACCTTGATCCAATGATTTCATTTTTTTAAATGGGAAAACTGAGATCCAGAGAAGGTAGGGGATTTGCCCAGGATTCTAGCAGTGAGAAATGGGCAATGAGATATAATGAAAGGAGCATGGGAATTATTTGAGGTCTGGCTTGTCCTCATAAGAGTGATGATCATGGGCAAGTTACTCTTCTGAGACTTTGCATCCACATCTGTAAAATGAGGAAAGGAATAATTATCTCAGAGGGTCATTGTGAGAATGAAAAAAAGTCATCATCTACTAGCCTGTTACATAGCCAACATGAAATAAATGCCGGTTCCCCACTGTTGTTCCCTTTCTATTGTTTCCCATTTGAAATATACTAAGCACTAGAATGATGTATGTATATATATTATTTTTTACCAAAGCAACTTTCATTTTCTACACAGAATAAATACCATACGCTACTTTTTTTCAATTTTTGATTCATTTATGAAAAGATATACAAATATGTTTAATTAAATATGCTAAATAAAATATCATTAGTAAGGGCAAGGAGATAGTGACAAATAAAAAATAATTGAATTCTTCCTACATAAGGCTTTTTGCCGAGGGCTCAGAGTGATACAAAATAAATGTGGCATGGTCCAATGACCTCTAGAAATTTACAGTCTAGAAAAAAGAGATGACATGTATACAAGCGACTGTACAACATGGATATAATTATTACAACACAGAAGTGCTGTAAAGATGTATTAAAGGTATTAAGTGTGTCCAGAGGAAGAAGGGATTAATTTGAGCTGGTGCAAAAATTGATGCTTCCTTGCAGGAGAGGCATTTGAGTTGGGCCAGGAAGGAGACATAGATTTTAACATGTAGACATGAGAGGAAAGGGTTTTCAGGCAGAGGAGCTACATGGAAAAGGCAAGGAGGTAGGAGAGTATAAGGTGTATTTAAACAATAAGCCAGTTTGAAACAATGTTTGAGAAGAGGAAGCTTGTACCTAGGGTAGTTTAAGGCCAAATCATGGAAGGTATTAAATATTAAACTAAGAATTTTAGACTTTATCCTGCAGTAAATGGGGGGGGAGTAAATGATAAGATTCAATATCACTTTGTTTGTACAGTAATATGTTATAATTATAGGTTTAACTCACCCCTAGACAACGTACTCCTCAAGGGCAAGGAGCAAGGCTTATTCACCTCTGTTATCTCAGTGCCTAGCATTGTGCCTGCCACCTAGCACTCCGTGTGTAACTTTTCTTCCCTGAAGGAAAAAGTGATCAGACTTACAAATGTGAGTCTGTTAATTTAGAAGACAGACGGAAGCTTAGATTGCCAGTGAAGAGGGTAGAAAAGGAGGACATGGCAAAGGAGGTCCACATGGTGGGCAGGAAGGGGTTGAGAGCAGCCACGGGTTCTGCTGAGGTATGTTTTAGAAAGGTGTGGAAGCTGAAGGATACGGAGGCTCTATATTACAAAATACAGATATAGGGGAATGATGAGAGCATATCCAGAAAATGATTACTAAACTCAGGCTTGTAAATGGGAGACTGTAGTAGTAGGATGGATGCCTATTCCTGACATAATTTGTGATAGGGCTCTATTAAAGACCTTGGTTTTTGCCTGAATCTTATAGCAATCTGTATTTGATAAAAGTTTAAAAGTAGGAGACAATAAGTTGAACACAGAGTTATTTAGAATCTTTGTACAACTTAGAATCCTTGTACTAACATTGTGTACGTCATTATATATATATATGTATATATATATGATTATGTACTCATTTGTATTTGAGTTCTGAAGGCTTCTGCTGTGATCCAAAGTTATCAAATTCATCAGATATTGATATGTATTTTTAAGATTACTAGTTTCTGAAGAATTTTTCTTCACATTATAGGTGGGATTCTTAATAGATTCTCCAAAGATATAGCAGTTTTGGATGATCTTCTGCCTCTTACCATATTTGACTTCATTCAGGTTTGTAAAAATAAGTAATATTAAGTGACTTTGCTTTGTTGCACTTTTTAAAACTAATTAGAAAATGTAGTAAATTAGTTCTTGCTTACTTTTCATCTGATTAAGAGTTGAAGGCTGTATATTTATAAATCTTTTCAATATTAAAAAAAATCTTCGAAATAGTCATAAATTTAGTAAATTCAGTAGTAAGTCAGAACTGTTTACCTGACCAAAACCTAAGGCAATTCCTCATTTAGATATAATAGCTGTCTACTTGGGAGTGATTTAAGATGTATAGCAGACCGCTTTCCCCCAAATCACTGCCCATGAAGTGTGACATTTTTGACATTGGCATCATTATTTGAGAGAAGTCACCTACCTCCAGAGGGCCCGTGTTAAAATGTAGATCAGTCAGTTTCCTGGTGGACTACAGTTTCAACCAGTCTCATCCATGAACACTTTGGCAAAGATTAGCTAGTTAGCAATCTCACAGTAAGGACCATAATGCAGGGACAGAAGTACAGGTAAGTTTTCAAGCAGGTGAGAGAGGAAGGAAAAATTCAGGACTAGTCAGGACTATCCCTGGGTGACAGATTGAAGACACCTGCAGGGCAGCCTGACTCTGAGCATGTGTCCTTGGGGTGGGGTGATTGATGGTGAAAGTGGAGAAGGGAAGAAGGGGTTGGAGATGAAGTTGACCTAGGGGATACCGCATTAAGACTTCATAAGTGACAGAACTTGAGTGTTGTGAGCTAACAACCTTGGCTGTTGAACGAGGTTTGAAAACAGCTTACTGTCTGGCTTAGGTTGAGCCTCAGAGAGTAAATGACGCAGTCGCAATGACCTCCTTAGAGAGACACTTGGAACAGGATGCTGCCCGTCTTAGGATGAGTTGTTTGCCACCCCCGCCACTGAGAACCTGTGAAATAAAATAACATAAGGGCTATCACATTTGTGTGTATACACAACTGACATTGGCAGGTGCACAAAAACCAGATTGTCAGTTTACCTCATCTGGAATGATTGGCACAGTCAAACACATTAACTGTTCCAGGTGAACTTTAGTATCTTGAGTTTCCTTCAGTTACTCTGTTTAGGGATATAACTTAGCAGCCGCTGCTGGAATTCTTTAACCGCTGCTTTGAGTTTATGCATGTGAAGGAATGTTTCCCATGTCTTTCTTTAATTTCCAGACATTTCTTCCTTGTTCTAGGATTGTAAATGACTGGTCTCAACTGTAATATTAGTAAATCAGGTACAAACTGGAACATGGACATCTTGACATGATTGCAAAAGAATTCACGAATGTTAGCCCTTGATAATTAAAAAAAAAAAACTTTTGTAGTCTGCTGAGTATTTTCTGAATCAGTGTAAGGCTTACTTCAGAAGTCCTTTGGGAGAGTGCAGTTTTGAACATTTATTTTATGAATTAACACGTCTTGACACATGTGATGGTTCTCATCCTTCCTCTTACGGCAATTTCAGTAGTTTCTGCTCAACTTCTAATGTTGTTGCAGCTCACTAGTTGTTTCATAAGTGATTGGGCAGGGCTTTTTAATTTTGATTTCCCTATTTTATTTACAAGGAGGTCTCACATTAAGGAAGCATGGTACATGACAATCAAATACAGTAAAAATCTGATTAATTTTGATTCATTAAAAAATGCATCAGAGGGGTCCTTTAAATTGTGAACCCCTTTGGTTATACTTATGTTCAGATTAGTTAAATTTCTTTTTAGTCACATTTCAGAAACAGATTTTTTTCACAGAATGAAGCACACCTGTAAATTTCCTTTTTTTAAAAAAATGTTATTTCTAGTAACTCTAGTTCTTAACATTTGATAATATTCTGGGCAATTTACTTTCTGGATTGGAACATTGTATAGTGAAAATGAAAGATCCAGATTCTATTCTGCAGATACCACTGTTTATTTTACCTTGAGCAAGATACTTAATCTCTAAGAGTCTCAGGTTTCTCAAGTGAGGAAGATAAGTCTGATGATGGTCACTTTCAGTATTAAAGTCGTATGCTGCCGATGGGCATACTGGAGGTGGACCATACATGACAAATTTGAACTTGAAGCCACACAGAAAAAGAACTATCCTGGCGTCCTACTTATCTCTATGCTTCAGTGACTGATTTTTTTCACAAAACAGAAGCCTCCGTGTTTTAAAATATGCAAATCTTCTCTTATCAGCCTCAAAACCTTTAGATTTGTTTGATTCTTTCTGTCTTACCCTAATATATGAATACACAGTGAGTCCCACCACTTTGATCTCTACTGTGTCTTTTACATCTTTTTTCTTCCCTTATTCATTCTATTAATCCCATTAATGCCTGGCTTAAAAATTCTCAAGGACTAACTATCAATTATGAATGAAATTCCAGATCTGGTGTTCATTGCCTGGTTTTAAATAGGTATTTATTATCTATTTATTGATCAATCAATTTATTAATTAACCTTCTAAATGATTTCAAAGTGATCCTTCATTCTTATCATCTGGTGCCTTGCAGGTTTTATAGTCTGTTGATTTGTTTTCCCCTAGAATTTTAGGATTTGGGTAAGGATGAATGGGAATTAGAATCTGTACTCACATTTCCATCTTGTATTGAAGTCCCTCTATTTATTTATTTTGTTGTCCTCTCACTAATATACCTGGTCTGAAATGACTTGTTTCTTATTCACTGTGAATTAAAAACTAGGACAGAATTTAAAGTTTCTTTGTATAATTAGAATATCAAACATATTAAACCAGTACCTTTAGTTTTGCACAAGTGCTAAATTATTAGCTTCTGACCTCAATGCCTAAGGATGGCTTCTTATAAAGCAAATAGAGTTATTTTCCTCAAAGCTTAGATTTACTGTCCACTTCTCAGTTTGGGCTTTATTCTGGATAATTTTAATCTCTGGAAATCTACTTTGTGAATACTTCACCATTTCCAGGTTTACCCACCTTCTCCATTCTTCTCAAACCCTATGTGATATCTTGGTTGGGTTGGCTGCACAATTCTTCCTGTTCTATTGTAAAATAGTTATTGTCATTCCTAAGAATCTCCACCATATCAGCAATAATTAGGTCAGAAAGAGAGAAACAAATACCGTATGCTAACACATATATATGGAATCTAAAAAAACAAAAATGGTCATGAAGAACCTAGGGGCAAGACAGGAATAAAGACACAGACTTACTAGAGAATGGATTTGAGGATACGGGGAGGGGGAAGGGTAAGCTGGGACAAAGTGAGAGAGTGGCATGGACATATATACACTACCAAACCTAAAACAGATAGCTAGTGGGAAGCAGCCGCATAGCACAGGGAGATCGGCTTGGTAATTTGTGACCACCTAGAGGGGTGGGATAGGGAGGGTGGGAGGGAGAGAGACGCAAGAGGGAAGAGATATGGGGACATATGTATATGTATAACTGATTCACTTTGTTATAAAGCAGAAACTAACACACCATTGTAAAGCAATTATACTCCAATAAAGATGTTAAAAAAAAAGAAAAAACAAACAAAGAAAAAATAATGATCACTTTCCCCACCCATTGTTATAATCCAACAGCTCCAGATTGGAATTACATGGTAAAAATAGCACAAGACAAATGAACACAGTGCCGTTCACAACTGTCAACAGCAAACAAAAAAAAAAACCCTGATTCTAATGGAATAGCTGAACGTTTCCATGTTGCCAATGCAATAGCATTTGTGTTTCAGACATACTGGTATATAATATGGTGGCCCATTTAAATTAAATTGTATTTCCTAGTAAATAATGCTTGGAAGTTAATTTTTCTCTTTTTTTCAAAAGATCCTATTTCTGAGAAATAAATACCCTCAGTTAAACAACTGAGTCCTTCGCCATTGATGAAGTCTTGTCATGTAGTAACTGGGGCGTTTGAGGCTTTCTCATTGTACTGGTGGAACTTGTAGGGCAAGAACAGAATAGAGAAGACTTTCTTTAGATTATTGAGTCATCATATGTACTTAGTCCAGTGTTTGGCACTGTATTTATCTGAGTATTTGTTGAAAGAAAATGAGTGAACGGCTTATTGTAGAATTTGATGATGGACACCTTAGAGGCATTTTCCCTAGAAAAGTATCATTGAGATATGATCATCCGAAGCTTTAGATGAACATAACAACCCATTCAAAGAAGATTTATGCAGATCTTAGTTACATGCTTATTCATGTTTTCATCTACCAAAATGTTCTGTATTTCTGTATCGGTTGTACATGTGTTGTACAAAGTACATTGGTTGTACAAAGTACATATGTCACCCATGGCAGTTGGTAGACAACTGGCTCAGTGATTATCAGATAGATGTTATGATAGGTTTATTTTTCAACCCTTGTTGTGACAGTTACTTTATTTATGCTTTATTCACATGGGGTATTGTGGAACAAATGTTAGCAGATTTTTTTTTTAATATGTATGGATTTAGTGTCCTTTGGAAATATAGAATTTAAGCATTGAACTTGATCTGAAGAACACCAATATGGTTAACTTGTTTCTGAGACTGCCCACAAGGATCCAGTTTTGAGGGTGGATAATGTGAAGATATGTCTCTAATGAATGGGCTTGACTGAAACACAAAATCCATTTGATAATATATGAGAGAAAAGTGGTCTAATTTCAAATTAAATCAACCATACCCCCAAAATCTTCTTTTTTCTTTTTTTTTGAGCCTCTAGGTCATCTTCGATTGTTTTAAGGAACAGTAACAAAAACAGGAAGGGGAGTGAAATTTATTAAGTATACTTTTTTTTTTTAATCTTAAATGTTAATCAACTAGGTTTGGAGAAATTAAGTAGCTTGCCTAGATGACCAAGCCTACCAGATTTTTCTGACTCAAAAGGCTCCAAGATGAATGCCCAATTTTCAGAAATTGTCTGAACAAAATAAATCCTAAAATTTCATATTCATACTAAAATTATTTTAAAATATAAAGTTTGTTTTAAAAGAAGCCCAGGCTAGAAAAAAATTATGTTCATTTAAAATTTATTTGTCATACAGCACTTTAAAGTGTATAGGAAGTGAGTATATACTAAGATGCAAGAATACCGTGTTTTCTAAACTTCAAAATATTATTATGAGCAACCTAAACAATTTTTGGAATTTTGATAGAACTTATGAAAAACGTACTTTGAGGTGGCTGCCTTCCCAGTATGAAGGTACCTGCCCCGTATTAAGAATGGAACAGAGTGTGAAGACCCTATTTAGAAAGATGTTGCTAACATACCTTGTCCACTTTGCAACACGGAACTATGTACTTACCAGTGTATTTTCTTTGATCCCACAGTTGTTATTAATTGTGATTGGGGCTATGGCGGTAGTCTCAGTTTTACAACCCTACATCTTCCTAGCTACAGTGCCAGTGATAGCGGCTTTTATTCTATTGAGAGGCTACTTCCTCTGCACCTCACAGCAACTCAAACAGCTGGAATCTGAAGGTATGATGCAGCCTGTGCAACGCTCACCTGGGAAAATATCACAAGAGCTATTCGTGGATATTTATCTGTGATTTATGTACCTTTCCAAAATTTTTTTCCTATTTTTAAACTCTTGCATTATATGACAATGACTTTTAAAAACATCTATTTCAACTGTGATCCAGGCCATGTCTGTACATTCTCATCATATATAACTCTCTTGGGTCTCATACTTTTGTTATTCATTAGATCTTAAGTATTATTATTGAGAATTTGACCTTTGTCTTCTTTCAGATTTAAAATATAATGTTAAACCACAAACTATCCCCCCCAAAAAAATAGTATAAGTAGGAAAAGGAAACAGTAAATTATAAAGAACACATAGATTGTTTTTATTAATTAATGACCATGTGACTTCATTTTGATTTTAAAACAAGTATATAGAGTCTTAGGAGGCTTGATGTATATGATATCCATTCATAATCATATAAACTAAAATTTGAAAAGATAGTGCTACTATCACTAAATGTTTGTGTGTGTTCCCAAATGGTACTGGACAAAATTCTTCCCTCTGGCTTGTTTTCAGACACCTTTCCTTTCTCTCCTGGGGGTCTGCCTTTTTGTGTGCCCCCAAACACTGCTTGAGCTCTTTGGGAAGCACATTGTTCAGTAACAGCCTTTGTTTGGGTGCATTTTCAGGGGATATATTTCCAGTGTGTTTCTGCATTGAAGGTTATTTGCTAAATTAAGTCACATGAACTTTCTTAATTGAGGCCTTGAATAAATTGTCTCAAAAGAAAAACATTTTCTCTGATTAATTTAGAATTAGTCAGATAAACAATGCCCAGTGGTAGCCAAGGAATATGAATAAATAATGGCAGTGATTTTATAATAAGTTCCCATCCATGGTAACCAAGTAAAAAAGAGGGTAACTCATTAAAAAAATAACAGATTGCATCTATTCAAAGTACAGCACCAGAATGAAAAGCCTTTTTAACCAATGACGTTTGTTGTTTGGTTATTCTTTAAGCCACTCTTTTTAAAGTAAGAATTTGCATTATGTGTTTACATGACTTGCATTATTTTCTATGGGAATATTTCACAGGCAGAAGTCCAATTTTCACTCATCTTGTTACGAGCTTAAAAGGACTATGGACACTTCGTGCCTTTGGACGGCAGCCTTACTTTGAAACTTTGTTCCACAAAGCTCTGAATTTACATACTGCCAACTGGTTCTTGTATCTATCAACACTGCGCTGGTTCCAAATGAGAATAGAATTGATTTTTGTCCTCTTCTTCATTGCTGTTACCTTCATTTCCATTTTAACAACAGGTACTGTGAGCTCCTTAACTATTTAGCTAAGCACTTAATTTAAAGCTTTGCCAACCAATAAAATGCTACATTCTTATAGGTTAAAAATTTTAGGTATCTTTAAATCAATTTTTTGAGAGTTAATTGATCAAAAAATTTGTTTATTGTTGAATGAATGATTTCTTTGAATTAGAGATGTATGCAGTTGAAAAACTGAGATACAAGGAGTGTCAGATAACAAATCTGTGATTCAAAGAGAAAAACCATCTAATACTCTCATTTTGATAAAGGATCTTGGCTTCAAAAGTAACAGGTCTCTTTATTAAAGAACTCTCTGAATAGGGGAAAAGAAACATCCAAATTTATATACAGATACACACAAAACCTCCATCCCTGGTAAATTTTGTTCTTTTAACCACCTGTTGGTGCAATTTGTCATCCTAATGTGAACTTTGCATGGTGAAAAACTGCCACAGAAGTGAAATAACTGAGGTGAAAGTGCCATGTTTTTCAAATACAGATGTTCTGAGTTTTAGGATCTTTGGGTGACAAACGTAAACTATTTCATCGTAAGTAAAATGAAAACCTATATAGACAAGTGAGCTCTTCTAATTAAAAAAGTGAATTACTGAGCTATAAGAAAAGTTGAAATATCTTATATATGTGACTGTGGACAGAGATTCAGAGTGACTGCCAAATCTGAGGGGTCGTTCGTTTCTAAGAATAGAATCCGGATCAAACAAAATGAAGTGCGTGTTGGAGAATTATAGGAGGACCTCGTGGAGCACAGGGTGGGAGGCACACGGAGCCTCCAGGGAAAATGGGACAGGCGTGGAGAGTTGGACTCAGAGCTTCCTGTCTCTGGGCACTGGATGCCGGCTGTGCCCACTCCTTCCTCTGGCTACTTCATTCATTTCTCTTTCTCTGAAGACTGGCTTCCCTAATGTCCCAGAGCTGTGCTACAGTGACCTTATATGGCCTCTCCATTCAGGCCCTTTGAATGAACAGCTGACTTCCTCTGTCCAGTTACCAAGTATGGGCAAGAACCGAAAACAGGCTCATTTTGGCTGAAGGGTCCACCTGCCATCCACACAGGTGCCGTGAGAGTAGTGGATTCCCCGCCTTCACTGTTCTCTCAGCCTAGGGCGATGGGAAATTACTCTATGAAAGGAATATAAAGGGTCAGGCAAATGAACTAAATCCTTAGCAGTACAGTAATTTGGGGCAACTTTAAAACAAAATAAAATCTCTTTTGCAGTTCAGAATTTTTTAAAAATTTTGCCTTTGATTAAGTTATTTGAAATGGGATCCAAGAGGGCTGAGTGAACAAGGATTTGTTAACAGTGAATTCAAACCAATATATCATGTGCTATAACATAATGGTTAAGGATCTGATTGAGTCCCGATTTACCAGGCATGATAGTCAAAGCATTTAGCAATCAGTATAGTTCAGGACCTATCCATTAAATCAGATGCCCAGCCAGAGTGAATGTTAGCCACACAGCTAATAACAACCCTGCCTCTGCTGGTCTTCAGCTGTGGGAACTTGTACACTTTAACTAACTTCTCTAAAGCCCTCATTTTCCTCATGTATAAATAAACATAATGATAGTACCTATCCCGTAAGTTTGTGGTGAGTATTAAATGTGATAATTTGTATAAAACACTTAGTATAGTGCCTGGTCCATAGTAAGCACCTGAAAATCTCATATTACTTATTATTGTTATTATTTTAAAAATTTTATCTTACTCTCATCTTAATCTTCAGAATGAGTAATATATTGGGGCCCTGGATAAATCTTACCTATTTAGAATAAATGATTTAGTATGAAAAGCACATACCTGCTATCTATGGTTTGTTTTCTGTTAGAGGAATTGTAGAAGCAAAGTTTCAATTTATAATAATGGGATGAATTATTTCTCCCAATTTTAGAACCCTATGACAGTTTTATCATGCATTACAGATGCAAAGACTGACTCTCAATTGAGACTTGATAACCTAAATTTATAATAATTTAAGAACATTCCTATTAGAAAAATTGTAGGGCTATGAATAGAGAGTATTTATGAATTTTAATTAGTGGTCCCCTGTAGCCCTTAAAAACTATTTAATTAGACATTTAAGTATTGTTCTTCCTGGGTGAACGAGTCAATTTTTTTTTTAACATAAAGAGCAGTCTTCTCTTTTTCCAAATGGCAGACCCATGAGTTCTGACTTCCCCATGAAACTCGAAGTTCTTTCTTCCCAGCAGCATCTGATTGGCAGAGAAAGTCCTCCTCGCAAAGGCATGAAGTACATCTAAACATCTTCTGGATGCTGTTCACACACATATCTCTCCTACTTTTGACTTCTTTGTAGAGGAGCTTATTCAGACACAGTACTTTTCTTCCATTGTCCATTATTTGAAGTCTTTGAAGGTATTATTACTTACAGAGTAATAGTAGAAGGGATAAAAGTGATATTTACCCAACACCAACATCCCCTTCAATATCTGAAGCATTTAAAAAAGGGCAACTTGGGCTTCCCTGGTGGCGCAGTGGTTGAGAGTCCACCTGCCGATGCAGGGGACACGGGTTCGTGCCCCGGTCCGGGAAGATCCCACATGCTGTGGAGCGGCTGGGCCCGTGCGCCATGGCCGCTGGGCCTGCGCGTCCGGAGCCTGTGCTCCGCAACGGGAGAGTCCACAACAGTGAGAGGCCCGTGTACCGCAAAAAAAAAAAAAAAAAAGGTAACTCTTTCCTAATAGTCAATCACTCTTTGATTTAAAATGTTGGTTGAATACTTATTATATACAGGGCATATTATTACTAGGGATACATGCTGTGGGGATCTGAGATGAAAAATGGTTAAAACTGGCACAGAATCAAAATGTAACTTTAATATGTGCCCTCTTCTAGGAATACATAAAGTGGCTCACAGAAGAGAGAAATAGCATAAAGTTTGTTTATATCTTTTTTCCACCTATAGGTGAAGGAGAAGGAACAGCTGGGATTATTCTAACTTTAGCCATGAATATCATGGGTACACTACAGTGGGCCGTAAACTCTAGCATAGATGTGGATAGCTT
Source organism: Leucopleurus acutus (assembly GCF_964270905.1). Taxonomy (NCBI): domain Eukaryota; kingdom Metazoa; phylum Chordata; class Mammalia; order Artiodactyla; family Delphinidae; genus Leucopleurus; species Leucopleurus acutus. The sequence continues at coordinate 76,951,376 of NC_139144.1, forward strand.
GGTAAGTATTATTCTTTTTATCTTCTATGAAAAAAAATTCAGATGAACCAAAAAGTATAGGTAATAACATAAGGGATGACTATATACCCAGACCCAGTTTAAGATATAAAACACTGCGGATAAATCGAAGGTCACTATCTATCTCTCATTAAACCCATAACTCTTCTTTCCTCCACATAAATAGCCACAATCAAGATCTGGTGCTACGGTGAACATTCTTGCAGTCTCCTTGCCCAGGATTTTTCTAGGATAGCCATCCAGGAGTGGTATTGCTAGGCCATAGAAGTCACCCACGTTCAACTTTACAAGATGGTGCCAAATTGTTCTAAGATCTGTTGTACCAGTTTAACCTCCCATCAAGAGAGTATAAGAATTCTCAGAGGTCCATAGCTATGACCTGCAACACTTGATATTGTCAGACTTTGGTTTAATTGAAGTATAGTTGATTTACAATACTGTGTTAGTTTCAGGTGTACAGTGAAGTGATTCAGTTATATATATTTTTCAGATTATTTTCCATTATAGGTTATTACAAGATATTGAATATAGTTCCTTGTGGATATAGTAAATCCTTGTTGCTTATCTATTTTATATAGTAGTTTGTATCTGCTAACCCTATACTCCTAATTTATCCCTCCGCTCCTCCCTTGCCCCTTTGGTAACCATAAGTTTGTTTTCTATGTCTGTGAGTCTGTTTCTGTTTTGTATATAGATTCATTTGTATTACTTTTTAGATTCCACATATAAGTGATAATATATAGCATCAGTATTTCTCTGTCTGACTTCATTAGTATGATAATCTCTAGGTCCATCCATGTTGCTGCAAATGGCATTATTTCATTCTTTTTTATGGCTGAGTAGTATTCCATTGTATATATGTACCGCATCTTCTTTATCCATTCATCTGTCGATGGACACTTAGGTTGCTTCCATGTCTTGGCTATTGTAAACAGTGCTGCTGTGAACATTGGGGTACATGTATCTTTTCGAATTAGCTTTTAACTTTTCCAGACATATGCCCAGGAATGGGATTGCTGGATCAAATGGTAGCTCTATTTTAATTTTTTTTAAGGAACCTCCCCATACTGTTTTCCATAGTGGCTGCACAAATTTACATTCCCACCAGTAGTGTAAGAGGGTTCTCTTTTCTCCACAACCTCTCCAGCATTTATTATTTGTAGACTTTCTGACGATAGCCATCCTTGTCAGACTTTTTAATTTTGGAAATCTGATGGGTATGAAGTGAATGCTAGGGAGTTAGGGCAGCTTAATACATACTTATTGGCCATTTGAGATTCCTTCTCTGTTAATTGCTTGTGCATTTCGATTGCTCATTTTTCAGGTAGATTGGTTTCTTTCTTAATTCATTTGTTGGAGTTTATGAATTCTGAATCAGTTATCACTTCTTTACATTTCAAACATGGTCCTTCAGTCAGTGGCTTAGCTTATAGTATCTTTTGATGAAACTTTTAAGTTTAATGAAATTAAATTTTTCAATATTTTCCTTTATGTTTTGTGCTTTTGGTATCTTTTTAAGAAATCCTCCCCTATCTTGGGTTTTCAAATTTATCAGCATTACATTTTTCATAATATTTTTTCATATTTTTAAAATTTCCACAGTCTTTTTTTTTTTCTTTGGTGGTAGCTCCTCATTCTCAAGTGTTTATCATTGCCTTCTCTTTTTGCTTGGTCAATATTGCCACATATTTATGTAATTTATTAGTGTGTACAAAGACCATATTTTGGTTTTGTGATTCCTCTTGTTTTGGTTCCTTGGAGTGCAGAGCCTGCAGTAATGTATGTGAGGTAACACTGTGTCCAGGGCACAAATCCCATGGCAGCAAGAGTGAGAGATAAATGGAATCAAGGCATATTTCCCCTTTTATTTAAAAAACAAATGCATGGGCTTCCCTGGTGGTGCAGTGGTTGAGAGTCCGCCTGCCGATGCAGGGGACACGGGTTCATGCCCCGGTCCAGGAAGATCCCACATGCCGCAGAGCGGCTGGGCCCGTGAGCCATGTCCACTGAGCCTGCGCGTCCGGAGCCTGTGCTCCGCAACGGGAGAGGCCACAACAGTGAGACGCCCGCGTATCGCCACAAAAAAAAAAAAAAAAAAAGCATAATTTTCATCCGATGGTATAGTTGGTCTGGATGGATAGCTTCATCATCAACTTCTATTAGTCTAGCTGGAGTACTGTATTCAAAATCAGACATCCAATACTGTATTTGTGGATGGTCTAGAAACCCATGTTGGGAATGACTATATAACACTTGTTATTACCCTTTTGGCTTAGGTTCTTTTTATTATTCTCTGAGACAGTTGATGTGTTCTCAAAATGCACACATTCGTTCAGCTGTGAAATTTGTATAATCAATTCCTGTCAGAACAAGTATCATTATAAAACATACTTCTATAGGGAAAATCCAAACCTTTTCATGCCCTCTTCTTGTCTATGTGACTTAATATTTTATTTAACCAAAGCATTGTAGTAATTCATTGAAATGTAATTTAACCTTAACCTGATTTATGGCAGGGTTTTTTTTCTTTTCCTTTAACATTTTTTTTTTTTTTTTGAGTTTGACCAACTCTTTTTAGTGACGCCATTCATCTGCTCACTTAGCTCTTATGCTTTTGGGGTTGAGTCTTGTAAATGTACTTTAAAATGTTTCTGTTGGAAAATAGCAGGAAGGTAGTAAGTACATATTGTGCTGGCATCTATTTAATTCTTTGTTCAAACTTTCTACAACTTTGACTTTACGATGAAAATCCTCATGCACTTCACTTCATTTTCTTTATCTGAAAGCATCTCTTTACCTCGTTTATGCACAATTCCTTTCTGTTTGTCACATTAATTTGCTTGGTTTATGTAACAGCCTCTACAGCCTCTCTTTGTTTGGTGTCTGTCTGTTTTGCATGTCTAATCTCCATTAAAATTTCCTTCAGGCATTTTTATTTCTCTAGTTTTTCACATGGTCATCCTGGGCTTTGTGACCTGTGCTTTGACATTGTTTTGCCTCCGACATTGTTTCACCTCCTGGCATAAAAGGATCTTTGCAAAAAACTATTATGTTCTAATACAATCTATGAAAAGTATCAATATTTGCATTTCATCATATTTTTTAAAGTCGTTTTCTTTTCTTTGAATATCAAAGCGATCATGTTAGTTTTCATTTCCCTGCCAAACAGCACAACTGGTCTTTCCTGGGCCTTTATCTAGTTATTAATTCACATCTTGCTGCTTCCACCTCTGCAACTGCTAAAGTTGTCCAGTAATCTGTTGGTTTTCACCTAGCATACGTTGAAAGTAGAAGGGGAGAGAGGTCTGCCCTCAAATTTCATGTTTACATATATGTTAACACTAAAGGTCCTTGTGACCTCTGAAGTAAAAACTCACTTTACTTTATTGAGTTCTGAAATGGATTTAGACGTGAGTTTAAAATGCAGTAAACAGGGTGTTTTGTTTGACACACACTTTTAGTTTTTCAGTACAAAGGTACCCAGGAAAAAACGTCTTTAGACTTGGAAAGAATATTTCATTTATGCATCTGGCTGGGTTTAGGCATGAACAAAGAGTCAACCATCAACAGAAATACGATGTTATAAAAATGGCAATATGACTTTTCTTCTACTGCTCATCCATTGCTTAACCCAGGTGCCTAGCTTTCATTAGCTTTCAAACAGTAGAGGTAATATTTGGAGGATAACACTTCCTCATCACAACCTCAGGTATCTTTGCATTTATGACTGACTGCACATCTCAGATGTTGGCACTCAGAACTGGTCAACAACCCTTTTATTACATTTTCCTAATAAATTCTCTATTTTATTCCCTAAGATGGTTCTTTCCCACCTTCTTGTCTCTTCTTAGATGCTCCAATAATTCCACCCCCTGCATTCTCAGCCAATGACCTTGCTACATACTATATAGAAAAAAAACATGCAACCAGAAAGAATTCCCTCCTTTCTCTCCACCACCCTTCTGCACCCCTACTCATATGCTCCAGTGCTCTCTGTGTCTTCGCTCCTGTATAAAGGCCAGTGATATGCAATCAACCCCTCTTTGTGGGACCTTTCTCCCTAGCATAAAACTACCATCCTGGGAAGCTGCTGCATAGCACAGGGAGATCAGCTTGATGCTTTGTGACGATCTAGAGGGGTGGGATAAGGAGGGTGGGAGGGAGGCTCAAGAGGGAGGGGATATGGGGATATAGGTGTACATATAGCTGATTCAGTTTGTTGTACAGCAGAAACTAACACAACACTGTAAAGCAATTATACTCCAATAAAGATATATATATTAAAAAAAAAAAACCTGCCATCCCTTAATCTCCAGCTAGCACTCCATTTCTTTGACCAATTTTCAGCAAAATTTCTTAAAAGAGTGCCTGACTCCATTTCCTCCCCCCGCCCATTCTTTACATAACCTGCTTCATTTCATTTCCATCATCCCCAGCACTCATGACCAGCATCTTTCCAGAGCCAGCTTCTTTGTTTCTCTCAACCTCTCAGCAGTTACTTATGCCATGGACACGTCCTTCTTGTGATCCTTTCTTCTCTCCATAGGGTGATGCTCCTCCCACCTCGTTTTCCCGCTACCTCTCTGGTTCCTCCATAGTTCTCTGTGCTGGCCTCTCATCTTCTTGCAGAGCCTTAAACATCAGCTGTATTCCAGCCCTCCTCTGTCTACACTTTCTCTAGCTGTTATCTAACTCCATGCTTCAGAAATCATCTCTCAATGCATTGCACATTCATATCTCTAATTTAGACCACTCCCCTGCCCTCTAAGTATATATCCAACTACTAACTTGACACCTCCCGGTGTTTATAAAACACAGTGATAGAATGTCTTCCAGTAGACTCGACATTCTAGGGCAAAAGCTCTTGTTTGGAATCTCCTCAAAATATGCTTGCAGTATCAAGAGACCATTTAAAGTGAACAAAACTTCTACCTACTAGTTTGTCTAGTTTTATATAGCAGTTTGGAAAAAAAATCATCTGAACATTGTCACCTTATGAACAGCATAGTGTAATAGGTTGTGAATAACCCCAGAAATTTTTAAAATAGTAAAATTATCAGAGTCCAACTTAATAATTCCCACTAGAAACCCCCATGTTAGGGGATTTCCAATTATTTCAATTGATATCACAGTGTTTTAAAAACTATTACTTCTAATTCACTCTTCATTTTAACATGAATAGCATGTATGTCTCTCTATTCATTTCAGTTGTGTATCTCATACTGTTCTGTAGATGGGATGAAAAGAGAAGTGTTAATTCTTTTTAGCTCCATTCCTCACATACTATATGGATTATAGTTGTTATTGCTAAAGCTATTATCTTAAAATTTTTGTGTTCTTAATTAACAAAGCTGTGTACTTACTTATTTTATTTGGATTCACAAGATGCCTGCCATTTTTAGTACCATAAAGCTTCTCTGTCTCCTATTGTTAGCTACTTAAATATTATATATCTTAAGTAGGCTGTGCATACCTAGATTTTTGCCTCCATGAATGAGTGAAAATTAAATAAATAAATAAGAGGTAGAAAGGATGAAAGGTGATGAGGTGATGTTTCAGACTTAGTGGTTATCAAGCCATCTGGTGACTAGTGAATTGCCCACACTCATAGCCTCAATGTTTGAATGAGGCAGTTGACAATTCATCTGTTTTCAGGACTGTCTACATCCTAGTGAGCGTAGCTAAAAGATCTGAGCATATGAATAGTATCTACTGCCTTAATTCACCAATTGCAGCAGCAGATAAGCCATCCCTGTTATAGAGTGTGTTCCTAATAACACAGGAGTAAAGGAAGCCGCCGGGATGAGCAGGGAAGACTGTGCCTCTGTACGGTTCACAGTTAGATTCCAGTTAATGAGTTTCCAGAAAGTTCTTGCAAGATTGATGTAATCTGAGAAGAGTTTTCTGTCAATAGAAACTCCCTCTGTTTCTCCTTTGTCCTTTTATTGACCGTGTTTATTTTGGGTTCCAGTAAAGATCAAGTGACTGATTGTATAATGACCAACAAGAAACCTGATGGGAGGAGAAGTGGGGAACCTGCCTTTTCTTCAATGCTCCTGATGCCTAATTCTATTTTGGTTAGAAATTTTTTAAGCTTCTGTTAGCTCTGACATTCTCTTGTGAACCTATGAAAGATTTCAAGTCTTGACTGGCATGTATACAGGCACTATTCCAGGTGCTCTCAGGAATCACACATATCTGCCACTGTCCCTGAATGCTCATGTCCAATGATTAGGTCATTATCCACTGCAGTTGTCAGAGCTGATAAAGAACTCTGAACCAGTGTGTTACTGGAACCAAGAAAGACAAAGAAAGCACCATTAAGATGTTCTTGGGTCTTGAATTAGTAGGAGAGGCTTACGAGAACCTGAAGGGATTGCGGGAGTGTGGAAAAGTTGGGAAAATTTGTTGAGCTTTGTGCCTGTCACTTTAACTTTCTGGGTTTAGAATTTTTCATTTGTACCAAGAAGGAATGGATTAGAACAGAGGTTCTCAACCTGACAGCGCATGTGGAAACTTTATAAAGAGAGAGATTACTCAGGGTCCTCTAAGATTAGTTAAAGCCGTTCTCTTCGTTGGGGGCGAGGTGACCAGGCATGATGTCTATCTTTTAAAAAGTGTTACAGATGATTCTGGTATATCTAGACTTGTGAATCACTGGATTGGATGGTCTCTAAGATTCATTTTCACTCCAGTTTTCTGAGAGTCATGGCACGGAGTCAGCAAGCTTTGTCTATAAAGGGTTAGATAGTACTTTTTTCAGCCTTGTGAGCTATGTGGTCTCTATGGCACTTATTCAACTCAGCCTTTGTCGGGCAAAGCTAATGTAAACAATGGATGTGGCTGGATCTGGCCATTGGGCCATAGTTTTGCTGACCTCTGGTCTATGGGATAGAATTTACCTTGGAACTGACAGACCATCAGCAAATTATTTTTGTCCTGTATATCAACCAATGACACATATAAATCTGTATAAGACATATAAAAGATGGTGCTTAATGAGAGAGAACTTGGGGAAGTTGCACTATCTCAAAATTAAGATGCTTATAGAAAATCAAAACCTCGGGAAAATATTTTGATTTGTTGTTCTGGATTTTGTTTTTTAGTAAATCTTCTCTTCTTGAGATTTCCTTTGAAATATGTTTAATGGATACCACATAGACCCAGTTGCATTCACCAAGCACTTGCTGATGGCCTATCATGTGCTGTTAAAAAACAGTAACACCAGAAAGAGTTCAAGTTGGAGTAATAGATTCAATAAGTGATACCAGACCTTTTCAGATAGGTAAATTTGAGAGTCTTCCTTTGCCTATTGGCACTTAGTACCTTGATTATTGAAACTCTTAATTATTAAAATAGGCACAACATATTTGATACCTCTACGTTTATTTAGGATATGTCTTTTGTCATTAGTTGTAATGTGTTTTCTTTCTCTTTCTCACTTCTTACAGTCAGAAAAAGTGACATTGACTTGCCATGTGATTTGCCACAAGTTAAATAGCAAGCTATAATAATTTCCAAAGGGTTAGAATTTATAGTATACTATAAGTAACTCACTCATGCTGTTAATAATTTATAACAATACAGTTCTGATTGACTTTTTAAGTGCTCTAGGAGCATAAGTAATGGGCGCAGAAAGATAGACCAGAGTTTCAAGAATATATTTTGGGCAGAGTCTGTTTCCATGATAACCATTATCTCTTTTTTTTTTTTTTACATGTTTATTAGAGTATAATTGCTTTACAATGGTGAGTTAGTTTCTGCTTTATAACAAAGTGAATCAGTTATACATATACATGTGTTCCCATATCTCTTCCCTCTTGCGTCTCCCTCCCTCCCACCCTCCCTATCCCACCCCTCCAGGTGGTCACTACTCAACCATTATCTCTTAAATCTATATGCATGGCTTAAAGATTATGCCAATGACTCTAACATGGTCTTGGGTCTCAGGTCTCTAGTTAGTTGATTCTGAAAAGCATTTAGTTTGGGTCTACCAGGAAGAATCTATGATTTAAAACACTTTAATCCTCCCTTTCATGTACTTCACATTTTGAAAATCTCTCTTGCAAAATGTGTGTTATTTCACATGTCACTCTTCTAGATGATTCTCTTCACATTTATTTCTTATAATCTTCTTATAACAACCAGTTGTGAAAACTCTTTACAGTGTTGCCAGCCAGATCTCAGGCTTATGAAATATATTTTCTATCATCATGGCTTTTGGGGTATTACAGCATGTAGTTTAGGTGTTAATGCACAGTTTTGATGTACTGGTTTCCAAATAACCAAAAGGATGAAAGGAAAAAGAGCAATATTTTGTGAGGGAGAGGAGTTTGGCTTCCTGACTTGCCCTAGAATAGATGTTTAAGCCTCTTTGTTAACGAAAGGTGGAAAGGAAAATCAGGAATCATTTTCTTTTTCACTAAATATATCTGTTATAAAGTTGAGATGAGGCTGTGGAGCTGTCTTTTCCCAAAAGACTCTGTTCTCCTGATGCTTAGATTAGTAATTTAGACCAACGGTCCCCAACCTTTTGGCACCAGGGACCGGTTTCATGGAAGACAATTTTTCCTCGGACGGGGGGTTGGGGGGTTGGTTCAGGCAGTAACGCGAGCGGTGGGGAGCGGCAAATGAGGCTTTGCTCGCTGCCCAACCGCTCACCTGCTGTTGTGCGGCCCTGTTCCTAACGGGCTGCGGTCCGCAGACTGGGGGTTGGGGACCTCTGATTTAGATGCTATCATAAAGATAATGAGATTCAGTTTTAAAGACTGACTCAGGAGAATTTTTTGAGCATAGTAAATTTAAATAATCAAGCCAAAAATTTAAAGCAGATGCTACTCAAGCAAAAATCCCACTTCATTTTAGTTAAACTCCAATTTTATAGAAGTCTGTGCAAATTATATCAAGTTTTCCTCTTCATGTGAGGAAAGGTTTGATGTTTCAGTGCCTGAGTCTCATTTTGACTTCATCATTTACTTCTTAAAATCTAAGACACATTCTCCCACCTAAGCTGGTAATGGCTACGTTGAGACTTTGCTGTCAGTGGGCTAGACAGAGCTTCCCCCTCATTCCTCTTCGGGAAACACGTTTCTATGCATAGAAGCAGCAGCTTACGGTTAAGGAGTTTGCCCGACTCCGTCTACAGAGCTCTGAAAATTGCCAACTTTGAATTTCCATCCAGCTCCATCTACATAACTGGACAATGGCGTAGCAGTTTTTACATATCACCTGAAAATGTTTAGACATTCCAAATTAGAGACAGAATTAAGTTAGTTTAAAAAGCTCAATGAAGACAAATATATGAGACTAAAAATAGTTTGGTATGTTACAACTTCCTTCTAATCCAGATAGCAGTGTACATTTTCAGGCTGAGAGGCCGAGGCTACAACTGCAGCCTGGATTTCCTGCTAAGGTCCTCACAGCACTGTCATTCTCCCTGCTCAGAAACTGCTTTCTGCATATGAGGTAGAACAATGCATTAATTCATTATGAACAAAGATTTATTAAGGGACTGCATGATGGTAAACACTAGATGGGGAAGATACAACAAACAATGCTTGAATAAGTTTACTGTAATAGCCACAGTGGATTTAACTGAAGCCCATAAGATGTAAGCTTCACGTTCTCCCACTTGCATGGAACCCTTTGAAGGCCCTATACTTAATTTTTTATGCAGAATTTTAATTCTTTTTCTTTCTTCTCTCTTTTTGAATATTGTTCCCTGTAAATCCTTGTTGTTATACAGTAAATCCTTGTTGCTTATCTATTTTATTTATAGTAGTGTGCATCTGTCAATCCCATACTCCTAATTTATTCCCCCTTAGTAACCATAAGTTTGTTTTCTGTATCTGTGAGTCTGTTTCTGTTTTGTAGGTGGATTCATTAGTATTATTTTTTAGATTTCACATATAAGTGATATCATATAATATTTATCTTTCTCTGTCTGACTTGCTTCACTTAGTATGATATTCTCTAGACCCATCAATGTTGCTGCAAATGGCAATATTTCGTCCTTTTTATGGCTAAGATTTCATTGTATATATATTCTTTTTCTTAAGAAGAGTCCCCTAAATTACTGAAGTTTCAGGTTCCACCAAACCTGGATCCATCCCTGACTGCAGGTATGAATCTTTGGCTGTGAAATCAAGTGTACGAGAAATATGACTTGTGCTATAGTGAAATTTATTTTCTATTTGAACATGCCTTCCGCCGAGTGGAAGAAACAACCTCAGCAAATACAGAGATCTTCCTAGAAGTGAAACTATAATAAATTGTGAGTGGAGTTTACAGGATGCCAAGACCCTGAAGGAGGGGGCGTCTGGCCCTAGGTTGTCCCTTGTTGTGCTTGCTGTCTCCGAGACTATCTCTGAGCTAGAAGTGTACAGTCCAGGTCTATGGGGTCTTTGTCCTTCTGGTCCTGATTCTGAGCTCTCCTTAGGTGAGCTCTCTCTCTCTCTCTCTCTCAGCTGCTTCCATGTCTCTGAGGAATGGAAGACCTTGAGGGATCAAAGCATTGGGATTCTTTGGCTTCCCTTCAGCACCATTCTGGAAATACAAGAAAGTCTGAAGCTATGTCAAGTTATCTATGTCTAGACATGCCAAGCATCCGTGTCCACTCTATTGCTCCTGTGCCATGCCGGGCACTGGAAGCTTCTCTGAGGCCCTCCTCATTCCTGGCTCCACCTTAGAAATGAGGCATAGGCTTCCTATGTTCTAAAATCCCTCAAATCTACTTGAGGAGAGAACCAGAGTTCAGTTGCAAGGCAGTGCTTCTTCTAAGAGGAACTGGTGTCTCAGCCCATTCATGAGTTGGATTGTGCAGTGAGGAGAGAAGCTATTTCTCATCCATCAGAATTTCATCCATGACTACTGTTTTTTACATAAACACTGTGCTTTGTGTCCTTCAGGTTTTGGTTTTTGAAGCTTAAAAGGCAATATTCATGTGGCTCAAAATTTTCAAACTGTCAATCTCTGACTACAAAGGCAAATTTTTGCAACTTGCAAGACTAGAAATGATTTTCTGTGCTCTGGTTCTGATGTAGCTTCTCCTTTGAGAGGCAGTGAAAGTAGAATGTGCAAATTGGAGAGCCTGCGAGGTACAAGGAATTAGTTAGCAATTCATAACATTATCTGGACACATCATCTATTCAGTAGTGGCATTTCAGTGGCTGATAAACTGACCATAATGCAGGTGTCTGCCCTAGCCACCTTTTCTTCCCATCAGAAAATATTCTAACCCACTGAGTTGAGTGAATGTTCATGTGCTGTGGATGAGTGCCCATTGTTAAGGTGAACTAGTTCTTGGTCAGGGATATTCAACCATGCTGTGGGTAACTATAATAGCCTGTCTTGGGGTCACTTTATGCAATTAGACTATATGAAAGGTGACGAGTTGAAAATTGTTTTCTAAATTTGGTAGGTACATTCCATCTATCATAGCTGACATTAGAAGTTCTGCATTCAAAAAACAAGCAAACAAAGAAGTTCTGGATTCACCCTTGCTAATGGAGAATGTAATTTGCTGTACTCAAACACAAATCCTTACACAGAAAGCTTATCCACTACATTTTAGTGCTACCAAAATAGTAGTTTTGAATGTCATTTTCTAATAACACCACATATAATTTTGAGTAGTTTAGATAGCAATATTTAAATGTTCTTTTTGATTGCTTGGAAGTATGAAAATACGATAGATTTTTGTTATACAGTACCTTTCCTGACATACTAAAGCACCTAACAAAGACTAGTTCAGAATTCTTCACAGCATTGACATGCAGAAATGTCAACAGTTTACTTTAATTCAAAATTAATAAAAAATAACTGAATCAGGATTTAACAAACCCTGAAAATCACTCATAATTTGGAATTTAAAATACTATGTCAGAGGACTAGTTATAATATGCCTTTCATTTCCTCTAGAGTTAGTTATGATGGATGTGGGCTTTGGACACTTTTCACTTCCATTTACAGTGGGTTTGGCTTAAAAGGATTCCCTTTTTGAATTTTGAATAATTATTGAAGATACTTCAAAGATAGTCTCAAGATGAAGGAAATTGAAGCACACAATTACTAGACAGAAGAAAGCCCTTTATAAACAGCAGGCTTGATCAGTGCATGTGAAAACAGGCAACGCTATTAGATTTGCTAAGGTGGAACTTTTAATGTTCAGTTAAGGATCAGTATCTAAACTTCTCAGATTCATCTACCAGTCATTCATACTAAAGGTGAAGAATTCTTCCCATTTCACCTTTTGATAATGAAAAATAGAAATAATAGAGACATATGCCCAAAGGCATTTCTTCCCACCATTTTTTTTGCAAAAAGAATCATTTCTAATAATCTAAACCTTAACTATAAATACAATGATAAGAAATTAACAGTGTAAAGGAGAAGGTTAAGTTCTTGACTGGGTAAAGCCAGAATCAACAATTACTTTTAAGACAAAAAAATTTCTGTCTAGTAAGCTGTTAACACCTGTGAAGGACTAAGCCATAGAATCAAGGATGATATCTTTTAAAAATAGAAATTGAGGGCTTCCCTGGTGGCGCAGTGGTTGAGAGTACGCCTGCCGATGCAGGGGACACGGGTTTGTGCCTCGGTCTGGGAAGATCCCACATGCCGCGGAGCGGCTGGGCCCATGAGCCATGGCCGCTGAGCCTGCGTGTCCGGAGCCTGTGCTCCGCAACGGGAGAGGCCACAAAAGTGAGAGGCCCGTGTACCGCAAAAAAAAAAAAAAAAGAAATTGAGTGAATTCAAAGTCTCCAACTCTTTCTTCTTATTCATTTATTTATTTAATCATTCACATATTTATCCCTTTATTCACTTAAATTTTTTCAAATATTTATTGGATGCTTATTATATGCCAGGCTATTTTAAAAATCAAATTCCAATAAATCATAGTTGTTCAGAGAAATATGTTCTTGTTAAAGAATTTAAGCACCTTTGAAAAATAGTTGAATTTCTTAATGCCATTTGCAGCAACATGGATGCAACTAGAGATTATCATACTAAGTGAAGTAAGTCAGAAGGAGAAAGACAAATACTATATGATATCACTTATATGTAGAATCTAAAATATGACACAAATGAACTTATTTACAAAACAGAAACAGACTCACAGACATAGAGAATGGACTTGTGGTTGCCAAGGAGGGTAGGCAGTGCAGGGGTGGGGGATGGATTGGGAGTTTGAGGTTAGCAGATGCAAGCCATTATATATAGAATGGATAAACAACAAGGTCCTACTGTTGCAAGGGAACTATATTCAATATCCTGTGATAAACCATAAGGGAAAAGAATATGAAAAAGAATTTATATACATATGCATAACTGAATCACTTTGCTGTACATCAGAAACTAACACAACATTGTAAATCAACTATACTTCAATAAAATACATTTTAAAAAATAAATTAATTTAAAAAATCGTTGAATTTTAAATACAGCTCTTATACACAGTCACATTTTGCTCAGCAATGGAAATTGATCTTTAAGTAATTCAGATTAAAAATGTAATATCTAACTACAGATATATGCCAGTGACTTAAATTTGTTTGAAGATTATTGTGGTTATTCAAAATTTACTAAGCCTCAAGAGTCCACTTACCACCCAGCTGACATAGAATTGTTGATAGTTATTAATGTACTGTGAGAGTAAGGCAAGACTCCTATGTAGTGGTTTAGAGGTGTGAAGTATTTTATTATAATATACCAGTTGTAAAACATTGTGTAGTACTACTCATGGTAGAAAAAAGTTTTCCCCTTGACATCATCTATTCCCTTGAGTAGAGTTTGGCTATTTATGTGTGACTTGCATAACTGAGAATTTACTGATCACAAAAACAAGCAGTTTTATACAGAGCACATTTATAGAAATCCTAGTTAATTCTCTTGGTTAAGCTTTTAATTACATCCAGTTATTTCCTGTTAGTTCATTGAAAAACCTAACAAATAACCAAGTGACGACTAGCTAGCATCCCACCTTACAAGTTATTTTTTAGGAAACACCAAACTAATTAAGACATTGTCTGCAGCTCTTAAAGAAAAATTAAAAATTATTTTTATTTCAGATGCGATCTGTGAGCCGAGTCTTTAAGTTTATTGATATGCCAGCAGAAGATGGTAAACCTAACAAGTCACTGAAACCATCCAAGGATGGCCAGCTCTCAAAAGTTATGATTATCGAGAATCATCATGTGAAGAAAGATGACATCTGGCCCTCAGGGGGCCGAATGACCGTGAAAGACCTCACAGCGAAGTATATAGACGGTGGGAATGCCATATTAGAGAACATTTCCTTCTCAATAAGTCCTGGCCAGAGGGTGAGATTTAAACATTGCTTCCTTTGTTAAACCTGTGTTCAGTAGGTGAATTTCAGTAGCCTAAAGCAATGTGTTAGTAGAATCCATTTGTAACACTGTTATTGTAGACCAGGACCAATATTGAACACAAATATTTTCAAGTTATTATATGAAGTCATTGTTTCATGTGAAATATACTTTGCAAAGTCCTGAGTCTATATAATGGAACCACTTTATTCCATTTTATTTTATTTTTGTATTAATTTTTATTGGAGTATAGTTACTTTACAATGTTATGTTAGTTTCTGCTGTACACCAAAGTGAATCAGTTATATATATACATATATGCACTCTTTTTTAGATTCCATTCCTATTTAGATCACCACAGAGCACTGAGTAGCACTCCCTGTGCTATACAGTAGGTGCTCATTAGTTATCTATTTTATACATAGTAGTGTATATATGTCAGTCCTAATCCCCCAATTCATCCCACTCACCTCTTTCCCCCTTGGTAAACATGAGTTTGTTTTCTACATCTGTGATTCTATTTCTGCTTTGCAAGTAAGTTCATCTGTACCATTTTTCTAGGTTCCACATATAAGCAATATTATATGATATTTGTCTTCCTCTTTCTGACTTACTTCACTCTGTATGACAATCTCTGGGTCCATCCATGTTGCTGGAAATGATATTATTTCGTTCTTTTTTATGGCTGAGTAATATTCCATTTTATATATATATATATATATATATATATATATATGCCACATCTTCTTTATCCATTCCTCTGTCAGTGGACATTTAGGTTGCTTATACAAACAACTCATGCAGCTCAATATCAAAAAACAAACAACCCAATCAAAAAATGGGTAGAAGATCTAAGTAGACATTTCTCCAAAGAAGACATACACATGGCCAAAAAAACACATGAAAAGATGCTCAACATCACTAATTATTAGAGAAATGCAAATCAGAACTACAGTGAGGTATCACCTCACACTGGTCAGAGTGACCATCATCAAAAAGTCTACAAATAATAAATGCTGGAGAGGGTGTGGAGAAAAGGGAACCCTCTTGCACTGTTGGTGGGAATGTAAATTGATACCGCCACTATGGAGAACAGTATGGAGTTTCCTTAAAAAACTAAAAATAGAGCTACCATATGATCCAGCAATCCCACTCCTGGGCATATAATGGGATCTTTTTTTAAAAAAATTAATTTATTTGATTTATTTATTTTTGGCTGAGTTGGGTCTTTGTTGCTGTGCACATGCTTTCTCTAGTTGTGGTGAGCAGGGGCTACTCTTCGTTGCGGTGCGCAGGCTTCTCATTGCAGTGGCTTCTCTTGTTGCAGAGCACGGGCTCTAGGTGCGTGGGCTTCAGTGGTTGCGGTATGCAGGTTCAATAGTTATGGCTCACGGGCTCTAGAGCACAGGCTCTGTAGTTGTGGCGCACAGGCTTAGTTGCTCTGTGGCATGTGGGATCTTCCTGGACCAGGAATCGAACTGCATTGGCAGGCGGATTCTCAACCACTGCGCCACCAGGGAAGCCCTGGGACCATTTTAAATGTGATTCTACTTGCAGAATATCTAATTGATTGCTACCTTACCAACTAAAGAAGCTGTTAAATAAACCAAAATTATAACATGTTTTAGATTTTGCATCTTGAAACTATCTTCCATTTCAGGTGAGGGAAATATTTTGTTGCTGACTCCATCTAAAGTTTTCTTAAATTTTATGTAATTGACACTCTTTCAAACAAGTGGTACTTTTTTTCTTAGCTTTTTCCAATTTTCTTGTTTAGTTGGAGTTTTCATCAAGGTATGGATTGTTAAATTTTTTTCCCAATAATGTGCTAAGTTATAATTATTTATGAAGCCATAATTTTTTTTAATTTAATAAGCAAAAATAACCTTGTACTATTTTGAAGTGTTTTTTTATGGATCCCAGCGCTGGGCTGAATTCACAGAAGTTACTGAAATATACGGATTCTGGAATTGATTCTTAGAGAAGGGGATGGTCATTCTCCCTACATTTTATGCTCTGTAAATGTGATTTTGCATTCTCTCCAGATTCCTTATTCTGGGCCACTCTATAAATCTAGCAGGAGTATTATATTGTTTTGATTGCTTTCTTTTCCATTTAAATTGAGATAGAATACAATAGGGCCACTTCTTATGAAAACTGAATTTTATTTTATTTATTTTTAAAAATATTTATTGGGTTGCGCTGGTCTTAGTTGCAGCTCACCAGCTCCTTAGTTGTGGCATGCATTTGGGATCTAGTTCCCTGACCAGGGATCTAACCCGGCCCCCTGCATTGGGAGCGCGAAGTTTTAACCACTGCGCCACCAACGAATTTGCTGAAAACTGAATTTTAAAACTTTTTTTTTAAATTTTTTAAATTTTTAAAAAAATTTTTTTTTAACTGGGGAGATACTGGTCAGTAAGTTTCGTTAGGCCACCATCACTGTCACCAACACAGAAACAGACTGTTTTCACTTGCTTTTGCCCATGGGTTTAGGAATGTTTGATAATTGGATGTATTAGGCAAAGTTCTGATAAGAAAAATGTATGGAGTGAGCAAAAATTTTCTACATCTTATGCTAAATGGCTTGAAATTGCACACTGGAAAGTTTGACTTACCTTTTAGTCTAGTTAGGAAAAATATATTCACATCCTACTAAAATTAGCTCTCTATTATATTTATGCTCATCAAGAATGAGATTTTTTTTTCTGAGAGAAAAGTATAAATGGGCATAAATGGGAAGACTAGGTTTTAGACTGAATTTTTCCCTAATATTAGAATGAGGTTGTCTAAAGTTATGCTTTGGAACTAAGTAAAATTAATGGTTTGCCTTCATTCTTCCCTTCCATTGAGAAAAGCATAATTAATTACTCTTCCTTGCTTATACATCAGTGAATGCCATAGGCAGCTGAGGGTCACCAGGATGGATGCCAAAAGCACTGTGAAGTTATAACAACAGCAACAGATAGGTTGATCCACAGGAGGAATAGATTTGGTAAATTATTTGCTTTCCCTCCTCCTGACATTCTCCCATCCATTTGCTTTTCCAATGCTCACTTGCCCACTAAATTAAATACAAACAAGTCCGAGTAGAGTGACAGAGTTTCAGAGTCCTCGTTTTTGTAGGTAGTTTCCTTGATGCGAGAGTAGTAATCAGAGATGCTGTAAAATGAGGAAGAAGCAATATGCTCAGGCATTCCATCTTCTCTGAACCTTTACACAGGAAGCAGGCGATGTGTCTTTGCAAGACACTCCCTAGGTGCTTTGGGGGAATTGAAAATCACTCACATAAGGCTATAGATGTTTATAGAGTGCTTATCATGTCCTAAGCACTGTTTAAAGACCTTTATTTGCTATCACATTTGATCTTATTTTAACTCCAAAGGTAGATGTTATTACCCTTTTTGCGCATAGTGGAAGAAACTAACAATCAGTTAAGTGAGTGAAGTAGCAGGGATCTCAAACTCAGATCTGTCTGACCTCAAAGTCCTATTTTACCTCTTCTCTTAAAAGAAGAAAAAGAAGGAGCAGAAGAAAGAAGACAGAAGACAGAAAGAGAGAGAGAGATCTGTCACAGAAGATGTCATTCTAAAAGGGGAAATGTGAAATCCAGTAACAGCTAAAGCAGAATTACTCTGAAGCTAACAAGGCTGAGGTTTCAAAGAACTTCACTTGCCTGAGCCCCTTTCAAGGCCCTGTACATAATTTTGTGTTTATAGTTTTGAAATCTTTATTCTTGAAAAGAGCTCCCCTCCCCCCCAAAAAATTATACCCTTGAATAAGAGATATATAGATAAAATGCTAAGGTAGTTCAGAAGAGGAAGCAGTTATTATCATTTGGCTAGGAGTTGGGCTATTCAGGGAAGGTTTTCCACAGGAAGTGGCATTTAGAATGAGGCTTCAAGACTTAAACTGTGATTTGAATGATTAAGGTGGGTGAAGAAAGGTGCTGTAGGCAGAGGGAAAAACATGAGGCATGGAGCATGTGTGGAAAACAATGACTGGTTCAGCCATTTGATGACTAGAGGATGCATAAAGGATGTAATTGGATCCAAGGTTGGTGCAAGTTGGTGCAGATTATGGATCTTGAGAGCCAAAGCAATAAAGGGAGGTGATAACTCAGAAAATCCTAATTGATTTTGCTACCACATGGTCTTTGACAGCAGTGGTTCTCAAAGTGTGGTTCCTGCACCAGCATCATCTGTGTCACTTGAAAACTTGCAAGAAATGCATATTTTTGAGCCTCACTGAGCCCTACTGCCCAAGGGGTGGGAACAGTGGTCTGTGTTTTATCACACCTTCCAGGTGGTGCTGATACATGCCCATCTACTTGTGAGAACCCATATTTAAGAGAGTCTTTAGGTGTAGAGGAGTGATGTAGAAGAGTGAGGGTAGAATTCCAACTGTAAAGGCTTAGGGAATGGGTGATTCCTAAATTGAGGGGTTATATAAAACACCAATGTTGGTGGTGGGAGAGAGAAAGCAAGAACATCTGTCTAAGAGGATGGGTATATAGAGGGATTTGCCTTTGTCCTGTAGGAGTAGTTGGGGGTTTTTTTTTGTTTGTTTGTTTTGTTTTGTTTCTTGAGACAGGAGGAAAGGAGATAAGTGGAGTTAAAGAGAAGTGGAGTTAAAGAGAATCATTGAGCAAAAAGCTAAAAACTGAAGGTGTTCTTATTAGACTGCCTTAATATTTTAAGTCAACTTCCAAAATCATCGAAGTTGAGTAGTGTCAGTTCTCTGATTTTGTTCTTCTCCTTCAATAATGTGTTGACTGTTCTTTTGCATCTCCATGTAAACTTTAGAATCAGTTTGCCATATACACAAAATAACTTGCTGGGATTTTGACTGGGATTGCACTGAGTCTATAGATCAAGTTGAGAAGAACCAACATCTTGACAATATTGAGTCTTCCTATCCATGAACATGGAATATCTCTCCACTTGTTTAATTTTTCTTTGATTTAATTCATCACTTTTTGTAGTTTTTCTCATCCTGATCTTGTGTATATTTTCTTAGATTTATACCTAAGTATTTCATTTTGGGGAGTGCTAATGTAAATTGTATTTTGTTTTTAATTTAAAATTCCACTTGTTCATTGCTGGTATGTAGGAAAGCAGTTGACTTATGTATATTAACCTTGTATCCTGCAATCTTCCTGTAGTCACTTATTAGTTCCAGGAGTTTTAGTATTGATCCTTTTGTACTCTCTACATAGATGATAACGTCATCTGCGAACAAAAACAGTTTTATTTTGTTCTTCTCAATCTGTATGACTTTTATTTCCTTTTCTTGTCTTGCATTAGCTAAGATTAGGATGCTGAAAGCAGTTGTAAGAGGGGGCATTCTTGCCTTGATGTTGATCTTAGTGGGAAAGCTTCACATTTTTCATCATTCAGTAATAATAGCTGTAGGGTTTTTGCAGAGGTTCTTTATCAAGTTGATGACCTTTCCCTCTATTCCTACTTTGCTAAGAGTTTTTATCAGGCATTGATGGTGGATTTTGTCAAAGGCTTTTTCTGCATCTGTTGATATGGCCGTATTATTTTTCTTGCCCATTGATATGATGGATTGTATTAATTGATTTTCAAATGTTGAACCAACCCTGCATATCTGGGATAAATCCCACTTGGTCATGGTGTATAATTCTCTTTATACATTGTTGGATTTCATTTGTTAATTTTTTAAAGCATTTTGCATCTGTGTTCATGAGAAATATTGATCTGTAATGTCTAGTTTTGGTATTATGGCAATGTTGGTTTCATAGAATGATTTAGGATGTATCCCTTTTGCTTCTGTCTTCTGAATGAGATTGTAGAAAATTGGTAGAAATTCTACTTTAGGTGATTTGTAGAATTCACCAGTGAATCTATCTGGGATTGGTGCTTTCCGATTTGGAAGGTTATTAATTATCAATTCAATTTCTTTAAAAAGTATATGCCTATTCAGATTGTCTATTTCTTATGAGTTTTGGCAGATTGTATCTTTTAAGGAATTTGTTCATTTCATCTAAGTTATCAAACTAGTGGGCATAGAGTTGTTCATAGTATTTCTTTACTATTAATAATATGTATTAAGAGATGTAGTGACTTTCCCTCTTTCATTTCTTTAAAAAAAATTTTAATTGAAATATAGTTGACTTACAATAATATGTAAGGTTCAGGTGTACTACATAGTGATTTGACATCTGCATACATTATGAAATGGTCACCACAATAAGTCTAGTAACCATTCATCCCCATACAAAGTTATTACAATATTAACCACATTCCTTATGCTAAATAAGGTAAATATTCTTTCATTTTTGATGTTAGTAATTTGTGTCATCTCCTTATTTTCTTAGTTAGCCTGGCTAGAAACTTATAAAATTTAATCATCTTTTCAGAGAACCAGTTTTTAGTTTCATTGATTTTCCCTGCCAATTTCCTATTTTCAATTGGTTGATTCTACTGTAATTGTTATTTATTTATTTTTCTTCTGCTTAATTTGGATTTAATTTACTTTTCTTTTTCTGGTTTCCTAAGATGGAAGCTTAGATTATTGATTTTAGATATTTCTTCTTTTTTGTATTATATATTCTTTTCTATACAAGATATTTATATTATACTACAAATATATATTTTTTGTATGAGATATATTAGATATTTCTATATTAGATATTTCTTATTTTCTATAGCATTTAATATTATAAATTTCCCTCTGTACTGCTTTTGCTGCATACCACAAAATCTGATAAATTTCTTTTTTATTTTCATTTATTCGAAATCTTTTTTCCCTTGAGATTTCTTTTTTAACCTATGTGTTTTTTAATGTCCAAGTATTTGGGGATTTTCCAGCTGTCTTTCTGTTATTGATTTCTGGTTTAATTCCATCATGGTCTGAGAGCATACATTGTATGAGTTGCATTCTCTTGAATTCGTTAAATTGTGTTTTATGACCCATAATGTGATTTATCTTGGTGAATGTTACCTGTGAGCTTGAGAATAATGTTATTTTGCTGTTGTTGGATGAAGTAGTGTATAGGTGTTAATTATATCCAATTGACTGATGATTGTGTAGAGTTCAACTATATCCTTACTGATTTTCTAACTTCTGTGTCTGTCCATTTTTGATAGAGGAATATTGAAGTCTCCAACTTAATAGTGGATTCATCTATTTCTCTTTGCAATTCTGTCAGTTTTTGCCTCATGTTATTTTGACACACTGTTAGGCATATACACATTAAAAATTATTATGTCTTTCTGGCCCCTTTATCATTATATGGTACCCCTTATCTGATAATTTCTCTTGCTCTGATGTCTGCTCTGTGTAAAATTAGTTACTACAACTTTCTTTAATTAGTATTAACATGGTATATCTTTTTCTGTACTTTTAATCTATTTATATATGCCTTTACATTTAAAGTGGGTTTATTTCTTTAAAGTGAAATTAGGGAAAGACAAATACCACCTGGCTTCACTTATACATGAACTCTAAAAACAAAAAAAAATGAACAAATATAACAAAACAGAGAGCCATAGATACAGAGAACAAGTGGTTGCCAGAGGGGTGGGCACTGGGAGGATGAGAGAAATAGATGAGAGAGATTAAAATTTTTTGTAGTTGCCCTAAAATTTGCAATAAATGTTTTCAACTAATCCAGGTTACCTTTAAACAACACTATAGTGCCTCACAGGTCTTGGAAGTATGTTATTATAACAAAATACAGTTGACCCCTGAACAGAGTAGAGGTAGGGGGTGCCCACCCTCTGCACAGTCGAAAATATCTTCTCTGTTTATCCGGGATTGCTCTGTACACATGGTCCCTCTTTATCCGCAGTTCTGCATCATCTAATTCAACCAACTCTAGATATTGTAGCACTGTAGTGTTTACTATTGAAAATAATCTGCATGTAAGTGGACTTGCACAGTTCAAACCTGTGTTGTTCAAGGGTCAACTGTATTCCCACTTCCTCCCTCTTTGTCCCTTGTATTGTTGCTGCCATTCATTTCACTTATACAGAAGCATATATATAAATGTACATAATTGAATACATTGTTGCTATTATTATTTTGAACACACTACTACCTGTCAGATCAATTAAGAATAAGAAAAATAATATTTCTTATTTTACC
The DNA here is from genome assembly GCF_964270905.1 of Leucopleurus acutus. Classification (NCBI taxonomy): domain Eukaryota; kingdom Metazoa; phylum Chordata; class Mammalia; order Artiodactyla; family Delphinidae; genus Leucopleurus; species Leucopleurus acutus. The sequence continues at coordinate 76,973,836 of NC_139144.1, forward strand.
TTCACTTATTCATTCTCTGATGCTCTTCCTTTCTTTACGTAGATCAGAATTTCTGGCTTAAATAATTTTCCTAAAGAACTTTTTAAAACACTTATTGCAAAGCTGATCTACTGGCATCAAATTCCCTTGATTTTTGTTTGAGAAACTCTTTATTTCTCCATTATCTTTTGAAGGATAATTTCACAAGGTACAGAATTCTAGCTTGGTGGTTCTTTTCTCTCAACACTTTAAATATTTCACTCCATTCTTTTTTTGCTTGCATGTTTTCTGAAGAATAGTTGAATTTGGTTCTTTTCTTTGTTCCTCTATAAGTAAGGTGGTTTTTTTTCCCTCTGGCTTCTTTCAAGATTTTTTCTTTATCTCTGATTTTCTGTAGTTTGAATATAATATGCCTACATGTAGTTTTTTGACATTTATCCTGCTTGGTGTTCTGAACTTCCTGCACCTGTGGTTTAGTTTTTGACATTAATTTGGGGAAGTTCTGAGTCATTATTGTTTCAAATATTTTTGTTCCTTTCTCTGTTTCTTCTCCTTCTGGTATTTCCATTGGCGGTATATTATACCTTTTGTAATTATCCCACAGTTCTTGGATATTCTGTTTTTTAGTCTTTTTCTCTTTGCTTTTTGGTTTGGAGGTTTCTGTTGTCATAGCCTCAAGCTCACAGGTTTTTTTTCCTTAGCCATGTTCAGTCGGCTGTGCCCATCATAGCCATTCTTCACTCCTGTTAAAGTGGTGGTGTTGTTTTTTATCTCTTGCATTTCTTTTTTAATTTTATTAAAATTTCATTCTCTCTGCTTACACGATCTGTTCTTGCATGTTTTCTAATTTTTCCATTAGAGCTCTTAGCATGTTATTCATAGTTGTTTTAAATTCCTAGACTGATAATCCCAACATTTCTGGCATATCTGACTCTGGTTCTGATGCTTGCTCAATCTCTTCATACTGTGTTTTTTGCCTTTTAGCGTACCTTGTAATTTTTTTTTAAAGTTTTTTTTTTTTTGACATGGACCATTTTTAAAGTCTTTATTGAATTTGTTACAATATTGCTTCTGTTTTTTTGCTTTGGTTTTTTGGCCACGAAGCATATGGGATCTTAGCTCCTTCACCAGGGATCGAACTTGTACCCCCTGCATTGGAAGGCGAAGTCTTAACCACTGGACTGCCAGGGAATTCCCTACCTTGTGATTTTTTTGTTGAAAGGTGGGCATGACATACTGGATAAAAGAAACTGATAATTAGGCCTTTAGTGGTGTAAGGTCTGGGGGAAAGGGAAGTGTTCTGTTGTCCTATAATTAGGTCTCAGTCTTTTATTGAGACTGTGCCCTTGAGCAGTGAACTTCACAAGTGCTTCTCAGATTTTTCTCCCCCTTAGGTGCAACAGTACACTTATGTGGGCGGAGTTGAGTATTCTCCTTTCTTCAATCAGTTAGGTTCTAATAAAAAACCCAGTAGGTTAGGTTCTGGTAAAATAGTTTCTCTTGAAGGAGGCCTTGTTAAGAAAAACAGAATGTTCTGTAATATTATGATATTGTGGTTTCCCACATCTTCCTGCTGGATGCACCAGAGGGTATTTCTGTGTACTTCACTGTGAGATGAACTGTGATTGAGCTCCTGGAGGTAATACTTACAAAAGTGTGGGGACCTCTCTATGAATGACCTCCCTGGGAGGTTTTTACTCTCAGACTTGACCACTGAGCCTCCAGCAATTTGTTGGTTATAGTTTAGATTTCCCTACCCTCACTCGAGTTGCTATGGAGGTTTCTGATCATGGGTTTCTGTTCCAGTAAGTCGTGATTCTGTCTGTCTCTCCACTTGTGGTGGCAGTGATTTGCCCTGTGACTTCATTTTCTGAAGGATCTAAGAAGAGTTTTGATTTTCAGTTTGCTCAGCTTTTCACTTGTTGTTAATACAGAGTGATGACACCCAAATTCCTTATATGCTGGACCAGAAACTAGAAGTCTTGTTTTTCAATTTTTTTTGTCCCTTTGCCTGGCACATTGCCTAGCTTACTATATGTTAAATGCATGAATGAATGAATGGATTATACCTACTTCTAGGTCATATGATTGATTACAGTAGGAATTGATTCTTAAAATGTTATTCTGAGCAACTCTCTTAAGAATGTAATTTCTACTGCTTTGCCCTTAGAACCTTTAACAACATCTTACAAACTGTAACAAGATGCCCCCCCAAAAACTTCTTGCCTGGTGATTAAGAAGTTGGCTCAAGTTTAGTATGGATCTCCCTTGGCTTATGATGGGGTTATGTCCTATTAAACCCATCATAAGTTGAAAATATTAAGTCAAAAATGCATTTAATACACTTAATCTACTGAACATCATAGCTTAGCCTGGCCTACCTTAAACAAGCTCAGAACACTTACGTTAGCCTACAGTTGGGCAAAGTTATCTTACACAAAGCCTAGTTTATAATAAAGTGTCAAATATCTCATGTACTTTATTGAGTATTATACTGAGTGAAAACAGAATGGTTGTATGGTTATGGAAAGGTTGTGAATGTATCAGTTCTTTACCCTCATAATCACATGGCTGACTGGGAGCTGCAGCTCACTGCTGCTATCCAGCATCATGAGAGAGTATCATACCACATATCACTAGCCCAGGAAAAGATCAAAATTCAGAATTCAAAGTACAGTTTCTACTGAATGCATATTGCTTTTGCCTCATTGTAAAGTCAGAAAATTGTAAGTCAAACCATCTTAAGTCAGGGACCATCTGTATATTATTTCTAGTATCCAAAAGTCCTGCAATCTTAACTGTGGTCTAATTCATCTTCTTAAAAGAGAGAGAGAAAACATTTGAAAAGGACCTAAATGGGCATTTCTTGTTTAATTTTTAATGAATTTTAGTGTTCTTGGTTCTATGGTGTGTCTGAGTCCATTCAGGCTGCTATTACAAAATATCATAGGCTTCGTGACTTATAAACAACAGAAATTTATTTCTCACAATTCTGGAGTCTGGGAAGTCCAAGATCATGGCCCCACAGGTTCAGTGTCTGATGAGAGCCCACTTCATCATAGGTGTCTGTCTTCTCACTGTAACCTCACATGGTGGAAGGGACAAGGGATTTCTCTGGGGCCTCTTTTATAAGGGCACTAATCCCATTCATGAAGGCTCCACCCTTGTGACCAAATCACCTCCCATTGGCCCTACCTCCTAATACTGTCACATTGGGGGTTAGGATTTCAACATATGAATTTAGGAGAGGCACAAATATTCAGCCTATAGCATGGTGAAAAGATGAAAAAATCAATATTTTGTGCATAAAAATGATTCAATATTCATATTAAAACACTTTGTTCATAGAAATTACTTTAGTGAAGAGGTGTCCTATTACTTTCTTGGCTCTTAATTTAGGCCTTTACTTCACAGAACCTGTGCTTTAAATTTTATTTTCAACGCATGAGAAATGTAGAAAGTATTCCATAACTTTAACTTAAAAACAGTAACTTAAAAGAAACTTATTTTTCTTTTCAGTCTCAAATAGTTTTTTCTTAAAAGCTTTTGATTTTTGCCTAAATTTTTAACATCACCTTCCCCTAACTAGAATATCTCTTCCTTTTTTTCCTTTTCTCTTTCCTCTCAAAATACAGGCTGTGATTTTAATCTGGAGCTAGGTCTTTCATGATAAACCTAGAATTAACAAAATGCCTCAGATGATATATTGTATATATTACAGTGCTGGATAGTTCTCTGATTAAATAGATATTGAATCAGACTTCAAGGTCTGTTCTTTTGGGTGAGCTTATCTGCTCTCTCCATTTGTAGTCTCTTTAAAATACTAAGATGCCACAAACAATTCAAACAATATCAAGGGCTCAGATCATAGCAGCATAAGTGCCTAGTATCTATTTGATTTGTTAAACGCATATGGAATTCTGTCTTATACTGGTTTTATAAGGAGCATAGTCTCAAGAACTTATTATGTTAGGAATTATGTTTTATTAATAATAAACAGATTAATAATCAACATATAAAAGTTACAATTATTATAACTCTGGGGATCCAAATTTCATTTGATTTGGCATCTTGATTTCTGGAGACTAAAGGAGATGAAAAATAATTACAACAGGTTTCAATCTGTTGCAGTATTAAAATGGTGAATAAGACACTCTGAAAAGAATGTACTGAGACTGTTCTAGTCATGGTACAATGCAATTACAGCTAGCACCAAACTCAACACTGTTTAACTTTCCACATAACATTTTGATTTATCTTGATCCAAAGTTCTCAAAGAGGAGGTACACTGAAGTTACTAGAAAACATTGACTTGGAATTAAGATCTATCTTAAAAGCTTATTTGCGGGAAGTACTCTGGCCTTATTCAACAGATCACTGAGAAGCCTGGAAAAACAAATCCTGGAAAAGAATTATTATGTGCCAATTATATAAACAACAGAAGACTTTGTTATGTATGAACCAATTAGATTCCACGCTGCTGAAAACTGTGTGTGGCATAATGCAATGCCAGCAGTTCAACAATATAAGGAAACCAGAGCAATAGCTAAAAACTTTAAAGCTAAAGATTTACAAATTGCCTCTTAATCCGGTTTTATCCCAGCATAAAACCTGTGTTCTCTAAACATTCAATATTTGCTTCTTAAGGAAAAGGAATGTAGTCATTTATCCTAATCATTAGAATCCTGGCTAATGATTTAAGAGCCTGAAACTCAAGGAACTTTTCATCAAAAGTGCTTGATATGACTTTAGAGCAGATCACTTCCTGCTCTTGAACTTGCCTTTGCTTCTCTTTCCTCATGCCTCATCTACACAGGGCATACTCAGATTGCTTATACAAAGCCTTACTGTTGTGTTTGGAAAATCATGATGTATGGCGAATGTGTTTGTACAACATGGGCTGATTCAGAAATAGAAGTGTGCATATGAAATTCCACAAGATTTTTAAATTAAGAGTTGATCTGGTAATTGACCAAAATTGACTATATCCATTTATTTATTAGATCTACTAAATAAGTTTATTCATTCATCTACCCTCCCTCCCTTCCTCCCCTCCTTCCTTCCTTCCTTCCCTCTATCTACCCACCTGCTCACCCACCTATCTGTCTGTCTGTCCACCCATCCATTCATCCTTCCATCTGACTGTCTCTCAGTCAATCCAAATAAGTTTTTATTGAGTATTTATGTGAGCCAACCACTATGCCAGGTGCTGAGAATTCAGTGGAAAACAAGATAGATTACCCTGCCCTTTTTGAACTTATATTCTTCGGGTGAATACAAGCAATAATCAAGGAAAGAATAAATAAAATAATTACCAATTGTGATTAGTAGTATGAAGAACCTCAACAGGGTGTTATGTATAACCTGTTGTTTATCTGATTTTCTCAGTTGTCTCAGAAAACAAACGTGTGAAACTCCCATTATAGGGCTCTTATGATAGACAGAAAGACAATTGTGTCACTTTTGTTTATCAGCTTACCTAAAGGCCTAGTTTACTACCAGGTTCCTAATCAGTATTCAATAAGTTATTATTGTGGGTTTCTGTACACTCTCAAGCATTTATTGTGGTCTGTAACTAGTTCTGGTTTAGAAACTGTTACTAGTCTGTAATAAGTATAGAAATTGAGAGTAAGCATTTAGAAATTCATTTTTATTTTCTAGTTTTTAAAGTACTGATGGTGGATTGGAAACTAAAACACAAAGCAAAACTGTCCTTTACCACAAATAGTGTAAAAAGCACAATTTACAAGACCATTTGTTCAGCTCTCTTGTAAAAAGGCCAAATGATAAAAAAGAAATAGCAATAATGTAAGAGGAAAGAAAGAAACATTCAGTGCCACTAAATGTCGAGCACTTTATTCAGGGTTTAGTTAATGACTGCAGAAATGTTCTGTCCCACTCACAGCATCTTCCTCTAAGAGCTGGTTCTGGGCTGGCATCAGAACACAGAGTCAGCTCCCTGTGGGGCACATGAGGCACCTCTTCTCTCCTTGCAGTGCACAGCCGTCTCACTTCCGTGCTGTGTTCTTACAGTCTTTAAGGAACAAGACTAGTTTTTTCTTTTCCTTAATATCCCTTTTGCTTCCTAAAATTCTCTTCTTGCCAATCAGAATGGATATAAAAAGTTGATTTGACAACTGTCCATGTGCTTATCCACTGAGGAGTGGTAAGGCCCAGCCTGCCTTCTGTGAGAATCTGAACTTATTCTTTATTTTAGGCTTAAACTTGATGCTCGCTTATTTTATTATGGCAGTATCTAAATATTAGAACCGTTGCAGATTTATTAATTTTCAAACTCATATTCATGTTTGGAACTAGATCAAGCTACAGGTCTCTGCTTCTGGCTTGAGCCCATTCTCAAAAATTAGTGCATTAACAGGGAGATCAGCTCGGTGCTTTGTGACAGCCTGGAGGGGTGGGATAAGGAGGATGGGAGGGAGGGAGACGCAAGAGGGAAGAGATGTGGGAACATATGTATATGTATAACTGATTCACTTTGTTATAAAGCAGAAACTAACACACCATTGTAAAGCAATTATACCCCAATAAAGATGTTAAAAAAAAATTAGTGCATTAAGACACTGTATCTTTGTTTTCTTCCATGCAAAATGGGCATTTTCAACCTTTTTGCCGTTAGTAAAGGTCAGTAATAAATGAACCCAGCATCGGGGTCCAATCTGTTATGGCCAGTTTCTATATTGTCTTCCAGGGTTGCTCTGTTCCAGATCCATTTTGGTCAGAATTTGAAGTGTGCAAAAAGGTTTGAATGAATAAGTGAAACTTCCCCTGGTGATGATTTAAAAAACAACAACAGCAACAAGAAAACGGTTCCAGTGGGGTTTTTTATTAACGTATAATATCAGATTACATTTATGGTATTGTATCTATCTGTCACAGGAGTAATTCCATCACTGATATTCTAGGTGGGCCTCTTGGGAAGAACTGGATCAGGGAAGAGCACTTTGTTACTGGCTTTTTTGAGACTGCTGAACACCAAAGGAGAAATCCAGATAGATGGTGTGTCTTGGGATTCAGTAACTTTGCAACAGTGGAGGAAAGCCTTTGGAGTCCTACCACAGGTAAGCCAGAAAGACTTAGCTAGTAAAAAAAATGACTAAGTACAGTGTTCCCTTTATTTGACACTTGCACTCAAGAAATTCACATTTCCCTGCAAAATATATTCCCTATGTATCGCTGTCTTTTTTTTTTCTGCAATGCAGTCTTTTCATAGGAGAGAAACTACTTCTAGAAGTTTGGAATTCTCTGACATACAGTTATCGAACTATTAATAGTTTTGATAGCTTTTTCCAGAAGACGTAAACCACAGCAGGAGCATGGGGCTTTTGTTTTTATCAACTTTTTGTTTCTGCTTCAGTGGTCTGAGCTCCAAGTTAGCAATCACAGCAGGTTGAGAAATGCTTTGCAAGATATAAAAGATGCTGCTGAAATAACAAACACTTGGAAGCATGAAGTAGTGGAATTGAAAATAAAAAGTGTAATGATTGGTTTTTTGTTCTTTAAAAGAATGAACCATGTCAGAGTAATCTGTAGCTTTTTTTTTTTTTTAATGTCACTCTTTGATTTGGGTCACAAAGGATCTTCAGCCTCACTGGCTTAGCATCATTCTATCTGTGTTATTGTGCAAGAGGACTTTTTAATTATGAGAGAAATAGCAACAGTTCCATTTTTAAATGATCTTAATGGAAACCAAGGAATGTCTTTACTGGGACCAAATCTGAAAGGCATGGGCTGTATATCTACTGGTGTTTGTTCTCATCTCTATGGATATAGTTGCTGGTTTAATATCTTTGTTCCCCTTATACTAATGGTCACTGAATCCTTTCTACTACCATGGTCCTAACAATTCTCTACTTTTAACACAAAATTAAAATGCCAGGAGCATCTCCAGGTAGATGCTACAGGCTACAAATCTAGCCTGAGAAAACAGCTTGTATGTCTTGATAGATTACCTCTGTGGAACATTTGCTCCGTTCATCTAGTGAGGCACTAAATATCGTAACTGCTAGACTGATGCTTTTAATTCATTTGTCTAAACTTTGTCATGTTGCCAGAAGCTTCATCAAAAGCTTTTTCAAAAGTTCAGCTTTGGTTGAACTTTTGAAAAACAGTATTGTTTCTTCAGAAAGAAAAAAGGGATTGTCAGAGGGTCTGAAGATAAAGAAACACTGGGAATACAAGTATCCCAAGGTGACAGCATTAGGCAAGATAACAATGTTGAAGAGCATGGGATAGAATTTGGTTTTCCGAGATGCACTGCCGTTCAGTTGGCTCTGTTTTCTGATCCCATTTTAAACTACAGTAGTGAAACTTTTGTTCTTTTTTGTTGTTCTTGTTTATACAAATCCGCCCATTAGAATAAGCAAAGCTCTAAGAAATAATTTCAGTTTCATTGAGAATCCTTTAGTTTATCTGCCATGTGATGAAAAGATTTTTGTTTTATTGTATGTTCTATTTAGGAACCCAAATATGCAAAACGTAGGGGAAAACCAAGTGAGCTAGGATTATGAAAATTCTTTATCTTGCCTCTCTGCCAACATGAATCTTCCAAACTTGCCTTTTCCCTCTTCTATGGCATCAAGTTTTTTATAAACTAAACAAGAAATCCTTTGAGCTACGCCTTTAAAACTGTGTAATCGTGCTAATAAAAATGCTTCTCATTGTACATGTTTATGACCCCGGTTTCTGGGACTGTCTTCCGGTATCACAAGGATGTCTGTAGACAGAAGGTACTATTTCTTGTACAGTGACATCTTGAGAACGTTAAGTGAATGCCCAAGAAAGAGAGAAAGAGGGTAAACTCCTCAGACCTTTTTAACATCCAAACCAAGAGTTGCTTTTATTTTCCCAACTTTCCTTTGAAAGTTCAAATTAAGTAATTTTTTTCCTTTTCTGGAGTTTGATCTTTAAAAAGCAGAAAGAAGAAATTAAAAATCCAGGAACTATTTTTGTTTGCTTTTCCATCTTTTGTTTTCCCTTCCATCTTTCTGACCTTGCAAGAGTTTCCCCAAGACCTCTGACATTGAGATAGCAGAGATCTCTAGGTCAATTAATCACTTGTTTTCAGACACATGAAACAGGAACTTTGAACAAGAAACTTCCCTCTCCCTCATAGTGATCCCGAGACGTCAGCTCGGAATCACAAGATGTCATTAGTTTCGGCAAATTCTTGCAGTTTGTGTGTGTGTGTGTGCGTGCGTGTGTGTGTGTGTGTGTGTGTGTGTGTGTGTGTGTGTGTTCTTCCCTCCTGCAGCTAGAAAGCAATCTTAGAGAAGGTACCAGCGTGGAAAACAGGACGTTGTGTACGTTTCAAGGTGGAGCCTTCTTTAATTTGTTCTACTCTACCTCTCAGCTCTGAGAGCGTGGACAAGACAGTGAGGCCTATAGTCAGAGTCCCATTGGCTTAGGCAATTGAACACCAAGACTTAAAATTGTTCGTTCGCCTTGAATCTTGTTAATCACTTAATTCATGAAAAACAGAAAAATAAGGTTAAATTTATTTTAAAGCCTCAATTACAAATTTGAAAGGCTGCAAACTATAATTGGGGAATGACTAGGCCTATTCCTGCAATAAGACTTTATGATCTGAAAATAATCCATACCTGCGTACGACTTCCCCCAGAGCTGGAGCCTCTTTTGCTATCAGGGATGTCAGGTAGGGCCAAGTCGTGTATCTGTAGAGCTGAACAATGAAACTGAGTGCAGCAGTTCACATTCAATTTCACAATAATTAACAATTTAATAATTAGTTATTAAACTACTTCCATATGCTTTAAATGGTAATAAGTACCATAGGTTCCATACTTATGTAAAAGATACTGAGGTCCCGATCCCACCCAGGAGCTTTCAGTGGGAGCTCATCGCCTTAAGTCAGCGATCAGAGGAAGAAGCCAAATGATAAATTAAGCATAGGCAATTAAGTGTAGTGATGGAGTGCCGTGGGTAATGATGAGCAAGAATCCAGCTCCACGCTCCGTCATTGCTACTTCCACCACAGAACTGTAGCCTTCCTTCTTTCACCCCCACTGCTGTGCTTTTCTCACCTTATTCTTTGGAATTCTCTATCACATGTTGCACACAGATTAAACTTTTTACAGTAGCATTCCAACTCTGTGATTTGCCAAGTCAAAAACCTTCTAAGACACCCCTTTCTTCACTGAATAACATCCAGATTCTTCCATTTGTGGTTTAGGTCCCTGATAATCTGGTCCCAACCCAACCTGTCCAGTCAGATCCACCACTCCTCATACCTGGGCACCTTTAAGTTTCAGTCAAGCTGGACTTACTGTGCCGTGAGATGTACCTCACTTTTCTCGCTCATTTCCTCTGTCCATGCACTTCCTCTGTCTGAGATGATCTTCCTTCACTGGAGTCACTTTGGCATCTCAGATGTTAAACTCTGCCAGATGGCCTCTTCTGACTCCCTTTCCCTGTTAACCCTGACTCTAACCCCAGCTCTCCACTCCCACATCCCAGTCCCAGATGGGATCTAGAACTTTATTTACAAATCTCTCCTGGTACTTCTCTATGTCTTATATTGGAATTATCTGTGTATTTATTTAATTTCCACTCAGTATTATAAACACTTTGTAGACATACTAGTTAAGGAAGCAAGACGTAAAGACAAAATCATCAACAATCTAAGAAATCTAGCGAGAAGAATAGAGTAGCAATGCTAAATTAAACACAGATTTTTTTTTCCCTTACTGACTTTTCTATCTCTTATATAGCACATACAGTAGGTTACATGGTAGGAATTCAAGATGTATATTTTTCTGCTGAGTCACTAAATGCTTGCTCTCTTTTACAAGAGGCTGTGGTTCTACCAGTGTCTGGGTTTTCTTGCCATATAAACTTATGCAATTTATTTAATTTCTCCGAGCCTCAATTTCCTTGTCTGTAAAATGTGTATAATGGTAGTAACTACTTCATTGGGGTTTTATGAGGATTAAATGAGTAAAGGAATAAATAACTCGAAGTACTTAAAATACTCCCTGGCATGTAGCAATTACAACACACTGTGTTATGCTGGTGGTTACTATTTTTTAGAGTTCCTTAAGGGTAGAGGAGCATGTCTCTTTCATCTTTGTATTGTCAAATGAATATTGACAGTTTCACAAAGAAGATGATGATGGAGGTGGGCCTCAAAGGGTCATAAAATGTGTAGGTTTTAGAAGGGTTGGGGGCAGGGAGCTGTGGAGAGGATATTCTAGGATCCTAGACATGGATATTGTAAACAGCTACAGGGGTGGAACTAGAAAGAGCTGTGGGGGCAAAATGGGCAGAGGAGGCCACCTGTTAGGGAGCGTTAGGAGAAAGAGGGAAAGACTTCACTAGTACTAAAGTGGTCGAGGAGTGGGTTGAGTCTTCTTGAGCTGGAAGGAGGGTAGGAAAAGAGCAGCCAAAGGGTATGCTGCGGCTGGCTGTGTGTGGACAGAGGACTTCAGCAGGCAGGATGGGAAGCACGGAGATGGGCTCAGAAACTCTCTAGCTGTGATGTGGTGAGAGCCTGGACTAAAGTGAAGAGGACAGTGGGCATTGGGCGTGGAGTGCCGAATTCAAGGGAGAAACGAAAAATAACTAGTATGGACATTAGTGCAACACAATTATACTATTTCTGAGCCTAACCATTTGAAATTTGTGATAATTTGGCCAGATCTGAAAATCATTTTTTAATGCTATTTCTGAGAAAGTGTGTATTAAAACGTAGTGTAAAAGGTCGTGAAACATTAAATGACTTTACAGAAACAAAAATCTGAACACGTTACATGCAGTCAATTTACCTACAAATAAATGATACGTACATCAAAATTTTAAAGTTATTCTCAAGTTGTTATCAAGCTTAAACATTTTTGACTCATAAAATTCACCTTGTTTTTCTTCCTAGATGTTCCTAAAAGCAAAGCAGCATTTATTTTTAGACATTCTGTAATCCAACCTTAGGATCTCGATTTGTTCATATTGATGAATTTTTATTGTACAAATTCAATGTATAATAAAGTTTTGCAAACATTGCCAAGAGGCAAGATCACAGACACTTTGTTGCTTATAAACATTTGGGCCACATTTTAATAAAACTATACATTGTATATGTATGTATATACATATTGTGTATATATATATATTTTTTCCCACCCTTCTGAGCCAAAACAAAGCAACACTGTATACTTAAGGATAAGGAGTCATTCCTCCCACTTATTTAATTTATACTACACTCAATAACCGCAGAAGACAAATGCTTTTTTGTTTTTCATCTGACCTCCAAGGCTAAAGCATAATGCCTGTTGCTGTGATGCGTGGCCAGCCCTGAACGCCCCACACAGGCTCAGCCATCGCCACTGACCTGAGCAGCTGAGGAGTCAGCTTCAGGGAAGAGATGAGTCAGGTGGCGAACAATGGTGCTCTCTTTGTTCTTCCTTGAGCCCCAAGAATTGTTTTTGTAGCATACATACGTGATGACATTACATAAATATCAAATATTTGCACATCCTAATTTTCCCACCGGTGAACAGTTTCTTGAAAGAGAGGTAGAAGATCATTGTGATACATAATTTCCAGCGTATTTTTTGCTGCACAATCAGACTGTGCCTCCTTGGCCAAACCATATAACTTCTTAGGACCCTGGCTGTTTCATCTGTACACCAGGAAAAGGACGTAGGTGACCTCCAAGGACCTCTCAGCTTTAGAGATGAGTTTGCAGAAACACTGTTTCCAATAGTATAGAAAACAATGGGACACCCACTGGCACCCCTCAAAGCAAATGAGTGCCAGGTACTATTTGTCAGACAAGAATGGAATGTTTGATTAGTTGTATGAAACTGAATTTTAACTGAACCAGTTCCTTCACTTAATTTTTCTTTAAAGTTAAAATTAAAGTATTATTTTAATGCTAGACAATAAACTGTAAACAAAAGACCTATAGAATTTCTGAATGGTATCAAATCCACTGCATCTAAAATTTTTGGATGTCTAGTTTCAACGAAAACTTTCTTCCAGTGTAATTTTGAATATGTATCTACTTTAAATAAAATTAATATATAGTATATTGCCATACATTTATTACATATAAATTATCAGGCTACTGTGAAAAAAGTTAGGCATACCATTTCTCAAGCAATTACAAACATCAAGGTTTTAATGGGCTGTTAGTACTATTCATTTAAACACTCTGGGTTGTGGTAGCTATTCTTTCAAAAGGAAGAAAAATAGTATGTGCTGAACTGTGACTATGATGTTTCATAGTTTTACTTCTTATGTTCACATCAGCCCATTTATTTATTCAGGCAGTGTTTACTGAGCATATACTATGTAAAGCCTGTGTGCTAATGACAGGGTACACAGCAAAGTTATGGTCTAGGAGAGGAGATAGACATTAAAAACAAAATGCTCATAAATGCATATGTAATTTTAATATTCACTATAAGCCGTATCCTACTGGACGACCTTATTCGGTGTTAAGAATCAAGAGAGATTCTCTGAGGAAGTGACATTGAACTTGAGACCTGAAGGATGTAGTTGGCCATAGGAAGAAGGTAGGGGATGAGATTCCCAGGCAGGGAGGATAGAATGTGTGAAGTGAACTGAGGAAGTAAAAGAAACCCGGGTGGCTGGAGGCTGGAGTGAAAAAGGGAGTGGAGTAGCCAGGGACACTAAATGAGACAGACGAAGTGCAAGAGGTTGCATCATGCAGGGTCTGTAGGCCATCTTAAGGGTTTTACATTTTACTCTGAATGTAATGGAAGGCCGCTGACAGTTTTTTAAAAGGTTAATGACATGATGCAACTTACACTTGTGGTGATTACTTTGGTTGCTAAATGAGAGTGGACTGGGAGGGAGGCAAGAGTGAAAGGAAGGAAACCAATTAGGAGGTTCTTACAGTGTTCAGAGAAAGATACTGGTGGCTTGAACTATGTGGTGGCCATAGAGATAGAGAAACAAATGGATTTGAGATACATTGGGGAAAACAATCCACAGGACTGATGATTGGTTCCTTTTGGGAGGATCAGGAAGAAAGAAAAGTCATGGATGACTCCAAAGTTTGTGGATTGATAAAACGAAGGTGCCATCTATCAAAATGGGAAAGCCCGAAGTGAGAGAAGATTTGAGAAGAAAGGTAGCATCTCCCCATTTTACAATAACACTAAGGCTTAAAGAGATTGGGTTCCTGTTCACAGGTATACCTACCAGGCCGGAGCTGCATTGCCACAGCATCTTAGGAAGGCACCTTGCCTTTATAACTTCTGTGTCTGCTTTGATGTTATGACACCTTTGGCCTCTACACAGTCCTCCAGAATAATGGCCTTTTCCATTTGGCCAAAGTAAAATTTCCTATTGTGCTCTTCCATTGGATGTGTTAAGTCTCTTTGAAAGTTACAAGGACACTGTAACCCATATAAAAACCTTCAAGTCAGGTCCTGAATAGGAACAGGAAGCTAAAATCTCCACTCCCAGTGCAGGAACTGAGCCTGTGACCAGAGGGATGGATAGCAGTGCTTGGATTATGACTATGCTGCTGAGCACTGATGGACTTTTTATGGACCCAATGGGCTGCACCTGCTCAACCTTTAATCTTTCTTGAGCTCCAGATAGGAATAAAAACTGGTCTGCCCAGGACTTGAGGCATTTTGCTATGGTTATGAGGAGCACAGGTTTGGAGACAAACACTATTAGGTTTGAATTCCAGCTCCATAACTACTAGCTAAGTAACCCTGGGCAAGTCACTTAACTTCTCCCAGCTGTGATTTCTTCATGTACAATAAGATCTATTTCATTAGGCTGATATGAAGATAAAAAGATATAACACATGTAAAGAGCCTTGCCAGGCACACGGTAAGCCTGCCATAGACCGGAGCTCTGTGTTCTGGCCTCTGAGTTCCCGGTGGAGATAACTTCAGTGAAGTAATACATTGGCTTATACTTGGTAAACCCTCATAGTTGTTATTTCCTATGTTTCTCAATAATGCTAGAAGCTTTTATATAAAGAAACATAATATTAAAAGAAAACATGTGAAAAACAGTAAATGGCAAAATTCCATTGGCAAGCCTTTGAACTTTAGATACCAAATAAACCTAATTGCTTCAATAATACATTGACTGGCGTTCTCAGAGCCACTTCTTATTTAATTCTCTTTAGTTTATCAGAATCTCCTGATAGCACACTTTGTCTGCTCTCTTTAGCTTATTTGGACATTACTTTCATTTACCTGGAAGCTTGGAGGAGGATGTACAAATATATCCATCATCTCTTATGAGTCATATATTTGTCTCTTATATTCACTTCTGTAAAGCAGTGGAAGCATCCCTTAGGAACGTGATTTGATGCAGATTAAGAAATACCAGCATAAGTCTTGTTGCCTTCTCCAGAGGGTTCCTGTGATATTTGGCCACAACTTTGTTCTTTAAGCCATAAATTATGCCCTGGGGACTGAGGTTTCTAATGTGACTGTCCTTGAACTTGGCTGCCATGGTGAGGATACTCTCCTTCTGCCTGAGAGGCACAGACACCATTCATCTGGGGCTGACTTACCTTGTGCAGTTCCTCACAGACCAGTTGGGCACTGAGCATTCTCTCTTAGCCTAAGGCAATTAATGAAAACTAAAGCTTCAAAGAATTTAGTTCTCAATTCTCCTGACTGGATGTTATTAACCAAAGGCAAAAGAAAAATGGTAAAGAAAAAAATTTTCTGAATGTTACATCAAAAGTATTTTTCAGTTCACCCATGTGTACAGAGAGAGAGAGACCTAAATATTATCTTTATTGTTGCATCAGCATTTCCCAGTGAGACAGTGATTTTCTTTAAAAAAATTTTTTTATTCATATAGGCAGACCTAAGTAGACAGTGATGTAGCAAGTAGGGGGGATAGTTCTGCAATGCTCCTTACAGGAAATTTGATTGTCATTTTGCTACCTCAGCAGGATCCAGCTCATCTGCCTCCCTTCCCTTCTGTGTCATACATTCAGTTAAACAAATATTTGATTCTCATTCTTTCACTGATTTCTAAGTCGTGACATTTTCCTGTGTCTGTCTGGTTGTGTAAGTAGAAGTGTGCCTTGGTTTATAGACCATATGAATATATGTGTTTGAGTGTCTGTAAATTCATAGAGTTTCAGAATCCCTGAGGAAGCTAGGATCATAAAAGAAATCCAAGGAAAATACATGAACAAAATAGGAATTTCTTCTAACAAGTTAATTATAACTCATAAACTTGTAATTTTTAACTTTAATTTTATATTTGTTCATAGTAAGGAATATTACTAGGAATAAAAATAATTAATTTCCCACAACTTATAGTGATCTCAGTTTCTTTATTCTAAGGACATTGTGATTAGATAAGTGTTAACAAGGGGCTTCAAATGTAGCTGTAATATTTTATTTCTTAAAAATATACAAAGCAAATATGATAAAAATTTAAGAAAACTGGATGGTAAGTACATGGATGTTTGTTGTGCTATTTCTTTAAATATTTTTTTCTGTTTGGAATATTTCACAATAAAATGAGGGAAATATACAAAGTTTTTTAGGTTATTCATGCTTTCCTCTTTTTTTATTGATATAGAAAGTATTCATCTTTTATGGAACATTTAGAAAAAACCTGGATCCTTATGGGCAGTGGAGTGATCAAGAAATATGGAAAGTTGCTGATGAGGTAAGGATTCTCACTGAAGTAATTCTGAAAAAGGTTGCTCATACACACGAGTGGTTATCACAGCTGAGATAATTTTATACACTTTTGTGCATGTATGTGCATGTGTGTGTGGATAACTTTAAAATGGAAAACTCTAATATACCTCGAGCACCAAGTTTTTTGGATTAGACCCAGCCCTTTCCTCAGTAGTAAGTTTCCAACTCTCAGGCCCCAGAGATAGTATACTTTGGCCTTCTTCCCAAATGCGCATCACTGAGACATGAACTAGGAGAGACCCAGACACCTACAGCACACCAGGATTATTCCCGATACAGAGGAGCATCTGTCCACACCATCTCATCTACTCCCTGTCTAGGTTCTGAAACTTTCCCAGCATAAGAAGGAGGCTTTGGTTTGCCATGATATACTTCTCTGGGAAGCATAGGTTTAGCACAAAAGGTTAATGATCATCCTAGAACACCTGAAGATGGCTACAGTCTTCTCTGGAAGTCACCAGAAATCAACTGCCTTCAGAGGCTTTGGCTGTGAGCACCTCCAGCCAAATTACCACATGACGTAGATGTGGCAGACTCTATTCCTTGAGGTCATTAGGACACCATAGGAAATACATGGATTAAAATGGAATCTAAATTCCTAAATAATGCCCTGTATTTACCCACCAGGTGGTTAAGGAATTTAGGGCTGGGGGAGAGCTAGAGTGGGATTCTTGGTTCCCTTAACCGACACCCTAGCTGTTAACTGATAATCCTTGAAATACAGGCGTTATATTTAAGAAAAGGAGAACATAAATTGTTCCAGTTTACTAAACTTGAGGTTTATGTCCAAAGCTCTGGATGGTGGCAGACTACAATTATGGGACCTAAGAACATTGAGATGCAAAGGTCTTCTCAGAGAACAGCTTAATTCCACTGTCTCTGACATTTTTGGTCCTTGTTGTAAAGCCCAATTCGGTTTATCCCAAATGTTCTTTCCTTGGCTTCCTCCCTTCAGAGTAGATCTTGACAGAAGCTTTGAAATGCCTGTGAGTGTTAAACACTTACCCATTGAGTGTCTAACCTTAACATGCCCCTAATAAAATGCACTTAGATTAACCGTCTTCATTATCAAAGTTTCCTTATTACCGAACAAACAGGGGTTTTAAAGAAAACATTAACTAAATTGCAAGTGACACGTTTTAAGGTCTTTGATGTGACTTCAGAGAATGAACTATAGGAACACAGTGTGGTGGGAGAGAAACTTTGAAAGGAAGACATTAGACTTTATAAAATCTGCAAGTATTGCCAAGTCACAATAAAGTTTACAGGAAATCAGGATCATAAAAATAATCTAAAATTTTAGAAGACATGGTTAAGATTTTAAATGCCAATATGTGCAGAAATTTTACCTGTTTAGATTTTTATTTGATCAACTCATACTTAGGTATATCTTTTTTTAAAAAATTATTTATTTATTTATTTTTGGCTGTGTTGGCTCTTCGTTTCTGTGCGAGGGCTTTCTCTAGTTGCGACAAGTGGGGACCACTCCATCGTGGTGCACGGGCCTCTCAGTATCACGGCCTCTCCCGTTGCGGAGCACAGGCTCCGGACGCGCAGGCTCAGCGGCCATGGCTCACGGGCCTAGTTGCTCTGCGGCATGTGGGATCTTCCCAGACCAGGGCTCGAACCCGTGTCCCTTGCATTGGCAGGCAGATTCTCAACCACTGCGCCACCAGGGAAGCCCCCTAGGTATATCTTTTTTACTGATCCTTTTAAAAATAATTTGCTGTTCAAAACCAGAGATGGGCTGCTGTCCTTACAGTTATGCCATGTGTTTGAGTAGCAGTGATAAATTTTTGTTGAGGAAGCCTTAGAATGGAGCACAGACAAAAAAGCAACATCCCAGAGAAGCAGAAAAGGCATTGATTTACAAGTTTTGGGGTCTGGACTTTAGTCCTAAATGGTTGATCATATACTTTGCCCAAACAGGACCATGTGGGGAGGGGTCAGTTTCTCACCTGGACAGGATAATGGGACAAAAGGTGTAAACCAGGATTGGCCAGGGCAAACTGGGATTGAATTTCATTTCATCTACGTCCTCTCTGTGACCTTGGTATGACTTGTTTCTCTAGAGGGAAATGAATTGAGTAACAGCAGAGAGCCAAACACTTGAATCTTATCCCAATTCTTTGTAATTCCCCTTTCCCTGAAACGGAAATCAAAAGTGTGCACGATGACAATGTCAGGCCAAGAAACACTCTATTCCTACCTTGGATTGGGCCCTGCACTCCAGTGTGAAACCTTATCTTTGCAGATCTGGGCTGAATTGTGTGAAGCCATGAGGAACATGATTAGTTACAAGCTCTAAGACTTGGAAACAAAACTGGCCAAAGCAGCTTCCTTACCCTTTGTGCCCTAGGCCCGTACCTTCATCTTGGCACTGTATGCCCTATAATTCTATGGATGAATTTAAAGCAAGTCCAAGGGAGGGAAAGAGTTTCTAAGACCCAGAACTACAGAGATCTAATTTTCCCCTTCACAAACAACTCAGGACCAGATAGCTTCTCCATAGGAGCACTGACTTTACCAGCTGTGTAGACCAAAGAGAATCTCAAAGGAGGCTGAATCTTAAGGAAACAAAAAGATGACCCTAACATTGTGGTCTAATAAATTGGTAGCATTGCTGTACATTTTCAGGCTAATATGTATAATGGGCCCAGCCTAAGGCCTGGCACATAATAGGTACTAAGTAAATGTTAGCTATTATAATCATGTTTTCATGAGGTCTTTACCTGGCCGTCTCTTAAATGTTGTTGCTTGCCAGAATCCTAATTGTTTTCTTACTTTACTTACTCTTCCTGGGAAATATCATGCATCCTCTTAGCTCTAACTAATACTTCTGTGCTGATGACTCCCAAATCCACCTGTCCCCAGAGCTCCCTACCTGACATCTCAGCATGGACAGGCATCTTATGTCCATAAGTGAGTCTCTTAGCTGCCCCACCCACACAAGTGTCCTGCGTTTCCAATTCCAGTGGATGGCATCACCAGCTTCTCGTTGCCCAAAGCCAAGACCTGGGTCTCATCCTTGACTCCCAGTTTCTCCGCCTGTCTTCACATATCAAGCCCTGTCAAGACTGTCTCCTGCAAAAATCTAGGATATATTCACTTTTCTCCATCCCCGTCTCACACCACTACTAATTCTCATGTGGATTTTAGAAACAGGCTCCTGTCCGGTGTCTCTCTTACTGGCTCCCTACAGTTCATTCTGTTCTTTGCAGCCTTGCATCTGAGCACTTGTTTCTCCCCTTCTAAGGCTCCTTATTGCCTGTTGGACAAAGTCCACACTGCTCAAGGTGGCTTGTAACGTCCTTCATGATTTCATCTTTGCCTGCCTCTCTAAACTCCCTCCCCAACTGCCTCTGCTTGCCAGGATCCAGCTACACTGAATTCCTTTGCTTCCTCTAAGGCACCATGTGCTGTCTGTTCTCCAGAGGTTTTTTCACACGCTCTGTGCCTGGGGCACCCCCAGCCCTTCACTGCCTGATCCCCCTCACCATTCAGGCCTCTCCTTACACATCACTTCTTCCCAGAAACCTGCCCTGATGCTCCAGGTGTGAGAGAGGAGCCCCTCCTACGTGTATCCTGTACCTCCACCCCTTTCACAGCTTTCTTCGCACGGGAGAGAGATTTACCTCTTAACTTGTCCATGTCCACCACCGGCTTGTAAGTTCCTTGAGGGCAGAGATATTCACTGTGGTATTTCCTTGCTTAGAGTAGTGTTGGGCATGTGCATGGTGTTCAATCAACATTGATTGGATGAATGAATGAATGAATGAATGATCTGATTCATTTATTTAAATGAATAAATAAATGGTTCATGTGTACTGTATCATGCAGGTAGCCTTGTGATTGACACACAACGGGTATCACCATTAGCAATGAGGACACTGAGCTCTGAGACATCGGAGGGACTTAGCTGAGCTGGGTGGTGGGCGCAGAAACAGCTGTCTCCCTTGATTTCTGGTTCACAGGCTCTTTCGCCACAGTGAGCTTTCCCAGTGGCATCCATAATCTCAGGCTCCTTCACCACAGTCTGTGTTACCCTGTGTCATCCAAGCAGCACATCTGTTGGTTCTAGAATGGTTTAGAATGCTTTTAGAAGGAAAACTGTTCGGTAATTGTTTGCTTTTTGGATTACTTAGAAAATAGTTTCCTTCCTTACACATCGATAGTCAGGTAAGCTATTTTAGAGGGCAAACAAACTAACAGAAATAGTGGCCTTTTAAGGTGAAAATTTGCCCTGGAAAACCTGCAGAATAGCAAAAGGAGTGTCTAAAGGAGTTGACAGAGTCTATTTTTATAACTGCCCTGTCCAACCACAGTTCACTTTTCTGATTTTTTTTTTCATGTTTCCTTATCACAAGAGCAAACTCTTGCTCTATAATAACATTCCAGAGGGCAGCAATAGCAAAAGTCAACACTTTGAAGAAAATACCTGGTCCTTTACAGACTGTAATACATTTTTTAAGTTTCATATGTCACAAAATAAAATTTCTTCTTTGTAAATAGTAGTTTGGAAATACATATGATTTATTAGCTCAACTGCATAAATCTGGCAAATTCTTTCTTCCCAAAGTTCTTTATATCCACAAACTTTTGATGCTTTGATTAATTTGTAATGCTAAGTTGGAACGAAAATACTTAGAAATGTTTAGATCCCAGTAATTAAAATTCACCTTAGTTTGGACAGAGCTAATCTAAAGTTTGTATTTTTTTTTAATCTGTTGAAAAGTGGTTTGTGACAATAGTGTAAATAATATTATATTGGGAATATATATGTATATGTGTGTGTATACATGTATATATTTATTTTTAAAGAATTCTGCTGTTAAAGATCACTAAATTTGATGATCTCTGTAGCAAGTTCCCTTTAAGTCTTTCCCCCCCCCCCCCATAGCTCTTTTCTCTTTTAACAGTAATTTCCCACCTATTATTTTTCTCCCTGTCTGAGCCATGAGTTCCTTCAAGGCAGAGCCTTGTGTTATTCATCTTTGAATTCCCAGGTCTGCCATAGTGCCTAGAACTTAATAAACTCTCATTAAGAGTCTATTAAGGAATACATGACTGAGCACCCAAACAATCACGAGGTTAATTTAAGCCATTCTTATCAGTACATGGAGTTGGTAACAAGAACTTTACATCTTTTAAAAACCAATTACTAGTCTATCTTGCTTCCCATTTTCTCTCCAAAGCCTATCACAATATCTGGCAGAAAATAGGTAATTAATACATTTGTTAAATATTCACTGACTTCAAACTAGTAAACTTTTACTAACTTATGTTGACCTTTCTCTAGTGAATATGATTTTAAAAGATTTTTACTATACTTGATAGTGAGTAAAACGGTTGAGATAGGAATGTGGCAAAATGCACCCTAGATTGGCCTGTGTCTCTGTCACTCATTTTATACAGTTTTCTTCTCTAAATATTGACAGTGCTATATATTTAGGTACTTATTTACTTGTGTTAAGAAATAGTTTCATTTGGGTAAGAACCACACACTTTGCTCAGCTCTCTATCACAAGAAAGTACAAAGTATAACACACTAAAGTAGCTTTCCCCCTATGGCCTTAGGAAACTAGAGTATGATTGGTGTGAATCTAAAGGGAGACTACATGCTGCAATATTCTTAACAAAGTCTCAACCTTGTTACTAAGCATGATGTAAATTACTAGTATTGTGACACTTTCTGCTAACTTGCTTTCCAAGGTAACTTGTAAAGGGAAAGTCTTACAAGTCATACTGTCATACCAGGGAAACGTTTCAGTGGCCAGGCCCATGTCTTGGGATTTCCCAGACTCTAACAATACTAATAGTTAGGGTTGATTAGGTGCTTACCACAAGCTACACTCTGTGGCAAGCTCTTTCCACAAATTATCCCATTTAGTCCCCATTACAAGCCTTTGAAGTCTATCCTAGTATTTTCTCCATTTTTTTCCAGTGAGCTAAGTGAGACTTCCAGTAACACATCTGACAGCGTCAGCCAGCGAGTGGTGGAGTGCAGACTTAAAGCCACTTCTGTGTGACTTCATAGCTCCAGTCTTTCATCAGCACTTTTCTTGATGCTTAATTTGACTTAAGAAAAATTCTCAAGTATTTCTGATTGATCTGAAAGGAAATGCTGACCTATCAGTGTTAAAGAACTTCTTATTTGATAATTTGTTTTTAAGGAGTTTTATAGAGTCTTAAAGATGAGAAAGTGGAGGCACACCGACAGGTGAAGTGACTGGTTTTAGATCACACTCCATATTGGGGGAGCTAAAACCAGCACTCATTCATTTACCATTTGTCATTCTTCCTTAAATCGGATTGATTTGTCATTCATCAAAACTGTGTTTGTGTTGTTTGGCCAGCATTCCAGGGGCTCAGTACACATTTGTTGAACAAATGAATGGGTGTGTTGAGGCTGACAATGTGTCTGACATTGGTAGTGAGCTAAAGAGCACATGTCTTTACCCTCAGGAAGCCAACAGTCTAACAGGGGAACTTGCACCCATACTTCTGTGACTATGTGCCTGACTGCCCTAGAGGATGATCAGGAGTATTTGGAATGGTGCTCCCGGCTAAGCAATGGCACAAACCTGAGAAGGTCAAGGTGTATGGGGAACTACAAGCTGAGTGTTTAGTGCTGCTGGAAGTAAAAGTGGAGGGGGCTCGATTCTGGATGCCTTATCTGCCATCTGAGAGAGTTCAGTTATTCTCAGCAGGAGAGCCACCATAGGATTTAAAACAGAGAAATGATGGGGTCAAACCTATATTTTAGAAGGATCCCTGTGGGGTTGTCGGGTGACAATCAACTTGAGATTACAGTATGAAGCTTAAGAGACAATAATGGCCTGGCCTGTCCTAGGGTTGTTGTAATAGGGCTGGCAAGGAGATGGAAGATTAAGAAGTATTTGGAAGAGGTCCAGGGCTGGATATAAAGATGAAAAATCATTCGCTTATCGGTGGTAGTTGATACTCTGAGCATGAATGAGATCTCAGAAGGAGCATTTGGAGAGCTGGCAATGAGGAAAACTAATATTCAAGGGACAGGAAGAGGGAGAATTACCTACATGTGATAATAAGAAGAAATGTCCATAGAGGGTGTGGTTTCTCATAAGGCAAGGAATAGATGTTTGAAGAAGGGAAAAAATGTTCTATGGTCTCAGGCAGTAGAGACAACAGATACACACTCATTATTTAAGATTTCTAGATGAGAAAAGGGGGATACATTAAATAATAGCTAGGGCTTCCCTGGTGGCACAGTGGTTAAGAATCGGTGTGCCACTGCAGGGGACATGGGTTTGAGCCCTGGTCCGGGAAGATCCCACACACCGCGGAGCAGCTAAGCCCATGAGCCACAACTATGGAGCCTGCACGCCACAACTACTGAAGCCAGCGCATCTAGAGCCTGTGCTCCGCAACAAGAGAAGCCACCGCAATGAGAAGCCTGTGCACTGAAATAAAGAGTAGCCCCCACTGGCTGCGACTAGTAAAAGCCCGTGCACAGAAGTAATGAAATTGAAACTGTAATTTAAAATCTTCCAACAAACAAAAGTCCAGGACCAGATGGCTTCACAAGTGAATTCTACGAAACATTTAGAGAAGAGCTAACACTGATCCTTCTCAAACTCTTCCAAAAAATTGCAGAGGGAGGAACACTCCCAAATTCATTCTATGAAACGACCATCACCCTGATACCAAAACCAGAAAAAGATATCACAAAAAAAGAAAATTATGGACCAGTATCACTGATGAACATAGATGCAAAAATCCTGAACAAAATACTAGCAAACAGAATCCAACAACATATTAAAATGATCATACACCATGACCAAGTGGGATTTATCCCAGGGATGCAAGGATTCTTCAGTATACGCAAATCAATCAATGTGATACACCGTATTAATGAATTAAGGAATAAAAACCGTATGATCATCTCAATAGATGCAGAAAAAGCTTTTGACAAAATTCGACACCCATTTACGATAAAAACTCTCCAGAAAATGGGCATAGAGGGAACATACCTCAACATAATAAAGGCCATATATGACAGGCCCACAGCAAACATACTCAATGGTGAAAAGCTGAAAGCCTTTACTCTAAGATCGGGAACAAGACAAGGATGTCCACTCTCACCATTCTTATTCAACATAGTTTTGGAAGTCCTGGCCACGGCAACCAGAGAAGAAAAAGAAATAAAAGGAATACAAATTGGGAAAGAAGAAGTAAAACTGTCACTGTTTGCAGATGACATGATACTATACATAGAAAATCCTAAAGATGCCACCAGAAAACTACTAGAACTAATCAATGAATTTGGTAAGGTTGCAGGATACAAAATTAATGCACAGAAATCTCTGGCATTCCTATACACTAACAATGAAAAATCAAAATGAAGAATTAAGGAAACAATCCCATTTACCATCACAGCAAAAAGAATGAAATACCCAGGAATAAACCTGCCTAAGGAGGTGAAAGACTTGTACTCAGAAAACTATTAAACACTGATGAAAGAAATGAAAGATGACATAAACAGATGGAGAAATATACCATGTTCTTGGATTGGAAGAATCAGTATTGTGAAAATGACTATACTACCCAAAGCAATCTACAGATTCAATGCAATCCCTATCAAACTACCAATGTCATTCTTCACAGAGTTAGAACAAAAAATTTTACAGTTCGTATGGAAATACAAAAGACCCCGAATAGCCAAAGAAATCTTGAGAAAGAAAAACGGAGCTAGAGGTATCAGGCTCCCTGATGTCAAACTATACTACAAAGCTACAGTAATCAAGACAGTATGGTACTGGCACAAGAACAGAAATATAGATCAATGGTACGGGATAGAAAACCCAGAGATAAACCCACACATATATGGTCACCTAATTTACGACAAAGGAGGCAAGAACATAAAATGGAGAAAAGGCAGCCTTTTCAATAAGTGGTGCTGCAAAAACTGGGCAGCTACATGTAAAAGAATGAAATTAGAACACTCCCTAACACCATACACAAAAATAAACTCCAAATGGATTAAAGACCTAAATGTAAGACCAGACACTATAAAACTCTTAAAGGAAAACATAGGAAAAACACTCTTTGATGTAAACCACAGCAAGATCTTTTTTGACCCACCTCCTAGAGTAATGAAAATAAAACAAAAATAAACCAATGGGACCTCATTAAACTTAAAAGCTTTTGCACAGCAAAGGAAACCATAAACAAGACAAAAAGACAACCCTCAGAATGGGAGAATATATTTGCAAATGAAGCAATGGACAAAGGATTAATCTCCAAAATATACAAACCGCTCATGGAGCTCAATATCAAAAAGACAAACAATGCAATTAAAAAATGGGCAGAAGACCTAAATAGACATTTCACCAAAGAAGACATACAGATGGCCAAGAGGCACATGAAAGGATGCTCAACATCACTAATTATTAGAGAAATGCAAATCAAAACTACAATGAGGTATCACCTCACACCAGTCAGAGTGGCCATCATCAAAAAATCTACAAACAATAAGTGCTGGAGCGGGTGTGGAGAAAAGGGAACCCTCTTACGCTGTTGGTGGGAATGTAAATTGATACAGCCACTATGGAGAACAGTATAGAGTTTCCTTAAAAAACTACAAATAGAACTACCATACAACCCAGCAATCCCACTACTGGGCATATACCCTGAGAAAACCATAATTCAAAAAGCAACATATACCACAATATTCATTGCAGCACTATTTGCAATAGCCAGGACATGGAAGCAACCTAAGTGTCCGTCGACAGATGAATGGATAAAGACGTGGCACATATATACAATGGAATATTACTCAGCCATAAAAAGAAACGAAATTGAGTTATTTATAGTTAGGTGGATGAGTCTGAACCTAGTTTGTCATACAGAGTGAAATAAGTCAGAAAGAGAAAATACTGTATGCAAACGCATATATATGGACTCTAAAAAAAAAAAGTGGTACTGACAAACCTAGTGGCAGGGCAGGAATAAAGACATAAACATAGAGAATGGACTTGAGGACACGGGAGGGGAGGGGGAAGCTGGGCAAAGTGAGAGTAGCATCGACATACATACACTACCAAATTTAAAATGGTTAGCTAGTGGGAAGCTGCTGCATAGCACAGGGAGATCAGCTCAGTGCTTTGCGATGACCTAGAGAGGTGGGATAGGGAGGGTGGGAGGGAGGCTCAAGAGGGAGGGGATATGGGGACATAGATATACATATGGCTGATTCACTTTGTTGTACAACAGAAACTAACACAGTATTGTGAAGCAATTATACTCCAGTAAAGATCTGTTAAATAAATAAATAATAGCCAAAGGAGAATCTGGAGGCAAATGAGGGGTTTTTGTTTCAAGGGGGGAGAGATGTAGCAGGTTCACAGGCTGAAGCCAATAAAAAGCGAAAGTTGAAGAGAGAAAGAACACAAGTCCTCCAGTTCCTCACCCAAGAGCCCTTATTCACATTCTCAGCTGGTTAGATCCAAAATTAGTTTTATGTTTGAGTCTTCCAGGATACATGAGAATAGTCCCCCTTGTCTAATTAATATGTTTACTTTCCCTACCATCTCAGAAACTCTTTTCAAACATTAATGAATTCACACAAAGTGAGGTTGTTTTAATGAGAAATCCACTCAAGGAAAGGAATATTGGCTGCAATACATATCCTGGGCACAGTTAATATTTACTGAACAAACACAGTGATGTGAGCCATCTCCAGATTCATCACTGAACTCGTGAGAGTCTGTCTTAAGGCCACTATCTTATTCTGCCTGTATTACAGGTAGGTGGGAACACATCTTACCTCCCAATACTAAATCCCAGACTTCCTAAGGGCAGGATATAATCATATGTGTATCTCTTTAGGTCTCAAACACTCAGCAACACTTGGCAAAAATATATATGTCAATGCACATTTATTTGAATAAGTGATATGAGGGAAGGTTTCATTTTTTATCTCATTTCGAAAGAATGGGTTTCTCTATCTCATTTGCTTTTTCAACCTATTTATTTTTCCTATCTAGCTTAAAAAAATAAGCCGTTGACCCTAACACAACTCTCATATTCCACCCGAATATTTAAGCACCTTTAAATCTCCAGTAATACACCACTATTTTAACTCCAGTTATTTTTACTTCATAGTTTCGTGACTTTCTTAAAGTCAGTTTTTATGAATTAAAGAGATTTAAAACCACATTGCCATATGTGGTTTTAAATGGCTCCTCAGTTGATTTTTATTGCTGCCTTTCATGCTCTGTTATTACAGAGTAGAGAATGGAAGGTAACATAAAAGAATCTGTCATGATACAGTAAGTAACTGCATTCTATACATATTATCTTTTCTAGCATGTATTAAATTGTGTTATAATTATCTGTGTATGTCTTTATAAACCCTGAGCTTTGCAGGGCCCACGGACCATTTATCCTCTCTTTAATCCCTATTGGAGGACCTGGCGTAGAATAGGCATTCCCTGAAAACCTCATGAAAGGAAAAGTACAGAGCTGAAACAGTCTGTAGACTGATGCTTTAGAGCTGCCAAGATTATACATAGTCTTTTGTTCAGTTAAAGCCAAATAGCAGGAATGGTGGGGGGTTGTTTTGAAATTTAAACTTTTAGAGCTCCTGTCTTTTCAGATTATCAGCCTCTTAAGTGTTTTTAACCCTGTAGTATGTGAACTACCCCTCCTAAGCCCAGTGTTTTTCCTCTTTCTTTTCTGCAGGTTGGACTCAGATCTGTGATAGAGCAGTTTCCTGGGAAGCTTGATTTTGTCCTTATGGATGGGGGTTGTGTCCTAAGCCATGGCCACAAGCAGCTGATGTGCTTGGCCAGATCTGTTCTCAGTAAAGCAAAGATCTTGCTGCTTGATGAACCCAGTGCTCATTTGGATCCAATGTGAGTTTCAGAATTCCTGCTATTTAATAACACAGGGGGAAAAGAATCATTGAGACATACTTCATATTGACACAAATTTCCATCAGGCTGTCATGTCTGCAAGCAGGAGACTACCTTCTAGATATGAAATAATTGCCCAGTGGAAAAGTTACTATTTGACATGCGCACAAGTGCTTATTTCCTAGTATAAGAGCTATGTGTTCTCTTCTAAGTGTAATTTTGCAATTTCATACAAACTCTTCCCCCTTATTGACGTGTGATAAAATATTTAGTTACATAGGCATACTTGGGTCCTTATGGTCTTCCTTACTATCCCATTTATAACATAGGAAATATTTATAGCATAAAATAAAGAACTACTATTGATGCTACATAATGAAAAATATACTTATTTGGGAAACTTTTTTCAAACTGTGAAATTTTTTCCCAAATATTTGTCCTATTTATTTATGAAAACTTAGAATCTGCCCTGTGGTTGGAAAGCTGATTGTGGCTGACTCTACTGCAACATTCTGTTAAAAGGATTCAAGGAAAGATAATTTAAGGAATTACATTGACAGAAGAATAGGTATGTTATCAAGGATAGAGACAGATTATTAACATTCTGTGATGTTATATGTGGTATTTTTTCTTTGCTAGAACATACCAGATCATTCGAAGAACCCTAAAACAAGCATTTGCTGATTGCACAGTAATCCTCTCTGAACACAGGATAGAGGCAATGTTGGAATGTCAGCGATTTTTGGTGAGTGTTTCTAATTTACCTAAGATCTCATCTCTCCTTTGATTCTTGATAACAATCTGATATGTGCTGGTTCCTGCAAGTCACAGCAATGTACAAGCTCACAGCTATCCAGCTTTACTCAAAATACCTGCCCAAGTGTCTCACTTTGTGCAACGAGTTGAGGTTGGAATTCAGCCAATCTAAAATAGCAGCTTATTACTAAATTACATTAATAAATTGGAACATCTATACGTTTTGCTTCTTTTATTTGGGGATCAGTCATGAAAAAGACTAGGTCCTGATGCTTTCAGTAACTGAATCTCCCATGGATGGGGTCCAGAACAGGCCTGGATTGTCTTGCAACCTGATGTATGGTTTTAACGCAGTAGTTGAAAGGTTTATTTCATTTTTCTAGCCATTATTTGGAACTCAGCTTAGTGCGTCTCCCAACCACCTTCTCATTGTGGTTTCAAAACTGTCACCGATTCTTTCAAGTGATGTTTACAAATTCCTTTGGGTTTAGCCACAAGGAAATCCTGAGGTGATGTATCACATCATTTCTGTTAAGGCTTTTCAGGCTCCTGGAGGTAAATGCTTTTCTTACTGAAGGATTGTTATTACCATTATTATTACTAAGCTTCGAGTGACAAGTTAGGGGCCGACTCACAACCTCTTGCCCAGCTACGGTCAGGTTCAGCTTGAACGAGTGAAGGAGGCACAGTAACTCAGGCACATCCTGACCAATTTGAAATTGTTAAGCTTCAAATCCACTGTTGACGTGGTTCAACTCTTTATGGTGCTGTGGACTTAACACTCATTTGTAAGGTTAATACACAAGGGATCTAACATGAATAGTTCTTGTTTTCAAAGCCCCCTTAGTTCTAAAGTTCTCTGAAGAAGCACATTGTTCAGTACTATATCAATTTAAAAAAAGCAATCTCCCAGCTTCCAAGTAAAAAATTACAGCTGATTTCACAAATGGTAGAAGCT
The DNA here is from genome assembly GCF_964270905.1 of Leucopleurus acutus. Taxonomy (NCBI): domain Eukaryota; kingdom Metazoa; phylum Chordata; class Mammalia; order Artiodactyla; family Delphinidae; genus Leucopleurus; species Leucopleurus acutus. The sequence continues at coordinate 77,004,126 of NC_139144.1, forward strand.
CCATAAAGCACGAGGACTCAGCAGTGAAACAAGCTCTGCCTGACTGTTCAGACTGCAAGCCTCTGGACACTCGCTGTGTGTTCTTTCTGGCTTTCCTCATCCTCTGAGCCTGTGCCCTTCTTGCCTTGCTTTGGTCCGCCCTGCCTCTTTGTCCGAGTTGTCACTAACGGCCACTTCCCTAGGTCATAGAGGAGAATAGAGTGCGGCAGTACGACTCCATCCAGAGGATGCTGAGCGAGAAGAGCCTCTTCCGGCAGGCGATCAGCCCCACAGTCCGCTTGAAGCTCTTCCCCCACCGGAACTCGAGCAAGCAGACGTCTCGGTCCAAAATCGCTGCCCTGAAGGAGGAGACGGAAGAAGAGGTACAAGAAACAAGGCTTTAGAGAGCAGAACAAAGGTTTGCCTGGGACATTCACGCGTGGAGTTGAAGAAAAGAAAAAAAAAAGAGTTTCTGCCTCAGAAAACAAGGATGAATGATGTTTTTTTAAAAAAGGAAAACTTCGGGTAAGAGGAATTAAGGATGTTCCCGTGGATGAATGGCTTCCTGGCAATGGTCAAACCGTGTGACAGGTACTTCAAATCCTTGAAGGTTTACCACTTGGAATCGCAAGCCAGCTTTTCCTGAAAACTTTTCCCTTTGGTCGTCACTGGAAAGGTGGCTGTAAACGTCAGCCAGCTTAATTCTTCAACTTATTGTTTAGTGAAACTTACCCATTTATATTATTGAAGAAGAACTGTAATCATACTACTTAGAGATACAATTAAGTAATGATAACTGGAAACTTTAGTGGCTTATATATGTTTATATACCTTTTTCTCCACTTTCTCCACGATATTTAAAAACACAGCTATATTGTCTGTTAAGGATTCAGACTGCCCCGTTTCCAAGCAAGTAATGGAATGCTGTGAGAGTCACAAGACAGCCCATCAAAATATGCACCACACAACACCTAAGTATCAGTCAGGAGACAGAACTTCCCGATCTTGGAAATCAGGGTTAGTACCATTCAGCAGTACCCAAATGCAAATAAATCAGAAAACATCCGTTATCTGGGAAACGGGCTGTTACAGTCCCATGTAGGGAACCAAGATGTAGCTCCCTTGATTTGGAAGAGAAGATGTCTGCTTCCAGAAAGTAACAAGCTCGTAAGACTTCTGAACCGAAGGATGGCTGGAAAAACGCTTTAATGCAAATTGGTGCAGGAGAACCCTTCATCACCCAGAAGCTCCAGGTAGAGTGTGTAGGCAGGTAGGCTGTGGGCGCTACAGGTAGATGTACGTGAAATTCAAAGATCTAGGTATAGAAAGGGTGATGTGGTGTGTTTTCAGGCTACCTATGTGTACTTCATACTGTATATACTGAGCAGGAGAGATAATGGACACACTGAAGTAGAGTCAATCATGAATTAGTTTTATATGCTTCTGTTTTATAATTTTGTGATGCAAATGAAATTTTCTCTAGGAAATATTTATTTTAATAATGTTTCAAACTCATATAAATGGCTGTATTTTAAGAATGATTATATTATGAATTATATTTGTGTAAGAGATTTTTATATTTGAAATGTTGACTTTTATGGTACTAGCTATTTTTATGATATGTTAAAACTGGGAGGAGGGGAAAACTTGGGGGATATTAGCCAGTTTGAATTATGAATTATGTTGGTGTGGAGAGAAACAGTAGGGCCCACACAGATGTTGCATATACTTGTGTGATTCCCGGCCAGTACACTTGTTCCCTCTTAGATGCAGTTCTAAAGAAAATGGTACCACAAAATCTGACCACCCCTATCAAGGATACACTGCCTTCTCAACTCCAAAGTAACCCTTAAGATTGCATTCTATTTATTACTGTAGGAAAATATCGTGTGTCAATAAAATCCATATATTTGTGTGAAACTTAGGGGTTTTCAGATGTGTTCATTAATCGTGTCTCATTGATCTCTTACTTCAGTCTCTAAGGATCATGGTAGACAAAACATGAATCTTTCCTTTAGATATAGCTTCTTGAGAATCCTATGTGAATTAAGACACTCTAAAAATTATTTCTTTTTTTAAATTGTGGTAAAATATACATAACCTAAAATTTACTATTTTAATCATTTCTAAATGTACAATTCAGTGGCTTTAAGTACATTCACATTGTTGTACGATCATCATCACAATCCTTTCCACAGAAATTTTTTCATCTTGCAAAACTGAAACTCTGAAACCATTAACTAAAACTCCCTATTTATCCTTTCCCCCAGCTCCTGGCAACTACCATTCTATCTTCAGTCTCTATGAATTTAACTACTCTGCGTACCTCATGTGAGTGGAATCATATAGTATTTGTCCTTTTGTGACTGGCTTATTTCACTTAATAATGTCTTCAGGGTTCATCATATTGTAGCATATGTCAGAATTTTCTTTTTTTTTTTTTTTTTTTTTTGCGGTACACGGGCCTCTCACTGTTGTGGCCTCTCCCGTGGCGGAGCACAGGCTCCGGACGCGCAGGCTCAGCGGCCATGGCTCACGGGCCTAGCCACTCCACGGCATGTGGGATCTTCCCGGACCGGGGCACGAACCTGCGTCCCCTGCATCGGCAGGCGGACGCTCAACCACTGCGCCACCAGGGAAGCCCAGAATTTTCTTTTAAAGGCTGAATGATATTCCATTGCAGGTACATATATATGACATTTTGATTTTCCATTCATTTGTCAATGGGCAACTTAGGTTGCTTCCACCTTTTGACTATGTTGGATGATGCTTTTATGAACATGGTTGTACAAATGACTATTTGTGTCCCCACTTTGACGAATGAGGACACTTTTGAGCTTATTTCTGTTTTAAAATGGAGACTTATAGAATAAAAAATAATATATTCCACAAGGGCTCATTTATTTATTTGAAAGCTTATTTAAAGAGCAGTAGCTATTTTTATCACTATCTTGACAACTGAGCAAATCTCATCAAGGGAAATAGTACTTCTACACTAGAACCTGGGTGGATTTCTTTGTCCAAATCCCTGTTTTTAATTGATGAGGCTTCTTGGGACCCCTTTTCTTCCTTGCAGAGTTTCTTCCTGAAATATGCAGGTGCCATTGTGTGGTAGATGGACAGTAGATCCCAACTGAGTGCCAAGGCCTCCCACTCCCTTTTCTTATTGGGAGAAAAAAATTTTTATTTTTATATGTGACCGCGAGAAGGCAGTCTCAGAGCATGCTCTATTCTAGTTAACCCAGTTCAAGTTTTTAAATGAATAAACTTTATTTTTTAGGGCAGTTTTAAGTTCACAGCAAAACTGAGCAGAAAGTAAGAGACTTCCCGTAACCCACCCCCATCCCAGCCCTCCCTAACCTCCCCCACTCTCAACATCCCGCACCAGAGTGGTACATTTGTTACGATCAACACATCATTATCACCCAAAATCCAATGTTTACATTAGGTTTCATTCTTGGTGAACTCTTATTCATACCTTCCTCCTTCCTAAGCCCCAGTAACCACAGATCTTTTTACTGTTTCCATAGTTTTGCCTTTTCTGGAATGTCACGTAGTTGAAATCATACAGTATGTAGTAGCCTTTTCAAATTGACTTCTCTTACTTAGTACTGATAATTTGCATTTGTTTCCTCCTTCAGATAGGAAAGCCCTGTCTTCTCATGGCTTGCTATCTCATTTCATTTTGGTATAGAATAATATTCCATTGTCTGGATGTACCACTGTTTATTTATCCATTCACCTACTGAAGGACATTTTGGTTGTATCCAACTTCTGGCAATTATGAATAAACTTTCCTGTGCAGCTTTTTGTGTTGACATAAGTTTTCAAATCCTTTGGGTAAATACCAAGGATCTTGTGGTAAGAATATATTTAATGTTGTAAGAAACCTTCAAACTGTTTTCCAAAGTGACTGTACCATTTTGCATTCCCGCCAGCAATGAATGAGAATTCCTGTTTGAATCCTCACCAGCATTTGGTGGTGTCAGTGTCTGGGAATTTGGCCATTCTAATAGGTGTATAATGTTATCTCATTGTTGTTTTAATTTGCATTTCCCTGATGACCTGATGTTGAACTCTTTTCATATGCTTATTTGCCATCTGTATATCTTCTTTGATGGGATGTCTGTTCAGGTCTTTTGCACATTTTTTAATTGGGTCGTTCATTCTCTTATTGGAGAGTTTTAAGAGTTCTTTGTATATTGTGGGTAACAGTCCTTTATCAAATGTGTCTTTTGCAAGTGTGGCTTGTCTTATGCTCCTGACAATGCCTTAGGCAGAGCAGAGGTTTTTAATTTTAATGAAGTCCAACTTATCAATTTTTCTTTCGTTAATCGTGCCTTTGGTGTTGTATATAAAAAGTCATCACCATACCCAAGGTCATGTAGGTTTTCTATGTTATCTTCTATAAGTTTTATAGTTCTGTATTTTATATTTATGTCTGTGATCCATTTTGAGTTAGGTTTTGTGAAAAGTGTACGGTCTGTATCTAGAGTCATTTCTGGTGTGAGGATGTCCAGGTGTTCTAGCACCATTTGTTGAAAGGACTGTCTTTTCCCCATTGTATTGCCTTTCCTCATTGTCACAGTTAAGTTGACTATATTTATGTGGGTCTATTTCTGGGCTCTCTACTCTGCTTCATTGAACTATTTGTGTATTCTTTTGCCAATACTATAGTCTCTTGAAACTTTGTAGAAAAACTTGAAGTTGGGTAGTGTCAGTTCTTGGACTTTGTTCTTCTCTTTCATTATTGAGCTGGATATTCTGGGTCTTTATTCTCTCCATATAAACTTTAGAATCAGTTTGTTGATATCTATAAAATAACTTGTTGGGATTCTGATAGGGATTGTGTTGAATCTGTAGATAAGTTGGGGAGAACCAATATCTTGACAATATTGAGTCTTCCTACCCATGAATATGGAATATCTATTTAGTTCCTTTTTTATTTCATTCATCAGAGTTTTATAGTTTTCCTCACATAGAGGAAATATTTTGTTAGATTTATACCTAAGTATTTCATTTGGGGGAGGATGCTAATGTAAATGGTAATGTGTTTTTAATTTCAAATTTTACTTGTTCATTACTAGAAATAGGAAAGTAATTGTTTGTATATTTACCTTGTACCTTGTATCCTTGAAAAAATCACTTACGAGCTTCAAGTGGATTTTTTTTTTTGTCAATTCTTTTGGATTTTCTACATATGTGATTATGAGCAAATACAGTTTTATTTTTTCCTTCACAATTTGTATGATTTTATTTTCTCTTTGTTTTGAATTAGCTAGAACTTCTGGTAAGATGCTGAAAGCAGTGGTGAGAGGGTACATCATTGCCGGGTTCTTGATCATAGTGGGAAAGCTTCAAATTTCTCACCATTAAGTAGGTTAGCTGGAGGGTTTCTGTAGATGTTCTTTATCAAGTTGAGAATGTTCCCCTCTATTCCTACTTTGCTGAGAGTTTTTATCAGGAATTGGTGTTGAATTTTGTCAGATGCTTTTTCCGCATATATTGTTATGATCATGTGATTTTTCTTATCCTGTCATTGTGATGAATTACATGAACTGATTTCAAATGCTGAACCAGCCTGGTATATCAAGGAATAATCCCACTTGGTCATGGTATATAATTCTTTTTACACATTGTTGAATTTGACTTGCTAATATTTTATTCAGCATTTTGCATCTATGTTCATGAGAGATATTGGTCTTTTGTTTTCTTGTAAAGCCTTTGTCAGATTTATTATTAGGGTAATGCTGGCTTCAAAGAATGAGTTAGAAAGTATCTCTTCTATGTCCATCTTCTGAAAGAGATTGCAGAGAATTGGTAGAATTTCTTCCTTAAATGTTTGATAGAATTCACCAGTGAACCCATCTGGGCCTGGTGCTTTGTTTCAGAAAGTTATTAATTATTATTTCAATTTCTTTAAAAGGTCTATTCAAATTGCCTATTTCTTCTTGTCTGAGGTTTAGCAGATTGTGTCTTTTGGGGATGGGTCCATCTCCTCTAGGTTATCAAATTTATGGGCATAGAGTTTTACGTATTGTTCTTTTATTGTCTTTTTAATGCCCATAGGATCAGTAGTGATTTTCCCTCTTTCATTTCTGATATTAGTAATTTATGTCCTCTCTTTCATTTTCTTAGCTAGCCTGGCTAGAGATTTGTCTATTTTGTTGATCTTTTCGAAGAACCAAGTTTTTGTTTTGTTTATTTTCTCAAATGACCTCCTGTTTTAAATTTCATTGATTACTGCTTTAATTTTTTATTTCTTTTCTTTTGCCTAATTTGGATTTAATATGCGTTTCTTTATTGGTTTCTAAGGTGGAAGCTTAGATGATTGAATTTAGGTCCTTCTTCTTTTCTAATATATGCCTTCAATGCTATAAATTTTTGTCTAAGCACGATTTTTGCTGCATGCCACAAATTTTGATAAGTTGCTTTTTTATGTTCATTTAGTTCAAAATATTTTTATCTATATTGAGATTGCTTGTTTGACTTGTGTTCTTTAGAAATTAATGTTTAATCTCCAAGTATTCTGGGGTTTTCCAGCTATCCTTCTCTTATTGATTTCTAGTTTAATTCCACTGTGGTCTGAGAGCAGACATCATGCAATTTCTATTCTTTTAAATTTGTTAAGGGTTTCTATGGCCCACAGTGTGATTTTCCATGCAAGGTTGGTGAATGTTCCATGCAAGGTTGAAAAGAGTGAGTATTTTTCTGTTGTTGGATGAAGGCTGTAGATGTCAGTTATATCCAGTTGATTAATGGTGCTGTTGAGTTCAACTATGTCCACACTGATTTTCTGCCTGCTGAATCTGTCATTAATAGAGTCTCTCAACTGTAATAGTGGATTCATCTATTGCAATTTCTCCTTGCAGTTCTGTCAGTTTTTGCTTCATGTATTTTGTGTGTACACACACCTCAGTTGTTAGGCAAATACACATTAAGGATTGTTAAGGCTTCTTGTAGTATTGACCTCTTTATAATTATGTAATGCCCCTCTCTATCCCTAATAACTTTCTTTGCTGTGAAGTCAGCTCTGTCTGAAATTAATATAGGTACTCCCACTTTCTTTTGATTAATGTTAGCATGGTATAACTTTTTCCATACTTTTCATTTTTAAAGTTGGGTCTAATTTTTTTAATTCACTCTGACAGTCTCTCTCTTTTAAGTAGTGTTTAGACCATTAAAATTTAAAGTGATTATTGATATAGTTCAATTAATATCTACCACACTTGTTATTATTTTCTATTTATTGCCCTTGTTCTTTGTTCCTATTTTTGTCCTCGTCACTTTTTCTCCCTTTTATGACTTTAATTGAGCATTTTATGATGCCATTTTTTCTCCTTTCTTAGCACATCAATTAAACTTTTTTTTCGAACTTTTTTAGTGGTTGCCATAGAGTTGGCAACTTTAAATAACACCATGGCACTGCAGGAGTAGTACAGGTACCTCATAATAACAAAATATTCCTAATACCTCTCTCCTGTTTCTTATATCATTGCTGGCATTCATTTTATTTATTATGTAAGCATATTTATATGCATGCTATATGTAACCAAATATGTTTCTATTATTTATTGAACAAGCTATAATATTTTAGATCATTTAAGAATATAAAAATAAAAGATTTTATTTTACCTTTACTTATTCATTCTTTGATGCTCTTCCTTTTTTCATGGAAGGCTGTGTTTCTGACCTATATAATTTTCCTTCTCTCTGAAGAACTTCTTTTAATGTTTCTTTCTAAGTAGGTCTACTGGCAACAAATTCCCTCAATTTTTGTTTGTTTCACACTGTCTTTATTTCTCCTTTACTTTTGTATGATAATTTTAGAGGGTACTGAATTCTAGGTTTTGGGTTTTTTCTGTCAACACTTTAAATATTTCACCCCACTCTTCTTGCCTGCATGGTTTTTGAGCAGTAGTCAAATGTAATTCTTGTCTTTTCTCCTCATAGGTATAGTGTATTTTTTCTTCTTCTTTCAAGATTTTTTCTCTATGTTTGATTTTCTGCAGTTAGAATATAATGCCTAGGTGTGGGGCTTTGGAGGGCCATTAATCTTGCTTGGTGTTCACTGAGCTTCCTGGATCTGCAGTTTGGTGTCTGACATTACTTTGGGGGAAGTTCTCAGTCATTATTGCTTCAAATATTTCTTTTGTTTATTTCTTTCTTTTTCTTCTGGTATTCCTATTACAGATATATTACACCTTATGTAGTTGTCCCATAGTTCTTGAATATTCAGGTTTTTTTCCGTATGTTTTTCAGTCTGGGAGGTTTCTATTATCATATCGTCAAGCTCAGAGATTCTTTCCTCCGCCATGTTCAGTCTACTAATGAGCCCATCAAAGGCATTCTTCATTTCTATTACAGTGTTTTTGATTTCTACATTTCTTTTGGATTCTTTCTTAGAATTTCTATCTTTTTGCTTACATTATCTATCTGTTCTTGTATCTTGTCTATTTTTTCTTTTAGATCCCTTAGGATATTAATAGTTTTTATGCATTCCTGGTCTGATAATTCCTGGCATATCTGACTCTAGTTCTGATACTTGTTCAATCTCTTTAAACTGTTTTTTTTACCTTTCTGTATGCCCCTTGTAAATTTTTTGTGATGTACTGGGGAAAAGGAGCTGTGCTAAATAGGCTGTTAGTTATGTAGTAGTAATATGTAGGGGAAACAAGAGTTCTGTACTCTTATGACTAGGTCTCAGTCTTCTGGTGATCCTGTGCCCCTGGACTGTGAACTTCACCAATGCTTCTCAGCATTTTTCGCCCCTCTTAAGTGGAGCTGGATTGCTAGAGTGGGTTAGAATTGGGTACTTCCCATCCCCAGATAGGTTAGGCTCTGGTAAAATAGTCTTTTCTGAGGTCAGGCCTTCTCTGGTATTCTTCAAAATGATTACCTTTCCGCTCCCCATGCTGGAAGCAAAAGGGAATTTTCGTCCATCTTTTTTTGTGAGACCCTGTTAGAGCTTTGGGAGGTAAAACTCATGAAGGTGTGGGTCCCTCTCGCCTGATGACTGCATCCCCTCGGAGTTTTCATCTCTCAGGCTTGCCTACACTGAGCCTCTAGAAACTCATCAGTTACAGTTCAGGTTGTCCTATCCCAGCACTGGTTCCTACGGAGATTTCTCCTTGGTAGTTTCTACTCAGGTAAGTTGTGATTCTCTGTATACACCTGTCTGTCTCCAATTTTTTAAAGCTGTTTATACAGGTTTAATCTATGTTAAATGTAGTTACAAAGGTAAAGGACAAGTACCTTTGTATAGAGTACACAGACACAGCTTCACACCATGGGGCCCATTAGAGGGGCAAGGGAGACAACACTTTTCCCTGGCAACAGCAGCTCTAATCCCAGGAAAGGTTCTCGACAGAAGGCTGGGCAGCCAGGAGCACCCTCATCTAGCCCCAGTCTCAGCCCCTGCTTCAGCAGCAGTTTGTCCTGTGACTTTACTTCTCTGACAGATCTACGAAGAGTTGCTGATCTTTCAGTTTGTTCAGCCTTTTATTTATTGTTAGGTTGGAGTGGCAACTTCTAAGTTCCTTACATACCAGATCTGAAACCAGAAGTCTTTCTAGTTCTTTTTGAGCAAAAACCAAACAAACAAAACTTTGCAGAGGTAGAAGGAGTCAAATGCAAACTCAATGTGACAAAAGAAGCCCTAATTCTAAAAGCTCACTTTAAGAAGGAAAACTCTGAAACAAGAAGGGAAAGTCAACGTTGTTCACCCAAAGCTCCACTGCTCATCATACCACTGGGCTTCTCCTCACATCAGATTTTCTTCACTCCTTTCTTTTCATTTTCAAAATACATTATTCTGGCCACAGGCCTTCTACTTTTATCTATTTATTTTCTATATGCAAGTCTGGAGTTTGGGGTTCTACTCATCTCAGTCTACACCCACTCTCATCTGACTCATACTTTTTTCATTTATTTCTCAGACCTTTCACTTTATTCTTCCTCATTACGAGAAAAAAGCTAAGGCTTGAAACAAGTACATTTCCTTCCAGTAACTGAGAACCTTCCAGGGTTGGGAAATTGCAGTGTACCAGAGTGAAAGGTTAATAAAACCCCCAATGTAAATATTTTAGTGGTTTGCTAAAGAAAGAACCCTCAAATATTATGTGGAAGACAATTTAGAATGAAGTTTAAAAAGCTCAATATAAAAACCTGTTCGACCTGTTAAAACAGGTGCAGACAATCACAATTCCCTATTAAAAGATACAATGAGAAAAACCCATAAATTCAAGACAAATGCCTTGGGCATGAGAACTCCAAATCAATAGATGGTGAATTATTAGCTGCTCGCAGTGTGTAGAGCCAAACAGACCCCAGTCACTTTCTGTCTGTTGACAGGAAACTGGGGAATCAGTATCTATGTACCTTCTCAGAGAAGGGAGACTTCTTGGCAGAAGTTTAGGCTTCATCCTTAATTCATTATAGTGGGACCACTCTATTTTTTTTAATAACTCAGTTTCTCTAACTGTAAAATGATATGGAGCATTGGGAAATGTGGTCAAAATTTTTGTTTAAGCAAATATGCTAACGCTGGCCTTTAATTTCATGTAGCAAAAGGAATTAATGCAGCAGTAATGATAAATAGTTACTTGGATCAAAAGTTGACACAGTTTACATCTTCCATTCATCAAAGTACAAAATCGGTACAGAAAGTACAGATTGACCTTCAAATAGTGCTCCCTTGTAGAGATTTGGTTCTATTGTTAGGCTAACTGCTTTTCCCCAAAAAAAACGCATATGCCAATTACAGAAATGAACTCAGACTCACACACTGATTTAAATGAATCTCTAATACATTTTCTCCTGAAGCCATTGTAAATATTGGGATTTAAGCCTAAATAATTTTCGTGTATAAACAACTCTTTAACTATGTTCTTCCCCATTCACCTTTGACACTGATGGAATAATAGAAGGAATGATCTTCAACAGCAATGACAGATGTGCTGATAAATGAACTAAAGCTGAATTGTATTTTGATTGACAAGTATTGACACAAATGCTAAAAAAATACAGAAATCCATCTTGCAATTAACTCCTAAGAAATTAAAGTTGTAATTTACCTAAAATTATAATGCAAAGAAAAGGCTTTCTCTGTTTTATTGTTTTAAAAAATACAGAGTAGAATGGTGGTTGCCAGGGGCCAAGGGAAATAGGGAGATGTCAAAGGATACAAACTTTAGTCAAAGGATACAAACTTCCAGTCGTCAGGATGAATAAGTCTGGGGATGTAATGTGCAGCATGTTGATTACAGTTAACAATCTGTGTTATATACTTGAAAGTTGCCAAGAGAGTACATCTTATATATTCTCACCACAGAAAAGAAGTGGTGATTATGTGATGTGATGGAGGTATTAGCCAACACTATGGTGGTCATCATTTTGTAATACATAAGTATATCAAATCAACACATTAAATTTACACAGTCCTATATGTAAATTATATCTCAGTAAAGCTGGAAATTAAATTCAGTGGTAAAAAGAAATAGTTGGCCACAGTTGATTGCCTGACCATCATTATTGTCCGAGTTCTATAAGCTAACAAAAACAAGGCAATTTTCTAAACAACCATCTCTCTTCCCCTCTGCCTCTTCACTGGCAACAGGTACCAGGGGCTTACTAATATTCTATGGAAACGTATAAACAAACTTATGATCATAGGCAATACTCTTGTGAGGAAGAAATCTTTATTTTTATTTCCTCTTGTCACCCATTTAGGTTGGATGCTCCAGTGCCCTTGAGGAGGCAAAGCAGGCACTAGAGTGTCCTTGCACAGACTAAGCTTCCTTCCTACTTGGGAGCCCACACCAGGCTTTGCACTTGAACTTTGCAATGTTGCCTGACTGTTCTGCGGCCAGGGATCTACAAAGTAAAATTAAACATTGGATGATGATCTTTTTACATTATCTGGCCAATTAGCATATTTAGAAAATTTTGGAAATTTCAAATATATATAAAAGTAGGCATATAATATAATAAACTTCACATCCCTGTTGCTGAGCTTCAATAGGTATCAACACGTAGCCAATCTTATTTCATCTGTTCTCCCTTGAATTTCCCTCCTACATAATTTTCAGCAAATCCCAGACATCATACAACTTTAGCTGTGTGTATCTCTAAAAGGCAAGGACTTCCTCTCTTATCCTTTTGTTTAAAAAAAGAAAAAAGAAAGAAAAAACCATATCCACAATGCCCCTGCAACAACTAAAAAGAAAAAAGTCCTTAATATCCTCAAATATCCACTCAATGTTCAAGTGCCATTGTCTCATTTTTTTCCAAACATAGGTAGTCCTCCCTTTGCACAATAGTGTGGGAATGTTAAAGTACCATACAAAAATAATTTAAATAATTAATGGGAGCTCAGTGGTTTGTGACCACCTAGAGGGGTGGGATAGGGAGGGTGGGAGGGAGGGAGACGCAAGAGGGAAGAGGTATGGGAACATATATATATGTATAACTGATTCACTTTGTTATAAAGCAGAAACTAACACACCATTGTAAAGCAATTATACTCCAATAAAGATGTTAAAAAAATAAATAATTAATGGGAAAAATATGATTGTTCCATGACCTTTAAAAATATTAAACAATTTTAAAACCTCTCAAACTGCTGGTTATAAATAAGGAAATGAAATATCTGGTAAAACTAATATTTAGTACACTCTAAAACATTTAGAATTAAAGTGTTTTATCTCTTTATAAATAATCGTCAAGAATTGTTTGAGCAATGCTTTTCTTCCGGGCATGTAACTTGCGATGTGAAGAGAGCATGTCTTGGCAAGTTGTCATACTTTCTGTTTGGATTGGCTTCCAACATTTTTTTTTTTTTTTTTTTTTTTTGCCGTACGCGGGCCTCTCACTGTTGTGGCCTCTACCGTTGCGGAGCGCAGGCTCCGGACGCGCAGGCTCAGCGGCCATGGCTCACGGGCCAGCCGCTCCGCGGCATGTGGGATCTTCCCGGACCGGGGCACGAACCTGCGTCCCCTGCATCGGCAGGCGGACTCTCAACCACTGCGCCACCAGGGAAGTCCGGCTTCCAGCGTTTTATCCTTAGTGCCTCCAATGTTGTGAAATATCTCCAAGAGTCTGTTTAATGTAAAGACTTTGGCTGATGTCACTTCTTCTGGGACATCTTTGTCTTTTTGTCACAACCGCTTTCCTCGTTTATGTCACTAAGTTTGCCTTCATCAGGTCCCTCTGGCTGCATATCTAGAATCTCTTAAATAGCTGCTCAACATTCCCATGGTCGGCTGTTTCTTCCATAACTCCATTTACGTACTATTTGAATTTCACTTCCAGCGTTATCACTTTTTGTCGCTGCTGCATTTTCATCTTTGTTGGCCAATTCCCTCTTGATTTTCCATTTTTGTAAACTAGCATGTGGGTTTATCACTGTGAGACCAGGAGGCACACCACCACACACTCCACACACCGTGCTGTTTTGTTGTTTTTTTAACATCTTTATTGGAGTATAATTGCTTTACAATGGTGTGTTCATTTCTGCTTTATAACGAAGTGAGTCAGCTATACATACATACATATATATATATATATATATATATATCCCCATATCTCCTCCCTCTTGCGTCTCCCTCCCACCCCACCTTACTGTTTTTGAGTGTACTGAGTAACGGTTGCACAGAGACCAGTCACCAACAGACTTTGAAAGAAGTGACGTGATTTGTCACTGAGCCTGATGCAAAACCTGCAGACATGGAGGGTCGACTATTCATTGTACTATGCCATTTTATATAAGGGACTTGAGCATCCATGGATTTGGGTATCCATGGGGGCTCCTGGAACCAGTCCCTGTGGATACTGACAGAAGGGCTAGTAGTGAGGTTTGTATGTTATGCAATTATTCACAATCAGTATACTGTGTCAACTGAGATTTGAACGATGTTGCCGAGGGACTGGTATCATTTAACTAAACTGTTGTAACAGATATTTATTCATATCTGAATGGTATAAAACAGGCCTGCCTAGTTTGTTTGAATCAAGATCCTATTAAGGTTTACATATTGTAATTGGTTTATATACCTCTTAAGTTGCTTTGTAGATTCTCCCTCCATTTTGTTTTCTTTCTTTTTTTCATGCAATTTACTGGTTGGAGAAACTGGGTTTTTTAATCCTTTGCAGTTTTCCACAGCCTGGATTTTGCTATTTTCTTCTCCCTAGAGTTGTTTAACAAGTTTCTGTACTCACTATTTCCTATTAATTAGTGGTTAGATCCAAAGGTTTCTAGTTGAGCCCTTTTGAAACATCCTAGTAGGTTTGGATAGTTTCTTTGCATCTTGGTATCTCAGCTTACTTGTACATATTCTAAGCTTACTTGCAGACATGGAACTTGCCACTTCTCCAAGGAGCCCAGTTTCCTCTCAGTGGGCAATGGTATTTGAAGACCAAAATTTGGTCACTAGAGTCGCTCCTTGCTATTGAACTGGTCATTGCATTGGTCTTTTCAGTGGATCGAGCTAAGAAATAGATATAGATAAAATATATAATGGATTTGAACTGAGCAAAGAAGTACATCTCTCTATATGTCATTTCTATGTTTATGTCTATGTCTATATCTCTACCTATTTCTATACTATAGTGAAAATATGTCATAAGGTCATACCATCACTTTCAATCCAAATTCAGGACTATAGCGTTTTTACTTACCTTCTTCTGTCTTCTATCTGCATTTTCTTTCTCCCATGCCAAGAATCCCAGTCCTCAAAACACTAACAGTGATAAAAGTTAGGGTATTATGTAATTACTCTCTGGCTCACAGTTTCAGAGTAATAGTACAACACTATACCAACACTACAATTACTGAAAAATGTTTGATTTCCTTTTCCTCTGTTTCCCTTGCATTTTTTTTTTTCATCTTTAGGGTATATTCCACCGGAGATGCAGGCAAATTTCTGTGCTTTAAAGTCATTTGGAATAATTCCTTTCTATGTGATAAAGCTGCCCGCTTGTGACACATTTAGGTTCCTTTGTTTTATTTTATTTTTTCTTAGCTGTCTTTTTTCCTGGTTCTCTCTGGTAAACTAGCCGGCCTACTGGTTTAGCTCGTTGTTCTTTTTTTTTTTTTTTTAACATCTTTATTGGAGTATAATTGCTTTACAATGGTGTGTTATTTTCTGCTTCACAACAAAGTGAATCAGTTATACACATATCCCCACATCTCCTCCCTCTTGCAGTGTCCCTCCCACCCCCCCTCTCCCACCCCTCTAGGTGGTCACAAAGCACTGTAGCTACCTTGTTCTTCTGGAGCTACCAGCCTGCTCTCAATTTCTTCCCACCCAAATCTCCATTGTTTCTGAAAGTGCCTTCAGGCTTGAGCTTCCCCCACACTCTGTTCCCAATGAAGTCCTTTCATCTGGGGAGAGTTCTCTGTCCTGATTATGTGCCTCTCCACCTGGGCAAAATCTCTGAGCCACTGTTCCAGAACTGGGGGCAAGCCGTTTCCCACTGCCCTTGGAGGACACCCCAGTTTTATAGCAAGGTACTGAGTTGGGGTGGTAGAGTCTGGTCTTCTAAGCTTGCATCTCCTGACATAAAACTTCTGCCCTTTGAATGAGCTAGTGTGTGAGTAATCAGGGCCCAAGCGTTCTCAGCTGCCACGCCTGGGATGAGCCTCCGCCCTACAGTGGGGACTGGGGGGAGGTGGGGGGGCCCTGACCTCTCCATTGCACTCATCTGGAATTTAGCCTCTGTGACACAGAGCTGCAGGCCAGGGGAATGCGAAATGCTGCTGGCCTGCACCCATAGGGAGATCCTGTAGTCCCAGACTGTGAACGGGGGGAAAAGGAACCCCGTCTTCTTGACCACAACATCCCAGAGTAGAGCTTCTTTCATACCAAGCTAGGGAAGGGATATGGGAGCAGGTTATGGCTGAATTGCTATGGACTTTTGCTGTTCTTAATAGATTTACTATATTTTCTTGAATAAATGTTTCTGCATTTACTGTATGCCTTTAGTCCAGAGACTTTAAATGGTTGTTTGATGATTTTTTACCAGTAACCATTGTTTCACTGGGGAGCAGGTCCACAAGTTCCTCACCTGCTGGTTCTGGAAGGTGTCTTCCAGCTTAATACTAATTCCTGTGGTTTTCAGTTTTTCTGATCTTTCACCCCCTAGTTAACTCTATTTTTTTTTTTTCACTGAGTTTGTGCCAGGTGCTTTTTATATATAGTTTTCATTTTGTTCCTCACGCAATCCCTGTTGAAGGATGTTCAGAGAGCTGTGAGGCTCAGAGGTCACAGGTCTTTCCAGAAATCACATCTGACTCCTGGATTTGGAGCCACTGGAAGTTTAGACTCATTTCTAATCAGAGGCAAGTCACCTGACTGTTTACCACACAAAGAGAGAACCACTTTCTAGTTATGCTTTCCTGTGTAGAGAGCCTACCAGCCCTGCTCTACCCTCCCCCTGGGTCTCAAACTGCAGAAAATCTCTTCAGAAAAACAGAATGCTCACAGCAGGAGAAAGCTCACGTTTCCCAGCACTGCCGAGATTCAGGTTTGTGGCTTTGTCGTTGATTGGTAACAGTCTTTACTAATGCTGAAGTGATTCTACCTAATATAACCCAGTCTGTAAAGGTATACTAACAAGGGGCTTGGATGGACCTGTATCAATAGTTTCTCAGTCTGTTTAGGGGAATGTTGTATGTTACTGAAGGACGTTTCAGAGCCTTTAACTTGCAAAGGTGCATTTTCAACTCTCTAAGAGTGGAATATCATGTGCAGTGTTTCCCATCTTATTTGGCTGTGCAGCTCTATTTCCTTGTGCTACTTACACTCTATGTGGAGGATGGTTGGCCTAAAATACTTACCCAGCAAGGAAAGGGCATGGGAAATCCTTACCAATGGCTGGAAAATATTTGCATATTAACAATGTTTCCATCAGTCATCCTTTAGGGTTAGTTTTTGGATGAGAGTAACTACTTTTTTGTCTCTTAAAGGGAGAGCACAAGGACAAACTGTTCAGTTGCTGCAAGGGTCCGTGAGGGCACATCCAACTCCCTATTGAAGTCTAATCTGCATTTCTGTCTGGAGAACTCTGGAATAACCTCCCAGGCTACCTGTTGATCCTTGGAAGAAATGCAGAAAAACACTTTGGGGCCAGTGGTTAACTTTGCTATGGCGAGAACACCCTGCTGTATCCTCCAGTGCCAAGCATGGTGTATTGTGCATAATAGGAGTTTAATAAATTATTTTCTTTTTAATTTTATTTGTTTTCTTTATTTTTTTGGCTGCGTCCGGTCTTAGTTGCAGCACACGGGATCTTTGTCGAGGCATGTGGGATCTTTCATTGCGGCCTACGGGCTCTTCCTTATGGCATGCGGGTGGCTTCAGGGCACGCAGGCTCTCTCATTGAGGCGCACAAGCTCAGTAGTTGTGGCTTACTACAGGCTTAGTTGCCCCACGGCATGTGGGATCTCAGTTCCCCGACCAGGGATTGAACC
Organism: Leucopleurus acutus; assembly: GCF_964270905.1. Classification (NCBI taxonomy): domain Eukaryota; kingdom Metazoa; phylum Chordata; class Mammalia; order Artiodactyla; family Delphinidae; genus Leucopleurus; species Leucopleurus acutus. Next base: position 77,021,575 of record NC_139144.1, read on the forward strand.
CGTGTCCCCTGCACTGGAAGGCAGATTTTTTTTTTACCACTGGACCACCAGGGAAGTTCCAATAAATGCTTTAAATAAATACCAAGTCAATGCACAATTCAAAGTCAAGCTTCCCCCCCAAAAGGAAAATTAGTTCTGCCCTCACTGTTGGGGAGGGAACTCACTCTGAGGAGAGAGAGAATGAAAGCGCCTTTGCTGCAAGCACCCACGTGTGGGTGCCTAGAGGGTATGACCAGGACTGCAGAAAATGCTATCCTGCTGAGAGCTCCTAAACCCAGTCCCTGCAAGGCTACTGGAACTTTCTCCACAGAGAGAGTAACCTGAAAGAACTAGACCAGTGGTTCGCAGAGTGTGGTCCTGAGGCCTGTAGCATCATGCATTACCTGTAAGCTTATTAGATATAGAAACTCATGTACCCCTCCCCGAACCTACTGAATGAGAATCACTGGTGGTTTGCCCAGGAAGCTGTTTTAACAAACCCTCCAGGTGACTCTTATTCACACTAAAGTTTAAAAAACACACTATTCTTTCAAGGTCAAAATGATTGCTATGGTCTGAACGTTTGTATCTCCCCAAAATTCCTATGTTGAAACCCTAATCTCAGTGTGATGGTATTAGGAGGTGGAGCCTTTGGGAGGTGATGAGGTCATGAGGGTGGAGCCTTCATGAAGAGAATTAGTTCCCTTATAAAAGAGATCCCAGAATGCTCTCTGGTCCTTTTCCGATGAGGACGCAGTGAGAAGATGGCTGCGTATGAACGAGGAGCTCGCTCTCACCAGACCCCAGATCTGCCGGCACCTTGATCCTAGACTTCCCAGCCTCCAGAAATGTAAGAAATAAATTGCTGTTGTAATGGTATTTTTTTGTAGAGCCTGAACTAAGAGTGATAATTATCAGAGCAGTGGTTGTTAAACCTGGATGAACATTAGGAAAATCTGGAGAACTTGAGGAAACATGGAGACAAAGCCCCATTTCAAACCAATTAAAGAAGAATCTTGGGAGAATGGAGTTAGGTTATTGATAGCTCAAAGGCTCCACAAGTGATTCTAATGTGCAGCCAGCTGAGAACCATTAACCTTGTAGCTTGGGCAATCAAGCAGGCTGAAAGAGCTGGGATGCTTAGACCAGTGGAACATTACAGCAGTGACTGGGGAGACTGAAGCTTGTCAACTAAGTACAAGAACAGTAATGTGATGCCTGGCACCTGAGGGTACTACAGAAGCATTTATGAAAAAGTGAGGTCAAATGAGACTTCTTAACCAGATGTTCAACAAATTATCAAGTGTCAGCTCTGTGTTCTAGGTGTTAGTGGTATAGCAGCAACGAAAAAGGCAAAGTCTTCAGTCTCATGCAGCTTACATTCTCTTGGGTGGGGACAGAAATAAACAATTGGTTAAACTATGTAATATAGTAGATTAAGGAGAAAAACTAGAGATTTAAAGGGAAGTAAGCCATGTGGGTATCTTGAAGAAGAGTCACTGAGGCAAATGGAAGAGCAAAAGCAAAGGCAAAATGATCCTCATTAAGTTGGAGGAACAACAATGAGGTGTTTTATTAAGATTAGAGAAATAGAATCATAGGGATAAGGGTGGTAGGAGAGGAGATGATATGGTCTTCTGTAAGAACACTGGCTTTTACCCCAAGTGATAAGGAAAGCCATTGGAGTGAGAAGTGAAGTGATTGGAGTTATATTCTAGCAGCATCACTCTGCTGCTGTGTTGAGACTAGACTGAAAGAGGTAAGAACATAAAGGCAGAGAGACCAGTTAGGAGTCTGTTGATATGGTCCCAGTGAAAGACCACAACATCTTGGACTGAGGTGGCAACAACGGTGTAGCTGAGAGGTGGTTGGATCCTGCATGTATCTTGAAGAAAGAAGCAACAGAATTTGATGATGAATTGGATATAGGTGGCAAAGAAGGATAGTACTCAAGGATGATGCTAAAGTTTTTGGCCTGAGAAGTTTTAAGGATGAAATTGTCAGTTACTGAGATTGGGAAGACTGAAGAAGAAGCTGGTTGAGGGACAGTAGGATTCAGGACTTGTTTTAGATATATTAAGTTTGAGACATCCAAGTGGAATGGCAAGTGAGCAGTTGATTATGAGTCTGAAGTTCAGGAGAGAGGTCCAGAGTAGAGACAGAAATATGAAAGTCATCAAAATGTAGATTTTCTTTCATGCCATGAGAGCGAACTAGATCGTTGCTCCTTGCACCATTAACATTACCTAGGAGCTTGTTAGGAATGCAGAGTCTCAGACCCTACCCCAGAACTATTGAAAGGATATTGGCATTTTACCATGATCCCCAGGTGATTTTAAGGCACTTTAAAGTTTGAAGATGCTTTAGGATTAGATGACCTGGGGTCTGAATCAATATAGAAAAGAAGAGCTGAGAGTCCAAGAGATTGGGGAGAGAGCAATTAGAGACAGTAAGTATAGATTTTGAGTTTTGCTTAAAAGGAAAGGAGAGAGATGGGTTGTAAGTGGATGGGAAAGTGAGGTCAAGTTTTTTGTTTGTTTTTAAGATAAGAAAAATAGCATCCTATTGGTATATTGGATGTGGGAATAAGCAGCTAAGGGGAGGCGGGAGTTGTCCCAGATACCTTGAGTAGGAGAGAGTGAAGGGACCTAGGGCACAAGAGGAGGGATCACCTTTAGTGAAGAGGATGGACGTCATTCACAGGAACGGAGAAAAGGCAGGTTGATAAATGTGGGGGTGGAAATTATGAAAGTTTTCTCTTGATTGACTCAATTTTGTCAATTAAATAGGGAGAAAGCCGTAAGTTGAGCATGAGAATTGGGAAGGAAATATTGGGGATTCAAGGAAAAGGAAGTATGAACTATTATCTAAAATACTTTCCCTAATCTTTTAAAGTCATGGCACACATAAAACCATGAGAATATTTGGGTGGCACACTTGGGTATTTATGAGGGCATTTGGAGCTCTGGACAAGTTTATTGGGGTAGGAGGCAACTGGCTCAGGTTTTCTGCTTGCCATAGGTCCTGCCTAGATGTTCACATGGGTAACAAAAGTAATATCTCCTGGCACCCTGGTTCTGTTTGCCATATGGCTTTGAAGTAAGATATGGGAATGAATGGACCAGAGTAAAGAGATAGCAAGGTATCGTGAAAGGATCCATGTGCAGTAGAGTTCATGAATTTGAAGAGAGACTGGTCAGGATGTTTGTATGTTTTTTAACCATCTTCAGCTACACAGGTATAGTCATACAGCAGGTGGAGAATTGGATTTAAGTAGGTTTGGAGTTATGCCAAGCAAATACAACAGGAAGAGAGAGGGGATGAGGGAGTTGAGGAGAATGCAAAGGAATGACTTAAGTTTGGAGCAGGTAATATAAACTAAGTGAGGAGGGAGACCAGGACACTGAATGGGTGAGGAATATTGAAAGGTGAATGGTTGACTGGACTGTGAATTATGTGGGGTCTCAAGGTTTTTGGAAGTGGGATACCAAAAGGAAGGAGATGATCAAAGAATGGAATGCTTGATCATGGATGGGATGCAGATATTGGTAATGACAAAGCCAAGGTGCTGCATGACAGTGATAGCTGAAGAAAGGTGGAGAAGAGGTTGATGAGCTGAGAGGTCAGGGTATCAGAGGAATAATTTACATTGATATTAAAATCACCAAAAGTGATACCAGCTGATGGTAACAGAGCACATGGAGATACAATCTTCAACAAGCGAGGGAGAGTAACTCTAAAGAAAGATATGTGACCATAAAAAAGAGCCACTATTGTCTGCTAATAGAGTCTGATGTCAGAACTTCAAAGAAGGGCATTTGTGGAGGAGGGAGGTACAATGTGTTGGTGGGATAAGGAGGTCGGGGAGGCCATCATCCTCCACCTCTGGGTCTGGTGGTACAAGATGTATGGAAAGGAGAACAATCCACTTGAGGGCACCAGGAAAAGCGGTGTGCTCACAGAGAGCCAGATTTTCATTAAAACCATTTGGAAAAAGAAACAGTTGGCCGTGTTTGAAGATGCAGAGATTTTTCTGAGAGGGCTGTGATTCCAGAGGGTACAATGGGAGGATATGAGGAGTTGGGAGTTTGGGATATCTGAGAGATGAGATCAGATTGGGGGTACATAGAGTGATGGGGATGAGAGTTCAGGTGATGAAGTGATGGGTATTGCTATTACTGCTGCTGCTACGATTACTGGTGAGCAACAACAATTCTGAAAATTCATTCAGAATTTTCTACCTAAGCAGCTACAGGTTATCTAATGTCACTTTTCAGATAATGTATTTTTTTTCCTAAGACAAAATATTTTCTCATAATCTAGCTGAGAAAGCTGCCTGGCCTTCCTTTAACCCTTTCTTGAAAATTTCCTCATTTATCAATTCCAGAAATGAGAAATGAATCTCATCTAATTCCCTGCCTTAAGATAATTCATTCTAGAAAAGCGATGATCCATTTTCTTCAAGACTCTTTTTAAAGCCTCTTTATTGAGTCTCCTTCTGATTTGAACATTGATCCAAATCTTTAGCAGCCCTCATTCCATCTTAGTGTTCCGTATGAGGACATGAGCCTTTGCTCTGGAGGTGAGGGCAGGTGTATACCAGTGTATGTGAGTGTGTGTGTGTGTGTGTGTGTGTGTTGCCAGGATGGGAGTGGTGGTGTCCTGAATGCTCTTTAGACCTGACCTCTGTGGACTTCCATGGTATTTCCAATTCCTGTGACCTGGTGACTTTGGGTGTGACTCACCTTGACTAATGTTCTTTTCAAAAACACTGTGCACTGAAGGACAGCTAGGAAATTCTAGGAGTCTGTCCAAATTCTAATGAGGAGCAATTCCCCTCCCTCACAGCATTTTATTGGGCAACTTTTGTTAGCACTTGTTTTCCAAGTTACCAGATTACTCATTTCAGAGGTCAACTACCCAGAAACTTTCTTCTAAGCCCACAATAAGAGGCAAACAATAAAGACAATCAGTATGTAGGATAAGGGCTGGCATGTGGGTGGTCCCATCTTGGCTGTGATGCCACAGGGAAGCAGTGGGGAAGAGAGAAGCCAGCCTTCCGGCAGGCAATGGAATAATCCTGCTGCAACATCCCACCTCACATCTTGGTAGGTATATTAGTTGGGCTTTTCAAGGTCACAAGAAGGAATCTTATAAATAACATATCACCTTCTTTGATGGGATTTTGTCAGAATATGTGAGAACTTAGGGTAGGATGGGAAACTTCCTCATCGGCTACACAATTCCTCCTGGTCCAAGAGCCTCAGAGCTGGGATGAGGAAGCACAACAGATTTCTCACCTGTAATCAAAGGGAAGAGAGGTACTGTCTTCTCTTTTTTCCCGTCCCACCACAGAGTCTGAGTCAGCTTTCAGCTTTTCACTGTGAGGCCCCCCAACTAGAAATCGTTCCCCAAAGTTCACCTCTTTGATGGTCAGCTTCTCTAGCATCGGGGAGTTTTGACCTGAGGCTTTGGGGATCCACAAACCCCCCTGGAATTATATGCCCGAATGAGAGTCTGTTCCTATGTGCATTTTCTTGGGAGTTGATCACCCATTGCCAAAGGGGCCTTAATCCTTGCTTCAGTTAACCATGGCTCAGGTAACAGATTTGGGCTTTACTCATGGCCCATGGCAATGCAGGCGGGAATGAGTTCATTCGAGTCATCACCCTCAATAGGGGTCCATGACCTGGCAGCAGCTGGAGGCTTCAGAGCCTCCTCCTGCAGCTGGACACAGAACAAAATGTGCAAGGTAATTCTCTCACCTCCCCAGATTGGATTCTGATATCTCCTTCTGGTCTTTCCATTAATCACAGAAATTCTCCCATCTGTCTCCATGGGCTCATACCCACCCCCTGACTCAGTGACAAATGTAGAATGGTTTTCTTGTGTGGTTCTGGCCAAATAAGTTTCTTTTACGCTGTTCAAATAGACTCTGTATATGCCTTAACGATGGTCGCCATAGTTGCTGCACTCAGTTCTCATTTCCTCCTGAGTGATCAAGGTTGAATAAGTGAAAGCCATTCCAGGATTTTCACTTTTTAGAGAGCAGACAGTTTAGATGCCAATCTCCCACACTTTAGTGGTAAAGATTCTCCGACTATATGTACGGGAATTCCAGGCAATCCTAAAGGTTTCTCTGGCCCATGCCTCTGTGCAAAGGTAAACTTTTAACCACCTGCAGCAGGGTTTTCAGTATATCTGGCATTGACTCAGACCCAATCAACAGCATTATCAAAATAAATGGATAGCAAGTCTAAAAAGAAAGTGTAAATGCTGTTCTTCAACCCCAAAGATGACATGGATGACGTGAACTTACGTTGCTTGTATAGTCAGCTATTCCAAGTCGAATGCACTTATCTCTTGATGTAAACAATCACTTTCATAGCCAGGGCTCTGCCTGGGCTTCAGGGCCCTGAGTTAGAGAAGATGGAAGGAAGGTTTGGGTGGTGTTTGTCTTCCGAGTGAAGCAACACGTGGTTCAAGTTCAACCTGATGTCATTAACTCTGTAAGTGAATTAACCAGCAGCACCTACCAAAGCTAACCAAAGCCAGGAAACAAAATTTATTTTGCCAGAGTTTTCAGTTCGCTGACATTGAAAGGGTTTAAGACTTGATAATGTGAATGTACTGTAAGGGTCTTTACAAATTTTTAAGACATCTTTTGAGAGTAGGGATGATCACTACTCAGTTCCCTGGGCATCAAGGATCATTGTTAATTTTTGCAGAAAGTTTCTCATGCAAAGACCAATGTAACTGTAAGAAATACTCTTATTTTTCTTCCTTTGAGAAATCTGAACTCTTTTAAAAAAGTGAATGAAAATTCATTTCAGTTGAAAAGGCATTTAGGGCTTGCACTTGTATTTTCTGCATTTGTTTTGGAAGATTTTTTTTTAATGTTTATCAATACCAGGTCTTTTATTATAATAGACTATTCTATTAAGGTAAAGAAAAAAGCCAATATTTCAATAACATGCTCTACACAAATCTTGAATACAGCTCCAGGAAAGACACGTAAAACATGATGATTACATTTTACTTTTCTCTTTGGATTTGGAAAGGGTCAGAACAATGCTTATATTGAATCAAGAAGAGAGAAAACCCTTATGAAGGAAGACAGATCAACACAACCAGCTGGCATTATGTTCTCAGCAATTTTTTTTTTTTTTTTTGCAGTACGCGGGCCTCTCACTGTTGTGGCCTCTCCCGTTGCGGAGCACGGGCTCCGGACGCGCAAGCTCAGCAGCGATGGCTCACAGGCCCAGCCGCTTCGCGGCATGTGGGATCTTCCCGGACCGGGGCACGAACCCACGTCCCCTGCATCGGCAGGCGGACTCTCAACCACTGCGCCACCAGGGAAGCCCTCAGCATTTTTAAAAAACTTATTTTTGGCTCTACTTCTGACCTTACCTTTTATATTGTTGTTCATGTAGTTTTCAGAGAGCTTGGTTCTTTTCCTTTTATTTGAACACACATCTTATTTGTTGGAAAAACTTCCATTACATTATCTTGTCAGCTCCCACCACACTTTCTTTTCGTGGCTCTTGCTGTCTAGGTTATAAGAACCCATGGCAAACACGAGAGGCCCCGAAGGAATGTGTGATGGATCTTCCTGAAACGTTATTGCCTGGATCCAGTGAGATCTTCGCCTCTGGGAAGCAGCAGGGAAAAGGTAGGTTGGCCTGTGCACGGTCTCTCATAGTGGATGGGTTTTTCTTTAGAGTAACCATGTCAAGTAGTACCTCAGGGACTAACTGATACAAAGCTGAGGGGTTGGCAGAATGTTCTCAATACATGTTAAATAAGCAACTCTCCTGCAGGTACTTCTTGGTTGGTATTTACCTTATGATTTCCACCTGGTGCTGTTCAGCGTCTCCTCTCAGAGCCTAGGAGGTTGTCTTCTATCTCTCCCTCAGGACAAATGGGTTATTGTTTTCAAGCTTTTTTGCTATGAAGACAAAAATAATAAAAACAGCCTTATTTCAGTGATCAGTTTTATTACCTCTAATGAACAGTGATGGCCAGTGTGACCGTGCACCACTACATTAGGTTAGCATGGCCAACAGCACATATGAGACCATCAGCTGTCCCTAGGCAGGCTGCTTCCCTTTGGAGTGCAGCCCCAGGTGGACCCTGACACCTCTTCAGACTTGGCTTTAGTTGGAGAAGAGCTCAGAGAGAATAAAGAGTCTATTTTCATGCACTTTTAAAACCCAAACGGTTGTTGTAATTAAAATACTACCATGCACTGGCATTTTACATTAAAAAAAAATGATACACAAGTTAGAGGAAAAAAATATAAAGCAATTCCATCTTCTAGGTTTGACTTAAGCATCCTTTTTACTGAAATTAAGGATTATTGAGCTTTGCTAATGTGGCATAGAAAGGTGAAAGAGTTAAATGCCCAGGCGCTGCATCAGGGGACTTGTTTAATAGTGTGATGCACCCTGGGAAGATCCTCACTTTTCAGTGTGGAAGTTAATCCTCCCACCCAAAGGATCAGAGAAGAAAAGCACCTCCCCTGCAAATCCAGGTGGAATGCATTATGTTGAACCATATGATATTGCTGATATTGACCATTTTTGCCGGACAAAAAGAACAATTTCGTATTATTTAACACAAGAGAATCAGAAGCTTCTATAAGAAGGACTGTGACCTTTTCCACTTTTTCCTTTCTCATATGCTTGAGCAGAAATTCCCAGTAAGGAGTAAAACTTGCTTTGTTCCCAGGAGAGGCAAGGAATTGTTTTTTCCTTCCTCATTCTCTGCAGTGTCACAAAATATTGTGAAGTATCCCATGAGACCTGAATATTATGCCTGCTCTCTCCTGGAATCCAGACTTCTCCATCCAGATTCGCCTTAACTTTCTCTCCTAATTAAGCCTCATATGTTTGCTGGGTTAGAGGGAGTGTGGGGACAGACATGGGGGTGTTTTTCTCTACATATATAAAGGTACTTTTCCATAGGATAGGCTTAATTTTCTCAATGTTTTTTAATGTCTTGGGTGAAGGAACCCCTTCAGGTATTGTTAGTGATATATATCTATAACGTCAACTGATGATTTCAGTTAAGATTGTTTTACCCAATGAGTGTAGGCCAAGTAAGCATCATTCCTTACATACTGCTGCTGTTTAATGAGTGTGTAGCTGTCTAGGTGTGTTACATGTTACATAAATCTTGGCTTTCCTAGAGGCTGTCTCAGGATACATTCATATGACTCAACTACTTCTGTGTTCTTGACTTTCTGTCAGTAAAGCTAATACCAATGTGTGTTTGCTCACCTCACCAGCTGTTACACTGAGCACTGATTTCCCTGGAAATAGATTCTCATTTCTTCAGGCAAATGTTTAACAGGCCAAGCCAGTTTGTCATTAGTTTCTCACCTTGAACAATCTTGTCTTTTATAGAATCTCCAACATTCAAAATGGAGGGACTTCTAAACCACTATCAAACTCTTAACTGTTTTTTGATATTGACACCATTATATCTTTTGATTAATAACATTTTTTTAAAAAAGAGAGACGGTGTATTATAAGTTTCCTAGGGATGCTAAAACAAAGTAACACAAACTGGGTGGATTAAAACAACAGAAACTTACTCTCAGAGTTCTAGAAGTTCTAGAAGTCCAAGATCAAGGTGTTGGCAGGGCCATGTTCTCTGAAGGCTCTAGGGGAGGAGACTTCCTTGCTTCTTCCTAGCTTCTGGTAGGTGCCAGCAATCCTTGGTGTTCTCGGCTTGCAAATGCATCAATGTAGTCTCTGTCTCCTTTATCACATGCCGTTCTCCCTGCGTATCTTTGTGTATCAGCATTTCCCTCTTATAAGGGCACCGGGCACTCGATTAAGTGCCACCACCTTCGTCCTCAACTTAATGTGATCACTCCTGCCAAGACCCTATTTCCAAATAAGGTCACACTCGTAAGTTCAAGTGAATTTTGGACAGACACTATTCAACTCAGTACAAGTAGTCTTGAAGATATTCTTCTTAATATGCTAAATCCTTTTAAACTAAATGTGGTTCAAACAAATACCTAGACAGAAATAATCACCATCACATTCCCAAGTGCCACACTTCCATGCATTTAACAAATACTTATTGAGAGTCTGTCAGACGCCACAGACAGTGGTGGGCACTAGGAAGACAGTGAAGAACCAGAGACGCGAGGTCCTTGTTCTCAAGGAGCTTACATTCTAGTTGGGGGAGAGAGATACAAGTACAATTTCACTGGGCTCACCGGCAATATATTTTGAGAACTTACTATGTGCTGGTCACTGAGGATGAAGAAGGGGAAGAAAGAGCAGAAGTCCATGCCCTCATAGAACTTACTTTCCATTGGTAGAAAAACAATTCATAAATTAAGGAAGCAAAATAATTTTAGCTAGTGATAAATGCCATGAAGAAATAAAAGGCAGAGCAAAGTGGTGCAGGGAGTTCTTTTGTTCTGAGCCTGAAGGAAGCCAGGATATGAGTCTCCTGAATGTGTAAGTTCAGTGTTCTAGTGGGAGGGACTGGAGGTAAAGGAAGTTCCTGGTACATTTAGAAACAGCAGGAGGCCACTGTGGAGTCAAACAGGAAAGAATGGAAAGAAAAGGATTGAGCAGTAGTAGCCTGGGGCTCAGATAGAGCCTGGTAAACCATCAAAAGATACTATGGCTCTAAACCTCTGGAAAGCAGTCTGAGGGTTTTGAGCAGGAGAGTAATTTGAATTTACTTGGGTTTGATAGGGAACCCCCTTGGCCATTTTTTTTAAATTTTATTTATTTTTTATTTATTTTTATTTTTGGCTGTGTTGGGTCTTCGTTGCTGTACACGGGCTTTCTCTGGTTGGGGCGAGCAGGGGCTACTCTTCGTTGCGGTGCGTGGACTTCTTATTGTCGTGGCTTCTCTTGTGGAGATTGGGGTCTAGCTGCGTGGGCTTCAGTAGTTGTGGCACATGGACTCAGTAGTTGTGGCTCGCGGCTCTAGAGCGCAGGCTCAGTAGTTGTGGCTCACAGGCTTAGTTGCTCTGCAGCATGTGGGATTTTCCCGGACCAGGGATTGAACCCATGTCCCCTGCATTGGCAGGTGGATTCTTTATCACTGTGCCACCAGGGAAGTCCCCCCTCCCTTGGCTATTGTGAGTAATGGGTGGAAAGGGACTCAGGTTTGGGAGGGATTTTGACTACAGAGCCAATGGGATTCAGATAGTGAAAAGTGCTGTGAGGTAAACTTGGCATGAAGGAGAGGAGGGGGTGTGCAGAAAGGTAATTCTGTTAGGCTGCTAGTAACCAGGCAAGGTCTCCCTGAGGAGGTGACATCTTAGCTCATACATGAATGACCAGAAGTAGCCGGCCTTCTAAAAACCTTGAGGGAATAGAAATTGGAAAGCCTTAAGCCCAGTGTGTTGAAGGAAAGAAAGGACAGCTAGAACCTTGATGATTTCAGCCTGGGAAGCCATCAGATGCACCATAGCAATCAAAGGGAAAGAGGCAGGGCAGCGTCAGGTGGGCCCCTGTGGGTCCTGTCTTCATTTCCTGAACTTCTTCAGAGTACCAGCGGGGACCCGAGGCTCTGTGGCTGCCTTCCAGGAACAGGATACTGTCCCTGGCCCCTGAAGTCGCTGTTTGTGGATCGTGGGCTCCCACTGCCATTGTAAGGCACAGCATTCCTCAATGTAAGACGAAGGAGTGACCACTTTGTGAGATATGATCATTTAGAGGGTGTCCCTCTGCAAAGCATTACAACTAACTCTAAAACATCTATGCCTTTCACACAGCAAGACCATTTCCAGGAATCTGTCTTATAGAAACAAAATTATTAATACTTAAATACAGAGTGTAAAGATTTTACTGTGCCGTTGATTATAATAGTAGAAACAACATTCAAAAAACTGAAACAATCTCCTTTACTGTTTTCTCAATTATTGACTTTTTAATTAAAAAAAAAATTGGGGCTGACTGTGCATTCTAACTTCATTCTTCTAATTCTCCTGATTAATATTTTCGTATACTTAGTTTTGTCAAAAGCAAATTGAAATATAGCAAAATTTGGATGAAACTTACACCTGATACAAAAAAGCTTTATTAAAGCACAAATGAAAAGAATTGAAGCTACATAGTGGCTTCTTACTGTGGTTCAATGTATAATGACCCACTTTGACAGATAAATGGCTAATGTTTCACAAAATTGTCTATTTTCTCAGTGAAGCGAGATCTCTCTTCTTTGCTCATGAATTACAAATCTGTTCTGATTGCTGGTAATATTGTGGATTAGGTGATTAAATGAACAGTTGAATGATAAGGCTTTCCTTGTATGCAACCTAAGAAAGTAAGTGGAAGGAAAATACACCCATGACTCAAACCCCAAGTTTCTTTTAAGGAAAAAGAAGTCACATCTTGGACTTCCCTGGTGGTGCAGTGGTTAAGAATCCACCTGCCAATGCAGGAGACACGGATTTGATCCCTGGTCCGGGAAAATCCCACATGCCGCGGAGCAACTAAGCCCGTGTGCCACAACTACTGAGCCTGCGCTCTAGAGCCCGTGAGCCACAACTACTGAAGCCCACATGCCTAGAGCCCGTGCTCCACAACAAGAGAAACCACCGCAATGAGAAGGCTGTGCACTGCAATGAAGAGTAGTCCCCGCTCGCCACAACTAGAGAAAGCCCGTGCACAGCAATGAAGACCCAGTGCAGCCAAAAAAAAAAAAAAAAAAAAAAAGTCACATCTTACCAATGACTTTAGTACAAACAGCAGGAGATAAAATACAGGATTTAATATGAGGGGGAAAAAGAAACCCTGAAACAATCTGAATAAAGCCCATCAACAGGGAAATGGATGAATAAATTACGGTACATATATAAGATGGACTTCTGTGCAGCTATTAAAAAGAATGTGTTGGGGGCTTCCCCGGTGGCGCAGTGGTTGAGAGTCTGCCTGCAGATGCAGGGGACACGAGTTCGTGCCCCGGTCCGGGAAGATCCCACATGCCGCGGAGCGGCTAGGCCCGTGAGCCATGGCCGCTGAGCCTGCGCGTCCGGAGCCTGTGCTCGGCAACGGGAGAGGGCACAACAGTGAGAGCTCCGCGTACCGCAAAAAAAAAAAAAAAAAAAAAAAGAATGTGTTGGATCTGTATTTGACTTAGAAAAATGTCCACAATACATTATTTTGAGTGGTAGACTGGCCTACAGAAATAATATGTAAGTAGAAAGTGTAATACTATATAACAATCTAAAATTATTTTAAAAAACCCATTATGTGGTGATAGAAATGTTCTGTATCTTAATTGTAGTGATGGTTTCATGGGTATATACAACCGTTAAAACTCATGGAATTGTACATTGAATGTAGTTCATTTTACATAAGTCCTTTCTCAATAAAGTTGAAAAATTACACCCCTATAAAACCTGTCTACATTTGAGTAGGTTTGTGTAAGCAAATGAAGAAAATAAAGATAGTGTTTACATAGGGATGAATTTGAAGAGGACTGTACCTAATCTAGAATACTATAGTAGCCTTAGCCTCAAGCTGCTATCCGGCCAAAATGTCTTAATGTGACAATACAAATTTGTCAACAGAGCTGAGCTAGGTAAATATTTGCGCTGGCTAAGTGAGGAAGGTAGCTCCCATGTCACTTCTGCACTTTGTGTGCGTGTGTAAGGAGGTGAGAGATGAAGAGGATATGGTTGTGGTCAGCTATAATTAAACGTAAGCCTCGGATTGGGTCATTGACCAAAGGATCATTCTTTTATAGCCAGTCTTGGGACACAGTGGAAAGCAAGATGTTTGAGGTTAGAAATGCCCGAATTATAATTCCAGCCTTTCTTTCCTTCAAATGCAAAAAAGTAATAACCGTCATAGGATTGTAGAAGATTAATTCAGGTGAAATGTTCACAGGGCCTCCTGTGTTGAATGTCAGTACACAATATTATTACCCATGTGTAAAAGTTCTTTTTCTAAGGATTGGTGAATTTAGTGTGCTTATTTGCATGGCTGGGCAAAATGTTCATTAAAAAGTCCTAATTCTAGACTCTGCTGTGAGCCCACTCTACAATATTGTGATTTGGTACACTTTTAAATATTGAATTTGTAATAACTTCAGCACGTTCTCCAACATCTCAATGAAATCAATGATCATGTTTGGTCAGATAGTGTGTAATTCTCTGAAATTTGTTTTGTCAGGTTTAGGGCAGCCAGAGCTCCCTCCACCATGATTTTCTTGCAGCCAGTGAAATTGCTGTGATGAAATGATGTTCCCAGATGTCCATGGATTTTAGGAGACTGACTTGCCCAAGTGGCTTCTCAAACTTGGTGGTAGTGGGGTGGGTTATCATCAGGAGACAACACTGATTTTTTTTTCAGGTAACAAGCAGAGGAGATGAAGTTGCCTTTTGATCTGTTTCTACAGATGCTATATTGTCTGCCAGAAAGTGTTTGAGATTAAGCTCTGTGTTAGAGATGCATGGAGTGAGGAGAGTGAGCTTTCTCTGAAAGATGTCTGTGTCCCATTGTTGTAGGGCAGCCTCTGCTGAAAGACCTGGCCTCCAGTACATTTATTCCCTGTCACCCTTCAGCCACCATCTTGTAGCATGAGGTGCACTGCACTAATACACCAGAATCCTGGGTCTTAGTTTCCCTTTTACACCAGACTTGCTGGGTGACCTTGGGTTAATCACTCGGGGTCTAAGCTATTCATCGGTAAATTGGGGATAAGACTATTTCCCTATTTGTCTAAAGGCAGAGAAGTGAACAGGTAGCCCTTCCAGTTTTTATTTTTATTGTGTTCAACTTTATTTTTCTGCTTTTCTCTTGTCATCTTCTTTCTGGGTTTCCTATCTTTTATATACAGGACACTCTAGCTCTCCCGCTCAGCATTTTATGCTAGAAACTATCATCCATGCTGTTTCTAACTGGAGGGAAAAAGTAAGGGTGACTTGCAGGTTTGTGTCTTTATGCTCCTGACACCTGAGATAAGGAACAAGAATAAAAGCATGTGAAGGTAAAGAAGGAGTAGGTTCAGATGTGGCCATGTCAACTTCAAGGCAATTGTCTGTCATCATTTCACAAATAGATCTAAGTATTTACAACCCACAGTACAGATATGAATTTTTGGTAATCATTAGCATATAGGTTGTTAACACCATGGGAGTGGATAAGGTTCTTCAGGAAGAGTTTAGTGAGCAGAAAAACAAGTGCAAAGGGAGTTTGTGCTTGAACTTTTGAGTTGAACAGATAGAGGTTCCAGTGAGGGAAGCTGAGAAGCAGCCACTGGAGTAGAAAGAAGACTGGAAGAGCTTGGTGTTCTGGGGGGACCATGGAAGGAGAAAGCCTTTGTCGTGGTGGTAGAGGCAGGAGGGGAAGGAGAGGCATGATCAATAGTGCCAAATACAGCATGGAAATGTAGTAACTCAAGGCTTAAAATCTGCCCATTGGTTCTGGAAGTTAGAAGGTCATGGGTGATTTTAGGGATAGCAGTTGCACTAATAGAATGAGCACAGAGCCCATTTTAGTTGATTAAAGAATAAAGGAGGGGAGGAAAAGGCTGGATGAGAAGACATGGGAAGAGATGTCAGTTGCTAGAGGTGGTCCTTTTCATTTTTTAGTGAGGGCTTTTTGAGCTTACATGTGGGCTTAAGGGAAAGAACTACAATGAGGGAAAATAAAGGAGACCAAAGAGGTCACTGAAGGAGCTAGGTCCTGGGCAGTTGTGCAGGTGAAAGGGAAAACCTCATTTTGTGATAAGAAGTATGTTAGTTTGGGTTCTCCAAGAAGCAGACACCAAGATGTGATTGGATGTGTAAGAGTCACTGGGGAAAACACTTGTGAAGGATAAGGAGCAAGTGTAAGGAGGGAGAGCTTTCAGACTTCGGTGGAGATCTGACACCTGTGAAGGAAAGGGGAAGGGAGGAGGATTAGGCAGGAAGTATCTCTTCTCTAACACAGTTCCAAGGAAGTTTGGGCCAGGCCTATGGAGTGCCTATGGAGTGACAAAGTCTCTAGTTAAAGAAGTTCTATGTCTCATAGGAATGGGCCGGTCAGTATCCCTTCCATGCTCACTCCCTAGCTGAGGGGCAGCCTATGGGCAGTGTGGTCTCAAACCAATGAAGGGGTGGACCCCTAGGGGCAGCAGCTGGAGTCCTCAGGGATTCTGCTGCAGCAGGAAATCTGGGCAGTGCATTTTCATGGTAAAATGTTGCTACAACTGTGGCTGTGTTTGGATGTCAAGAAATGAGAGCAGGAAGATAAGGGAAGTCTCAGCTGGCAGCCTCATTTTTCTTTGAAGTTTGGAGCTTTACGTTTTAATCTGGCTAAAATGAAAAAAGAGGAGAGAACAGAATTGGGGAAGGGACTTGTGTGATGAAGGTTTGGAACAGCAGAAACTGAGAAGATAAATGATTTTGTGCCACACAAGATATCGCTGAGAATGGAAACTTAATGGACTGTGTTGTGTAGTGGAACTAACAAGGCACAAATGTGCTTTCCTCTGGAGGGATGTAGTAAGAATAGAGAAGGATGATCTTGTGACTGATCCCTTTACTGTTAGTGTCATGCCTGGTTCCAAGGCAGAGTCACATTGAGACTTTAAGTTATTAGTAAGTTGTCCCTCATTTAATTAAATGCAAATATATACATATACATATATATATACACACACACACACACACACACACACATATATATATATATATATATATATCTCACTTGCTATGTATACATCACAGAGGGAGATATAAACATGGTTTTCTGCCCTCAAGGAATGTGTAACTTTGAACAAGGGAGGCTATGATAGGTGGCATAGAGAGGTACAAATAAAATCTACGGGATTTCAGAAGAGGTATAGAGCCACCCAGACAGGAGATAGTAGGGAGGGTAGGTAGGTCAAGAAAGCCTTTGTGGAGGTGGCTTTGGGTTGAGACTCATGGAGTGGATAGAGTTGTGGCTGGGTTATTATCTTCAATGTCTAAAATAGCACCAGGTGCCGACCCTTCTCCCCATTTGTCATCTTCTAATTCAGGACCTTGATCCGGGCCAAATGGTGACCACCTCATGTCTAGATTGCTAATCAACTGCTCAGTCACTCTTTATATCTAGTGTCTCATATGCCCAGTTTCAAACACAGGTGGGTAAATCTGTTGTTCATACACTCCTCAAGCTTTTGGGGATCTCTCCCCTATTTCCCAAGCTTAACAGATGCTGCTGCATTTTGCACTTCCTGCACATTTTCAAATTTTGCACATTCGCACAATGCCGTATTGCACCCAGGTATTTCCCTCTACTAGGCAGTGATAATTTTGTGGGCAGGAAACTACATATACTTGGTACACAGTAGTGTTGGTGCAGCGTCTTAGTTATTCACTTAGTTATCTTACCTGCCAATGAGTCTGTAAATCAGTCAAGGTCTGGGTTTGGAGAGGAAAGGAGGGAGGTAGCCCTGCTATAGTATCTAATTCACCTTAACCAGTAAATAAGCTAATCCTGAATGTTGATTATTAGTCTGTTTGGGCTGCTAAAACAAAAATACCATAGAGTGGGTGGTTTATAAACAACAGAAATTTATTTCTCACAGTTCTGAAGTCTGCTGAGTCCAAGATCAAGTCACTGGCAGAATCATGTCTGGTGAGGGCCTGGTTCATAGACAGCTGTTTTTTCCCCTGTGTCCTCACATGGCAGAAGGGGCAAAGGAGGACTCTGTGGTCTCTTTTAATGGGCACTAATCCCATTCAGGAGAAACCTACCTTCATGACCTAATCACTTCCTTAAGTCCCTACCTCCTAAAACCATCACATTGGGGATTAGGTTTCAACATAAGAATTTGAGGAGACACAAATTCAGTCTATAGCATTTCTTCACTTGGGCCCTTTTGTTCATTTCCAAACGTTTGAGACTCCAGCTAGTCATAATATGTGGAACCGTTTAAAAAATTTCCCCCTCATTAATAAGCCTCTTCTGTCTTCTCAGTAACTTGGGATAAAAACTACTGGAGGATACAAGTATAATATTGTATAATCAGGGCCTCTACCTTATAAGGTAAAAATGAATTGCTGTACAGAATGTACTTACTCTACAGAATGGAGGGAAATGTACTTACTGTACAGAATGGAGGTTATTCAGTGCTATTGCTAAGTTCTTCCGATGAAGCTTAATACAGGCCATCAAGGTATGCCCAGCTGAATTATCTTCACTGTTAATGCTACACAGTAGACTCCAGTCAAGAAAACATGTTTAAGGCTCTTCACACTTGATTAATTCACTCCAGGCTTTACAATGTCATACAGAAATATCAGTAAACAGTTGTGAATGAAATTAAAGTCATAGAGCCCTTGCCAACGTGATAAGCCCCTCCAAGAGACTTTTCTGGTGATTTACTCAGATAACCAGTACTTAGATGTTTCATAATTAATGATTTTTCATCTTTTCTGAAGGTTAATATTTTTCTCTCTATTTAGAGGTAAACTCTGAGGACCTAGATTTCAGCTCCAATTTCTGCTTGTTATGTAGCTACCATTGGTCTCTCAGGGTTCCGTTCCTTCAGAGGAAAAGACATCTTCTTTGAGGAAACTTTGACAAGGTCAACAGAACAGAGTGGATTTATTTGAATAATCCTTTTGTATTAACAGTATCTACTTTTAAGGTTATTAAGATCTACTTTCCTCCCGCATAGCAAACTGGGCTGTTGCCACTTCAGAAAAAAGTGGAGTTTGTTAGTGTTGGCGAAAAGGCTGGAAACTTAATGTCATAAAGGAAAGGAAGATGCAGATGGATAGGACCTTAGAGTAGCTGAGAAAAGGACTCTGAGGGAGGCTTACTCTTCTATCTTAGATGTGGTAGAAACTTCCATGTGAGAATCTTCTCCAACACATATGAAAACTCTTTTTAATTATCCATAGGTCTAACTCTAAGTGTTTTCTTTGCACTTTATTTTATTCTTTGAGGGTTGGGGAGGTGAGCTGCCCCTCCTTGGATTTAAGATTCTTACTATTTTAGCTTTCAATATGCAGAGTCTCTGGCTGTCTGGTTCTGCACACAAAGGCCATTTAGAGCTCCATTTCAACAAGTGATCGCATCTCTGATCCAATAATCCTCTAGAACCAGAATTTGACAATCCTTCTCAAAATATTTTCCAAACAGCTTACAGCCATCCTTTTCACTGTGTTAAGTGCCAGGTAGATAAGCATGGAAAGGCCACTTTCCATGCTGCCTTGACACACATCTAAGACATGGATAATTGACCCATGGTTGTAGGAAGTTCACATAATATTCAACCACCTCTCAAGTTTGCTTGTGACTGCTCAGTTAATTGTGACATTGGGCTGACATCCTACCTTTAGACAACCTTATTCTCACCTATAATGTATGATAAAAGGATTACTTGATCAGTGCCTCAAAATGACCAATTTATAGACCACTGAAGCCCATTGGTGGATTATGTCCAAGTCGGTCCCTGAACTTCATCATAACATAAACCTTGGTAGCTGGGTCCTCTTCCTTTCCCCTTCCTCTTACTCACTCTTAGAGAATTTTATAATTTAGGTGAATGGCTAGTTCCAGGCTTAGGGTTAGAAATATGTCAAAGGAATTTACCATGAAGCTTAAGTTCATGGATATTCTCTTACACTGACCCATTCCAAACCTCCAAATATTCTCCTCAGTGGTTGCAGGTTAACACAATAGCCACAGCATGTGATAAGAGATACAGTGTTGTTACCCAGAAGCTTTGATTACCCCAGACCAATAGACTTCATCCAGGATCAAATCTTGTTTTTGCCCCAAGGCCCCAAGGAGAAGAATCTGAATGAGTCGCTGCTTTGCTCTCTGAGCCAGACCACCGTGACTTAGCCTATATGACCAGCTGGCCCATCCTGCCCACAGCCAGAAGCAGCAATAATTAAAGTCTGAAAAACTCTGCTACAGTAAAAACTGAATTATCTTTCTATTTTTTTCTATAGAAAATTTTACAATATCATTGCCACATTACAAGGAAAACAATTCCATGTGGTCCTTGAAAGAGTACACTCCTTAGACTGCAACTTTTTGTTTTATTTTATTTTATTTTGGTAACAACTTTACCGAGATATAATTCGTATATAGGTAGGATGTCGTACAATTCTTCCATTTGAAACCACTACAATTCAATGGTTTTTAGTGTATTTAGAATTATGAAACAATAAAAAAATCAATTTGAGATATTCTTATCACCTCAAAAAGAAACCCTACACCTTTAGCTATTACCGCCCTCAACCCCTCTATCTCCCCTAGGCCTAAGCAACTGCTAATCTACTCTCTATCTCTTCACAGTTACTGGTTTTTTGGCTTTTTAAAATACATAGCGTTCTGTAAGAAGATTTAAAAAATGTTTTTTTTAATATATTCTCTGGCTTGGATTTCCCTGTTTCAGTCCCTTGGTGTGGAGAAACAGACACTGGGTTCTGTTCTCTGCACTCCAGTTGGATTAGCACCTGTGACTAAACGTACCATTTACTTCAAAATTAAAGCAGAACAAAATATATTTTTTAGCACTCTACATAGTATCAAAGCATAACATTGAGAAGGAAAAGAGATCTGTGCTATGATTAGAGAATGCCTGATTAGTTTTAGATAGGCTTTCTTTCCTTTTTTACAAAACGTGATCATGTACGGCATGGTATAGTTGGAAGTTATATTACTTAGAATTTCCAATCACAAGAGACAGAAGTCTGACTCACGCTGACTTAAGCAAAATGGGGATTTATTGGCTCATGTGAACCCAGGGTCCTTAGGCACTGCCAGATTAGATGCTCAAACACTATCACCAAGGTTCAGTCTTGTGCCCTCTGCCTTTCTTGGTTGACTCCATTCTAAGGCAGGCTTGCTCCTTAAGGTGGCAGGGTGGCTGCCAGCAGCTCCAGACGTACAATCTATCCTCTCAACAACCTTAGTGGTGGGGAGAATACCTCTATGTGAACCAGAAACATAGTCGTAGAATTGAGTGTCCTTGGCTCTGATTGGCCTGAACTGGGTCACATGCCAACTCTTGGCACTGGAGAGGGAGTCAGCTCTGTCTGGTCCACTTGACAGAAAAGGGGAGGAATTGTTTCCCAAGGAAAATTGGGTGCGTTACCAGATGAAGCGGTCAAAGGGATGGCTTTGGGGCCGGTAAAAAGAAAGGATCATGATTAAAGACTGCTGCAGTATGAGTCATAAAATCTGGATTTTAGTCTTATTTGCCACTAAGTAGTTTTATTACCTGAAACAAATCACTTACTCTGTAGACATTGGTTCCAAATTTTGTAAAACTACAGACTTGCATAAGTAGTCCTTAAAGGTCTCTGTTTAAAATTCTATTTCAGTGATGAATTGGCTAGATATTTTGGTATTAAATAGGCATGACTAGCCCTGAGTTTCTTTGATAAAAATCAGTACAATGACTTTCATGGAATATATCCTATAGCAAGCACGGTTCTGCCTGGAGTCATGAGGTTGTGTGCTGTCTTTGATAACTGAATATTAACTAGAAGAGTGCAAGGTTTCTAACTCATTGTTGAACTCTCTAGTCTGTTTAAAGAAGTTTAATCCCTTATGATTTAGAAGAAGTCATACTGGAGATCAAGTTGCTTCCAGTACTTTCTGTATGTTTACATCAAGCCTTGTGGTGTTGCTTAGAGAATGAATGAATTCTTGGAAGTAGCAAGGATCAGTTAGAAAAAACGAGATAGAGTCAGGTTGCTAGCATAAATGAACCTTCTGATATGCTTTTTTTTTAAAAAAATGGAGCTATCATCACAAGTTAAGAACTATAGAATTGAGCTGGGGAAAAGAGTAAGCCCAAAAGAAAGGTCTTAAGACATTTCTCCAAAGAAGATATACAGATTGCCAACAAACACATGAAAGAATGCTCAACATCATTAATCATTAGAGAAATGCAAATCAAAACTACAATGAGATATCATCTCACACCGGTCAGAATGGCCATCATCAAAAAATCTTGAAACAATAAATGCTGGAGAGGGTGTGGAGAAAAGGGAACCCTCTTGCACTGTTGGTGGGAATGTAAATTGATACAGCCACTATGGAGAACAGTATGGAGGTTCCTTAAAAAACCACAAATAGAACTACCATATGACCCAGCAATCCCACTACTGGGCATATACCCTGAGAAAGCCATAATTCAAAAAGAGTCATGTACCAAAATGTTCATTGCAGCCACGTTTTTGAAAAGTCTAAAGTGGTTATGCAGTACATCTGTCAAGGAAGGTGTGAGAAGGAGTAAAATAATGATCTGTCTTGGCAATGCAAATGCTCCAGTGAATGGGCAAGTTGGTAGATGTGAGCTTAACAGGTTGTTAGGCTTATACTGAAATACGTACGTACATATCTACCACAAGATTTCCGTGATTGGCATGAGTGCCCAGTCATGAACCTTGTATGAGGGATTAGTTGGTACAGTAATGCTCTCCAAGTACTTTGGGTAAGTATTAGGTTTAAAGGTGAAGTACTTTATAAGTATTTACATGATTAAGTGAGGTATAAATTAATATTAGCACCTCAAAGGGAGGGAAAGAAGATGATGTTGTGGTCACCCCACAGAGGGAGTAGGAACCCTCCACGCAATATTTGGTTCAGATATCAAAACTGATGAACACACACACCCCACCAAGAAGGTATGAAAGGTTTATTACTTATATAATGAGGTCTTCTAGACAAAGCAGGGTGGGCTCCCACGCAAGTCCAAAAGTGGACTTCAATCAGGGAGGACTTGGGGTTCTATGGTGGTTAGGTGGTAGGGCTGGGGTAATGATTCCTTTGTATGGGTGAGGCTTATATGATTTGAACTTCTCACCAGTGCTAACGGAAGGAGAATCCAAGTTTTCTCATCATCTTGCCCAGATGTGGGTAAGGGGAAAGGAGAGTGGTGGAGCTTGAAAGTAGCCAACAGTCAAATTCAATGGTTAGTGCTTTTTACATCCTGAGAAATCTGTGCCTAATCTGAAGTTAAGGGTTTTTGCGTATGGTTTCTTTCAGAAGTTGCATACTTTTAGCTCTTATATTTAGGTCTATACCCCATTTGAGTTGATTTTTATATATGATGTAAAGTAAGGATTGAGGGTTTTTTTTTCTTTTTGTTTTTTACATATTGATGTAAAATTGTATCAGTACCATTTATTGTAAAGATTATCCTTTCCCCATTGAATTTCTTTTCAAAATTGGTTTGGCTATTTTTTGTCCTTTCTATTTCCATATAAATTTTAGATTCAGCTTGTAAATTTCTTTAAAAAGTGCAGGGAGTTTAATGGGGATTGCTTTGAATCTATGGGTCATTTTGGGAAGAATGGATATCTAAAAAATACTAGCTCTCTTCATCCACTAGCACAGTATATCTCTCCATTTTTCTGAGTCTTTTTTTTCCCCACATTGTTTTACAGTTTTCAGTGTACATGTCTTACATACTTATTTTACTGAAGGTATTTCTAACTTTTTCTTAATTTTGCTGATATTATAAATAAGGTATCTTTTAAAATGTCCATTTGCTACTGTATGAAATTCCTAGTGATTTTTTCTCTTTTCTTTTTTTCAAAATTTAAATATAATTGACATTGTGTTAGTTTTTAGATGTACAACATAATGATTCGATACATGTATATGTATATTGTGAAATGATCAACACAAATTTAGGTAACACCCATCACCACATGTAATTACCTTTTTTCTTTTGATGAGAACTTTTAAGAACTATTGTATTAGTAACTTATAAATATATAATAGAGTATTATTAATTAGAGTCAACATGCTCTACATTACATTTCCTGGGCTTGCTTAATTTATAACTGGAATTTTCTACCTTTTGAACACCTTCACCCATTTTACTCCCCTACCTACCCTGCTTCTGACAACCACCAATCTGTTTGCTGTATTGATGGGAGGTTTTTTGGTTTTGGTTTTTTTATGATCCCACACATACATGAGATCATACGGTATTTGTCTTTCTTTATTGGACTTATTTCATTTAGCATAATCCCCTCAAGGTCCATCCATGTTGCACAAATGGCAGATTTCCTTCTTTTTTATGGCTGAATAATATGCCATTGTGTATCTATGCCACGTTTTCTTTATCCATTTATTCACTGATGGTCACTTAGGTTGTTTCCCTATCTTGGCTACTGTAAATAATAATTCAATGAACATGGGGGTGCAGATAACTCTTTGAGATGGTGATTTCTTTTCCTTCTGTGAGAACTTTTAAGAACTCTTCTATTAGTAAATTTCAGACATATAGTAAAGTATTATTAATTATAGTAACTGTGCTGTAGATTACATCCCCAGGACTGACTTACTTTGTAACTGGAAATCTGTACCTCTTGACCACCTTCACCCATTTCACCCACCCATGCCCTACCCCGTACCTCTGGCAACCACCAATCTGTTTGCTGTATCCATGAATTTTATTTGTTTTTCTAAGATTCCCAAAGTGGAATTGCCAGATCATATGATAATTCTATTTTTAATTTTTTGAGGAAACTTCATACTGTTTTCCATAGTGGCTGCACCAATTTACATTCCCACCAGCAGTGCACAAGGGTTCCCTTTTCTCCACCCCCTCTCCAACATTTGTTTTTACTTGACTTTTTGATAATATAGCCATTCTAACAGATGTGAGGTGATACCTCATCGTGGTTTTTATTTTCTTCCTCTGTGCCGGGGTCAGGGTGTACAGCTGGGGTAAGGTGAACCAGTAAAAACTTAAGTTTTTGTTTCCTACAGTCCTGTGGGGCTCCTGAATGGAAACCCCATTGGTGATCAGAGCTAAGGTAATCTGGGCACCCACCTCTTAGGTGGCAACTGCAAAAGTGGGGTATAGATGTGTGTCCCAGCTCCCTCCAGGGAAATACTGGCTACTTGGGACACGCAGGGAGGAAACGGTGGGTGAGGTGTCTGCTGGCTTCTCTCATCTCTGGGAAGGATTGCAGTCAGCCCCTAGGTGTATGCTAAATTACAATTTGACCCCGAGGCAGTAGCTTTTAAAGGATGCAAATAGATTTTATTCAGGGGAAGACTGGGAAATGGGCATTTTTTGCCTGCTCTCTCTGAGTGGAACCCTGGTGATGGCTTCAGTGAATGTTTGTGCCGTTAGTCTTGTGGGTCTTGTGGACCCAAGCTTTGTTAGGTTTCAGATGTAGGTGAGGCCCATCCCTCCTGTGGGATTCTTAAAAGTTGGATCGCTAGACTGGGGTCCAAACCCTTTGCTCCTCATGGAGAAGCTGGGAGTTGAGGGTTCCCTCCCAACTGTATGGCACTGTGCTGAGGTGGGGTTACTGGCGGGAGTGTGGCTCCTCCTTCTCCACCCACTTCCATGTGGGTTTTCTTCTTGTTTGCCCTATGTATAGGAATCGCTCAGCTAATTTCTGGATTTCTTTTGGAGGAAATTGTTCCACGTGTAGTTGTTCATTCAGTGCATCCATGGGAAGAGGGGGGAGTTCAGGAGCCTGCTGTGTCACCATTTTAAAAGGCTTCCGTGTTGTTTTGTTTTTGTTTTTTGTAGATGCCCTTTTTCAGGTTAAGTCTCTTCCTGGTCAGCTGAGAGTTCTTATCATGAATGGGTGTTGAATTGTCTTATGTGTTTTTCTGCCTGTATTGAAATGGTTATATATGAATATTTTTTCTCCTGTATTTTAACCTTCAGAAGATATTTTTCACTGGATATTGAAACCATAAGTTGATAGTATTACTTTTTTTTAGCACTTTAGAAATATCATTTGATTTTCTTCTGGCTTTTATAGTTTCTGATAAGTCTGCGGAAGTTCTTATCTTTGTCTGTAATAAGTCTGTCTTTCTCTGACTGTTTTTAAGATTTTCTCTTTATCACTTTAGTTCAGGCTGTTTTCCTAACCAGAAATCCATACCCCAGGGGTGGTCGGCCAGCATTCTAAAGAGGAAGCTCAGGCGACAGAAGCAGATACTACAAGCACTTTTCTAACGTCACCATTGATCAACATTAGATCCTTGGCTAGTTAGTGTAATACATGTCTGAAATAAGTTTTCATTGATGAAATTAGTGACTTGTCAATTAGCTAAATGAATGTTAGAAATATCTTGTTGGTTAAATGAGTATTCAAGTTTTATGACCTGGCTAGAATATTTTGGAGACATTCTTTACAGAGAATAAATTATAGGCATCTTGGAAATTCTAGCACCTCGAAGACGGTGCTTGATCTCTTAAGTGCTCCCAGATCCAATCATTAGTTAAGGGTTTTTCTGGTTGACCAGTTCTGACTATAACATAAATCAATCTGCTTTAAGAATATGTCTACCTCAAGCAAACTTTTTTTTTAATTGAAGTATAGTTGATTTACAATGCTGTGTTAATTTCTCCTGTGCAGCCAAGTGACTCGGTTATACATATATGTTGATATGTTCTTTTTCATATTTTTTCCATTATGGTTTGTCACAGGATATTGAGTATAGTTTCCTGTGCTATATAGTAGGACCTTGTGTTTACTCATCCTATATATACTAGTTTGCATATGCTAATCCCAAACTCCCAATCCTTCCCTCCCCTACCTCCACTCCTGCTTGGCAGCCCAACAAGTCTGTTCTCTATGTCTGTGAGTCTGTTTCTGTTTCATAAATATGTTCATTTGTGTCATATTTTAGATTCCACATATAAGTGATATCATATTGGTATTTGTCTTTCTCTTTCTGACTTACTTCGCTTAGTATGATAATCTCTAGGTCCATCCATGCTGCTGAAAATGGCATTATTTCATTCTTTTTTATGGCTGAGTAATATTCCATTGTATATATGTACCACATCTTCTTTATCCATTCATCTGTTGATGAACACTTAGGTTGCTTCCATGTCTTGGCTATTGTAAATAGTGCTGCTATGAACATAGGGGTGCATCTTTCTTTTCATATTATAGTTTTGTCTGGTTATATGCCAAGGAGTGGAATTGCTGGATCATATGGCAACTCTATTTTTAGTTTTCTGAGGAATCTCCATACTGTTTTCTACAGTGGCTGCACCAATTTACATTCCCACCAACAGTGTAAGAGGGTTCCCTTTGTTATTTGTAGACTTTTGATGGACACTTAGGTTGTTTCCATGTCTTGGCTATTGTGAATAGTGCTGCTATGAACATAGGGGTACATGTATCTTTTTGAATTAGAGTTTTGTCTTGATATATGCCCAGGAGTGGGATTGCTGGATCATATGGTAATTCTAGTTTTAGTTTTTTGAGGAATCTCCATACTGTTTTACATAATGGCTACACCAATTTACATTCCCACCAACAGTGTAAGAGGGTTCCCTTTTTTCCACACTCTCTCCAGCATTTAATAGTTGTAGACTTTTTAATGATGGCCATTCTAACTGGTGTGTGGTGATACCTCATTGTAGTTGTGATTTACATTTCTCTGATAATTAGCGATGATGAGCATCTTTTCACGTGCCTGTTGGCCATCTGTATGTTTTCTTTAAAGAAAAATGTCTACTTAGGTTTTCTGCTGATTTTTCGATTGGGTTCTTTGTTTCTTTTGTTTTTTTAACATCTTTATTGGAGTATAATTGCTTTACGATGGTGTATTAGTTTCTGCTTTACAACAAAATGAATCAGTTATATATATACATGTGTTCCCATATCTCTTCCCTCTTGCATCTCCCTCCCTCCCACCCTCCCTATCCCACCCCTCCAGGCGGTCACAAAGCACCGAGCTGATCTCTCTGTGCTATGCAGCTGCTTCCCACTAGCTATCTACCTTATGTTTGGTAGTGTATATATGTCCATGCCACTCTCTCGCTTTGTCACAGCTTACCCTTCCCCCTCCCCATATCCTCAAGTCCATTCTCTAGTAGGTCTGTGTCTTTATCCCTGTCTTGTTCTTCATGACATTTTTTCTTAAATTCCATATATAAGTGTTAGCATACGGTATTTGTCTTTCTCTTTCTGACTTACTTCACTCTGTATGACAGACTCTAGGTCTATCCACCTCATTACAAATAACTCAATTTCGTTTCTTTTTATGGCTGAGTAATATTCCATTGTATATATGTGCCACATCTTCTTTATCCATTCATCTGAAGATGGACACTTAGGTTGTTTCCATCTCCGGGATATTGTAAATAGAGCTGCAATGAACATTTTGGTACATGACTCTTTGTGAATTATAGTTTTCTCAGGGTATATGCCCAGTAGTGGGATTGCTGGGTCATATGGTAGTTCTATTTGTAGTTTTTTAAGGAACCTCCATACTGTTCTCCACAGTGGCTGTATCAATTTACATTCCCACCAACAGTTCAAGAGGGTTCCCTTTTCTCCACACCCGCTCCAAAATTTATTGTTTCTAGATTTCTTGATGATGGCCATTCTGACTGGTGTGAGATGATACCTCATTGTAGTTTTGATTTGCATTTCTCTAATGACTAGTGATGTTGAGCATTCTTTCATGTGCTTCTTGGCCATCTGTATGTCTTTGGAGAAATGTCTCTTTAGGTCTTCTGCCCATTTTTGAATTGGTTTGTTTGTTTTTTTGTTATTGAGCTGCATGAGCTGCTTATAAATTTTGGAGATTAATCCTTTGTCAGTTGCTTCATTTGCAAATGTTTTCTCCCATTCTGAGGGTTGTCTTTTGGTCTTGTTTATGGTTTCCTTTGCTGTGCAAAAGCTTTTAAGTTTCATTAGGTCCCATTTGTTTGTTTTTATTTCCACTTCTCTAGGAGGTGGGTCAAAAAGGATCTTGCTGTGATTTATGTCATAGAGTGTTCTGCCTATGTTTTCCTCTAAGAGTTTGATAGTTTCTGGCCTTACATTTAGGTCTTTAATCCATTTTGAGCTTATTTTTGTGTATGGTGTTAGGGAGTGATCTAATCTCATACTTTTACATGTACCTGTCCAGTTTTCCCAGCCACTTATTGAAGAGGCTGTCCTTTCTCCACTATACATTCCTGCCTCCTTTATCAAAGATAAGGTGACTGTATGTGCGTGGGTTTATCTCTGGGCTTTCTATCCTGTTCCATTGATCTATCTTTCTGTTTTTGTGCCAGTACCATACTGTCTTGGTTACTGTAGCTTTGTAGTATAGTCTGAAGTCAGGGAGCCTGATTCCTCCAGCTCCATTTTTCGTTCTCAAGATTGCTTTGGCTATTCGGGGTCTTTTGTTTTTCCATACAAATTGTGAAAATTTTTGTCCTAGTTCTGTGAAAAATACCAGTGGTAGTTTGATAGGGATTGCATTGAATGTGTAGATTGCTTTGGGTAGTAGAGTCATTTTCACAATGTTGATTCTTCCAATCCAAGAACATGGTATATCTCTCCATCTATTTGTATCATCTTTAATTTCTTTCATCAGTGTCTTATAATTTTCTGCATACAGGTCTTTTGTCTCCTTAGGTAGGTTTATTCCTAGATATTTTATTCTTTTTGTTGCAGTGGTAAATGGGAGTATTTTCTTGATTTCACTTTCAGATTTTTCATCATTAGTGTATAGGAATGCCAGAGATTTCAGTGCATTAATTTTGTATCCTGTTACTTTACCAAATTCATTGATTAGCTCTAGTAGTTTTCTGGTGGCATCTTTAGGATTCTCTATGTATAGTATCATGTCATCTGCAAACAGTGACAGCTTTACTTCTTCTTTTCCGATTTGGATTCCTTTTATTTCCTTTTCTTCTCTGATTGCTGTGGCTAAAACTTCCAAAACTATGTTGAATAAGAGTGGTGAGAGTGGGCAACCTTGTCTTGTTCCTGATCTTAGTGGAAATGGTTTCAGTTTTTCACCATTGAGGATGATGTTGGCTGTGGGTTTGTCATATATGGCCTTTATTATGTTGAGGAAAGTTCTCTCTATGCCTACTTTCTGCAGGGTTTTTATCATAAACGGGTGTTGAATTTTGTCGAAAGCTTTCTCTGCATCTATGTTTCTTTGTTATTGAGTTGTATGTGCTGTTTGTATACTTTGGAAATCCCTTGTCAGTCACGTCATTTCCAAACATTTTCTCCCAGTCTGTAGGTTGTCATTTTGTTTTATTTTTGGTTTCCTTTGCTGTGCAGAAGCTTATGTGTTTGATTAGGCCCCATTTGTTTATTTTTTTGCTTTTATCTATATTGCCATGGGAGAGTGACCTAAGAAAATATTGGTATGATTTGTGTCAGAGAATGTTTTGCCTATTGTCTCTTCTAGGAGCTTTATGGTGTCATGTCTTATATTTAAGTCTTTAAGTGATTTTGAGTTTATTTTTGTGTATAGTGTGAGGGTGTGTTCTAAAGTCACTGATTTACATGTGGCTGTCCAAATTCCCAACACCACTTACTGAAGAGACTGTTTTTTCTCCATTGTATATTCTTCCCTCGTTTGTCAAAGATTAATTGTCCATAAGTGTGTGGGTTTAATTCTGGGCTCTCTATTCTGTTCCATTGGTCCATATGTCTGTTTTTGTGCCAATATCATTCTGTTTTGATTACTGTAGCTTTGGAGTATTGTCTGAAGTCTGGGAGGGTTATGCGTCCTGCTTTGTTCTTTCTCCTCAGGATTGCTTTGGCAATTCTGGGTCTTTTATGGTTCCATATAAATTTTAGAATTATTTGTTCTATTTCAGTGAAAAATGTCATGGGTAGTTTTATAGGGATCACACTAAATCTGTAGATTACTTTGGGTAGTATGGCCATTTTAACAATATTAATTCTTCCAATCCAGGAACATAGGATAGCTTTCCATTTCCTTGAATCATCTTCAGTTTCCTTTATTAATGTTTTGTAGTTCTCAGCATGTAAGTCTTTCACCTCCTTGGTCAGGTTTATTCCTAAGTATTTTATTTTAGGGGGTCCGATTTTAAAAGGATTGTTTGTTTACATTCCCGTTCTGATATTTCATTATTAGTAAAGAAATGCAACCGATTTCTGTATGCTAATCTTGTATCCTGCTACCTTGCTGAATTCATTTGTCAGTTTTAGCAATTATTTTGTGGAGTCTTTAGGGTTTTCTATATATAGTATCATGTCATCTGCATATAATGACAATTTTACTTCTTCCCTTCTGACTTGGATACCGTTTATTTCTTTTTCTTGTCTGATTGCTGTGGCTAGGACTTCTAATACTATGTTGAAGAGAAGTGGTAAGAGTAGGCATCCTTCTCTTTTTCCAGATTTTAATGGGAAGGTTTTCAGCTTTTCACTGTTGAGTATTACAGTGGCCGTGAGTTTGTCATAGATAGCTTTTATTATGTTGAGATATGTTCCCTCTATACCCACTTTGGTAAGAGTTTTTATCATGAATGGATGTTGAATTTTATCAAATGTTTTTCTGCATCTATTGAGATGATCATGTACTTTTTGTGTTTTCTTTTCTTGATGTGGTGTATGACATTGACTGATTTGAGTATGTATTACCATCCTTATGACCCTAGGATGAATCCAACTTTGTCCTGGTGTATGATCTTTTTTATGTGTTTTTGGATTCGAGTTTGCTAATATTTTATTGAGAATTTTTGCATCTATATTCATCAAAGATATTGGCCTGTAATTTTATTTTTTGGGAGTGTTGTTGTCTAGTTTTGGTATCAGGGTGATGGTGGCTTCATAGAATGTCTTTGGGAGTGTTCCCTCCTCTTCAATCTTTTGGAAGAGTTTGAGAAGCATCGGTATAAGTTCTTCTTTGTACGTTTGGTAGAATTTGCCTGTGAAGCCATCTGGTCCTGGACTTTTGTTTGTAGGGAGTTTTTGAATTACATATTCTATTTTGCTTTTAGTGATTGGTCTGTTCAAATCATCTATCTCTTTTTGATTCAGTTTTCGTGGGCTGTATGTTTCTAGAAAGTTGTCCATTTCTTCTAGGTTGTCGAATTTGTTGGCATATAATTGTTCATAGCATTCTCTTACAGTTTTTTGTATTTCTGCAGTATCTAGTGTTTTCTCCTCTTTCATTTCTTGTTTTCTTTACTTGGGACTTCTCTCTTTTCTTCCTGGTGAGCTTGGCCAGAGGTTTGTCAATATTGTCTACCATTTCAAAGAACCAGGTCTTTGTTTTATTGATATTTTTCTCTTGTTTTTTTAATCTCTATTTTATTTATTTCCTCTCTGATCTTTATTATCTCCTTCCTTCTCTTGACTTTAGGTTTTGTTTGTTCTTCTTTTTCTAATTATTTTAGGTGGTGGGTTAGGTTATTGATTTGAGATTTTTCTTGTTTCTTAAAAAAGGCCTGTATCACTATGAACTTCCCTCTAATAACTGCTTTTGCTGCCTCCCATAGATCTTGTATGGTTGTGTTTTCATTGTCATTTGTCTCAAGGTATGTTAAAATTTCTTCTTTGATTTCATCATTGACCAATTGGTTTTTTAGTAGCATGTTGTTTAGTCTCCATGTAATTGGTTTGTTTTTTCTTGTTTCTTTTTCTGTGGTTGATTTCTAGTTTTATGCCATTGTGGTCGGAAGAGGTGCTTGAAATAATATCTGTGCTCTGAAATTTGTTGAGGCTTGTTTTGTGCCCTAGCGTGTGGTCAATCCTAGAGGATGTTCCATGTGCACTTGAAAAGAATGTGTTTTCTGCTTTTTTTGGATGTAATGTCCTGAAAATATCAATTAAGTCTAACTGTTCTGTTGTATCATTTAGGATCTCTGTTGCCTTATTGATTTTCTGTCTCAAAGATCTGTCCATTGATGTGAGTGGGGTGTTAAAGTCTCCTACTATTATTGTATTCCTTTCAATTTCTCCCTTTATGTCTGTTAGTATTTGTTTTATGTATTTGGGTGCTCCTGTATTGGGTGTATATGTGTTGACAAGTGTAATATCTTCTCCTTGTATTGATCCTTTTATCATTATATAGTGTCCTTTTTTATCTTTCTTTATAACCTTTGTTGTAAAGTCTATTTTGTCTGATATGAGTATTGTAACCTCTGCTTTCTAGTCATTTCTGTTTGCATGAAATATCTTTTTCCATCCCCTCACTTTCCATCTGTGTGTTTCCTTTGCCCTAAAGTGGGTGTCTTTTAGGCAGCATATTGTAGGCTCTTGTTTTTTTACCCAACCTGCCACTCCATGTTTTTTGATTGGAGCATTTAGTCCATTGACATTTAGGTAATTATTGATAGATATGTATTTATTGCCATTTTAAACCTTGTTTTCCCGTTGATTTTGTATTTCTTCTTTTGTCCCTTTCTTTTTCTTTTTGTTTTTCCTTTTGTGGTTTGATGATTTTCTTTTGTATTATGTTTATGTTCTCTTCTTTCTGGTTTTTGTGAATCTACTGTATGTTTTTGATTTGTGGTTGCCCTGTTACTCAGGTATGTTAACCCCTTCCTATATCTGCTTTCCTTAGACTGGTAGTCATATAGTCTCAAACACATGCTAGGGGGAAAAAAAATCTACATTTTCTTACTCTCCTCCCCCATATTTTATGATTTTGATGTCCTCTTTTATATCTTCATGTTCATCCTTTTGCTGTTGATTGTGGTTATCACTGCTTTCACAGGAATTTTTTTGATTATTTTTTAATCTGTGTACTGGCTTATTTAAGTGATTACTTTCCAATTGTGCTTTTCTCTTTCCTATAGATTCTTACATATTTTCTATTTAGAGAAAACCTTTCAGTATTTCCTTTAGGATAGGTTATTATTGCTTTATTCTTTTAGTTTTTGCTTGTCTGAGAAACTCTTTTTCTCTCTCTACTCTAAATGATAATCTTGCTGGTTAGAGTACCCTAGCTTGCAGACTTTTCCCTTTCAGGACTTTACATATATCTTGACACTCCTTCTGGCCTGCAACGTTTCTGTAGGTAAATCAGCTAATAGCCTTATGGGGGTTCCCTTGTAATTAACTATTTGTTTTTCTCTTCCTGCCTTTAGAAACCTCTCTTTATCTTTAACTTTTGCCATTTTTATTATAATATGTCTTGGTGTAGGTCTGTTTGGGTTTATATTGTTTGGGACCCTCTGTGCTTCCTGTACCTGGATATCTGTTTCCTTCTGTAGGTTTGGGAAGTTTTCAGCCATAATTTCTTCAAATACATTTTCAATCCCCTTTTCTCTTTCTTCTCCTTCTGGGATCCCTATTATGCATAGAATGGCATGCTTTATATTATCCCGTAGGTCTCTTATATTGCTTTCATTTTTTTCATTTGGCTTTCTGTCTGCTGTTCTGATTGAGTGATTTCCATTATTCTATCTTCCAGGTCACTTATTCATTCTTCTGCATTATTCATTCTGCTATTTATTGCTTTTAGCTCAGCTTCTGTCTCAGTGAATGAAGGTTCTAATTTTTCTTAGTTTCTCTTTATAGTTTCTAGTTCCTTTTTATAGCAATCTGCATTTCTGTTGATAGCCTTTCTTAGTTCCTTCAGTATTTTCATTATCTCCTTTTTGAACTCAGTCTATTAGACAGAAGAGGTCTGTTTCATTGTTTGTTCTTTCAGGGGAATTCTCTTGATCTTTTAATTGGGAGTGGTTCCTTTGCTTCTTCTTTTTACTTATCTCTCTTTGTCTTTGACTTTAGGAGAAACAATTTTCTACTGTGGTCTTGGAGGGCTATTTCTATGTGGGAGCGTCCCTGTGTAGCCTGTGTGGGTTTAATGTTTTTTGGTGTCAGTGCTGTTTTTTCGTGTGCTTGCCTGCTGCCTCTTTCCTCAGTGTATGCTGGCCAGTATCCCCTTGATAGGAGGTGTGACTGATGTTGTGGTGACCAGAGCCTTCACTGGATACTGAGCAGGACCTCCTCTTTGCTCTGTGGTTGCCACTGCCCTGTCAGGGGCTGACTCTGTTCCTTAGCTGTTGGAGTAGAAGCCCCCAGATCTGTTTCTGAGCTGTGGTGCAAGGTAGATGGATTAGAGCACTCCCACTGGGAGAGGAGCCACTGAGTATTTCTCTACCAGAGCTGTTCACCAGTGAGTGTGCTCTGTTGTGTCACCTGTCACCCATTCTGCAGACACACAAAGTACACTGTTGTTGGCACTGCCCTTGGCCCCCTGTCAACCTTGGGAATGCCAACAGTTGGCCCTGGTGTCCCTCAGGCATTGTTTTTACAAGTCCACCAGCACAGATCCACTGAAATCAGGTCCCAGGACTGTAGTGATTGTGCACCTGGACCCACTGTGAGAGCTATAGAGGCAGTTCAGACTTTGACCTGGCCCAGCCCCCATGTGCACATGCCCACAAAGCCCACAGCTGCTAAGGCCCAACCCATC
Organism: Leucopleurus acutus; assembly: GCF_964270905.1. Taxonomy (NCBI): domain Eukaryota; kingdom Metazoa; phylum Chordata; class Mammalia; order Artiodactyla; family Delphinidae; genus Leucopleurus; species Leucopleurus acutus. The sequence goes on from NC_139144.1 coordinate 77,056,674, forward strand.
CTAGCTGTGGGAACCCCCATTGTCCACTCAGATGTCCTGCAGGCGCTGAATCTACAAAGCTGCTAGTAGAAGTGTAAGTCTGCGGCTTGCATAGCCATGGCGAGAGATTTCAGCCCTGCTTCCTAAGTCACGTGGCCCCTGGGGCTCAGCTGTGGTTTCAGCCCCACCTCTGTGAGTGGGCAACCCACTGGCTTCTGCTCCTGGAGCTGGCTGAGGTGGCAGCTGGGGCATGACAGCCCATGGAGACAGGAGCCCCCCAGGCAGTGGCTGGGGCGTGTTCTCCTGGAGCCCATGGAGGTGGGGGCCGGTGCATGGAGAAAGAGGCTGTAATGGCAGCCCCGCCCCTCCCTTTGTGCACCACTTAACAATGGCTCTTCGCTTCTATGGCAGATCAGGGCTTCTGCTGTGAACACCCCAGGTTGTGGCCATACCCCACTCCAGCCCCTTCTGGCTGTATCCGCCCATCCAACAGCAGTCCTCTCTCTGGGTCTGTCCTCTAAACAATGAATCTCAACACCCAGCCCTGGCCCCTACCAGTGGACATGCATGTCTCAGGCTGGGGCTCGCAGGGCAGTGGCAGGGATCATCTGCGCAGGTCTCTCTCTCTCTCTGTTCTGCCTGCCACAAACCAGTTGTTGTGCTGTCCTCTGAGCCTCTGAAATTCCCTTCCTGTCCCAACTGATCTCCCTGCCAGTGAGGAGGCTTCCCGGCGTGTGGGAACATTTCCTGTTTTTCAGCTCCCTCCCAGGGACACAGATCCTATCCTGCTTCCTCTTTTTTTTTTTTTTTAATTTCAGCCTGGTTATATGGAGATCTTTCTTGTCCTTTCAGGTGTTTGAGGTCTTCTGCTAGTGTTCAGTAGGTGTTCTGTGAGAATTGTTCCGTCTGTAAAAGTATTTTTGATGTATTTGTGGCAGGAGGTGAGTTCCATATCCTTGTATTCTGACGTCTTTTCATGCAAGATGTTAGATCATCTGAAAGGGATAGAAAGCCGAGACTTCATCAAACTTCTTAAAAAAAAGTTATGAGAACTGCTTGGTGTCTAATTTCTAATGAAGGTTTTTAAAAAACATGTGAATATGAGGCAAAATTTGATCTGAGATTCTTGCTTTCATAATCACCTGATAGTGAAGTTGAGGGAAGTAATTAACCTTTACCCACCTTTAATTTTAGGTGGCTATCAGTATTTACCAAAAAGGACCTAAGAGTTGTGCGTGACCAATTTATAACAGGCCCCACATATACAATGGGATATTATATCCCCACATACAATGGGATATTACTCAGCCATAAAAAGAAATGAAATTGAGTTATTTGTACTGAGGTGCATGGACCTAGAGTCTGTCATACAGAGTGAAGTAAGTCAGAAAGAGAAAAACAAATACCGTATGCTAACACATAGATATGGAATCTAAAAAAAAAAAAAGGTTCTGAAGAACCTAGGGGCAGGACAGGAATAAAGACACAGACGTAGAGAACAGACTTGAGGACATCGGGAGGGGGATGGGTAAGCTGGGATGAAGTGAGAGAGTGGCATGGACATATATACACTACCAAACGTAAAATAGATAGCTAGTGGGAAGCAGCCACGTAGCACAGGGAGATCAGCTCAGTGCTTTGTGACCACCTAGAGGGGTGGGATAGGGAGGGTGGGAGGGAGATGCAAGAGGGAGGAGATATGGGGATATATGTATATGTATAGCTGATTCACTTTGTTATACAGCAGAAACTAACACACCATTGTAAAGCAATTATACTCCAATAAAGATGTTTAAAAAAATTTATACCAGGCCCCAAATTAGTTAATGGTCCTTATAAAAATGATTATTAAAATGTACTAGATATATAAATAGAAAATAAGACTTAAAAACATGAAATCACCCAAATAGCTTTTTTCTGTCCACAATATCCATCTTCAAAAACATCAAAAAACTTAAATCACAGCCTTGAGTCACAGTTAGGTAGGTCAGGGTTGAAAGAAACTTTCAATGTTATCTATATAGTCCTTTAATTTTTTACTGTCCTTCCCTAGACACTTGATTTAATTGTTCCAAGGATTAATCAAGGTCCTCTATGAAATCTCTCTACAGTTCTGATGAATCCCATGTCCTCTCCATTGACCCTTAAGGTTTAATAATTAAAAATTTTATCTGTACAAATAAAATTTTATCTGTTTAACCACAGACCTTTATTTGCTCATCTGCATTTGTCTAGATTTTAGAGATCACACTTTCTAATGTGTTGACCATATAATAGGTTCTCAGTGGTATTTACTTTTCATCAATTCATCTTTATAAAAACCCTATGAAGTAGTACAAATATTATCTCCATTATTCAGATAAGGAACTTGGAGTCAGAAATGTATGTAATTTCCCTAAGGTCATTCTCAGCTAGTAAATGAAGGAGCTGTTACTCAAACTCAAGTCTGTCTACAGAGCCAAAACTCATCTGATAAACTATATGATACAAAACAATACGATACTATTTCTCAATATATTAGGTGGAATAATGCATGAGATAACACTTAACACAGTAGCTGGCATAAATATATTTAGATCAATAAACATTATCTAATTTAGTAGATAAATAATCTTTTCTTTTTTTCTTTGCCATTTTAGATGGATACTTTTTAGCTTTTGAGTTTAATTGGCCATGAAAATTCTGTGAAGTAAACTAAGGACTTCTCTTCTGCAAGGGAAAAGAACTTGGGTGGGCAGGAAATGAAGGAAGTAGGGAAGAAAGAGCAAAGAAGGGGTTGGGGAACCCAGGGTCTAAAAAACTGGGCGTTCATTAGGAAACATGGTTGGAAAGAGAAGCCAGTGGCTAGAGGGAAGAGCCACTGCAAGAGGGCCCATTTGGATGCTGAGGAACCTGGATGGGATGGGGGGGTTACAAGCTGATGGTTTGCATTTTCCACCTGCCAGTTCTTATCCTGTGGTTTTTGCCCTGCTGTTATCAACCTAATGCATACAATCACAGGAGCTCTAACTCCCTACATGAAAGACATGTAGTTATCTACTGTGGTGGAGGAGGTGAGGGCGAAGGTGAGAAGCCCTTAGAACTTTTCTTAAGAGGAACTTGAACTGAAGTTGGGTTCCTGGTTAGTCTAGGACACTACCATCATATCACCATCAGTTCTTGTCAAATATTTATATATCTATTATTGTTCTACTGTAGGGTAGTACTAGGTATTAGAGGTAAAAAGAAGTGAGGAAGGCATGAATGACCTTTGCCTCCAAGTAGCTGATAGAGAACCTTGTGTTTGGTTGGTGTTAATATTTGACACAATATTTTATTTTCATTCAGAGTTCCTGGACTCAGCTAGGACTAGCTGGTTGAAATATCTCTCCACCAAAATGCCCATCTTCTGTCTGTGTTTCCTTTTCATTACCTACTTTTCTAGCTTCTGTGTATTTTCCTCTTGGATTTTCTGCTCCTCACTCCCTTCCTGTACCAACACAGCGTCTTTCACACTTTCGTGGTGTTTCCCTTCCAACACCACGCACCTGGGGCATCACTTGATGTTGAGGGACCCATGTCCTTTATCCTATCTGATGGCTTCCTTCTAACTAAATGCAGGGATTCTTGTGCCATCCTTCAGTGTTCAGCTGAGAGAAATTAAAGAAAAAAAGCTAACCTGAGGTTACTTGAGGTAGTTGATAAATTATAGAAGCAAAGATTTATGGAGTTAGAAGGTACTTTCTTTCCAAATCAAAAACCTAGGCCCAGGAAAGTTAAGTGTCACAAGGTCAATGACACAGATCACTCAAGGGTAGAACAGGAAATTTTATTACTTCAGTTCCTGTGCTCTCTTGACCAAAGCACAAAATGCCACAATATATATCACATCTTAAGACAGTTTAGAAACGAGAAAGGAAAAGAGTGGGGCAGGCAAAGCTTGCCTCACCTCTCAAATTATACCACACAAATGCTACATATTATACTAGTGCCTATTTCATTACACGGCCAGTCTTGAAAGATCCAGGCTAAAGTGAATGAGTTGTCAGAAATATCTGAACAACAAACTGGTTTGACAAGACCAACTCAGGCTGCTTTTGCTTTTTAAAAATACTTTAGCTAAAATATTATTATATTTTGACTTGAACACTCCTTGGAGGATTTGTCAGGAAGAAAATAGAACATTGATTGTTTAGGCCCCTTGGCACAGAGACCCAGAAGCCAGATGAATTCAGTCAGCCTGTTTTTCCTTCCTAAAGAGGAGAAAATGCCCCCAAATCAATGCAATTATTGTAGAAGGAATTCAGCTCTAAGCCAGAGTGACTTGAATATCTTTGTGCTGTTTCTAGGTCAGAGGGCCAAGCAGCAGATACACCAGAACTTTCCAGATTAAAAGGGAAGATATGCTCTTTCAAAGAGCTTGTCAACTTCTTAAATTTTTTTTTTTTTGCTGGGATTTTTGTTAGAATTGCACTAAATCTGTAGATCTGGGACAAATTGACTCAACTTTAGGTGCTCCTAGCCACTAACACGCTGTGTCTCTACATTTATTTAGCAATATTTTGTATTATTCAGCATAGGATTTATACTTATTTTGTTACATTTATTCCTATATTTCATATATTTGATGCTACGGCAAATGACATTGTTTTCCAACTGTTTATTGGTAGAATATAAAAATACAATTGATTTTTGTATACCAACCTTGTATCTTACTAAATTCACTTTATTAGTTCTAGAAGCTTTTTTGTAGATTCCTTAGGATTTTCTATGTATATGATCATGTCATCTGCAAATAATGAGAGTTTAAATTCTTCCATCCCAGTATGTAGACCTTTGTTTTGTGTGTGGCTATTTTCAGTAAAAGTGGTAAGAGTATCCTTGCCTTCTGTTGATTTTCGGGGAATACATGAAATCTTTCACCATTGAATATGATATTGGTTGTAGGTTTTTCCTAGATGTCCTTTAACAGGTTGAGGTAATTCCCTCTATTCCTTGTCTCCTGGGAGTTTCTGTCATGAGTGGGTGTTAAATTTTTTCGGATGCTTTTCTAAAACTGTTAAGAAGATCCTATGATTTTTCTTCTATATTCAAAAAATGTTGAGTTGATTTTTTCCAGCTTTCTTGATATATAACTGACAAACAGTATTGTATAAGTTTATTGTCAACACAATGATTTGATATATGTATGTATTGTGAAACAGTTACCACAATAAATTTAGTTAGCTTATTCATCACCTCACACAGTTACATTGTGTGTGTGTAAGAACTTTTAAGTTGCTCTTCTCTTAGTGACTTTCAAATATACAATACAGTATTGTTAACTATAGTACCATGCTGTATATTGTTGGGTTGGCCAAAAAGTTTGTTCAATTTTAAGTAAAAATAAAAGACACACTTTTCATTTTTACCAAGAACTTAACATATTCATTAACCGAACGAACTTTTTGGCCAACCCAATACATGCCCAGGGCCTATTTATATTATAACTGGAAGTTTGTACCTTTTTACCCCCTTCACTCATTTCCCCAAGCCCCCATCCCTTGTATCTGGCAACTACCAATCTTTTGTCTGTTTCTGTGAGCTTGATCTTTTAGATTCCACATATATATAAGTGACAGTGTACAATATTTGTCTTCTCTGACTTATTTCATCTAGCATAATGCCCTCAAGGTCCATCTAGGTTGTCACAAATGGCAAGATTTCTTTCTCTTTTATGGCTGAATGATATTCTATTGTTTATATATACCACATTTTCTTGATCCATTCACCCATTGATGGACACTTAGGTTACTTCCAGCTATTGTAAATAATGCTGCAATGAACATGGAGGTGCAGATATCTTTTTGAGTTAGTGTTTTCATTTCCTTCAGATAAATACCCAGAAGTGGAATTGCTGGATCACACAGTAGTTCTATTTTTAATTAATTAATTTTTATTGAAGTATAGTTGATTTACAATGTTGTGTTAATTTCTGCTGTACAGCAAAGCGATTCAGTTACACACATATATATACACATATATATATATATACAATCCTTGTTTTGTTTTGTTTTGTTTTTTTCAACTTTATTTTCGCATACAATAAAATGTACCCATTTTAAGTATACAGTGCTGTGAGTTTAGAATTGAATCACTACCATAACCAAGATTTAAAACATTTCTATTGCGCCCCAAATTCCCATCTTTCCCACTTAATCTTCCATTCTTACACCTGGGTCCAGGCAACCACTGATCTGCTTCCTGTCATCATAGATGAAGGTTCTCTTTAGGTTTTATATCACTGGAATTATATTTTTTGTATTCTTATATCTGGCTTCTTTCACTCATGGTAATTATTTTTGAGGTTGATCCTCGTTGTTGGTGTGGTCTAGTCCTTTGTACTGTTGTGTGGTATCCCACTGTGTGGATGTACTGTAACGTTCTTAGCCATTCTCCTGTTGATGGACTTTTGGGTTGTTTCCATTTTGAGGCTATTAGGAATAAAGCTGCTGTGAACATTTATGTAAAGTTCTTTGTGTAGATACATTTTCATCTCTCTGGAGTAAATATTTTGGGAGTAGCATTTACTGATATGAAGGGCTTAGAGGTCACACAACCAGAAAGACACCATGCCTGGATTAGCATTTAATTATTCATCTACTGACTTCTCTTCAGGATCCATTCCATTGGACCAGTGATTTTCACACTTATAGAGCACCAGGACTCTTTCACATGAAATACTGCTCAAAATACCCATTAAAAAACCAGACTAAAGTGATGTAGACAGGCTCCTGGGAAAGTTCAAATAGTCCTTTTCTGGCTGTTAACCTGCTAAGCACCCACGCTCTTCTCATGGAACCCCTTTGCAAAGTGCTGCACCACTTTGGCTACTTCTTGAGAGCAGAGTCTGGGCCTCTTGAGGTCTAGTCCTTAAACATCTCTTTGTTTTTTTTTTTTTTTTTGAAGTTTATGATTAAATGTCCTTTTTTTTAACATCTTTATTGGAGTATAATGGCTTTACAATGGTGTGTTCGTTTCTGCTTTAAAACAAAGTGAATCAGTGGTACTTATACATATGTCCCCATATCTCTTTCCTCTTGCGTCTCCCTCTCTCCTACCCTCCCTATCCCACCCCTCTAGGTGGTCACAAAGCACCGAGCTGATCTCCCTGTGCTATGTGGCTGCTTCCCACTAGCAATCTATTTTACGTTTGGTAGTATATGTATGTCCATGCCACTCTCTCACTTTATCCCAGCTTACCCATCCCCCTCCCTATATCCTCAAGTCCATTCTCTAGTAGGTCTCTGTCTTTATTCCCATCTTGCCCTAGGTTCTTCATGACCTTTTTTTTTTTTTTAGATTCCATATATATGTGTTAACACACGGTATTTGTTTTTCTCTTTCTGACTTACTTCACTCTGTATGAAAGACGCTAGGTCCATACACCTCACTACAAATAACTCAGTTTCGTTTCTTTTTATGGCTGAGTAATATTCCATTGTATATATGTGCCACATCTTCTTTATCCATTCATTTGTTGGTGGACACTTAGGCTGCTTCCATGTTATGGCTATTGTAAATAGAGCTGAAATGAACATTTTGTACATGACTCTTTTTGAATTATGGTTTTCTCAGGGTTTATGCCCAGTAGTGGGATTGCTGGGTCATATGGTAGTTCTATTTGTAGTTTTTTAAGGAACCTCCATACTGTTCTCCATAGTGGCTGTATCAATTTACATTCCCACCAACAGTGCAAGAGGGTTCCCTTTTCTCCACACCCTCTCCAGCATTTATTGTTTCAAGATTTTTTGATGATGGCCATTCTGACCAGTGTGAGATGATATCTCATTGTACTTTTGATTTGCATTTCTCTAATGATTAATGATGTTGAGCATTCTTTCATGTGTTTGTTGGCGATCTGTATATGTTCTTTGGAGAAATGTCTATTTAGGTCTTCTGTCCATTTTTGGATTGGGTTGTTTGTTGTTTTGATATTGAACTACATGAGCTGCTTGTAAATTTTGGACATTAATCCATTGTCAGTTGCTTCATTTGCAAATATTTTCTACCATTCTGAGGGTTGTCTTTTGGTCTTCTTTATGGTTTCCTTTGCTGTGCAAAAGCTTTTAAGTTTCATTAGGTCCCATTTGTTTATTTTTATTTCCATTTCTCTAGAAGCTGAGTCAAAAAGGATCTTGCTGTGAGTTATGTCATAGAGTGTTCTGCCTATGTTTTCCTTTAAGAGTTTCATAGTGTCTGGTCTTTAATCCATTTTGAATTTATTTTTGTGTATGGTGTTAAGGAGTGTTCTAATTTCATTCTTTTACATGTAGCTGTCCAGCTTTCCCAGCACCACTTATTGAAGAGGCTATCTTTTCGCCATTGTATATTCTTGCCTCCTTCATCAAAGATAAGGTGACCATATGTGCATGGGTTTACCTCTGGGCTTTCTATCCTGTTCCATTGATCTATATTTCTGTTTTTGTGTCAGTACCAAAATGTCTTGATTACTGTAGGTTTGTAGTACACTCTGGAATCTGGGAGCCTGATTCCTCCAGCTCTGTTTTTCTTTCTCAAGATTGCTTTGGCTATTAGGGGTCTTTTGTGTTTCCATACAAATTGTGAAATTTTTTGTTCTAGTTCTGTGAAAAATGCCAGTGGTAGTTTGATAGGCATTGCATTGAATCTGTAGATTGCTTTGGATAGTAGAGTCATTTTCACAATGTTGATTCTTCCCATCCAAGAACATGGTATTTCTCTCCATCTGTTTGTATCATCTTTAATTTCTTTCATCAGTGTCTTGTAATTTTCTGCATATGGGTCTTTTGTCTCTTTAGGTAGGTTTATTCCTAGGTATTTTATTCTTTTTGTTGAATGGTAAATGGGAGTGTTTTCTTAATTTCACCTTCAGATTTTTCATCATTAGTGAAAAATGGAATGCAAGAGATTTCTGTGCGTTAATTTTGTATCCTGCTACTTTACCAAATTCATTGATTAGCTCTAGTAGTTTTCTGGTAGCATCTTTAGGATTCTCTATGTATAGTATCATGTCATCGGCAACAGTGACAGCTTTACTTCTTCTTTTCCGATTTGGATTCCTTTTATTTCCTTTTCTTCTCTGATTTCTGTGGCTAAAACTTCCAGAACTATGTTGAATAATAGTGGTGAGAGTGGGCAACCTTGTCTTGTTCCTGATCTTAGTGGAAATGCTTTCAGTTTTTCACCATTGAGGACAATGTGGCTTGGTTTTGTCATATATGGCCTTTATTATGTTGAGGCAAGTTCCCTCTATGCCTGTTTTCTGGAGGGTTTTTTTTTTTTTATCATAAATGGGTGTTGAATTTGTCGAAAGCTTTCTCTGCATCTATTGAGGTGATCATGTTTTTTCTCCTTCAATTTGTTAATATGGTGTATCACGTTGATTGATTTGCATATATTGAAGAATCCTTGCATTCCTGGGATAAACCTCACTTGATCATGGTGTATGATCCTTTTAATGTGCTGTTGGATTCTGTTTGCTAGTATTTTGTTGAGGATTTTTGCATCTATGTTCATCCGTGATATTGGCCTGTAGTTTTCTTTCTTTGTGACATCTTTGTCTGGTTTTGGTATCAGAGTGATGGTGGCCTCGCAGAATGAGTTTGGGAGTATTCCTCCCTCTGCTATATTTTGGAAGAGTTTGAGAAGTATGGGTATTAACTCTTCTCTAAATGTTTGATAGAATTCGCCTTTGAAGCCATCTGATCCTGGGCTTTTGTTTGCTGGAAGATTTTATATCACAGTTTCAATTTCAGTGCTTGTGATTGGTCTGTTCATATTTTCTATTTCATCCTGGTTCAGTCTCAGAAGGTTGTGCTTTTCTAAGAATTTGTCCATTTCTTCCAGATTGTCCATTTTATTGCCATCTAGTTGCTTGTAGTAATCTCTCACGATCCTTTGTATTTCTGCAGTGTCGCTTGTTACTTCTCCTTTTTCATTTCTAATTCTATTGATTTGAGTCTTCTCCCTTTTTTTCTTGATGAGTCTGGCTAATGGTTTATGAATTCTGTTTATCTTCTCAAAGAACCAGCTTTTAGTTTTATTGATCTTTGTTCTTGTTTCCTTCATTTCTTTTTCATTTATTTCTGGTCTGATCTTTATGATTTCTTTCCTTCTGCTAACTTTGGGGGTTTTTTGTTCTTCTTTCTCTAATTGCTTTAGGTGTAAGGTTAGGTTGTTTATTTGAGATGTTTCTTGTTTCTTAAGGTAGGATTGTATTGCTATAAACTTCCGTCTTAGAACTGCTTTTGTTGCATCCCATAGGTTTTGGGTCATCGTGTTTTCATTGTCATTTGTTTCTGTGTATTTTTTGATTTCCTGTTTGATTTCTTCAGTGATCTCTTGGTTATTAAGTAGTGTATTGTTTAGCCTCCATGTGTTTGTATTTCTTACAGAGTTTTTCCTGTAATTGATATCTAGTCTCATAGCATTGTGGTCGGAAAAGATACTTGATACGATTCCATTTTCTTAAATTTACCAAGGCTTGATTTGTGACCCAAGATATGATCTATCCTGGAGAATGTTCCATGAGCCCTTGACAAGAAAGTGTATTCTGTTTTTGGATGGAATGTCATATAAATTTTAATTAAGCCCATCTTATTTAATGTATTATTTAAAAGCTTGTGTTTCCTTATTTATTTTCATTTTGGATGATCTGTCCATTGGTGAAAGTGGGGTGTTAAATTCCCCTACTATGATTGTGTTGCTGTCAATTTCCCCTTTTATGGCTGTTAGTATTTGCCTTATGTATTGAGGTGCTCCTATGTTGGGTGCATAAATATTTACAATTGTTGTATCTTCTTCTTGGATTGATCCCTTGATCATTATGTAGTGTCCTTCTTTGTCTCTTGTAATAGTCTTTGTGTTAAAGTCTATTTTGTCTGATATGAGAATTGCTACTCCAGCCTTCTTTTGATTTCCATTTGCATGGAATATCTTTTTCTATCCCCTCATTTTGAAGTGGGACTCTTGTAGACAGCATATATACGTGTCTTGTTTCTGTATCCATTCAACCAGTCTTTGTCTCTTGGTTGGAGCATTTAATCCACTTACATTTAAGGTAATTATCGAAATGTATGTTCCTATTACCATTTTCTTAATTGTTTGGGTTTGTTATTGTAGGTCTTTTTCTTCTCTTGTGTTTCCTGCCTAGAGAAGTTCCTTTAGCATTTGTTGTAAAGCTGGTTTGGTAGTGCTGAATTTTCTTAGCTTTTGCTTGTCTGTAAAGGTTTTAATTTCTCCATCCAATCTGAATGAGATCCTTTCTGGGTAGAGTAATCTTGGTTGTAGGTTCTTCTACTTCATCACTTTAAATATGTCCTGTCCCTTCCTTCTGGCTTGCAGAGTTTCTGCTGAAAGATCAGCTATTAACCTTATGGGGATTCCCATAAGGTTAAGGTTATTTGTTGTTTCTTTCCTTGCTGCTTTTAATATGTTTTCTTTGTATTTAATTTTTGATAGTTGATTAATATGTGTCTTGGTGTGTTTCTCCTTGGATGTATCCTGTATGGGACTCTCTGTGCTTCCTGGGCTTGATTAACTATTTCCTTTCCCATATTAGGGAAATTTTCAACTATAATCTCTTCAGATATTTTCGCAGTCCCTTTCTCTTTCTCTTCTTCTTCTGGTACCCCTATAATTTGATTGTTGGTGTGTTTAATGTTATCCCAGAGGTCTCTGAGACTGTCCTCAATTCTTTTCATTCATTTTTCTTTATTCTGCTCTGCAGTAGTTATTTCCACTATTTTATCTACCAGGTCACTTATCCGTTCTTCTGCCTCAGTTATTCTGCTATTGATCCCTTCTAGAGAATTTTTAATTTCATTTATTGTGTTGTTCATCACTGTTTTCTTTGCTCTTTCATTCTTCTAAGTCCTTGTTAAACATTTCTTGTATTTTCTCCATTCTATTTCCAAGATTTTGGATCATCTTTACTATCATTATTCTGAATTCTTTTTCAGGTAGACTGACTATTTTCTCTTCACTTGTTTGGTGTGGTGGGTTTTTACCTTGCTTCTTCATCTGCTGTGTGTTTCTCTGTCTTCTCATTTTGCTTAACTTACTGTGGTTGGGGTCTCTTTTTCCAGGCTGCAGCTTCGTAGTTCCCGTTGTTTTTGGTGTCTGTCCCCAGTGGCTAAAGTTGGTTCAGTGGGTTGTATAGGCTTCCTGGTGGAGGGGAGTGGTGCCTGTGTTCTGATGGATGAGGCTGGATCTTGTCTTTCTGGTGGGCAGGTCCACCTCTGGTGGTGTGTTTTGGGGTGTCTGTGGCCTTATTATGATTTTAGGCAGCCTCTCTGCTAATGGATGGGGTTATGGTCCTGTCTTGCTAGGTGTTTGGCATAGGCTGTCCAGCACTGTAGCTTGCTGGTCATTGAGTGGAGCTGAGTCATAGCATTGAGAGCGAGGTTTCTGGGAGCTTTTTGCCATTTGATATTACGTGCAGCTGGGAGGTCTCTGGTGGACCAGTGTCCTGAACTTGGCTCTTCCCTGACACCTGGCTGGAGCACCAAGAGCCTGTCATCAACATGGCTCAGAATAAAAATGAGAAAAAAAAGAAAGAAAGAAAGGATAAGATAAAATGAAGTAAAATAAAATTATTTAAAAAAAATTTTTAAATAATAAATAAAAGAAAGAAAGAAGAGAGCAATCAAACCAAAAAAGAAATCCACCAATGATAACAAGTGCTGAAAACTATACTAAAAACAAAACAAAACAAAAAAACAGAACCCTAGGACAAATGGTAAAAGCAAAGCTATACAGACAAAATCACATACAGAAGCATACACATACACACTCACAAAAAGAGAAAAAGGGAAAATATATATATATCGTTGCTCCCAAAGTCCACCTCCTCAGTTTGGGATGATTCATTGTCTATTCAGGTATTCCACAGATGCAGGGTACATCAAGTTGATTGTGGAGATTTAATCTGCTGCTCCTGAGGCTTCTGGGAGAGACTTCCCTTTCTCTTCTTTGTTTGCACAGCTCCTGGGGTTCAGCTTTGGATTTGGAACCACCTCTGCATGTAGGTCGCCTGAGGGCGTCTGTTCTTCGCTCAGACAGGATGGGGTTAAAGGAGCAGCTCATTAGGGAGCTCTGGCTTACTCAGGTCGGGGAGAGGGAGGGGTACGAATGCAGGGCGGCAGAGGCCGGCGTGACGTTGCACCAGCCTGAGGTGCACCGTGTGTCTCCCGGGGGAGTTGTCCCTGGATCACTGGACCCTGGCAGTGGCGGGTTGCACAGGCTCCTGGGAGGGGAGGTGTGGATAGTGACCTGTGCTTGCACACAGGTTTCTTGGTGGCAGCAGCAGCAGCCTTAGTGTCTCATGCCTGTCTCTGGGGTCCGCGCTGATCGCTGCAGCTCTCGCCCATCTCTGGAGCTCCTTAAGTGGCGCTCATAATCCCCTCTCCTCACGCACCAGGAAGCAGAGAGGCAAGAAAGTCTCTTGTCTCTTTGGCAGCTCCAGGTTCTTTCCCGGACTCCCTCCCAGCTAGCTGTGGCGCACTAGCCCCCTTCAGGCTGTGTTCACGCCACCAACCCCAGTCCTCTCCCTGCGCTCCGACCGAAGCCCGAGCCTCAGCTCCCAGGCCCGACCCGTCCCGGCGGGTGAGCAGACAAGCCTCTTGGACTGGTGAGTGCTGGTCGGCACCGATCCTCTGTGCGGAAATCTCTCCGCTTTGCCCTCTGCACCCCTGTTGCTGCGCTCTACTCTGTGGCTCGGAAGCTCCCCCGCTCCGCCACCCGCAGTCTCCACCCGCGAAGGGGCTTCTAGTACGTGGAAACCTTTCCTCCTTCATAGCTCCCTCCCACTGGTGCAGGTCCCGTCCCTATTCTTTTGTCTCTGTTTTTTCTTTTTCCTTTTGTCCTACCCAGGTACGTGGGGAGTTTCTTGCCTTTTGATTGGTCTTTGGTCTTCTGCCAACGTTCAGTAGGTGTTCTGTAGGAGTTGTTCCACATGTAGATGTATTTTTGATGTATTTGTGGGCAGGAAGGTGATCGCCATGTCTTACTCTTCTGGCATTTTGAAGCCCCTCTACATTCTTTTTTTATATTCTTTCCCATTATGGTTTATCATAGGATATTGAATATAGTTCTCTGCACTATACAGTAGCACCTTGTGGTTTATCATTCTGTATATAATAGCTTCCATTTGCTAACCCTGACCTCCCACTCCATCCCTCCCCCAACCTCCTCCCTCTTGGCAACCACAAGTCTGTTCTCTCTGTGAGTCTGTTTCTGTTTCGTAGATAGGTTAATTTGTGTGATATTTTAGATTCCACATATAAGTGATATCATATGGTATTTGTCTTCTGTTTCTGACTTACTTCACTTAGTATGATAATCTCTAAGTCCATCCATGTTGCTGCAAGTGGCATTATTTCATTCTTTTTTATATTCCATATATGTACCACATCTTCTTTATCCATTCGTCTGTTGATGGACACTTAGTTTGTTTCCATGTCTTGGCTATTGTGAATAGTGCTGCTATGAACATGGGGGGGGTGCATGTATCTTTTTGAATTAGAGATTTGTCTGGATATATGCCAAGGAGTGGGATTGCTGGATCATATGGTAATTCTATTTTTAGTTTTCTGAGGAACTTCCATACTGTTTTCCATAGTGGCTGTACCAACTTAAATTCCCACCAACAGTGTAGGAGGGTTCCCTTTTCTCCACACCCTTTTCAGCATTTGTTATTTGTAGAGTTTTTAATGATGGCCATTCTGACCAGTGTAAGGTGGTACCTCATTGTAGTTTTGATCTGCATTTCTGTAATAATTAGCAATTTTGAGCATCTTTTCATGGGCCTATTGGCCCTTTGTGTGTCTTCTTTGGAGAAATGGCTATTTAGGTCTTCTGCCCATTTTTCGATTGGTTTCTTTGTTTTTTTGTTGTTGTTGTATGAGCTGTTTGTATATTTTGGAAATTAATCTCTTGTCGGTCACATCATTTGCAAATATTTTCTCCCATTCTGTAGGTTGTCTTTTCATTTTGTTTATGAGTTTCTTTACTGTGCAGAAGCTTATAAGTTTTGATTAGGTCTCATTTGTTTATTTTTGCTTTTATTTCTATCATTTTGGGAGACTGGCCTAAGAAAACACTGGTGTGATTTACATCAGAGAATGTTTTGCCTATGCTCTCTTCTAGGGGTTTTATGGCATCATGTCTTATGTTTAAGTCTTTAAGCCATTTTGAATTTATTTTTATGTATGGTGTGAGGGTGTGTTCTAACATCATTGATTTATATGTGGCTGTCCAACTTTCCCAACACCATTTGCTGAAGAGACATTCTTTTTCCCATTGTATATTCTTGCCCCCATTGTTGAAGATTAATTGTCCGTAGGTGTGTGGGTTTATTTCTGGGCTTTCTATTCTGTTCTATTGGTCCATATGTCTGTTTTTGTGCCAGTACCATGCTGTTTTGATTACTGTAGCTTTGTGGTATTGTCTGAAGTCTAAGAGGGTTATGCCTCCTGCTTTGTTGTTTTTCTTCAGGATTGCTTTGGCAATTCTGAGTCTTTTATGTTTCCATATAAATTTTAGGATTATTTGTTCTATTTCATTGAAAAATAGCATGGGTAATTTGACAGGGATTACATTAAATCTGTAGATTGCTTTGGGCAGTATGGCCATTTCAACAATATTCTTCCAATCCAAGAGCATGGGATAGCTTTCAATTTCTTTGAATCATCTTCAATTTCCTTTATTAATGTTTCATAATTCTTAGTGTTTAAGTCTTTCACCTCCTTGGTCAGGTTTATTCCTAAGTATTTCATTTTGGGGGGGTGCAATTTTAAAAGGTATCATTCTTTTACATTCCCTTGCTGATATTTCATGGTTAATGTAAAGAATTGCTTTTGTATGTTAATCTTGTATCCTGCTACCTTGCTGAATTCATTGATCCATTCTAGTAGTTTTTTTGTGGAGTCTTTAAGGTTTTCTATATATAGTATCATATCATCTGCATATAATGACAATTTTACTTCTTCCCTTCTGACTTGGATACCTTTTCTTTCTTTTTCTTGTGTGATTGTTGTGGCTAGGACTTCCAATACTATGTTGAATAGAAGAAGTGAGAGGGGGCATCCTTGTCTTGTTCCAGATTTTAGCAGGAAGGCTTTCAGCTTTTCGCCTTGGAGTATTATATTGGCTGTGGGTTTGTCATTGATAACTTTTATTATGTTGAGATATGTTCCCTCTATACCCATTTTGATGAGTTTTTTTTATGATGAATGGATGTTGAATTTTGTCAAATGCATTTTCTGCATCTGTTGAGTTGATCATGTGTTTTGTTGTTGTTGTTGTGCTGGGCCTTAGTTGCGGCACGTGGGTTCCTTAGTTGCAGCTAGCTGGCTTCTTAGTTGTGGCATGTGAACTCTTAGTTGTGGCATACATGTAGGATCTAGTTCCCTGACCAGGGATTAAACCTGGGCCCCCTGGGTTTGATTGGGAGCACAGAGTCTTAACCACTGTGCCACCTGGGAAGTCAAGATCATGTGGTTTTTACCTTTTGTTTTGTTGATATGGTGTATCACATTGATTGATTTGTGTATATATTACCATCCTTGTGAACTTGGGATGAATCCCACTTGGTCGTGGTGTATTATTTTCTTTTTTATGTGTTGTTGGATTCAGTTTGCTAATATTTTGTTGAGAATTTTTGCATCTATATTCATCAGAGATATTGGCATGTGATTTTCCTTTTTAGTAATGTCGTTGTCTAGTTTTGGTATCAGGGTGATGGTGGCTTCATAGAATGTCTTTGGGAGTGCTCCTTCCTCTTCAATCTCTTGGAAGAGTTTGAGAAGGATTGGTATAAGTTCTTTGAATGTTTGGTAGAATTTGCCTGTGAAGCCATCTGCTCCTGGACTTTTGTTTGTAGGGAGTTTTTTGATTGCATATTCTATTTCACTTCTAGTGATTGGTCTGTTCAAGTTGACAGGGGGTACGCAGATGCAGAGGCTGGTGCCAGGTTCTGGGGTTCTCGGTAGTGGTGATGGCTCACGCACACCCCTGGAGCATGCAGTGGGAGCAGAGGTGGCTTGTGACCTCTCTGGAGTCTGCGAGAGTATTTTTAATTTTTGAGGAACCTCCATACTGTTTTCCATAGTGGCTGCACCAATTTACATTCCTACCAACAGTGCCTAAGGGTTCTCTTTTCTCCATATCCTTGCCAACACTTATCTCGTCTTTTTGATGATAGCTATTCTAACAGGTATAATGTGATATCTCACTGTGGTTTTGATTTGCATTTTCCTTATGATTCGTGATGTTGAGCACCTTCTCATGGACCTGTTGGCCCATCTGTATGTCTTCTTTGGAAAAATGTCTGTTTAGATCCTCTGCCTGTTTTTAATTGTATTGTTTGGTTTTTTGCTGTTAAGTTGTATGAGTTTTTAAAATATGTTTTGGGTATTATTCCCTTATCATATATATATGATTTGCAAATATTTTCTTCTACTTTATAGGTTGGGTTTTCCTTGTGTTGGTTTCCTTTCCAGTGCAGAAGGTTTTTGGTTTTTATTTTGTCCCCCTTGTTGATTTTTGCTTTTCTTGCCTTTACTTTTGGTGTCGGATCAAGAAAATCATCACCAAGACCATTGTCAAGGAGCTTACCCCCCTATGTTTTCTTCTAGGAGTTTTATGTTTGCAGGTCTTACATTCTTTAATCCATTTTAAGTTAATTTTTGTGTATGGTGTAAGATAGTGGGTTTAGTTTCGTTCTTTTCCATGTAGCTGTCCAGTTTTCCCAGCAGCATTTATTAAAGAGACTGCCCTTTCCTCATTGTATATTCTTGGCATCTTTATCAGAAATTGTCCATATATGCATGGGTTTATTTCTGGGCACTCTATTCCATCGATCTGTGTCTGTTTCTATGCCAGCACTATACTATTTAGATTTGTTATAGCTAATATAGTTTGAAATCAGGAAGCATGACACTTCCAGCTCTGTTCTTTCTCAAGACTGCTTTGTCTATTTGGGGTCTTTTGTGGTGCCACACAAATTTTAGGATTGTGTGTTCTATTTCTGTGAAAAAAAACGTTGGAATTTTGATAGTGATTTCACTGAATCTGTAGGTTGCTTTGGGTACTAGGGACATTTTAACAGTATTAATTTTTTAATTTGTAAGCACAGAATCTCTCTCCATTTATTTGTGCCTTCTTTAATTTCTCTCATCAATGCCTTTTCAGTGTACAGGTCTTTTACCTCCTTGGTTAAATTTATTCCTCGGTATTTTATTCTTTTCGATGAAATTGTAAATAGGATTGATTTCTTAATTTCTCTGACATATTCTTGATTTCCTCAAAATATAATCCAAGTAACTTTTTTTTGGATATGGTTAGCTGATGTCATCCTTTATTAAGGTATCAGAATGTGTATGAACAACTATCAGGATTTCTGATTTTCCTATTGTACTCTTCTTTCTGGGAACAAGAAAAATCCTCTATTTTTTCTTCCAGTGAAGACATTGACACCTAGAGATATTACATGTTGTCTTAGCCTTGTGGCCAGAACCTACAGCACATGACTCTTGATAGTCAAGTGTTATCTTCACTATTAAAGACAGAATAGATACGGTGTGTAACTCATATCCTCTCTTCATATATTTCCATAGTCCTCTCTTTCAAATCAACAATGGCATCTTGGTCTACAACTCAACTATTTATTCACAGTAAAAACCAAATTAAACTAACAGGATTATCTATTCACTAACTTACTCCTTTGACATCTGAGGGATGTTCTCTGAGAAAAATGTTACAGAAGGAGTCAGATAGAATTCAGAAAGTATCACATAACTTCATAGAGTAAGTTTTGTGTAATGGCTCATAGTTGTTAAGAACAGGTGCCTAAATCAGGTGTTGGCTAGGTCAACTGAACTTAATTTGCATTAAGTATTTATTGCACAGAAAAAAATATTATGGAAATTCAGCCTTGTCTATCGAAATTGGCTTTTTTCATTATCAGATTTTGACACATCTACTAGTTTTTCTTTTACATAAGCAACTGCAAAATGTGTTACCTTGATGATAAGGTTCTCCTAAATAGACTTAACATAAAGGAAAATAAAATTTGCTAATGTTTTATATTAATTTCCAATTAGCTATTTCTATCTGTTAGGTGTTTCACACAACTGGAGTAAAATCTGATGCTCATAATACAGCTGTTAGTAGTTGCTTGTGAATTGATTACAACTTGAAAAGACGTTGGATTGCCACAGAGTTCTGGGACATAATTTATTACTTTTTATGTATGAGGGGAGTAACTAGGAACACTATATTACCTCATTTTAATGCTCATGGATAACTTGTAGGGTTGTCATGTCCTATTTAACTATTGTGAAACCTGGGTCAAAGAGATCAGGTAACTTGTCTTAGGTCACACAGCTAGTAAATGTTAGTGCTTAATTCAGTCCCAAGGCTGTTTATCACCAAAGAACTTTTTACCCCCAAAGCACCCCGACCCTAACCACTAGGTTCCATTATACCGTAGTGACTTTCAAAGACTTTTGGACATGACCCACAGAAAGAGTTATGCTTTACATCACAATCCAGTGCCTACATCCGTGTACCTACATAATAGAAACAAAATTTTCACAAATAGTTCATTTATTGACTGATACCATGATGTACTCTGACACTTTCTATTCTATCCTATTTTCAAAAAAATGGTAGTTGTGACCCACTCAATTGATAAAATGACCAATTACTAGGTCTCTATCTGTATTTTGAAAGCTCCTGATCTAAATGCCTTTAGACATCTTCCAGTCTACCGTCCAATTATAAAAAGTATATGTATATCATTTACTAATGAATCAAAACTGTATGGATCAGTTACTAGAGGTCATCTTAATAATATATTCCAAATTTTTTCTCTTCTCTGGTCCTTGAATACACTAATGAGATCCTTATCTTCAGAAAAGCTGCTAATATAAAGCACAATGCCTTATCACTAAAAAATCAAATACGACACAATCTAGGAAGGTGTATGTAAGCAGGAGGAAACACGTTAGAGCCACCTCAATCTATGTATGTTGGTCTATGATATCAAGAGCATTGAGTTTTCTTCCCAAGATTAATGTCTTTTTGTGAAAACACTTGAGAGTATCAAATACCACCAGGGTACCAAGAATTTGAGTCCAGCTCAAAGGCATTATTGTGTTCAAGCCTATTTCCTCCAGCCTCTCTCTCCTATCTACCCTCTGTCCCTTGCTCTAGTTTCATCTCCCTGTCCATGAGGTCCATGCTGTACAACCAAGGATTGCAGAGATGAAGGCTGACAGGTACTGGAATTGTTCTCTTCCCTGACCCTTCCTCTACTTCACCCCATGTGGCCTAATCTTCACTATACATTTTTTAAAGATACTTGCAAAGTGTAATATAGTTTCAATGCACATGTATATACTTTAAATAACCATTCTGGCCAAGAAAGGACTTTCAGTACTCTCAGGCAAATGACTCTTGGTATATAATTATACTTTTTTTTTGTATGTATGAAAAAATTTTTTTCAATGAGCACCTAATTCCTAGAGCTGCACTGAAATGTTTTAGTTTAGTTTAAACCAACTAATACTTTCTAACAAGTGTGAGTCTTTCTCTGAACATCTACTGAAATACCAACATGGAGGACCAGTTTTACAAATGTCCTTAAATTGAACACAAATATCTTTTGCATGGATAAACTACTGAGAGCGATAGAAACTACAGCAAAATTATTTCACTAATTCAATATTTTATTTGGTGTCAAGGCATATTAAATTTTTGAGTTAAGTCATTTCATTAGTGAAACAAACCGTCTAGAAAATATTATCCATTGTGCCACTAGAATTGAAGAGGAGTTAAGTCTCATTTATTGAAGCATTTACTTTTTTATATCCACTTAGGTATAAAACTTTTGTTAAGAAAGATAACACTTTTTATTGCATTATATAATTTCATATTTTACAGGAGTCAATAATGCAAATTCATAAGCATAAATATACATGATGCAACCATTAAAAGATTTAAAACTGGAAACTAGAATTTTAACAGGCAAAATACTTAAAAATACTTAATATGGCTTTTAAGAAAAGTAACTTGAGAAATGATTTGTTATTGCCCCATTCTAGTAACTTCTCATCAAGTGAACATAAAATTATGATCTCTTTAAAATGGTACTTGTTATCTAAGCCAATGTTGCATACATGTAGTATGCAATGATTCAGGCTTTCTTAAATATACATATGTACATATATATAGATATACAGTACACAGACAGTTGCTTTAATACCCCTGAACATCTTGAGTAAAACTATTATGACTTTTCTATTATAAAACTACTTGAAAAGTGGGTATAACTTCTTGGTATTGCAGTTCAATCCTACAGAACTGAAAAAAAAAAAACCCTAAATGTTGATTATAAATACACTTTACAAAAAACTGAATAGTGGTCCTGCACTCATACTTTATATTGCAGTGAAAACATTTGATTCATTTAAAGGTATTTACATCTTGTTGTCCTTGGTTTCTGTGTGAAATATACAGAAGAATGAGAATATTGTAGGCAGGCCTATTTGTTAGGTTTTTCTACTTCATTTTTGTGTAAGTTTCAAATCTTCTTTTGAATTGTTTGTTTCTATTTGCCTTGTATTACTGCTGCTGCTGCTTCTTTTGGTGTTCTGGGAACACTGGGTGACTTTACTTCTAGGAACAGGAAGAAAAGATTTAACTCTTGAAACACCCAACTCAGTCTTTGATTTACTGTTGCTGCATTCGGTCGCTTGACGGCTGCTGAGAGGACTGACCTCCTGTAAGAAAGGCAAACAAAATAGCTTGTCAATTTGACATTGTTCCCAACTTCTGTGATCAGTCCTAACTTCCTCCTCTCTGTCCCTGAACACGCAGGTAGGAGTTTCTCTCTTAAGTTCTCATGAAAAAATGAACAAAAGACAATGGAGGGGAGAAGCTGAATGCTTAATGTCTTATAGACCCACTGGCTGATTTTCATTAGGTCCTTTGTGGTATCACAAAAGTGCTAGACACAGGAGTCAGTGAATCGAGTGCCAGAATCTGGGGTCTCCTCACCAGCTGGAGCTGTATGAAGTCCTAGGCCTGAGGAAATCAAACTGGACTACTCCAACCATCTTTAAGCAGTTCTACAATTCAGCTCTTTCACCTTGAGCACATCACTTAATTTTTCTGCCTTTAGATCTAATTGGACTATTACTCAACACATATTTTGAATGTTTACAAGACAAACACTGTTCTAGGTGCTCGGCTTACAGTAGAGAACGTAAAAGAGCACCATCCTTGCTCTGATGGAGCTTCGCTGTAGTGAATTAAAGTTCCTGCGTAGCAATTCTCTATGACTAAGGAGCTCAAGATCTTCCATTCTTGGAAACTGCATGCTCTTGTCTTCCTAGTGTTTCAGAACTCTTCTGGACCTGGTCTAGGTCTCTCATTTTGCCCCCGAGGAACCAGAGTTGGATAGGTGAGCGTGATGATGCTGGGATAAGACCTTTTACTCATGCTGTTTTCCCTGATCTTGAGTTCACTTGGGTAGGCCTCACTTCATGTTTGCCAGGTGGCAGAACTGAACTCAAGTGAGTATGGGCTATGACAGGTGAAGAGGAAAGGGTTCCATGGGAAGAAGGAAGGGTGAAGATGGGTATGTTGTTGAAATAGTAAATTACATGTAAAAATAAGTTATGTGACGTTTAAGGACATATTTGGAAAGAAATGGGGTGGAAAATAAGGAGGATGAGAGATCAGAGGTATGTGTTGGAGAGTGGGTCTAAGCCCTGGCTGCACATGAGAATCACCAAGGAGCTTTTAAAAACCCCAACGTCCAGGTTGTACCTTGGACCAATTACATCAGAACCTCTAGAGCATGTGGTCCAGGTACCGGGGATTGGAAAAAAAAAAATCCTCAAGTGGATTTCATTATGCCACCAGAATGAGAACTTCTGCTTTAGGGGGTTTAATTTGCATCTTAATGAGAAGAAAACATTTATTAGTATCTACTCTCCTGATGATTTAAATCTGTATTTTTAAATCTGTATTTATGTAAATTGTTTAAGAAGGCTGGCTGACATGCTACCTTATTAAATAGGCCCCTCTCTGGCCGCATAGGAGAAAGTGATTTCAACTAACACAGACAGCTCTTACTTCTAAAGGGAATTACTTCCTGATAATAGAAGAGACTGGGCATCTAACCAAGAAATGCTCGCTGAGTTTCTCACAGTAGAAGAGGTTATGAGCCTGTGAAGCTCTCAGGAGGCTGGCAAATGCCAAGTGAGTATACTTCACCCTCTGCTGGCAGGTTCTGAGAAGAACATCTAGCCACGGGGAACAGTCCTCACAATGCGTTCAGTGGGCAAAGCAAGAGGGGGCAGCTGTCCTCCTAATACCCGCATCAAACCGCACATTTAAAAAACCCTATGGTTCTTTCTGAAGAGCCCAGAAAGTATAAAATGATCCATTTTTTAAAAAGGTCCCTTTTAAAACAAAGCTTAGCCTCCCTTCAGTACTATTTTTCTGGACAGTACCTCATTGTAGCAACCCAATATGGTCCTGTGACAGAGAAAGAGGTACAAAACTGTCTTCATTATCCAACAGCTGCCACTCACTACCAGTCAACCATTTTATATAGGAAAGTGACTGGGCCCCGTGGACAAAGAGTCGCTCATCACACCCCTTCCCACTGGCTGCTGCGCAAGGAATCCTGAAGAGGGGTCCTGGAGGCCCAAGAAAGGTGTTCTGAACCCCAGCTCCTGAACAAATATTTTCCAGCCAGAATTCTCCGCAGGGACCCCAGGTCACCTCCTCAGTCATCCTCCCTTACCTGCTCTCCAAACTATGCTTTTGCTGTGCTTCTAAACTGTTCCCAATTGGGGGAAAAAAGCAAATACTATATACAGAGTAAGCCAGACAGGTCATGCTCGTCTTCACAGATCATGTTATGTATTTTTTATACAAGAACTCAGCCTTGTTAATATTCCCCGCAACACACACAGCTTCCGCGTAACTAATCAGGACTGAAACCTAACGAAGCCGTGAGAGAGCAGGGGCAGGGGAGCCCAGGGCTGTCTGGTGATCAAAGGAGGGTTAATAATGTAATTCTGCTGTAATTCTGCACTCCCCCCCCCCCCCCCACAACAGGTTTGTGTCAGCTGCCATGCGAGGGGGTGAGAACAGGATGTGAACCACAATCGACATGGCTTGGTGAGCTTACAAAATATGCATCCTCATAAAATCACTACCGGATAAGAAGTAGTTTTATTGTTTCTATTCACCCAGGAGTACCATGCTGGGCCATCTCCACTCTTGGCATTTATTAACCAATCGTATAAGTTATTTCAAGAGGTTGAGGAACTCTATTGGAATCCTGGCTCTTCTATTTGACATTCTGATTTGTTTTTAAAAGAAAGTCTCTCACTGAAACATGCATGACATGGCAAGTTAAAGTAAACCAGAATGAGATTTTGTGTGTGTGTGTGTAGATCTTTATCATCACTCAGCACTTTGCTAAAATTAACTCTAGTTTTCCAAAATAGTGCTCAAATGAAATTCACTATCCCATTTTAAAATACAGCAATAGAAGACAGAAATCTAGTTTCAGCACAAACAAATGAAAACAAATGGAAAAGACACCCAAAATTCTGGCATCAAATAGAAGGAAAAAGAATGCTTTTCTATGTGATTCTTTCAAGCTATTATCCAAACAATAATTTTTCTAACCTTGATTACCTTAGAGAACACTTTTGCCTTTATCCTATTTATTTCCCAACTATGGTTTAAAAGTAACTGTGATGCACACTGAAAGATTTGTGAAGTCAAATTCCACAACAGTCCTTCTCTGTCCCATTTTGGAGGGAAAGGGGACACTTACCTTTTGTGACACTGGCATTCTTGGATTATTAACAGTTGCTGAAAATGCAGGGTGGTTTCCTGAACGATCAAACCTCCCTAACTCATCCCCGGAATCAGCAATCTGGAAGATATACAGTTTATCAAGTCACCGTGGAAAACCCACAACAGAAGTGGGATCCTTCTCTTACTGTCAGAAGCTCTACAGAACAGAACTGCAAGTCCCATAATGTTCATATGAAGACCTGAAGTCTTCATGTGAAACTAACGGCAAATGCATGAGACATAGCCTCTAAGGAAAAAGTCTTTTAAAGTCAGAAGAAGACAACCAGATGAGCCCTAATGAAAAAAAAAAAAAACACTTGGCACAAAATGAAAGGATATAAAATTTGCAAGATTTTCATTGTTACCTTATTTTTCCAGAGGTTAAGTATTTCGACGCATTTGCAGCAACATTAAATAAGTTAGTCAGTTCTACTTTGGCCAGAGATTAGGACTGTCTAAATACAATAGGTGAGTCTTTGGGCGGAAGCTGCACAAGTTATAACTACCTTCTTATGCTCCCTTTCAAGTAAAAGGCATTTATCAAGGAAGTTTGGTCAAATCTGCTGCAGATATCAGGTGCCAAAACAGGTTGAACTTGATGCTGTTAATGCTTCGAGATTTTGGGTCACTGATTTCCGGATTTGCATCTCAAATTTCACAGCTTGAAGACTTTGACTAAACAGATTACACAGGCCACTTATTTTTTTTATTTGTAAGGAAAGTTGCCATTCTATCCAGAACACAAGGCTGCTGTAATGCTCTCTTACTGACTGGTGACTTATGGGCCAAAGTTAGGAATACGAAAAGGAAAAGGATGTATTGGTGTAATTTGTGGTAACGCAATGAACACTTCAGGTTTTTCAGAGAAGGTGTGCTACATAGAGCTCGCTTATCGTAGAAGGGGTATTTTGGAAGAAAGGGCTTTTCTAAGCAAGGTAAGGGATGTTCTGATTTGGAGCATTAACATGCTATTTGATAGGGAATTTCTGGCAGGGAGTGAGAGTTATGACGTGGCTCTAAGAAGTCTCTCGAATGCTGGGTGGAACCATTCAATGTCCTCCCCCAAGCGTCCTGCTTACCTTGCTTATATCAGATTCAGACTTGCTGGAGCACATGCTCTGAAGTTCCGTGACAAGGTCCGCTTCATCATCCGAACCCAGAGAGAGTCTTTGATCCAAATTCAACGCCAAAGATAGATCATTCTCTAGAGACCTAAAAAGTTTTTAACATCCTTTAAAGGCATCCATCAATGTCACGCAGCAACCCACTCCCACCCACTCCCGCTGGACTTTGAAAACTCCCACTTAAAATTCTCAATAGGGTAAAATTTTACTACACAAAGAAATCTACTTTCACTTAAAACATTCCAGTCTTACTCTTCCCTCTTCTTCTCTGTCTCCAAAGATAAAGCTAAGACACTGTGTGCAGGGGGCAGTGTGATAATGGAGTAAATAGGAATTTACCACATATTAGCAATATGACCACAGGTCAGGTTTTCTTTTTGTCCTCAACACCTCACTCAGTTCCTGGGTTCCCTTCTCTCTAACAAATTCCTTATACCTACAACATAGAGTTATCACAAATATTATATAGGCTGTTGAATACAACAGATCTAACAGTGGACCCGGCAGAAACAAGCATGTGATGCAGATTCAATGACCCCCCTCATCCCCTTCTGTAATTCTGTGAACCAGGGCACAGGGTCCTCAATGCTACCTGCCAAGTGATTGAGCACACAATTTACTGGGCTACGCTGGGGACCTATTTACAAACTACCAAGCATTTTTATTCTATGATAAATAATTCCTTATTTCAGCTTGCTTACAAGTTTGGAGGTATAATCAACAATTCCTAGGAGCAACATAAGAAAAAAAATAAGTCATGCTAGGTTTCTGTAAATCTATCATTAAAAAAAAAACAGGGCTTCCCTGGTGGCGCAGTGGTTGAGAGTCCGCCTGCCGATGCAGGGGACGCGGGTTTGTGCCCCGGTCCAGGAAGATCCCACATGCCGCAGAGCGGCTGGGCCCGGGAGCCATGGCTGCTGAGCCTGCGTGTCCGGAGCCTGTGCTCCGCAACGGGAGAGGCCACAACGGTGAGAGGCCCGTGTACCACAAAAAAAAAAAAAAGGTCATCTAAAAGTCTGTTTAAAAGTTCACAAGTGCAGGATGTTACCATATCTTTGTCAAATGCATTAATAATAACTATCAAATTTGGTACAAAATGAAGCCAATGATAAAAGCAAAATAGGCTAAGAAACTTTTTTTAAGAAATTCATAGTTGCACAGACTAATCATGAGAATGTGTATTGTTTGTTATGAGTTAAATCTACAAGGGAAACTTACTTTTGTTTTGACAGAGAAGCATTCCTGTTACAATTCAGCTGTAATATAGTCTTATTTTTGATACCTGTTTAAAGAAAAAAAATGTAATCACATTTCAACAGAATGTCCCTGTGCATCTTGAACTCTGTATTTAAAAGAAACAGGCTATGGACTCTGCTGTATTTTCATATTGTTTTTGGATTAAATCCATCTCTTGAAGCCCTGTGGAAGGTCAGGGAATGACCAACAACCTCATGTATTGATATATTTATGACTAAAGACAGTACAACTCACACCACCTGAGGCTCAATTCAGGAATCCTCAACTCTGCTTTCATCAATGGACCCTATTCTAACCAGTCAAGCCCCCACATCCTTAGGCCTTTGTTCTCAAAGTACCTAAAAAGGGGTTAATACGTGCCTTTTGATGATGGTAATTTCCCTTTCTCTCCCTTTGTTTGCCTTCCATGTTACTGACTAGTTACTGACTAGATCTGAAGCAGTTTTTGATGTCTGGGCCCCATGATATATTACAGTGTGGGTGGCCTTGGTGTGTAGAAATTTAACTTTTAATTGCTTTGCGTTTTACGGAAAACAAAATAGGAACAGTATACAAAAAGTCACAGCATTAAAACAAATACTGCATATCACACCAATGTTCTTCAAACTGCATATTTCAACCCATTTAAAAAAACAAACAATAGGAAATATCAGATTGCACAGGTTGCAGTAAATATATAAATTTGTATCAGTTATAGACACATGCAGATGCATAGGTTTGTGTATACTGGTCAGGCTTTAAAATATATTTCTCACTATGGGTTATGGTCAAAAAAGTTTGAGAAACACTAAAACATTTTAGACTCAAAATGTCTTTCTGTAACACACACTGTAATTTTATAAGTTCATTAACACAGTTGCTTCTGAGTTAATTCTAAAATTGTACGAATGGTGCTAGCACAGATTAATCTCTAAAGAATGATTTTGAAAAGTAAGTCGAATTTGATATATCCTGATTAAAAGCAGATCATCAAAGAGTCTCTGTATATTTCCTCATCCATACTTTCCTCATTGTTGTCAGAAAGCAATGACTAGGTTTCCCCTAATTACCATGTAAGTGCACAGCCTTGGGCCCTGCTCTCCAGAAGCCTGTGACCAACCCCTCAGCCTTGGTTTAGGTCAGGAAATAAAAAGGCTGTGTCTTTATTAAATTTTATGAGTTTCCATAGTGGTCTGCATGGAATGCAAAAGGGTTCTATTTCTGGTTTGTTTTTTTCTTTTTTAAACCAATGATGTCAAAAAATCAAAAATCAACCCAAACATGGTTGTAATAATTTTATTTTAATTTATTTTTGCCGTACGCGGGCCTCTCACTGTTGTGGCCTCTCCTGTTGCGGAGCACAGCCTCCGTACGAGCAGGCTCAGCGGCCGTGGTTCACGGGCCCAGCCGCTCTGCGGCATGTGGGATCTTCCCGGACCGGGGCATGAACCCGTGTCCCCTGCATCAGCAGGCGGACTCTCAACCACTGTGCCACCAGGAAAGCCCTGTTGTAATAATTTTTATATCAAATGTAATTATTAGAAAAAGTTACTATTATAAAAAAATTAAAAACTAAAGGCATGTCCACCTTTGGTCCTTAACCAATCAGTGGTTCATGCACCTAAACACTGGCCAATGCATTTTATAAACCTCTGCGTTGAAGTCAGTGTAAACTACGGTTGCACACAATTTTATTCATCGAAGTTTTCATGTTTCAAAGAATATTTGATATATCCAATAGCTGTACAACTAATAATTATTTTAAAAATATAAATGAATTTAAAATAATTTATAAGTCAATTTTACCTGATACAGTCTGCCAAGTTAGACTTATTTCCATAATATTGTTTTAAGTTCATATTCACTTTATGGATTTTGTCTGTCAACTCTAAAGTAAAGTATTGATATATATTGACATTGCTTATTGTTCAGGAAAGCAGCTGGTCCTGAGCCCTAAAGGAATCCTAATGCACTTGGAAACGATACAGTGAAGAGCCTGCACGGGTGTCCTTCTTTGAGTGCCATGGATTATTTTGAGTGGCACAGACTGAAGAAAACAGCATTGGACTCGCCAGGAACGAAAACAGGGATTGCAGAACCCCCTGTTTGTAGAAGTGAATTGGAGCAGGTAACCAAGGGTTTCTGAGCCTCAGTTTTGCTCTCTGTAAATGGAGATGATAATCCTCATGGTAGAGCCCTTCTGGATACTCTCAAGGGATCAACAGGTAAAAGGTATAATCCTTGTTACAGAAAGTCATCTGAGGGAGACTCTTTGCTCTACTGGGGGGCTAGAGTCTCATGACTTTATTCCCTGAATCAAACACTCTAACTTTAGGAAGTAAGGGCAAGCCTTTGGGATCAGAATGTATCCCATTATAAATACATAAAACTTATCTTTAAAATGAGAGTTTATATTTTTTTTCAGTGACTGTCCATTCAGTCATTTAAAAAAGTGCTCACAATTTATTTTCACATACTTGGGGTAATTACAGAACTCTGGCATGTACTGATATGGTTAAAACCATATTAAATTTTTATTAAAAATCAATACAAGCTTCAATATAAAAATATAGTAATAAAAGCAACTTTTTCTGCTTTAAGAAAGATTTTAGGCATCATATTCTTTTATTTAGCAACCCCATTGCTGTCAACTTGCCATAAAATTACATAAAACAGAACATTTTGGGGTGCAAGGGGGCTCCTGAAGACCTCAATTACATGTAACAGAAATCCACAATGCATATGAGGTTGGAACATCTTTTCAAATATGATTGCCTTTAGGGAGGACATTTAAAATTTGTGCAACTGATTATGCTATTATCAAAGCCAAAAGGAAGAGGTTTAATAATTTATTAGAATGTAAACTTTATGAGGGGAGGTATTTTTATCTCCTGTTTTCACTGCTGTATTTCCAGTGCTTAGAATAAAACTTGGTACACAGTACATCCCATGTACGAAAAAAATGTGTAAAGCTGACTCACTTGTAAAGACCTTAAACTGGTATCAAATACGTCTATAACACATACTTCTAAAAATTTAAGGTTGGCTTAGGAATGCATGTTGGCATATTTCTTTCCTTTTATGTGTCAATTTGTATTACATAAATATAATTGTGTGCATCCCAAGAAAATCAAATTAATAAAAAGCAGATGACCATTAACATGGTAAAGATTTAATTTCAGAATTCTAGTATGAAAGATTATTTTTTCAGGTAGGGGGCTCTCAAATATTTTTGCAGTGTAACTACCACGTGTTTTATTCCATGAAAATATGTATCTGAAATACTCAGAATTTTGCTTTGTTGAATGCAGAGTGATAAAAATAAAGCACGTTTGCATTCAGAAACCACCTCATGGATGCCCCCCTTACCTTCCTCACTCAGGTCCGGCTTGTTCCAGGTGGGTGAAGAGAACCGGCCAGACTTCTTGCGAGGACTGGTGCTCACCTTTCTCCAGGCACCACTCTCTTTCTTCTTGCTGCAACTGTTGTAACTTGAAACTATGGATAAAGGGAAACTTCCTCCTTTGAAATCAGCTGTATGCTGGTCTAGCTCTGAAATAGCATAAACCATGTTTTGTCAAAAGGACAGAAGCAATAATGCAGTTTCAGAGTCGAGTAAAATCCAGCATTTCCAATACTTAAAGAAATAGCCTCTTCAAAATCACAGGCTTGTAATACCCAAGCAGGCGTTTTGTCAACCAGCAAACTTTACTTTGAAGTCTGGTATTTAAACATGAGCCAGTAATGAAAAAATAGCGAGTTCTAAAGCTGTGTTGTGCAACATCCATTACATGGAGGTAATTTCTCTCATTACAAAGAGAGAAAATAGAGCGCCCTAAAAACAAATTCAAGCAAGCATTACGTAAGAGTGTGAATTTCCTCTCCTCCCAGCATGAACCCACATACCTGCTCTCTGGAGGGGACAGCCATGCAGAACAGCTTTATTAAGCAAGATGCTGAGAGCAGCTCTAACCACAGCCTGCTGTCCCTGGCTAGGGTTTTTAGTTGTTTGCCCAAGGCTGGGTTGTCTTTTCACAGAGGCTCTTGACAATATTGCTTCTTGAACTCTGGGTGCAATGACAGCATTCCACAGCTTAGACATCCACCTTCCGAGAGAGGAGTGGGTTTCACAGTTAGGACCAAACCTCTCAGGAATCACACACAACTCTACGGGGAACAGGTTGGAAGACTGTGCAACAAAACCTAAGTGTTTCTACGGACAGGCTACCTTTCCCAGGTCATTTTGGAATACGTGAAATTATCCAACACCAAAGTAGTTTGAATTTGCCTTAAAAATACAATGTATTTCAAATGAAACTGCTAACATGTCTCTCACATTTTTCTTTATAAGATCCTGGAGAGCTGGAGTGTTGAATGCACAAATAAAATTAAATATATGGAAAGGGAAAAAATACATGGAAAACTTTATATAAGACTAAAGAAGTCTGGAAAAAGATTTCCTGAAAGTCTGTGTCTAAATAGCTTAAACTTATTTGCCATTTTCCTTAATAAGACGCATATATTGTATTTTAGTATTTCTGCAATTGGGATACATTTTATGATCCCTGGCGAATTAAATCTGCCTGCCCCAAGGCAGGGGCTCAGCGTCTGCACGTGGTGGGTTAGCCCTGTAGAGAGGGGATGGGATCAACCAGCCACGGCCTCAGGTGGACTCTTTGCATTAATAGCTGTAGCTGCTGTGGGACTTCAGCCCAAACGTGGAGCACTTAGTGCCAATCAAATTCCTTCAAAAAAGATTACACTTTGTTGCAGCATTAAAAAACAGTTAATACAGTTAAAGGCTGTAGACAAAACTCCATCTCCCAGAATAGGAAAGTTTTCAAAGTTATTAGATACTGACATAAGCCTTTCAAGACCCTTAAAACTATTTACTCAGTATCAAGCATCTATTGTCAGCTGCTTTGTTAATGTCTAGTGACACGTAATTCAGGGGGAAAAAAAGTACACAGGAAAAAGAAGTACTCCTAAAGGTGCTGAAGGGGTAAAGATGATATAACCCTTGGCTAAAACAATATATAATTTTTTTAAAAAGGCAGCTCCTTAATATGGCTGTTGGGCGCTAACTCTCCGTGGCATTTCTGTCCCTCTTGTGTCAGCTGTTGCTCTGGATTATCTTTTCAAGGCTGTTTTACTATCGTAAACCGACTTGGAAAAACAGAGACAGTGTCTCCTTCTGGAGCAGAGGGCAGATTTGTTTCCTGACGATAATGAAAGTTATATGTCCTTCCTGGGCAGATTTGCCAGCATCCCCGTTAGAAAACTGGTGATTCCCAAGCTCACAGTTCCACAGCTTTGATGCAAAGCCAGCATCCACCTGGGCCACTATGCATCACCCCATAGGGCCTGAGGAGGTGGGGAAACCAATGCAAATACGAAGCCTAGGCTGTGGCTGTGCTCTGAGTGATGCAGTGCTGGGTCAGAAGCCACATCCTGAATGTGGCAGGCTAACCTGTCAGCTTGCGGATAAGGTAACAATCTCAGAGCCTCTAGCTCTTGACAATGACCATGCAGCAGACAGGAAAGGCCAAAACTGGTTCCTAAGAATCCTGAGGCTCTGGATGTTAAAAAAAAAAAAAAAAAGGCTTAAATTTACTCATGATACTGATAAAGAAAGGGGTAATTAAATGAATAAATGTATTTCTGCTTTTTAACAAGAAATTGCTGTATACTTTTTAATATAGCACTTCTTGTGTTCCCTCAATTAGCTGTTATTACACTGATAGCTTGTCTTACAATAGAGAAGACATATTATCTGCATACCCCGCTTTCCAAAATAGATTTCTGTCCAGGATGCCAGAAAGTACAGAATCAAATCTAACAGCGAATCACAGAACCCTTACTAAGTAAGCTGGAATGGTGACAAATTTTTTCCTCCTTTCAATTTCCTTCTAATTTTCTATTTCATTAACCTTACTGTATATATGTCTGTTTTCATAAGCTGCTCTAAAACACAGTAAGTACATAAGTCTCATTAATAAAAGAGGAAGCTTTTCAATTCATCAACAGAATGTAAGTGGGTTTTTTGGGGGGTGGGGTAGGGGGATGGTTACAGGATACTTGACCTAATGTCTCATGTGGGCCTTCCCCAGGAGACACTGCCCAGCAAGTCGCACACGAGTCTGATGAAAGTTTTGTAAACAGGGAAATTGGGATCTATCCAGTCTTAGCAAAGTAGTTTCCTTAGGAAGTACCCACCACATGAGTCACGGTCGTCCTCTGACAGGAGCACAGGGCACTGGCTTTCCTCGGCACAAGGTGGCCCCTTCAGCTTTCTCACCCCCAAACATTCCCTATCAGCCAGGGCTCTACTTCAAATAGGCAAAGAAGGATCGATGACACTTACTTCACTGTCGCTTGGGCGTGCCCTGGGATTACAGGACAAGACAGGAAATACTTTGGCCCAAGAAGTGCTTCCGGTGTGCCCAAGCGGGCCAGGCACGAGTTGAGCTGGCGCCAGACAGCCAGGGCCCAGTCGACCGTCTTGCACACGGGGTCGCAGGGAGAGGGCACCTGACCCCTGAACTAGAGACAGGGAGGGGGAAGACGGGGGCTTGGTTTAGAGCAGTGCTTCTTGTCCTTTTGTTTCGAACACTCCAAAACTAAAAATATAAAAATTCAAACTGTACAACAAAACTGCAGCCAAATCTGATTTTACCTTCACTTGGGGTGGCTGGAAGAGGGCTAGGTAATAACATACTCTATGACGTGTGTTAGCACGAGATACAGATAGAGATCTGCAGCTTATTACATGCAATGAAAGGATTCAGACATGATAGTGCAGTAAGACACCTTGGATGAGGTGTCTTACTTGGATGAATTCTTAAACATCAATTTGGGAAGAAATCGTTTTTCACATGTGTATAGAATTCCTCATAAGGTCTTGCAAATAGCAGGTGTTCAAAAAAGGATTCTGAATAAATGAAATGAAAATTACATTAAATATTTTAATATTTTGGGTAAGTTATAAGACGGCATACCTGGATCTGTGGCATGTTCACCTTGTATTACTTCTAATTCCCCTAGAAGGAAGGCTCAGCTAAAATGATAACTTCATCAAAATGCTCTGACAGCATAAAGAAGTATGTTTTCAAATTTTAAAATGTGCAAATTTTAAGTAATACTGTATAACACAGCTGAATGGGAGAATTATATCTTATAGTTGAATAGTTAATTATATCTTATAAAAGGTCCCTTTTTGGTAGTACAGAGGGGTCACAAAAGGACAAAGATTTGGGCTTCCCTGGTGGCGCAGTGGTTGAGAGTCCGCCTGCCGATGCAGGGGACACGGGTTCGTGCCCCGGTCCGGGAAGATCCCACATGCCGCGGAGCGGCTGGGCTCGTGAGCCATGGCCGCTGAGCCTGCGCGTCCGGAGCCTGTGCTCCGCAACGGGAGAGGCCACAACAGTGAGAGGCCCACGTACCACCAAAAGGACAAAGATTTATTTACTATGAGGAGAAATCTCTCAAATATTTAGAAGTCAGATACAGCAATTGACTCTGTATTTTATAAGAAAGCAGATTCACATAAATCTCTACTTTACCAAGGAATTGATATTAAGACTGAGGATAATACATGAATGTTTTTATGTCCTACATGAAGGGATAGAATTTGGCCTAGAAAAAAATGAAAGAGTGGTTCAGTGATTCTAGCAGCTCCGTTAAAGTAACCTCACTGTGTTACATGAGGCTTTGGGATCTGTTTATCATAGTTTCCCTTTTCTTCAGAAGAGGAACAATCATATTTCTCCCACTTTCTCTGATCCTCTTCCAGAGAGAATGAGATCATGTGCTACAATTAATAGCTGAATATTAATTTCCTACTAAATAAAGTATAACTATTTTTTATTAAATACTAGAAGCCTGGTATTGTCCAAAAAAGGTCTGCTTACTTATATCCCTGTGAGGAGCTGGAAGAAGAAATTTTGATCACGTGCCAGTGTGCTTCTAAGTGCCCCCAAGTATTTGGTTCCATCCTGCAGTTACAAGATTTCTGGCGTTTTGCAGGAGTCATTCATTCCCATTGTACTCCTACGCTGGAATCCGTTTTATTAACCTACTTGAAGTGATTTCTGATAAATGAAAGGCATTACCTCCCCTCCCCTTTCTATTCTTCACAGCACACCCCACTGGACCATTCGCAAACACAATGGAGGAAAGTGTAGAGCCTGAAGCTTGGAACTTTCCTTTCCAAATAAGTAAAATCAATCCTTTTCAAACTATGTTTACCAGAGAGCCAGAGGAGGGAAAAGGAGGTACACTTTACCAGGTAAGATGTACCTTTCAAGGAAAATTAGCATGGCCCCTGCGCAAGAAAGACACGCAAATTCGTGAAGCGTTCCATGTTTTTCTCTTGGGCAAACCAGGGATTTTGATGTGTCAGTGTAGGTTCCTCCTATCTGATAAGAAAAGGCACCGTTCTGGTGATAATGGAGGAGGCTGTGCATGTGTAGGGAGCAAGAGGTAGATGGGAAATCTCTGTACCCTCTTTTCAATTTTATTGTAAACCTAACACTGCTCTAAAAAAAAGTCTTTAAGAAAAAAAACTGGTATCTTTTGCAATTATTTAGGTGAATTTTTTGGCAATAAGATTTAAATATTAATAGTGATGAAGTTAATGGAAGTATCAATAATCTGAAAAGCTGTATACCTATGACTGTCTTTGCCTCACCTTCCTACTGGTTGAGGTCATATAATAGATGGGCTTTGGTCAAAAGAATATATTTACAACCAGGCAACTGACTTTAGCAGAGCTTGGGACAGAGGATTTCTGATTCAATTAGGAATTTCAGATATTAACGCAAATCACCACTAGCAGGCACTGTTCACTGAATTACCAAAGGCATTCCCATCCCACACTTCTCCCTCCACCCGCCTCCCATGGCCCCAACTCCACAAACGCATGTTCGTTCACACACTCTAACATAACGGACACTGAATTTTGTTCAGGAACTTGGTGGAGAGCTTTGGCCTTGGGAAGGCAGTTCTAGCCAAGGTCTCTGGCGGAGAGGTGTGCATGAAACCAGTGGTGAATGAAACCATTCAGGGGAAATCTTTCTGGGAGTTTCAGAAAAAGATTCCTTCCCCCTGATAAGGAGGAGAGAAAGGAAGCCGAAGTTCCCTCTCTGCACAGCATCCTGCTTCCTGCCTATGAACAAGTTTGTGTGAGGGCGTGATGCCCAAAGTCCTGCAATCCTGAAGGGAGGTCAAGAGACTCACCCAGACCTGGGACCTGACATCACAGAGGTGTGAATGGACATTATCAACACCTACTGCAAGGCATCTGGTTATGTAAGGGAAAAAAGCCTTCTGTGTGTGTGAAGCAGCTAGCAGTGGGGTGTTGTGTTACCTACAGCTTAAAATCCTGTGCTGATACAATGAAGATCCTGTCCTCCAAGTGTGGCCCAACTGTGCAGGATTAAATGATAAAATCTTGCTAAATCGAGCTCTTTTATTTCAAGTCCACCCAGACACTCAGCTACTGGCCCAACTTATAAATATTAAATAGTGATATACTCGAGTTGGTCAGCACTGAATTAATTTTGTTATCTTGATAGAATACAGAATATTTTATTATTCTGAAAAATCACTAAAAGTGATTATTATTCTTGAAAATGTGTCAACCGACAGAGATTTCTAATTTTTTTCATGTGACTTTTTAATAGCGCACTGTAACAAATATTAAAACTAGCTTGAGGGATGCATAATGAAGGCTCCAAGGAAGCAGTAGCTTTTCCTTAAGAAGAGTGATTAATTTTCTAATCTTGTTTCCCACAGCGTTTAGAACTTGGAGAGACTCCTCGAGAATAGTTAATAAAAAAAATAAAACCTATTTGTTTTTTAAAATACTTAATATAGTCCAGAAACTGCTATGGGTTTTACATGCATTATCCTATTTAACCCTTGCATATCCCCAAATTTTACTTGCTGGAAGCCACACAGTAAGTGGCACAGCTCAAGCCTGGGTCACCTGACACTAAAGGCCCCTCTCCCAGCAATAGGCTGTGCCTGTGGTTTGTTACCTTATTCACGACTTTCCTCCTTAGGAACCTCTGCAGCAGCCCCTGCATGGGCTCGCCATCCCACCGCAGCTGTACCCAGCGGAAATGCTGCTGCACCAGCAAGTCGGAGCCCTGGAGACAGGCCTTGGCAATGGTTCCCAACAAAAAGCAGTTCTCATGAAAGTAATAACATTCGGACGTTCTGTTTCCTGAAACAAACCAAAAGCAACAGTCCAACCTCAGCAAGCCACAGTAGGGGACAAGTTCAAATAAGTGAAAGAAAGACGACCATGAAGCATAACATGTGCTCTGGGAAACAGAAAGATTAGAAGGATCTCACAGCAGCCTGCTTCTCAGCATGGTCTCTCTACCATCTTTACCTTTTTGGAAAGTACAGGGGCTTTCAGTGCTGCGATTTTCCAGAGGTCCCAGAAAGTCCCCCAGTAACTCAGACAATGAAGATTTTTCCAAATTCTCTAAGATGATGATGATTTTCTTGTTAGCAGGAGATTGTTTCACTGGGATCAGACATGCTGTGGTCAAAAAGGAAATTCAGTGATTAAAGATTTTACAAAAACCTATAAAAACTGGCAAAGATTTAAGTGTTAGCAAAGACGTGACACAATGGGAATGCTCTGACATTGCTGGGAGAGTACAGAATTCTGGAAAACAGTTTGGCATTACTGAATACAGTTGAAGATACACAGACACAATGATCCAACATTAGTTCCACAACAGATTCCAAATGGAATCAACTCAAATCTCTACCAACAATAGACTAGATAGGAGTATATTCATACAACGGATATGAAAGTGAACAAATCACAGCTACAAGCAACCGCATGAAGACTTGTCACAAACGATATATTAAGAAACAAATCACAAAAGGCTACACACAATATGATGCCATCATTTGAAGTTCAAACAGGGGCAACACTAACCTTATAATTTAGGGATTCATAGATAGTAAAACTATTTTTAAAGAGGAAAGAAATGATTATCACAGAAGACAGACTAGTGGTTACCTCCATGTGCCCCACCCCTTGTGAACAGGGGTGGGGCACATGGGCCCATTCTGGAAGCTGAGAATGTTCTATTTTGTGACCTGGTCAGTGGTTAAATGACAATTTTATTTTAAATTATTCACTGATCTGTAAAAATAGGCAGTATGTATTTTATAGATGGATATTTCAGAATACAAAATGTTAAAATCCTTAAATGATCTTTAAATTACACATATATAAAATATTCATAAAATTATGGAGACAGGACCTCAGAGACCAGCAGGTCCCTCCTAGGTCCCTCCTACAGGCTCTTCCTGCTGAGGTGAGGACAAGAGGTAACAGGAGCCTCATCCAGGGCCAAGGCACAGAACACAAGGATAGTCTGAGATGAAGTGAGCAAAGCTCAGTGGTTGATGTCTTAAGAGAGGGGCGGAGAGGGAATAGCAGAGACAACTCAGAAGTTCCCACCGGACAAGAGGCCATGCAGTGAATGGAGACAGAGGGCACATGAGCAGGAAAACACTTGAGGCAGGGGAGGTGGTGATGGGTTATGTTTCAGGCCTGAGTGATGAGTGAGGCATCGCTCTTGAGATGTCCAGCAGGGGCTGGGACAAAAGGATGGAGGCAGCAAGGGAGGATTCAGGCTGGAAATAAACGAGTTTATAGGACTGCAGGATGTCTCTTGGAAAGACACAAAACTCATTCTCCTGAGTCCACAAGCAAGGACTGTATTGTCAGTGACTTAATTAACCCCACATTTAATGGACAGCTTGTGCCCTAGACAAAAGGGGTGTGGGGTGCTGTTCATAACAGTTGGGTTGGGTTTCCATCTCATCTTTGTTCATCTTGGTCTCCTCTGAGGTACCAATCAGGGTCAAACAGACTGGGTTTTTTGGTGAAAAGCTTTGTCTTCAACGCTGATGGCCTCATATGTTCAATTTTTTCAGTAATATCTGCTTCTCCATCTGACCACATAAGTTCAACAACCTAAAGCAAGTTGGTCTAAATGTAAATTTCACTTTAGTTGTGAAATAGCATGTCTAGTTCAAGTTATTTAACATGGTTTCAATTCTAAAATATTAACCAACCATAGAAACAGAAACTCATTACATCTTTGGGTTTGAAGGATTATTCAGCCTCTGATTAGGGTTCATGGAGACATAAGATGGCCACTCACCCCATGTTATAGCTAGAGATTCCTTTCGGCCTATTGTTGGAAAGTCAGCCATTTGGATTCCCTTTGCCCCATGCTAATTCAAAGCCCTATTTCTGAAACGAATCTACCCCCTTTTTTCCCCTGCTTCCAACTTTATAGGTATGTCAGCTCTGCCCCTCTCCAGAGGTCAGTAATCTTAATCAGACACTCACTTGGCTAGGCTCAGGGCTATAGTCCAGTTTTTCATACTCTTGTATTAAAAGTTCTGGATAGCTAGTTCTAGAGCAAGACTCATTAGCTTAAAAATAATTAACATTATCACATTTATAGTTAAATCCAAACTCCTTCATATCTAAGGTGACCCCAAGTCCATAATCTCCTCTTTGGAGATGGAAGCAGCCCATCTTTTACACTGTCCACTTAAAACAAGGCTCTGCAGGGATGATGCTCTGAGTCCAGATGCGAAGCAAGGGACGGACCTCCAAAGAGCCTCCGGTAACGCAGGGTCCAAGGAAGACACTCATTTATGTAGCCTTCAATTACATATGATTACAGTAATTCTATCGTTATTACTTCTGAAGTAGAAAGTTCTCTCAGGAATCCTAAGTATTGTTTTAAAATACCAATCTAGTGTTTAATTTTTTTTTTTTTTAACTACCACTGTCACATGTAATTTTAAAGTGTATCTGTCTTGCTAACCTAACTCAATACCTTATACTGAGGAGAAATATGACCCAATTCTAATACACGTTCAGACCCTCCTTACCAAATAATGGAGCCATGTGATGTGATGGTCTCTCACAAAAGTCAATATGAGAAGGAAGATGTTATTTTAAAATAAACACAAAATACCCACTGCTTGCATAAGGGCTACACCATTCTTTCTGAACTGATCTTCTGTTCTACATTCTTTTCTTCACTGGCACCATTTTAGTCTCCATATAAGTTTTAGATTCTTTTTTTTTTTTTTTTTTTGCGTTACGCGGGCCTCTCACTGTGTGGCCTCTCCCGTTGCGGAGCACATGTTCTGGACGCGCAGGCTCAGCGGCCATGGCTCACGGGCCCAGCCGCTCCACGGCATGTGGGATCTTCCCCGACCGGGGCACGAATCCACGTCCTCTGCATCGGCAGGCGGACTCTCAACCGCTGCGCCACCAGGGAAGCCCCAAGTTTTAGATTCTTAAAGCTAATTATTTAAAAACAAATCTGCTACTCTTCCTTCTTGCATTTTTTCACTCATACACGTCTTTTATTCATTCTGTGTCTCTTTTCACTGGCTTTCTTCTACAGAGTCGTAGAGAGGAACATATAAGGTAATGTATGTGCTATGCCCGTTGGAAGATGAAAGTTCAACGTTCTAACCTCCAGCTGAATGTAAGTAGTTTAAACTTTTTTTTTTTTTTTAAGAAAATAAAGTTAGAAACCAGGAATAAGTTTAGAACACCTTATGAATCAGTATATTCCTCACTTGGGAGTCATATGATTTGATCAGTTTACTTTCTTCGTAAAAAAAAAAAACGCAAGACAGTAGCTGATACATAATCCCTGTCCTCTAATTATTCTAAAAGCTTACGTGGAACAGCCTAGAAGCTCCTTTTCTCTGATCCAGATCTCAGCCTTCTCTACATTCTGTCCTTTTCCATCACCCTTTGATCAAAGAAAATTCCCTGCTAGGGGCTTTCTGCACTACAAAAGAAGTGACACCACACCACCGGTCCTTCCCTCTGGCTCACTTGTGAT
This sequence comes from Leucopleurus acutus, assembly GCF_964270905.1. Classification (NCBI taxonomy): domain Eukaryota; kingdom Metazoa; phylum Chordata; class Mammalia; order Artiodactyla; family Delphinidae; genus Leucopleurus; species Leucopleurus acutus. The sequence continues at coordinate 77,097,823 of NC_139144.1, forward strand.
TCCCTGGCACTGCTCAGAAGCTTCTGGTGTCCCCATCTACTCAAAGTGTACGTTCTCCATTCTCCATGATCTCTTCATTGGCCACCAGTCAGCAGCAGTGGGGCCTACTGCTATGAAAATGATGGTGACAGTGGATGGAGTTTTAGAAGATGAGGATGGACAGCAGCAAGGGGAAGATCCAAAGCCAGACGGTAATGCTCTTGACATAACATTCAGAGACCTTCAGCGCTTATTCTGGAGCCACTGGAGTATAACAGCAGGAAATTGTCACGAGCAGTTTTTTATTCTAGGGTGAGCCCTCTGGAAACCTGCAGAGGGCTTGTGGAAGGAGCGAAAGCAGAGGAAATAAGAAGGGTTAGTGATGAGGCCTCCATAGGCCCTTGAGCAAGAAATGATAGGTGGTAGGGGGACTGGAGAGCAGGAGGTGGAGATGAGATATAGGAAGCAGATTCAAAAGAACTCAGGACTGACCAGACGTGGGGAATAAGCCAAATGAGGGATCTATGATAAGCTCCACTTGCTAACTTGGATAACTGCACTCAAGGCCTCAGCAGGTGAACCTTGTGTTTATATCTTACTTTTGTTATTAAAAAAAAGAAAGAGGGATTTCACACATATAAATTACTAAGCCCAATACAGAACAAAAATCCTTTAATATTTGGAGATGCTACACTATTTCCTACATAAGAGTAGAGTGGAGATTTTCTGGCCTCAGTCTGTCATTTGAAAACTTCCTTTTTTCAAATCCAATTCACTCTATTTTTATGCCCTATCATCAACTACTGTCTCAACACCTTCTGCACTCTCTAATCTTACTTCTCTCTACCTCCACTGTTAGCAAGTTCTTCCACTTGCTGACAACTAAATATGATTAACATTCGCTTTTTCTCTGCTCATGCTACTTCCTGTATCAGGTTCATGCACTCATTCAACAAGTAATTATTGGCAATCAGTGTACAAGGTGGAATGGAAGAATAAGCTACATTACTAGCCTTCAAGGAGCTCGTAACGTGTGTGGGCCAACACAAAAGCCCAAATAATACCCTCACCGCCTTGAACTATAGTTAGGTGGGGCACAGGGGTAAACAAAGCCTACTGCAGTTCATCAGAGGCAGTTGGCATACCTGGAGGGCTCCGACAAGCCTTCATTTGGGGGTGTCCTCAGAGTATTTAAACAGGGGCTTCCATGTCTATTTTAACCAGGCCTGTACCACACAGTACTTAGTACCCGCCATGCAGTAGTTATGGGTGTGTGGGGGGGACAGTTTGTGTGCTTATTCTAGATGAAATTTTAGAGTAATTCTAGATGAACGCTGCAGCATAAACAAAGACATGGACAGTGGGAAAGCAAAGGACATGTGAGGAAGAAATACTGTATTCTGCTGGAGCTTAGATGCCTATTTTTAAAAAGGGTCAGATATTCCAAAGAAGATATACAAATGACCAATAGGTACAGGAAAACAGGTTCAGCGTCACTAACGATCAGGGATATGTAAATCAAAACCACAATGAAATATCACTTCATAACTGTTAGAATGGCTATCATCAATAAGAGTTAGCAAATGTTAGTGGGGATGTGTAGAAAAGGGAACCCTTTCACATTGTTGGTGGGCATATAAATTGGTGCAGCCACTACGAAAAACAGTACGGAGGGTCCTCAAAAACAATAATAGAACTACCATATGATCCAGCAATCCCACTTCTGGGTATATATCTCAAGCAAATGAAATCAGGATCTTGAAGAGATTATCCACACACCTGTGTTCACTGCAACATAATTCACAAGAGCAAAATACGGAAACAATCTAACTATCCATCAAGAGATGAATGGATAAAGAAAATGTGGCATACATATACAATGTAATGTCATTCAGCCATGAGAAAAAAGGAAATCCTTCCACTTGCAACAACATGGATGGACCTTGAGGGCATTATGTTAAGTGAGATAAGTCAGACAGAGAAGGACAAATACTGCATGATATCACTTGTGCGTAGGATCTAAAAAGGCCAAACTGATGAAACAAGAGTAGAATGGTGGTTGTCAGGGGCTGGAGGGTGAGGGAAATGAGATGTCAGTCACAGGGTACAAACTTTCAGCTGTAAGTCGAATAAGTTTCAGGGGTTAACACTGTATCTGTTGTATACTTGAAAGTTGGTAAGAGTAAATATTAAATGTTCTCACTGTAAGAAAGGAATGGTAATTATGTGACGTGATGGAGATGTTAGCTAATGCTACAGTGGTAACCATTTTGCAATATAAAAGTGTATCAGATCAACGAATTGGGGCTTCCCTGGTGGCACAGTGGTTGAGAGTCCGCCTGCCGATGCAGGGGACACGGGTTCGTGCCCCGGTCCGGGAAGATCCCACATACCGCGGAGCGGCTGGGCCCATGAGCCATGGCCGCTGAGCCTGCATGTCCGGAGCCTGTGCTCTGCAATGGGAGAGGCCACAACAGTGAGAGGCCTGTGTACCGCAAAAAAAAAAAAAAAAAAAAAAAAAATCAACGAATTGTATACCTTGAACTTACTCTATGTTGTATCTCAATTATATCTCAAAAAATTATATTAAATTAAAAAGGGTCTGAGAAGCAAATTAAGTGGATCAGTGTCCTAGAATGGAAGACCCTGAATGGGACTGACGTAGTTCAGTGGGTGACTGGGGCATGTGGGAGTCAAGAATCACAGAGCGCTTTTAATCAGGTGTCTGGTGGTCTGTGAAGGATGTTCAGGGAGCACAAGAGGTAGAAGCAGCAGCCACTTACAGGAAAGTAGATAAAATATAGTAAAAGGAGGCATAAAGGCACACTGAGATCCATCTGGAAGGACATGACCATGGACTGGCTGTGGGACGGGAGTGAGGGGTCCATGACTCAGAGGACCTGGGGGTTCTAGACGGTCCTAACATGGCTTAAAAATTAAGACAGTTGAAAACATTGAAACATTGAAAGAAAAACCACCCAAATTTTCACTTAAGAACCAGGATGTCTGGCTTCTTCCAAGTCACAAGACCTCACGTCACTGTACACTCACCTGCTCGCAGCTGGGAGCTGCTGCCCTCGTGGCGATGGAGACAGGCTTCCCCTCCCCTCCAGCCCCAACCAGCCTGCTTCACCCCTTAATGTGGCTTTTTGGCACCCGTGGGCATTTAGGTTTTCAATTCTGCCAGGGGGACCTGAGTTCCAACTGTGGGGTGCCAAGAGACTCACCAAACTGAGAAATTAGGAAGAAGAGTTCTTTCTAAGAAGATGCTCCCCAAGGATTTAGAAATGCTGAGTTGGTCACCTTCGCATCCTTCTTGACCTAATTCACTGCTCTCAGATTTTTCTTTTTCTAGCTAAGTTTAGAGCAGCATTCAGTCTAATTGCTATCTACTCTGATAGGGTGAGGGCACAATATTTTAACTTCTTACTCTGAAATGAAGCAAGACTGAATGCTGAAAACCATAGGGGGCTTTTGTTATAAAACTAAGGGGAGAAAAAAAAATTTGGGCAGGTGAGTTTTTGAGGAGCAGCGGTGGGCAGTGACTCGGGTCCAGCTGAGAAGCCGGAACACCTAGTTTGAGTCCTACTGTGCTGCATCCTCACTGCAGGATCCACTGCGTCCTCACTGCAGCGTACTTAACCTCTTGTCTCAAGTGTTTATAAATCAGGGTGTTTACAGTGTCAAAGCTTAATAGACATTAGCTATTGTTAGTATCATCATCAGAGAAAACAGCTTTTCTCTGTAGCTTACTCTCACTAGTTTCTGACCAAAGACTGACCTGAGTACTAGAACAACATTCAGATTCTGGTGGGATTTTCTTGTCCCCAAAATGTGCTTCTAGGCTTGTGGAGTCCTCAGTTCCCCTCTAAACCTGCCTCTTAATTTTATTTCTTGACTTAGGAACTCCTGGTAATTTCCTTCTTCCTCAACCTGGTCACCAGCTGTCCCAGCCACAAGGTATCTCCCTTGATCACAGCTCCAAAGATAAGAATCACCCCTCTCCCTAAAAAAGAGACCTGAATTCACATTTCAACTCACCCTTCACCCAGCTCACAGCTCCCTCCTTCACCCGCTCCCCAGGGTCCCTGTGGTTTTGAGCCTCTGGAGACCAGAGGTTAGTCCATTTCAGTTTTACTTCACTAGTCACGCTATATACTGTGCAGAGTTACACTAACTCCACCTGTGCTGAAGCTTGGGGTGTTACGCTCTGGAGCCTAAGATAGAAAATTTATGAAAACTTTTATTAATAAACATGTTTAATCACGGTTCTGCCACTAGGTAGTTGTGGTAAGTTACTGAAACTCTCTACGCCTGTTTTCCTCACCTTTGAAATGGAGATAATACCAACTTGCACAGGGCTGTTGTGGAGATTAAATGAGTTAATTCATGCATGTCATGTGTTCAGCGAAGTGCCAGCCAATGGCATAGTAAGAATGACGTGGAGAAAGAAGTGCACCCCAGGCGCAGCAACAGGGGTGCTTTCATTGCAGAGAATTTATGAATAATAATAACATTTATTAAAAACCTATCTCCTTATTATCACCGTGCAATTCTAAACTGCACCAATAACGCAATGCTTAGTTCTGCTAAGGCGGACTGCTCCCACCACCCCCTCCCCTGGTATCCTCTAGTGCCAGTTAAGTAGTAAGCTCCCAACAGATAATTTATAAACAAAAGAAGAAAAATATAGGATGTGCAACAGATGCAATGGTATGTACGTGAAAATAATTTTTTGCAAGTGCTCACCTGGGTTCCCAGTTTTCATCCCGCAGCTGCTCCATAACTAAAAAGCCAACTTAAATTGATCCCCAAGCAACAACATTTATTTCCGTATAACGGCTTACTTGAAGGGCATGCCTTTCGGTTATCACAATTCAGTTTGTTGAGATGGTCTTACCGCTACTGATGAACAGATCTACTAGTTGGTCCTTGGAGAAACCAGTATCCACTTCAGCTCTCACTATTTCGCAGGGGAATCCTGCAGCCATTTGTCTGTGCTGTGATAAGAGAGTGATTAGTTCTATACGCTTTTGTGTTTTCAAAGAAAAGGAGAGGGTACGTGAGTGATCCATACCTTCATGCAGAGTGCAAGCTGATGGGCTATGTAGTCTTGCAAGCTTCCTTCTGGGCCGTGGAAAATGACATTATGATATTGCTCGACCTATGAACAAAACAAGAAGAAACCTTAGGTAAAAATGCTATGAAGAGAAAAAAGTGGTACACAAGTGTAGAATTTCCTTTCTGATTGTCACCAGCCATTCAAAAGATTAAAAATATTATTTTAGGGCTTCCCTGGTGGCACAGTGGTTGAGAGTCCACCTGCCAATGCAGGGGACATGGGTTCGTGCCCCGGTCCGGGAAGATCCCACATGACGTGGAGCGGCTGGGCCCGTGAGCCATAGCTGCTGAGCCTGCGCATCCGGAGCCTGTGCTCCGCAACGGGAGAGGCCACAACAGTGAGAGGCCCGCGTACCGCAAAAAAAAAAAAAAAAAAAATTATTTTAGGGATTAGCTTCATTCACTGGGCATGTGAAGTCTTTCATTTTAATGTGAAACACTGGCAAACATATTATTTATATAGTATTTTACCTTTTATATAGTACTTACATATTTATAGCAAGAGATGGCATTTTTTTAAAGAGCATACTTCTTCTCCCTCCATTTTCTACACTGAGGTTTAGTATATTAGCTGGGAACACAATTCCTAGCATGTTTTTGTCCCTTGCAGATGTTCCATAATTTTTTTTCTTTATTATCCCTTACAGATGCTCTTTAGTTTGAGTTTTCCCAATGCATATTTTACTTTTCAGAGGTTAAAATAGCAATGAATGTTTTTCAGGAAATTTTGGAAAATACAAAGAAAAATAAAGAAGCAGAATAGAAATCACTGAAGCAACCACTGTAAATATTTTTATGTTTCCTTCCAGCTTTTTCCTCTGCATAGTTGATGCGTGTGTATTTGGTTTTTTTCTTTTAAAGAGACAGCCTTTATTTTAAGGATTTTTACACTGAAGACTTCAAAAAGTGGCAGGTTTTTAGAACTTATTGACCTGTATTTAAAAGGAACTGTTGACAAAGATTCGCCAGAAATAATCTGAACAAGCGGGAAAATACAGTTAATACTACTGAAACCTACTAAAATAACTCCAGGACATATGGTTTATCCAACATAAAGATACCTCTAAATGCTGTCACTGATATGAAACTGACTGCTTCTTTTCTAAACACACAGTGGTATAATTAACAATATTCAATCACTTCTGTTATTTCCTGAATATATAAAAATTAAAATACCAATTAAAAAACGAATACATTCTTCTCTTTCAATGTTTCTTACAGATACAATTTCAATATTGTCATTCAATAGTGGTGTGGTTTAAGAGATTTTTCATTCACAAGTCAAACAACGATCCACCCAAAGGGAACTGATAGTCTATAGGCTCATAGTGCAAATGAAGAGCTCGGGAATGCAGCAACTGACTTTTCTAAAATACAAAACGGATGAAATTCTTAGAAGATACATGTAACAAGCTCTACGAAGCGGCTGGCCACAGAACTAGAACATCAGATAATTTTCCTGGTGATTCACTGGGACTCCAGATGTTTCCAAACTCAACTTGAACTCTCATCTTAGGCTTCGTATTTTCCTTTTCCAGTTTCGCTAATGACACAAACACGATTCAAATCCTTGAAGTAGTCATTATAGTCAAGGGCATATCCTACAACAAACCTGTCTGGAATTTCAAATCCAACAAAGTCTGGTCTACATGCAACACTTTGAGGGGTCCTTTTAACAGGCAAGCTTGCAACCTTGAGCATCTTTGGATTACGCTGCTTGACCAAGGAAAGCAAGGTTTGCACTGTTCTGCCAGTGTCAATTATATCTTCAACAATCAAGACATTCTTTCCAGTTAAAGTTGAGAGATCATCTCCACCAATTACTTTTATGTCACCTGTTGACTGGTCATCACAGTAGCTCTTCAGTCTACTAAAATCTACAGTCATAGGTATAGATCTGTCACTATTTCTCTTCAGTGCTTTGATGTAATCCAGCAGGTCAGCAAAGAATTTATAGCCCCGCTTGAGCACAGAGGGCCACGATGTGATGGCCTCCCGTCTCCTTCATCACATCTCGAGCCAGACGTTCGTTCCTGTCCATAATTAGTCCATGAAGAATAAACACCTTTTCCAAATCCTCAGCATAAACGATTAGGTATACAATATACATCTAGGTCATAACCTGGCTCATCATCATTAACCACGACGCTGGGGCTGCGGGCTGCCATAACGGAGCCAGCTGGCGCGCGGGCTGAGGGCAGTATGGGGAGAAGCCAGCGGGGCCGAGCAGAAGGCGGGGCCGCGCAGGAAAGCAGAGTGCTCCGCCCGAGCGCTCTTCGCCACCACCGCTCAAAGCGCAGGCGCCTGTATTTGATTTTTAAGAAGGATACAGTGGTGTAATCTTCTTACAGCTATTGTATATCAGAGGATATCTTTGTGTTGACTTTTTGCATAAAAGACATCTTCGTGAGTGTTCAATTCTTGAATCAACTATGTGATCCCATTCTTCAAAGCACTGAATTCCAGAAATCTAGGTGGAGAATGACTGATACTTTTACTTTGTAAAAATCAAAATCTCTTGCCTGGAAGCCTATAGGGTCTAAAAAACATCTTTAGCCTCATGTATAAGGATATCTCGCCTAAGAACATGTGGAGATGTAGTGGGTGCTGGGACAGAAAGCCATGACCTTTTATGTATGTCAAGGGCCGTGACGTTTGGAGTAAAATGTGGAGGGGAGGTCAGCCTCCCACATCCATGATCCCAGGGCTGAGTTCCCACTCCCAGCCCACACGCTGGGGAGAAGCTTTCTTCTTGGAAAGGTCTTGCAGAAAAGCACCTGTGTAGGTGTAGCACCTACCTAACCAGTACAGTTGACGAAGCTCATAGATGAGGATTGAGCCACCCATACTTAGAGAAGTGTTACACACAACAGGGTCTGTTCTCTCTTTATAATTTGTAGTAGGACAATGTAAGAACATGTATATCTTTGTGCTATTGTTGCTCTGCTGTGCTCTGATGAGTTTGTCCCTTTTACATAACAGGGGAAGGGCACATCCTTGAGGATAGCCAGAGTAGACTTCTACGAAGACAGTGACTATGCCCCTGGATCCTTACAGGAAAAGGCAGATTCTGAGATATGAAAGGAAGGCTTGAGGGAAAGCCCTTAGCATGGAAGGAAGAGGGAACTCCTTCCTTACCTGGGGACTTTAAGACCTGAGCTTTGGCGTCCCAGGAGACCATGACATAAACTTAGAGGAACTCCTAGAAAATGGAAGAAAAGTAGTCTTGACCACTGGGGTGTCTGAAAATGAGCTAAGGAGGGAAGTGATTCTTAAAGGGGTCCCTTGACGTTGCACTTGGGACTGGGTTTTAGGCTCTGAAAGACAATTTATCTGGTAGCCACCACTGATTTTCTCTGAGTTTAAATATTACTCCACCATTGCTAAGCCTTCCATAAAAAAGGGAAGAGCTGGATTCACACTGTGGGTAGGGCACCAACACGGAGAGTCGTGGCTGGAAGACACAGGACAGTGGCTGTAGCTGCCTGAGGAACATGAGGATCCTAAAGCCACAGGATGAACTCAGCAGTGGCTGGCCTGGGCTGTTTTCTGTGATACTGAGAATCTGTGAGCCAAGCAATGGTAGAGTTGCCGGCCAGGACCAAGACTGGGACAGGGCCTCTTCCAGAGACATGGGAGAGATAGTAACCTAAAAAGTTCAGTTGAGGTTCTGCTTCTTAGACAGTGAGGCCATAGAGCCATAAGACTTCAGGGGTAAGTTATTATTAAAGAAGAATTGTTAAAGAATAATATGTTCTCATTTGTACCTATGTGATGGGGAAGCTTGGGGATACACAGATTATACTTTTCATTAAAAAATGTTGCCCAGGGCTTCCCTGGTGGCGCAGTGGTTGAGAGTCCGCCTGCCGATGCAGGGGACAAGTTGCCCAGATTTATATAGTTAGGGCCTCTTTCTCCCAATTTTAAATGCAATATGGTAAATCCTTCTGATATGCACAAACTTTTTTGGCTTGGGAAATTTTTCTTCCATTATGTTTTTGTTAATTTCTCCTCTTCTAGTTCTAATTCTAAGGAACAACTACAAGGCTTAAGTTCCCTTGCTGTTCTCTGTAAAGACACCTGTCCCCTTATCTCTTCATTTCTCTCTGTCCTCTTCTGCCTTCTGGGAGTGAACTCCTCACGTTAGTCTTTCAGAGCCCTGAATGGAACATTCATTTACCATCTCACTTTTGCTCTGTGATCTCAAGGGCAATTTTAATGATGCCATTGCATTTTTAGTTGTTCTTATAGTTCCTTGCTTCATCTGTCTCCTTTCCAACTTTCTTCCTTTTAATCTTAGCCTGCACTCTATCATGGCTTTCTTGCCCTGCTTTCATAGTCTATCCCCTTGCATTCTCTAGAGAATGAACATAATTTTCCAAACTCCTTTGTTCTTTATTTTTAAGCTGTGTTCTTCTGAGTTTTCAGAAGGATAACTCTGTTCTGTTCTGCAGTATTCTTCTGTAGGTATAATGTTAACTTGCCATTGGTGTTCATATACTGTGAAACCACAGGAAGAATTCTGCAGTGAAGCAGGATGTGTGGACCATCACTGATTTTACTCGCTGTCCACTGATTTTCCAGCTGAACTCCTGCCTTAGGTCACTGGACAAATGGCGGGCTGGTGTCTATAATTTCTAGTTAAACTCCAGCATCCAGCACTGGCTGCAGTGGACTGAACTTCTGCTGTCCACCTTGGTGGACAAATGCATGAGATGAACTGCAGTACAGGAAGCAGGATGCTCTTGTACCCATCCCACCAAGAGTGCTGATATAATATACTTCCTGGATGCAGCAGTGTCTCACCAAAGCCCACCGACTTCCTGCTCAGGGATTTCTCGGATCCAAACTCTGAATGGCTGTGGAAGGACCTGTGTTGACAGGGGGTGGAGGATAATATCATGGTGCAGCAAAAAGCAGAGGCAGTAAAGGAAACATGCCCAATTTTCTAACTGCTGTAAATCTTGCTTTTTTGAATCATTAGTAAGATGGTAAGAGAAAGATACAAGTGGTTTCCTAATAAATCTCAGGTAGGTCTCAAATAAAGTAAACCCAACACTCTCTTGCGCCTAAAGTTAGTGAAAATTTTTTCTAGATTCTTGACAAAGGAAGACCTCAGTTCTATTTTTCTCTGTTATTGTGAAGTTTTATCACTTTTAAGAAGTACTTTAGGACTTCCCTGGTGGTGCAGTGGTTGAGAGTCCGCCTGTCGATGCAGGGGACACAGGTTCGTGCCCCGGTCTGGGAAGATCCCACATGCCGCAGAGCGGCTGGGCCCGTGAGCCATGGCCGCTGAGCCTGCGTGTCCGGAGCCTATGCTGCGTGGCGGGAGAGGCCACAACCGTGAGAGGCCCGCATACCGCAAAAAAAAAAAAACAAAAACGTACTTTAGTGGGAAATTGTGTGTTAGGTACTTGCCAGGTGCAATTTTGTTTTTGTTTTTTTTTTTGCGGTACGTGGGCCTCTCACTGTTGTGGTCTCTCCCGTTGCGGAGCACAGGCTCCGGACGCGCAGGCTCCGCGGCATGTGGGATCTTCCCGGACCGGGGCACGAACCCGTGTCCCCTGCATCGGCAGGCGGACTCTCAACCACTGCGCCACCAGGGAAGCCCGCCAGGTGCAATTTTAAACCAGAAATCTTGAGCTCTCCAAATTAATCCCAAACTGCTATGACTTATAGTGTAGAAATTCGCTCACAAGGAATGGACTGTTTCACACCAGTGGAACAGGATACAGCTTTTCAAGATTTACTGAATATTCTAGCCCTGAGATTTTCAACTAGCACTGCTATTTAATACTGTCTCACTTTTGAAAACACGAGTGCTCTTTATAGCCATCGTGTCAAACTGCCTACATTTTCTTAAGATTGATTCTGAAATCATATAACAGCAAGAGACCTAACTTCATAGATAAGCTGTCTTCAATTCCAACCTCATTTTTTCTCAGATTGTTGGTTCTCAGGGACAGGTAACATTCCATTTAAAATTTCACTGAAAGGCCATTCACTAGCAATAAGCATTTCTGTTCACACACTCTATTATCCTTTCTGGAATAAGGTAAAATATAAATAAATGAATTCAGTATGTAAATCAAGGTAAAAGACTTCCCGATCATTCAGACATTCTAATGCATGCATCCTATCAGTAGGTTTCTCCTCATTTCAGTCATTATCAATTTTTTGTTAATGGTATTTTGTTCTACCTCATCAAATGATACAGTTGTGTTGGTGACCATTTAAGATCTGAACAAAAAATTAATTATGGAAGCCTCTTGCTCTGAGACTGGTGCAAACATGCAAAGCTATGCCAAGAAAACATATTTATCTGTTCTAGTGCTACCATATTTCTCCAAATAGCAAGATCTGAGGTATAATGAATATACGTGCTCCATGCTTCCAGCAGAGGGCTCCAAAGATAGACAGGTAGGTAGGTATTATAGATAGACAGACAGGAAGGCAGACAGATTTTTTGGGGGTAGGAGGAGGTAAATATTTGAATTCTGTTGAAAGGAGATTTTGTGAAAAAGAAATTCAACTTCTAAAATGTGAGTTGTAGTCACCAGAATTATCTTCTAAGTGCACGCTTACAGTGTCACATTTCTGCTCATTAAGAAACAGACACTGGGCTTTTTGATCACAGTTGGTACCAATCCCTTTTATTCTTGTGTCTTCACAGCCTATTCAGGAAGCTCTTATCACATGTCAATTAGTGCTTTGTGAGGCAAATGACTTCTGGATTAAATGGAAACAATGACCTCCACAAAATCCCATCCATCCCTTTATTTTTTTCCCTCCACAGTGTTTTTCTGCAGAATGGAGTTTACCAGAGGAGCTATAGTCTCCACTAGGGTCAATGTAGCACCCGCAATGTGTTTTCAGACTTGTGGCATTATTTTAAAGCAATAAACTTCAACTTTCGTTTGGACCTTCACTTGTCAGAGTCTGAGGAAAAGCTTCTACTACCCTGAGACGGTTTTAGGCCAAGTTGTGTTGAGATGCTGAACTTAAAAAAGAATGAAAACTAAAAGGTCATTACCAAGCTAATAAAATTGGAATGGTTATAAAATAAAGGGACATGCTTTATAGCTAAGATGTTCATTCCAACCTCTTCCAGAACTTAATTTTTAAAGGACTGATTTATATATGACTTTAGAGCCACATACAATACAGTTACTGTCAACTTATTCATGTAAAATCCCTCCAAACAATACTGGCACATCCAGCATCAGGGATACACAAAAACAGTCTTTCATGTTAGGGGTTTTAAGCATTTGCTGAGGTCCCTCTTTATAGAATAGGTGTAAGAGAATAATGGAATTCAAGAGAAATTATAGTTCACACACAGAGGGACACCCATACTATATGCTTTTAAAAATTAGCTTAGTGAAACCATAAAAGCCAAGATCAGGGCTTCCCTGGTGGCGCAGTGGTTGAGAGTCCGCCTGCCGATGCAGGGGACACAGGTTCGTGCCCCAGTCCGGGAAGATGCCACATGCCGCAGAGCAGCTGGGCCCGTAAGCCATGGCTGCTGAGCCTGCATGTCCGGAGTCCGTGCTCCACAATGGGAGAGGCCACAACAGTGAGAGGACCGTGTACCGCAAAAAAAAAAAAAAAAAAGCAGCAAGGGAAAAGCAACAAATAACATACAAGGGAATCCCCATAAGCTTAACAGCAGATCTCTGCAAGCCACAAGGAAAGGGCAGGAAATATTTAAAGTGATGAAAGGGAAAAACCTACAACCAAGATTACTCTACCCAGCAAGGATCTCATTCAGATTCGATGGAGAAATTAAAACTTTTAAAGACAATCAAAAGCTAAGAGAATTCAGCACCACCAAACCAGCTTTACTACAAATGCTAAAGAAACTTCTTTAGGCGGGAAACACAAGAGAAAGAAAAGACCTACAGTAACAAACCCAAAACAATTAAAAAAAATGGTAATAGGAACATATATATCGATCATTACATTAAATGTAAATGGATTAAATGCTCCACCCAAAAGACATACACTGGTTGAATGGATACAAAAACAAGACCTGTATATATGCTGTCTACAAGAGACCCACTTCAGACCTAGGGATACATACAGACTGAAAGTGAGGGGATAGAAAAAGATATTCCAGGCAAATGGAAATCAGAAGAAACCTAGAGAAGCAATTCTCATATCAGACAAAATAGACTTTAACACAAAGACTATTACGAGAGACAAAGAAGGACACTACATAATGATCAAGGGATCAAACCAAGGAGAATATATAATATTGTAAATATTTACGCACCCAACATAGGAGCACCTCAATACATACGGCAAATGCTGACAGCCATAAAAGGGAGAAGTCGACAGTAACACAGTCATAGTAGGGGACTTTAACACCCCACTTTCACCAATGGACAGATCATCCAAAATGAAAATAAATAAGGAAACACAAGCTTTAAATGATACATTAAACAAGATGGATTTAATTGATATTTATAGGACATTCCATCCAAAAACAACAAAATACACTTTCCTCTCAAGTGTTCATGGAACACTGTCCAGGACAGATCATACCTTGGGTCACAAATAAAACCTCGGTAAATTCAAGAAACTGAAATGGTATCAAGTATCTTTTTTTTTTTACAGATTTGTTTGTTTACAAATACAAACACATGGAGGCTAAACAATACACTACTGAATAACCAAGAGATCACTGAAGAAATCAGAGGAAATCAAAAAATACCTAGACACAAATAACAATGAAAACACGACGACCCAAAACCTATGGGATGCAGCAAAAGCAGTTCTAGGAGGGAAGTTTATAGCAATACAATCCTACCTTAAGAAACAAGAAACACCTCAAATAAACAATCTAAAGTTACACCTAAAGCAATTAGAGAAACAAGAACAAAAACACCCCAAAGTTAGCAGAAGGAAGGAAATCATAAAGATCAGATGAGAAATAAATGAAAAAGAAATGAAGGAAATGATAACACAGATCAATAAAACTAAAAGCAGGTTCTTTGAGAAGATAAACAACATTGATGAACCACTAGCCAGACTCATCAAGAAATAAATGCAGAAGACTCAAATCAACAGAATTAGAAATGAAAAAGGAGAAGTAACAACTGACACTGCAGAAATACAAAGAATCATGAGGGATTACTACAAGCAACTATATGCCAATAAAATGGACAACCTGGAAGAAATGGACAAATTCTTAGAAAAGCACAACCTCCTGAGACTGAACCAGGAAGAAAGAGAAAACATGAAGAGACCAATCACAAGCACTGAAATTGAAACTGTGATTAAAAATCTTCCAACAAACAGAAGCCCAGGACCAGATGGCTTCACGGGCGAATTCTATCAAACGTTTAGAGAAGAGCTAACACCTATCCTTCTCAAACTTGTCCAAAATACAGCAAAGGGAGGAATACTCCCAAACTCATTCTATGAGGCCATAATAACCCTGATACCCAAACCAGACAAAGATGCCACAAAAAAAAAGAAAACTACAGGCCAATAGCACTAAAAAACACAATGCAAAAATCCTCAACACAATACTAGCAAACAGAATCCAACATCACACCAAAGGATCATACACCATGATCAAGTGGGGTTTATCCCAGAGATGCAAGGATTCTCAATATACGCATATCAAACAATGTGATACACCATATTAACAAATTGAAACAGAAAAATCATATGATCATCTCAATAGATGCAGAGAAAGCTTTTGACATAATTCAACACCCATTTATGATAAAAACCCTCCAGAAAGTAGGCATAGAGGGAACTTACCTCAACAAATAAAGGCCATATATGACAAACCCACAGCCAACATTGTTCTCAATGCTGAAAAACTGAAACCATTTCCTCTAAGATCAGGAACAAGACGAGGCTGTCCCCTCTCACCACTATTATTCGACATAGTTTTGGAAGTTTTAGCCACAGCAATCAGAGAAGAAAAAGAAATAACAGGAATCTAAATTGCAAAAGAAGAAGTAAAACTGTCACTGTTTGCAGATGACATGATACTATATAGAGAGAATCCTAAAGATGCCACCAGAAAACTACTAGAGCTAATCAATGAATTTGGTAAAATTGCAGGATACATAATTAATGCACATAAATCTCTTTCATTCCTATGCACTAGTGATGAAAAATCTGAAAGAGAAATTAAGGAAACACTCCCATTTACCGCTGCAACAAAAAGAATAAAGTACCTAGGAATAAACCTACCTAGGGAGACAAAAGACCTGTATGCAGAAAACTATAGGACACTGATGAAAGAAATTAAAGATGATACAAAGAGATAGAGAGATATGCCATGTTCTTGGAATGGAAGAATCAACATTGTGAAACTGATTATACTACCCAAAGCAATCCACAGATTCAGTGCAAGCCCTATCAAACTACCAATGGCATTTTTCACAGAACTAGAACAAAAAATTTCACAATTTGTATGGAAATACAGAAGACCCCGAATTGCTAAAGCAACCTTGAGAAAGAAAAACAGAGCTGGAGCAATCAGGCTCCCAGACTTCAGACTATACTACAAAGCTACAGTAATCAAGACACTATGGTACTGGCACAAAAACAGAAACATAGATCAATGGAATAGAATAGAAAGCCCAGAGGTCAACCCATGCACATTTGGTCACCTTATCTTTGCTAAAGGCGGCAAGAATATACCATGGAGAACAACAAGCTTTTCAATAAGTGATGCTGGGAAAACTGGACAGCTACAAGTAAAAGAATGAAATTAGAACACTCCCTAACACCACACACAAAAATAAACTCAAAATGGATTAAAAGCCTAAATGTAAGGCCAGAGACTATAAATCTCTTAGCAGAAAACATAGGCAGAACACTCTATGACATAAATTACAGGAAGATCCTTTTTGACCCACCTCCTAGAGAACTGGAAATAAAAACAAGAACAAACAAATGGGACCTAATGAAACTTAAAAGCTTTTGCACAGAAAAGAAAAACATAAAGAAGATGAAAAGACAGCCCTCAGACTGGGAGAAAATATTTGCAAATGAAGCAACTGACAAAGGATTAATCTCCAAAATTTACAAGCAGCTCATGCAGCCCTATATCAAAAAAGCAAACAACCCAATCCAAAAATGGGCAGAAGACCTAAACAGACATTTCTCCAAAGAAGATATACAGATTGCCAACAAACACATGAAACAATGTTCAACATCACTAATCATTAGCGAAATGCAAATCAAAGCTACAATGAGGTATCACCTCACACCAGTCAGAATGGCCATCATCAAAAAATCTACAAACAATAAATGCTGGAGAGAGTGTGGAGAAACAGGAACCCTCTTGCACTGTTGGTAGGAATGTGAAATGATATAGCCACTATGGAGAACAGCATGGAGGTTCCTTAAAAAATTAAAAATAGAACTACCACATGATCCAGCAATCCCACTACTGGGCATATACCCTGAGAAAACCATAATTCAGAAAGAGTCATGTACCACAATTTTCACTGCAGCTCTATTTACAATAGCCAGGACATGGAAGCAACCTAAGTGTCCATTGAGATATGAAAAGATAAAGATGTGGCACATGTATACAACGGAATATTACTCAGCCGTAAAAAGAAACGAAATTGAGTTATTTATAGTGAGGTGGATGGACCTAGAGTCTGTCATACAGAATGAAGTAAAGCAGAAATTAACACACCATTGTAAAGCAATTATACTCCAACTAAGATGTTAAAAAAAAAACGGGGCTTCCCTGGTGGCGCAGTGGTTGGGAGTCTGCCTGCCGATGCGGGGAACGCAGGTTCGTGCCCTGGTCCGGGGGGATCTGGGCCTGCGCGTCAGGAGCCTGTGCTCCGCGGCTGCGTGGGGGCGGGCCACGGCGGTGGGAGGCCCGCATACCGCAAAAAAAAAAAAAAGAGGAAATGGAGTTACTTGTAGTGAGGTGGATGGACCTAGAGCCTGTCATACAGAATGAGCCTGTCATACAGAATGAAGTAAGTCAGAAAGAGAAAAACAAATGCGATATGGTAACACATATATATGGAATCTAAAAAGAAAAAGAAAGAAAATGGTTCTGAAGAACTTAGGGGCAGGACAGGAATAAAAACACAGACATAAGAGTGGACTTGAGGACACGGGGAAGGGGAAGGGTTAGCTGGGACGAAGTGAGAGAGTGGCATGGACATATATACTCTACCAAATGTAAAAATAGATAGCTAGTGGGAAGCAGCCACATAGCACAGGGAGATGAGCTCGGTGCTCTGTGACAACCTAATGGGTGCGACAGGGAGGGTGAGAGGAAGATGCAAGAGGGACGAGATATGGGGATATATGTATATGTATAGCTGATTCACTTTGTTATAAAGCATAAAGTAACACACCATTGTAAAGCAAATATATTCCAATAAAGATGTAAAAAAAAAAGAATAAAAAAAAATAGAGCTCAGATCAGGGTGATCTCATGTATTTTTCTAAATATAATAATTATTCATTCATTGAATTATTAAATTACAGGGTTATTAATAAGCTAATAAAAGTTGTGAACTGGCTAAGAGAAAAGTTTGAGTTAATAAAAAGTTCAACTATTATGATGTTATTAGTGATTCAAACTCAATTAAGTTAAATGTCTCCTATTATCTCAAGGATGGAGACTTAAAATTCACTTGTATTATGTAACTATTCAATGAAAGTATTTAAAATTAACATCATTTAAACAAAACCAAAAAGCCTGACTTAAAGGTTTCACTGCGTTTGGTTTCCTGCATAAGGGCTTTAATACATGCATTTTATTTAGCACATTTACACACCTAGTAAAAACTGCTTACTACAACTATGCCTTAACCGATAGGTTAATAACTAGCATAAACTCTGATAACACGCATGAGAATAGAAGACAGCCTAGGTTCGATTCCTTAGACTTTACCACTTTCTTGCTGAGGACCTTGGGCAAATTACTTTGAGTCTTGGTTTATTCACCTGTAGAATGGGAGTAACTGGTGTAAGTAGCTACCTCATAGCATGTTTAAATGAGACAATCTATATACTTAGAAGAGAGCTTGGCATATACAGGCATATCTCGGAGACACTGCAGGTCTGGTTCCAGACCACTGCAATAAAGTGAGTATCGCTATAAAGTGAGTCACATGACTATTTTGGTTTCCAGTGCATTTAAAGGTTATGTTTATGTTTATACTATACTGTAGTCTATTAAGTGTGCTATAGCATTGTTTAAAAAACAATGTACATACCTTAATTAAAAAATAGTTTATTGCTAAAAAATGCTAACCATCATCTGAGCCTTCAGTGAGTGGTAGTAGTAATATCAATGGTCACTGACCACGGATCGATGACAACAAATATAATAATAATGAAAAAGTTTGAAATATTGGGAGAATTACCAAAATATGACACAGAGACACGAAGTGAGCAAATGCTGGTGGAAAAAATGGCACCAACAGATTTGCTCTACACAGAATTGCCAACAAACTTTCAATTTGTTGAAAAAATAAAAATGCAGTGCCTATGAAGTGTGATAAAGTGAAGTGCAATAAAATGAGGTATGCCTGCAATAAATACTCAATAAAAGTCAGGTATTACTAGGTCTGCATATCTATCATACAGATTTTCAACAATTCAAAGACACATCAGTATGACTATAGTTACTGTGGCACCGGGTGGATATGTCACTCTAGCTCAAGTCCTACCCAGTGGCTTCCTATCATAAGTGGAATAAAATTCAAAGTTCCCACTTTGGTCCTGCATGATCTGGCTTCTGGTCACCTCTCAGACCTCATTGCCGGTCTAGACACTTTTGTACCAGCTGTTCCCTCTGCTTCAAACACCCTCCCCAAGGCTACAACCTTCACTTCATCTAGCTTTCTGTTTACGTATCATTATAGGAAGGTTTTTCCTAACAACTCCATTCAAAAGCTTTCTGCCACCCCTTCCATTAGCTCTTTACCTCCTTATCTGCTTTATTTCTCTTTATACTTATAATTAGTACTGGGTATCACATTACAGATGTATTTATTCATTTGTTTTTTATCTGTCTCCGCCCACTAGAATGTAAGCTCCATGAGGTCAGGGAATGCATCTTATACACAGCTATGTCCTCTAAGTTTCTAAAACACTGCTTGCGTTTAGGAGGCTCTCGACAAACAGGTGTCAAACAACTGAATTAAATAACTAAACCGAATACAAAAATGCATCTCACACGGTTGATCTCCATAAGGGGTTTATAATCTTGTATGGAAGAAGAAACAGTCACAACGATTCTGTGTTATTATTGCTTGAATCACTTTAAAGTGATTGCTAATGAGTGACAAATTTTCATTATCTGCATGCAAGGGTTAATTGTTGGATTTAAAAAAGCCCTTTGTGTATACTCATTACATTGACAATAGAACTCACAGCTGAGTTAATTTAGCCTCTGGTTTGCTGGTCATCGGGAGCTAAACCGTTTTCTGCCTTACGAGGCGTACACACACAAATGTACTTGGAATGTGCCGTACAGAGCGTGACTAGCAGACATTTCATTTGGCAGACCTACTCAGTCAAGGCTAAGGTGCGGTTGTAATCAGCTGCATCACCTTTCTAGTCATTTTATCATCTAAACAGGTAAGTGAAAAGCCCTGATTCTACCAGCTGATTCTACTGAAAGCCTACGCTCACATTCCTGAAAACCAGTTGGCCACACAACTTCAACCTTCACTGAAGCAAAGGAATAAGACAGCTCTCCTTCCCATTTCTATGTAACACTCAGGCTTACTGTGATGCTTCAAGAAGAAGGAAGCAAATGGCAAAAGCAAAAGAAAGAGTGAATGTATCCGATTTAGAAGACACCATCTTTCCTAAACTGCAAAGCCTCTGAATGTTTATATGCCGCTGTGGCTGCTTTTACAAAGGTCAGTCCCTACGGTGAGCCTCCCGAGATCAACCGAATAGTTTTGAAAACTTCTTTATATCAGGAACAAAGACATCAATTCACAGTTAATAGAAACAACGTTTGTAAAAGGTCAAACCCATTCATTTTTTAAAAAGATTTGCAAATTAAGGGAAAATGATTGTTTACTTAATGTTTTATACCTTCAATATTAGTTTTAGATGTGTCTCACACACAGAGACACACATGTGTGTCAGGGACTTGCACAATCCTGGCTTTATCTCTCACTGGCTCTGTGGCCTTGAGCACGTTATCTTACCTCTCTGCTTCAAGTTCCTCATCTATAAAATGGATGGTGTTTTCTACCTCATATTGCCTGCCATGTAATAAGTACTGGACAGATGCAAAGCATTGAATTTATCCATTTTGTATCTAGAATTTACTACTCTCTCCTGATAATCATATTCTCCTCCTTCCTTTTAATAACAGAACTACGTCTTTTAGCTTGGTGCATGGCTGCCCAGCAAGACCACACTCCCACTAGGTGTGGACAAGTGTCTAAATTCTGGTCAATGGGATGTGGGCAGTAAAGGTGTGTATGGCTCCTCTGAAAGGAAGGAACTTGCCCTCCTGGCTCTCCTCCCTCAGGCTGGAACCTGAGAGCAGGAGTGGTGACTGTCTGACCAAAACCACACACATGACGCCCAGGGGTAGCAGCCCTGGAGAGGGAAGGTGCTAAGACCCGCAGGGCTCACCCTGAGCCTTCCTCCTCCCTGGGTCCCTCATCTGCTGGGACTTGCTGTGTTTGAGAAAAATAAACTTCTATACTGTTTATGCTATAATTGTTTCTGCTGAAGTGGCCAAATTAATACACTAACTAATGCTAGCATATTTACTCAATTTTCAATTATAAAAGTTCACAGCCAGGCATCTTGAAATCTATAGTCATTCTCTTCCATATTGATGATCAATTACTTGATGACAAGTCCTTGTTAGGGGAAGACACCCTCCTCCTGTCCAAATTAAAACACTTGGCAGGTCGCAGGTACTGTCTGGGTCCTGGCAGTGGACACCTGGATGACTGTGACAGAAATCGAGAAGGAAGGTACCAGCAGTTGTCCAGGGAGGGGGCTGTTCCGGAAAGTCATGAGGTCAGAGCACAGAGTGCGTGTCAGGGCTGGCAGTGTAAGGCCCTACTTGGCAGGTCCACCTACCAGCCTGAGGTAGTTCTGTAGCATCTGCAGAGGGATCATGGAGGCATAGGTCACGCTACTGAGGCAGCCTTCCTGCGGCCCTGTGAGAAAGAAGCAAACGGAAGGAAAAATGGGCTCTTCTTGTGAACTGTATAAACGATCAAAACATAAAAGAGGCTATCATAAAAGATACAACATGTTGATTGACTTACGTAGGCAGAGCTGACATTTAGCCAAGAGGCACCAGTGTGCCTTTAACCATCGTGAAAATACTGTAACACTTTGTATTGACTGACAGCCCCTGCTGCTGGCCTCCCAAGAGCTCCCCAGCTGCCTCTACCTTCCCCCGGGAGCCCACCCATCTCCTGTCAATCACTACCAGGGCATTCAGATCCGGGCTCCAAAACTATAGCTTGTATTTGCTCTGATTGCTGGATTCAATATTTTACTGTTTATAAGCAAATGTCATCAGAGATAATCCCAATCCTCAGAAAGTTCTAGCCTTGCCAGTGTTAATGTACGGGTGCATTCCCAAACTCTGTCCCCTGCCCCCGAACCCCCTCCGTGTTCAGCCACTCTCTCAATATGGTGTTTCAGCCTGAAGGAATTTTCTGGAATGGTCTCACACTTTTTTTAAACTTAAGTATCATTCAAGCAATAAAATAGAACTTTATTAGTTCAAAGTGAAGTTTTAAAAGCTCCATTCCCAAGTCTGGGAAATGCATGATGAAATCAGTAGCCTTTTAGAGTTAAGGGCTGAGAAACTGAGAATTTCTATACTACGTACTAGCTTTATGTACTCAGACAAGAAAATCAATCTCTCTGAGCCTCAATTTCCTTGTACATGAAATGAGGATAAACATAAATACGTATCTTAATTGGGCTGCTGTAAGGATTACAGGAATTTATACTTGTATTGTGCTGTAAACAACAGAGCCTAGCACAGAGTCGATGCTCACTGAAATTAGCCTGTACCCTAATAATCACATGGACTTGACAGCAATAAAAGACACTGCTCTTAACATGGTATCTGTCACTCTCTTATAAGCACATCAATTTGTTCCTAAAGAGAAATGCAATCAGAATCTCAGCAGTGATCAGGACAGACGTCACCACAGGTATCAGAAACATGGCTTTTGATTTTCCTCTTCTTAAACATTTCAAAAAACATCTAATTACTTAGTAGTGGGAGTCACACATGTGTGGCCTGAGGACACAGGACAAAACCATGCAGATTCAGAGGCTGTGCTGTGAAACACTCACGATGCAAAGTCTCCCAACATCACCTCAGTCTGGAATACCCTTACCTGACAAAAGCGCAGTGACCTGCTCTGCTTTATTCGTTCTCATAAAGTCCCACGGGGACTGGGTGAAGCTCTGACCTGCTGACCACGGCACATTTCCTAGTTCAAAAAAATAAAATAAAATGAAATATCAAGAGACGCTTAAAAGTAATTCTTCTTATAAGAGTCAATGAACGGTCTCCTGTGTGAGACCCCAAAGGACTCCAGAGCTTAGACTGTCAGAGACACAGACAGACTATGGAAAGGGTCACACAAAGGGTTAACTCCCTCATACAATTTTTGTGGATGGTCAAGAGGAGGCCTTCGAGCTACAGCCTTCTCCAAAGCTGTTCTTACAAGGGATTGAAAGAAACCTGGTGAAAATACAACCAAACATGTCCAGGGTGAAGTTTTCAAGGACAAAGCAGATCATAACCTTTCATGGTTCTTCCAGTGCCTGTTTCACAAAGCCGGAGCACTTTGGATGAGATAACAGGTCCTTTACGATCTGGTCCTTGCCCCACTTTCCAACAAACTTTTGGATTCTAGTAAAAACAGTTAACTTCAGGGGCTCAGAATAAAGCAAACCTTTTCACAGTCTGGGCCCCCTGCTCACTCTTGCTCAAAAAAGGGTCCCAATTCGTAAGTGTCCACTCTGGGGAGGCATTAGTCCTCAGTACTTGTTTCCATCTCTTCCTTCCACAGATCAATTCTCAAACACCTATTCTCAGCACACCTCCAACACACGTGCACACCCTACCTGTAACTCACTGCTTCTCTGTTGCCCTTGGTCCCTTTAATCCAGTTGAGGTTATCAATAAAGTTACTTATATACATACATAATAACAGTGGTGTGCAGGCATGCCTCCTTTTATTGTGCTTTGCTTTATTGCCCACTGCAGAGCTTGTGTTATTTACAAACTGAAAGCTCTTGACCCTGCATGGAACAAGTCTATCAGCGCCATTTTTCCAACAGCATTTTCTCATTTTGTGCCTGTGTAACATTTTGGTAATTCTCACAATATTTCAAACGTTTTCGTTATTATATTTGTTATGGTGATCTGTGATCAGTGCTCTCTGATGTTACTATTGCAAAAAGATTATGACTTGCCGAAGGCTCAGATGATAGTTAGCATTTTTTAGCAAAAAATGTTTTTAAATTCAGGTATGTACATAGTTTTTTAGACAATGCTATTGTACACTTAATAGACTGCAATACATTATAAATAACGTTTATATGCACTGAGAAACCAATACATGTGACGCGCTTTACTGGGGTATTCTGTTTATTGTGGTGGTCTGGAACTGAACCCGCGATATCCCTGAGGTATGCCTGTAACTACCAGTTATCAAGTGGCCACAGCCAGGTACTAAACGAAAGCCTTTACCCACAAAACTCAATGATTTTTAGATCTGAAATGCTTCTTGGGTGCCCTGCACCTCTGGGACAAGGATGAACACCGGAACGGTCAGGCCTTAGCACCCACTGCTCACAGAAGTACCTGGATCTGATGCTGGTGAATACCCATTTGCCTTCCCCAGTTTCCAGATCAGCTGGATGAGGGCTGAGGGTGGAGGCCCATTTCATTCAAAACATAGCCGTGAGGACTTCGTTTATTTGACCCCTGGGCAGAACCACACCTTAAATAATACTGCACTTTCTGGGCAAATGTGTTCTTGAGAATCATTTATGACTTATTTTTTTAATGCACTTCTAAAATTATATAATAATTCTTCTGTAATAATTATTTTATGATAATAACTGATCCATAAAATTAAGTTGTGAATAATTTGCTTTAAAACCTGTTGGTAATATATGTTTTAAAAGTGATTTAGCATATATGTGTGAACAAAATAAAATACTTTCTAATATAATAAGCTGATACATTAATCGCATGGTGAAAATTGCCCTTCCCTCAATCCTGACTATTCTTTTGCAACCTGGTGCTATTGAAAATACACAGGCTTTCCTATAAGACAGGCTGGAATCTGAGTCCTGACTGTGTGACCTCAGGCAAGTTAACTTGTAACCAGTTATCTGTAAATGAGCCTGCGGTAAGGACTCACTAGGTCTGTATATAAATAAAGCTCCCAGCACAGTCCTGCCATCACAGGAGGTTCCCCATAGACGTCTTAGCTCGACAGGAAAGAAACTAACCAGGGACAACTAACATTTATAGTACACTTACTATGTTTACCAGAAAGCAAATCTTATCTTTTGAAGTTCTTTGGAGTCCTATCAAACAGAAACAACCAGGTATCACCCTGACTCATCCCAAGTGGGAGCTTTGACTCTATCTTCATTAAAGTGCCTCTTCTAACTCTAGACTTTATTAGGACTCCCATCCAAAGGTAAGGTGTTCATACACTACTGCATCTCTGGCACAGCCCAAGTACAAGCTTGGAGCTGTGTTCAGAGCTTGTGTATTAGCAAAGCAGCTGCAATGTGGTTAGTTTCTTGCATTTATCAAAATAGCGAGTGCAATCACAAAGCCTCATCAAGGGCTTTCATGTTCTTTACTCTCTGGATATTATTTGAGGCATAAAAGC
Organism: Leucopleurus acutus; assembly: GCF_964270905.1. Lineage (NCBI taxonomy): Eukaryota > Metazoa > Chordata > Mammalia > Artiodactyla > Delphinidae > Leucopleurus > Leucopleurus acutus. The sequence goes on from NC_139144.1 coordinate 77,122,809, forward strand.
ATTTTTATACCAACAGGCAACATTATGTAATGGTTGCATTATGAATACTCAAGTTTTTCAGCACCAGCAGCTGCCACAAGTGAGCTTTGAATGTATTTAATCAGTGAGCTGCGTATCAGGTTAGGGAGCCCATGAATGTAAATAAACCCAGAATTTTAACTTTCCCTTCATTGCTGGACTGCTGATACCTAACGTGATGGATCGCACGCTGCTTGCACCGAGGCCAATGCTAGAGTCAGTGGTGCTATTAAACGTCACGTCTTCCAGACTCCACCATCCATCAGAAGAGATTGCTTGGAAATGATTTGTCAGAGCTTGACTCACTGCTTTTGAAAAATCATCCCATGATGTCTGTTTGCGAATATTTAAAGCACATATTGTGTTTTCACATTCAAAATCGTCGGCACCGTAGTTGCCTGGTTGAATCTCACCCACTGAAATCCTTAAGGGTATTTTAAGAGCATCTGTTGGAAGAATGAAAGAATTAGGGGAAAAAAATCCTGACAGGATAAAAACCAGCAAAAATCTTACATAAAACAAACAGATACAAACATTTTAAAAACAAAGCAAAGGGCAGCTATCCTTTTTTAAATATCATCAGTTGAATACTCGTCTACTGGAGTAAATTTTGGTCTCCCAATCTCTTCACAGTTTCTTTGGAACCATGTTGCTTGAACTGTTTATCTTTCCTTGTCTCTTTGGCCAGTTCTACTTCCTTGATTCTTTCCCTTCAGCAAGGTTCTCAAATTCTTTCAAAAAGCATCTGAGAAAACTAGAGCCCTCTCTTGACCTCTCTATATCAACTTTTCTCCTCACCTTCATTGATAACATCATGAAGAAGGCAGGTTACAGCTGCGTAGGTCAGTGTGCTTAGGACAGTGGTTTCAGACTCATACAGACCTCGGGCTGGGCCTCAGGGTCAGCTTTCTACTTAGCCATGTGTACTTGGTAAATGGCCTTCATATCTCTCTATGCCCCAATTTCTTCCATAAAATGGAAGGAACGTACAATTGAGATGCTATGAAGAATAAATGAACTCATGTTTGCAAGGGATTAAACACACTGTTTGTTTAACACATTATCTGTTAACACACTATCTCACAAGAACTAGTAAGTACTTGATAACTGGTGAACAGTGCAGTAGAAGCTTTTAAAATGATCTTTCCAATCTCTCTGTGACACCAGCGGACTGGGGCCCCCTCCCAGGTGGATAGCTCCCCATGTACTTGTTTTCATGAACTGAATTATATGCTTACCAAGAGCCACTTGTGTTTAATCCCAAATCTTCTATGTCTGTTGAACTCATTACTGTAATTAGTAAATTAAATATTCCAGATACTGATGAAATGAGTTACTATTCCTATGAAAATCAGAACACTTTTGAGACTGAACAGAGGAGCTGCTATAACCAAGTTTTTAGTGAGATATGGATGAGACAACTACATAAAATTAGAAAAAAATTAATTATCTCTAGACAGATACTGCCTTTAGTTTGCTTCATAAATACGTTTACGTCCTCAAACAACAGAAACCACAGACAAACCATTAAAGATGTGGTTTGTTCAAATAAGAACATGCGGCACTTCAGTCAGCAGAACCATCCAATATAAAGAGCTTCACCCAAACGTTGATGAAAGAATTACCTGGTGTGTTTTAAATGAAAATGAAATGTTTAAAAATATTTTTATGATCCTCTTCTTAAACTGACTTTTTTCCATTAACTGACCACCTACTAGATTTTATTTTTGGTCTTCATGTTACTTAGCAGCTTGTGACACAGCTAATCTCTCTGCTCTCTGATACACACCTCCTGGATTTCCTCACACCTCATTGGTCACCCTCTAATGTTGTTCCTTTGCTGGTCCCTCCCCTTCTTCTAGATTTCTTAATGAGAGTCTTGCAAGGCTTGTTTCTCTTAGTTTTTCTAGCTGTGTTCACTGCCTTCGAGACCTCATACAGTCCCACGACTTTAAGTACCATCTCTAGACAGCTGATTCTCAGATTTATAAATCCAGCTCATACTCACTCCAGAATTCTTGCTGACTTGACATCTCCTACATAGATGCGCAGACATCTCAAATTCATAATTCAGAACATAACTCCTAATCTTCGTTAGCAAAATCTGCTTCACCCACAGCCTTCCCCTAGACAGCTGATGGCAATGCCATCCTGCCAGTTGTTGCCATCCTGCCAGTTGTTCAGACTGAAAACCCTGGAATTATCCATGAATCCCCTCTCTCATACCTCACACCCAACCCATCAGAAAGTTGTGTTGGCTCATCTTTGGCTACATCCAGAACTGAAACGTCCTCATTTACTACAATCCTGAACTGAGCTGTCATTACTGGCTCTCACCTGGAACACTACATTAATGGCCTAACATTAGGCCTGTGACTTCCTAGTTTGTTTGTTTTTTTTTTGACAAAGCAGCCAGAGATACCATTAAAACGTACACCATTCTTAATTAGGAACATTGCCAGGGTTGGCCTTTTACAATTAGTAAGAGATTTCTTTGATGTTATCTTTTCTTAATAGTTATTTTAAAAAACTTTTTATTGGCGTATAGTTGACTTACAATGTTGTGTTATTTAGAAGCTCACTTATGTTTACTAAGTTGATAAAAGCAAAATTTAAAATGAGATAGCTAAAAAAAATAAATAAAATAAAATGATAGCTAACAAATGTCTTTTTTTTTTAACAGGGTAGGAATACTTACAATGTTCCTGAATTAAAAAATGACAAAAATTCTTAAAAAAAAAACGTACACCAGGTCCCGTCACTCGTAAGCTCAAACACTGAAATGGTTACCTTAAGTCCCAACAATGGCCTACAAATTCCAGTTAGATCAGGCTCAATCCCCATCCCCTCCTGCAACTTCTCTGACCTGTTTTCCTACTTTTCTCCCCTCACTCGTTATAACACAGTCACTCTGCCCTGCTTGCGGTTCCTCAGACACAACAGATATGCTCCTACCTGTTAGGGCCTCTGTCCACTTGATGCTCTGCCTGGAAAGTTCTTACCTGAGAGATCTACAGAGCTGCCCCTTCCTCGCCTCCAAGTGTTTGCTCAGATGTCTTATCAGTGAGGCTACCCTGTCTATCGTTTTAAAAACTGAAACCCACCCTCTCACTCTCCATCCCTCTTAGTCTTTTCCGTAGCACGTATTACCATCTCATATACCATACAATGAATTATTGCTTATGTTTATTGTTCACTTTCTGACTCAATGTTAGAATGTAAGCTCAAATCCAACTACTGATACAGCTGGCTGACTGGATGGACTGAGTGATAATCCTGATATAAGAGGTCACAATATTTCATCTGATCTAGCACTCCATATTCATAAACCCACAAGTGAACTTTTCATAAATGTTCAGAAGTGTATACTCTTAAAGATGGAAGGGACCCAAAAGATCGTCAATTATCTTCCTAGACAGGTAGGCAACCAGACATTGAGAGATAACTGACCTGCCTGCCTACATTCATATGATCAGCTAATAGCACACTAGACGGCCATGATTTCTCATAGCTTCCTAGTCTCATGCCTAGAAAGACAATCTAAGTCAGAAGAAAAGAGCAATAATTATTTAAAAGCTGTCCAAGGTCAGTCAAATACAAGGAAGACCTAGCGTCATTTCAGTAACAACTAATTCTGTAAAAAGCCACTGTATGTGGAAAAATATAATTACCCCATTTATAACCAATTAAGTGTTTTTGTAGCAGCTAGGGTTCAAAGAAGGTTAAGAAGAGAGTGAGAAAACTGTAGTTGCATTAATATCTTTCCCACAGTCCCAGAGGCCCCAGCAGTGTGGATGCAGCATGAGCAATGCAGCTGCAAAGGGCACTCACTCAGATTCTCCAGCAGGTGCTTGCAGTCGTCAGTGGCGACATCATGTGCAGTCCGATTACACTTATCTCTTTTTTCTGGCTCCAGCCCTCCATGCCTACACAAGACTTGTAGGCAGTTCTGTAAAGAAACGAACTCCATTACCTCACGTCCAAGTGAATAAACTCAAGCGAAAACTCCAAGGGAGAATTCAGTTGCCTGTGGCAAGCAAATCAGGAATTCTCAGCCAGAAAGCTTCTTTCTCTCCCAGCAACCCAAATACACAGATTAATCTAAACACTGTCTCCAAATGAAAAGCAAACCGTGCTTCATTTACATGTGATTCACAGGATCGAAACACGGCTCCACAGAACAGCCTCTTAGGTTTCAGGAGAAAAACATTAGCTTACTAATCACTCAGTTTGCAGAGTGAAATTAAGGAAAAAAGACTGCAGCAGACAGTATCCTTTTACTGTAATTTGGAAATATAAAGCAAAAAGACTTCTGCTACAACCAGACGCACCTTGCTGTCTTCTAGATCAGGCACTGCTTTCCTGGTCATGCAAGTGCTGGGCTCCAATTGTAACAAGTCCGTCCCAGAGTCCTTGTAAGCACATATATATTGGAGATCTTACACTGTCTTACTTTATTTATTTGAGAAATAGGTGTGAACACCATGTTGACTGACGTTTTAGAAAAACATTCTCAATAGATATTGAAGTTGGGTGCCCTCTCTTTTTCAGTTTTTTCTTGTGTTGCTCCAGGAAATCTCCATTTAAAAAATATCACTAACCTATGAACTGAAGGGTCGTAGTTTTCCAAAATTTTTCAATTCAAAGTGGTAGGCAATTTATATGCAAACATTTTCAAATAAGGAACTGCATGGCAGGATATTACATCAGGATATTTATCAAGGAACTCTGCTATTTCAACTTCTACCACTTCATGATTTGTCTGTTGATTTCCCACCACAGTAAGCACAAAACTGAATAAACCAGAAACCACGAAAGGGAACTAACAACCAAAACAAGCACTGTCCTTCTCTTCGCTCCCCTACACACACACACACACACACACACACACACACACACACACACACACACACACACACACACACACACACACACACACACACACACACACAGGCTCTGGGCTGACTTCCACTTCTGACAACACAGTAAACTACGCAGTCTGAACAGCTTTCTCTAATTGTGCTGTAAAACACTTTTTTTCTGTTTTGTAAAACATATGTCTTTCTTACTGATGTATAATATCCACATAGAAAAGTACACAAGTAAGTGTGCAGCTTGAAGAATTATCAAAAAGTGAACATACTTGCGTAATGAGCACTCTGGAAGCCTCCTTAATGTTCCATTTCAATCACTAGCCCCTCCCCTTCTCCCCCAAAGGTAGCTGCTACTGTGATTTCTAAGATCAGAGATTGGCTTAGCCTATTTACGAATTTTATATAAATGGAACCATATTACAGATACACTTTTATATTTGGCTTCTTTTTTTTTTTTTAACATCTTTATTGGAGTATAATTGCTTTACAATGGTATGTTAGTTTCAGCTTCACAACAACATGAATCAGTTATATATATACATATATTCCCATATCTCTTCCCGCTTGCGTCTCCCTCCCTCCCACCCTCCCTATCCCACCCCTCCAGGCGGTCACAAAGCACCGAGCTGATCTCCCTGTGCTATGCGGCTGCTTCCCACTAGCTAACTACCTCACGTTTGGTAGTGTATATATGTCCATGCCTCTTTATCGCTTTGGCTTCTTTTCATTCAACATAATGTCTGTAAAATTCATCCATGTGTTAGGAACAGTTATAATTCAATTCATTCTTTTTAAAAATTACTGGGTGGTATTCTATCATATGGATATACCACAATTTACTCATCTATTTTCTTGTTGGTGGACATTTGGGTTCTACTATAGGCATTCTGGTACGTGTCCTTTGGCGGACACATGTACATATTTCTGTTGGGTGTATGTACAGACTTGGTCTTCTGGGTCATGGGGTATGCACATGTTCTGTATAAGTATAGACTGCAAAGAGCTTTCAAAAGTGGCTATACCAATTTCTACTCCCACCAGGAGTATACTTGAGTTCCAGTTGCTTCATATTGGCCCCAAAATATATTTTAAATCATGAGTTCACAAGGAAATACAGGAAATCCCTAAGCGTCAGAAAGAAAAACAAAGAGTAAGCTGAGACCACCAGTTAAGTGAAATTTGAACAGGAAGCCAGTGCTGGTTTGAGGACAAAGCCAATACAGGCAATCTTTTGGATGCTGAGGGGATGGGAAACTAGGCCTTGGTACCTGCACAATGGAGCCGCCGAGCCAGAGGACCTTTGAATCAAGAAAATCTGTCTTCTGCAAAGGGACTGACTTGGACGTTGGTTTCTCACTGCTCAGGTCGGCGGGATCTTCTCTAACAATTGTAATCAAAGTCTAGCTTTCACTGGTCTGGGGTTCAGGTTTAAAAAAAATCACTAAGCCAAGAAATGAACTGAAAACTAAGTCAAATACATAAATTTTTTGCCCAATTGTTATTACTAATTTGTACAAAATCAATAAATGTATAAAATATTTAATAAAATTAACTCTAATGAAAGATTTAAGTAGAATGCAATCTGAGCATTAAACTTTATGAATTCCCAGATGATAAGAGATAAAAATAATACATTTATTACACAAGTTAGTACTTGCAGCAAAAGCAGGTAAGAGCCAAAACAGACCGGGGGGTGGGGGAGGTCTACGCCTGCCAATATAAATGGTTTTTATCTACGAATTTTGGTAAATCATTTAACCTTTTCCTGCTCAGTTTCCATATCTGTGTCTCAAATATCTGTATTTCATAGGGCTGGTACGTGACTTAAATGAAAAGATGGGTAAAAAGCTTTTACATTCTTGGCACGCAAAACGTTCTCAATATTTATTAGCTGCTGTTTTTGTTATAATCAACATAATCATCACCAGTTAGAACACAGCCCAAATATTCAGGTAAGTGGTGAGGAATTACAGCACATCAGCAAACGTCATAATTCTAGGTGATGGTACTTCAAATTACAAACAGAAATGATAAAAGATGCAACCAAAATCTGCAAGATTCTTTTAAGTCTGACCTATAAAGTGGGTTGTGTATAATTTTTATTACACTCAGGTAGGTCAGTAGGCAATAACATAAGCAGTAGCTTTCTCTATAAGGAATCAAAAAATGTTGGAAAGATAGCAGGATAACGCGTATCCAAACAGGGTCACAGCTGTGAGTTCCACAGCACTATGCTGGGCTCCGTGGGGAACACAAAGAAGATGAAAACTTGACCCAACTGACACTGAACAGCAGCAGCTACAGTAACTACTGGAGCACACACTAAGCTCTAGGCACCGTTCCAACACAGCACAAGTATTTAGTGCTCACACATCCTCACAACTTTGTGAAAGAGATACTAAGCACCTCTGTGCTGGGTGCTGTGTTAGAGCCCAGGGTTGTGACGACGAAGATGGTAACAGTTTCTGTTTCTCCGGCAGAAACGCAAAGCATAGGCAAGAGCCACGGGGAAAATGTGCCCAGAAGAGGGGGCTATTGAAGTGAGGAGAAAGTTTTACTAAGGGGAGGGGGAGGAGGTGGCAAAGGCAGAGAAAAGAATCTAAGCTCTCTCCTCGAAGGGTGGGCTTCGAGTGAAGAGAACACTTGCTGTGATGCTAGTTGTTTCTTCTGGAAATGGATTCTCAGGGGACCTAAACTGGGCAGGCTGTTCCAAGGGATGCAGAGCAAGAGGTCTAGATGAATGAGTCCAAATCAAAGTGCTGTTAACTATGATACAGATACATGTGCTAGAGCAGAGACTTTATTTTTTAATTTATTATTATTTTTGGTCACGCCGCACAGCTGAGGGATCTAAGTTCCCCGACCAGGGATCGAACCCGGGCCCTCAGCAGTGAAAGCGTGGAGCCCTAACCACTGGACCACCAGGGAATTCCCTAGAGCAGAGACTTCAGAAAGCAGTGGCTTAGGCTTCAACTTCTGCTTCCGCTCACATCCCAATCACCAGAACTTAGGTAGGTGTCCATGGTCACCTGCTACGGAGGCTGGAGAACGCAGTCTTTATTTTGGGTGGTCAAGAGCCCAGCTGAACTCTGAGAGGCCCGTTATTGTAGAAGAGGGTAGAAAAGATGTTGAGGGACAATGAACCACCTCTGCCAGGGGCCTTTAAGAGCTGAGAAGCAACGTACCAGTGCCAGGGAGAATAAGCTGAAACCCCAAGTCCAAAGAGCTAGAGATAAGATCCTAGTCAGGACAGGGAGCTGAGGGTCTGACACCGGGCAAAGGAAGTGGGAGGGAAAGCAGTCTGCAAATGCACAGGTAGGGTCTGGCACACGTGCTGGGAACAACGTGGGGTGTGGGTGTGCTCACTGTTTTGCAGGGCAGGGGAGATGGAGGCTATCACAATGGGAAATAACAGTATGAGGAAGCAGGCAGACTCAGGGGTGAGATGAAGACAGCTAGCGTCAGCTGTGAAGGGCTGAGTGCTAGGGAGCCTCAATGTCTTTCTGGAGGCATGAGGATATGTTCGGGTAGGAAACACCATGATCAGCTCAGTTCTGAAAACCAACTGGTACATTTGGAAGACATACAGAAAAAGAGAGTGACAGAAAGGAGACCAGTTAAGACAGAACTCTCATAAGATAGCCCATTCACTCACTGATTCAACAAACATTTAGTACTTGTGGGCCAGAGACTGCTGAGCACAATATATACAATGATGAAAAGTGATTTTTTGGAGGAGATGGAAAGGGAGGGAGGCATACAAATAATCCCAGTAAAGAACAAGCTCCCTAAGTGAAGTGTGAAGAGGTGCTCTGGGGACCAATGAACTCCTGGAAGCCAAGACTTAAGCTGAGATGTTTTCCAGGCAGGGAGGGGTCAGGACAGAAGAGGCCATTTGAGGTAATGAGAAGAGCAGATGCAAAGGCAGGGAGAGAAGAGACAGCACAGGATGTCTACACAACAGCCAGCAGTGCAGGGTCAGAGCAGAGAGTGCATGAGGAAAGGAGACAAGTGTGCTTATGGAGAGAGGCTGAGGCCAGATCTGGACGGGACTTGTCTGTCACGTAAACGTCTGGCACTTATCCTTGAAGCGACTGAAAGGTCACTTCTCCTTGTAAAGACGAAAGGTAAGTTACATGACCAACTTCCTGTTGGGAAGGCCCCTCTCAAGACACTGTAAAGGAGCTGGAGAGACTGGAGATGAAGAGATCACAGCAGGGCCTACACAAGTCCAGACAGCCCATGACGAGGGCTCCCCAAGGGACATTTAAAAAAACAGCCTTCCCTTTGTTTACATGTTCATTTATAAGGGAATAAAATCTAGAGTTTTATCAATCATTTGAATTCATTATCTTAGGAAGATGGAGCAATAAACACAAATGTCAGGTGATGTCAGTGGGTTGAGAGGAGGAACAAGAGATGCAGCCTAAACACGGGAGCCCAGGCATGCATCCTCATGGAGCTGTTTGGTGGAAGTAAACATGAATATGGTCATCACTAGGGGTACCATATAATTGGCTAAACTGGGACACTTTTAAGAGTAAAAAGGGACACTGTTAATGGTTACATTGGGATGATGGGCATAAACAAGGACTGTACTGGGCCAACTGGGTTATCAAGGAGATGCCCTGTAAAACCGTGGGCGTCCTGGATAAGACCTTCCTGAATGGACTCAGGACATGGTTAGGTGGGCTAGAGAGAAGATTTTGGAATCTCTATAGATTATATTCTGGAGACCAAAAAGATCATTCAAGGGAGAAAGTAGAGAGCGAAAGGAGGAAAAGGATCAAAACCAGACCCGAGAAAGGAGTTAGTGGAAAACACCAGAAAGTGTATGTCTTGGGTGAGGGGTGGAGCAAAACTCTGGTTGGCCAAGTTTAGGTGAGAATCCTTTAGGATTCTGTGAGTCATTGCTGTTCAAATTAAGCAAGGATGCAATACTCTGCACTGAACACTCTGGAATGAGAGTTTTAAAAAATAGCCTTCCCATTATCTACACACAGTCTGACCTTTTCGAAAATAATTTTATAAAAATTAAGGGAAAAAAATTATCATGCAGAATCAAAAGCACAGATTTCTATTTATCATCTAGTCCCAAAGACTTGGTCCAACATCACAGGTTATCCTGTCTTTGTCTTCTCCTAGCCAGGTACCCAACTCTGTGACAAGGAAGACATTTAGGGACTCCTATCATTTTTTTTTTCTCTTTGCAGCCATGACCTAGGGAGAGGAAATCTAAATCCTGGGGCTCCATGTGGGCCTCTGTGCTTAAGACACATACCACATCCAGACTATCCAGTCAGGTGGATGCTGGAGGGTGGGAGGGAATGCCTGACACTCGCCTGGCTAAGAGGTAAAAATGCATCCATCAGTCCACAGTTCCTACACACTGTGAGGATGGCAACAAGAAGGCCACTGCCTGACCAGAGGACTGTGGGACTGCCTAGAGATGACCTCTAGGATGGTGGAAATAAATGTCTGGAAGACAGGTAAAAAGCCAGGTGTGAGATCTGGGTTTGGAAAGAGTTACTGTAGAAGCCACAGTTAAAGCTGAAAGACTGGATAAACTCTTAAAAATAGGACTAAGCAGGGGCTTCCCTGGTGGCGCAGTGGTTGAGAGTCCGCCTGCCGATGCAGGGGACGCGGGTTCGTGCCCCGGTCCGGGAGTATTCCACATGCCGCAGAGCGGCTGGGCCCATGAGCCAAGGCCGCTGAGCCTGCGCGTCCGGAGCCTGTGCTCCGCAACGGGAGAGGCCACAACAGTGAGAGGCCCGCATACCGCAAAAAAAAAAAAAAAATAGGACTAGGCAGCTAGGAAGGAGCATGGGAGTTTCTGAGGGTTAAAAAACGAAAGAGAAAAACCAGAAAAACAAAGAGAAAGCCTGGTCATCAAATTCAGAAGGGAAGCAAGGAAGGAGCAGTGTTCTAGAAGCTCAGGAGGAGTCTGCATTAGAGTCAACATGTTAAACAACCCAGAAAGGCTGAGTAAGAGCATGAGTGACAGGAAGCCACTGGCTCGGGCAATACGTAAGCTAGAATTATCATCTACTCAAAACACATAATCCGCCAAATAAAGAATCTGTTTGAACGAGAGCGTCAACAACTAGCCGCTCAAATCCAGACACTCTCCCTAATCTATTTCTGCGGCAGGAACTTGACATGTCAGAGTTCTCATGACAGAACACAGAGTTTCACTAAGAAACTCTTCTATCCACTCACCCTAAGTGATGAAAACAAGTTTATCCTCAGTGATGAGTTCAACTTCGGAGCAGTCACAGACCAGCTTTAGAGAGAGCTACTCTTGTTACCAAACACTAAATGGTGATTTGCATAAATTGCTTAAACATTGGGAAAAAGACCAAGAACCAAGTGGAAAAAGGACTGATTTGGGAATCTGGTCTTCTATGAATTGACCTTGGGGAATTAGTTACACTATTTCCCAAAACTTAATTTTTTCATCTGCAAGGCAAGGCAGCTGGACTAGATGAGCTATGTGTCTTCAAGCTCTGAAATCCCACTTTTTTTTACATTGAAAAACACATGGAAACTGAGGTCATCTTCTTGGGTAACAACGGTACTACTACCTTATGCGGATTGGACACATATATGCTATTGCAAAGAGAAAAAAAACATACACCTTTTAAGCTCTACTTGTGGTCAGTGTAGAATCTCTTCACCCACACAATGATTAACTCAGAACTGTCATTTATTTTTTCAGAAAACTGGTCTTAGCAACTTAGTTGTGAATGGATTACCTCTATGGAGTCAGCCAGGATATAAACACTGTATTAGGCAAAGGATGAAAAATATCTTCCAATACCCATGACTGACCAGGAAGGCAGGCCGCACAAGTAAAGAAACCAGGCATTCTGGGCTTCATTTCCAACTTCTATCTATTAATGCCTCCAGGGTTTAAATATCCTAACCATAAAATGAAGAGGTTAGCCTGGAAGACGACATATCTACTCCAGGGCAAAAAAAAAAAATCTATTATTTTAATTTATTATTTTTCTTTGCAGTGTGTGGATGTTGTCAGTCACGTTCACTTTCTAAAATCTCTCTCTTCTTGTTCAAAATTTATCTTAAGCTTCTTAACATAAGAGAATACAGAGAGAGTCATATTACACGTGAGAAAGAAATCCTATTTCCCTTTACTCAACGATGACAGAGCATCCACGTTGCCAGGGGCCTGGGAAGCCATGAAGACGCCATCCTCGGCTATAAAAACACCAGGACTTATGAGGAGTTCATAATGAAGGAGTTGAGTGGCAACACAAGCCCCCCACCCTTGCAGGGTAACTCACCCTGGAGAGTGGGCTCCTCTCTCTGCCTAGCATCAGAGGGTCAGTGGCTGAACATTCTAGATCAGTGATGCTCAGGTTTTGTTTTTTGTTTTGCCTTTTTTTTTCTTGCCTTCAGGTTGAGTGCGTGAAAAACCTACCGCTGTCAGTAACCTCTTGCATTACCCTCAGATTTTCTTGAAGGGGGAAGTAAGTTGAGAACTACCCCTTCCATGTACCTTTCCTCCATCAAATGAGATTCACTGTCTTAGATTAACTATGCATTTTCAAATTTAAGCTTTCATATTTTCCATCTTTGTCTTCCAAACACTTTTATGTCAAATGTCATTGCCTTCCATTCAAACCAATATATATATATCAAGTTCACAGAATTTCTGTAGGTTTTTTCTTTTAAGGATAAAATAGGAGTAAACTACTACTAGCAAGCAATACCTCCACGTTGAACTGAATCATGCCTTTTTCTCACTAAAAAAAAACCCCAAAGTCCAAAATGAACAGCTTCTGCTCTAGATCATAACAACAGGAAGTTACCCAACCAAGAGCTCCAAATGCACATTTCTAGCTATTTCCAGATATCTCCATCTGGTTGAACATATCCCAGAATTAAATTCAGCATGCTTAAATCCATATTCTATCTTCTTTTTTTTTTTTTTAATTTTATTTATTTATTTATTTTTGGCTGCGTTGGGTCTTCGTTTCTGTGCGTGGGCTTTCTCTAGTTGCGGCGAGCGGGGGCCACTCTTCATTGCAGTGCGCGGGCCTCTCACTGTCGCGGCCTCTCTTGTTGTGGAGCACAAGCTCCGGACACGCAGGCTCAGTAGTTGTGGCTCACGGGGCTAGTTGCTCTGCGGCATGTGGGATCTTCCCAGACCAGGGCTCGAACCCATGTCCCCTGCATTGGCAGGCAGATTCTCAACCACTGCGCCACCAGCGAAGCCCCACATTCTATCTTGATCACAATGACGCCTCTTCTTTTCTCTTTCTGAGAATGTCACTATGATCCTTCTATTTAGCTCGCTCATTTCCTGTATCTAATCTGTCTTCAATTCTTGGACATTTGTACTCCGTGATCTCTCCTAGTATTTCTACCACTCCCATCATCTTTCACCTAGTCTCTCCCCTGCCACCAATGTTTTCATAATCCCCAGTCTTCTAAATGTTATTGCTAAGTCAATCAATCTAAACTACAGAGCTGATTCTTTTGCTCCTTTGTACAAAACCTTTCAATGGTTTTACTCTGACTAGTAAATAAAGCTCAAACTTCTTAAGACATCACTGAAGGTCGGTGCCATACTGTGGAACTTCTCACTACTCTTCATTAGCTCAGGTGGAGCTGTTACCCACCTCCCTACTTCTGGTCTGTTCCTACTGCTCCCTCCATCTGAACTACTCTCCTCTCCAGTGATGGGTGACAAATTTAACCCACCCTGCAAGACCAAAATCGTTTCCATCTCCTCCAGAATGAGCCATTCCTGAGCCTAATATTCCGCAACTCTGCTCTCTGAAATACGTGCACTCTCTCTTCCAAAAAATAAAAATTTGTATTTTTGTACTGTTCCAACCACGTGTCTATTACCCTTGTTTTAAATTTTTTGAACTTCTCTTATCCTACACTTGTCTTGTATCTTGCACCCTTGCCACTGAACTAGGAGTTAACTAATCGCATAAATGATTCCTGCAAATGTTAGCTGACACAATGCCTTGCACTCAGGAGCTTCCTGATAGAGTTTCATTGTTAAAGCAATATTATTGCTCAAGTGATTTAAATAGAAAAAGAAGCATGAATGGATGGCTTACTATTTCATGTTATTTCCTTAATAATCAGAATCTTTCTCTCTTCTAACTGATGAGTGAAATCTAGAATGCCCTCTTATGTATCATAAGACAGCAGAGGTAGGGCTAGTGAGGGAGTTCAGAGTACAGGACATGTGTACTTGAATCCTGGCCCTCCCTCTAACTCATGGCATGGTCTTGGTACGGAATCAAACAACCCTGTGGACTCTATCAATATCCAACTTTTCCTCTAATTTGACATGAGATAAAATGTCTGGAATTACTCCCACATTTGTTAACAAACTCCAAACTGATTTTTGTGATTAAGTCACATATACGCTTGGCCGTAAATATCTGCTGGACAAAAAAACGTTGGTTCGTACTGGAAGCGGATCATCTCCTGCAATGGTACTGCTCAGTCCCCAATGATACAGGTGAAACACACTCAGTCAATAGCAGACAACTTCGCCACTCATCAAATTACAACTGTGTAATGAGGCCAGCTGCTACCAGACACACCTTAAAACCTTTTGAAGCAGCAATATGGGCAGCAGTCCAGCCTTTGCTGTTGGCGTGGTTGATGAGGTCTGCAGGAACAACAGGCTTGGATGTGCCCTCACGACTCTCTTCTCCTCCGTCCAAGTCAAAGACGCCCGACTCGGGCTCCTCGTGCAACGAGTTGCCACGAGCTGGGGCCCTATGGTACATGAGAAGCTTGAGGCTGTCCACATTACCAGTGTCCACAGCTGCATGAACTGGTGTCCAGCCATCCTGAAAATAAAACGACCGGGGGAAAGGGTTGATTACAACATCAATATTGAGAACTGTGTTATTTAAAGTTCACCTCTACATGTTCTTGGGCATGGACCACTGAGCTGGGAAAATCAGGCTTCCGATCCTGAATATCATACATGAGCTAAGCTCTCAGACCACTGTCAATTAGTGTATTTTCCATTGCTATGACTCGTGTTTGCTATTTGGTAAGAATTTCCTCTTAACAGTTGACCATTTGGAGCGAACAGGTACTGCCCAGGATGGTAACTAAGCATTATATATGGTAAAACAAGATCTCAATTTAATATTATGAAAGAGAATGAACTTTAGCATAAAGATTTTTTTTAATTTATATGCAAATATAAAGTTACCAGTACTGTACTAAATGAATGCTGTTATAAGCCAGTTTTACCTACAGGGAAGAGTCCTAATTCTAGTTATCTTAAAATTTTATGCCACTGATTTCAGAAGGAAAGATTCTAGATAACAGGGAAAAGGCAGACATAAAGGAAAAACAAAGTCAAGTAACTTCATGAGATACCTATCAGCCTCTATGGAGCTCTCTGTGACTGCAGCTGGATATTGATAAACGCAAGCTTAGAAAATGCTCCAACTAAAATGCTTGGGCCCATTCTCTAGAACATATTATACTGTGAAGCCTCAACCGTCCACTTAGCTGGTTGCTAGAGCAGACTCACAACTCTTTCCTAGCACAGTGGTTCTCCAAGTGTGGTCCCCTGACCAGCAAGCAGCATAAGCACCACCTGTGAACTTGTTAGAAATGTAAATTGTTGAGCCTCATCCCAGACCTACTGAATCAAAAATCTCAAGGTTGGGGCCCTAGCAATCCGTTTTAACAGCCATGTGGGCAACTCTGCTGCACTAAAGTTTGACAAACACTATTCTAGGGGAATTCCTGATCCCCTCTGTAGTCTCTCATTTTTATATAAAGATAGGTCTGCCTTCTACTCAGGTATCCACCTTCATTAGATTTTTAAAACTTTCATAAAAGAATTGAGAATTATTTCGGTGATACGTATTTTGGCTTCATTTTATTTTCCCTATGGCCTATTTTTTTCATTTCATTAAAAAAATAACAGGGAGAAGAACAGACAATAAATGGTAACCATCTACATTTAGACTGAGTCATCTGATCATTTGCTAAAGCTCTCACCGAATGATGTGGCTTTTTCTCTAGTTCTGTACTTCACATCAAGGGAATCGACTTGGCTAACAGCAGACCATGGCTGGGCAGTAGCTGGAATACCATATAGTCCTCCGGTGTACCCCAGGCAGATAAAGTGTTTCATGGCTTGTTCTTTGTTGGGCTGTAGATACCTTTACATGGGTATCAGCCTTAATTAGGCAACAGAGTGTACATGCTCCTGACCTTCCTTAATTTATATTACAAAGGCCATGCAGTTACTTCTGAAGAATTTTAAATCTTTCATTCTCCTTTGATTTCTTATTAAAAATCATAAGAAATAATTATTCCCTTAAGATCCTTTATCAATTCTGCTATTTATCTCTGTACTTTGGAGCCTCTGTACTTCTAACGATTTCATTCAGCTTATCAACAACTAGCTTGAGAGCATGGATTTCTGTGTTCTCTAACTTATAGGATGTGACTTTTTATGTTGAACTACTTATTTTTCATTCAGATAATGATGTAAAATTCATTCCTTTTTCATATGTAAGGCAGAATTTTATAATGAATGTGTAATACCACAGATTTCTTAAATAAAATATATAAAACAACATGAATCTGGACTATTTTCTCAGATTTTCAAAAACTAAATAGAAAGTATATTAAAGAAAAAAAGCCCTTGCAATAGGACTCAATGGAAAATGTCTATACCTAGCTTATATCTCTGGTTATACCATTAATTGTTTGTTTTCTTCTGAGAAATTAAGAAAATCCAAAATCTAAGAGTGACCTTAAAGTAGGTAATGCACCTTTTTATCCTAGAAAATTTTAAGGGTGTTTCCTATGAAATGGATGCACAGTATAGTCAATTCTCTATTAACAGAAGAGATCCAAGGTTCAGATAACCTTTGGAGATTAAGATGTCTACACTTGTCTTTCATCAGGAATATCCTGGAGGGTAGTGATTATTACACTTTTCACATTCTGGGAAGCTGAAAAAAAATAAATAAATAAATTCCTGATCCTAGTGAAGAGTGGGCTCCATTAAACCCACCAGTCCTTAGATGGGCCCCCACTGGAGAAATGCATGCCAGTGTACGAAGGCTGATTTCTTGGTCCTTAAATCTATCATGATAGGTTGATGAAGACCAGTTTGGGAAGCTGAATTGAGAAGTTTCTTTCAAATGCATTTCTGTGTGGCTGAGCCAGAAGTATTATCCAAGGACTCTTCTGTGGATCAGACTCCAAATTTCTTCAGTTTCCAAGTCCCTGACTTCACCTGTGCACCCTGTACGGGAGGTACCAGAACTGTGTGGGATGGAGTCAACAGCTACCTCAGCCTGTTAGGCTTCATAGTGGGTTTCCATACACAGTGCTTCAAGTTCTGACTCAAATTAGACAATGACCTTGAACTCTGAGGTGTTGCATAATCTTAGCAACAATAAACGTCAGTCCTGGGAAGAACAGTGAGCATAAATAACCTTCCTCTAAGTACTGGCAATGGGCACTGTCTTGCCACAAACTCCCTCCTGTTTACACATACTACAAATGAGCACTACTGTGGACAGTGACGACGACCTCGATGACAGCTGACCTTTGTCCATTGCTTACAATTCCCAGGCACTACACCAACTACCTTTAAAAAGAAAGGCTAATGAGCAAGCTTCTAATAATCAGATGCTCAAACAAATAAGACAATGTCCTTACCCAATATCCTCAAAGCAAAACAAAACAAAGCAACTGTATTTCGAGCTGTAGAGTTTGGAGACGTATTGTAAATTATAGGACAAAACCCAACATACAGGTACTCACTCTGGTTTTTACACTTCGGTCAGTTCCAGCTTCCAACAAGAGTTTAATACATTCTTTATTTCCATTTTTACAGGCCAGGTATAGAGGTGTCTGTCCTCCATCAGCAGCATGATTAATATTAGCATCATATGCAATTAATAATTCTACACACCTAAATGCAAGATTATGATTAATTACATACAAACTGGGTTTGATTTCTGAAGTACCACCTGACCAAGATATTAAATAGAGAAAATAATGCTAGAGCAATTCTGCATCTTTATTTACATGAATTATTAAATATATGTATCAATTATTCCTGGTCTTATTACATAGATACTGTTTTTAACAAGCCTGGGAGATGTATTTTAACTACTCCCATGAAAATTTAAAATAGCAGCTTTGATCAAGTGTGAATACGTGGTTTATGACAGTTCTCTGCAACCAAACTGTGAAAGTAGTCCTTGGAATATGTTTAACTGTGCTTGACATATATATTATTTGTGGTTCAAAATAGTTTGAACCTTGAAAAAAGTCAGGCTGCTGAGTCATTTTGAGATTTCCACTTGAGAAAATAATTAAAAATAGCACAGACAGCAGGGCACCATTTGCCTCCACTATAAAAGGCAGTACGGAGACAGAAAAGGGCCATCTTGGGGAGAAAAGACAGCAGAGGCTGTCCTGTCTCCTGAAGTGGGGCTAGTTTATGAGGAAAAAGATACAGCTAAGCAGAAACACACTGCCCTGAGAATCAAGAAGGAAAGCAATGGGGTAAATTCAAGACTTCACGGCACTTAGGAACTAACTTCAGTTTGCAAAATTAGATGAGAATAAACTTAAAAAAGAGTGATAAATCATCAAATTAAGAAGGAACTCACATCTTTGTTTCTTTGCTCAGATGCATGTTTTTTTCTTGGCTTCCCTTGGCAACATCTGGTTTGTTTATGCATATTTTTAAAATAAGTTACGTACTAATGTGTATCTAATACACATTTAAATTAATCAAGCCCCTGCATTTCACCAGGGTTCTCCCTTTTTGCAAAACCATCCACGCCTCTGTTCCCATGACTGTTATACTATCCAAGCAAGTGGCCCTACAGACTGCCTGCTGGCAGTAAAGGTAAAAGTGTAGCCCAGAAGAAGAATCTCTCTTGGAGGACTTAGGATGCATGCAAAAAGTAGCAGCAAAATCAGTAGCTCTGATCCTCAACAATAAACTCAGGGTGATGAGACAAGTTAGACACACAGAAAAAGAAAAAATACTGTACTTTAGGGATGCATTTTGAATTTTTTAAAATTTACCTTTAGGACTAGTAACATTAGTGTAAAATGTAAAACCCGTACTTCAAGAATTCTGAGATTTGTTAAAGGAAACATTTCTATTGGGATGGTAAAATAAAAAAGTTGAACACAGCTTTCATTCTCCAGAGCCTGCCATTTCATCACAGGCAAATAAAGCAATTTAGCTATATTCTATTTTATTATTAAAATATTACTTGATTTTAGAAAGTTATATTTATAGTCAACTGACTTATTAAGCTACTGAAGAAATCACTGCTAAACTTACGTATATTTTACTTGCTAGGCTCTTTTTGGTTTTGTGCTGTAATTTCTTTCAGTATGTAAGCTCTGCTTCAATTTTTTTTTAATGATAAAACAAAGTGAATAATTGGGATTTAATACTGAATAAACTGCCAGTAGGAAGCTATAAGAGTATTACAATTAATATAATTCTATGTTTTACGTTTAATGCCATCGCACATAAAAAAGGTTTTTAGGTTGTGGTGGTGGAAAATAGTGAACAGCAAAGTGTTTAACAATCTGTTATATAACCACATACACAGTCGGCTGACCTTATCTGCAGGTTTCACATCTGCGGATTCAACCAACCCCAGATGGAAAATACTTAGAAAAAATCCTAGGAAGTTCCAAACAGCAAAACTTGAATTTACCACATGCTCGCAGCTATTTACATAGCATTTACATTGTATTACGTATTATAAGTAACCTAAAGATGGTTTAAAGTATACGGGAGGACATGCGTGGGTTATATGCAAATACAGCACCATTTTATATAACGGACTTAGAGCATGCTCGATTTTGGTATCTGTAGGAGGTCCTGGAACCAATCCCCCATAGACAGGAGGGATGACTTTATGTTGATATGCTAAAAATAATCTTCTTCGGAAGCAAGTTCATTCACATGAGGTTTGGAAACAGCATATTCCTCTTCTTCATTTCCCTCATATACAAACATCTATCATTAAGAAAAGCAAATTTAGGAAACTTTCACAAGCCTCATAGATAGCCTCATCCACCAGAGGGCAGAGAGCAGAAGCAAGAAGAACTACAGCCCTGCAGCCTGTGGAACAAAAACCACATTCACAGAAAGGCAGACAAGATGAAAAGGCAGAGGGCTATGTACCAGATGAAGGAACAAGATAAAACACGAGAAAAACAACTAAATGAAGTGGAGATAGGAAACCTTCCAGAAAAAGAATTCAGAATAATGATAGCAAAAATGATCTAGTACCTCGGAAAAAGAATAGAGGCAAAGATCGAGAAGATGCAAGAAATGCTTAAAAAAGACCTAGAAGAATTAAAGAACAAACTAACAGAGATGAACGATACAATAACTGAAATGAAAACTACACTAGAAGGAATCAATAGCAGAATAACTGAGGCAGAAGAATGGATAAGTGACCTGGAAGACAGAATGGTGAAATTCACTGCTATGGAACAGAATAAAGAAAAAAGAATGAAAAGAAATGAAGACAGTCTAAGAGACCTCTGGGACAACATTAAACGCAACAACATTCACATTATAGGGGTCCCAGAAGGAGAAGAGAGCGAGAAAGGACCAGAGAAGATATCTGAAGAGACTACAGCTGAAAACCTCCCTAACATGGGAAAGCAAATAGCCACCCAAGTCCAGTAAGCGCAGAGTCCCATACAGGATAAACCCAGGAGAAACACACCAAGACACATAGTAATCAAATTGGCAAAAATTAAAGACAAAGAAAACTTATTAAAAGCAGCAAGGGAAAAACGACAAAAAACATACAAGGGAACTCCCATAAGGTTAACAGCTGATTTCTCAGCAGAAACTCTACAAGCCAGAATGGAGTGGCATGATATACTTAAAGTGATGAAAGGGAAGAAACTACAACCACGATTACTCTACCCGGCAAGGATCTCATTCAGATTCGATGGAGAAATCAAAAGCTTTACAGGCAAGCAAAAGCTAAGAGAATTCAGCACCACCAACCAGCTCTACAACAAATGCTAAAGGAACTTCCCTAAGTGGGAAACACAAGAGAAGAAGAGGACCTACAAAAACAAACCCAGAACAATTAAAAAAATGGTCAAAGGAACATACATATCGATAATTACCTGAAACATGAATGGATTAAATGCTCCAACCAAAAGACACAGGCTTGCTGAATGGATACAAAAAGAAGACCCATATATATGCTGTCTACAAGAGATCCACTTCAGACCTAGGGACACATACAGACTGCAAGTGACGGGATGGAAAAAGATATTCCAGGCAAATGGAAATCAAAAGAAAGCTGGAGTAGCTATACTCATATCAGATAAAATAGACTATAAAATAAAGAATGTTACAAGAGACAAGGAAGGACACTACATAATGATCAAGGGATCAATCCAAGAAGAAAATATAACTATTATAAATATATATGCACCCAACATAGCAGCACCTCAATACATAAGGCAACTGCTAAAAGCTATAAAAGAGGAAATCAACAGTAACACAATAATAGTGGGGGACTTTAACACCTCCTTACACCAATGGACAGATAATCCAAAATGAAAATAAATGAGGAAACAGAAGCTTTAAATGACACAATAGATCACATAGATTTAATTGATATTTATAGGACATTCCATCCAAAAACAGCAGATTACGTTTTCTTCTTCAAGTGCGCACGGAACATTCTCCAGGATAGATCACATCCTAGGTCACAAAGCAAGCCTCAGTAAATTTAAGAAAACTGAAATCATATCAAGCATCTTTTCTGACCACAACACTATGAGATTAGAAATGAATTACAGGGGAAAAAACGTAAAAAACACAAACACATGGAGGCTAAACAATACGCTACTAAATAACCAAGAGATCACTGAAGAAATCAAAGAGGAAATCAGAAAATACCTAGAGAAAAATGATAATGAAAACACGACGACTGAAAACCCATGGATGCAGCAAAAGCAGTTCTAAGATGGAAGTTTATAGCTATACAAGCCTACCTCAAGAAACAAGAAAAATCTCAAATAAACAATCTAACCTTACACCTCAAGGAACTAGAGAAAGAAGAACAAACAAAACCCAAGATTAGCAGAAGGAAGGATATCATAAAAATCAGAGCAGAAATAAATGAAATAGAAACAAAGAAAACAACAGCAAAGATCAGTAAAACTAAAAGCTGGTTCTTTGAGAAGATAAACAAAATTGATAAACCATTAGTCAGACTCATCAAGAAAAAGAGGAAGAGGACTCAAATCAATAAAATCAGAAATGAAAACGGAGAAGTTACAACAGACACCGCAGAAATATAAAGCATCCTAAGAGACTACTACAAGCAACTGTATGCCAATAAAATGGACAACCTGGAAAAATGGACAAATTCTTCGAAAGGTATAACCTTCCAAGACTGAACCAGGAAGAAACAGAAAATATGAACAGACCAGTCACAAGCAATGAAACTGAAACTGTGATTAAAAATCTTCCAACAAACAAAAGTCCAGGACAAGATGGCTTCACAGGTGAATTCTATCAAACATTTAGAGAAGAGCTAACACCCATCCTTCTCAAACTCTTCCAAAAAACTGCAGAGGAAGGAACACTCCCAAACTCATTCTACGAGGCCACCATCACCCTGATACCAAAACCAGACAAAGATACTACAAAAAAAGAAAATTACAGACCAATATCACCGATGAATATAGATGCAAGAATCCTCAACAAAATACTAGAAAACAGCATCCAACAACACATTAATAGGATCACACACCATGATCAAGTGGGATTTATCGCAGGGATGCAAGGATTCTTCAATATATGCAAATCAATCAATGTGATACACCATATTAACAAATTGAAGAACAAAAATCACATGATCATCTCAATAGATGCAGAAAAAGCTTCTGACAAAATTCAACACCCATTTATGACAAAAACTCTCCAGAGGGCCTTTCCTGGTGGCGCAGTGGTTGGGGGTCTGCCTGCCAACGCAGGGGACACGGGTTCGTGCCCCGGTCCACATGCCGCAGAGCGGCTGGGCCCGTGAGCCGTGGACACTGAGCCTGCACGTCCGGGGCCTGTGCTCCGCAAGGGGAGAGCCCACAACAGTGAGAGGCCTGCATACCGCAAAAAAAAAAAAAAAACTCTCCAGAAAGTGGGCATAGAGGGAACCTACCTCAAGGTTCCAACCAGGTTGATTCTTTATAGGAACCCACATATAAAGGCCATATATGACAAACCCACAGCAAACATCATTCTCAATGGTGAAAAACTGAAACCATTTCCTCTAAGATCAGGAACAAGACAAGGCTGTCCACTCTCACTACCATTATTCAACATAGTTTTGGAAGTCCTAGTCACGGCAATCAGAGAAGAAAATGAAATAAAAGGAATACAAATTGGAAAAGAAGAAGTAAAACTGTCACTGTTTGCAGATGACATGATACCATACATAGAGAATCCTAAAAATGCCACCAGAAAACTACTAGAGCTAATTAATGAATTTGGTAAAGTTGCAGGATACAAAATTAATGCATAGAAATCTCTTGCATTCGTATACACTAATGATGAAAAATCTGAAACAGAAATTAAGGAAACACTCCCATTTACCACTGCAACAGAAAGAAGAAAATACCTAGCAATAAACCTACCTAGGGAGACAAAAGATCTGTATGCAGAAAATTATAAGACACTGATAAAAGAAATTAAAGATGATACCAACAGATGGAGAGATATACCATGTTCTTGGATTGAAAGAATCAATACTGTGAAAATGACTATACTACCCAAGGTAATCTACACATTCAATACAATCCCTATCAAATTTCAATGGCATTTTTTACTGCACTAGAACAAATAATCTTAAAATTTGTATGGAGACACAAAAGACCCCGAATAGCCAAAGCAGTCTTGAGGGAAAAAAACAGAGCTAGAGGAATCAGACTCCCTGACTTCAGACTATACTACAAAGCTACAGTAATCAAGACAATATGGTACTGGCACAAAAACAGAAACATAGATCAATGGAACAAGATAGAAAGCCCAGAGATAAACCCACACACCTACGGTCAACTAATCTATGACAAAGGAGGCCAAGACATACAATGGAGAAAAGACAGTCTCTTCAATAAGTGGTGCTGGGAAAACTGGACAGCTACATGTAAAAGAATGAAATTAGAACACTCCCTAACACCATACACAAAAATAAACTCAAAATGGATTAGAGACCTAATTGTAAGATCGGACACTATAAAACTCTTAGAGGAAAACACAGGAAGAACACTCTTTGACATAAATCACAGCAAGGTCTTTTTTGATCCACCTCCTAGAGTAATGGAAATAAAAACAAAAATAAACAAATAGGACCTAATGAAACTTCAAAGCTTTTGTACAGCACAGGAAACCATAAACAAGATGAAAAGACAACCCTCAGAATGGGAGAAAATATTTGCAAACGAATCAACGGAGAAAGGATTAATCTCCAAAATATATAAACAGCTCATGCGGCTCAATATTAAAGAAACAAACAACCCAATCCAAAAATGGGCAGAAGACGTAGACAGACATTTCTCCAAAGAAGACATACAGATGGTCAAGAAGCACATGATAAGCTGCTCAACATCACTAATTATTAGAGAAATGCAAATCAAAACTACAATGAGGTATCACCTCACACCAGGTTAGAATGGGCATCATCAGAAAATCTACAAACAACAAATGCTGGAGAGGGAGTGGAGAAAACGGAACCCTCTTGCACTGTTGGTGGGAATGTAAATTGATACAGCCACTATGGAGAACAGTATGGAGGTTCTTTAAAAAACTACAAATAGAACTACCATATGATTCAGCAATCCCACTACTGGGCATATACCCAGAGAAAACCATAATTCAAAAAGACACATGCACCGCAATGTTCATTGCAGTACTGTTTACAATAACCAGGTCATGGAAGCAACCTAAATGCCCATCAACAGACAAATGGATAAAGAAGATGTGGTACATATCTACAATGGAATATTACTCAGCCATAAAAAGGAACGAAATTGAGTCATTTGCTGAGATGTGGATGCATCTAGAGACTGTCATACAGAGTGAAGTAAGTCAGAAAGAGAAAAACAAATATCGTATATTAACGCAGGTATGTGGAACCTAGAAAAATGGTACAGATGAGCCGGATTGCAGGGCACAAGCTGAGACACAGATGTAGAGAACAAACGTATGGACACGAAGCAAGGCAAGCGGTGGGGGGGATGGGGGTGGTGGTGGGATGAATTAGGAGATTTGGATTGACATGTATACACTGCTGTGTATAAAACTGATAACTAATAAGAACCTGCTGTATAAAAAACAAACAACAACAAAAAAAAAGAAGAGCAAATTTAGGATCCTACTTTGCATTTAAATTCTCAAATATGTTTAGTTGAATTTATTTGCCAATGGATCTTAAGCACTAGTTTACACATTCAGCCAGAACTAAAATATGTGTGCAAATTATAAAGAGGCTCTTTTCATAGGAAAAAAAAAAAAAGAATTAAGAGCATCACTTACTTGAAATGTCCCTGAGCAGCTGCAGCACACAAGGGTGTGAAGCCATTTTTATCAGCAGCATTGACTTGGGCTTCTGCATTCAGCAGCAATCTCACACAGTCTATGGATTTTAATAGAAAGCCATTTTAACTCCCCACTTAGTCATGATGAACCAAATTCTGTACGAGCTGTAGACAAACACCAACCCCAAGGGACCTCTCTGATGCACAGCTCATCTGACAATTTTTTTCAGGGCCGCTGTGAGACTCCACAGACTCTTATAAAGGGAAAGCGGCCCCTTTCCCCCAGGATTGTAATACCCCAGAGTCACCAACTAAGACATGACTTCTTTCTCTTTTTTTTTGGCGGGACAGGGGGAGAGGAGCTGCTGATGAGTGAAAGGACCGTCATATGTCAGAAAATGTTTTATCAGATTTTCCCATCAGTCAATCCCCAAAAATAATATTACTGGATGGAGAACAAAATCCATTCACCAAATTGATATACCATTCTTTGTATTTAAATAGTTAAATTCTTACTTTATGATGTTTAATTTAATCTTTAAAATGCTTTCATGTTGTGGTCATCTTATACTTAACTCCCTGAATGAAGATCAAGGAGAAGCCACACAAAGTCATCAGACTCAGGCAAAAATAGCACCTAGACCTCACATTCCACATGTTATTAACTAGACTGAATTTCTTTAGAGAAAATTCCCACAGTACTTTGGAAGAAGTACTCCAAAATACTTTTAAAATAATGAGCTATCATCTTGTAGTTCACTAGAATCTTGCATGTAGTCCACTCGAACAGAGAGAAGCTCTGAAAACTTCCAAGGAAGCCACATTATGTGAATTATCCAAGGATCACATGGCTTACATATGCAACACTATTTGACTTTGTTCTTGCCATTGAATCATCTCTTTATCTGCACTACTGTATGTTTTAGTATATTTGACTCTAAGATTTGCTTTTCAAGGAACAAGATTAATTCCCCGACTTCATCGATATGTCGTTTATAATTGTACAACCTCTCCGTTCTCTTAAAAAAATACAAATAACTATAAATTGTTCCAACTACAGAACAATTTCAGACCCATGACCTTTCCTAACTACTCAAACTTTCCCTCACTGCAGCATGTGCTAAAGCCCTAAGGCTTTGCTTTCACAGACACCAGCTATTTCTAACAAATTAGAGCTATTTTGTCCTGGCCAAAGCGATAACATATGGGGGGGCTTTATTTGAAAATGTCCTTTACAGTTACTAGACCCCAAATTTCTACAAACCGAATACATTTCATTGTGCATAAAACAGAGATAACTTTTTGCTATCTGCAGTAAAAATTTAGATTATTACGGAACTGTCCAATTTGGATTTTTAAAATGCTTATAAAATCTTTAAATCATGTAAAAAAGTTATTTATTCTACCCGAAAGAGAAAATTTGAAACCTAAATTCACCTTTTGCTCATAACAGTGGTTACAGGTGCTTTTGATTCTGCATCCTTTTGCAAGAGGGTGATACAGTGAGGTAAGATGCCACCATCTTACCTGTATGTCCATCCTTAGCAGCAGAATACAAGGCAGAATGGCCATCTTCACAGGAGTAATTTATGTCCAGTCCTTCTTCATTAAGCAGCATTGATAATAAAGTGACATTTCCCTGGGCAGCAGCTTGCTGAAGAAGGGTGGGCCTGCCAGCCAGGGGGGCAGGACCACCACTCATTAGCAAAGGGGTTAGGGAGGGTGACCAGCCTGTGGGTTAAAGTGACCCTAGTTAGAGAGTAGGAGCAAGGTCAAGAGACAGATATTACCCACTCCTTTCTGAATTACACACACACAGACACATGAACATGTACCCCTAGAGGATTACGTGGTTTCTAACATTATCAATCTGTTAATATTTACTTTAGCATAAATCTGTACTGTTATTTCAATCTTACATCTACTGTTAGTTAAATTAACATACATGGTGACAAATTATTTTTAGTCATCAGTCTTGCACAGGTAAGTGTTAAAGGGGTGATTGGTTTCAGGAAACTAAGAAAGCTGTCTCGATTTGAAAGTTCAAACGCCTCCTCAGGGTTTCAAAACAATTTGAATTTTAAAATTATGTACAGATTTCCTCAATTTTGGGTATCAACTGATAGATATCTTTAGGTATAAGATATAGATAATTCTAAAAAATAGAAATTTTCCTTTTTCTACAATGTTTCCAAGGTACTTAATATAAATTTTACATAAACCACTGAGATGGACCAAATACTGTCAAGGAATCTATTTACATTCCTTGAATTCCCTTATTTGGGAAGAAAAATAATGGGCAGCCAACTTCTATTCAGTGTCAAGAGCTAACAGAAGCACACATATATAGACTATACCAGCACAAATATTCAATACACAATTTTGAAGACTATGTCATCTGGTCATCTTCACATTTTGCACCAAAAACTTTTCATCAGCCACAAAACAGAACACTCTACCATAGAGTTTTAACAAAAGTCATTAAGAGTTATCATAGAGATTTCTCATCAGTATTTAGCAGCTTTAGAAGAGAATCTGTTAAGTGTGTGAAGTCGGTTGCATATAGCATGGAAAATTTTCTGAATTCTTCCTTGATCAAAAGGCTGTAAAAACAGTAAAGTAAAAATGTTTATTTAACATGATATATAGGTACTTAGTGTATTTTAGGCTTAAATACAATTAACTTTCAAAATAAGTCATTTGTATTTCTTCCTTATGGAGCCCCCAAAACCTGAAAGTTGGTGTGTATATGGGGCATATGTGCACATATTCACTCCTGGGGTACACTTTCTACCTCTGTCTGGTAACATTCTCTGTAGTAAGATACAATAGTGGAGCTTTTATATTCCCTGCACCTTGGTAACAGGATAATATTCTAAGTACATGGGTGTTATATTAATATGTAATAAACTCATAATTGAATCTTGAATTATTGGCCTTAAATTATTTCACTAAGTATTAAAAAAAAGTGCATATCAAAGTATTTCTCAGTATTTTAAAGATTCTTTGGGGAAAAAAAGCAGTTTCTACAAATGAAACTGCTTATTAAAAACTGGATATTATATCTACAGAATCAATTATTTGGGTCTCTGAGTAATTTATTGCTTTTACCCTATTAGACTGCAATAACATAAAATTCATTGCTCACAAAATTAAATATTTATCTAAACTTTACGATATTTTCCCATTGATATTCGTTAGCTCTTCTTACAAAAGTAAGATTTTTTACTTCATACTTACAAGAAGGCTCCTCTCTGATAACATTTTACCTTTTGTATTTTCTTAAAAACAAAGAAACAAGCCCACAAAAATTAAATCAGTACTTATTAGAAATAGATGATAAACAGAGAAATTATAAACACCAAGGTATGAAACCTTGACTGCAAAGCAAACACAAAAGCAATTCAAACGCATTGGCACTGTGGTCCTCTGTGGAATAGGAGGGACTGTGGCTCATGCTCAGTCAGTCTGTCTATCTGTCTCTCTCCCTTTCCTCCCTCCCGACCTTGACCCCAGTCCCCTTTCTGTCTCTCCCTCTGTCTGTCTCTCTCAATCCCTCTACCTCACCCCAGGGGTCTCAGTTCTTGACACCCTTTTAAGAATATCAACTGGTATATATTAAATTGTTTCCTATTCTTTTGGGTTTTGTTTTCATTTTTCTTTTTTTAATACAATTCTAGACTTTGGGGGACAATTAAAATATAAATATATTTTAACTTTTTTAATGGAAATATTCCATTATGGAGATAATTTCCTGGGAAACTCCATTTCTAATGTTAAGCTACCTTAAGACAAAATATTTTATTCAAAAATTTTCTCAATCTCTAGACCACTCTAGAGTCTTACAGTTCTGTTATACAAAACTCCAGAAGAATATATTTCAATTTTATTTTCTTATTTTAAATACACTTAATAATCTTTTAAAAGTGAAAAATGCTTTATAAATACCAAGTATTCTTAAAGTTTAACTACATTTTTTTATCTCCACTATCATTTCAATTTTCTCCAGCACAGGCAAGCTTAAGTTATTATAATAAATCCTGCTATAAAGATGGGAAAAATAAAACTTCACCATGAGACTTTACTGTTCATTTGAAATTCCGGACAATGATAAAAGTGATAATATTTAGTTGACTGGTTAAGTAATGGTTAAGTAATGATAGAACAGACCTGCAGTCATACAGCTACTTTAATGATGTTAGAAAAAGGTCATTCAGCTTTGCAGTATCATGTGCAAACATTAGTAAAAGTGAGCATCTGGCAGAACGTGCAGTGATGAAGGGAACAGACAGAACATGCAATGGCAGAGGAGTGAAGAACAGCTTCTGGCATCAGCTTCAGAGTGTGGAGAAGGTTAATCTCATTCATAGCTCAGATCAATCTCGTTTTCTGACTTAGCCTTTAAGCCAATTAAACATGGAGGATAATTTTTTAAATATATGTTTACCTAAGGAAAAAAATCTGAACCAAATTAAATAAAATGTATCAAATAATAATTTTTAAGAAAAACAGAAACAACACTTGCAAGGGTATGGAAACTCAGTTGCCTGGGGTGATTTCTGGTTTAGGCTTCTGTTCACCTAACAATTAAAATGTGTTCATTTGACAAGGTCAGCAGCAGCAAGAAATTCTAATTTGTTTATAATTTTAAAGGTTATTTAAAAATTTAACATTTGGCTATAAAACTGCTAATCGAGTTAGAGTAATTTACAACACAATTCATTAAAGTGGTATCTTTCGTCATTGCAATTCTCCTCAGTGCTTTCATTTAACCATAATTGTTTATCATACATATAAGCTGACATAGAAACAGATTTTTAGAGTTTGAAAGATCATGGGATCTAGATTTCCAAAGAGGGAGAGGTAGTGAGATGCTATTTGAAAAATTCAACAGGCAATTTTAATACATCTTTTTGGTTTGGAACTATTATTACTTTTTTGGTTCAGTGCTTTCATTTTTAGATGGAAAAACTAATAGCTCAGAGAGAATTTGCTCTTTAGGGTAATACACAGCAAGCAGCAGAAATGGACTAACGTTGCATTTTTATACTCAGTCCAGTGCTTTTTTCATCACCGACATTGGAAAACACATCAACCAGGTATTTGATAGACATGCTCTGTCCCCATGTCCTGCTCTTACCAATCACAATGACATTAGTGGCTATTTACAAGATGCATACCCTTCACTGAGCCTATGTTTTGGCGAGGCACATGCTCACCCAGGCACAGGTAGGTTAGGAAGGAGGATGGGGGGGGTGCTTCCTAGTTGCTGCGGGCACAGCAGCAAAAATAGGGGCATCTAAATGGAAAACAGGTGAAATCCTATATCTCATTTGGAAAGTTCAGGTTGACCTACATCCATGGTTGAGTTATACACCCCAACTATGTAACTGCAATAACATTTCTATCCCCCAATAGAATGGATGTTCAGTAAATTCTTGCTCATGACTAACAACTTCCACTGCCTCCATTTTCTCCTAATAAACTATATTTTATAATCAAACGACAAAAAAGCTTGTTACCGCACCAAACGCAATCCTGCAGTTCTAAGAATATTTTGGCCAAACTGCAAAATCAGAGAACAGAAAATGAGGAACCAGTTTCACGGATCTTCAGTGACTGCTATTTCTTTGGTTCCACTATTTATCCTCTTTTGTTCTCTAGACACAAGCAAAGGTGTTTTTTCAGAGGAGTTATGGTTCCTTTACCCAAAACCCCATTGTATCCTAGGCAGGGCATTTTAGTGAATAAATAATGGACTAGGAATTCTCTGACTTTAACGGTTAACTTAAAATCCTGCTGTCAAAAGTTCTTCAGTCACGGATCCTGATTTTAAAGCTTTTGCATGGGGAACAAAGGGCATTTGGAGCTGAACTCTGGAACACAGTAATGACCAAGGCAACTACTGGCAAATCACTGGGGTATAAAGCAAAGATGGCTTTGTATTTTTTAAAAAACTGGCAAAATTCATATATCCCAGGAAGTGTTTTCTGTTTTATAGCCTATACATTTATGTCAACAGCACTGCCATGTCCCCAAACATTTTTGGAACTTGTGTTTTGCAACTACCTTAAGTCCTTATAGCACATTCTCTGATGCTCCTTGAATGGTAGCAAAAATTCCTCCTTTGAGGGTGGATTTAACTTGTGGCAAACAGCTAACATCATTTTAGGCCATGAGAAAGGCCATCCAGCTCAGTAATACCATTTTAGATTAAAAAAAAATATGGAATGCTCAATGCCTGGAAAGACATCCCAAAGCAATACCAGAGTCAATTCTAAAGGAAATTTTCAAAATGCTTTAAGCAACAGTAATTTGAAGCAGTAATAGCCCCTCTTTTTGTTCATCACTCATGCTGCTCTAAGCTCAATACCATGCTCTTTGTACGTTATGATATTAAATCCTCCTAACAGCCACCCTCCCCAATATGAGCAGCATAAGCTCCATGTTAAGGATGAGAAAAGTTGCTCAGTTCAAGAAAAATCCCCCAAAACATACAGCTGTCAATGGCAGAGCCTAGACTCCAAGGCAGATCTGACTGACATCAAAGTCCATGCTGTTTCCAATTCCCAATTTTGCCCCTTAAAATATGAATCTAGCCTCTCAAAGAGCTTAATTTCAAGGAGACAGCTTATAATTGGATAAATAAGTCCCATTATAATGCTCTCATTACCTGATAAAATTAGCAAGTACAGTACTACCTGTTTTTCTTATTCCCATGCTTCTCCCTAAATTTTAAATGTAACACAGCTCAGATCTTCCTTTAATTCTTAAAGTTCTCTCTCATTAGAACCAACAGTCTGTACTAATCACTAAGATCCTGGGGTAGAAGAGACCCTGCGAAGTTTCAACAGAACTATGACACCGTAACATTATTTTAGAGCCATATTTACTCAGTGAAAGATGAATGCCAATAAAAAGCAATGCTTCCTCTAGCACTATATAACGAAAGGGAAAAATCCAGTTCTTTATCGATTCTTTGTTCAAGAGTCCCAGATTCGGTGACTTCATAAACCACATCTGCAATGGAAACCTTCTCTAATATAGCCCACATGCTATGTTATCCATCTGTGCTCAAGTGTTAGGAGATGACAGCTCTAAATAACTTCTGAAATAAACTAAACTTAGAACAGAGACTTACAAATATACACACTATTTTTGAGGTTAAAAAAAATAAACACCAAACTGATATTAAAACTTAGGATATACCAATTACAGAACACCTCTAATCAATTTGATAATCCAAGGTTGACTGTAGTGTCAATAACTACTTGAAAGCATTCTTTCAAATGTCATCTCAGAAGGGACAGACCTGACTGTCTGGCGATGGCTCACTAATACTGAAGTCTTCTGAGACAGATATTTAATAAGAAGGACGAGCCCTTCCTCCCATGGAAATGCTTCAGTCTCTCTAAATTAATGGTCTCCATGTGCTCCAAACCACT
Organism: Leucopleurus acutus; assembly: GCF_964270905.1. Taxonomy (NCBI): domain Eukaryota; kingdom Metazoa; phylum Chordata; class Mammalia; order Artiodactyla; family Delphinidae; genus Leucopleurus; species Leucopleurus acutus. The sequence goes on from NC_139144.1 coordinate 77,155,747, forward strand.
ACTTTCAGGTTATTTTTAAAAGAAGACAACACTTAGCATAACAAAACCACAATTCATATAGCAAGATGAATCACCATACCCCGGAGCCTTTAGAGAAAAACACAAAAAAAGAGAGGAAAGAAATAGGAAAAAAAAAAGTATCAAATTAAAAAAAACATTTCAAGACAATGTGAAGGAAACAAAGGCAAGTGAGAGGACAGGCCACATTCTTAAAGAAGGGTATAACATTCCAATCCCTTTACCTGATGCTGTTACCAGGAGGCTGTCTGAGGCACCTGCTCTACAGGATGAGGCACTAACAGGGTTTATGGAAGAGCGAAAGGCAATGGTGGTGGGAATGACAAGGGAACTTTCTGAACATGCAGGTTGGTTCAGTCCAGGGGTTTCAGCAGGCCAGGCACCCACCTGAGACGTGGCCAGGGCTGAAACGGCACAGCCTGCAGGTGCCACAGTTAAATCTATGGATGGTTTTGGTGGCAGCTGAGGGGAGGAAGACTTAAGGAGATTCTCCTCACTTATTACCCTGTTCCCTTGTGGCAAACTGGAAGGAGGCGAAGCCACAGTTTTGTTATCAACTTTGGCCCCTGCATTGGAGGCCCTGCTGCTATCCATGACAACCTTGAGTTGCGGGTGCGGTGGAGAAGGAGTGTGGGAGAGCCCTGGCTTTTTGGGAGGGATGGGAGGAGGGTTTCCTCTGTCAACTCGTGCGGCACCGGGAGTCTTTAAACTGGTCCGACCGACGGGGGGGTAGGTGCCAACGTCCCCCGTGGGGGGCACTCCAGGTCTCGGGGGCGCTCCCGCTGGAGGGCTCGTAAATCTTGACAGTGCTTGGGTCACAGTATTCCGAGCTAGCTGTTTGGCCACTAGGTTGTCACGACTTGTAGGAGATACATCTCTGGATGGAGGACTTTGGGTGGTGTTCCCGTTTTGGTCTGGGTCATTAGCATTGCCCTGAAATCGAAACCGAGCCGCTTGGATTCGCGGGTTCAGGCCTGGATGCAGAGGCGCGTTGGCACACGGTGAATGTAAACTGTGAGGAGGTGGGGCGGGCGTGTGCCCAGCAGCCGGGGCGGCGGTGCTGGGAAGCGGGGATGCGCTACTGGTTAAATCTGGTGTTGAGCCGCTGCTCGGTCCATTTTCCTCAATTCTGTTTGCGCTTGGAGGTGGGACAGTGGGCAGAGAGGAACCAGTCAAGTCACCGTGGGAAGCCTGCCTGTCGATACCTGGCCTGACCAAGTCGGCACTGGCACACGCATTCCCCTTCGCATTGGCGGAAACTAGGGGGCTCCCCATGGCAGGCTTTACAGGCACGGTCAAAGGTGACTTCTTCACGGGGTCAGTGCTCTCTATCGCTAAGTCTGTCTGGCATGCAACAGATCTTGTCATCAGTCCCTCTGTTCCCACAGATATAGAGACCAAACGTCTATCTTTTGTCTTCCGGGGGAGAGAGAGGCTGGGTTTGCTGTCGTTTCCCCTTTTCAGTTGCTCGATCATCTTCTTCATCTTGTCTATCTCCTCTTTGAGGTCAGTGGTGTGTGCTTCTTCTCGGTGCAGCTTGGCACGAAGCTGTTCCCGCTCTGTGTCAAACTCTGAGAGCTGTTTTTCCATCTGAGCTTCCATTTCTGTGCTTCTTCGTTTCTCAGCAGCGAGTTCCTCTTCTAACGCACTCGTCTTTTTCTTCTCCTCTTCCAGTTTGGCCATCACCTCTTCTAGCTTCTGGGCCTCCTCTAGGACTTTGCCTGAGAGCTGCTTGCACTCCTTGACCAGCATCAGGACCACGTGCTTGTTCTTGCCTCGCTCCTCCTCCAGGCGGGTGGCCAGCTTCTTGTGCTCTTGCTCAAGGGCTTGGAGCTGAAGCTTTTCCATCTCCAGCTGGAAGAAATGCACAGGACAGCCCTGATTAATAGGCAGAGGATTCTTTCAGCCAAAGAAGTGGAGAGATTTTTATTAATTTTGTAACAATTACATGGTTTGGGTTAAAGTGCCACATTTCTGAAATGTGTTGTGAGATGACAGATAATATTTTAGAGACTCATTAAAATGAGAAACTAGATGTAAACCGTTTTACAAAAAACATCTAAATTACAGCAACAGAAAAAAAATTTAATGTATTAAAGTTAACTGTAGAAAAGGAGAATAGTTACCTGATGCTTCAAAATCACAACACAGAGTTTAGCAAGGTCTGCTTTGTAAAAACAGAACTCTGTTAGGGAACTGACTTTTTTTTTTTTTAAGGTTTAATGCCTTAAAATTACTCATTTCTGAGGCACTGTTTAATAAAAAGTGCTGAAAACAGAGGACTTCAGTTAATTTCTAAACTCCTATACTTGCTAATCATATTACTTAGTTTTTTGTAAACTTCTTTGAGCTTATGATGGGTTGCTGTAGAAACCATGTAAAATCATATATGAAAGTTCTTTGAACTAATATATAAGAAATATCTTATTAGAAATACAATCAGTATCAGTGAACCCCAAGTCTGACCTCATCTCCTTCAATCCCACTTTGCCCACTTGGCTCCCATGACACTGGTCTCCCCCGTGTTTCTTGAACATCATCCTGCCTCAGCGCCTCTAATCTTGCTGCTCTCTCTGCCGAGAAATTCCACCACCACCCATCACACAGGGCGCCTGCACTGAGGAGTCTGTGCACTGCACAAGGGTGACCGGCTGCAGGGGTGAGAGGGACCGAAATCCAGCTCTGCCTTCTCACCACGTGTCTGCCCAGGCCTGGGGTTGTATCTGTCTGGAAAGAAGGGTGCGTTTTCCTTTAGGGAAAAAGGCTCTGTCTGCTCACTGAGCCACAGGTCCCTAGGATTTAGGCTTTCCAAAGCAACATTTGCTTAACTGATCAACATAGAGAAGAAGCTTTTAAAAACTTTTAAACCTCCAGGTGGGTTTTCTAATATGCACAAAAACACCCAACGGCACAAAAGCCTGGCTCTTTTTCTTCCTTCAGGACTCTGCTCAACTGTCACCTTCACAGCGAGGCTGCCCTCACCATCCTGTGGAAGACAACAGTCCTTCCCACCCTTGTACTTATCACTCTTTGGTTAGCACCTGCCTACCTCAACTACAACAGGACTCCACAAGGGCAGGGACTGTGTCTTCTTTGCTGCTGTGTCCCCAAGACCTAGAACAGTCTCTGGCACACAGTGGTGCTTAATAAACTACTGATTGAATGAATGAAATCAACACAGTTCACAAAGACATCCTTCCAAAGGCTGATGGACTTTTTGGATACGAAGGCCTTACAGATGCACTATTCTAACATGTTCACCCAGGTTTCCCACTTCTCTCCAGGAAACATCTGCCATGAGGTGCTTGTGAGGGATACATCCCAAGCTGGGCTGTAGTCGTCAGGCCGGTCCACACGCCTTACCTTCTCAACTAGAGAAACTTTCCCTTAGTGGTCCTTACAGTTTAAGGTTAAAGTAGATCTACCTGATGAAAGACATGGAAAGGACTCCCGCAACCCCCAGATGTTAAACACAAATATACTCTCAAGAGAGACAGGGATTATTCAAGCCAGTTCCAAGTCATCAGTGACAGAGGAAGGAAACGCTTGCATGTGATCCATCAGTTGAGAACGTGCTCCTGTTCCTCACCGTGAAATCCATTCCCCTCAGTCACGCACGAGACCAAAAGCAGAGAACGGCTCACTGCCCAACCAGCAGTCAGAGGTATGATTCACTTACTTTGGGATTCTTCCTGCTTTGAGGAAGTCGCCGAATAGCAATGCAATGGGTCCTATAAAGAGGTGATCAGGAATACAGATAATTCCCCAAGAATAATTAGAGACAACTATCCATACACATACACTCCTCTACTCTATGAAATTTGGGGGTGACTTCATAAGTAGATTACGTAAGATTTGGGAAACAATAGTGCTGTCCTATACTAGATGTATATGTATATTTTATTCATCTGGGTGCCTCACAGAAAATTGGACTTATTAATAGCTAAAGCACTTTTAACTCTCCTAAATGCATCAAGCAATAGGTTACTATGGAAGGCATACAGAAAATTAGAGCTATAAAGAAAATATTAAATATGTTTTGTATTACCCCCTCCCCTTCCAAATTCTTATAGCCACGTAGGAAAAAGCACATATCGGGTAAATTTTCAGCTTATTTTTAAAATATGATTTTCCTAATTTATCTCTGAAGGTGGAAAAAAAAGTTTTCTTGTAGAATTTAAGGGCTACCTGCACTTTATAAAACAACTAACTAGAGGCCAAGTTGGCGATTTCCCTGATGTCATCCAGTTATTCCATGTCAGGATCCCGGCACTCATTCAGGTCTCCAACTGTCTCAAATTTTTCCTACCACATCACACACACTGCCCATAGTATTTCTATACTATGGGTCATCACACTTTATTTTTATTTTATTTTTTGCAGTACGTGGCCCTCTCACTGTTGGGGCCTCTCCCGTTGCAGAGCACAGGCTCCGGACGCGCAGGCTCAGCGGCCATGGCTCACGGGCCCAGCCGCTCCGCAGCATGTGGGATCTTCCCGGACCGGGGCATGAACCCGTGTCCCCTGCATCGGCAGGCGGACCCTCAACCACTGCGCCACCAGGGAAGCCCCACACTTTATTTTTGAAATAACTTTCATCTTACATTTTAGAATCAAATTAAAGACTTCCAACAGGAGGTCAACTCAACTAATCTCAGATATTTATACATTAGACTATACTCCTATAAAAGCACCCATAATTCTTCTGCATCTTTGTCCTTCCATCATTCGTGCCTTATAAATCTGATCTCGGAGGAACATGAGTCTTTTTAATCTCACTACAGATAGCAAAGCACAGAGGAAACCACATAACCATGCACCTACAACACATGGTTCCAAACTCAATTGAGCTCTGAGCCCCAATCATCAATCACTCTGCCTAACTCTGTTTAGCCTCCTCTACCATTTACTACGTCAGGGAATATTTAAACCTCTGCTACTCTCCCCAATACTTCACCCAATGACAACTCAAGAGACTCTCAGTCTACCCTAATAGACTCTTTTATCAAGAAAATTCAGACTAACTCACTCCCTCTACATCCTGTCTCGTCCCTTAAGCTTTTTTATAGCCACTCCAGTCCATATGTCCTTCCCTTCACTCTAAGGGAGAGAGGATTCCATCTGCTGAAGGTCAGACTTTCTTCAACAATTAACTTCATTACTCCCTGTCACCTCTGACTTGCTCCATCAGTGATCACACTGCTCTTTATAAATATTAAATGTCTTCCTCTCTATCAGCTCCTTCCAATCAGTATATAAACATATTCCCATACTTAAAAACTAATTTTTATATTAAAAAAAATTCCTTGACTATTCTGGCCCAGAGACAAAGTTCTTGTCCTTGAAAGAGTAAGAACTATAGTACTAAGTTCTAATCCCAACTTCTTGGCCGTGTCACCTTGATAAGTTTTCCCTCTAAAGATCAGTTCTGTTTGGTTCTCTTATCTGCACAACAGAGCAATGACAGTCATTACATTATAGGATTAAATGAGGCAAACACATGTCAAGTATCTACCATTGTGCCTGGCGCTAAAAAATGTTAAGTTTTCATTTCACAACATAATAACTATTTGTGCTATTTAAAAATGTCAGTTTTACACAGTGTTTTTCCTCTGAAAACACATTTAACAGGCAAACAAAGATCTAGAGAGCTGACCATATTAAACATACAGATGATGTTTTTTATAAGTTTGATAGCAATTATAATATAACAATGCAAAGTACACCAGAGAAAGTTCCACTACCAGGAATGGTGAAACAACTTTTATTAGACTATCTTCTCCTGCAGATAATAACGATAAACATTTGATAACATATTAAGAAAATAACTATTTGAAGGCTCTGGAGAGCAATAAAAGTGATAAAAATAGGAGAGGAGTACACCTTCCCATTAGGAAGAAGTCAACAGCACTGGATGAGATTTCCCCTTGTAGAGCTTTTCAAGTGAGGGCTATTCCCTGTGCGGATAGCTCTGGCAGCAGGAGCTCAAGCACAAAGCATCCCTTACAGTGGCCTGAGGAGCCAGAGGATGAAAGCAACTGGAGCCACTGCAACTAACCTCACCAGCATCACTGGTTAACTCTTGAATTATACATTCGTAGAAGAGATTCCATACTGAATGACAGAGGTGGCTGCTGAATGGAACTGAGCAAATACTTCAGCTGTTGCCAACTGCAAAAAGCCAGAGTTCAGAGTATGAATCTAACCAGGTTAACTACTTACTAGAAATACACTCTTCAGAAGATAACAGAATCCACAGTCTCTGTACCACATCATCTATAATGTCTAGTATGCAATAAAAAATTACTGGGCATGCAAAAAACGTATTTTAGGTGATCCCCTGTCAAGAGGAATGTACTCAAACAGAAACTGATCTTAAGATGATCTACACTGGAACTCGCAAACAAGAATCTTAAAGCAGCCATTTTCTACGAAAATATAGTTGCAGTGACTGAACAGGATAGGAGTCTTAGCATAGAAATGCAAACTAGAAACAAATGGAAAGTCTAGAACTGAAAAGCATAATATCTAAAATGAAAAAAAAAAGTTGACTGAATGAGCTTAATAGAAGATTTGAGAGAGGAAAACTTAAAAAGAAAAAAAAAAAAACAATGAACTTGAAAACAGAGCAAAATAAAGTATCCAATTTGAGGAACACAGAAAAGAAGACTGAAAAAGTGAAGAGCACTTCAGTGACCTGTAGGACAATATAAAGTGGTCTAAATTCCACATAACTGGATTTCCAAAGGGTGAAGAAAGAGAGAATGGGGAAGAAAAATATATTAAAAGAAAAAAATGGACCCAAAATTCACAAATTTGGTAGAAAACAAACTTGCATGTCCATGAAGCTCAGAAATCCCAAAACAGGATAAAGAAAACCATACCTAGGCACATCAGAGTAAAACTGATGAAAACAAAGATAAGAAATGGTATTGAAAGCAGCCAGAGAAAAAGACACATTACATACAGAGAAACTATAATATAAATGATGGCTAAATTATTATCTCCAAAATACATGAAGTGAGAACTGACAGAAGGGAGAAAGACAAATCTATAACAATTTTCTCTCATCTAGATTAAAAAATCAGCGAGAACACAGTAGCTCCGAATAACACTATGAAAATCACCTGGCCTGACTGACACTATGGAACAGAATACCCTAGGACTACAGATGATGCAGTCTTTCCAGATGCCCTTGCTGAGCTATTAAAAACCACCAAAAAATTACAAAAGACTAAAATGTTACAGAATATGTTCTCTGACCACAGCAGAATTGTAAATAAATCACAATAAGATATTAATAATACCCCAAAATTCAAAAATAAAACAGTTCTAAATAGTACAAAAGTTTAAGAAGAAATCACAAAGGAAGTCAGAATATACTTTGGGCTGATTGAAAATAAAAAATATCAAAATTTGTGGGATGCAGTGAAAGAGGAGTATTTAAAGGCAGATAAAGTAGAGGATACAGACAAACTTATATCTTTAATTGCTTACATTAGAAGAGTTTTCTCCCAAAGAAGACATACAGATGGCCAATAGGCACATGAAAAGGTGCTCATCACCACTAATTAGAGAAATGCAAATCAAAACTACAATGAGGTATCACCTCACACCAGTCAGAAAGGATATCATTAAAAAGTCTGCCAATAATAAATGCTGAAGAGCATGTGGTAAAAAGGGAACCCTCTTACACTGTTGGTGGGAATGTAAATTGGTGCAGCCACTATGGAGAACAGTATGGAGGTTCCTCAAAAAACTAAAAAGAGAGTTGCCATAGGACCCAGCAATCCCACTCCTGGGCATATACCCAGACAAAACTATATTTTGAAAAGATACATGCACCCCTATGTTCACAGCAGCACTATTTACAATAACCAAGACATGGAAGCAACCTAAATGTCCATCGACAGATGAATAAAGAAGATATGGTGTGTGTGTGTATATATATATACACATACATACACACAATGGAATATTACTCAGCCATTAAAAAGAATGAAATAATGCTACTTGCAACAACATGGATGGACCTAGAGATTATCATACTAAGTGAAGTCAGAAAGAGAAAGATAAATACCATATGATATCACTTATATGTGCAATCTAAAATATGACACAAATGAACCTGTCTACAAAACAAAAACAGACTCACAGATATAGAAAACAGATTTGTGTTTGCTGGGGGTGGGGAAGTGGGTGGGGGTGGAGGATTGGAGTTTGGAATTAGCAGATGCAAACTATTATATACAGGATGGATAAACAAGAAGGTCCTACTGTAGATCACAGGGAACTATATTCAATATCCTGTGATAAGCCATAATGGAAAAGAATATATAAATCTATAACTGAGTCACTTTGCTGTACAGAAGAAATTAAACACAACATTGTAAATCAACTATACTTCAATAAAATTTTTTAAAAAACAAGAGTTGTCTCAAATCAATCATCTGTTACCTTAAGAAGCGAGGAAAAGTTAGGTGAATGAAAGACAAAGTAAAAGGAAAGAAATAAAGGTAAAAATCAATGAAATACAAGAGACAAATGATAGAGAAATTAACAAGGCCAAAAGTTTTTCAAATAAAATATCATTAATATTGTTAAACATTTAAAGAACAGATTAAGAAACATAGAAAAACACAAATTACAAATAAAAGGAATAAAGGATGGGGTACCACTATGGAATGAATATTAAAAGGATAATAATGAAAACCCTGTGCCAATAAATTCAACAAATCAAATTCCTCTGAAACACACGACTTTCAGAATTGACATAAAATGGAATAAAAGATTGAAATAGCTTTATATCTTTATGAGAAACTGAATTCACAAATAAAAATTTTCCCCTAAAGAAAACCTCTAACTCATATGGATTTACTAGTGACTGCTACCAAACATTAAAGAAAGCCAAACTCATACATGTCCTTTCAGAAAATAAAGAAGGAAATGCTTCCATTTTCCTTTATGAATCCAGGATTACTTTCATATCAAAACCAGTCAAGTATTATTTTTAACTTTACAGAAAAATTATCACTCATGAACACACACACAAAACTCCTTAGCAAAATATAGGCAAACTGAATCCAGCAATATTTAAAAAGAGTAATAAAAGGTGACCCACTAAAGTTCACCTCAGGAATCCAAGTTGGTTTAATATTTGAAAATGAATTAGTGTGATTCATCATATTAAAAGAATAAAGTGCAAAACCATGACTACAGCAATAGATGACGATAAACCATTTTGCAAAATTCAAAACTCAATCATGATAAAAACCACTCAACAAAGAATAGAATGAAACCTTAATGAGATAAAGGGCATCTATAACAAAGTATAGCTAACATCATACTTAACCATGAAACAGACTGTTTTCTCCCTAAGTAAAGGAAAAGCCTCTGAAGTCTGCTCTCAATATTTCTGTTCAACATTGTATTGGAGGTTCTAGTCAGCGCAATTATGGGGGGAAAAAGGAAAAGAGGAAGGCAGGCAATTTGGAAAGGAAAAAGTAAAATGGGTTCTGTTCATAGGTAACATGCTTGTTTACCTACAAAATCATATAAAATATACAAAACAACTGCTAAAACTGATAAGCAAGATTAGCAAGATCACAGGATACAATGTCAACACACAAAAAGTCAACTGAATACCTGTATACTAGCAACAAATGTTTGGCAGAAAATTAATTGTGTTTATAATAGCATCAAATATTTAGAAATAAACCCAACAAAAGACATTTAAGACTACTAAACTAAAAACAGTAAAACACTGCTAAAAGAAACAATGAAGACCTGAAAAAAATGAAGAAAAATACTATAATCATGGGTTGGAAGACTCAATTTTGTTAAAGATGCCAATTCTCAACATATTAAAGGGTCAATGAAACTTCAATCCCTGAAAACTTTCAGAGAAACCAGCAAACTGATTTTAAATTTTTATGGAAATGCAAACGACCTAGAACAGCCAAAACAATTTTTATAAAGAATAACAAAGTTGAAAGACTTGTGGTTTGTGCATTTAAGGCTTATTATTTAACTACAGTCATCATTTACCTGAAGTTGAAGTATAGAGGTAAGACTAATCCATGATGAGAAAATCCGAAGAGTGTTCAGTGGCTGCCTGAAGTGGGGGAGGGATTTATGGAGAAGACACTCCAGGAAACTCTCTATGGTAATGGATACATTTTCTATCTTGTAAGGGGTACAGCTTACACAAGTATATGCATTTTAAAAACATCAATTTGTGTGCTTAAGATGTAAATTTCACTTTAATGTAAATATCTCTTTAAAAGCTATAAACAATAGTAAATTCCAGGTTTGCGTGTTTGCTTTTTATAGTGCTATGGATTAATAATTCTGAAACTACTCTCTGTGTGATCTAGGCTGGAGTACATGAGTAATATATTTAGGTATAATGGGTTCCAGCTTTCTCACTGTTGGAGAAGTTAGTTTTAAATAGAGAAAGGATAAGAATGTACTCCCTATGGTTTTGGATTAGAATCAGAGGTGTCAATATAAGTACGAACTCATGGTTTCATACAGACAGAACTATAGATAAATAAAATATAGATTTGTGTGTATATGAAATATATGTATAAATATGATAATTATAATTTCCTAGCTTTAGTTTCATTTCTAAACACCATTTTCCATTAAAAAGGAATGGAAGTAACAGCTTCTAGGAGTAAGAGCTAACTGCAGGGGTTGGGAAAAGAAAAGTGTACGATGAGCCTGCAAGAAAAAAATACCTTGCTGTAACAAAATAAGGAAGTGCTCAAAGGATGATGGGAATATATCAGAAGGAGTAGCTTGAAAGGGCTCTCACTGGCCAAATCTGGGACAATTTTGAGCAGTGATCCACGGACTGTGGACCTGATGGGTAGGGGTAGGAACAGACACCCCCAACTAAACCGCACACTGAGGAGATTATAAAGGAACCACAGCCTCTTGTGCATAAAGACTACCGAGTTCCAGCTGACTCTGTTCTACTATTGTCCAATTTATATCTACTCACAACCACTTCCAAGTAATGGCTGAAGGGGAATTTTGCATGGAGCAGTATTACCAAAGCCTTTTATAAAAAGCAGCGGATTATGTGGAAGAGCTTAGAAGAACTAACACAACTTCACTGGTAGTGAGGAAGTGGGTGGTTGCTCCAAGAACAGCACCCAGACTGGGAGCTCTGAATGAAGGGAGCACCAAACAACTGTTTTTCCAGAATGAAAGGAAAAGCTCTATAGGTGGAACAGAGCAGCAATGTAAAGGCGATCAGTTCTAAATCAAAGTGTAAAAGAGAGAGGCAAGCAATTATGGTCATTTGTAAAATAAGAAAGCAGACTACATGTCTGTCACAACCACAAAATATTCTTATGACATTTTATTATATTCTTTATTACTCCCTCACGTGTTTTAACACTCGCTGCACCCTTGTCCTCTTTTCCACACGGTCACCCTCGCTGGCACCTGCCCAATCCTGGTAAACAAATACATAACGATGAAATATACTGAGATTTTCTTCTTTATAGGGGCTGGAGCTACCAGTCAGCAGTTGGGCTCTGTAGTTCTCATCTGCCCCTTCCTCTTTTTTTTTTTTTTTTAAACATCTTTATTGGAGTATAATTGCTTTACAATAGTGTGTTAGTTTCTGCTGTATAACAAAGTGAGTCATATATCTCCATATCCCCTCCCTCTTGCACCTCCTTCCCACCCTCCCTATCCCACCCCTCTAAAATAATGGTTCTCATGAACCTAGCGGCAGGACAAGAATAAAGACGCAGACACAGAGAATGGACTTGAGGACATGGGAAGGGGGAAGGGTAAATTGGGACGAAGTGCCCCTTCCTCTTGATCTAGTTTCAAAAGAGAGAAGGGAAGACATGGATGAGGCAAGTTGTTCTCTCCTCTAAATCCCTGCTCAGAGCTGCAGACCTCAGTCTCCAGCTCCCCTTAATGCCCACTCTGTAGTGCTCCTGGGGAGTCCAAATGCATCTTGAAACATAATAATGAGTCATACAAAAAAGACTCAGGGGCTTCCCTGGTGGCGCAGTGGTTGAGAGTCCGCCTGCCGATGCAGGGGATGCGGGTTCGTGCCCTGGCCCGGGAGGATCCCACATGCCGCGGAGAGGCTGGGCCCGTGAGCCATGGCCACTGAGCCTGCGCGTCCGGAGCCTGTGCTCCGCAACGGGAGAGGCCACAACAGTGAGAGACCCGCGTACCGCAAAAAAAAAAAAAAAAAAAGACTCAGGAAGGAGCTAAAAACAATCATTCATGTACAAAGCATCCTAAACATTCTTCCTAAAAATGTTATTTTAGCTGTTTCTCTACCATGTTATCCTTGAATGAAAATCATGAAAACAATTTAAAATTAAATTATATTTGTATGTTATAACCATTATATAATGAAGTAGAAAACAGTGAATACAAACGGCAAAACAAATTACAATTATTTATAATGGGAAGAAAAAGGCATATGAAATAAACAAAACACATATTTTGATTGCTCTTTTCTCGTCCATTTGTCATTTCTTTGGTCGTCTAGCACCTGAAACTCCTTCCTGTGTCAGGAGAATTCTCCACCTCTGGTTCTCTCCTGTAGTAGTTAAATATGGCCAATAGTTGCTTTCCCAGTCTTGTAGCTAAGGACAGGGCATGGGGCCTAAGGGTGGCCAATCAAATGCACCTGCTCTTAGGCTTCAAGTAGGAAATGAGTAATGCAAAGAAGCAGGGCCAGAGGAGGCACCACTCAAGACCCAGAGCAGTGATGGCGGTGAGCGCTGTCTGGCGTCAACAAACTTCAGTATCTAGCTCTCAGCAGACGGATCAGCCACGGCAGACTAGATCTACGGTGAGCATTTGTCAGTGATGCTGGCTGGTACAAGCTTGTCCCCTAGTTCTCCCAGCCATGCTCTACCATGCTGTAAGCGAACAAATAAATGCTGTTTCTGCTTAACTCAAGAATACTGGATTCACTTGCTCGCAACTACAAATTCTGCCTGACGCAGCTACCAGCATGCAACTGACCACATCATACTGAGCGGCCGCCTAGAAGGAGCTCTGTCTAATACACAGAACTACATTTAGTTTTTCCTCTGGTGAAAAAAACTGTCCCCTTCTGAATTTCCTAGTTGTTATTTTGGCTTCTTTCTTTTAAAGGCTCTGATCAAATTAAAAGATCTTTCCTATCTCAGGGCTAGAAATTATACTATGTATGAATAAAATGACCGAAAATAAATTAGAAAAGAAGCTGTATTAACAGATTGTACATAAGATAAATAATAAAAACCCAAATAACAAGCACCCTAGGTTACCGGTTCTAAACGAGGGAGTGTATTACCAGAGGCAAAGTTCCCCATGATGATTACTCATTAGCTTACTCAAAGTGGCTTGAGGCTCAGGCCATTTGCCAAATTGACTCTTGCCCAAATTTTCCTGGCACACAAATTACCAAACAGTTAACCCTCCTATTAGTAGTCTCAGCAGGAACCAACGCATCAATGAGCACGAAGTCTCTTCTCCCGCCTTGAGAGGGCAACCAGAGCAGTGTTCAGGCCAAATGTCTTAGAATCACCACAGAGCTATGCTCAGTGTCAGATAATAAATACTTGATTGTAGATAATGGGAACTTTGCTTTCCCTGACTTTTGCTGTGGCAGTGATTTAAAGACCTGGACTCATTTAAAATAATGGATTTTTGTGTCTTAATGCTTTTAGATTTCTAAAGCTCCAATTTACTCTACATGCAAGAGAACTGAAGATGTTTGGTTAATATATTTAATTTCAAGAGTAAAGGTGACAGGTAATTTTGTTGCTAAAATGACTTTGTTGTTACTGGCCTTATTAGCTGCTCTAATACTTTCTTTAAATAAAGACTTGGGATAAGAGTACAAACTGTAACTCTTCTCACATGCTACAATCTACCGTAATAGAATATCCTTTAGGGACAAAGGGTAGCACTGCCTCTCAGACAGACCCTTCACTGAGACTGCACAGCCAGTGAATTTGGCCATAAAGGACCCCTGTATCCCCATTATAGGCGGGAGACAGATCACTGGCTCATTTCATACTAGCCTCTCAGGACCCCTAGGACAGAAACAATTTCCTTTCACTTCCAGCCAGGTTGGAAATGACCCAGTCATTCAGAAATAAACAGGATGTAAGCTGATTTAAAAAAAAATCAACTAGATAATAAAATCTTTGATTCAACTCGAAATGAATTTCTTTTTTTCTCTCCTATAAGAGGAATGATAGATACAATGCAAAACAAGTAAAATTTAGGAAAGCATGCATTTTATGTATTGAACGAAAACTACAATAAAAAAATATTTTCTTGATTTTTGATAACACAGCATAAAACCGAGCAGATGTACTTTATCATGAAATAGCTCATTTGACACATTAAGAACATAATTGAAATGTGTCTCATCCAAGACATACAAATGAGTTTTAGTGACATCAGCGGAAACACACTGGCTCTTGCTTATGCGGTTTGTGGGGATTTTTGAAAAGCTCCAGAGACCTCAGTGGTTGTCTGCAAGGCTTTGTAGAGGGTGTGCAGAGTCCAGTGTAAAATTGTGTGATTCGGTCTCCCAGGCAGGGAAGGCCTTCTATTCTTTACTATTTTACCCAGTGCTTTAGTTTTCTACCCTGTGGCATACTGAGCAAAAGGTTTGCTTTTATTCAACACCTATACCAGAATGCTGGCATATATACGTTAATGCAAGGATACAATTACAGGGAGAAAATCCACACATTCAATGACAGTATCATAGACACTTATACAGTGTAGTGCATTCAGGTTAATTGTTAACCAGGTGTTAAATGTGAGCTATAATAAGTTCTCTGAAAAGGACAAACAGAAGAAACATTTTAATTTATGCTTTAATAATGGTTGGAAGAACATGTTACTTTTAATTCTAGTAATTAGACATCATTACCTTCTCTGATTTCCTCACTCTCTTTTCTAATAAAGGGAATCGGTAGTCTCAGCAGCATATCGGAAGGACAAAATTTAAACTTCTATTTACTTATGGCTGATCGCAGTAAGCTTTTATCACTTAGGAATCTTTGAAGCACGTGTTCATGTGCCATAATATGTATGTGTGTGGTGCGGGAGGTGAGGAGGGGGGAGGAGGCTGGTTTAAATGAAACACATGTGAATAGGAGCCTGGAGGTCTGCAGCAGACACACCATCAGACCCCAGAGGTGAGTCTGAGATGAACCAGAACTTCAAGATGACATGTTGTGAGACTGCGTATACTATGCAAACTTTCTATTCTCATACTATTTTCATTTTCAAAAACAAATACTTCCTAGTTGCAAAGAAATACTGGAGACCAAAGTTGGATAAACTAAGTTGGGGATGCCACCATATGATCAGTCCTGGTTGCATTACTGGATCACTCATCTAACAGTTAAGCATGTCTTAGGGCACTAGAAAAGGGAAATCCATCCCCTCCAAAAAAAAATCCATTATTTTAATGAAAGCATCACAGTAAATATTATGGGAACCATAATTTGTCATACTTCTTTTATGATTTAGTGTTATATTTATTTTGAGTTACACCTGAGAAGGGCCACCAGAATTTGTCAGTAGTTTGAATTTCTAAGTCCCTATTCCAACTCTTCTTGAAAATATTTAAGAACAAAACAACAACCTCAGAGACGGTCTCTTCATTCTACACTGTGTTATGGGAAAAAGAATTGTTTGAAAGTCTCAATACCTTCTTTTGTCTGCTCTCTGCAGCAGCCAGTTGTGTGGACATCCTTTCTTGCATTTTTCTGCAGTGGGCCATGACTGCTTCGAGGATGGAGAGGGGGTTGGTACAAACTGGCTTCTTCTCTTTATCGCCAGCACCTGCTTCATAGTCTCTCTGCAGTGCCAGGAATGGGTCATTTAAATTAAATCTCCCATACCGTTCCTGGATAAATACCTCCTTCCTGCGAGCCTAGAACAAAATCAGAGGAATGTATTCAAGAAAGAAATGAAAATATACAGAAGGCTATTTATACGAAGGTTCTGTGATTACTGCTCCAAATGGTATTCACAACTGTCATGAGTAATAGCTTACATGTGATGTCAGGTGGTGAGTGAGAGGTAAGGGGACTGTGACCCCAAAGCCTGACCAGCCTGCCATGCCACTCAGTCTACTTTCAAATTTTCTTCCTTTGGAATATTGTCTTTTAAATTACAAAAGTTGCAAATACAGTTTTTCCCATGACGCCTACTCCTGCAAGGATCTGAATTTTAGGTACAGTCTGTTCTCATTTAGAGTAAAATAAAAAATATCAACAACAAAATAACTTTTAGCAAAAATTCAAAAACAAAATAATATGTTCATCGAACTTAACATTACACATAATCCTCGTCACGTTAAATCACAAAATATAAATCTCCCAAGTTTTATACAGAGAGAAAGAATTTTATAAATATTTGAAGAAGAAAATATTTCATGAATTTTTTATGTCAAAAATCACAATATTCACATTTTGTGAAGTGTAACCAACTACAAAAAAAAACCTCCAGAAAATTAGGAAGATGTAAATGTCTTCTCATCATTGAAGGACATTAAAATATAGTTCACAGAGTCCCAGGAAAGAACATAGCCTCATTTTACTTTAAATGTCAGTCCATCAGCGTTGAAGTAAATTTCACATCCACTTGGCACTAAATGCAATTTTCTATAATTAGCCTACAGTGAATGGCCTTTGCATAATATGGAAAATAGCAGTAGAAATGTATTGAAAACAAGCAACAGTTTCCTAACTCAGGTCATTTGGAATAGCTACCAGAAAAAATTATTCTATGTCACTGCCAGTGGAAAAACTAAATTACAATAAATCAAGCTTAACTGTCCAAAATGTTAAACATGCTTTCTGAAGAAATATTACATACATTTCCTTAATTTAAAGGCAACTGCGTTGACTAACTCAACTTTTCCATTTTAAGACCACTATCAGCAAGCCAAAAACTAGATAAACACAACTGCAAAACTGGGAAAATCTAATGTTTCTTCTCCTATTACCAAATTAGATTAGGAAATACAATTTAAGAAAAGTCCAATTTCGCCATAAATTTAAGCTAGCTTTCAGAGGATCATTTTACACTTAAAAGTCAAAGTGGTTTATGAATCAAAAAGCATTTCGTATTTCTAGATTCTTCAAATTCAATTATGTAATCGATAAGCTGAATAAGTTTCACTTCAGAGATGCAATTACAAAAGCAATTTCATTCTGTCCTTCACTTTTCTATTAATTTTTATTCAATGCAGTAGTTCATCCCCCACCTCTGGATGAAAACTTGGGATAGCCCCCATGGTTTTTCTAATTACTTTTATCTAATACAATTCCTATAGTCACTTTAAACTATAAAACTCTCAATTTGGTTATTAGAATATCCAACTTCAGTGGTATGATGGCTTCCCTTCCCCAGCTAAGATCTGCACCACCTGGGAAGGAAGCGTTTAAGAAAACCCCTCTCGGGCTTCCCTGGTGGCGCAGTGGTTGAGAGTCCGCCTGCCGATGCAGGGGACACGGGTTCGTGCCCCGGTCCGGGAAGATCCCACATGCTGCGGAGTGGCTGGGCCCGTGAGCCACAGCCGCTGAGCCTGCACGTCCGGTGCCTGTGCTCCGCAGCGGGAGAGGCCACAACCGTGAGAGGCCCGCGTACCGCAAAAAAGAAAAGAAAACCTCTCTTTTATCCAATCTTCTCCCCCTCTTTCTTAGCTGTTTTAGTCCTCTCTGGGTTGGAAGGGACCAGAGGTAGAGGATGATGATGAAGATGGAGGTGAGAGAACAGGAGCATTCTTCCTGACTGGTTCAGTCGAGAAACTAGCCTTACCAACTGGGTGTGGCAAATACTTAAAGCCTACTCTTTTCCCATGAAGTGCTTGGTAGCTTGAGAAAGCCACACACACCTTCTCACTGCTGGGGACCCTTCATCTACAGTTTCCCCAATGTAAATCATAAATTTAGGACAGACTACATAACCTGCAGAGCCCAGTACAAAATGAAAACATGGGCTCTTTGCTCAAAGTTATTAAGAATTTCAAGATGGTAACAGCATATCCTTTAACCAAGTCTAGGGTCCTTCTAAGTGCATGGCCCTTTGTGACACAGCCTGCACACCCATGAAGCCAGCCTTGCATACATATCTTCTGTAGCATCTAGAATCCAGTTTTTTGTCAGCTGAGGTTCCATGTTCTCCAGACTTCTCTACTGAACTGGATCTGAATCAATCTCATTCCTACTCTTTAATGCCTATGGCCCAACCTAGTCTATGGGAAACACTCCTGAATCTTCATTTAAAGAAAATCTGGGAGTGCAACATGACCACTGCAACCATCTTCTTGTCATTTCCACAGAATGCCTGCTTTTTTCAGCCCCACCTCCACTCAGAGCACCAAGACCTCATAAGGAGAAACCTAGTAAGTCATTAAATAGTCTGGCTGAAGCACTTTCCTCTTGAGGTGAAGGGAAAAGCAACTAAATGGGGGGATGCCCAGCATTCTCTCCAGAGAAATGCTCTTTCATAAAAACCTTTCTCTCTTTAATCTCCAAAACTTAGGTATTTTTATACCCTTAAAGTGGGTAAGGAATTTAAAAGTCAAAGCTGGATTTCAAACTGTCTTCTGAAAATTTTGCATCTTGGTCCTCATTTTAGTAACTAATATCACTATGGGTCCCCTGCTGAAACTTACATTTTAACAACCAGTTAAAATTACCTGATGTCTACTTACACATCCAACGTATTTTATGAGGTACAATATCTGTAACACTAACTCAAGCCATTTCTTAACCACACGTTATTCTTAAATCAGAGTGAACTTTTGATAAATGGGTTAAAATTAACTTTTATATAAGAGGTAAACACATATATCATAGGCTATTTCCAGTTTAAACAGATTTTATGGTCTGAAAATTTTTTTTAATTATTTATTTTTGGCTGCATTGGGTCTACATTGCTGCATGTGGGCTTTCTCTAGTTGCGGAGAGCGGGGGTTACTCTTTGTTGTGGTGTGCAGGCTTCTCATTGCAGTGGCTTCTCTTGTTGCGGAGCATGGGCTCTAGGTGTGTGGGCTCAGTAGTTGTGGCACTTGCGCTCAGTAGTTGTGGCTTGCAGGCTGTAGAGCGCAGGCTCAGTAGCTGTGGCGCACGAGCTCGGTTGCTCTGCGGCATGTGGGATCCTCCCGGACCAGGGCTTGAACCTGTGTCCCCTGCATTGGCAGGCGGATTCTTAACCACTGTGCCACCAGGGAAGTCCCCTGAAAATTTTTAATACTTTTTCTTTTTACTACTGTGAAAGTTTTGCATGTATTTTTCGTTGTATTTTGGCTTTATTTTAAAATTACTAGCTTTAACTGTGGCATTGTCAAGTGTGGGCAATTTTGTTTTCCGCTGAAAATGTTGTATAATTATATGTCTACAGGATCATAAACATAAAACTGCCAACTCATTTGCTTTGCCAATATAGACTGACGCTTAACCTTTATGACGAAGTTCAAGACACATACATTAGCTTCTTTTAAGGGAAGAAGTAGGGCTAACAAGCTATGCAACTTTGTCCCCAGTATCTTTCATTTTCAAAATGAGATCAATGAAGCAGCCTCGTTTGTCTCTAGGACCCCTAGAGTATACACAACAAATATGATTTTATTTTCTTTTAAAGTTCCTAAAAGCCTGGAAACCTCAGGTAAAATGAATGTGAAAGATTTTATACATTCCATTAAATTGACCCCTGATCCCATGTTTATTGCTTTAAGACAGTAGTCCCCAACCTTTCTGGCACCAGGGTCTGGTTTTGTGGAGACAATTTTTCCACGGACTGGGGGGTGGCAGGGGAAATGGATGGTTCGGGCAGTAATGGGAGCAATGGGGAGTGGCAGATGAAGCTTCGCTCGCTCACCCTCGCTCACCTCCTGCTGTGCAGCCTGGGGGGTTGGCGACCCCTGCTTTAAGAGATGCCAGGTAATAATTCTACTCTATAGCCATATAGGAATTTATTTATACATGTTACATATATTCAACATGCATTTTTTATATCCTTGTCTTAAAGTTAGAAGCAGGGGTTCTCATTTTTCAACTATTAATGTTTATTTCTTATAACATTCTTGTAAGAAGTATACCTTTCTTAGCGTATCTTTCTTTGTAACAGAGTACTTAATTTTGAATGTACCACATTACTTTTAAAAAGAGCAGACAACAATATATACAAGTGTTAATATTTAAGGAGACTGTGTAATAAAAAAGGACTTCAAATGTGTATCATACTGCGCTTAAAGAGGCCGATCCTTAAAAAAAAGGAAGAGCTGAATGTGCAGATAACTTCTCGCTTTATGCATCAGAATTACTTGAGAATGAAATGCATTTCAGGGTAATGAGTCATTTGAAGACACAGGCTGACTATAATTATGAAAACAGACTCAAATTCTTAAAGCCGGCTACACTGATAAGTAAAAATATAATTTCATTAGCATGTGAAGCTTTATAGAATCTTGAAAAAATCACAAGCAAGAAATAAAAACATGGCCATTATTAATGGAGGATTTGACCAATACAGAGTTCCTACTTTTGGCTTTCATTGTTTTGTAAGATCAACTGAAGTAGATTGGACCCGACCAGTAATAATAAAAAGAAAACTACTTTAGCTATTCAACTTTTTCTATAGCATGTAATCCTCTTAGGAAAAAAACCCTACAACTTGGATTGTAAGTCACAATTAAAACATATCACCGATTAATTTTAAAACATATTGACAAAATTGTAGCTAAAATTATTCTGTCTTATGAAAAGCTGGAATGATTTTGTAACATTAAAAAATATCAATACTTATAAAAGATAACTTTTACTGAGAGCATTTTTTTTTCTTTTTTTTTTTGCGTTCCGCGGGCCTCTCACTGTTGTGGCCTCTCCCGTTGCGGAGCACAGGCTCCAGACGCGCAGGCTCAGCAGCCATGGCTCACGGGCCCAGCTGCTCCGCGGCATGTGGGATCTTCCCGGACCGGGGCACGAACCTGTGTCCCCTGCATCGGCAGGCGGACTCTCAACCACTGCGCCACCAGGGAAGCCCGAGAGCATATTTTTTATTGCTAGGTTTTCATACTTACTTTCTCCTAAAACTAAGTCCAAAAGATAGCCACTTTTTAAATTCACATTTTATAGACAAGCAGACTAAGGCTCAGAAAAGATTAACTTACTCTCCCAAGGTCATTTCAACGGGAGCTGGTATTCAACCTAGGCAGTCTTTCTCCAAAGCCTACTCACTGAAGTATTTTTTAATTATGGCTAGAGTATTATAGAACACTAGAAAAGGCTTCAAAAATAAGTATTATATTTTGAATTTTATTTATTTATTTATTTATTTGAATTTTATTTTGAATATACTATTCAAACCGATACAAAGAAATAAAGTTTGAAAGACAAAAATATGACAATATTCTAAGTAGTTAACAGCTTTCCATATGCTCTATACGTACTTTCATTGTTACTGACCATATACTAACATAATGTAATCAAACTTAATCGTTTTTCCCCCAAGATTCTTCAGAGATTTTATGCAAGTGCAAAATACAGTTCAATAAGAAAAATAGTTTCTAAATATGCTCTTCCCCAAAAGCATATTATCAAAAAGCACTGACTACCTAAAAATTAAAAAACCAAACCCAAAACCCACGAGCGTTAATAGAGATCTAACTGCAAGAAGACTGCAGAGGAATTCTGTCCTCAGCTCCAGCCTACTCAACACAGTAGCCACTGTCGTGGATGCCAATGATACAAAACTGCAAGGGAGGGATGGTCGAAATGATGAACCCAATCTGACAAGATGGACTTTCACAGGAATAAATATGAGTCAGTTCTTGAGTAGAAACACAGAGGCAAGTATGAAAATCACTTAGGGGCTGCAATCAATACTACATTCAAGGAATGAACCATGAAATGAACACTGTTCCTCCACCACACCTCAAATCAGGACTCCACATCAGGCTTCATTCATTAATAGAAAATAACTGTCAGAACTAGACAATCCCTGGACTGCTGGGCTCACTTCTGGGTGAAATATTTAAAGAATGATCAACAGAAAAAGGACCTGAAAACAGAACTGAGTATAAAAAGAAAATAGGACTGCTTAAAACTTAGAGCAGCACGATAGCATTCTTTCAATATCTGAAGTCATTTCATGTTTAAAGAGGTATTTAACTATTTACCTGATTCCCAAGGAACAGAATTATCACCATTATAATAAGGAATGTTTAAGGGTCAAAGCTGTTCCAAAGATACAATAGGCTGCACTGGACTGGAGTGAAATCTGCCTCTGGCTGTGTTTCAAACATCGGCTGAAATGGTAGAAATGGGGAGCAGGGGTCTCAAAAATCAGGAAGGCTGTTGGCTTCTAAATCAAGAGGGATGGAAAATACATATTTTTCCAAGAAGCCAACACAAAAATTCATCTATCTAGTTCTAAATTTCTGTCTTAGTGCTAAGAAGTTCCAGTAGACCCAAAATGTTTTTGAAACTAAAATTAAGAGCTCTTCTAAGAAGTAAGGGGAAGAAATCCTAGTTGCAAATAAATCTCACTCTAAGAGGGGTGAAATATTCTGGGAGTGGGTTTACATATACCACACACACACACACACACACACACAGGCGCACACACACACGTTAAGTAGAGCCCAGAGGGTGGGAACAGCTATGTGAAAGTTACAGTCTTTTGGAGAAGGACAGTCACTGCCCTTCAATGATTACAAAGGCTTAGAAATTCACTAGCCAGGAACAAGATATAACTTCCTGGAATAAGAATAGAATGTCAAAAAGTCTAAATAGTTCAGCTGAGTGAACACATTTCACACATTGCTTATACGTGGCAAGACATACACGGGACACAGAAATGAAGGCATGTCATGGCATCGCGTGAGCTTTCCTGCAATGCAGGAGGAGTATGACAGAGAAGAGGCAAGTTTTCCCTGCTCTCTCCCCTCCCACTCTTATGCCCCAACCTTGCGGCCATAACATCCTACCTGCTCATGGACAAAATAATCTGGATGTGCAGAAACTGTCATGCTAGGAATACATTTACATAATGAATATCGTGAATCATATATCAAGACTGACTTAGATTTATCTGGTTCCTGAGGCTAAAATCTGGAAGCCATACTTCAATAAACCACCAATTTTCTCACAGAAATGTAGACCATTCTAACAGAATCTACGAAATGGCTTGATTTCACAGAAGCCAGAGCCAGAACTAATCTCCTAATCCTTTACCGTTGACCTTGCCTGCAATTTACCACCCTGCACACACCCATCAGTGCTCATCTCAGTGGCCCACGCTCATCTCTAAAAATAAGATTACCTTTATTGCCTAACTAGGTCAAGAATCGTACACAATGCCTCGCTGTTCTGCTCCCTTGCTCGGAGTAGACATTTATTAAACTATCAGCACACTTTACGCCGAATCCAGGAATGGCCTCCCAATTTGTCTTAATACATCTCTCCAGGCGGTCACCACCCATCAGTCAGAACTGGAGCACAGATGAACGACCTGCCAACTCTGCCCTGGGCAGTTAATTGCTACAATTAGCTATATCTTTACCTCTACTAGACAGTTAAAACCATGCCTTTTATGTCTCTGTACTACCAGTACAATACACCACATGTACCAATTACTTATTTAAGGCTGATAGAAGTAATAGCTTCTATTACTGGGATTAGTCATTCTCAATGACCCTTGACTAGAAACAAACTTTTCATATCAAAAATCAATAATTTTAAATTTCATAAAAGAGGCACTATTACTCAACATTAATAAAAAACTAAATAAGTGTGTTTATCCACATCTATAAGCATATTTGAACTATTTTTTTATTTAAAATAATACACGTTTGCTGAACTTGGGAAAATATGATAAAAGGGAAAATGAAAAAAAAAATCCATGATTCAATCATCAGAAAGTAGTTACTATTAAGTTTGCCTGGTACTCCACAACTTATTTTTTCCAAGCACGTACTAAAAATAGCTATCAAGGACTTAAGGGAATATGTTTTAAGCAAACTTTCTCATTTAGTTTGCTAAACAGTTCCCACTTCAATGATCTATATCAATATTTTAATAGTATTCCATAAATGAACCTTACACACTAAAAAAGCTCATTGTTTATCACTTATTTCGCTTTTAATTGTTCTAACATACCTGGAGGTAAACCTGTGGGAATATTTATAAAATTCACTGAGGTAGTATTACTGGGTTAAAAAATAAAAACATTTTGGTATGAAAGGGTTTTTCAGTATCCACAAATCAATCAGTGTGATACACCTCATTAACAGATTGAATAAAAACCATATGATCATCTCAATAGATGCAGAAAAAGCTTTTGACAAAATCCAACATCCATTTGCGATTAAAAAACAAAAACACTCTCCAGAAAGTGGGCATTGAGGGAACATACCTCACCATAATGAAGACTTTTGAAATACATTACCAAATTCCTCGCCAGGCGTTCACCAATTTTATTCCCACCAGCAGTAGTGTTTTTGCATCTATAGTTATGAGGGAGACTGGTCCATGTTTTTCTTCCGTATTTTTAAAATATCTTTGTGAGTTTGGAGATTAGGATACCGCCAACCTCAAAAATTGAGTTGGGCTATGATGCCCCCTCCTGTATTTTCTGAAAAGTTTTGTGTATTTTAATATTATTTATTTTTTGAATGTTTGATAGGGTTTACCAGTGAAACCATTTGGGTCTGAAGTTTTCTTTAGGGGAAGGTTTTTAATAATGAATTTTTAAAATAGATACAGAGCCATTTGGATTTTTTATTTCTTCTTGTATCAATTTTGTAAGTTGTATTTTTCAAGAAATGTGACCACTTCCCCTGGGGTGTTGGAGTTGTTCACAGTATTCACTTAATATCACTTTACTCTCTGTAGGATCTATAGTGATAATCCTTTTTTTTAATTCCTAATATTGGTGATTTGTGTTCTTTTGTTCTTGCTCATTTTAGCCAGGAATATGTCAATTCTGTTGATTTTTTTTCAATAGCCAGCTTTTGGCTTCATTAATTTTCTGTATTGTCTATTTTGTATTTTCTTAATTGCTGATCTTTAACAACAACAACAAAAATCTCCTTCTACTTAGTGTTCACTTTGTTCTGCTCCTTGTAGTTTCTTACTGTAGAATCTTAAGTCACTGATTTTTAGATCTTTCTTCTTTTTAATACAAGCATTTAAGTCTCTCAATTTCCCTCTCAACATTGTTTTAGCTATATTTCAAATATTTTGATGTATTTTGCTGCCATTCAATTCATTTTCTAAATTTGTGATTCTGTCTTTGTCACACTGAAGTTTTTTTTTTTTCCAAAAAATTCCAGGTATTTGGAATTTTCCCAAATAGCTTATTGTTACTGATTTCTCATTTAATTCTATTGAGGTCACTGAATGCAAATGTCAATTAATTAAAGTGGTTGATAGTGTTGTTCATATTATCTATGTTCTTTTTCCCTATCAACTACTAATTGTTCTATCAACTACTGAGAGATATTAAAATCTACTATGATTATGAAATTGCCTATTTCTCCCTTCAATTCTATCAATTTTTGCTTCAGATATTTTGAAATCTGTTATTAGTTGCATACACATTTATAATATCTTTGTGAAGAAGTATCCTTTTATTATTATGAATTGCCTTACTTCTATAATACTGGGTCTTTTTTATATCTTTCATTCTGTTTCATTTATCTTCCTATTCATAATTCTCCAGTACAAATGTTTTCATTTGTATTATTAAATGCTATCCACCAAAAGGAGAAGCCTCCTTCACAATATCAGTTTCTAAGAATTTCTTTGCTATACTACCAGCTTATTCTTCTAGATGAAATTTAGGCTTACAACTTCTAAAAAGTAAAGCAATGATACCTCTGATTGAAATTATGTATAAATTAGAAACACATTTGAGGCAAGAAAACTTTTTCATAAAATTAACTCTTGCCATTGGAAAATAATCTTTTATTAAAATTTGCTTTTATATATTATAGTTTTCTATTTTCAAATCAATTACCATAAATTTGGGAATAAAGGGATACTTTTTACAAATCTTTGTTAATAACCCCACTTCCCTAATTATCTCTGTACAGTACATACTTTATCTTGACTAAAACTGCTGAAGCAGTAGTTCTCAATCCTAGCTGCTCATCAGAATCATCTATGTAACTCTTCAAACACAGCTCTGGCCCAACACAATCAGTAAGTCCATAAAGATTCTCGTAAGCACTTTTGATGCCTCAGCCAAAGGTAAGAATAACCGATTTCCTGCTTCTCTGTACACTTTCCTACCATTATTTCCACACTTAATATCTTTATGCTTATTCCCAACGAGGTAAACCTTTAGTTCATTTACTTTTCAAGCAGCTTTCGGATGGGAATATTTTCTATCTTTGCTCATCTGAAGATGACTTCTATTTCCTTCTTACATTTACTTTGTCTGGGTAAAAACATTCTTAGGGGGTATCCTAAGACTCCTTCTGTATCCAACAGTGCACAGGAGCAAGTCCACGGCCAGGTGGATTTTGCTCCCTTTCAGGTAAGCCTCCTCCTTTTCTGCCTGGTTACATCAATTTTCTCACCTTAAAATTAATAAATAACATTTAAGATTATTCCTGGTGTTGGCTGGTATTTTCCTGGCATGTAGCTTTTTCATCTGAAGACTCTGCTACACCTTGGTTACAGCAACCATTTCACTCGTCCTAGTCTCTGAGGAGCACCAATTTTTCTCCCAGTGGATCTCCATTCTCTATGTTCTACACACATGTATCTTCATTTCTAATCTGTCACTTTAATCCCTTCCTCTGGGTTCTAGGAAATCTTAAATTTGTCATGGGTTCAATGTTTTTATAGTGCTGATTTTTTTCACCCTTACTTCTAATAGATACTTTAATTCTCCTAGCGCATTCTGAAGTCTCGTAATGACCACATTAGGTAGGTACCGCTGTCCTCACATTACAGGTAAGAGCACTGCAGCACTGAGAGGGCAAGGGGCTTGTCCACGGTTGTGTGGCTACAAGGGGTGCAGCCAGGACTCACTCCAGCAATCTGCCTCCAAGATCCACGCCCCATTCTCTGCTTTCTTCCCCTCAGCTGTGCAGCTAGTCAGCTCTCCATCACAATCTGGCTCACCCACCATTCCGTCTCACTTCAGAGCCTATGTTTCCTTGAATTTTAAGACACAAAGCAGATGCTATCTAAAAATTACTTTCTAAAATTTACTCGTTTCTCATAATAATTTTTGTCAGATGTAGGTTGTTCCTTTGCATTTTAAGTGTTATCTTCCTTGTTCTATGCTGCAAAATCTTTCATAGGCCCTATGGGTTTTTCTCTTTCTTTTCTTTTTTTCTGTTTACTCCATCTTTGGGTCAGTAGGAGTCAACCCAGATCTGGTGTTTATCCATAAGCAGGTAAGGTAGAAGCTCCCTGAATATCTTGACTCTCCAGCCAGTTGCCATTAAAATGCTCCTCTAATATTGGGAGCAGTGAGCAGACTGGTGCAAATTTACATCGCAAGGCTGCTTTCAGCTGAGAGTGACAGGAAGTCAGAGCCACAGCCCCCATGAGAGACATGGGCTCCTGTTAGGTGCCCCCCAGCCTGTGTGTTAAGGACAAGAAGTCTCTTTGGCTGAACCTGTCCACTAGGCATGAGCACTTGTCTGTGGCATCCTCTGTCCTGACAGAATGTTAGGTAGTGGCCCCACTGCCCAGACAGCTCTCTGGTTCTTGCAGCAACCTTTCTTTCTGATGCTTCTCCTTCACAGTCATAGAGAGGGATTTCAAGTGACAACTCCCTACCTACCCCTTAGCCTGTCCTCGCCTCTCCAAATCCTAGGAGGTAGGAGTTGGCTGGCTCTTTGAACGTTACAGGTCCACCTCCTGAGAGAGCATCACAGGGACCCAGGCAGTGAGTCGGTCGGTCCTCATTCATCCCTCTGCGTGGTCACACAAACATTCTACCTAGAAGATACTCCTTTATTTTTCAGGACATGGGAAGTACAACAATTGAGAGTGGGCTCCGAGATCAGACAGAAAGGATTTGAATAGTGACTCTGCCACTTCCAAGGTATGTACACTCGGGCTGGTTACTTTACTCCCCTGGGTCTTCTCCACTTACATGAAGTTAACAGAGTACTTAACCCAGAGAGCTGTCACTGTTGTTTTGAAGGATTCATGAAATAATGCACGTGAGGCACTTAGCTGGGTGCCTGGACAATAGTGCAAGTGTAATAAACAATAGCTATCATTTTACTAATGATGGCATTCTTTCTAGCTTGTGAGTTTTTGCTTCTTTTTATATCCTTTAGCCTATCTCATCAGACAAATGAGAAGCTGGGAGTCAGAGGCCAGTGCCAAAGTCACCATGTTATTTAGAGCTCCCAGGAGAAGTTTATCAAGCTTCTAGCATGCTGGGTGATTGTGTTCATGTGTGCATTCACACACTTAGAACTATCCTGCCTCTTCGGTTGCATCATACTCCTTAAGGGAAAAGCCCTGTGCTCCTAATGGTCCATTATTCTAGACACCCCTCAGTGTAGTGGAAGGCCAAGCACTGAGGGTGCACTCATGAGATGCTACACGTGCAGTAAAATAGAATCAACATGCCTGTGGATGGAAATGAACTCATCATCCGACACTTACAGAAACGCACATGAATATGACAGTCCAGGGATAGGGAAGATACAAAGTCCTTTGAGAGATTTTTTTAAAGGATTACAAAGCAAAATACAAAGACCTAGAGCAAAATACAACAGAATCCTATTTCAATACCACTCTTTGATACATGAAATCAGTTCTAACGTAAGTCCAATGGTATGTTCTCAAACAGCACATTTACAGAAAGGAGATACCGTTGTGCCATTAACTTTATAAGCTTTGCCTTATTAATGGATGTGTTTTTCAGCTCTCAGCGTAAATTTAGATGTCAACATGTAAATATTCTATCTGTAGCCTTAAAATAACAAATGTACACTAGCCACTCATTTGCTGAAGCTCTAAATCATATTGTTTTCTAAAACTTCTAGATACTGAATAAATTGGTAGAATTTTTCCAACAAAATATATAACCATCAAAAAACCTATCAAAGTTTGTTGCATTATAGTAAACTAGCAAAAGAGTAGCTTCTGGTAAACAGACTACTTAGAACATCCATAAGAAAATATGCTTCTGATGCAAATCAAAACTACAGTGAGGTATCACCTCACAGAGGTCAGAATGGCCATCATCAAAAACTCTACAACAATAAATGCTGGAGAGGGTGTGGAGAAAAGGGAACCCTCCTACACTGTTGGTGGGAATGTAAACCAATACAGCCACTATGGAGGTTCCTTAAAAAACTAAAAATAGAGCTATCATATTATCCAGCAATCCCACTCCTGGGCATATACCCGGAGAAAAGATACATATACCCTAATGTTCATTGCAGCACTATTTACAATAGCCAAGACATAGAAGCAACCTAAATGTCCATCAATGGAGGAATGGATAAAGAAGATGTGGTACATATGTACAATGGAATACTACTCAGCCATAAAAAAGAACGAAATAATGCCATTTGCAGCGACATGGATGGACCTAAAGATCGTCATAGTGAGTGAAATAAGTCAGACAGAGAAAGACAAATATCACATGATATCGCTTACATGTGGAATCTAAAAAAATGGTACAAACGAACCTATTTACAAAACAGAAATAGAGTCACAGATGTAGAAAACAAACTTATAGTTACCAAGGGTGAAGGGGAGGAGAGAGATAAACTGGGAGATTGGGATTGACATATACACGCTACTATATATAAAACAGATAACTAATAAGAACCTAATGTATAGCACAGGGGACTCTACTCAGTACTCTGTAATGACCTATATGGGAACAGAATCTAAAAGAGTGGATACATGTATATGTATAAATGATTCACTTTCTGTACAGCACAAACTAACAACATTGTAAATCAACTATACTCCAATAAAACTTTTAAAAAAGAAGATATGCTTCTGATGATTAAAAAGAAAGTAAAATTTACTCAACCATTGATTTTAAAACAAATGTTTGAAAAATAAGGCTTCTGTAGAGTGGTCTGATACCATCCAGGGAAGCAATTACCACTTCTGGGTACTGAATATTTGCGTACCAAGCACACTGGCAGGGATTTGGCAGGTACACTCTTCATGTTTGCTGGACCAAATTCCTGCTCTGAAAATTCTCAAACAGGTTTTCCTCCCGTTTGCATGTTATTCACATTATCATGGCTACACAGAAGCATTTTCTGATTTGGCTTTAATCACCTAGAACTTTTGACTCATAACAAAAGAAACAAAACCAGCATTAAACGCCTTGTCTAAGATGAACATACAAATAGTTATCCAAACAAACAAAGAGAACCTCAAGAGAAAGCAAGGTAGCTTCCTTGAAAGACTGCAATATTTTGGGAATAATGTAGTTCACCACTATGATAATTCCGGAAATGCCTACTTATCTGTGACTCAAGTGAAGAAATGTGGAAACAGGAGTGGGTGTGGGAACAGTGTTAACATAAGCATCCCCACGCGAAAAATTTAAAAAGTGAAAAACAAAAACAGGGCAGTGTTGTCTCCTGGGGACAATATAATAGATAATTTCTGTGGGCAGAGGTTGTGATCAAAAATTTAAAATACGGTCCCTCTTATAGCTGCACGAAACATAAGTTGACTCAGTTAAAAATAAAATTCAGGACAAAGAGAGAGAACGGTGGTGATGATTTGCTCTCGGTGCTGCACCCGCTCCCACCTCCCTACAGAACCAGCCCTGGTCATTGAGAGCAACTCACCAATCACAAGGCCTGCTGAGCATCTGGAAAACATAAACAGAAAGATCTCAACATTCTCACCGTCTACCAGCTGAAGATGACTCACTCCCTATCAACAACCATCAAGGGAAATGGAATGTCGACAGTTTGAAAGCAGTCTTTATTCAAACCCCGTCAGTAATTTGACCACCATTAAACGTTCCCCAGTCCCTAAAAGAATGTACCTCCTGTACTCCTCGCAGCAAACCAGAAAACCACCGCAGCTGCGAGAGAGAAAAGGATCACTCACTACACAGATCACTGGGCAGCCCTGGGAGAAAGCAGAGTCATTGGAGGGTAACTTCATCACATGCCAGCAATAAAAGACGGTGTGTGTGCCCCCACAGATGGTGGCAGATGTGCAAACTTCAGGTCGGACACTCCTCTCAAGTCAGAGTCAGGGACCTAGCAAGGAACAGGTGAGGGGGAAGAGCTGATCTTATCCAAGGGACCGGCAGATCTCAGCAGGACAAGTGTCATTTGCAGGAAGAGGGTAAGAATCCATTTCAGATCATGCAATTTTGTCTTCCTTCACTGCATGTGATGCAAGAACAGCTGTGAAAATACTTTATACACGATTAACTGTGGTGCATAGGTTGTTTGGGATTACTAATATAAAATCGAATAGGCCATTTATCAGAGGTTTGTGTTGGCTTACATTGCTGAAAAGGCTCAACTATTTATGTTTCTGCTAGACTTTTCTTTTTGTTTTACATCATTTATTCAATGAGAATGCATCAGGCAACGTCTGTGCACGGGACATTTCTCTCTAGCAATCAGCTGCCTTTGTCTTCTTTATTCTGCTTTGTGGGCAGGATGGGGAGGGGGTAGTGTATCTTAAATAGTCTGTAATAGAGAATGAATTATAGAATACTGTAAGCATGTGCTACACATTATGAAACAGTTAAAATGTGGCGTCTCCTCCAAAGGAGTTTAGGCCAAGATGAATGATACTCATTTCCAGAGTCTCCAACATGATTTATGACTGGCTATGGTCAATCTCTGAAAAGAGTAAACCTGAACTCTAGTTCTAAAGCCTATTCTTGTAAAAACCTATTTTCTCTTCTCCAAGCTATGCCACCCACCTTCTCAGTGAAAGTGAGCACGGGTCTGAAAGCCTCTGTGGGCTCAGACTAGATGACACCACACTTCTGTGTAGGTGGCGCATGACAGCGCTCGCTGGAGTTTGCTGCGGGAAGGAGGTCAGGACCCTGCCGTTCCCACCCCCTCTATCCTGCAGCAGCTACTGAAGGCATCTGTTTCTGTCCTTTAGTACCCTTAGTCTCCCATTAGTATTCCCGGAGAATATAAGAAGAGGAAAAATAACAAAGTTAGGATGGGACTAAGGTTGTCCCCCTCTGCCAAAAACATGTCAGTTCTCAAACTCTGGTCAGTTACACAGAATGTTGTTTAAGCAGAACTAAAGCCCGTGGTCACAGTCTCTCAACCAGAGTAGACAACACCATCATTCACACTAAAGACAGTCATTCTCATCTGATGATGAATACAAGATCAGATGATGCTATCAAACTCCCGGAAGACACACATCCCTAGGAGCTATAGGACTAGGAATGGGCAGCCACACATGCTGGTTCAACCACTGTTGCAAGCGGCTGTCTCCCCATTTGGCTAGCCAGCAGGAAAGGATGTGGGTATACTTTAACTGCCTCCAGAGTAAATGCCCCAAACAGGAATCACATCCACAGCCCTGGTCACAGGTAGCCCTACCCTTGAACTGACTGACCTTACTGCGTACCAGAATTTATAAAAGAGGAGCTGTCAGAGGCCATCTGAGGCAGCATGATAGCTGTCTGCGATGACGTGGTACAGCTGTGCATTTAGGAGATCACTCTAGAACAACATCATGCTTGCCAGTGGACGGACAGATGGCTTTGCCTGTGTAGTCTCTTTTTAAATATTGGTACCAGGCACATGGACACTGGCAGCTGTGTTTGAGAAGTAAAGGATAACGTGCACTTGAGATCAAGGCTGGCATCCACAGAAACAACTCCTACTGCATTACATATAAATAACAGCATCAACAGAAAAGTCCACCAAAATGACCAAAAAATTAATTTATGCAAGGAAAAATCTTAATAGCCCATTTCCAAAATAGTTCTTTTTGAAGTTGATTTAGTACCATCTTAATTTTCTTACTATTTCTCAATGCTAAAATGACCCCAGCAGACAACAGATTTTTTTAAACACACACACAACACATATGGAGTGTACAAAAGGCAATCAAATTCTCTTTATGTCCAGGAGGATAATAATGGAATAAATGCACCTCTATAGGTGATCTACGTTACAGTGCTTTTGCTACGATTCTATTGAGCCAGAGTCATGCTAGGAGGCCACAAGCAAGTGCTCGGTGGATATCTTCTAAGGTCAATCATCAGCACTATGACACATTAAGAATCTACCCTAGGATTAATGAACCTGTGTGCCCACGTCTGAGTGAAAGGACAGAGACACAGCAAAACACACTATGCATCTGTTATTCCTATTCCTTTCTTCCTCTTCTTCAAGAGTCAAGAACCAGATTTGAAAATGAGAGTAAAGAATTCGAACTCGAAACATACAGCCACTGGGAGGAATGTTGTCCTCAGAGCTGATGCATTATTTGGAAGGAGAGGGAGAGGGGCCCAGGGAGGCGTTAGAGTCACTGAACTGCTGGTGGTTTTCCAACAGTACCGGCTCATTCTTCATCACAAAGCCCACAGGCAGCATCAGCACCACTCTTCTCTGGCTCGATGGCCTGGAGGCTGCCTGCTCCTCCCAGGAAATAAACACCTCTCAGTCTGAATGAATTGAAAAAGTAATCACTGTTTTCGTTTCACAAGAAGATAACAGGAACTTGTATTTGAACACTCTTTGGGATGAACAGCCTAGATTACCAAATAGTCAAAGAATCCTATTGGCTAGGAAAAGGCTAACGATGTTTCCACATGTAAGCTTTTTTTTTTTTTAAAAGTAATGAACCTTAGGGTAAGGTAAGGAATAATTCTAACTGTGGATGAAATATGTGACAGTTAGGATACTTTCATTTTAACTTCCAACACTTAGAGAAAGATAAAAGATAAAATGGTTTCTCTACGACTTTGGTGCCCCCTGTTCACTGAGAACTTTGCCTTTATCCAGGAGGCCTGGAGCTCACCGTTTCCTAATGTCCTTGGCTCCAGCAGCCTTCACCAGAACCCTCCCTCGACATCCTCACGTCCTTGGACTTCATCGTGACCATGCCGAGATCTCAGAGGCTTCCTTCTCCCTCAGCTCATCTCCCACTCCCCAACCACTTCTCTCCTTGCAGTGTAGAGCTCACGTTTGTCCAGATGCTTCTTATTTTTCAAGCCATTATTTCTCAGTACCATCAGCTTGGATCCACCTAGAATCTGCCATCTGTGTCTCTCAGGAGACTGAGCTGTGCTGAAACACCCAACAGCTTATTTTAAAGCCAATACACATTTGAAGTCTCCAAACTCACCTCGGCCCAAGGAGCCAAGGCTACTACAGGTTCAGTGAACGATATTGGCTCCGAGGAGGCCTATTCACCATGTGTCTCTGGTTCCACGATGACCATTGCAAACCTCCTCTGTGCTCCCAATCCATCCATATCCCCCTCATGGCACTCAAGCCTTGCTTTCCTCTTCATGTTGGTGATCATTTTTTCCCACAGCACTCTCAAAATTCTGTTCCCTCCTTTATGATCTTTTTCAAAGGAAACCATTTCTTTGCCCCTCTCTAAGGTTATGTATTCTATCTATGCCTTGCTTTCCCTCTCTAATTCCTTTTATCTCTAAGCTGCCACAAACAGTACTCTGAGATCAAAACTACTTCTTACAGACCCTTAAATTCAACTGCCGCTAAATAACTTACCCTGGGTCTTTCCAGCCCAGAAAAATCAGCAGGTACCAAACTGAAGTCTTCATCTTCTCCACCAAACACCTCTCACCTCACACTCTCTCTGCCTTGGTTGTGGCATCACCACAGCTCGCCTGGAACCTGAGTGTCCGCAGTTGCCACTTTCACCTCTCGTTCCCACAGCGTATCAGTCGAGACTCATCGTTGCCACATCCTAAAAATTGTTCACATTTATCACCTCCTCTCCATCCCAGCCACCACTGCCTTACTCTAGCTGCTTGTCGTCTTTCTCACTAACACTTGCAACAGTATCCTGCTTGGTTTCCGCATCTCCAGGCCTGATACCTCTCCAATCAATCTTCCTCTTTGCTGACCAGAAGAATTACCCCAAAATGCAGCTCGAAGGTATTACTGCATTGCTCAAAAGCTGTCAAGAGCTCTTCATTACATAACAATGAAGCACAAACCCTCGTCAAGGTCTTCCATGAGCTGACCCCTTCCTGCCTCTCCTCTCGCGTTTTTTTCGTTTGTTTGTTTGTTTGTTTTTACATACTACCACCCACCCTCCTCCTCTTCATCTCCTAGGCTTTTTATTAACTATATTTTCTTATTTTCCGTATTCTTGCTGTTCTAGCATCTGAGGCCTCACTGAGGAGGGGAAGACTGTCCCTTTCAGGGCTGGCCAATTTGTAGAGATAGCAAATTACTCTTCTGCAAATGTGCCTTTCATATGCAAACCAACCAACCTGCAGCCCATGCCCCACCCCTCCCCTGCCTTTATCACCTCCTTTATCAAACTCTCTCCCATTAAACCCACTATCCCCTGTCCTAATCACTCCAGCGACAGGTATCAGCCAACCAGGGGCAGTTCCTACCTCCTGGAGCTTTTTGAAATTGTTCAAACTAGTCACCTTACCCACTCTTTCCCACAGAAGCCATAATAAAAGGCTTTCTGCCCATCCTTGCTCCTTCTGCCTCCAGACCGACCCTGTCATTCCCCACGTGGCCCTGTGCGGCAATGCCGTGCCTTCTATTTCTCAGGATCTGAGTCTAAAAACTTCTTCCGTCATTGCCATGTCTGTGTCTTACCACATCTGATTAAAACAAATCCTGGGTACATTTTAAAACAAGTTTCAACTACAAAACTATTTACAGGCCTTTAATTCACCATGCTGCTTCATGCCACTGTAACGTAGAGCTGGTAAGCTGCATTTTTCCAATGAGACTGAGTTCTAGTTTGTCTTTCTCTGTAAAGCCTTTCCTGACCCTCCAATGCTGAGCCCCTTCTCTCTGTGCCACCGCCATATTTTGTATATAGGTCCTGGCTGAACATTTGCAATTCCAACACAACATAGTTAATTGCATGAAAGTCCTTCTCTCCTCCTAGGCTAGGCTGTAAACTACAAGATAGAGACTGGGCCCTACGCATGGTTATCATGAGTACTGAGCTTAGTACACAATAAACAATGAATTCTTTATGAATTAATTCAAATGTACAACAATAGTGTTAGTATTGAATAGTGCTAATGACTAGCTTTGCTACTTTGAAATAAAGCTTTCCGATTAAGAATTTCCAGCTGGAAAAAAAAAAAGCTAATCAGTAACAACCTCGCACACAACTTACTCTCAGCCATTTAAACTATTCAAAGAGGTAGAGAGCGAGAGAGGAAGGGAGGAAGGGAAATGACATCTTAACAGTGGCTCAATCGAATATATTGTCTTTAGAATGTATCTCGTACATGTATTTGGCTAAGAGTATGTGATATAACTTAAGAATCCAAAATACAATACCTCCAAAAAACAGGGAAGACAATCCGATTCTGGACTAACAGGAACTTATGCTAATTTCCTTTTTATCTGCCTACCTAAGATTCTTATGATCCCCTCCAGTTAGGAAAAGATAATAAAGCTGATCTCTCTTTCCTTCCTCATGAGAAGCAATTTAAAATGTCAATGCTAAGTTGTAAGAATGCAAGGTAAGTACACAGTTTGAGGGAAAGAATATTTACTTATGTCAACTTAGTAAAGAAGTACTGTATAATATTAACATTTAAAATGAACAAGCGTTACTTTCTAAAGCGTTGATAATAAATTTCTCCATCTTAACATTTGGAGAAAAATCATTTAGAGCATTCAAGTCTGTTGCTTTCAAGAACTGATGAAATTTTTTTTTTTTTTTTTTTTTTTTTTTGCGTACGCGGGCCTCTCACTGTTGTGGCCTCTCCCGTTGCGGAGCACAGTCTCCGGACGCGCAGGCTCAGTGGCCATGGCTCACGGGCCCAGCCACTCCGCAGCATGTGGGATCCTCCCGGACCGGGGCACAAACCCGTGTCCCCTGCATCGGCAGGCGGACTCTCAACCGCTGTGCCACCAGGGAAGCCCCAAGAAGTGATGAGATTTTATAATTTGTTCTATTTTCTTTTCAACACAGGAACGTTAATTCTTTGGTCCATGTGGAAGGTATTAGGTTGGGTTTACTTATCTTCTCAGAACCAAATAATTCTGGCCCTTTAAAAGCTACACAAGCAAAAGGTTCAGGTTTTACTTATTCAGAGGTGCCTCTTGGGAATGCTTCAGAGTTACACAACAGTGTTCCAGTTTTCCTCCTCTCTTCAGGTAACTGCCAGGATGAAAAAAAGGAAAAACAGCTTACGATGCTCACATCCTCAGGTGGAATTCTGAACCCAAGAGGGCCAGCTGCCATGGGTGGATGGATGCCCTAACCGTCCAGCCTCCCACAAGGGACGGCTGAAGGTGCGTTTGAATGGTGCTTGTAGGAACCAACCTCCCTCTGGGCTCCAGGGACGCCATAGTGAGTTATCAGGGTGCCTCGTCCTCAAGAAAATGGGCACAGTAACTCACATGGCTCTCCTTGCTTAGAGCTAGAGGGTCTGGCCTGAGCATCTGGAAAGAGATTGAAGATTCTAGGGAGGCAAAGCCACATAATTCAGTCCAGGATGGAGGCTCTGTTTTCCAACTGCCTGGATTTGAATTTTGGCTCTAAAATTTCCTAATTCTGTGACTTCTCCCAAGTTGCTAACCACTCGAAGCCTCAGTTTCTCATGTGTTACATGGAGATAATACCTAAGTCATGGGACTGTTGTAAGGTTTAAAGAGATAGTTACTATGTGGTGCATAGCATGTTGCCTGACACAAGGACAAGCGTGCAGTTCTGTCGCTCTTAGTAAAAGAGGGTAATTTATATACCACTTATAAACTACCCAGGCTAAGTCTGGGTCCGAGGGACGGTCACAGGAGGCTTCATTACCAAGGTGATGCGTCTACTTCTTCCTGCTACTTCAGGTTTTAAACACAAGCCATGCTCTTGCATTAGCAAGCTAAAAACTGTTTTTTTTTTTTTTTTGAAAAAGACTATTTTTTAGAGCAGTTTTAGACTCACAGCAAAATGGAGAGGAAGGTACAGAGATTTCCCATCTACCTTCTGCCCCCCCCACTGGCACAGCTTCCCCCATTAGCAACAAACCCCACCACAGTTGTGTATCTGGTACAACTAATAACCTTATATTGACACATCCTCACGGAAAGTACACAGTTTATCCAAGGGGTCACTCTGGGTCTTGCGCATTTTATGGGTTTGGACAAATGTACGGCATAAACCCACCATTACAGCATCATACAGAGTAGCCTGGCTGCCCTAAAATTCCCCTGTGCTGCTGCTGTTTGTCTCTCTCTCCTCAGCCCTGCCACAACCACTGATCTTTCAACCGCCTCTGTTTTGCCTTTTCCAGAATCTCGTGTAGTTGGAATCAGATTGGCTTCTTTCGCTTAGTAACCTGCACTTAAGGTTCCTCCACGTCATTTTATGGCCTGACAGCTCACTTCTTTTCAGCACTGAATAATATTCCATAAATATCCCCCAGTTTATTTATCCATTCACCTACTGAAGGGCATCTTGGCTGCTGCCAAGTTTTCAAAATTATGAATAAAACTTCTGTAAACATCTGTGTGAACGTAAGTTTTCCTGTGGGTAAATACCAAGGAGCACAATTCCTGGACTGTATGGTCCATGTATGTTTATTTTTGTAAGAAACCTCCACACTGGAGTACCAAAAGCGACTGCACCATTTTGTAGTCTTATTACCAGTAAATGAGAATTCCTGTTGTTCCACATCCTCACCAGCATTTGGTATCACCAGTTTGGATTTTGGCCATTCTAATAGGTGTGCAATGCTGCTAAATTTTTATCATTTCATGGGGTGTTTTCCCCCTTACGTTTCTCTTTGTATTAAAACTGAAGAGGGTGATCTTTAAGAATACAGCTGGGAGGGTTAATAAATGTAACTCTTGTAGAAGACACCCTAATCCTCCAATTCAACCAATGTCATAGTTTTCAAAGAAACCAGTGCGTTTTTGCCTGAGTAGAGTTAACCTGAAGAAATAAACCATAGTTGAGAAATGGAGAGAGTGAGACTGCGTATTTCTTGGGAGTTATTTGCTTTCTCTCATTTGCAACCAAAAAAATTTCTCAATAACAGGGCACTGAACTCCACACTTTGGTTAACACCCCCCCGCCACCACCAACAAAATGTTCTTTTTTAACATCTGCTAGCCTGACAAACTTTTCTCACCACCATGAATCTTCTCTGACAGCATCTTTTCCAGATTCTTTCCGATTTCTACTTCTCTTGTCTTGGTATACCCTGGCTACCTTCTTTGCTCTTATACACTTCCTGTCAATGGCTCTAACCAGTCTCTCCCAGTTATAGAAATGCCAACTACCTGTCTAAAAAGGCTGGCCTAAAAGACCTAGAAAGGGACATCCACCTGAAGCTGTGGCCCACGGTGTCCCTCATCATCTGACGTCTGTCTGCCTTCCCAGCCTCACCTCTTACTGCCCTATCCCTCACACTAGCCCAGTTGAACCCAGCCAACCCACAGAGATCATGACAAGAACCAATCAGTGTTTAAAATCACAAAATTTTGGCAAAGTTTGTTATGCGGCAAGAGATAACTGTAATATGGGTCTAACGGACACAGTCTCCTGAGGGGAGATACACAGACTCCGCCTAGAGGTAAGCACCAGGTAACAAGATGCTTAGTTTAATGCTTTCTACAAACACTCAGCACTTTACTGCTTTCTACGAACCCTCTCAAGCATCAGAGTCCACCTTTGGTGTGAGCTACCACCATGGTGAAACGGACAAAAACTAGACTCTGAGCCCAAAGATCAGAGATCGGCCACTAAGATCAGCAGACAGTTGACCCGCTGAGCTGCAGTTTCCCATCTAGTGTATGGGAATGTTATAAAGAATACATAGCACAAAACAGGAGCATGGTCTCTAATGCTCATATTATTAAAGAGCTTAATGTTGCATCTGACACCCTGTTTGGGGGTGCAACTTAGACTACAGGCAATTGTTCCCTTTAGACACTATTCAATCATTACAAATGAACTCTGCATTAATCACAGGCCCAATCTTTGAAAACTATCCTAGCTACTAAAAGGATTTATATATTCGAATTCAGACTGTTTTTAAACAAATGACCAGGTATTTAACAAGTGATCCAGCTTGGAAGATCGGATGCAGAGATTCTCCAAAATCTACTATTTCATTTATGAGGTTCAACTTTTATATACCGCCTTTGATTCTGCTTTTACCAAAATGTTAATGAGAACAGTGGCATATAAAATATTGAAAGAAACTGCACTAGAATAAAGATTTCAGGACTTACTATAGTTTCTCTAGGCTTGTTTATATAAATCTTTTTAATAATAAGCATTTATGAAGCATCTGGGAACCACTGTACCATTTTATTATTTAGAATCTCTTCATTTTTTTTAAAAGTGTTTTCCACATTCTTGTTATGTAATGTATACGAATGTTCCAAATGGGAGTTTAAAAAAAAAAAAAATCCTCCAAAATGCAATTTCCACAAGTTCATGGTCATTTCCCAGAGAAACATTAAAATTCATTTTCAGGCCTTTTCTAACCACCCTATCTAAAATAAGAACGTGCCTATTATTCTCAACACAAAATCTGGTCACAATTAGTAATTCTTCCCCACAGTTTGTTCCCCTCACCCCATCTCCCTGTCTGGCACATCATAAGGGCTATTACGGTTAAGAGTTTATATACGTAGCCTCATTAAATCCTGACAACCACATTAAGAGAGCTATTTTATACCCCATTTGTCAGAGTGGTAAACTGAGACTGAAGGTACGGGAATACATTTCCTAAAGGCACCCAGCTAATAAAGGCAAAGTCTGCCTTAATACCCCGCAACTGCCTTAATGATGCATCTTGTAGTTTAGTAAAATCCTCTAGTAACAGCTAAAGGTATCACAGTAAATGAAAAACTTCAACACACATAATATGACAAATCATTACATTCATTATGCTAGTAAATTACTCACTTCAATGGGATCCAAGCACTTTACTCTTGTTAATGTCTTCTTGTGAGCATGTCAGCAACATGGTTAATTTAATAAAAATGCTACTTCTGTCTAAAAAGGAAGATCAAGCCTCTGACTTTAGGAGCCACATGATAGATGGGCAGGAACCTAGAGCCTGGTCTTGGTTCTACGCTCGGTACCAGTCCTGCCGAACCCTGCAGGACCCTGGTCATGTGGCCGCACCTCCCTACACCTCAGCTTTATCACCTACAGCACTATTACCTCGGTGTTCCACAGAGTAACCCATCTTTACTTCTACAAAATTACCCTAAAATGGTTTTAAAAACACGCTTTACATATAAAATATTTTATGACCATTAATTACTATATAATAATAATAGTAAATTACCAAGTAATCAAATCCGATTAGTCTAAACTTCTAAAGTTATGACTCAAAGTATTCTCCCAACTCTGAGTCATTCCTCCCAATTTATGTGAAGTATAAAAATTAATAAACACATATGTTTATACACATATGTATATACACATACACACAAAAACACCTGTTCATACATTCCATAAATATTTAGGGCATATTTTAAAGGTTTTTGAAGACTGAAAAGTACAAAACCACAACTAAGCATCACAGCTTTATTGAACCCGTAGGCTTTTGAAACATTTCTAGTTCCAG
Organism: Leucopleurus acutus; assembly: GCF_964270905.1. Taxonomy (NCBI): domain Eukaryota; kingdom Metazoa; phylum Chordata; class Mammalia; order Artiodactyla; family Delphinidae; genus Leucopleurus; species Leucopleurus acutus. Next base: position 77,197,513 of record NC_139144.1, read on the forward strand.
AAATAGGCTAGACGGGGAAAATTTTTTCTTTTGTGAAAAGTGGAACATTCAGCAAGACCCAACTCCTGTCAAAGACTCAAGGGGAGGGGATATTTTTGATTCCTGTCAGTATCCCAAGTGTCAAGTCGAGGTCAGGCACATCACAAGATCAAAGAAAAAAATGCTTCCCCTGCCCTCTTCCCACCCCCCCACACCCTCCCCACAGATGTAAACTATTATCACACAGGTGCATCATTTATAAGCACACGCCAGGGATCCTGCGCCGTCATCTTCTACAGTTATAGCTTCCTGCGGCTGCAAACAGTATGGCTCGCTCTCTTTGGAAAGGAGTCTGGGTTTCTCCTGTAGGCAATTATTTCTAGTATCATTGGACAAAGCTAAGTTTTCCAGAAGGAAATTTCAGTTGTGACGGCAAACCCTAAGTAATCAAGAGAGACTGCTCAGCATGGGCTCCGCAGGAAGAACGGGTCTAAGGAGGACACAGCTGAACGTGAACGAGCCCAAATTATCTGACCAGTGGTTTTATAAGGTCTTGATCTCAGGACTCCTGTATACGCTTAAAAATTAGTAAAGAACCAAAGAGCTTTTGTTTATTCAGGTTGTAGCTTTTGCTATTTATCTTACAAGAAATTAAGACACAAAATTAACGTCTATTCATTAATTTATTCTGAGATAATAATAAAGCCACTGAATGGCAACATAAACAAATTTTTATGGAAAAAAATCACTGTATTTTCCAAATCAAACAAAGAAAAATGGCATTGTTTTATATTTCTGCCAATTTCTTTACTGTCTGGCTTAATAGAAAACAGCCCGATTTTCATATCTGCTTCTTCATTTGATCTGTTACAAAATCGTACGTCATAAAGCCTCTGGAAAACTCTTAATGTATACTCATGACAGGATGAGAGTGAAAAAAAAAAAGAAAATGTCTCCTATTATTAAGAAAATTGTTGTTATCTCCTGAACTACTTAGAAGGGTCTTGCGGATTCTAGGGACACTAGACCACACCTTGAGAGCTGCTTGTTCAGACTCTACTACTCTGTCTTTATTTCCCTTTCATCCTCACCCTTTCATTAAGTCTTTGGAACATTTCAGACTTGTGCCAGCTTTGCTACAGAGAATGAAGAACCCTCTACAGACACTTGTGCCAGAAAATTAATGAGAGAACAGCAACTTCCAAACATCAAATGGCAATGTGGTGGTAGCCTCAGGAGCCTAAAATAGTCTGTCCCATACCTCTCCAAGGATAAATTAAGTCTCAAATACAAAAAGGCAGACTTTCTGTGGAACCCCTTCTTTCCACCAGAAATGATGTGCTCAAGAACGCAAAAATAAAAAAAAGGCTGGATGGGGGCTTCCCTGGTGGCGCAGTGGTTGAGATTCTGCCTGCTAATGCAGGGGACATGGGTTTGAGCCCTGGTCTGGGAGGATCCCATATGCCACAGAGCAACTAGGCCCATGAGCCACAACTGCTGAGCCTGTGCGTCTGGAGCCTGTGCTCCGCAACAAGAGAGGCCATAATAGTGAGAGGCCCGCGCACCACGATGAAGAGTGGCCCCCACTTGCCACAACTAGAGAAAGCCCTCGCACAGAAATGAAGACCCAACACAGCAAAAATAAATAAATAAACTCCTACCCCCAACATCTAAAAAAAAAAAAAAAAAAAAAAGCCTTGATGAATACATGATTATATGCCACATACAGACACTAAATGGTGTGGTCAGATAAAAGATCACTTTTTCCAGCATGATGGTTGAAAAATGATGGAGTACAAAAGAATAGAAAATCAAGGCATAAAAGAGAAAAAAACAGAACAGTAACAATTTAGAAGTAGCTGCCATTAGAATCAGAACAGCAAATGGCAGGAATGCTACATGCAGAGAATAAATAAAAGAACCAACAGCTCCCCTGGCTTGGTGAACGGGGGAAAGGGACACCTGATCAGAGCACAATTTCTCAAGTGCTCTTGCAGGCTTCATGGTACCACACTAACCACTAATCTCTATATACCACAGAGTGAAGAGGGGGTGGGGAGAAGATACCATGAAATATAGGAAAGTAATCCATGCTCCCTAGAAATGCAGACTCAAGTAACACCCCAGAACAAAGCAATACATTAAAACTGTCCTCCCCAATGGCTCTATCATCTATGGAAAAAGAAAAGAGCAAAGAAATGTATAAACCTAGAATCAAAAAATGAGTATTTCTGTATGACATGAAAAAAGTAAAAACAGGATACGTCCATTTCTATACAATATTCATTAATCTAACCTCTCTGATACAAAAGTACGTTTATTTCACAGGGGAAATTTGGAGTCCATCTAAATCAATTCATTCAACAAATATTTATCGAGCCAGGCACCATAAAACAGTGAAACAAAACAAAATCCCTGCCCTCAAGGAGCTTGTGTTCTAGTGGGAAAATGAAAACAAACAAGTATGTTAAACATGTAAAAATATATAGCATCTCAAATGGTAATATGTGTAATGGACCTAAATAAAGGAAGAAAGGAGGAAGGGGAACACATGCGATGTGGACAGGGTGGCAATAGAAACAGGTTGGATGACATTTCAGCAAAGACCTTCAAAGGCAAGGGAAGAAGGCCACAGGTCCATTCAGAAGAGCTTTCTAGGCAGAGAAAACAAACGCAGAAGCTCCAAGGCGGAACAGGCAAGGGGGCCGGCAGAGCTGCAGAGGACGAGGGAAAAGGGACTATGAGATTGGGGCGGGGGTCTGCGCATCACGCAGTCCTGAGGGCACTGAAAGGCCTTGGCCTTTGACTCAGAGGGAAGGTAGCCACTAAACGGATGTGAGCTGAAGGATGACATGATCTGACTCCTGTTTTAATAGGAGCACTCTGGCTGGAAACTAATACAGAGAAGTGTCGGTGGAGATGGGAGAAACAGTTAGGTTGTACGTATAGTTAGAGCCAACAAGATTTACAAAGATTGGATACGGAAAGTGTGAAAGAAAAAGAGGAACCGAGTCTTACTCCGAAAGTTATTTTTTGGTTTGTTTTGATTTCTTTTTTTTGTTTCCTGGCAACTACAAAATGGGGTTGACTTTTGGAAGGGATAGCGCTAGGAAAAGCCTGATGAGAGTTAGGTCCAAGGGAGAGTGGAAGAAAAGTAATGTCATCAGCTGGTAGGCAACTATGTCAAGGAGTTTTGCTGTAACATGGCAAAAAGAAATGAAGCAACAGCGGGAGGCAGGGCCAATCTGAGGAAAGATTTGATGACACAGAAGGATGGGGATAACTGCTGAAGAGGTGTCCCAGAATATTTGAGAAGGCATGGAACTGGGTGCACATAGGCCAGCTGAGCCTGAGCCAGGAACATGGGTAATCTTTCCACAGTGAGAGGAGGAAAAATGAGTATGTGGGTACAGATGCCTGCGAGCTGGTTGATGTGATGGTGAAAGAGGATGAAAGTTCCTTCTGATTGCTTCTATGCTCAGTGAAATTGAAAGCAGCTGAGAATGAAGCAAAGGGAGGAGGTGCTAAAGAAAGGTCTCAGAAGGAGAAGAAAGTGCAAAAGAATCTAGGGGAACAGGCGAGTAAAGTACTAAGAAATGTGCTATCACTGCCAACCAGAACCAAGGGCCAACGAGAGGCACATATGGTCATGAATTTAAAGCGAGTCCAGTCAGCAAGGTGGGATGGTCTTTCTCCAGCCTCTACTACCCTATGGGTGTGAACATGAGGTAGGCAGAGAGTTGAACTTAGCAAGCATTGGGGTTTTTTTGCCAAGTGAATGGGGCAAACTGAGAGGAGGGAACTGGGGGGATCTGCAGAGGAGGAATTGTGGTGATACCTCACGTAATCTAAAATGGATACGGAGATTTCCGGCAATTGAGGTTTCATCAAATATACCGTGGTTAAAAATCACAATGTTGATAAATATCTAGTGACATGTTCACAGTATACTGAGAAAACAAACAGGTTAAACAAATTATTATGTAGAGCATGATCCCATTTTGAGAGATATATACTATGTAGGCTCATTAATGCAGAGAAAAAGGGTTACTTCTGAATGATAAAGTTTCCTTTTTTGTGCCTTTTAAAGGTATTCTACAAAGAACATGTATTGCTTTAATAATTCGGAAAATATACATGTTATTTTAAACAGCATAACTTAAAATTCTTTGTAAATTACGTCATTTAAAAGTGCACCAGGGGGCTTCCCTGGTGGCGCAGTGGTTGAGAGTCCGCCTGCCGATGGAGGGGACATGGGTTTGTGCGCCGGGCCCGGAAGATGCCACATGCCGCGGAGCGGCTGGGCCCGTGAGCCATGGCCGCTGAGCCTGCGCGTCCGGAGCCTGTGCTCCGCAACGGGAGAGGCCACAACAGTGAGAGGGCCACGTACCGCAAAAAAAAAAAAAAAAAAAAAAAAAAAAAAAAAGTGCACCCAATTAAATTACAGGTTTTAGTTTATATGAATAGGGTCATCCTAAAATCATTAACAGGTGTTACCAAGACGCATTACGATGACAGATTTTTACAGGAAATGCATTTGATTGGACTACACATCTCTGTGGAAGCCTTTCCAAGCTAAAATGTTTCCAAAAGACACCCATCACGAAGGCTCTTGTTCAGCCAGTATGCATAAGATGGTGTAACGGATGTCATGTGTCCTCATTAGTTAGGCATTCTTTTTTTTTTTTTTTTTTCCGGTACGAGGGGCTCTCACTGTTGTGGCCTCTCCCGTTGCGGAGCACAGGCTCCGGACATGCAGGCTCAGCGGCCATGGCTCACAGGCCCAGCCGCTCCGCGGCATGTGGCATCTTCCTGGACCAGGGCATGAACCCATGTCCCCTGCATCGGCAGGCGGACTCTCAATCACCGCGCCACCAGGGAAGCCCAGTTAAGCATTCTTGATTCACTGGTGCCTGTGTAGTGTTATTAAACATTTTGAAAGTCATCCCTGCCCACCACTAAAAGAAAAACTGCAGATGAGAGAATACAGAGGAATAATTAGGTTTTACTTCTTCAAGCCTATGAAATACAGTATAGTTTAAAAGGCTATAAATGATGAGCACTAGGAACACTAAAAATATTGAAAATGTTTGATAAAAATGGAGAATATAAAACTGTGTTGAATAACCTAGCTACAGCTATGTTATGGGGATAAGATTATGGATGAATTTTAAAATCAGAATTTATCAAATGATATATGCTTCTATTAAGAAAAAGTAGTGTAACTTTCTAGTATATGAAGAATTAAAACTCACTTATTAGTGAGGAAAACTGTCATAGAGAAAGACTAATCCCATAGGGGTCCTATAGATCATATACAAAACAAAAACAAAACAAAAACGGTGACTTTAAAATATCATACAATGTTACCTATACAGTTAGGACAATGATTAATGAAGAGACATTTGAATAGCCTGTAAATTGTTACATTTTACAAAGCTGGTATAAACTTCCAATTCTAATAATTATTTTTACTAATAAACATGTTTAAAAGCTGCTCCATTATTATTCCTATCAGGGAATCTTCACTCCTTTGTTAAAAATGTCAAGATTTAAAAGCTAGCTTCTTTGTCTCACTAAAAATACTCTCATTTTTAGTCAGGGTACAGTAGTTAGTTTAGTTCAGGTAAGGTAGCCTAACTTGCTAGGAAGCAAAAATGATAGTGAATATTTACCAACAGTTATACTTGGTTAGTTCAATTTGAAAACATACTATCCGTTTGGAGACACAGCAGAGAGTAGCAACAAGGCCCTGTAAAAACCCATACACAATCCACTGGCAGGAAGAAAAGAAATGAGTAACGAAATTCTAGACTGCAGGGTTACCAAAGTGCTTGTAACATTTTAAACCATTTGAGGTGTGCCGGAAAAAATGTGGCACAAACTGGTCTTCAAAGCATGAAAAGTACAATAAAGGGAACTGGAAAGTCCAAAACCAAGCATGTGGAAAACTGATAAGCTTTCAAACTGATGAACTTCCAAACTGAAGTCAGTTGATTAGAGGAAATATTTAGTGAAATTATTACAGTGCTATAATGTGGTACATCCAGTGCTTAATGTCAACTAACAGTAAACTACAAAGGACATTCATAAATTTGTGACACAAAAATGTTTGTTACAGGCAGTAATAAGACATTCTTAGAAAATGTTATAAGCCATAATTATTTAACATCAATTCTCCTTTTCTTTTGGAAGCACCGATATAAACCGTTTTCACACTTTTTTGTCCCATGTTCAATTTTTTTTTTTTTTTTTTTTTTTTTTGCGGTACGCGGGCCTCTCAGTGTTGTGGCCTCTCCCGTTGCGGAGCACAGGCTCCAGACGCGCAGGCCCAGCAGCCATGGTTCACGGGCCCAGCCACTCCGTGGCATGTGGGATCTTCCCAGACTGGGGCACGAACCCGTGTCCCCTGCATCAGCAGGCGGACTCTCAACCACTGCGCCACCAGGGAAGCCCCTCAAATTTTTAGAGCTACTGCTTTGCCTAACTACATTTGAATATAAATGACTTGTTCAGTCTGAAAAACGTGTACATGAACTGATTAAACAAGGAACAGCAGCAAATGATATGAGATCACACTGGCAAATGGTTTGAAGGTGACACAGCCCATCTGCTTATTTAGAGTGTCTACTGACTGCCTCCTTCACAGCAAACCCCCGGGGAAGCTGTGCATTAACCCCCTGCTGCCCTACCCCACTCCCACCACCCAACGCCCTTCACTTCCACCCTGGCTACCTCACCTAAGCATCCTGCCTCTCACTTACGTCTCTGGATGGTAGGCAAAAGCAGTCATTTACACCCAGCTATCACACTTTATGTGGACACCGTTGAAAACACCTCCCATCTGAAGAGGCACTACAGAAATGTTCGACCTCAGTAACCCAGAGTCTGCCTTCCCTGTGGAAGTAACTGCCATGGCAGTTTTCCTTATGAACAACACAAATCATGTAACTTGCCCATTACTGTTTTATTTTTCCCATCAGGAAGCACAGAACCCCAACTTCTGCTTCAACTCAGTGGCTCAGCTTCTGTTTTATGTACTGGGCCCCCAAGAAAGATTTCATTAGAGGAAAGGGTCTTATAACTACAAGGCTTGTGTGCCCCTGTTTTAACCCCTAATCTCGATTTTTTACATACTTCTATTTTTCCATCTTGCTGTTTTTATTCTTGTAAGCTACATCACATCATCTGTGGAACCATCAGGGATATAAGGAGTAAATAAAACAATCACATTGACCGTAACAGAATATCCATTTTTTACACACAGTTCTTAATGTCTTGATAATGTGTTTTACTTTAGTCCAACAATTCACAAAAGCTCCTTTAGCATGATTCCCACAGCTTCTTTGAGAACATGTCTGGGCTGAGTCACCTGATGGCGGCTTTTGGAGAAGCTGTCCTGAGACCAGCCACTGGCTGTCCTTTTCTCATCAAAATCTCTTTACAACTAGAATCAGCAGCAGTCACCAGTTTGCTGGCCATTCTGCTTACTGGGCAGAAAGCCTTTCCAGCTTTCAGGGATTTTAATCAGCACCAGGGATTTAAGTGCACCCTGATTTTATGTTACATAAAACATACCTGCTTTACAGTGAGTGCCCACCCACCCCTTAGACCAGTGGTTCTAAAACTTGAGCAGTGATCAATCACCTGAAGGGCTTGTGAGACCAGAGAATATACCTTGTTCCACCCCCAAAGTTTCTGAGTCAGTTGGTCTATAGTGCAGGGCTAAACACTTGCATCTTTTTTATATGAGTTTCAGATGTACAGCATTATAATTCAACATCTGTCTACATTACAGTGTGATCACCACCACAAATCTAGTTGTTACCCACCAACATATAGTTGACCCCCTTCACCCATTTTGCCCACCACCAATGCCCTTCCTCTTCCCCTCTGGTAACCACCAACCTGGTCTCTGTATCTATGAGGTTTTCCTTTTGTTTCCTCATTTGTTTTAGATTCCACATATGAGTGAAATCATTTGGTATTTGTCTTTCTCTGTCTGACTTTTTCAATTAACACCATAACTTTTCTAACAAGTTCCTAGGTGATGCAGATACTGCTGGCCTGGAAACCACACTTTGAAAACCAATGCCTTGGGGGCTTCCCTGGTGGTGCAGTGGTTAAGAATCCACCTGCCAATGCAGGGGACATGGGTTCGAGCCCTGGTCTGGGAAGATCCCACATGCCGCGGAGCAACTAAGCCCGTGTGCCACAACTGCTGAGCCAGTGCTCTAGAGCCCGTGAGCCACAACTACTGAGCCCACGTGCCACAACTACTGAAGCCTGCGTGGCTAGAGCCCATGCTCCACAACAAGAGAAGCCACCGCAATGAGAAGCCCGCACACCACAAGAGTAGCCCCCGCTCGCCACAACAAGAGAAAGCCTGTGCGCAGCAACAAAGACCCAACGCAGCCAAAAATAAATAAATAAATGTATTTTAAAAAAAAGAAAACCAATGCCTCAGGGTCAGTCCATTTCCCTGCTTAAAAATCTTTAGGGACTCTGCCCTGTCTATCCTATTAGTCACACAGATGTTTCAGCTTGGCCTTCAAACCCTCCTTGACAGAGCCTGTCCCAGCTCTTACTACCTCAGTCCATAGCCTGTTCTCCAGGCCCCCTTACATCCTCACTCTGCCCAGAGCACACAAACATCCTGTGCTCATGCTGTCTTTCTGACTCATACCCACTTCTCATTGCTCTAATTATTAATTGCTCTAGAAATTAATCATTCTTCAAAGGACTCCTGGAATGCCACCTCTTCCCAGAAGCCATCCATCTTCATTAAAACTCTTTCAGGGCTTCCCTGGTGGCGCAGTGGTTGAGGGTCCGCCTGCCGATGCAGGGGACGTGGGTTCGTGCCCCGGTCCAGGAAGATCCCACATGCCGCGGAGTGGCTGGGCCCGTGAGCCATGGCTGCTGAGCCTGCGCGTCCAGAGCCTGTGCTCCGCAACGGGAGAGGCCACAACAGTGAGAGGCCCGCGTTCCGCAAAAAAAAAAACCTCTTTCATTTATGCTTTAGGACAATATACAAGCCTGCCTTGCATTATAATTAGTAGCCATTGCACAACTCTCTTCCACTACATTATACAGCAGAGTGGCTAGGAAGATGCACTTAGAGTCAGAAAGGCCTGGGTCCAAGTTTTGGCTCCACACTCATCAGCTGTGTGACACAGAACACATTTCTTAACCACGAGCCTTAAAGTGAGATGACAATACATCTCCTTCAAGGGAGACAGCTGAGGATTAAATGAGATAATCTACATAAAGTCCTAAATAGTACTTCTGGCAGATAGGGCTCAGTAAGCATCGCTTTTCTGGAGTTTTGGAAACATTATCCCCAAATTCTTTGACACTCCTCCCAGGCGGTCAGGTCTATGTCTCTTCCCCTTGAATCTGATTCCTGTGACTGCTTGACAGAATATAATGGAAAGTGACCTTGTGACCCAAACTTTAAGGCACTACAAGATTCTGTTTCCTGTCTCCTAGGATGTTCACTGATTAATCCTAGCCACCTTGTGACGAGAAAGCCCAAGCAGCCCATGGAGAGGAACGCAAGCCCCCAGCCCATAGTCTCCACTGATCTCCCAGCAGGCAGCGAGCACATGAGGGAGGCATCTTGAAGTAGATCCTCCAGCCACCCCCCCACCCTACTCCCATTGCCACGTGAGGTGCAGATGGTGAGCGGTCCCTAAAAAGCCCAGCCTCAACTGCAGACATGTGAGCCAAATAAATGATTGTTGTTCTTTAAAACCATTACATCTCCGGGTGGTTTGTAACACAGCAAGAGATGACAAAGCAGGAAAATGTTCTTATCTTTGCATCCTTTCTCCTCTCCAGCAGACAGGGTCATAGGTTAGGACCTTCTAGAGTGTTGATCACGAGATTCAGACACTTCTAGAGGGAAGATCCTCCCAAGGGATCTCTCTTTGTGAGTAAACAAACATTTCAAAAACAATCAATGATGCTCTTCTATATTTTCATAATTGCCATTCAACGAGATCTTAGAAGTCTTGCCGCATTTACTTCTGTTTATAATTACCTGCAGTCACTTGGGAGGGAACAGCACTTGTTTAAACAGAAGACTTTCCAACAACAATTTCTGTGTAGTTTCAATTTCTGTGCAGCTTTTGATATTTACAATTGACTACAGGTGTGTGGGAAATGTTCTGGGAATTCACAGCATTTAAAGTAAGATAAAGATTCCATGAATGACAACTTCCAGCTCTAGGAAAATGATTAGTGTCATCAATGTTTCCTTTGAAGCAGAGGCATGGTGAGAGCCAAGGTTAGGAGTCAGAGAGAAAATGGCTTATTGATTCTCAGAGGCTGTTTCTCTATTCCTAAAGTGGGCAACTGTAACTGATCAAGCGATTTCATACAGATGACAGGAGATAATGTATGTGAAGTGCCCAGCACATAATAAAAACTCAATAATGTTAAGTCCCATTCCATCCCCACGTCCTGCTCCAAATTCTGCCTGCTGGAAACTGCAGCAAACCTCAGGATTCCTTGGAAGCATGAGTCAATTGGAATTGACCCTTTTCTTGGTTTCAGTTTGCCTACTGCCTAGACCACAATCATGGGGTGAAGGAAGGAGGTTGTAGAAAAGAAATTGTTTTAGTTTGAAAGGATTTTTTTTTTGTAATTTATTTTTACAGTGGAGTATAGCTGATTTACAATGCTGTGTTTCTTTCTGGTGTACATCTCCTCGATTCACTTACAGAGAGAGACATCTATATATTCTTTTTCAGACTCTTACCAGTCTTATATTCTCTTCCGGTGATTACAGTGTGTTGAGCCGAGTTCTACGTGCTATACAATAGTTCCTTATCGATTACCTATTTTCTCTATGGAAGGGTATGCCTGCTAATTTCCACCTCCTGGTTTATGCCTCACCCCCTCCCACCTTTCCCCTTTGGTAGCCATAAGTTTGTTTTCTAAATCTGTGATTCTGTTTCTGTTTTGTAAGTCAGTTCATTTGTGTCCATTTTTAGAGTCCAGCTATAAGTGATATCCCATGATAGTCTGAAAGGATTGAACCTCCTCCTTCCTCCTCACTTTTGGATGGCCAGGAACAAAGGTGGCTGTAAACAGAATGACTCATGCCAAGTTTAAAGCAATGCCACCGAAAATCAAAGATTTAACATAAAAAAGCGTATGCTGCCTAAATATGAAGATGTGGGAAACAGACTGACAAGCTGTAGGATAAGTATTTATAACGGTTCATAGGTCTAACTGTTATCCCACCATTTCTATACACTTAAAACGTCACTTTTAAAAATAATTGACAGTACGCATTATCCTATTCCCAAAACACCTGAGAAATTTCCAAAATCGCTAAGCCCTCTTTTGGCGGGGGATAATTTTACTTTAGAAAACGTTGTCTGGACAACACCTGACAAGTCATTTCTCTTCACTCAGGACCCATACAGCCACCACAGGAGCCCCCAGAAATGATGCTGACTCTACCTCTTTTCAGCCTGTGGTCTGATGGTTCAAAATATCCATCTGATTTCCTCCCACTGCTTATTTTCCTGCCTGCCTTAGGGGCTGCAAGGATAAATTAGTAGCCTAGATTAGCGTTAGTTTCCATCTGGCCAATTCTGACTTGAGGAGTGAGAGTTCTACCCTAAGAAATAAGAAGCAATGCCCACTTTATTAGACAGGAAGCAGGTGACCAAGGTCTAGTCCTATAACTTTCAAAGTGTGAGGAGGAGAAAGTGCAGGAGAAAATATTTTCTACCAACACAGACTGAGATTCAAATGCAAATACTTTTTTCAAGCACCTATTATGTGTCAGATCCTTTGCTAGGTGCTGTAGCGTATGACCTTGTTTAATCCTTAGAATTCAGACAAACCTATGACTTTGCATTAAGGCCAGAGAGATGTGCTACTAAAGCAGCCACCCAACCCCATTTACCTAGGGATTTAACGTCTTCCTTAAAGGCAGAAGAGCTGCGATGCCCAGACACCAGCACACAGATGGTCCTTTCCTTCTAACTTGGTGAGAATCAACCTATGCTGTGCATAAAAATCACTACTCAGGCTTGTATATACAAAACTATGTCTCATGTACTTTACTGGTAAGTTAAGAGCTTCCCAAGGGCTTACTATCTGCATTATTTTAACCATTAAAACCTAATACCCATAGGAGAGGCAACTCCACTTGAATATAGGCAAGGTGCCTAGTGCAGTGCCTGACACCAAGAGAAGACTCTGTCCACGGTCTGTTTTCCATGGAAGAATGTCATGAGAAGGGGTCGGGGCTGCTGGAGAGCTTGTCGGCTTTAGCATTTTATTTTTGTAAGGGGTAATTATGTGAGCATAAGCCCTGTAATGGTCCACTTAAAATAGGCCAACATAGATGTCCCGGAGCAGAACAAATTCCGACCGCGCTGAAATGTATCTTACATTCTTGCCAGGTCATCTTAGGCACTATGTGAAGCAATCTTCTGCTACTTTTCCCAACCCTCTGTGGAAAAGCTGAAAAGGCATTTGATTTTATAACAGATAAGATTACTGTAAATTTTTAAAGACCTAAGTTATGAAAGAAGAGGTCTTTTAACCAAAATTTCATTTAATTTAAAAATCTAAGCTGAACTGAGGAGAACTGGATTGGGGAAAAAAAAAATACAGCTGAAGAGAGAATTCTGCCTTTCAAAAAATTTCAAGTGGAGGATTTACCTTATCCATCTTATCTTAGGTGCACAAGACCTTAACTAAAAACCATACTCAGCTCACCTTAACCCTCTGAAGAAAAACACTGTTCATGGCTAAGTGACAAAAGTGATGAGCAAGCAGATTTTCCACGCCCTCTTCAAGGGCAATATTTGGAAGCATCTGAGATATTCACATCTCTAAGACAACCACTGGGACATTCTACCTCTTTACTATGGCTCTCCTACAAACTTTTGTCTGCCCAGCAGCTAGGGTGTTCTTTGTAATTTTTCCCTTGAAAGTGGTGATAAGCTAAAAATATTGACATTTAATAAATTAAACTTCTGATACAAAAAATAGAATACACTATAATTTTGCGTTTTCTTAAAAGAGGACTTTAACAGCACATCAAATCACTGGGATTCTCCAGCTTAAACACATCAACAGCTGACCACCTGATGTAGGATGAAATCCAGCCTTTCCACAGCCTTCGCCCTCCAGCATGGTCTGGCCCCAGCCACCATCTGCATCTGATCTTGTGCCACTCTTGCTTGCTGTCTGGTTTCCTGAAGTTCCTATCAAGTATCAAGCTCCTTCCTCTCCAAGGGCCTTTGAATGTGCCGCTCCCTTTGCCTGAACACCCTTCTTCCAACCGGGCTCAGGATATCCCTCCTTCAAGCCTCAGGGAGCGTCACTTCCACAGGGAAGTCTTTTCTGACCCAGTATAAGCTACCCTGAATCTCGTAACATTCTTTCCTTTTCTTTCATAATCATAATTTGTACTTAGATATTGTGTTTATTGGTTTAATGTCAATCTCTCCCACTAGACTCCAAGATCCATGAGAAAGAAAGCATACCCCTTGGTCACGACTCTCGAAGCCCAGGACATGTCTGAAGACAATAAACATCTGCTGAAGAAGTGGATGCTGGATCCCCTCACCTTTCCCCACCCTGTCCAACTACATTTGAAATATGGGATACAGCCTTTCCTTTCTTATTTGTTCAACAACTATTTATATTTTGACTCAGAAAACTGAAAAGCAGAACCTGAAACCTCTTTTCTTCCCAAAGTAACCACAACCAAAGAGAAAGAGGGTAGAACTTTGGGTACTGCTTTAGACCCTTGTTTCTTCTTATAATCAAGATAGAATTAGTCATATATGTGGCAAAGGAAATTCCCACAAGAACCCATGACTTGTAGCTTAGCCACTGAGGGTTAAGATGAGATGGCTGAAATATTATCAGAATGCCTCAAAGGAACACCCTTTATTTTCAGATCACAGGGAACTAATTCTAAAGTAACGGTTAATTGAACTGACAGTCCCACAAATTATGATAATCTTCGAAGTGTACAAAAGTACATTCCTGGTTTCATACCATTTGTAACCCTGAACCTATCCTGCACCCAGTGTGGATCAAATGGTACATCACTGAGCTGGGAAACCTTCATCTTTAGTTTGTTCTCACAGATATCCTACTGATTTATTAATAATCAGGAAGAAAATGTTACTTGAGTGACGTCAGTTGCGTATTAAATGGTAGTGATAAACGCTTTGCTTTCATGGCATCATTACCTTTTTTTTTTACCATATGATTCCATTTATATATCTTTTTATTGAAGTGCTGTTGCCGTACAATATTCTATAAGTACGATACAGTGATTCAGTTTTTAAAGGTTATACTCCATTTATAGTTATTACAAAATATTGACTATAACCCCTGTTGTGTTGTACAATATATCCTTGTAGCTTATTTTATACCTAATAGTTTGTACCTCTTCATCCCCTACCCCTAATATTAAAAAGAAAGCAGGCTGATATTCTTCTATTTTTTTCCTTCACTAATAGCAAATGTTCAACAGGGAAAATAAAGTCTCTCCGAAAAATCAAAATTGATATTTCCTGTTTGCCCTACTAGACCAAATACAATGCTATTTAAAAATCATCAGCTATTGTATATTATGAAAAACTCATTCGCTTGCAGAAAAAACACAACGTCTGGTCAACTCTCTTCCTTTTTCTAGACGCAGAACAAAGGCATTATCTCAGCAGACGGGGAAGAAAACAATTTATGTTTCACGAATTCAGCTCTGCTCAGCAAATTCATTCGTTAATTAAAATAAACAGCACAAAAAAGGGTACGTTTTGGTCAGTCAATTGCCTGCAATCATAGGAGAATTTTGAAATACAAAAGGCTGCGTGTTTTACTTAGCTGAAACCAGAATGTTATTCTTTTATCATTATTTAGCAGACAAGTCATATGAGGAAAACCCTCACAATACTCTGTAGTATACTTGCAGCTGCTTTCAAAATGAGTGGAAACATTATTCTATTTAATGCTTTCATTTTATTTAAAAAGATTGACTTTGTTCTATGTGAAGTTTCCAGCACTGAGCCATACAGGCATAAAGGTTTTTGAATTTTAAAAATAAAACATTTAAGTTCTGCCTAAGAAGCTATAATGCAATTTTAAATATGTGGCGTGTTTTGAAAGAGTCATGAAATTTGTTAAAATGGCATTTTCAGATTAATTTTTAACTTTGAGAAAAAATATTTCACAGGAAAATCACTATCATAAAATATATTTGAATCATTAAAGTTCTTATATTTATTTCAGCAAATATAGTTTTGAAAGTGGCATTTCCTTAACCAGTATTACTTGACAGCAGTGTTTGCCAAATGGGGGTGAGCTGGAGACCTTTTTGGCTGTCACAACTAGGTAGGTGCTGCTGGCATCTAGTGAGCACAGAGGCCAGGGAGGCTACAAAGCGTCCTGCAGCGCAGAAGATAGCCCCCTCCCTGCAACAACAGCAGCAACAAACACCTGGCCCCAAGTGTCAATCATGCTGAGGGCGGAAAAACCCTGCTTTAAAACAAAACCGTTAAAACATTTTTTTTAATTGAGTTAGTTTTGAACCCAATGGAAAGGTCAGGTTTTCAAAAAGGAAGATATTCTAGGCAAAATACATACTGAGTCACCGCCTGAGAAAGTATAACTTAGGCCCAAATGACACTACTCAGAACAATTAATTTTAAATATATAAAGTCAAGATACAAGAATTTTCTAAATGGGAACAATCTTGGCATTGTAATAAAGCTCCAGTGACATTCAGTTCAAACTTTCTGTGCCTGGTACAAAGTAGGCACTTAACAAATATCTACTGAGGGAAGGAGAAAGAAGCATCTTCTTGTGCCATATCCCAGGACAGTGTATACGGTAACATTACACCAGGATGATGGGCTGTATTAGGTTGTGAGGGGTCCTCTAAGCTCCTCCCTTCCTCCACAGCACTAGCATGTAGCCAGCCAGTGGGTGACATCTCCCTGTTTCCTATGCAGCTAGGTGCGTCCACAAAAGTTCTCACCAATGCACGTGTGTGCGCTGCTTACAGGAAGTTGCTTCTCCTTCATTTCCTCCCTTGCCCCCACCCTTCACCGTAGGTTGGGATGTGGAGGTGGCACTGACCAAGTTTCAACCGTACAGAAGACGCTAATTCCCTAAAGGAGAGCAATAAGCCACCTGGGTGGCTGAAGACCACTTGGCACAGAGCTGCCCCTCCAGCAGAGATCAATCATCTCCAGAATGGTATGTGAGAAATGAGCTACTTATTTAATCTATTAGACTTTGGGTCTCTTTGTTGCAGCTGCTTGCACAAGTCAATTCTAAAATCTGATATCCCCTATGATACAAGGGCTACAAATGCTGTCTATCTGAGGAAATGTTACACTGGCTAACTTCTTGAAGTTTCAGTGCGAATAAGACTTGAAAATCTGGATTATACGGTCACTCTATAGTGACTACTGGTTAGGATGAAGAACTGCCATGTCTGTTAATAGTGTTAATTCTCATTTATCTAATCCAAATGGAAAAAGAAGGCAAATCTGGAGCTACCTGCCCAAGGCATTCATTGTTTCAATGATATAATATTTACATAAACTCACGCTAATGATAGCGGGCTAGACCCTGTAAAAATGGAGGCTAAAACAATTTTAACTCTTAAAATTTTATAATTACAGCATTTTCATCTTCTGCCTTTGTCTCCCCTTTGAGTAAGATGCTGGTAAAAATACTAGTAGCAAGAGGGAAAAGGGAGTGAGGGCCAGAGGATTCCACAAACTAAACACTGAGCATTGAAATAATGATTTCTGGATTAAGTTGTATATTCATATCTTGAACATTCAATTAAGTTTGATTCAGAAGCCTCTGTGTCTATCTTGGTTTTCAGAAAATATAGCTGCTTCTTGTTGCACACATTCTTTATTAAACTCCAAAGTATTTTCTAGATTTTATTTGATATAGAATATATTCATTCAACAATTTATTCCTACTTTATGTGAATGAGAGGGAAATCATTGAGAAACAAAATATTTCTTATGCGATGAAATTAAAACATATTACATTTAAGCAGCTTTATGCAATTCAGATTTTCCATTAATATTGCTCTTTTTAAAATATAATTTCCCTCAATAAAAATTAATGTCTAGAATATTATATCTGTTATAGAGTCATAAACTTACTGAGAAATATTTTTACCTTAAACATCTGAAAACAGTAAAAGTACCAAAATATATATTGTAATTTCCTGACACCCTTCCCCCAAAATCATATTTATGGATTGTCCGGACAAGTCTATGGCCATTAATTCAATGATCTATGCAACTTTTCATGGTAACCTGACAATCAAGAGCATCAGGATAACACGATTAAACAAGTAAAATAGCTTGCTCTGAAATACCTTTTTAAAGTTTCTAAAATTCTAAAGAATTTGAATGCCTCACAACAGAAATCATTTCTAAATTTTAATAAAATTCAGGGCACAAATTAGGCATCTTGTATCTCAAAAAAAAAAAATCACAATTTACATATTAAATTCAAAAATCTTTACTATAATGAGAAAGTACTTTTGACTTTTTCTTGAAACAAAATGTATTTCTCCCAACTGAATACTGTTTACTAATTTAGATTCTGACTTTTAATTTAGGAATAAGTTTATCTTATAATATGAAATAAAAATAAAAGTTTCACATTCTCTCTCCTTCCCAATTTCTTTCTGGGGCACTAGCCAGTCACTAAATTATATTCTACTGTTAAAGGAAAAGGTAACTAAAGGACACATCTGGACCCAAGTAAATATTTCACTAGTTTCACCAGTTCCAACTAATGCCCCCAAGGGAATAGTCAATCAGTAAATCACCACAGTGAGTCTACCACAGCTACAACAGGTATATGAAAATGACATTATTACCTACTCCTAAAAATGCAATGATCTAAACAAATCAATCACAATTCTCAATTTTAAAAAGGGACGAAAGGCTTTAAGAATCTCCAAACATGCCAAGTTCTGGCATGTCACATTTTCAACCTGAGAAGTCTCAATCTCTTTGGACTTCCTTATTGTTTGTTTGATTTCAGTCTATAAATAAAAGAGACTGGTATCAGCCAGTGGTCCTCCACAGGGGCAGTACCCTAGAGGTCTTGGAAATAAGCAAGAACAATTAGTTTTCACAGTGATTGGCACTTAGGGAGCAGGGCTAGGGGTTTGCTACGCATTCAGGAACTGTCCCAAGTCCCCAGAATTTTCAAATGACCCTCTGCTCATTCCTTTCATTAGAACCTTCAGTATGACTATCTGAGCCTAAAGAGTAACTTCTTTCCACACATAAACAAGTTGTTTTAATTCAGTTTTAATGAACACTAAATTTTTCAGCCATTCAACTGTCATGTAAATGTCTGCTTTTGTTGGGAACTTTACCAAGTGTCATTCACCATTTCAGAAAAATCACCTCACCAATAGTAAATCTGCTCCCTGTACCCAAGTCAATGACATGGCATGTGTGGATCAGGATTCTTTTGCAACGACTGCACTCATGTCAATGTTATGAGAATAGGTGGGAACAGCCATCTATTTTATCATGTCTTCCACTAGTCATGCCTGAGCAGTTATATGTTGAAACACCTAATATTTTATTATAAATTACTCTCCTGTTACTTCTTATCACAATTAGGGCAATGTATTCGTTATTATTAACATAGCCTACTTACATATGCAATTTTCCATACATTTCATTTCAGCATAGTAAAAGGGTAATACAAAGTATTTTATGAAAATGAAAAACTAGGTCTGATAGATATGCAAATCCTGAACTAGAATATCACCTAAGGCTCCTTGCAGCTCCAACGTGCTTTGATTCTATGAAAAACTTTCAGTTTGGCAAGCCCTGATCATTAGCAAGCCTTTACCTCTGCTCAAGTTTGAAAGTATCGCAATTAAGTAAAAATGAAAAATACATGTGGTTGCTAAGGTGATACATAAAAACACAGACTCTGCTAAATGCTCCAACATTTGTGTGAGCAGAGGGCAATGCCACGGTGCTGATGCCTTTTACAGGTGAATAGAGAGGGACAGAGAAATACCTAAGGGAGAACTGAAGCCCTCACATCTCTTTGCTCTCAAGAAGCTACACTACTGGCCTCACAGGTGACTGCTGCCTTGTTCTCTCCTTGGGCTGAGGGTCACAGATCTGAGTGATGCACTGCCTTAGCCTGTCTCCCCCAAAGTTCATTCAAGAAAATATACACTGGCAAACAGTGCAAATGTCCCAAAAGTGAAACAGGAAGAATACCTCTCACTATCAAACTGTGCACAAGTCTACTTAGCAATGCTTATCCTTCAAAAAGCAACACCCTCAATTCATCACTGGCATGGAGGCGGTATAGTCACACTCCACTTTTTCTGAGGCCGTCATTCTCTGTCATCAGATTGAAGAATAATTATTATCCCCACTATACCAATTTCCAGGTTATGAAAATGTACTTAACTCATTATTTCAGGAACTGTTGCCCCTTGCCCCACTGGATTCCCAGCGTGTCCACCATCTCCATTATGTCTGACCGTCCACCGTTATCTCTTTCCCCACCATATTAGCACCCACAGGGGCAACCTTGTTTTTATTGATACATTCCACAGAGTTTCACTTGTTAAAATAAACTCCCTAAGACAAAGTTTGAGGAAATATTCCCTGGTGAAAAAAATAAATCCATACTTCCTGTGTAATAAATATATCCCTCTCGGTCAAATGACCAAGAGTCAGGAAACACCTGATTACATACTAAGTATTAAATATAAAAGAGGAAAATAAAACCTTAAGTTTGGCTCACATAGCAAAACAAGCGCAATCTTGGGAGTGACCAGTTAAGCTTTCTTTTTTTTTTTTTGCGGTACGCAGGCCTCTCACTGTTGTGGCCTCTCCCGTTGCAGAGCACAGGCTCCGGACGCGCAGGCTCAGCGGCCATGGCTCACGGGCTCTTCCCGGACCGGGGCACAAACCCGTGTCCCCTGCATCGGCAGGCGGACTCTCAACCACTGCGCCACCAGGGAAGCCCTAAACTTTCTTGACGTAGAATTTTCTAACATAATTTTTAAGGAAACAAAACTTTACTGAGGTATTCTAATATACTGGAAGATAATTCTTTGCAAATTATGGAAAGTTAAAAATTACTGTAAGATCAGATGAAAAAAGTAATAAAACTATTCGAAGATACATTATGTACATATAAACATTTAGTTTTTAACTCAAGAGTCTCTGAAAATAAGAAATCATAATTTATACATGAAGGAAAAAAACCTCTATTTTCAGCAATTTCTTTTATAAATGATTCTCTTAGTTTTTCCTCACTGGCCTCACATATGTTTAGGATACCAAGCTACCAATTTTCTGAGAACTTGTGTCTTTAACCAAATACATATGGGAAACATAAAAGGATTTCAGAAGCAATACAGCTTAATTCTCAAGTTCCTCAAATTAAACGGTTTAGAATCATTCCCCCTCCTTTCAATGACCATCTGACCTCAGTGTGTGTTTGGGCTTATCAAAGTTATGGGTTGGTATCTGGGGTAAGGGGCACATTTTAACCTGATGTAACATTTTAAATCTATATGACTCAAAAATTAAGAAGCAGCAGCTTTGCCACTGGCCATTTGAGAAAAGAAAATGATATAGAAATGGGACTCGGCCCTAGAAGGTTCTTACCCGCAGGGCCTCGATGACGAGGTCTCTGGCCTCCAGCTCCCCTTCCATCACGCTGAGGAGCATCCGAAGCTCTGATTTACTGAGGTTGTCCACATCGAAGTCTTTTTTCTGTAACACAAATTTTAAAAAATGAAAACACTTCCTAAAGGTATGCAATGGACCATTTTTATCCCAGTGGCTCAGCAAACCCGAGGGGCCCCGTCTGGCAGCAATCCACGGTCTGACCTTCTAGGAGGAGAGGTAAAAACCACAGTGCCAATATCCCAAATCTCTCCACTGAGGAGATCTATTTTCCTAGCCTGCCTCCCCACCCAGCTTTAGGATCTCTTTAAATTATACTGTGCAATACAAATTTAAAGTCCCTGGAGTTTGTATCAAAACAGGCCCAGTGTGTGTTGGGGAGAAGTTGCAAAGGTAGCAAAGAGAGCACGAACGTATTGCTCGAAGGGCCCCAACATAAAGGCTCCTGTGAGGTTATTATAAATTCCAAGACTTCCAATAATAACAGGTCATGTTTATAAAACACTGC
The DNA here is from genome assembly GCF_964270905.1 of Leucopleurus acutus. Lineage (NCBI taxonomy): Eukaryota > Metazoa > Chordata > Mammalia > Artiodactyla > Delphinidae > Leucopleurus > Leucopleurus acutus. The sequence goes on from NC_139144.1 coordinate 77,218,711, forward strand.
AGCAGAGGCCACCAGCTAGCAGCCTACAGCCAAATCTGGCCCACAGATGTGTGTTACTTGGGCCACAAAGTGTTTTGTTTTATTCAGTCAGTGCTAAGAAAATCTAAAGATGTCACCCAAAGATCCAGATCGCTGGCTTCCCCTCAAAACTCAGATGACCGGGTAACCCCAGATTCACATTCCCACAGGGTAATAATCCGTAGAGCCAAGTAGCAGCTGCCCCTTTAGAAGAAGCATGCTCTGTGCTACCCGCAACCAAACACACACACGCACATGTAGTGTGCTTGTAAGAGGCCTGGCCTGCCACCCACATGCAGTCATCTGGGCCTGTGGTCAGGCGAGTCTGGTTCCCAACTCTCTTGTCTCCAACTCTGCCCTCTTTCCTCACAACAACTTTTACAAGCAGGTCTCCTGATAGCCATCTTATAGATGAAGCTGAGAGATGACGGGTTAGCGTGCTCACAGCCGGGCCTCGGTGAGTCCACAGCCCCAGCTTCCTCTACAGCACACAGCCCACTTCTCCCTTCCGTGGAGACTCATTTGACAAACCCAGTCACCATCAGAGGGAGGGGAGCACACGTTCATCCCCAAACGTCTCAGGACACCCGACCTCAGAAGCCAGTCTTCAGGACGTTTCCCAACATGCCTTCGCATCTGCCTAGCACCCAGTGGTTTCCAAAGAACTCTCAAAGAACCAAATCTAACCTATAAAATAGGTATCATCCCCTCTATTTTTCGGATGAGGAAACCACAACTCAGGAGTCGGATAACTCACGCAGTTCACACAACCAGGAAATGGCAAAACTGCAACCAAGTACTGGGATTTGTCTGCACACTTTGTCAGCACAGTGCCAACATTCTAGAGATGAAAACAGTGCTATTCTATCAATGATCCAATGAGAACTAGTTTAGCACCTATGTATCTGACACCGTACTATCACTGTGATGACACAGAAGTAAACATAGCAAAGCCTATAAACGATTCCAGGGACTTCCAAACAGGTATGGCCAGAACTGGTCACTTCTCAGTTTCCAAAGAACCTTCTGGAAGAAGATGATGGTATAAAAGGGAAAGAGACCAGAGCTAGCTGGCTCTCTGAAGAAAGATTTTCAAAGGATCTTCCTCTTAAAACTGTTTCTTTTCGCACATACATTCAACAGAGCAGTTATTTGTAAAGGCAGGGGCTAAGGATGGAAAAAAAGAAAAAAACCTATAGCAAGCCTACAGGATGGATAGTTCTGGGAGACCCTTGTTTGGAAGGTTAACTTACGGATGTTCTGTGAATAGTAAAGTTCGATATACTAGGGCTTAAATTCTGCTCCCATTCATACTTATTTCACTTAAGTCTTATAACCCAGTTCTTTTCAAATTCAGGCATAAGAATCACCTGGAGATTAACAATCTGTTAACACAGATTGCTGGGCTCCCTCCTTGAAGTTTGATTCTGAGGTGGGACTGTGAATTTGCCTTTCTGTGTGCTCCTGCTGCTGTTGGTGGTTCTGGTCCAAAGACGATACTTGGAGAAGCATTCTGTAACTTATCTGAGTCTGTTTTCTCATCTATATAAAAGAAATCCCAACATCTATCCCACAAAGTTCTTGTGAGGATTAAACAAGAACTTATCAATGACATGCTCCCCCATGTTCACAACAGCACTATTCACAACAGCCAAGACATGGAAACAACCTAAATGTCCACCGACAGATGAATGGATAAAGATGTGGTACATATATTCAATGGAATGCTACTCAGCCATAAAAAAGAATGAAATAATGCCATTTGCAGCAATATGGATGCAACTAGAGATCATCATATTAAGTGAAGTAAGTCAGAAAGAGAAAGACAATATGATATCACTTATACGTGGAATCTAAAATATGACACAAATGAACCTATCTACGAAACAGAAACAGACTCACGGACACAGAGAACACACCTGAGGTTGCCAAGCGCAAGGGGGTTGGGGGAGGGATGGAGTGGGATTTTGGGATTAGCAGATGTGAGCTATTATATATAGGATGAATAAACAACAAGGTCCTACTGTATATGTATAGCTCAGAGAACTATATTCAGTATCTTATGAAAAAACATAATGGAAAAGAATATAACAAAAGAATGTATATACATATATATGTATATATATGTATGTACATACATATGTATGTATAACTGAACCACTTTGCTCTATAGCAGAAATTAACATAACACTGTAAATCAACTATACTTCGATTAAAAAAAAGAACATGTCAATGAAGTACTAAATAAAGGCAGGTGACTGTTATTATTAAAGCTCAGAGCACCCAGATGTTTTATGTAGGGAGGAGGGCTATTGGCTATGAGCCTATTTCTTTGAAAATCTACCAGCCCAAGTCCAATAAACTCAGTTTATTGACTATGATGAAAGACTCTTTTATCCTGGTTTTTCCCCACTGAGATGGGAGAGTTAGATGCAATTCTATGTGCATTAGATGGTAACATTTTATTAATGCTACTGCTGGTGGTTCTAAAGATTTTAATTAATTGTACATTTTATTGTCCTTGTTTCCCTGAAGCTTCCCAAGCAAAGCACTCCATTTTAAAAACTAATAAATTATGAAAGACATTGCCAAGATTCTGATTCACATTAGAGTCAGGAGAGCTTGCCCTGATTCCATCATCATCAACATCACAACATGTGACCGGCAACCAACACGTCTATTTTTTTAATACATCACCGTCAATAAAAAGGAAAATTCATTAAAGAAACACTGTTACAAGGATTCTTGCTAAACCATAAATTATGTTACAGAGAATGTTAAAAAAAAATCTGTCTCCCATCAAAATATATTAAGTGATGTATTATTTTAAACATTGAGTGCATCTGTCTGCCTGCTTCTCTCTCCCCTACGTCTCACCCCCACTTCCTCACTAAAGATACTTCTAATGCTGGCCTTCAATCATAAAAATATTATAAGAATATTTTCAAAGGGTCATTCTCCAATACTTGATGTTTTCATTCCCTATTCCGGCAAAACTGGATAAAAGAAAGTACATGAATTATGTTACAGGTCTTAGGACTCTCAGTATTTTACAAATAAATTCAAAACATTTTGGTAGTTTTAGAAAAATAAAGAAGCTCAGAAGCAAAAATCCCATTAAAAAAACTATTATTGTTTCATATTAAGCGTCATTTATCTGACCTGATGCACTTATAGTGCAAAAGTACTTAGATATAGAAAAAGCCATTATTAAAGTTTCTTGGTTTAAGAGCAAAATAATTATTCTAACTTGTATAATTTTTAACCCACTTCAAGGTAAAATTGACATAAAAATGCTGTACATTTTTAATGTATACAATTTGATGAGTTTGAAGATAAGTATATATACCCGGGAAAGCTTCACCACAATCTATGCCATAAACAAATCCATCACCTACAAAAGTTTCCTCTCATCCGCTCATTTTTTGGTGATAAATCATGTAACATTTTAAAAGACTAACTTGATAACCGAATTTTCAAAAGAAGAGACAAGACCGGATAGATCTAAATGCCACACTCACATAAAAAATTAGGATCTCCATAAAGGCACCTAAGCCAACGTGATACCCATGCCTCCCCACCCCCAAAAAAAACAAAGCAGACATGTTCAGAGACTAAGCTTTATTACTACTGCAACAGCTTTTCCTAATTAACAGAGAAAAATCCAAATCTCATTTTTTAGTGATGGCAAGGCACTCAGAAAGTAAAGGGAAAAAAAAGAAACTGGTAGATTTCAGCTCCACAGGCCACTCCCCTGCCTGTCACGTTTGATGTCTGCCAGGAAAAGTACTCTAGGAAAAGCACTTCTTAACACCTATTTTTAAAAATCTGGCACAGGCAGCTTAAACTAATCCAGAGTCTGGCCATCAGATAGAAAGACTTCTTTGGGGCATATATACATGAAAGAGGAGACACAACCTCAAACTTCCTGTTCAACACAGCAGTCTGCAACAGCTCTGAATTATGCGGAGCAGGTGTGGGGATGGCATTCTTCTGGATATTCTCCTATAGGCTTGGAGAGAGGGAGGGAAAGGGAGGAAGATGACAAAATAGAACCTGGCTGAACTGTCATCTTAACTTGCCAACTGAACATAGGCCAGTACCAAGTTTCCTCCACTATCACTCTCCTCCCACTCTTCCTGAAAGAAACAAATCTAAAATACTTGGTTTATGTAGGGAATTCGACAGTCACAGCCAAAAAGCACCAGAAGACCCTTACCTGTAGCCTTTAGGAATTAATGGGGTGAGCACATTGATGGGTACCATAAAAGCCTTCAGGAGTTATTATGAGTCACAGTGGCAGAAGTGTCCCTCAGATCTTTGCCCAAACACAGCAGCTATGGTGAAAATCTAGTGACCAGACAGAAAGCCAAACATGTTCTCTGGCTTCTCTCACAGACACCAAGAGCATCTCCTCCAGTTTCAAATCTAGTGGGTTGTGCCTACATTTGATCAATGAATTTACAAGGGAGGGAGGAGGGGTACCTGAGAAAGCAGATGGACTGAAAGAACCTTATTTCATCTCTTTGGACCTCCGGTTTCTCAGTGGTAAAAAGAGAATGTTGTACTAAGTGATCTTTAAAATCTCTTCCAGACACCAATGTCCTGAATTCACATACCATCAGAGTAACTGGATTACTGGACTGAGGAAATTTAGGTCATTCGTTGGAGCCTTTGAGAAATATTTGAAGAAAATTGATTTTGCCTCTTTACTCAGAAGTAACAGAAATGGATTTTCCTCCCAGTTTAATAGTGGGTACTAATAATTAATAATGCATTTAGAACTTCCTGTGTAAGCAAGATTTATGCTTTGGGAATGAATAAAAAAGGCTGTAAGGAAGGGAAAAGCAATGAAACTCGTCTTGAGATTAAGGAGAAAAAGCAACATGTGAACACTATCATTAACATGAAAAAATTAAAAAGAACCCTTACATTATTTTTAAAATGTGAATTTGGCCAGTTATAAGGATTTTCACGATGAAAAGTATGTGTTTCCATGGTCTAAAACTATTTCAAACTATTTCTGCAGTTATGTCTTGCTTTGAGATTATTCCTCCTGATTTCTCTCTACAGGGAGGTAAGAGTTTTTCTGCCCAGGGCTGCATACCTCTAATTTCGTTCTTCCTAATCCTCCTTTCTCCTCTAATTCATCTGAATCCCATTTTCTTCAGGACACAGCTCGAATCCCACTTCCTTATGTCTTTCCAGACACATAAATCTCTCATTTTCTCAGTTCAGTCTTAGAGTCGGTTCTATTCGTTGATTTACAATTAATCATCCCCTGCCTTGTGTATTTCCTCACTATATTAAATTTACTTATCCATATTTACTCTATTTTCTCACCTCTACTAGAAGTGTCAGGACAGCAAGAGTATTACATCTTTACATGATCTTACCTAACATATATGCCTCCTGCTTTTGGTGTGAAAATGCCTCTTTCACTCAGTATAACAACACAAACCATGTAAATGATGTGTAAACGGATATACTAGTCTTACTTAGGTACAATATTATGGCCCACTCTGGGGGCAACTAAGTAACTGATCAATCATTTTCATTCACTTTTCAAAAACCATTTACAGTAACCTAAAGTAGGGCAACTTGGGGTGTGCCTTTAAAGCCACATGCTGAGAACTTGGGATCAACTCTCCATGGCCATGCACCTCAAATCAACCATGCCACCCCCACCCGGGGTCTGTCATGCAAGACAAGCAACTCGGGTGCATTAGAAGGAAGTAAAACCAACAAGTAAACAGACTGTCAGGAAGGAAACCTGGTAATAGATGTAATTAATTTCAAGTTCGAGAAAATGGGAATGAAAAACACAAACGTGGCTCAGTTAGGGGCGGTAGCCTCTGGTAATTAAGTGCAGCTACCTCCCGTTTCCTCCTTTTAGATCTCCTCTCAGCCTCCATTTTTACTTTGGAGAAAAAAAAGGACCACATCTCAGATAAAGCAAATGTCTATTTCCATCGTAACTCAGTTTTTCAATGTTAACACCACCCCTATGTGGGACATGGATCATTTTCACGTGTGAGCTGGCACCCAGATCCAGTAATTGTCCTTTAAGGAGCTTAGAATGCATTGAAGACTATCACTTCAATTATCTGCAGGTGGCAAAGGTCAGCACGCTGATTTTCAAGGGAAGAGCTGAGACATGAGCGACTAAATTATCTTCTTACATTTACAAGGCCCTTCTGTAGAAGAACTCAGGCCTTTGGCATTACCTTGTTGCCTTTTCAATGAAATATAAAAATGTCAAAACCAAATCATTTGCAAAGAAGTGTCCATTCCACGTAACAATGTGGGCTCTACTGCACTTACTATAATAACATTTTAAATCCATGTTCAACCTATTTGGTTATGTACTAACAATTTATCCCAAGACAACAATTTTTTTCTCTTAAACCAGGATTTCTACATGGATGGCACCACACTGTGCACAGCATTAATAATATGATCTCAATATTTTGTGCAAGTTATTTTAAGAAATTAAAGTAAAATTTTTAAAATCCTCTGCTTTCAATGTCATCATTATCATCATCTCTCTTGTAACTGTTCTCCATTTCTTTACCTAATCATCAAAGACAAGTTTCCTTTTCCCTGTTATATTAGTCCTGCAAAGGAGCTCCAACAGAGAAGAATACAATCAAGTGCATTCAAATAAAGCCTCCTTCTAAAGCAATAATCAGACGGTGCTTAGGTGGTAAACTATGCAGGGGCAGAAGGGAGAGAAACTGTCCATCCTTCCTGGGCACCTTCAAAGCTGAAATCTAGTCCCACGTTTCTAGACATGTGCAGACTATTGCAAACCTCCTTCCTGCCCAATCTTTCCTTCTACTTCCTTTTCCTGTTTCCAAACTTCCCTGCATCTCCCTCTTGATCACCTCTCAACCATCCCCTCCTCCACACCCCAGTGGGTGATTTGGCCTTGACTCTATTGTTAGAAGAATTCGGGATGGGAGCGGTGCAATTTCCATCCCTCCACCTACGCATCCCCAGCCTCAACCATTGTTTTGAAGAGGGAAAATTTAAAGGGAAAACTAACCATGTTGGAAATTAAGTTAAAATTAAAAAAAAAGAAAATCTGTGAAGTATCTGAAATATCATTGAGAAAAGCAGCTTAGAAGGGGACAATATAAAAATAAAAACCCAAAACCATAAGAATCAGGGTCATTGTGCTCAGACAAGAGGAGCCCTCTAACATCTATAATGTTAATTACTACAAACTTCAGGACAACAGTTTCATCACAATCTAGTAACACATGAAGTAAAATTTCTAGTTAGCCAATCAACATTAAGAATTATGACACAGCCTCTTGGTGAGTGTTCATTTTCTTCATTCAATAAATATTGGTGGAACATCTACAATGTGCCTGGAACTGTGCTAAGAAACCTTAGCTTTTACAAATGAAACCCACACTGCTCTTCTTGAAAGATGAGGCTGCTCTCTCCCAGCCAGGGCCTTGCTGTGCATATGATCAACAGCAGATATTTGTAAATGGCTAAGTACTAAGTCTGTGAACCATTTTCTCACCTCATAAAGTTATGTGAAACACAGGAGGATAAAACCAACTGGCAGTCTAGCCTAGGCATGTATTCAATCATAGAGGAGGACAAATATTTTTCTCTAAACAAAATTGCTCCTGTGGGAAATATAACAGTGATAGCAACAACGATAATAAAGTCCAAAAAACAGATGCAAACATAAATATATAACCTATTTAAAAATAAACAAAGTAAGAAGCATCATGATAAACTCAGTTATATTCTGATCTTTGGGGATCATTTTTGTCAATTTCTTCAACCTTTAAGCAGTTTTTCTAAAGCACATACTTGAGACTGAAACTTTTATGCTCATCTTTGCCCTAGGCCCCCTCTCAAGGAACCCTAGAAACCCACCACACTTGTACACAGCTACCTGCAGTCTCCCTGCCCAAGTCCTCCATCCTTCTGTGGAATGTTTCCAGATCTTTCCACTAAGAATCCTGCCTGTGACTCTTCTTCTCCAGACTCCTAATGCAAATTTTTTGTGCCTCTCATGACACCATGGTCTTTGATTTGATTCCCTGGTGCATGTGAGGTTCTAGCACTGAAATGTTTTACTTTAGGACAGCAAAGATGTTACTATGTCTCCACTTCAGTATGTATTTGGTAATGTGTGTTAAATCTACAATATTTCTTACCTAAATTATACTGTGAAACTTGCAATACTCTATAGCTGCCACATAACTGTAATTTTTTAAAGAAAACTTAGCAAAATTGGCTAAAAAGTTTCTTTTTATTGCATTTACATTCAGTACTGTCACCTGGCAACACAATTTTCAAGGTGCCAGCTGCTAATTTGTTTAACATCACTATTGTGCATTTTTAACAAAATAATTATCCAAGTTTTTTCTTGTCACTATCACCATGACAACAAAATTTATATCTACTTTTTGTATATTAGTTGCTCCAGAAAAGCCCAGAATGACAAGAATGTTGGTCTGCTTCCCAAACATAGTTCTAAAAAGATCTACATTTTCCTTTCACTCTTAAATTCTTTGGTGACAATAAAAAGCTGGAAGATTTCTGTTTTCCATAGTGCCTTATCCATTAGGATGTATTTTCAGAGTAGACATAGCAATATAGTCTAAGAGTCATCACATTTGGCTAAGGCGCTGAAAATAACCCAGGTCTCCGGCATGGTTCACAGCAAAGACTATTAATATGACCCTATTGAATAATGTAGCTGTTACCTTAGCCTTATACTTGGGATGCTTTCAGGATTTAAGCAGCTAAGAACAAGGACCACAAACTAAATTTAAAGCACTCCACTGAAAATCATATTAAGCTGAAAACTATAAATTAAACTTGTCTCTAAGCAACAATCTAAATAGTCAAAACTTAGTGAAAACATTCACTTTCGAAAATAGCCTACTGCTTTGGGTTTCCATTGACTCATTACTGCCAAATATACATATAAAATGCATAATAAGTAAACCAACTTGAAATGAAATAAAATTCAAAAAAGAATTACCCACTAAAAAATTAAGTCCTCGGCTGCCATAAACTCAAAATGCATCAACATGCCTTTAAATTTTAATCATTAGATAAGAGGCAGTTATAATGACAAATACTCTGCAACCTAACTTTTCTTTAATTAAAAAATCAGTCTAGGGGGCTTCCCTGGTGGCGCAGTGGTTGAGAGTCCGCCTGCCGATGCAGGGGACACGGGTTCGTGCCCCGGTCCGGGAGGATCCCACATGCCGCGGAGCGGCTGGGCCCGTGAGCCATGGCCGCTGAGCCTGCGCGTCCGGAGCCTGTGCTCCGCAACGGGAGAGGCCACAGCAGTGAGAGGCCCGCGTACCGCAAAAAAAAAAAAAAAAAAAAAAATCAGTCTATAGGTCAAGTAGCTGATATAGGCAGACCGTACTTTATTAAGTGAAAAGTTAAATGTTCAGTTTACTGCATAAGAAGCCATCATTAAAATTTCACTAAAGCACCGAACATTTTTTTAAATACTAGATTAAGAATTCTTATTGCATCTCCTCAGAACCCTATAGGATTTTATGGAAATAACAAAGGAGTTTCACTTTCACAGTTTTTTCGTGGCTATTCAAATCAACCAGGGTGAAATGATCAAACTTCTACCTATAAGCAGTTAAAAATCAGGCTCCTGAAAATTTTAAACAGCAGAAAGGGAACACTGAACTTGTTAACAAAAAAATCTGCCTAGTGTCTAAGGCTCTGTTTATAATCTAACCAAATAAAACTATAGGTCAGCTACAGAGCATAACTCAGCTGTTTTTGTTTGATTTAATTGTCAGGTGATTAAAATACTGAGGGTAATAGAAAAACCCATTTTAAGTCAATTAAACAAACAAATTCAACCTTCCTGGGAAACAAGAAACACACCCCTCTTTCTTTTTTCTCTCACTCCCCTCCCCTTACCATCTCTTGGGGATGAAGGTACCCAATCACTTCAACTTCTCAGAGAGGTTTGTTGTCTTAATAGCTACCTTCTTTTACTTCACGCAGGGGAACTGATTTCCTGCATCACAAGTAGGCAGATTTCATACGAAATCTTAAGATCACATTTTCTACGTAAAGAATGAAAAATCTATTTTCCTAAAAGTTTCAAATCAAAACTTGCCAGTTTCACAAGTGGAAATCAGCAGCCCTCCGCCTCCGTGTTCCCTGTTTCTCTCTTTCCTTCCCAGGCTCAGCTCCTCTCATGCCCAAGTAGCTTTCCTCCACATCTCTCCTCTACCTCTCCAGAAAGCCCTACCTCCAAATGCAAGGGGAGGAAGTTCAAGCAGCTCTGGCTATTCACACCTGGCCCTGCCCTCAGCTGCTCCTTCACCGAGTCTGGTCAGGTCATGAGTGGGAAAAACGGAGGGGCGTCCACGCTCGGCTCACTGCATCCTACCCGGAATCTCCTGGGGGAGCAGCAGAATCGCGCCTAGGGTGGGAGGCGCTCCCAGAGCTGCCTTTCTTTGCAGATTCTTGCAGCTCCTACCAAGCTGCTTCCCAAACCCCAAAAACATTTCCACGCAGGAAATGTGGGATCAGCCTTCCCCTAAGGTACGGGCTGGAAACCAACCGATGAGCCTCTGTGCACGGGGAGATTCTGGGGGTGAAAGTAGGGACCAGCGATGGATGGAAGCTCATTTGGCTTCTAGACCCCAGGGAAGAAACATCACTGTATTGATACCAGGTGTTGAACCTCCACCTCCACCTCGCCGGGGCATAGTCTCGGGAAGAACGAGGACACCTCCCCCGCCCCAACCCCAATCCCCATCACCAAGTGATGGGGTAGCAGGCAGCTGGGACCCAAAGCGCCGGCGCTCAGCGGCAGCAGCGCCTACAGCTGGGCATGGGGCCTCTCCCAAGGGGTCTCAGGCACACGAATGAATACACACACACGCACACACACAATGGGCATCCCCACACCTGCTCGGCGCCAACCCGCCTCCCCCTCGCTGCTCTCCGGGTCCGCTGAGAGGTGCCAGGCACCCCCGAGACACGCGCCCACAGCCACGCGCGCAGAGAGAGGCCAACAATGGGAGGGTGTCCAGTTCGCCGGGAAACACACCCCAGCCCTCACCCCTGGCCAAACCCGACCGAAGCAGAGGGAGTGGGTACAGAGGCCACACGCAGGGAGCCCCGAGAACCGGGCGGACCGGGGCTGCTTCCCGCGAGGCTCGGAAAGGACAGGCGGTATCCCCAACCCAGGCGGCCGCCTCGCCCCGGCCTCGGGGGATGAGGCACCCCGAGGAGGGGGCACCCCGAGGAGAGCGCACCCGGAAGAGCCCGGGCTGGCAGAGCGCCCCGGGGGCTCCCACCCCGGAACCCCGCGCCCACCCTGGGACCTCGGTTACCGCCGCCTCCGCCGGGGCCCTCGCCGCCTCCTCTGCGGCGCGGGAGAAGTCGGGCTCGCAGCTCGCGCCGTCCGTCGCCATCTTCCTGCTCTAGCGGATCCGAATGCGAGCTCGGAGCGGCAGCTCCGGGTTCAGCCCTCCCGGCGGCGGGCGGCGCTTAACCCGCGGCGCTCCGGGGACGCGGGCGCTCGCAGCCGGGCCGCCGCCGCCGCTGCAGCGCTCCCTCCGCCCCCTCGCCGCCGCCCCCGCCGCCTTAACCCGCTGCGCGCCGGTGCGTCGCCCGCCGCCGCCTGGTCCCCGCCCGGGGCTACCAGCCATCAGCCGGCTCCTTGAGGTGAGAGAACTGGGCACGTGCCCAGGCCGGGTTAAGGCCCGGAGCGCAGAGGGCAGAATCAAAGCTCCAGGGCGAGGCGAAGGAAAGAAGGCGCCCAAGAGCTGATTCGCCTGACACGGCCCCACCGAGCCGGCGGGGCAACGACGGACCGATTAAATGCCCGGCCTCCCTAATCCGAATTCTCTGTTAGAGCCAAGAAAGTCCTTCACTTCAGCCCCCTCTCTAGCCCACCTGTAGAAAACACAGAAGGCACCCTTTGCTTTTTTCTTAAAAAAAGAAAAAGAAAAAAAAATTTTTTACATCCAATACTGCCGCCAGGGCGTTTTTACCCATTTGGTGTATATGCCTGCCTTTGTTTGATTCTCCTTCTCCCAAAACCATCAACTTCCAGATCAAAATGCGTGCTGCTATCCTTTATTACGTTACACCCGGCCCCTCAGCCCTACCTTTCTATACAATCTCTTTTCAAGAAAGGCGAAGCAAGGCACTTTTTTGTTCTTTACCGCAAAACTGAGTGATTTTCTGAAGGGCTAACCAAGAAGTGTTAAGTGTCATCGCTTGTAAAAGAAAGCTCTCTACTTTTAAGAGAATTTAAAAGAATTACTCCCATGTGGTGGGGACACACACACCAAAAAACAAAAAGAAAATAAAAACTTGCCTAAAAATTGATTTTATGGGAATTATAGGTCTCAGAAGGTATCTCATGAGATGAGTGAGTTAGGCTCAAGCTCTTAATTTTCCCTTCCCACATCGGATTCAGTTCCTACCCTTTCCTGCCAATTCCTAGGATGTGAAAATCTATCACCTTATCAAGACCGTATGGTTACATGCCTTCCCAAATCACCAGATCCCAAAAATGTGCTGAAAGCACAAAATCAAATGGAGGCATTCAAGCTGTGTCTCAAAGAAGTAAAAGCAAACCATAACCAAATCCTGGACTTGAATTTCTGGAAGACGAATGTTTAGTCTGAGGGTTACAGATCAGAGTTCATTCTTTAAAATGGCAGACTCCTAATGAAAGGTTTCAGCACTTTTATTGCTTCACTTTCCAAATTGGATCTAAATATGACACAAAACGGGGCAGAGAAAAATCTTTTCTGCAAAGGCCCTGAAGGGGGGGGGAATCAATACATTGTAAAAAGTTCCCTTCCAGAAAAGGTCTACATCAAGAAAGAAGTTTCACCTGGAACCTTGGGGTTAAGGGTCAAAGGTTTAGAAATCACCTCCAGGGTATCGTATAACCAGAGGTGCTCATTATTTTTCTTTGACTTCACTCTGATAGCTACTCCCTCTCTTAGCCCTATGTTTTCCATCCCTGTTCATTGTACCACTTTCTTTTATGAAATATTCTCTCTGAAATTGCTCAATATTAGAATAACTAGATTCCTTATAAGATGAAAGAAAAGCATTTGACAGTAAAACTTAGGTGCTGAACTGATAGTAAAAATTTTAAGTTGAAACCTAAAAGCATTCCTTGTTCTTTTCAAAATGCATTTTCACATCACAAGGTAATACATTTTCTTGATACTGATACTTGATACTGATGTTGAATTACTACCCAAGAAATTAACCAGCCCACTTCTGGGGGGGAAAAATAAAGAATAAACTTCACTTGGGAGTTAAGAACTGGGAATATGACATGACAATATTTCTGGGAAGCAAATCCCATTCATTTTATACATGCAGCTCAATTTTTAAAAATCGTCATTGGGATGAAATAGCTTCTATTAGTCTAAATAAAATTAAAGCAGAATCACATCACAAAGGAATCAATCCCTGAGTGGTTTCTTCCCTCTCACCTTTTTTTTTTAAATGAAAAATAAACAGGTTAAAAAAAAAAAAGGAAGAAATCACAGGACAGCACATTTTCTAACTGCCAAAATCTAGGACACGGGAAGGAAAACAAACAGCATTTTGTCTCTACCTTAAAGCTGCCACTGCCCACTGCTGAGGGCTGAAGGAATATCCCACCCTACTGCACAGAAGTAGAACACGAGGAGTTAACTGCCTCACCAGCTGCCTGGCTCAGGCTGCTTCTCCACCTGGAGGACACTTGCTGGGTTTTTTTACTCTCCTGAGAATTAGCCTCTGTTGAGATTGCAAATTAACTCTTTCTGAAAGACTTCCTTTGCACAAAGACAGGCTCTATTAGCATCAAACCAAAATAGATCTGAAAGGGTAGTGACTTGATGGCTCTAGAAATTAAATCTTTTGAAGCTTCATAAACAGCTTAAAAAAAAAAATAAAAAGACATCCCAGGGTTAGAGTGAAAATTTCTGGAAGGTGGGGAAAAGAAGAGAGATGGAAGTATACACAGGAAGAAAAGAAACTAATATATATAACAAAATGAATCATGATCGTTAATCAGTAAATTTCTTTCATCATTAAAATGGAAGGAGAGATGGCCTTCCCTGGTGATCCAGTGGTTAAGACTCGGCCCTTCCACTGTAGGGGGAATGGGTTCGATCCCTGGTCGGGGAACTAAGATCCCGCATGCTGCATGGTGTGGCCAAAAAAAAAAAAAAAAAAAAAGGAAGGAGAGATACTGAATATTTTTACAAACAGAGAAAACTATTGGTTTCATTATTTTCTGAATCCTGGTATTTATGCTGAGCCATAGCACACTCTTCAAGATTCTCTTTTAAGACCAATGAAATGGGTTTCTGCAGCTAGAAATGCAAACTTAGCTTGGGGAGCCAAGTGGCTTTCTGATTAAACCATGGCCTCGACCTCACTAGCCACATCCTCCAACCCGCTAAACCAAAAACCCAAAGAGTTATACACAATGATGCAATGGGACGCTTCATCTTTTCACATGGAAGGAACTTACACATATCCTAAAACAGTTTCCCTGGTAGAATAAGAGAATTCTTTATTTCAGTCAATGACAACATTTATGTTAACTCCAAAGAGCAAACCATATGTTATCATGCCTAAGTATTACCAAATGACAAAATTACTGAGTAGCAAATCATTTCTGACTCTACCCACAAGGCTATAGTTATACAATTTAAATATTCCAGACCATGCTTATCCCTGTCTACACCACAGTGACCAACCTGGGAAGCCCCAAATCTTGACATAAGGAACTCTAACAAAAGAGCACAGATGAGCTTTGAGTGCCCTGTATCTATCACATGTTTTTGAAACCAAGACATTGCCAGAAATGAGTTTTTATATGACCTAACTACATTCCCTCTTAGTCAACTTGTCATTATCTGCATGTGCTTAGGCTCTTTGTGGATTTCACTCAGTAAATTTAATCCTAATCTAGTTAGCCACTCTTGTCAACAGCCTATGGTTCTGGAAGGCCTCCTCCACCAACTGCAGTTGGTGTGTGCCAAGGGAATGCAAGCTAATTTTACCTAAATGAAAGCAAAACATAATTAGAAAATTAAGTCTGCCAGGTAGAAGCAAGCCAAAGCTAAACATAAATATATTATTATAATCACTCCCAGTCCCTTTTACCACCACCTCTAGCTGGGAATTGCATTTGGTCATTCAATGCTAAACGAATGTCCAAATATAAAATATTTTTGAAGAGTTAAAGGTTCAGTAAGAACATTATTACCCAGTTTGGTCACTCTAAGAACAGAAACTAGGGCTAATACAGAACAATGAAGCAGTGTTGGTTCAGTTCTATTTAATGTTTTTAAAATCTTAAACCATTACTTGCTGATTGGACTCTTATCTGCAGAAGTCATTTACAAGAGTAAGTTTTACTGCAGAAGGATGTTTTAGTGCAAAACCATTACGGAAAAACAATTTTAACGAAGAAATCTAGCCCGCTGCTGCCCCTCATCCACCTGAATTGGAAATGAATCTAAGTATTTCCGTTTATTCAGCCTCTTTAGCAACCCCACAAGCCTGCAGTATGTAGTTACCAGGCAACCACTAAAGCAGGGATGTTTATACCACTAGGCATTAATTATAGAGACCTTTATTTTTCTTAGAAAGTTTAAAAGCTATATAAATAGGTTGTGAGATCAGACCCTTTTCTCCTCTGATGAGGAGTGTAGAACTAACTATAAAATCAGAGCTGAGATTTTCTTTTCACTGTGGGCTATGTATTATTATTATTATTTTTTTTTTTATTTTTATTTTTTGCGGTACTCGGGCCTGTCACTGTTGTGACCTCTCCTATTGCGGAGCACAGGCTCCGGATGCGCAGGCTCAGCGGCCATGGCTCACAGACCCAGCCGTTCCGCGGCATGTGGGATCTTCCCGGACCGGGGCACGAACCCGTGTCCCCTGCATCGGCAGGCGGACTCTCAACCACTGCGCCACCAGGGAAGCCCGGCTATGTATTATTCAGTTCAAAGGGAAATGTAACATTTGAAGAATTGATAAGGAAACTAAAGATGATGACCTTAAATTTTGACAAATGTGTAGATGGCATTTATGATTGACTTAGTGATGATTTACTTGTGATACAAAATGCAAGAGAAAAACCATAAATGAATAGCTCGTCAATGTAAAGTTATGAAATAAATGATACATCAACATTTCCCAGACAATTATAATCAGTAGCCATATACCAAGTTAATGGAGTTTCAAATACCTTTGGAATTTTTGAGACATAAATTCCACCTTATACTGTCTAAAATCTCACTTGATGACAATAGTTTCCTGGTCTACATTTTTTGATTGTTTCAAATCAGTTGGACTTATTTAAAATTGCCTGGAAATATGATGTCATTATTTGAAAAGACATACTCTAAATATATGTAGCAGGTGTTATTCAATTAACCAACAAATACAAAATAAAATTTAATTCATAACATGAATAAAACAATGTGATAGATAGACTTGAAGGCTTAGTTACATTTATGATTCAAGAATTTAAAGAAAAAAAGCACTGGTGTTGCTATTGTCATCCTAGGGAAAGTGAAGTCACCTGTAGAGTAATAAAGAGAAATACTTCTGAAAAACCAGCATTAAGGTTTAAGTAGTCTGGAATGTTATTCTGACAATTAAACGTTTAACCACTGAGGCAGTTTTATGTTAGCAATACAATACTTTTTTCCTTATGGAAAACAGAAATAGCCATCTACTGGCCATTACTATCAGAGTCAACATCCCTTTATTACTACATCATCACTTAATTTTCATGAGTTATTACTTTGAGCATTAACATCTTCTTTGTTAAGAATCAGTTCAGTTGGGATGTATTTTACTACTACTTGTCTTCCCTTCAGTATCTGCTAAGGACCTCACATTGTCAGCTTTCAGCCTCCAACTGCTGACCATTGACTATCCAAAAGGCATGATGCTATCTGGGTCACAAGACACATTTGCTTGACATTTTCTGCTTTGATCAGCCCTCCACCCTCACCCAATGTGGCCACAGATACCCATTGGAATAGCGGTGGGGAACCCCGTTCCCAAAATTTAAAATATGAGTTGAATCGAATCTGCTCAAAACCCCTGGGCGTGAGCAGCGGGTAAAGGCACCCCATTTACAAATACCACACTGTATGGTTCTGTTTCCTCTACAGAATCATTTTTAGAGCCATAGAACCAAACAAAAACATAATCATAAATTCAAATGGGAGAGGTAAAGCAATAAAGCTTCTAAAAGGAAAATAGCTTCATAAACTGTAAATCAGAACTGAAGTCCTTACTTTCAATGCAATTAATTTATCAATTTTTTGCCTCTATGATTAGCGTTTTGTGTCCTGTTTATTAAATCTTTGCTCAGCTCCTTCCCCTCCCAGATGCTGTTTTCTGTTGGTTTCTTGAAGTCTCATCCTGCCCTGCTTAGAATTCAGCCTAAAATTTAAGAGGAAATTGTATACAGATCGTTTGGACTCTTTCTCTTAAGTTTCTTCCCCTCTGGGGCTTTGTCCTTCAAATCCCAGACACTCTGGCAATCCCCAAATAAAACTCATCTTTATTCCCCAACTGACCTCTACCCCATTCTTAGCCCTTCGCTCAAGAATCACTGTTCCTCAAGCCTTGCTGGCATTCACTACTTGCCAATGCCTTCTAACAGTTGTTTCATATATGTTGTTTCACTTGTTTAACTTTCAGTAGGAGGGCTGGCCCAATACTAGGTACCCTGTCATAACTGGAACTGAAAACCACATGTGCTTACTTTTAGAGAGACTATTTATAATTAACAAAACTTTCTAATGTTCCCTTGCCTAATTGTTTTGCTCCAGGACCGTATAATTTTTCTCGTTCTAGGGATTGGGGTGAAACCACGGTTACACTCTCCAGTTGCCACTGACAAACAGAATCCAGGTACTGATATCTGCTACCTCATCTATAGTCAAACATGAAAAACTATGTTGGCAATAAAGGATGACACTGCAGCAGTAGAGCTAATATCATGATGTACAAACTATATTACCAGTCTTTAAAATGTAGCAATGTTCCTCTTATTTCTAGTGAGTAGCATGCCTGTGTGGGTTTCAGCAAATAAGAGAAAAATTAGAGATTGAAAGGGAAGAGGAAGAATAGAGTGAGCGGTGGCCTTGGGTTTCCCTCAGCTAAGAGACTGATGCAAATCGGATGTCTTTCAAAAAACAAAGGTATTTCAAATGTGAAGATTCCGGTACATTCTGGGAGCCTTCGGCAGATTTTCCAGACTTCAACATCAAATGAAGATTGGTGGTGGGTACATAAGAACATTACTCCAAGTCTGCAATACCTAACACTGAGTCCAATGCATGATGAGCAGTCAGTCATATTTAATCAAATTAATTCAATGGAACCAATGTGTGGATAGGTGGAAACAAAGATGAATAAATGGATGAAGTAAATGTTACTTTCTTACTCTTTCACGTGATTGGTCCCTTTGGCATTGCAGTGAAACTTACTGATTCCTTCTCAGAAAAATTTTTAACGCATAAAACAAAACATAGGCCAAAAAACAACAACAGCAACAAAATAGGATCATAAAGAAAACCAGTTATGTTCAAGTCCAGTGATGAAAAATTCTGCATTTACAAAACGAACTTGTAATGCAGAAATAGATGTGCTTTTTCTTCCATAGTAAATAAGATGATATAGTGGTAGGCCCATAATTAATGTAATTTTGAAGTTTCCATGAATGTAAATAATATTTTGAAAATTCTACAACAGTTTTATGTATTAAGATCTTAAATTATCTCTAATTTCTATTGTGACAAAGTCACAGGTACTGCCAGCCCTATTGTGGTCTTTTGCCTAAATTCATAATTGAAGTAAATACTGTCGGTGAGAGGTTAGTGAACATGAAAACACAATTTTTAAATTTTTATTTTTATGGACATCCTATGGAATTCTATCCACAAACACTATGGTTTAAGAAGCTCACTTTGTACCTATTAGGCATAGTTCTTAAAATGAAATTTCTGCCCAGTAGGAGACATTTAATGAGACCTTTTGGGGGGAGGGGTGGGGAAGATTGAAATTTAGGTATGATAGGCCAAATAGGGTATTCTGAGAAGGAGAGAAGTTAAAGACTCCCAAATGCCCCCACCCCCCGAAAACAAAACAAAACAACTTGGGTCACATACCCTAGAGTAGTAAAGTGCAGGGTTCCATGATTAAGAAACTCTTTCTGTGACCTTGGGCAAGTGCTTCCCTCAGTTATCCATCAGTTAAGTGGCAGTCATAATGGATCTCACCTCTACAGGGTTGTTGAGAGGATTAAATCGATTAATTCTTTTAAAGTACTTAGAACAGTGTCTGGCCCACAGAAAACTCCTAGTAAGTCATTACTATTTTCAAGTTCTGCATATACATATTACACAATGAATAGTCAGCCTAATATACATGGAATTTCAGAAAGAAATAATTTATTGAATTTAATAAAATGATTCTGTAACTACACAATAGTCCTAACAAGGCTATTTGTATAATTTTTCAAATTTTAAACCAAGTATTCTAAGATTTTAGATTAAATAGTAAAAACTCTCCACTAAGTGCTTGCAAAAGTCATAATTAGAGAAATGTGGGATGGGTCCTATACGTCAGTTCTGGCCAAACTGATTATTGCTAGATTTAAAGCATGGACTCTTTTTTTTTTTCCTTTGGTCCTTGAATTTTTTTTTTTTAAAAAAACATCTTTATTGGAATATAATTGCTTTACATTGGTGTGTTAGTTTTTGCTTTATAACAAAGTGAATCAGCTATACATATACATATATCCCCATATCTCCTCCCTCTTAAAGCATGGACTCTTTTGTCCAATGAGGAAATGTTTTAATTAAATACTACATAATAATGGTTCAAAAATATCCCTAGGTTTCATGTAGAGCTGGGGTCAAAAACTCTGAGCTAGTATAGGCCATTAGATCCAAACCAGCCTAACCCAATGAAATGGGTTAAATCCAGTAAGCAGACATGTTTTGTTTGACTCATACAATGCTCTCTTTTTTGAAAAAGGAATACATTGCCAACATTTAAAAATTGGGGAACTTTATATAAAAATTCAGTTTTCCAACCTCTCAAAGACCCAGAAGATCTGAAATCACTGGGCTCACACTGAATACCTTTGAGCCTGACGAGTGTGCTCACCAGCTGTCTAGAATCTCCACCTACCCTGTTTTGTTTTATTTTACTTTACTTCCTTTCTTGCTTGTCTTCGACAGAGTTTTAACTTCATGATCCTTAAGGCAAAACATTGTATTAGTTTGTGTGATCCCAATAAGATTTTATGCATTTTATTTATTTCAGTAAAAAAGGTGGTAGAGGAAACCTGGACTTAAAAACATTTCTAAGACCTGCTGATGTGAGTACCTTGCTATCCACCATCAAAAAGCATGCTAACAATTCATAAATCCTCTGAAAAAGGTCAACATAAGCATCTGTTATGGGCTGAATTATGTCCTCCTCAAAATTCATTTGTTGAAGTCCTAACCTCTAGTACCTTAGAATGTGGCTATATTTAGAAATAGTCTTTACAGAGGTAATGAAGGTAAAATGAAGTCAGTAGAGTGGGCCCTAACCTAATATGACTGGCATCCTTATAAAAAGAGATTAGGATACAGACACAGAGGAAAGAGTGAAGAGGATAAGAGGGCTCCGAAGAAACCAGTCCATAAACCAAGGAGAAAGGCCATCTACAAACTAAGGGGAAAGGCTTCAGAAGAAACCAACCCTGCTGACACCTTGATCTTGGAATTCTGACCTCCAAAATTGTGAGAAAATAAATTTCTGTTTAAGCCACCTAGCCTGCGATCTTTTGTTATGGCAGCCTAAGCAAATTAATACAGCATCTGTTCTGAATGGACTCATTCTTCCCCTGGTCTCCCACAAGTGACTTTTATATCAACCAGCTCATCTCTAGGGTAAGCTCACATCTCTAGAGTAAGGAGATATGAACAGACTTGAGGCAGTGTGGGGTGCATCAGTGCTTCTCAGTTCAAGGGTTGCTTGTACCTGCAATCCTGAAGTTTGTCACAAGCAATTCGTCCCTAACAATAGGCACAGTACTAGAGTTTGCTTTTTTCCTTCTTTCTTTTCTTTTTTTTTTTTTTTTTTTTTGGTACTGAAAATGATATCAGATTCAAGGTCATTTCTGTATCATCTCATTCACTTTATTTTGAAGATGCTTTCATGAGTCTGGCTAGCCCACTAAGAACTGCACAAAGCTTATCACATGTCTTATTTATGCCTGCAGCGCAACCCACATGCAAACTTTTCCCATCAATGTGCCAGGACTCAGAACTGCCCACACCACACAACTAGGGGCTCCACTCATCGGGTGGTCTACGTAAATGGAAGCCCCATGCTCCACAGAAGCTGTGAACGCTGAATAAGATTTTAAAACACTGGTTGTAATTTAAAATTCAGGGGAGTTGTTATTAGAAGAGCTGTTTGACCTGAAGCAGGTGACTCATCTTCAGTGAATCTCTTTTTGACGCTATACAATGGGAATGAGCATTTTATCACTTCACAGGGTGGTTGTAAGGATTAGATGAGATTAACATGTACAAGTGCCTCAAATGCTGAAAAGAGGCACGCAAGGAGTATTACAACCTTGAGTTAGCTGCCAGCCCTCAGGTTCAAGGATTCTTTCAGCTGAACATCTGCAGCCTCATCATTAAGAAATACCACCAGGGGACTTCCCTGGTGGTCCAGTGGCTAAGACCCCACGCTCCCAATGCAGGGGGCCCGGGTTCGATCCCTGGTCAGGCAACTAGATCCCACACGCTGCCACTAAGAGTTCGCATGCCACAACTAAAGATCCCGCATGCCGAAACAAAGACCTGGTGCAGCCAAATAAATAAATATTTTAAAAGACAAAAAAACATCACCAGCCCTTGGTTGGGTCAGATCATGGTGGAACTTCCATCCTATGTACGCTCATATTTCTGAGCTCGTCACTGAGGAAATGCCTCCAGGGTTAAAGCATGAAAGGAGTTTCTCTTTCCCTCATTACCACATTTTTTAATAAGTGAAATTTCCCCTGTCAGAACACATCAAGATACCATGGTGACAATTGCTATAGGAATGCTAGATTTAGAAAGAAATAAGATGATCTTAACTCTGTTATCTGCTACCTGTGTTCAACAGCCTAAACCAAATCCATGCTGGCCAGGTGACTGAAAGTGACCACCTGCCCCAAATATTTTGACCATTCTCTCCTCTAGAACCTAGAACTCCCACTTCCTAAGGCCTTTCAAAGTTTGCACATAGAATTAAGTCCCAGCCTTACCTGAGACACAGATAAACAGGGATAACATTAACAGAGTTTAAAAAAAAATTTTTTAATTTGTAATTATCCACTTGAATCTATCAATAGGTCAGAGGTCATTAAATCAAATGATTACAAGGGCCACGGATGGAGGATATCTGAATAAGGATGGCCAGGTGTGTAACACAGGAGAGAATGATAGGGATTTGAACCAACAGGAACACAGAGGCTCTGTCCAACTATAACGGGGGAAAAATTCCTTGAATTCAGTCAAGAAACACAAACTTAGTGATGTCACAGCTTCTAATTTTTCAAGAGAAGGAAGAAATCAAGTGTTTATGTGAAATTTCCCAATTTTAAAAACATATCTGCAAGTCAAATCTGGCCATGTTTGCCAGTGTTCTGATTGATGGGTGCCCTGAATCCAGGAATCATCTCCCCTTAGCCTAAAAATACAGAAAAATTGAAGCATGGTAAATGGTAAAAATGTGCATTCCGCGTGTCCTCCCCAGGTATCCTCACCAAGTAAGCCCCTTTTGGAGGCTAAACAGCTGCATACTTTAACCAGCAGACCAGGAGATGCATGTGGAGATCAGTCAGGGACCACCTTTTGGAGCACACTGCTGAAGACAGGAAGCTACTCGCAAGCTAACATCCATCTTTGTGTCCCCTGGGCCTAGCATGCTACCAAGCATGGGAAGTTTCAGGAGTGAATGAATTCTTCCACATCCTAGTGCTGATTGATAACACTCATAAGAATAGATTTTTACTAAAAGCTGTATTAACCAACTTCATCTAATTCTCTTCAAGTAGCTAGCAAGGCCCCCAAGATACAAGATACCAAATAAATTCAGGAAAACAAATTTGGATTGGGGCAGGAAAGAAGAGCAAGGAAAATTCTGGAACATGGAACATTTTCTGGGTTGGGCAGCTCTGGGTGAGTGGGCTTCAGTGTGTGTCCCCATAGCATCTAAAGGGCTCAGAGGCACTGAGAAATATTTAAAGGCATCAAAATAAACTGTTTACCACGATAGCAAAGTTTGACATGGTGGAAAATAATTAGGCCCAGAATCTGCTGTAGTTACCATTTAGCTTCATGTGTTTGTCAAAATTATGGTGGTTAATAAAATACAGCTATGAATCAAGGACAGACAGTAATAGAAATATGTCAATCAAAATACAATAAATACTGATATTATTTCAAACTCCAGATTTTCCTATGTTAATATCCCTTGAAATTCATTTGTATATTCCTCTAATTATCTTTAGAGTGAATCACAAATTTTCATTTATTAGAATTATCAACGCAGCAACATTTCCTGCTTCTCAGGAGAGGGGTGGTGAATTTTTAATCAGTACTGATTTTGGAGCAACATTGTGAAGGATATCCAAAAGGCTTAGATTTTTCAAAGTAAATTATTTTGAGGGCCAGCATAGTAAAAATGACTAGAAAAGTATGTAATAAACATAATATGTGGTTACATTCATCATTGTCTTACTAATTATAAAGATCCCTGTTCCCCATGTCCTTTTTTCTACAGAAAATGGAGGTTCCTCGCTCTCTCCTCTCATTGCTGGGACCCCTTGAAGCTTTCTCAGGCTGGGCCTTATCTCAACTCCAATAGCTCTGTCCTCTCTGTTACCACTTGGGATCTCTCCCATTTTGCCTTGTGACATTATTTGATTATTCTAATATAAGTGTTGGCAAACTTTTTGCCAAGCAGTAAATATTTTAGGCTTGTGGGCCATACATTGTGGCAACAACTCAACTCTGCCGTATGCAATGTGAGAGCAGCTATAGCTGTTGGGCCAGAGTTGTCCTGCAAGCTGTATTTTGCTTACCCCATTCTAATAGAAAATTACGTACTTTTTGTATTATTTACAATTTTACCTTGTCTCCCCAAAATGGATCATAAGTTCCCTGCAGACAGGAAAGTCTATATCCTGTTTTCCAACACCTGTAGGACTTTGGCCAACAATGTTTGGATCATTATGTGGTCTTGATGAATGTTTGTTCGTTGACTGTTGGCTATTTGATTTTGTGTGTTGGGGGAAGGGGAGTAGACTCAGAAAACGACAGAATCATTTAATGGAAGAGACCTTGGCTGTCATCCACCCACTCACTTTGTAGATGAAACCAAGGCCCGATGGGCTTGTGATTTTAGCCATACAAGAGGTTACAGGTTATGCTTCAAGCATATATGCAGTGATCACAACTTTATCAGCCTTCTTTTAACAACCAAATGAAATAAAGTGAGCTCTCATCCCACACAACTCAAGTATGTCCTGTGCCCTCCTCCTTTACATTCCTAAGGATTTCCTAGAGGTATTTTCAGTCCCCTGTTATTCCCTTACCAACTGCTCTGAATTCTTACCTTTTGACCCTCTTGCCCTCAGATCTTCCAATCATGTCACGGTTTTCCTTTTTTCTGCACAGTGAAGTATCTACTCTGAGTTTTCCATCATAAAAAACCTCATGTTTAAACCCAATGTGCCTTTTAATAAATGTAAAAATCCAATTCCCTGCTGATTCAGAAATGCATCCTCTCAACAGCTGAAAGTCACCAACATTTGCGTACTTCCAGCAGCCAGGAAGATGGTTAAATTTTAGTTTCAGGAGTTTAAAGCATAAAACCAATTGTTTTTCAAAATATGAAATTGCATTGTTTTGCTAAATAAGCCTTTTCTTACTACACACACTGCTCATAACTCTAGAGATTCTAATTCCCATCTCCAAACCCCAAAGTCCATGCCTCTCTGGTGAGAATTACTGTGCCTAAAGGAACTGAATATAGCTCCAACCCTGGCAGAAAACCCAGGGTAAATTTACAGAGTGAGAAGGCTCAGATTTGAGAGATCAGATTATGGTAACATTCTGCTACTTTTGGAATCATACACAAAGCAGGCAGCCAATTTTACATAGTTCATTAGAGGGAAGTAAAGCATCCTTAGCACCCTTACCGACAAAGATTTGATGCTTAAAGTGATCTCAGAGTATGTGCATAATCAAAGCCTTAAGATACCCAACAAATAGCATAAGGGCTCTCATAACTGCACCACAGTGCAGATCAGTGGAAACAATAATGGATTAATGGAATTGAGGGGTCAAACAAAACGATGGCCTAGAGCAAAGGATATTCTCTTAACTATGCCTGGCTAAGAATGATCATTAAATCCTTAAAAGGAAGGAACTGGATAAAATATCAATACCCCACATATAACATTTGTGGTTGTCAAGTATCATGACATCTGAATAGAATTTCTTCTTCTACAGTACAGGTTCCCTAATAATTCTCAACGAATTCTTTTGATGACTCATTGAAGTATTATAACTTAGCTATCTAAACTGGGGACTAAAACCTGGTAATAACCTTTGACTTTTTACAGGGGTAACATTATGTCTCCATGTGCTGTTATATGTTATGTTGGATATTTAGCCTACATAAATTTCAAACCTCAACCAAATCACTATGAATTGGTTCTTGGATGGCCTTTTATACAATAGAATGTGGCAGAGGCGCTGCTATGTGTTCTCTAAGTCCCATTTGATCACACAGGAAGATGGCTATCTCAGCCTGACAGGTAGTTCCATTGAGGTAGAGTGACTATTTCTGGTAACTTAGCCATAAACAGAATTGACATATATAACTTCCAAGCCAAAGTATAGAGAAGAGCTGTGATCTCTTTTCTCTTACTCAGGGATTTAGAAGTCAACAGTTCCACGTGACATAGCTACAAGGTATGCTCTCAAATCACCACTTGGATGAGAGCTGCTGGGACTGAGAAAAATGCTCATTGTGTTACACCACTCAGGTGTGGGCAGGAATTTATTACCAGTTTCACCTAGCCTATCTTGACAAGTAAGGAAATTGGAAAAAAAAAAAAAAAAAAGGATATAATGAATTTGATATTTATGTTACTGGGAAATATAAAAATAAAATACAATTACAGGTTAGAATTAGAAAACATTTTAAAAGAAATATAGTTTTGTGACATTCATAACATAGTTCATTATCCCTAGATAAATGAGGCAAATGACCTCTTAGATTGCATAAAATATTATACAAACAATAAATTTTGAGAAGGTGAGATTGAATTTAATGGGTTAAGATTTAAGTCCTTTTGATTTAAAAAGTTACCGATAAAATTAATTTTATTCATCAGTTAAGACCCTAATAATTACAGAAAATACATAAAACCATTTACAGTGTAAGCAGTAAAATTGAGTTTCATATACATTTATATTATGTAAATTAGACTATATAGCCTCCATTTAATTTACTTCGTGGCCTTTCTCCACTTTAAAGAATACTAGTTTCTAATGCACTAGGTCAGGGGTCATCAAATTATGACTTGCAGCCTAAATCTAGCCTGCTGCCTCTTTTTACAAATAACCTTTTAGTGGAACACAGCCACAATCATTAATTTATGTACTGTCTATGGCTGCTTTTGCTCGTAGCAGCTGAAATGAGTAGTTGCAACGGAGACAGTACGGTCTGCAAAGCCTAAAATCTTTACTCTCTGGCCCTTTATAGAAAAAGTTTACTGAGCACTACACTAGGGAAAGGAAAACCATAGCAAAAATGCAAAAACATACACAAAAATTATGTCCTTTGAATCCTAGTGGATTCTCCATGGCATTTTTAACTACATGCAATTTTCATCTCAACCCTGACTTTAGAACCTATACCTCCAGTGGACTGAATGTTTGCGTTACCTTCAAATTCATATGTTGAAATTCTTATCCCAATATGATATTTGGAGGTGAGGCTTTTGGGAGGGGATTAAGTCATATGAGTGGAACCTCATGAATGATATTAGTGCTCCTAAAATTGCAAGAAAAGGTTGGAGAGCTAGCTAACCCTCTGCCCTATGAGAACATAGAGAGAAGATAGCCATCCATAAATCAGAAAGAGGGCACTCACCAAGAACCTGACCATGCTCACTCCCTGATCCTGGCCCTCCAGAACTGTGAGAAATACATTTCTGTTCTTTATAAGTCCCCAGTCTATGGTACTTTGTTATATAGCAGCCTGCACTAAGACACATGCATAGGATGGGAAATCACAACACCTGGTCTGGTTATCTCAAATTCTGAATGAGAAGAGTAAAAAGTAGTCTAACTTTTACCATAGATGAGGTTCATCTTCAGTATATGGCTGTGTTGCTTTTAATTCTTCTTCCGAATTATCTTGCACATTGTCAGAGTAATCTGTTTATTGGTAAGATTTCCAATAAGTAGCTCTTGTATTTTCTCTCCCCTTTGATAATATTCAATGGCTTCCTAAAACCCATGGTACCAAATAGACTCTTCTGCTCTGCATAATCTAACTAGCCCTTCCAAAACATTCTTATTTTCTATCACTCCATAAAGTTCTTGCTGTGTCATTTAGATATAAATTTTCACTTTTTTCCTCCTGCAGTTTTATTAATCAACTAATGTGTTTTTTAAAACAAAATTGAAAAAAAATGGTTCTGAAGAACCTAGGGGCAGGACAGGAATAAAGACGCAGATGTAGAGAATGGACTTGAGGACACGGAGAGTGGGAAGGTTAAGCTGGGACGACGTGAGAGAGTGGCGTGGACATATATACACTACCAAATGTAAAATAGATAGCTAGTGGGAAGCAGCCACATAGCACAGGGAGATCAGCTCAGTGCTTTGTGACCACCTAGAGGGGTGGGATAGGGAGACACAAGAGGGAGGGGATATGGGGATATATGTATACGTATAGCTGATTTACTTTGTTATACAGCAGAAGCTAACACAGCATTGTAAAGCAATTATACTCCAACAAAGACGTTTTAAAAAAAAAAGAAGCACTCCTACAAGGGGCTTAGCACTGGTGCCAGAGGATGCTCCTTTGATCTCTAGACATATCACCACAAAGAAAAATACAACCGTGACATGAATTGACTTTACAATGATGAGACTGAGCCCTTAACTCAATAGAAGTGTGACTTTAAGGTTACATCTTAAATATATTGATACATTTAACATTGTTAATATGAGAAAGATACTAAGTTTAAAATGCAATGTATTTTTACATCATTAAAATTATTTTTTGACTATTTGGAGGCTGATTACTTTGCTTACTAAACTGTGAGCAGGAACTCTAATTCATGTATACCACATAGGAGGCCAGTTTACTGATACTTTCTACAAATGTGGATTAGGCAGGAATTTAAGTGGGGGGTTGAGTTCTTAAGTAACTCAAGAGATTGGAACTTTTTAAAAAACTCTCTCCTCAACCCCCTAAGCAACTTTTAAAAAGCTCTACCCTGTTTTGTAGCACTTGATTCCTCAAAACGTAAATCTTGTCTTTTCCCCCCCACTCCTCTTGAGGGCTTTTTTTCCTTTCTGAGCTAAATGTTTTTAGATTTGCTTTATCATGTGAAATATTTGTCTTTTCCTCACATCGGAATAATTCTTTCTCCAAACAAACTACCAGATAACCTGGAAACTGTTTTAATTTCCCAGGTAGAGATTTGAATGACTGCACAAAATTTATAATAATAATCTACATGATTGCAGATGTATGAACACTTTTGAAAAAAGGTGAAATAGGAATTAATGGAGGGAATTCATAACTGATTTAAATCTAAGTATTGGGTACCAATGTCATTTTAGAATAAGGTCCCCTTCAACACAAACATGCTCTTAAGAGGATACTGAGAATCTGAAGTAGGAGAAGCTGTAGGACCATAGGGTACAGATGATGTGATGTTAAAAGAAGTAGGTGGGCCATAGGAAGAGATTTGTGGATGTGGCTGACTCTTGGCTTCTCAGGGAGTAGGAGGATTTTGCATTGAGAAATAAACCATGCACCTTCTGAAGTTATGCCTCATCTATCACACGTCTTTATATACTGATTAACTGCCTCTCTCAGCAAGAAGGATGAGCCAGCTTGCTCTCTCCGCACAAAAGAAACCAGTTCTGCAGCTCATGAATTAACCCTTCTGTTGCCAGGTAAACTATTTTTCAGGATAATGAAAACAAAGAAATAACATGTTTCAAGTGATAGGCTGGCAAAAACACATGGTAATTATCTTCTAGCTAAACTTAAGCTAAGTTTATTACCTAATAAGCTCTAAGATCATTACCTAATAACCTGGAGTGGCTGCTAAAAACTCAGAGGTGGCAAAGGATGTGAGAGTTCACCAACTGGAACATTCCTCTACATGCAGTCAGCAGCAGTCGGAATCCATTTGAGACATGGAAGGAACCAAAATAGACATGGATTCACAGAAGACTATTGCATGCTTGATGCTTGGGAGAACTGAGTTGGCTAATTTCTCATGTAGGATTTTCTAGAGTAATGATTCTATAGTCTTAATGTGCCTACATATCACCTGGGGAGCTTATTAAACTACCTATGTTCATTCACTACATCTGGATGGGTCCTGAGAGGCTGCATTTCTAGCAATCACCCAGTCGGTGATTAACTCATCAATCTTAACCCATGCTCCAAAGTATGTAACCTTCATTCTCCTTAATCACGTGGGGTCTCTGCATTTCTATAGGCTCTCCTGCTCTTAGCCCCAACCTTAGCTATACAAGATTAGTGGTGGCCTTCCCAGATGTGCTCTGTCGCTAAATGTAGGTAGGTAGCTGGTGGACTGCAGGTCCAATTGTGTTATCTTCAAACAACAGAGGGACTGCTTTATTAAAACCGGATATAGATTCAAACATATCAAAGAGAACAAGTAGAGAGAGTGGGAGAAGGCTTCATAACAAAAAACTCACCTAAGCATATGAATTTTCTAACTTCTTTGGCATGTGTAGAACATATTTTAGGCAAAAATGTAAGAATGGATTTGCCTGCAAGAATATATTCATGGTGTTAAGCAAGTAACTTACCCAGTTCTGCCGCTTAGATTGCTGCCCAAACAGGAAGCAGTAATGATACCTTACTTTTGTATATTTAGTTACAGGGCACTGTCACATGCATTCTCTCTTTAACCCTTAGAATAACCCTCTGATGTAGGTGTTATTATTTTACAGATGAAGAAACAGAAACTGGCAGGTTCTGTGCCTAATTTCCCGGCTGATAGATGGCAAACTTTGGACTTAATGCAATGGTTCTCAGCCTTGGTTGCATATTGAAATTACTGGAAGAGCTCGAACAATGATGATGCCTGGGTCCCACCCTCAGACATTCAGAGGTAACTGGACTAGGGAGTGGCCTGGGCATACGGATTTTTTAAATCTCCCTGTTGAGTCTAATGCAGGATTTCTCAACCTAAACACTATTGACATTTGAGGATTATTCTCTGGTGAGGAGGGCCATCCTATGCTTTGTAGGATGTTTAGCAGCAGCCCTGGCCTCTACCCTCTAGATGTTAGTAGCACCTCTCCAGTTGTGACAACGAAATGTCTCCAGACATGGCCGAATATTCCCTGGGAGGTAGGATCACCTGGGTGAGAAGCACTGCTTAATGTACAAAGTTGTGAATGGATTACTGATAAATAGCTACATTATCAGCAGCGACTGTCAATTTATATGTTAATTTATTAATTTAAATTAACTTTACTCATGTTCAGGGAGGTGGAACAATTCATCATATTTGCCTTTTCCCAAGTTCATCAAAATTAGGAGCCAAACCTTACAAGTATTTTTAGAATACTATATTTATTTGATGATTATCTAATCTAAAAAGACAAAAGAAAGTTCTGTTTATCTGTAGTTTTTAATCCACTCAATTACA
Organism: Leucopleurus acutus; assembly: GCF_964270905.1. NCBI lineage: Eukaryota > Metazoa > Chordata > Mammalia > Artiodactyla > Delphinidae > Leucopleurus > Leucopleurus acutus. Next base: position 77,249,765 of record NC_139144.1, read on the forward strand.
TTTTCTTAGTGTTACTACAGGCTGGGCCAGTATTTCCCAATCTTGCCTGATGATAGGAATCACCTGGAATGCTTACTAGACCAACAGATTCCTAGGCCCTAACCCAGAACTACTCAAACAGAATTTCTCCGGAGAGGCTAGACAATCCAGATCATTTAACAAGTGCCCCCAGCTAAGCCTTATCATCAGGGAACTTTGGGAAAAACTGGGTTAGGCATAGGAATACAGAGAGAAACAAGACACAGCCCCTGCCCCCAAGGAGACATGTAAGCAAATAGTTATAATTCATGGTGGCAAGAACAAAATTATAAGTGTGTAGATGCCTGGAATGCAGTGTACAGGTGGGAGTAACGAATCTTTTTTTAGTAGGGGAGGCATTGCCCAGAGAAGGGCATATGTGAGAGATGTTATCTGTCTTGGATAACCAGGAGTATAAGGTTTAAAAGTTCTTTCCAGGTAGAGAAAATCAACAGGAGAAAAATCCTCCTGGTTTCAGTTTCTAGCCTCCTGGTTAAAATCCTCCTGGTTTCAAGCTTATAGCCATGCACATAGTAGATGCTCAATAAATATCTATTCTTTGGTCAACCTTAAGTCCACAGCACAGCACCATAAAGCTCTCTTGCCAATGATTTCACACACTTAGTATTATCCCCAAATGAACATGAGAAAATTTTGCCTACGCTAGAGGTTTGCCAATAGATTAACATTTTGCATCTCATTTAAGCACCTCTCACTCAGATTCTTTTTCCTCAGAATTAACTTTCCTAACCTTGTCTGATAGGTGATTTAAAAAAAAAAAAAAAGATATTCCAAAGCTCCTTAGAAGCTGAATTACTATGGGATTACTGTGTGTGCATAAAAGATGCAGCAAGCTTCTACAGAGAATTAATGGGAACATGAATAGCATTTCCAGGTTGTGCAAAAGACCTACCTTTAAATGATGATGACACTAGCACTGCAAACCAACCTGAAGATTTGGCGACATCTCCAAATGTTCCTTCTGCTCCTAAGGCTGCTTCCCAGGAAGCCTGATAAGATGATGCTGGTTCTATAAGAAAGAGGCCGACTCAGATATAATCTCAGAATGGCTTTCTACAACTATCCATTCACCATTTCCTTTAGCCTTCTTTCTTACCTTTTTTTCACAGGATATATCATTCCCTGACATTATATTATGTTTGTTCTTTCTTTTTCCCCTACTGGATTGTAAATTCCACCAGGTCAGAGACTTTGCCAGTCTTATTCACTGCAGCACTTAATAAGTATCCTTAATAAATATCCTTCATGCATAGTAGTCACTTATTAAACATCTGTTGAATAGTGAATAGGTTATGTGTTCATCTAGAACCTTGGCTTTCTTCTTTGTACACTCAACATGCTTGTCATTAGTTGTCAACATCTAACTTCTTTCTGGGCTGTAATGTTTATTACAGCAGGGAGAGTGTCTATCTTTTCTAATTATCCCCTGGGACTAACATGTAGTAGATGCTTAATAACTATTGAATTAATAGATCAATGAGTGAATAAGTGAATCAACATAGGAGGCTAGAACTACATGGCTTTAATCTCACGAGCTCTGTTTCTCCAGTAGTATGCTCACCATTAGCATAGACATTTGGATCAGTAAATTCCAGGACTGAACAGCTCCGATTATTAGAGCAGTCAGCTCTTCCTGTGACAGTAGTTAAGACTAGAACAAAAGAAATGGCTAATGAGCAATAATCCTGCAACACTTCAGGTAACAGGAAAAAAGCCAAAGAAGAAAAATCCATGTATCAGTGATAGGGAACCTGTTTGAAATAGTTGGCCAGTATAGATCAAACAGAGGGCCTTGCAAGCCAAGAAAAGTGGGTGTCCAGTGAGGAGATAGCAGAGGTATGGGAGTCCAGTCTAACGGTTTGGAGTGAGCCCCAAAAGCCCAGTGGAAGCCATAGAGGAAGTCCTGTCACTCGAGTTCGTGTTTACTATTCAGTAGTAAGCCTTCTACCATAGGAAGTCACTTCCAACCTGAAAAAGGATTCCACATGAAAAGAGGGCTATCTGTTCATGTCACCTTCAAACTAAAACCTGCTTTACGCTCAGTATACAACTGCATTCTGGAATTCTTGGCTCTCGAAGACAAAGCCCTGATTTTTTTTCAGAATGGTCATTGTTGATACCCTCAAATATGCCTTACGACATCCTTTTCCATTATGCCACACATGGAACGTGATAATTATTTGCATGGCACACTTGGTTAAAGAGACAAGGCTGCTCCACCTGCCAACGCAAGGGTCCAGGACAGCAGTATGTTAGGCACACCTGGAACTCTTTTGCTAAGTAGCGATTAGGCTGAAGCTCACCGTTTAGAAGTTCTGTACTTGTGGATGTGTTATCAATTTCCAACGATCATGGAAGGATGACTTCATGCCAGGTTTTTTATTTATCCAAGAAATATTTTTTGAGCACCTACTGTGTGCCAGGCACTTTTCAAATCAAGGAACAAGACAGAGAATAAAACAAAGACCTCTCTCTCATGAAGGTTACATTCTAGTAAGTGAGACCAAAAACAGACAAATAAACCTATATCAGGTGCTGATCAAGTGCTATGAAAGTAAATCCAGCGGGTTAAGCAGAAGAGAAAGTGATGGTATGGATGCAGAGATGGGAGCAAGTTTATGTAATAGTGAGAGAATATCTATTAGTTTCCTATTGCTGCTGTAACAAGTTACCACAAACTTAATAGTGTAAATCAATACAAATTTATTGCCTTACAGTTCTGGAGGTGAAAAGTCTCAAATGGATTGGCAGGGCTGCATTCCTGCTAGGTGCTCTGGGGGAATCCATTTCCTTACCTTTTTCAGCTCCTAGAGGCTGCCTGCGTTCCTCAGCTTACGGTCCATTCCTCCATACTGAAAGCCAGCAGTAGAACACCTTCAGATCTCCTCCCCTTCCTCCACTCACTGCTCCTTCTTATGAGGATCCCATGTTTCTATTGGGCCCACCCAGAGAGCCTTGGATAATTGCCTCATCTCAACAGCCTTAACTTAATCACAGCTGCAGTCTATTTGGCCATGTAAGGTAACATAGTCACATGTTCCAAGAATTAGGAAGTCAACCTCTTTGCGTGGGGCGGGCGCGTTATTCTCCCTATGACTGTAGGATTCTCTGATAAGGTGGCATTTAAGCAACAACCCCCCAGAAAGGTGCAGGAGGGCCTTGTAGATATCAGGAAATGAGGGTTCCTGGCACTGGCAGCAGCAATGCAAAGGCCCTGTGGAGGGAGTGGATGCGGCCTGCTTCAGGACTGGGAAGGAGCCCGGTGTGCCTGAGCAGAGAGAGAGGGGGGAATCACGGTAAGAGAAAAGGTCAGAGGGGTAGCAGCAGGCGGGGTGAGGTGTGGAGGGTCTGGTGGGCCGTATCAGGACCACATGGATAACTTCCTTCAATCCTCACAACAACCAGATAAAAGTAGCTGCTGTTATTTGTCTCATTTTTAAGTTTAAGAAATGAGGCTTAGTAAAGTACAAACAGCTGGAGGTTACACAGCTTCCAAGTGCTACAGCCAAGTTTCTATCCCGGACTACTTGATTCCAGAGTGTTCACACATGACCCCTCTATGAAGCTGCCTCACCGTGTTCTGAAATTTGGAGGGTCAGCGTGGAAGGGGACCTGACCATCCTGGTTTACAGGAGAGAGAAGATCCACCAAAGGGAAGAAAATATCCATGTCCTCCTGAGTCACTACTTCAGCTGTGATTCAGAAGCCATATTGGCGGGGCGGAAAGCACAGGAGCAAGGCCCAAATAGCTCCTACCAATTCCTCGTGTGACAACAAAATTAAGATCTGTGGTTGCTAGTGTGTAGCTAAAATTAAGGCAGGTAGCCTTTTTGTCCTTCAGGTTTACTATCCATAAAACGGTAATACAGAGTCACAAATGTATTTTGCTATTGAAGAATGAGAGAGATATTTGGACTGATAGGAATTTTCAAAACAGAAAAAATGGGACTTCGTGCTGTATTAACAAAAGATTATCTACGGCTTCTCTATAATAGTAAGTTCTTTTGGTGCACGTGTGCACATGCATGCATGTGTGCACGCACGCGGGCACCCACACACACAGGAGTGCGTGCATAAATTTTCTGATATTTGATTGACAGCTTTTGTTAGAAAGGCACTGATTACCAGAAGGGCTTTTATTTTGCATTGCATATATTAGTTCTCTTCCTGTAGCTCAGAGTTTTTGCCATACTCCCTGGTAAAGGATGAGGAGTCTTGGGATGATTTTGCAGGTTGTGTCCCTAAGGGGCTCCTGGAAAGCATAAAAGGTTTCTAGAGATTTCTTAGTCACAGCGAAATCTTTTTATCCCCTTCTTCCCTGAGTCCTGTGACCAGTGAGTGCAGTGCATTTAGGGGAGAAAGTCAGAACCAGTGTGGTTGGCATTGTTGCTAGAACAGTACAGCCATGTGGACTATTAATAAAATTGTATGTTTATAGAAAATTGGGCAATTTAAAAGCAGAGCTATGTGTTGCTTTCCAAACACCTTCTTGGTTGTTTAGAATAGAATTGTTAAGTGTGTGAGCTGATTCTTTAGTTTCCAGCATTCACAGCTCCCACTCACGTCTGAAAATTCCTTTATGGCATCTACTCACGGTAGTCAAATTGCAAAAGTTAAATGATATACACTAAGAAAAAATGGGCCCCCTAGTGGCTGTTGGTGCTTTTGTCATCATGTCGGGAGTCAGGAATCCTGGAGGGACTCGCATTGTTCATGCAACCATGCAGAAACAATACACGGTACTGAGTGTTAGAAACCGTAAAGCATCCCCCTTAAAGTGATCCATATCACAGCTCCCTGCTCCACCCTGCGGTGCATCCCCCGCCGCCCCTATTGCTTTACACATGTAGCTCTGTGGAGGAGGACCACATCACCGCATCGTGACGTCCTACGTCTCACGTGTCTTTTACTCCTACCCCATCCTGCCCCCGGTGAGTGTTTTCCGAGCTGCAGAGCTGCCCACAAAGAACAACAGCCCTGAACAACCAGGACAAGTCCAAGGGAGGTCTGAGAAGTGTCCCATGGGGGAAATGTTGCCTCCAGCCTCCATTGTGAACTGGCTCAATGGAGCAGGAAAACACCACAGTGAGGGAACCAGAGGAAAATGGCCTTTTGTGAAAGTGGAAAGATATCTAGGTGTAGACTTTCCAATTTAAAGGTATGCAACGATACGGTTATTATAAGTTCAATACCTCAATGTTTAGACGTGGCCCATGTCCAAGCCTCATCTCGTTATCTGGCTTCAGCCTTCAGTGGAGCCAGCTCTGCCGGGAGGGAGGAGGGGCCGAGAATGAAATTGGGAAGCAAAAGACGTGTGCTTAGATTTTTCCACTTACTAATTCCATGAACTTGGGCAGCTTGCATGCCCTTCTGAACCTCGGTGTCCGCATAAGGAAAATGGGCATAAAGGCAGAGGTCCCCAACCTTTTTGGCAACAGGGACCGGTTTCGTGGAAGACAATTTTTCCATGGGGGGGTCGGGGGCTGGTTCCGGCAGTAATGAGAGCGATGGGGAGCGGCAGATGAAGCCTGCCCACTGCTCACCTCCTGCTGTGTGGGCTGGCTCTTAACAGGCCTGGGACAGGTACCGGGTCTGCGGCCTGGGAACCCCCTGCTGTAAGGCACAAGTGAGGTCATTCATAGGGAATTACTTTGTAACTGTGAAATGCTACAAAAATGTAATCTGTCAATATTAATAATGGGAAAAAACAAAATCAGTGCATTGGCCTTACACTCCTCCAATTTATTTGTTCTGTTTAAATGTAACCTCTTTGCGAAAGAGGTTTAGAGATCTTGTCAATTATTGATGTCATTAGAAACCAACTTGTTCATATTATTTTTAACTGACTGGTAATAATGTAATAGTGCAGACTTGCATTATATACAATGAAAAAAAAAAGTACCGACTTGAAATAGTTACAAGTTTTAAAAACTATGGAACTATTATGGACAGCTGACCAAGGAGGGGGGTTGGTTGAAGTTGAGCTGGTGTCTTCCTATCATAATCAGAGTTAGGCATTTCTGTCTATAAAAGGTCTATTTTCCTCATGTGCAAGCTAATTTCTCTTAGACTAAGGCAACGATGTAATTTTTCACTAGTCATTATTTAAATGTAGCATAAAATATGGTGCATGGCATGAGTAACACATTAATTCAAAATGTTTTATGCTGTGTAATGATACCTGCAGGTATGCATGCTACAAATTTACTTTCAATATTTTTAGGTATTGCTGTTCTGTGATCATGACCTTCCTCTTGTCTTCATTTATTCGTTCTCTTATTCCCATTTTTTTTTCTGCTTGCTATTTTTCCCTCTCTCCCTTTTTCTAATTCAGCTCTTTGTCTTTCCAAGACCAACAGAAACTTACAATTGGTCACATTCAATCAGATAAAGTGCTTTAGTCAGTGTAGCAGCTCACACTAATATACTTTGGATGGATCCTTTGCTTTTGAACCCTGATCTACAATAACGGAGCTTCTCTAATGTTAGACCTGGAATATACTGTTAGGCCATGTGCTGTAGAGGGAGGGAGGCATACATATGTGTTTGGGAAAAGAGCAAACATCCACGTTAAGAAAAAATGAGGCAAGTGCAGTTATCCATTCAACACACTCTGAGTTAAACAGGAAAGCCGTTGAACATACTAGAAATACACACAGGTAATTTGGCAAACAAGACATGCTGACATTATAAATTGGTTGAGTGACCTTCGATGAGAATTAAAATGCTACACATAGCTCTAATTGAATATTTTTCATTTTGTCTTCTCAGTCAGATAAATCTGTGAAAAGACAGAAGCATATGTAACCTACATCTTTACCCTTAATATTATTGTGACTTTCTGAGTTTTCTCATTAATTTAGAGTGATTTTCTCCACATGCTCAAATTGTCAGGGTATGAATAAGAGAAAATGATTTAATGGTATGATTTATTGCAGCAGCACAGAACATTCAGAAGTAGATAGCAAAGACCTTTTATATTTTTTTTCTTTTCATGAGCAAGCTTTCAGAAGAATAGATGGACAATTCACATTCTAGGACGAGGAAACCTCAGTTGCCAATTTAGTGGCTTCTGCATTTCCAGCCCTGAAGTAATATATGCTATCTGCCCTCCAAAAACACAGTACTGGAGTATAAATTTGATTCTTATATTGCTTGGGACCCAGCTTTAATACCTAAGGATTTTTCATATTCTTGTCACAGGCGCTGTGTGCTTTTCTTCCCCTGTCTTTCAGCTCCAGCCTCCATCCTCTTCCTGATCTCTAGGAATCCTAGTTTTTTTCTTCTCTCTATTGTCCCACTCTTCTTCTTCTAGCACCTACCAGAGCCGGTTCAGTGCCGGTCACACTTGCCTCAGGAACTTAAAACTCCCCTGGGAAGGCCCTGGCCTGAACTATCAGCACCTGCCTCTGAACTATCTGTTCTGCCTCTGAACTATCTGTCCTGCCTCTGAACTATCTGTCCTGCCTCTGAACTATCTGTCCTGCCTCTGAACTATCAGCACCTCTGCTCCGGGAATGAGATCAGTGCTGAGCTCGTCAGAGCAGCAGCAGGAGCAGATCTGAGAAACTGGGTTCCCTGAGCATCTTTTCTCTTCGTTCTGAGCCTTACAGAGCTGCTCACTGAAGACCCTGCCTCCAGTGTTGGCTGAGCATCCCCCCACACGCTGAACAACAGGCTTCATTAAAGGGCAACTCATTACTCACAAGCAAGTTCTTCATGCATTGACAAGGTTATGATGGATCTCGTGTTACATAAAAAGTGTTTATGAGCTCCAGAAAGAACACATCTGCTTCCGTCTCAACTCGAAGAGACTCTACCATTCAGATGCTCCTTGCGTTTGGCAGACCAACTCTCATTCTCATCACACAAAAATTGAAAGCCTACTTATATGAGGAAAAACTTCCAGTTAAAAGTGAGAATATATTCTGTATGATTATGTCAAGTGGAGTCATGAAATCATTTTTCCATGAAATTGTTCATTTTAAAATTGGACTTATCTGTTTCTTTAAAACATTAAATAAAATGTATACTTCTTGACCTAATAAACAGCTATTTACTTTTTCTAAGCTTTTGACCTCTCCCTCTTCATTGGCCTTTTCTCTCCCTTCCAAAACAGTCCTCTGCTCATTCTTTGTCCCCTTTGATCTTCTCTTTAGTCAAGCTTCTTGGTCTCCCCATTCCATCCTGCAACCACTCCCCACCTCCCACTTTCTGACTTACCTCCATTAAAACCTTTATCTGGAAAGTCAACAATGGTCTCTAAGATGCTCTCCTCTGGGTAATTTTCAATCTCCTTATTTGCTTTTTCCTGAAGCATTTCAGGGTTCCATTTTAGTTCCTCTTCTCTCCTTAGACTACAATTTCTTGTGTGTTTTCATTCATACCCACAACATCCGTATTAGTCAGGGTTCTCTAGAGAAAAAACCAACAGGATATATACATATAGATAATATGAGGAGATTTTTTTTTTTTAATTTATTTACTTTTGGCTGCGTTGGGTCTTCGTTGCTGAACGCGGGCTTTCTCTAGTTGTGGTGAGCGGGGCTACTCTTCCTTGCGGTGCGTGGGCTTCTCATTGTGGTGGCTTCTCTTGTTGCAGAGCATGGGCTCTAGGTGTGTGGGCTTCAGTAGTTGTGGCACGTGGGCTCAGTAGTTGTGGCTCATGGGCTCTAGAGTGCAGGCTCGGTAGTAGTGGTGCACGGGCTTAGCTGCTCCGCGGCACGTGGGATCTTCCTGGGCCAGGGCTCAAACCCATGTCCCCTGCATTGGCAGGCGGATTCCTAACCACTGTGCACCAGGGAAGCCCTTTGAGGAGATTTATTATAGGAATTGCCTCACATGGTTATGGAGACCAAGAAGTCCCATGATCTGCCGTTTGCAACTGGAGGGCAAGAAAGATGGTGTGTAATTCAGTCTGAGTCTGAAGACCCAAGAACCCGGTTGGTGGGGGGGTGGGGTGAGGGTCTGGCAATGATGTAAGTCCCGGTCTGAGTCCAAAAGCTCCCCATAACCAGGAGTGCCAGTGTTTGAGAGGAGGAGGCAATGGATGTCTCAGCTCAATCAGAGTGAGGGAATTCACCCTTCCTCTGCCTTTGTATTCTCTTCAGGCCCTTCATGATTGATTGATGCCCATTCATCTTGTTGAGAGTGATCTTCTTTCTTCTCAGACCTACTTTGCTCAGAGTACGGATTCAAATGCTAATCTGTTCCAGAGACGCCCTCACAGACACACCCAGAAATAATGTTTTACAGGCTAGGTGGGATCCCTTAGCTGTCAACAGTTAAGTTGACACAAAATTAACGATCACATCAAATATCACCTAAATGTCTATGACTCCCATATTTATAGTTCTGTTCCAGACCTCTGTTTTGAGTCCCCAAATTTCATTTCTATACGCCTATCAGGCACCTCTGCTTAGAAATGCCATAGCGATGGCATCCCAGACAGAATCCATCATCTTCTACACAAATCCTACACCTTACCCCCATGATGCCTCTCCTGAATTTATCCTATAAATGACACTTTCTTAACTTAGCTGCCCAAGCCATAGATCAGGGTATCCGCTCAGATCACTATTTCTCCTTGAAAGCACATATCTTGTCAATCCCTATATTCTGTTGATCCTGCCTCCTAAATAATTCTCATTTTAGGTTCCCATCTCTATTACCATGGGCACCTGTATAGTTCATGACCTTGCCCATTTGTCATTATAGGTCACTTTCTGATTGCCCACTTACAGCCTTACCTCACTATCCTTCACAAAAGCTGCTGAAGTGACATTTCTAGTGTGAAAATCGGATCCCTGCCTCTACAGCTGAAAATTCTTCTGTGGCTTCTGGTTGCGTTCAGATAAAATCTGGAGTTTTGCTTGACAAAGTCTTCCATGATTAGGACCCTGTCCAACCTCCACTCCTACCTGTCTCGCACCTTCAGCCCCTCTTCTCTCTTAACACTTTACATTCTGGAAGTAACGAGCCACTTTTAGTTTCCACTAACGCTTGAGGCATGCTGTTTCTCGCCTGGCATGCCCGGCACGTTTGTCTGCCCATTTTTCAGGGCTCAGTCAGGCACTGCCTTTACGCAAAGCTATCTTTTTTTCCCCCTTGAAATCATATGTTTCCAAGGTACTTAGACCTTCTTTTATAACTGGAAGGATCCTTTCTGTCTGCCTCTGTCTCCCTATTAGATTGTAACCTTCCTGGAGGCAAGGTTATGTGTTTCCATCTATGTATTTGTACATACAAGTGTCTAACGCATAGTAGGAACCCAATAAATATTTGTTAAATCAATAACTGAATGAATAAATGAGTGAAATCACAAAAACAGCCAAGGACTCTGAAGCTATGTGATGCCAAACTTTTCCCATTTCAACTTTTTATCTTGACTCTGGGCAGACACGTCATTAATTAAATTCTGGGTGCATGACAAGCCTTATAGAGCATGATTATATTTCTATCTAAGATGAAGATAAAAGTATTTGCATGTAAATGAGACAATACCCAGCTTCAGTGAAGCACTCTCTCTCAATACTCCAAATAAACTCCATTACCTGTTGGGAAATAAATGAAAATGAATCCACTGCAGTAATGGGTTTTTAGGCCAATTTTCCAAGCAAGAGCTCATTTCTTGCTGAAAGTAAATATGCTTCTCAAGCTTATGAAATCAGCTATTGCTTATGTGTACACATGCACTGAGGATGAATTCACATCTCATTCAGGATCCATGAGGTTTGAAATGAGCCCTGAGAGTGAGCATGATATCTGTAGGTTTCACAAATCCTGTCTGTTCAAGTTAACAAGCAAACCCTTAAGTTTCTGAATAATTTGAGTTATGAAGCCATCTCACATTTGAAGCATTTGCTCTTGTCTCTAAAGAGAGAACTATTTCTTAACCCTAGAAATTGGAGTGTAAGGCAAGATATCAGAAAAACGTCCTCATTCTTTTGGTGGTTTTAATTCTTTTTTCTTTCCTTCTTCATGCATTCCCTTCTTTGTCTTTTCAGTTCCTTTCTTAAGTCACCAATGGCAGGGTATGCGAATTTACTATGTGCCAGCACTAGACAAGCACAGTCATTTTAATCCACTTTAATCCTCTTAACAGCCCAGTGAGATGGATACTACTATTATCATCTCCATGTAACAGAGGAGGAAACTGACATAGGCAGGGGAGTCACACAGCTCATAATTGGTAAAGCCAGGGCTTGAACCCAGGTGTGATTCCAAAACCTTGCTTATAACACTGTGTGGCCCACCTCATCCAAAGCATGGTTGAAATTTGTGAGATGGAGAATTATTCCATCTCCCTTTGAACCACCTCACACTCTGCTTAACAAGAATTGCACATATCCTATTATTGTTAGATGACCCTTTACACATACTTTATAAAGTAGGCAGGCTTATAGCTAGTGATACTGCTTCTGGTTTGTGAGATGTAAAAACTGGCTCAGAGTAGTTAAATGCTCCAAAGAAAATAAAGGGAATAAGGGGGGAACTTTTTAACTTCCTGATCATATTATTGAGAAATAGCAAAACAAAACCAAACTCAAGAAAATGGAGACATTTCAGGTAAAGCAGCACTGGCAAACTGTTTTTTTAAAGGATAATATGGTAAATATTTTCGATGTTGGCTTTGCAGTCTCTGTCCTATGTAACTACTGTTATAATGTGAAAGCAGCCCTGGGCAAGATGTAAATGAATGGGTGTGACTGTGTTTTAATAAAACTTTATTTACAAAAGCAAGTGGTGGGCCAGAATTGGCCCATGGGCCATAGTTTGTTGACACCTGCTTTAAAGTATACAGATATATTCCTTACATATGTTATCAACCCAGATATTTGGAAATGATGGAGACTGATAGCATTTTAGTCCTATCAAGATTATTTTTGTGCTACCTAGCTATAGCCCTGCTGTTGAACTGGATGTGATAAGAGTTCAAAAGGAGGTGATCTATTTAAACTTTAGAAGTGGCTGTCTGGCAATTTGTGACATCAAACTGTGAAGGCTCAGAAAAGCTTTTGGCGGCTATGGAACTGTGATCGTACAATTTGGAATTGCAATCTTAGCTGGGAGGATTGAGATCCAGACTCAAATATAGATAATGCAAAAAAGGTGCTATAAATCTTTGCATTGGAACCAACAAGCAAAGTTTCGCACAACAGTTTTATTGTCCAAACTGATAAATTGTGATTTTTTTTCCTCCAAAAACATTAGAAACAAGGAAAATCAGAGCCCTACACACAAATTTCAATTTCATGGCTCTTTATTAAAGTTCTGCTTTATTTTAAAAAATGGCAAGCCTGTTTTAAGGTAGTTGTTATTGCTGCTTTCAGATGGATATGGAATGGTAGAGAAATCTACGGACACAGAGCGTTTGAGTTGGTAGCTGCACTCTGCCACTTCCTAGCTGTGTGCACAGTTCTTAAACCTTTCTAAGCCTGCACATAAAGTACATACATAGCACAGGCCTGGCACTTGCTAACTACTCAAGAAATGTTTGCAGAAACGATGACGTGTCTCTTCTCCCTGATGTCTTCTGCCTCAAAGGTGTGGATCTCTGTTTTACTAGAAATAAAAAGGAAAACTGAATCTAGATGTTGAATTCTAATAATTGGCTCCAATACTGAGGTGAAAGGCTTGTGGCTATTCCAAATAATTGATCCCATAGTCTACAAATAGCTTCCTCATCTTTACAATCATTCATTACCAGTTAGTCTTTGTCCCCAAGTTTTCAGTGATATAAAAGAAAATGAAACTCTCTTCTTATGGCTTTTTGGTATCATTAAAAAATAATTTGTATGTAAACCTGTGGCACGCATCTAATACTGTCTTTAAAGGACACATGTTGACCTTCGGTGTATTTGTATTCGTGTGTGTGTGTGTGTGTGTGTGAGAGAGAGAGAGAGAGACAGAGAGACAGAGAGAGAGAGAGACAGAGACAGAGACAAAGACAGAGAAAGAGACAGAGACAGAGAGAGAGAGAGAGACAGAGAAAGAGGGAGAGGGCAATTGTGCTTCCTCTGGGTAATATATATAATGCAGAAGCAGGGATGGAGAAAATCAAGCTAAAATTTCCTCCTGTTTGCCCCCTTTACTGATATTTCAGGACAGGGAAATACCAATATATAGCAGGAAGCTGTGCACATCTTGTTTACTTTATCTCTGTCCTAGGACTGGAGGCAGAAGTTTCCAAACCCTTATATCTCAACTCTAGATTCCACAGGATTGAAGGAGAGATGAATAATGCACAAAAGACAAACACAACTATAAGGCAATTACAGGTCGAAAAAGAACTGTCCTGAAACAGGGTGATGCGGTAGGGCGTATACCTGTCATTTTCTATTTGCCACCCCCATCCCACTCCAATCTCTGCCTTCCTCTTGCTGTCTACTTTCAGTTTGGGTTCAGTCAATGGGAGGCACCAGCAGAAGATGGAGGGTGGAAGGAGAGAGCGGGAGTATTTTATTCCCCAGTCCTTCCTGCTTTGGCCCTGAGACTGTGGCAGGAGCCACATCCCTCTGTGACTGTAACTCCTGGCAGGCAGCCCCTCACCATGGCCCCCGTTCTCATGGGGCTTAGGTCAGGCAACACTTTTTCCTCCCCATTCTCCTCAGATGGGTGGGAAGGGCAGCTTTGGGTGCTTCACTAAATCATATTTGTTCCTTTAATCTTGCTTGCATTTCTGTAAGGAGCCCTTTCCTTAAAGTCTCTTCATTTGAACTATTTGGAAGTAAATTCTGTTTTCTGTGACTGATATCAGGAATAATTTGAAGGAGTCCTGTACAAAATATTTGCAATTTTATTCTATAGCCCCACTTTCTAGATTATTTTGCTGTATTTGTTTCAAACCTTTCTCCCCATCAAGTCTACTGTCATTTTTATTTCAGAGACTAAATCATGTTCTAAAAAGCTAAAGTCTACACAGATCTGCCCTTATCAGAGAGCAATGAGGTCCCACTTCTACATCATCAACAATCTAAACAGTTTTTGTATAAATGAATTCTTATGTGAATAATGTTCTAAAAGTTAATTCTTCATACAATAATATCAGAAAGAGAAGCTGCAGTGAACAGAAACTTCATTTTTCATTTTTTCCAATGCAATCATTCTCATTGAGATGTGGGTCTCAGAATCTATAACTGTAAGGCTTTCAATCTACGACAATGTAAATTTCTGTAGTAGTATACAGAGGGCTGGGGAGGAGGGAGGGAGAAGGAGAGAGAGAGAGAGGGAGAGAGAGAGGGAGGGACAGAGAGAGGCTTCTTTCATCACTTTATAATTTGCAGAGGTCTTTTGTTCTCCCTCTATGGCTAAAAAAATGGGCTCCTCTTTGAGTTTTTGCTGACTGTGCTGATTTTGCAGTTTCCTGATTCAATCCACCCTTGGACCAAAAAGAAAAGCTAAAGGAGGGAGAAAAAAGAATTTCAGAAACTCACTACTGCCATACTGGTCATTTTTCAAGTTCTGACTTCCCCATATTCCAACTACTATTTAATATTCTAAGTCCTAAGTAGTTTCTTTTTGTACATTTTTCAGTTTTTACATGTAATCAATAGGAGACATAAGCTCAGTGTTCTTACTCCTACTGACTAGAACTGGAAGTTTGCCACATTCATTGATTTTTGAATGTTAAACTAACCTCATGTTCCTAGAATAAACAGAAATTGGCCATTATATATTATCCTTGATATATATATATCAATATATAAAATATGTCATATCTACCTATCTATACATACATATTGCTAGACTTGATATGCTAATCTTTTGCTGAGAATTTTTGCATTTATGTTCCTGTTTCCCTCCCAGCATTACTGCTTTCAATTCAGTTTTGTCCTCTTCAAAATTTTTCTTTTTGTGTCAGCTCAGAGATGCATTTAAAGGATGTTTCTTATTTATAGTTTATCAAAAATTTTAGTTATTTGAGTTGGGATGCCTGTGCAGGGTATCTATTCTGTCAAACTGCCAGAAATAGAGCTCATGTTTTTTATTTCATGTTATACTGCTTCCTATTTTTATGTGTCGTCTGTTTATCGTGTCAAGTAGTAAAAGATCTCTAGAAGTTTCTTTATATAATAAAAATATTTCATATTTGTAAAACAACCTGCAGTTTACAAGTAACTTTCATGTTCAACCCAATAACTTTATGAGGAATTCAGGGCAAAACTTATTGTCTCTATATTAGAAAGGAATAAATGGGCTCAGAGAAGTTGACCAAAGTAAGTATGAGGTAGAATTAAAATGATTATTCAATTCTCTTTCTTCTCTACCATATTGCATCCAGGAAGGCCAGAAAGAAATTGCATCCTATAGCAGGATCTGGGTAAGTTAAGTTGAGGGGGCTAGACAATGGGGAACAATTGGAGTTTCATGACATTGATTTTACAGATCTTCATTGGCTTCTTTGTTCTATTGCTAATTGAACGTTCATTCAGTAAAGTGTCTTGGAGATGCTTGACCACAAAAGTATAGCCTTTTAATTTAGTCTGCTACTCTCAAAAAGGAGTTTATTGGTTTAGCAGTCTTGATAATTGTATTCAAGTCCTTAAGAACTTGAGAAAAGTAGAATTAGATTTGCAGAGATTGCCTTTGATCCTGAAATACCAATCAGGGAAAGGCGCTGGCTTTATTTCAAGAGTAGGAAAGACTTAGCTTTGTTGAAACTCAAGTTCCAAATATAATTTGGAAGTCTTTGGTCTAATAATTTTTCATAAGATGGATGTTTTCTTTTACTATCTCTGATGATAATTCTGCCCAAAGTTTTATAATTGAAACAATATGCATTTCTCTTTTTAAAAAAATTCAATATGATACCCAAGCAAAAGATACTGTTATTACACAAATGAAGGTTGATGTCTCCAATGATCCCTCGTCAATTTAATGACCATATGATTTTCCTCATGTATTCACCAACCATGTCATGATACCTTGAAGAGGCTAGTTTGAGAGGGGCAGTGCAGCTCCTTTTATTTTACTTAGTACTAACTTATCATGTGCTGTGACATACTGTAATGTAGCTAGACAAATAGCATCATTAGGTTATACTCATGTCATTAAAAAAAGGATGTTTGATTAAAATATTTATCTTCAATATTGATTACTTCTTTCATGGTTTTTAAGTCTAGTTTCTTGATGATGCCTAGCAATTTTTTTTTTTTTACATCTTTATTGGGGTATAATTGCTTTACAATGGTGTGTTAGTTCCTGCTTTATAACAAAGTGAATCAGTTATACATATACATATGTTCCCATATCTCTTCCCTCTTGCGTCTCCCTCCCTCCCACCCTCCCTATCCCACCCCTGTAGGTGGTCACAAAGCACCGAGCTGATCTCCCTGTGCTATGCGGCTGCTTCCCACTAGCTATCTATTTTACGTTTGGTAGTGTATATACGTCCATGCCACTCTCTCGCTTTGTCACAGCTTACCCTTATGCCTAGCAATTTTTATGTAGGTCTTGACCCAAATGCTACTACTAAGCTTGGACTCTTGTAGCTTAGTGTCTAATACACAAATGCACTCCTCTACAATTATAAATAATTCTCCAAATTCCCTCTTCTAACTTATTGCAATCATTACACCTACAATTCCACATAGATCCCAGTGGGACACAAGCCATACTTCCTCCCAGTTACTGCAGCCATCTCTGAGTCCATGATGTCCGTCTAATGTCCACTCTTCTCAATCAGGTCCTGATATGGCTCCTTGTAATCGTAATCCCTGCTACTATGTTCCAAATGAGAAATTTAACCACCCCTAACACATCCAATATACAAATAGAAGAAATATTGCATTACAAAAGCTTCCATTTAAAAAAGATTATTGCATAGGAGCAGGGGGCAGGCAAGCAGCACACAACGACACTATCCTTGCCTTGCTGTATTAGAAAGAAGTTTACTTCTGTTGGGAGACTTTCCTTTATGGCAATGGATAATCTACCGGGTTAGTCAGTTTGGCTGGTCTGACTGCTATGTACCAGAGAGATTTGATTTGCTCGGTGTTCTATGTGGTTTTGGTTATCAGGGACATTTGTGAGGATCTTTCTGTTGGGAGATGTATTCAGTTAGGCTGTGATAGCAAATAGAACCAAACATGTAAAGGCTCAACAAGTTAGAAGTTTATACCTTGCTTATGTAATAGTCCAGGAAAGCTCCAGTTTTGCCTTCTTCAACACATGGTTTCCAAAGTTGTCCTGGTGGTTTTCTCCACCTCTGTCTGTTAGAAGTGGGAAAGAGCATGGAGATGCACATGTAGGTTTTTTTATGAGCCAGAGCTGAAAGAGGGAGACATCACTTCCTCTCATATGCCATTACAGGTAATTTAGTCAAAGAACTACAACTCACTTGTAAGGGAATCTAGGTGGGTACCTGATGAAGGGGAAAAATGATCTTGGGGACAGCTGGGTTATCTTTGCCACTGGGCTATACCTCCTCAGCCATGCATTTCCTGTTCACGGAGCATGAAGAATGGCCCCAGGCAGTGGGCACTCGTAGATTCCTTGTTTTTGTGTTTTCTTTCTCTCTTGTTTGGGAATGGTGGTGGTGACAATAGAACCTCCTTAAAACCCTAGGAGACTGCCTAGTAGGAACTCTGTTTGCTAGTACCTAAAGCCAGTAATCTTGCCAGTCAAAAAATAAATTAAAAAAAAAAAAGATTAGCTTTTCTATTACTCTACAGACTTGAGGGTTTTCAAGATGTAGTATGAAGGTTCTGGGCTGGTAAGTTATAAACACATGTAAACTTAAAAAGAAATTTAAATACCTGGAGTGTCACATCCACTAGAAAAATTTTGCTGATCTCTGTACCACTCCTGAATGAGTATTACGTCGACACCATCCTATTTTTATGCAAATTCATGTTTTTATCACCCTGGATGACAGTTAAGATATTTGAATCTGGATCCGCTCCCATTTCACAGCTTCACTTCTTGGTGACTCTTCAGCAGACACTGCCCATCCTTCTGGGCCTCATCTTAGTACCTCTCACTTTGGTCTCTGTCTCTGCAGGGTGGGCTGCAGTGATGGGACAGGGCTACATGTCCTTCTGCCCCAGGTGCTCCCAATCTCCTTTGTAACCTGGGGACAGGGGAATTGCCTTAGTCAGGTAGCAGTGCTTGGTGGACATTGAGGAGATCTGACTTCTTAATTCTGGCGACACTCTGGCCGGCTTTCAGTGCTGTGGGGACCTTTGGAAGTCCAGAGCGTGCCCAGCAGCAGAATGGCCTCTTTCCGCAGCTGTGCCAGCTGCTACTCCTGCCCCATTTTCCGAAGGCTCTGCTTAGACCACATTGTTTTTCCTCCTGTAGCACCTTATTGAAGGTTGCAAGAAGTAGCCAACCCTCCAAAATCTCAAATTATTTTTCCCTGTAAAGCTGGAGCTCAGTGAGGATAGCACATCATCTAAATAACTTGTAACAATTAACTAACGGCTTTGCTACTGAGTTTCCTAACTCAGAACGGAGAAAACCTCCCTGCCCCCTCTGCACCTGAATGTAGCCAGTTCCACATTTTGGATCTATCCGCCTCACTGCCTCTGTTCCAGTTACTGATTTCAGCATCAATTAGGGCTCCATAGGTTGCCAATGGTACAAACCCTGCCCTAAGTAGCTAAACAAACCAAAAACACAGATTCACTAGAGAGCAGTTCTGTTTCAATAGCAACATAATTTGAGGCTCCTATGTAATATAACAATTTCTAGAAGCCACATCAAAAAAATAAGAAATAAATGAAATTAATTAAAAAATCTAATTTATTTAAACAAATATTCAATATATTATAATTTCACATGTATTCATTATAAAAAATCATTACTGAGCTATTTTATAGTCTTTTTTACCCATGCCAAGTCTTCAAAATCCAGTGTTATTTTAGACACACAGAACAATTCAATTTGGACTAACAACGTTTCCAGTGCTCAATAGCCCCATGTGGTCAGTGGCCACCAACATGAGATAGCATAACACTGAAGCACATTAGGGTAGCTCTTTGAGTCCAAGGAATTGCTGAAAACCATCTCTCCTTTGGTATGATGGCTTCATTGTTGTTTGCTTCTGATCTGGTTTCTCAGTGTGCCAGGCTACATGGCTATCAGCCTCTCTGGTTTCATGCACTCAAAACTTCATCATCAGAGAGGAGAGAACTCCTTTTCACTTCCCTACTACTATTCTCCTAACTACCCCAGCTGTAGGTCAAAAAAATCCTTGGAAAGAACTCTGACTGTGCCCATTTCCTGGACAAACAGGGGGCCCCTTGATGAGGTGAGGTAATGGGATTGGTCCAGCTTGGGATGGCAGTGGAGTACTGTGATTGACAGCTTCCAAGCAAACCTCATGACTAGAGCAGGGAAGGAAGAGCTGCTCAAAAGAAGAGGGGTTACTGTAACCAGAAGAAGAGGAAAAGAAGTGCTGGGAAGTCAAAAACAATAAATACATACTACCATACCTAAGGAAGAATAAAAATGGCTATTTATGCAAGTACTATGAGTCTTTTACTTTTTAATTTCAAGCAACAGCTTTTAAAAAAAATATATTTATTTATTTATTTATTTTTTATTTTTGGCTGCGTCGGGTCTTAGTTGTGATGCGCAGGGTCTTTGTTGAGGCTTGCAGGCTGCTCTCTAGTTGTGGGGTGCAGGCTCCAGGGCATGTGGGCTCCGTAGTTGTGGTGCATGGGGTCCAGAGCACATGGGCTCTGTAGTTTGTGGCACACAGTCCTAGTTGCCCCGCAGCATGTGGGATCTTAGTTCCCCGACCAGGGATCAAACCTGCCTCCCCTGCATTGGAAGGTGGATTCTTTACCACTGGATCACCAGGGAAGTCCCACTGTAAGTCTTTATTCTTGGATGAACTGAACACGAGTACAGATAGTAGTATGTGTGGTTGCTATGTAAAAATTCCACAAACATGTTTGGGATGTCAGGAAAATGAAATTAATAGCTTCATTTAACAGCTAACTCCTCAATCAACCTATGATTCACTCTCCTTTTTGTTCCTTTGTTAAAAAATAATCAGGAAGTGAAATACATTGATTTGGTAGTTTAATATTAAATCATAAAATGTTGTGTCCCTAACTAGGAATGAATGTGTGGAATGTCTGAATCAAGAAACAAATTTGGGATCAACAACATTTTTTTTTTTTTTTTAGAATACAGTCCTGGTGATTGTTTTACAAAAAAAGAAAAAGATGTCAGAAAACCATACAATTCTGATAAGCAACAGATCCTACCAATTCCAGAACCTTGCCAATTACTGTCATTTTGCAAAATCCTTCTTGGAAAAGATTGACTGATACATAGTGAAACCTTGGATCTCTTCAAGTCAAGACAGAACAGAAACTACTCTGGCTGCTATGGCAGTTAATCATTTTAAGGTTAAGGATGATCACTGTTTATCTTCATCCACGGGACCCATGAGTAGCTTCCAACAGTAAGACTGTGTGATGCTAATGTTCCTCGTAAATGTTCTGGCTAATGTAAAGGAGCCAGTTTTCCCCAGGATAAATGGTGTCCTAACACACTATAGCTGAAGATGCTCCTATGCTTAGTTTAAATTGGTACTGACTGCAGAGAGTGTCTTGAGAATTGGTGGAGTTGAAAAAAATTCTTTTATATAAATTTTTCCCTTGAGTTCTTTCTGTCTCTTACATGCTTTGTTGGGAAGTCAAAAGGAAATGTCTACCACGATACTGTCAGCTCTCCGGCTCTCTGCATACAAGGACGTGGCACCTGTGGATATGGAAGGCCGACTCTGATGCATCATTTTATATAAGGGACTGGAGCATCTGTGTATTTTGGTATCTGAGTGGGGCCCAGAACCAATCCTCTCCCACCACTGAGACTGAGGAATGACTGTACCCTCTTTTTTTTTTTTTTTCCTTGTGGTACACGGGCCTCTCACTGTTGTGGCCTCTCCCATTGCGGAGCACAGGCTCTGGACGCGCAGGCTCAGCGGCCACGGCTCATGGGCCCAGCCGCTCCGCGGCATGTGGGATCTTCCCGGACCGGGGCACGAACCCATGTCCCCTGCATCGGCAGGCGGACTCTCAACCACTATGCCACCAGAGAAGCCCTGACTGTACCCTCTTCATCACTGGTTAAGCTGTTCTCTAAGCTAAGTGGGCAACAGCATCAGCTTGGTGCTGGTTAAAAAGGGGGGTAGGGATAAATTGGGAGATTGGGAATGACATATACAAACTACTATATATAAAATAGATAACTAATAAGGACCTACTGAATAGCACAGGAACCTCTACTCAATATTCTATAATGACCTATATGGGAAAAAATCTTAAAAATGAGTAGCTATACGTATCTGTATAACTGATTCACTTTGCTGTACACCTGAAACTAACACAACATTGTAAATCAACTACACTCTAATAAAAATTTTTAAAAAGTGTATCTCAGCTGGCCCCACTATTAGAGACCCTGAATATATCTGGGTAGGATTTAGGAATATGGATGTTTGATAAGCCCTGCAGGTGATTCTAATATAGATCACACTTTAAGAAAACCAACTTTAGCTCATAAGTTGTATCAATGTAATTCTCCATTCTGATCATGTATGGAGGAATTAAGTGAAATGATAATTCCCTTGATGTCAGGCTCTTTCTCAAAACTTCTTTAATCCGGGGGTTCCCAGGGAAGGAAGGCCCTGGAGGAGCTCTAGGTGTCTGTGAAAGTCCTGAGATGGTACATAGCACTTTGTACACTTGTGCACTTTTCTGGAGCAATGCATTTGTAACTTTCACAAGATTCTCAAAATTCTCAAGCACAACATTAACAGCTCCCCACTGACCACTGAATTAAGTACAAATCCCCCAACCTGGCATTTAAGACATACAGAAAACTATTCTAAATTCCCTTTCTAGTTTTTCTCCCACTCCTCTGCGCATATTCTAACTAGTCAGAGACTACTGACTGTTCCCTGAATTTGTTCCTCTTTCTGTACTGTCTTAGTCAGTTTGGACTCCTATAGCAAAGACTGGTGGCTTACACAACAAACATTTATTTCTCACAGTTTTGAAGGTTGGGAAGTCCAAGACCAAGGGACAAGTAGAGCCAGCTGTCTGGTAAGATAACTTTCTGGTTTGCAGACAGTGGTCCTCTCATTGTAGTCTCACATGGTGGAGAGCAGAGAGAGAGATCTCCTGTCTCCTTCTCTTACAAGGGAAATAATCCCATTCATAAGGGTTCCACTCTCATGACCTAATTACCTTCCAAAGGCCCCTTCTTCAAATATCATCACATTGAGGAGTCAGCCTCAACATGTGAATTGGAGGCGGGGCAGGGACACAAACATTTAGTCCACAGCATGTGCCTTCACCCATGCAGTTTCTTCCACCTTGGATTCCTCTTTTTGTTGAAATCCACAATCGTCCATTTTCTATTTTCAATTCCATCAATTCTCATCCATCTCATCTACTTGAAAGAGGCCCTCCCATTTGGGTATAATTGCTTCCTCTTCTAAGACCCCAAAGAATTTGGTTTGAATCTGTTTTGTATTAGAGTTACTTGCTTCCTATTTTATACTTCTAACTATAGAAGAATTGTTTCTTAATTATCCCTGTAACCACTCCTAGTTCCAGCCCTGCACTTAGCATATGTCTTCCACATAAGATACTAAACATTTATTAAGTTAAAACTAAACAAAGTAGTCACTTTTGGATATTATATATTTATTTCAATAAGCAAAACACTTTTTCAACTCTTCTTTAGGAACTAAAGGCAGAACATGTAGTGGTTTGTTTGTTTTGTATATCTTCAGTGGTGGAAAATAATTGTTCTTTGAGAATGAATTGATATAAGAAAACAGATAAAAAATCAAGGAAAACCAAGTCAGTTGCAGCTGTAGATAAATATCAACGTGAGACTGATCTTCACATTGTTTCAAAATACTTGCTCTAAACATTTTAAAGCAGAGTTATATAAACCTATAGCACCAGAAGTCAAGGTTATTGAGGTATAATATACATACAGTAAAATATACCCTTTTTTAGGTGTATAGTTCAAGTTTTGAGAAACTTATACAGTTGGGCAACTACCACAGTAATCAAGATATTGATTACATCCATCCCACTCAATAGTTCCCTGTGCCCCATTAGAGAATCCTCTATCTCTACTCCAAGTCCCTGACAACCACTGATCAGTTTCCTGGCATTATAGTTTTGCTAGCTTTCTCTAGGGTAAATTATAATGTCATATGAATGGAATTATATAGTTTGTCATGAGTGAGTCTGGATTCTTTTACTTAGCATAATGTTTTTGAGATCGAAGAGGACATCACTCTTAAGTGCTCATTCTGGCACATTACTGAAAAAGTGCATCAGGGAGCCCCATATACACTTCGTACTGCTTGGTGACTGTATTCATTTCCTAAGGCTGCTGTAGCAAATTACCACAGACTTGGAGGCTTAAGACAACAAAAATTTATTCTCTCACAGCTGTAAAATTCTAAAATCAAAGCATCAGCAGGACCGTGATCCCTCTAGAGGCTCTAGGGAAAATTCCATTTCTTGCCTTTTCATGGTTCTGGTGGCTATTAGCATTCCTGGCCTTGTGACTGTATCACTCTGTCTCCATCTTCACATGTGCTACTCTTTTCTGTGTGTCTCTCCTATGTGTGCATTTTATAAGGATGCTTGTCAATGAATTTAGGATAATCCAGGATGATCTAATCTCGAAGTCCTTAATTATATCTACATAGGCGCTTTTTCCAAATAAGGTCACGCTCACAGGTTCCAGGTATTAGGATGTGAGCATATCTTTTGGTGGGCCACCATTCAATCCACTGCAGTCCACTCCCTGGCCCCGCAAAATTCACATCTGTCCTATGTGTGAAATACATTCACCCCATCCCAACACCCCCCAATATCACAACCAATTACAGCGTCAAGTCTAAGTTAAAATTTTCATCTAATTATCATCAGCTTATAAAGTTCCACATCTTATGATCTAAATCAACTCAATCAGGTATGGGTGGGACTCTGGATATTACTGATCCTGAGACAAAATGCCTCTCCATCTGTAGACCTAAGAGACTAGAACACAAGTTATCTGCTTCCAAAAGACAGTGGTGGGAGAGGCATAAGATAGACAGTCACATTCCAAAAGGGAGAAAAAGAAAGGAATAAAAGAATAACCAGCCCAAACAAGTTCAAAATCCAGCAGAGCAAATTCCATTGAGTTTCTGTGGCTCAAGGCAGCTCTGGGCCCACTGTAGCTCTGTACACATCTGCCTACAGCTCTTGTCTCTGACTCTGAGCCTCTGGCCTCTGCCTTTGCCTCTGCACCCATGCTACTATCCTTGGAGTCACTTCTCCTTTTTCTTGAATGGTAGCACATGCTTGCACCTTAGTAGCTCTATCAGCTCATTTCCTAAGTGTGGAATTTTGGAAATCCAAGAGCCCACTTTTATCTTATCCTATCTCCACCACCTTCATTCCAAGCTGGCCATGCTTCTGCTTATACAATGGTTTTAAAACCTTGTGGGTTTTTGTAGATGTGATTAACATGTACAATCAGTTGACTTTAAATAAAGGAAGTTATCCTCCAAAATTTACCTGGGCCTGATCCAATCAGTTGCCTTAAGATCAGAATTGAAAGAAGAAGTAAAGCTGTCACTGTTTGCAGATGACATGATACTATACATAGAGAATCCTAAAGATGCTACCAGAAAACTACTAGAGCTAATCAATGAATTTGGTAAAGTAGCAGGATACAAAATTAATGCACAGAAATCTCTTGCATTCCTGTACACTAATGATGAAAAATCTGAAAGAGAAATTAAGAAAACACTCCCATTTACCACTGCAACAAAAAGAATAAAAAACCTAGGAATAAACCTACCTAAGGAGACAAAAACCTGTATGCAGAAAACTATAAGACACTGATGAAAGAAATTAAAGGTGATACAAACAGATGGAGAGATATACCATATTCTTGGATTGGAAGAATCAACATTGTGAAAATGACTCTACTACCCAAAGCAATCTACAGATTCAATGCAATCCCTATCAAACTACCGATGGCATTTTTCATAGAACTAGAACAAAAAGTTTCACAATTTGTATGGAAACACAAAAGACCCCAAATAGCCAAAGCAATCTTGAGAAAGAAAAACGGAGCTGGAGGAATCAGGCTCCCAGACTTCAGACTGTACTACAAAGCTACCTTAATCAAGACAGTATGGTTCTGGCACAGAAACAGTAATATAGATCAATGGAACAGGATAGAAAGCCCAGAGATAAACCCATGCACATATGGTCACCTTATTTTTGATAAAGGAGGCAAGAATATACAATGGCGAAAAGACAGCCTCTTCAATAAGTGGTGCTGGGAAAATTGGACAGCTACACGTAAAAGAATGAAATTAGAACACTCCCTAACACCATACACGAAAATAAACTCAAAATGGATTAAAGACCTAAATGTAAGGCCAGACACTGTAAAACTCTTAGAGGAAAACACAGGCAGAACACTCTATGACATAAATCACAGCAAGATCCTTTTGGACCCACCTCCTAGAGAAATGGAAATAAAACCAAAAATAAACAAATGGGACCTAATGAAACTTCAAAGCTTTTGCACAGCAAAGGAAACCATAAACAAGACAAAAAGACAACCCTCAGAATGGGAGAAAATATTTGCAAATGAAGCAACTTTGTCAGGATTAATCTCCAAAATTTATAAGCAGCTCATGCAGCTCAATAACAAAAAAACAAACAACCCAATCCAAAAATGGGCAGAAGATCTAAATGGACATTTCTCCAAAGAAGATATACAGACTGCCAACAAACACATGAAAGAATGCTCAACATCACTAATCATTAGAGAAATGCAAATCACAACTACAATGAGGTTTCCCCTCACACCAGTCAGAATGCCCATCATCAAAAAATCTACAAACAATAAATGCTGGAGAAGGTGTGGAGAAAAGGGAACCCTCTTGCGCTGTTGGTGGAATGTAAATTGATACAGCCACTATGGAGAGCAGTATGGAGGTTCCTTAAGAAACATACAACCCAGCAATCCCACTACTGGGCATGTACCCTGAGAAAACAGTAATTCAAAAAGAGTCATGTACCACAATGTTCATTGCAGCTCTATTTACAATAACCAGGACATGGAAGCAACCTAAGTGTCCATCGACAGATGAATGGATAAAGAAGATGTGGCACATATATACAATGGAATATTACTCAGCCATAAAAAGAAACGAAATTGAGTTGTTTTTAGTGAGGTGGATGGACTTAGAGTCTGTCATACAGAGTAAAGTAAGTCAGAAAGAGAAAAACAAATACTGTATGCTAACACATAGATATGGAATCTAAAAAAAAAAAAAAAGGTTCTGAAGAACCTAGGGGGCAGGACATGAATAAAGATGCAGACGTAGAGAATGGACTTGAAGACACGGGGTGGGGGAAGGGTAAGCTGTGACAAAGTGAGAGAGTGGCATGGACATATATGCACTACCAAATGTAAAATAGCTAGTGGGAAGCAGCCACATAGCACAGAGAGATCAGCTCGGTGCTTTGTGACCACCTAGAGGGGTGGGATAGGGAGGGTGCGAGGGAGACACAAGAGGGAGGAGATATGGGGATATATGTATGTGTATGGCTGATTCACTTTGTTATACAGAAGAAACTAACACACCATTGTAAAGCAATTATACTCCAATAAAGATGCTAAAAAAAAAAAAAAGAGTAGAATTGAAGCTTCCTGAGGAAGAAGAAATCCTGCCAGTGGAAGCAGCATCAACCCCTGCTTAAGAGTTTTCAGTCAGCGCTTCTTAATAGCCTGCCTTATGGAGCTTGGTTTATGTTCTCTCCTCACCATCATAGTAGCTGCCACCACTTGCTCTCTCTTTGAGGCTCTTCTATAACCCTCCACTTCCCTTTATGCCTCCCACCTAGTTTTAAGGGTTTTACTACAATACAGAACAAAAAACAAACAGAGGATAACAAATGTAACCAACACAGAGATTTTACAAACATTTCAGAGGGTTGCAAAATCTTAACAGTCATGGTCCTTGACTCACAGCTCTTAGATCCTTCTGAAACAAGAAATAGGATTCTTCAGGGCTTTAATTTACTTGAAGAAGGGGTTCACTAAACACCGCTTCGATTAATCTTTTTTTCTCTAAAGACTTCCTTACTAATTTTAAGGTTGACCAGAGGTAGTGAATTCCTGGCCAGCCCCCTTCTACGCTGAGAGATGCCTGAGTACCTATTTCTCATGTCTTTAGCTGACAGGCAAAGTTATATGGATTTTAAATTATAGCCACCTTAATGTTGCTAATAAGTAACATTTTTTTCTAGTCTGATAGTATGAATATTTTAAAAAATATCAAGATTCAAAGCATGACTGTTTATAATACCCAAGCTCATCGTCATTGATTAGATTTCTGACGGTTCATTTATTTAGAATGACTGAAAGGAACTTTTCAAAATGAATGCTGTTGGTATCATGAATGCTAAGGCAGTAGGCTGATTAAAATGACCTTAGATAGAATGGGCAAAATCTGCTTTATTTCCTCTTTCTATATCAAGAAAGATAATTTTATTGCAAAAAAATGGATACCAGGAAGACTTTGTTAAACAGAAATGCAGCAGTGTTCTACCTTTTGATGATATCTTCACTACATGAGACACAAAGAGTTTTACAGATAAATTTAGTACCATAGTATTGCAGACAACAGAAATTAACATGTTCAGATTTTGCTTTTTCCCATTCAAGCTCAATAATCAAAAGAGTGCACGATAAACTGGTGAATCCTGAGATTTCGTAATATAGACAAATTGGTTAAGTCATGCAAAGGTGAATATTTTTGATCCAACTTTCCTGTCTTAACTATGGAAATGAGCTACTGTGTCCACGATGATTTTCCAAGAGCTGATGGGTATCAGCTATGTGGTCACAGGCGTGGTGAACTGTGCTATGGAAGGAAAGGAGATACTGCATGATGGAAACAAAATGCCATTTTCTATTTTTAAGTCTCATGACTGCCCCTAAATCCCTTGCCTCATTTCCTTCTAACAGCTGTCTTTAAAATTGGAGACAATATGTGTCCAAGAGAAAATAAAGGCCAAGGCTTTCAAATGTTCCTCTGGGAATTGTATGCAACAGAGTTCCTTCATGCAGATCATTTATTCTTTAGGTTAAAAATCATATACAGTACAGCATTCAGGACCATGAAACTTGATATGTAACCAGATTTTGCTGCTATGATTTATGATGATGATAATGATCAATATTTCTCAATTTTCAAAAAAGTCTGAGCAGAGGCTTACGCCTTATGAATATCTAATTTTTAAGGATGAGTCTCTGTGCACAGAGTTCTTTGTTATAATAAAATAAAAATCAATGTATTTATTTATTCATCAGATATTTATCCCTTACTAGATTTCCGACTTTGGGTAAATCATGTAAATGCTCTGGGTCTCAGTTTTTTTCATTTTTGAAATGGAGATAATAATAAAATATGTAAGTTAAAGGATTATTTGGAATTAACTCACTCAGCCAAGTGCCTTGTTGGTACTTCTTGGAGCATTGTTGGTACTATTAACTTGTGTCATTGTTATCACTGGGGTTGATAATATTATTAGAGCTCCATGTCTCCTAGGCACAGGGCATGGAAGGAATAGATCAGCCATGGTCTCTTCTCTTGAGAAATTCCTTATCTAACGGGTGAAAAGCCAGATAAACATTTAATTGCACTTCATGGTTATACCTGCAGAAACTGAGGCCCGTGTATAGAGTGTTATGGCAACCTAGAGGGGACAGTGTTAACATTTCCTGGGATTAGCAGGGAAAGCTTGGAGGGGGGTCAAGTTTTTAAGCTGAGCCTTGAAGGATGGGAGGGAATCTTATAAATCAGACCAGAAAGTGGAGGAAATTTTTGTAATCAAGTTAAAAACATCTGAGAGATATGAATGAAAATGGCTCAGATACAGAATAGCTGGTAGTTCAGGAAGGATGCAACATAGAGAACATGTGAGGGGTGGCTGGGAAATAAGATATTTTTAATTTATTAATTTCTTTATTGCCTATTTCTCCCACTAGAATTTACATTTCAACAGGGCAAGGACTTAGCCTGTTTTATTTTCTTCTGTATCTCCAGCAACTACCAAAGTACTAAAATGTGGGATAAATATATATTGGATAACAAACAAATTAATTATCTATGAATTACTTGATTTACTTGCCTCTAACATCCTTTTTATCCATTTCCTATACCTCTATGCCACTTTGTCAGTAACTTAGAAACTATACCTTTCTGTGTAGGTCTCATATATCTCTTATAGATTAGAAGCTCTTTATGAAACACAGGCAGTATTATGGCTGCTGACACATAGTAGATATGCATAAATGTTTGCTGAATTTAAATACTGAAGTGTAAAATACTCCTATCAAATTATTTCCTGTTTCATTATAGGATATGGATATGAAAGATTCTAGAAACAGGGTAGAAAAAAAGATGCAGAAGGCCAGCTAGCCGTTCCTCACATTGTGCATCTGGAGGCTGTTTGTTCTTTCCTGTTTCAGAGAAATAAAAGCTGCAATGCACATGCAGGTGTTTACACCATGCATGGCCACAGGACAGCATACAGGTATCTTGAGGTAGTAGTTGCCAGGTACTGTGTCTCTGTCTACACAGAATGAGTAACTCAAACATAAAAACATTTCCAAGCAAGTGTGATGGACCCAAACACATTTTGAATGTACAACCTTCCCAAAATTTCTGTGGGTAGATCTTTTGATATAAAGAAAACATGACCCTAGTGGGACCTGGTGGAGTGATTTAGGGGAACAAAACTAATGAATGCAGCAGATGGCCATCGACTCCTTTTACACAGAGCTCTCTCTGGAATTTTTCATACAATGTCCTGCCCTGTCCTCCCTTGAATTGTGACATGGTGGTTACAAAAATGTGTGATCTTTGCCCTCTAGGATTTACAGTCAGCAACAGAAGAGACTTTTAATAAGAAAATTATAGCATAAGGCAGAATGTGATGGATGAAGCAGTCAGCTCCAGTCATAATCAACCATGAGCCTAAACCCTAGCTGCTAAAACGCTCAACTGTTCTCATTCTCTCAATGGTTAGATCAGCTCAAGGAGGGCTAGGACCCTATCAACCCTATGCACTGTTGTATCCCAGTCCCCAGTCCAGTGCCTAGCACACAGTAGTTATTCAACACATATTTGTGGGATGAAGGGTTGGATCCTTCCCTACCTAGTGAAAGTTTTGTTGTCTTACTAACACATCCTGACACTTCTTTGGCTCCTTATAAACATATTCTTTGTACAAAGGCTAGTTCAGTAAGTATTCATCAACCTCTTATAGCGTGTGTGTGTGTGTTTGTGTGTGTGTGTGTGCACACGCAGGTATGCGTGTGTGTCCCCTCCAGAGGAGATGCATGACAGAGAGAGGGGTGTGGTAGAAAGAACACTAGATTTATAATCAGTTCAAGTCCCTTCTCCAGCGTTCCTAGATGGGTAACCTGGGTAAGTCTATTAACTCTGAGACCCACCTAAAAAGTAGGAATACTTCCTCTCCTGCTATCCTCCCAAAACTGCTGGAAATGCAACTGTTTATAAATTATCAGATAATGTAACAAACATAAATAATTGTTATTCCAAATCCAGAGTCAGGATGGGTGAAAAGGCCATGCTTCGGAGCTTTTTGGTGAGCCGTCTTGACCACTGAGTGTTCCACTGATCGATGAGAGCTACCAGAATGCTTATGAAGGAGAAGATTTGGAACCAAGATGGCGGAGTAGAAGGGCGTGCTCTCACTCCCTCTTGCGAGAACACCAGAATCACAACTAGCTGCTAGACAATCATTGTCAGGAAGACACTGAAACTCACCAAAAAAGATACCCTACATCCAAAGACAAAGGAGAAGCCACAATGAGACGGTAGGCAGGGCGCAATCACAGTAAAATCAAATCCCATAACTGCTGGGTGGGTGACTCACAGACTGGAGAACACTTATACCACAGAAGTCCACCCACTGGAGTGAAGGTTCTGAGCCCCACGTCAGGCTTCCCAACCTGGGGGTCCGGCAATGGGAGGAGGAATTACTAGAGAATCAGACTTGGAAGGCTACTGGGATTTGATTGCAGGACTTTGACAGGACTGGGGGAAACAGAGACTCCACTCCTGGAGGGCACACACAAAGTAGTGTGTGCAGCAGGACCCAGGGGAAGGAGCAGTGACCCCAGGGGAGACTGAACCAGACCTACCTGCTAGTGTTGGAGGGTCTGCTGCAGAAGCAGGGGGTGGCTCTGTTTCACCGTGGGGACAAGGACACTGGCAGTGGAAGTTCTGGGAAGTACTCCTTGCCATGAGCCCGCCCAGAGTCCGCCATTAGCCCCACCAAAGAGCCCAGGTAGGCTCCAGTGTTGGGCTGCCTCAGGCCAAACAACCAACAGGGAGGGAACCCAGCCCCATCCATCAGCAGTCAAGCACATTAAAGTTTTACTGAGCTCCGCCCACCTGAGCAACAGTCAGCTCCACCCACCACCAGTCTCTCCCATCAGGAAACTTGCATAATCCTCTTAGATAGCCTCATATAATCCTCTTAGATAGCCTCATCCACCAGAGGGCAGACAGCAGAAGCAAGAACTAAAATCCTGCAGCCTGTGGAACAAAAACCACATTCACAGAAAGATATACAAGATGAAAAGGCAGAGGGCTATGTACCAGATGAAGGAACAAGATAAAACCCCAGAAAAACAACTAAATGAAGTGGAGATAGGAAACCTCCAGAAGAAGAATTCAGAATAATGATAGTGAAGATGATCCAGGACCTCGGAAAAACAATGGAGGCAAAGATGGAAAAGATGGAAGAAGTGTTTAACAAAGACCTAGAAGAATTAAAGAACAAACAAACAGAGATGAATGATACAATAACTGAAATGAAAACTACACTAGAAGGAATAAATAGCAGAATAACTGAGGCAGAAGAACGGATAAGTGAACCTGCAAGACAGAATGGTGGAATTCACTGCTGCAGAACAGAATAAAGAAAAAAGAATGAAAAGAAATGAAGACAGCCTAAGAGACCTCTGGGACAATATTAAACGCAACAACATTCGCTTTATAGGGGTCCCAGAAGGAAAAGAGAGAGAGAAAGGACCAGAGAAAATATTTGAAGAGAATATAGTCGAAAACTTCCCTAACATGGGAAAGGAAATAGCCACCCAAGTCCAAGAAGCGCAGCGAGTCCCATGCAGGATAAACCCAAGGAGAAACATGCCGAGACATATAGTAATAAAATTGGCAAAAATCAAAGACAAAGAAACATTATTAAAAGCAGCAAGGGAGGGCTTCACTGGTGGCACAGTGGTTGAGAGTCCGCCTGCCAATGCAGGGGACATGGGTTTGTGCCCCAGTCCGGGAAGATCCCACATGCCGTGGAGCGGCTAGACCCGTGAGCCATGGCCCCTGAGCTTGCGCGTCTGGAGGCTGTGCTCTGCAACGGGAGAGGCCACAACAGTGAGAGGCCCGTGTACCGCAAAAAAAAAAAAAAAAAAAAAAGCAGCAAGGGAAAAATGACAAATAATATTCAAGGGAACTCCCATAACATTAACAGCTGATTTCTCAGCAGAAACAGTACAAGCCAGAAGGGAGTGGCATAATATACTTAAACTGATAAAAGGAAAGAAACTACAATCAAGATTACTCTACCAGGCAAGGATCTCATTCAGATTCGATGGAGAAATCAAAAGCTTTACAGACAAGCAAAATCTAAGAGAATTCAGCACCACCAAACCAGCTCTGCAACAAATGCTAAGGCAACTTCTCTAAGTGGGAAACACAAGAGAAGAAAAAGACCTACCAAAAAAATCCAAAACAATTAAGAAAATGGTAATAGGAACATACATATCGATAATTACCTTAAACTTGAATGGATTAAATGCTCCAACCAAAACAAACAGGCTCGCTGAATGGGTACAAAAACAAGACCCATATATATATGCTGTCTACAAGAGACCCACTTCAGACCTAGGGACACATTCAGACTGAAAGTGAGGGGATGGAAAAAGATATTCCATGCAAATGGAAATCAAAAGAAAGCTGTAGCAGCTATACTCATATCAGATAAAATAGACTTAAAATAAAGAATGTTACAAGAGACAGGGAAGGACACTACCTAATGATCAAGGGATCAATCCAAGTAGAAGATATAACAATTATAAATATATATGCACCCAACATAGGAGCACCTCAATACATAACGCAACTGCTAACAGCTATAAAAGAGGAAATCAACAGTAACACAATAATAGTGGGGGACTTTAACACCTCACTTATGCCAATGGACAGATCATCCAAAATGAAAATAAATACGGAAACAGAAGCTTTAAATGACACAATAGACCAGATAGATTTAATTGATATCTATAGGACATTCCATCCAAAAACAGCAGATTACACTTCCTTCTCAAATGCGCATGGAACATTCCCCAGGATAGATCATATCTTGGGTCACAAATCAAGCCTCAGTAAATTTAAGAACATTGAAATCATATCAAGCATCTTTTCTGACCACAACATCATGAGATTAGTGTTTAAATTAGATTAAACCAATTACAGGAAAAAAACCGTAAAAAACACAAACACTTGGAGGCTAAACAATACGTTACTAAATAACCAAGAGATCACTGAAGAAATCAAAGAGGAAACCAGAAAATACCTAGAGACAAATTACAATGAAAACACGATGATCCAAAACCTATGGGATGCAACAAAAGCAGTTCTAAGAGGGAAGTTTATAGCTATACAAGCCTACCTCAAAAAACAAGAAAAATCTCAAACAAACAATCTAACCTTACACCTGAAGGAACTAGAGAAAG
Source organism: Leucopleurus acutus (assembly GCF_964270905.1). Lineage (NCBI taxonomy): Eukaryota > Metazoa > Chordata > Mammalia > Artiodactyla > Delphinidae > Leucopleurus > Leucopleurus acutus. Next base: position 77,283,662 of record NC_139144.1, read on the forward strand.
AAGAACAAATAAAACCCAAAGTTAGCAGAAGGCAGGAAATCATAAAGATCAGAGCAGAAATAAATGAAATAGAAACAAAGAAAACAATAGCAAAGATCAGTAAAACTAAAAGCTGGTTCTTTGAGAAGATAAACAAAATTGATAAACCATTAGCCAGGCTCATCAAGAAAAAGAGGGAGAGGACTCAAATCATTAAATTAGAAATAAAAAAGGAGAAGTTATAACAGATACCGCAGAAATACAAAGCATCCTAAGAGACTACTACAAGCAACTCTATGCCAATAAAATGGACAATCTGGAAGAAATGAACAAATTCTTAGAAAGGTATAAACTTCCAAGACTGAACCTGGAAGAAATAGAAAATATGAACAGACCAATCACAAGTAATGAAATTGAAGCTGTGATTAAAAATCTTCCAACAAACAAAAGTCCAGGACAAGCTGGCTTCACAGGTGAATTCTATCAAACATTTAGAGTTGAGCTAACACCCATGCTCTCAAACTCTTCCAAAAAATTGCAGAGGAAGGAACACTCCCAAACTCATTCTATGAGGCCACCATCACCCTGATACCAAAACCAGACAAAGATACTACAAAAAAAGAAAATTAGACACCAATATCACTCATGAATATAGATGCAAAAATCCTCAACAAAATACTAGCCAACAGAATCCAACAATACATTAAAAGGATCATACACCATGATCAAGTGGGATTTATCCCAGGGATGCAAGGATTCTTCAATATACGCAAATCAATCAATGTGATAAACCATATTAACAAATTGAAGAATAAAAACTATATTGTCATCTCCATAGATGCAGAAAAAGCTCTTGACAAAATTCAATACCCATTTATGATAAAAACTCTCTAGAAAGTGGGCACAGAGGGAACCTACCTCAACATAATAAAGGCCATATATGACAAACCCACAGTAAACATCATTATCAATGGTGAAAAACTGAAAGCATTTCCTCTAAGATCAGGAACAAGACAAGGATGTCCACTCTTGCCACTATTATTCAACATAGTTTTGGAAGTCCTAGCCATGGCAATCAGAGAAGAAAAAGAAATAAAAGGAATACAAATTGGAAAAGAAGTAAAACTATCACTGTTTGCAGATGACATGATACTATACATAGAGAATCCTAAAACTGCCACCAGAAAACTACTAGAGCTAGTCAATGAATTTGGTAAAGTTGCAGGATACAAAATTAATGCACAGAAATCTCTTGCATTCCTATACACTAATGATGAAAAATCTGAAAGAGAAATTAAGGAAACACTCTCATTTACCATTGCAACAAAAAGAATAAAATACCTAGGAATAAACCTACCTAGGGAGAGAAAAGACTTGTATGCAGGAAACTATAAGACACTGATGAAAGAAATTAAAGATGATACCAACAGATTGAGAGATATACAATGTTCTCGGATTGGAAGAATCAATACTGTGAAAATGTCTATACTACCCAAAGCAATCTATAGATTCAATGCAATCCCTATCAAATTACCAATGGCATTTTTTATGGAACCAGAACAAAAAAATCTTAAAATTTGTATGGAGACACAAAAGACCCCGAATAGCCAAAGCAGTCTTGAGGGAAAAAAACAGAGCTGGAGGAATCACACTCCGTGAATTCAGACTATACTATAAAGCTACAGTAATCAACACAACATGGTACTGGCACAAAAACAGAAACATAGATCAATGGAACAAGATAGAAAGCCCAGAGATAAACCCACACATCTTTGGTCACCTAATCTATAACAAAGGAGGCAAGGATATACAATGGAGAAAAGATAGCCTCTTCAATAAGTGGTGCTGGGAAAACTGGACAGCTACATGTAAAAGAATGAAATTAGAACACTCCCTAACACCATACACAAAAATAAACTCAAAATGGATTAGAGACCTAAATGTAAGACCAGACACTATAAAACTCTTAGAGGAAAACGTAGGCAGAACACTCTTTGACATAAATCACAGCAAGGTCTATTTTGATCCACCTCCTAGAGTAATGGAAATAAAAACAAAAATAAACAAATGGGACCTAATGAAACTTCAAAGATTTTGCACAGCAAAGGAAACCATAAACAAGACAAAAAGACAACCCTCAGAATGGGAGAAAATATTTGCAAACGAATCAATGGAGAAAGAATTAATCTCCAAAATATATAAACAGCTCATGCAGCTCAATATTAAAAAAACAACAACAAAAAAAACCCAATCCAAAAATGGGCACAAGACCTAAACAGACATTTCTCTGAAGAAGACATATAGATGGCCAAGAAGCACATGAAAAGCTGCTCAACATCACTAATTATTAGAGAAATGCCAATCAAAACTACAATGAGGTATCACCTCACACCAGTTAGAATGGGCATCATCAGAAAATCTACAAACAACAAATGCTGGAGAGGGAGTGGAGAAAAGGAAACCCTCTTGCACTGTTGGTGGGAATGTAAATTGATACAGCCACTATGGAGAACATTATGGAGTTTCCTTAAAAAACTAAAAACAGAACTATCATATGATCCAGGAATCCCACTACTGGGCATATACTCAGAGAAATCCATAATTCAAAAAGACACGTGCACCCCAATGTTCATTGCAGCACTATTTACAATAACCAGGCCATGGAAGCAACCTAAATGCTCATCGACAGACGAATGGATAAAGAAGATGTAGTACATATATACAGTGGAATATTACTCAGTCATAAAAAGGATAGAAATTGGGTCATTTGTTGAGACGTGGATGGATCTAGAGACTGTCATACAATGTGAAGTAAGTCAGAAAGAGAAAAACAAATATTGTATATTAACGCATATATTTGGAACCTAGAAAAATGGTACAGATCAACCTGTTTGCAGGGCAGAAATTGAGATACAGATGTAGAGAACAAACGTATGGACACCAAGTGGGGAAAGCGGTGGCGGGGGTGTGTGTGTGTGTGTAATGAACTGGGAGATTGGGATTGATGTGTATACACTGATGTGTATAACATGGATGACTAATAAGAACCTGCTGTATAAGAAAATTAATAAAATAAAATTAAAAAACATATATGACACAGACACTAAGTAAGCAAATGCTGTTGGAAAAATGGAGCCAATAGAGTAGCTCCATGCAGGGTTGCCACAAACCTTCAGTTTGTAAAAAAACAATGCAGTATCTGTGAAGTGCAATAAAGTGAAACAATAAAAAAAAAAAATACTGCTGGCACAGTGTAAGGAAAAGTGTCTTCCTATGCCTTCACATTGGAAATGCAAATTAATACCTGAGGTTTAGAAAGTAATCTTGCCAAATATATTTTATTTAGAATACACATACTTTCAGATGCAGAAATCTCACCTCTGGGAATCTATCTCACAAAAATTAAATGATTGGTTTGTAAGGATGTCTGTTATAGTGTTATTTAGAACAACAAAAATTTGGAATAAAATAACCAGCCTCAGAGCTGCTGGTTGAATAAGCTACAATAAATTCTCATTTTGGACTATGAGGTTTTCATTAAAAAGAATGAATTACAGCTTGATTCCCAAAATCTATTTTCAAATGAGAAAGACAAGATGTAAGCAAGTACATATAGTATAATCCCCCTTTATGATGCAAACAGTGAATTAGCTGGCTCTTTCTGCAGGTAGATACAGGAGAAGGTAGGAAAGGATACACACCCAAGTTGTTAATATTTGTTACCAAGAGTAATGCATGTGTGACAACAGTGCGGGGTGGGGGGGGCGATGTAAAGGATTGTAAACATAGTGATGTTTGAAAAGAGTCACCAAATATTATTCGTTGTTATTTCAAAGAGAAAATAAAAGATTGATCCAGGGGTCCTGAAAACCTGCCAGTCAGTATATATACTATTAATAATAAACTAAGATTCAATCTAAATATTAAGGGGAAAATATTCAAATTACAGTAATACAGAAGGGTACAAAATTAAATTAAAATGGAATAAAGAACTGTTTTAGATTTGTCTTCCAACCAGTGTCATCAGGAGTACATAAAAGAAGCAGCAAAATATTAATGTTAGTGGATTCAAAGAATAAATATGTATAATTGACAGTGGAATGGAAATAACATTAAATGAAGTAAAACACATAGCTCTCCTGTTGAGGACTGTTTACTAAAGACTTTCTTCTTTGGGTTGCATGTAATAGATGAGGGGAATTAAGGGGTACAAACCTCCAGTTGTATAATAAATGTCATGAGGTTATGATATACAGCATAAGAAATATGGTCAATAATACTGCAATAAATTTGTATGGGGACAGATGGTTACTAGATTCGTTGTGGTGATCATTTCATGATGCATGCAAACATCAAGCTATTATGTAGTACACCTGAAACTAACACACTATTGTATGTCAACTGTACTTCATATAAACAAAAAATTAAAAACTAAATTTTTTTTTTTTTTTAAAAAAGGATGCTTATGAAGGAAGATGCCCCTTGCAGCAGGTTCAGTTCCTATAGGAGGCAGATAACAGCCGCATGATGGGCATCCCGGCTTTGTACAAGAATGACATGTCACATACGCAGTATAAAGAATTCTCAGATGTAATTTATATTTTTATTTTTAAAATCTCTGATATTTCTTGCATATGTCACTTAGCAAGAAGGCCTCAGAGACTGACTTTCAGCTCTTCTCTGCTGAGAAATACTTGTAAATGTACACAGCTCTGAGATAAATACAGGCAATGCCAATCTATGTTACTGCCTTACATCCTGGCTGTGAGTGGTGTCGACAGCTTCACAAGGGGTATACACGTAGATGTGACAAGAAAACCAGAAGCAGACTCTTACATCAATCCATCCTTCGACTTAAAATTGAAATGCAAACCCCGTGAGAGAGTTAGTAGTTAAGTGTTATCAATCACATATGTATGCATGCATACACCTGCTCCTCTCCTGATGTGGGATGAATGTAGGGAAGGATATAAGATGCATTGAGTGTTGGAAAGGGAGGAAAGGTAAGTGGAGCAAGGGAGCCCCTGGAGGGGAAAAGGGGCACAGAAAGACCATCCTGAGGGCATTAGGAGATAAAGTCTGTTAAAAGATGAAATTATGTTACAGGATTTGATGTTTTGATCAAAATGAACTTATTTACAAAACAGAAACAGACTCATAGATTTCGAAAACAAACTCATGGTTACCAAAGGGGAAATGTGGTGGGGGAGGGATAAATTAGGAATTAACATACACACACTACTATATATAAAACAGATAACCAACAAGGACCTACTGTATAGCACAGGGAACTCTACTCGATATTCTGTAATAACTTATATGGGAAAAGATCTGAAAAAGATAGAATATATGTATATGTATAAGTGAATCACTTCGCTGTACACCTAAAACTAACACAATATTGTAAATCAACCATACTCTAATAAAATTTTTTAAAAAGATGAAATTATGTTAATTATGCTGATTACATATATTAATTTATGATCAATTACAAATTTAGTTTATACATTTTAGGGAAAACTTACATGTTCAAGACATCTTGTTCTATTTCTAAAAATAGAGGAGAAATTTAAGTGGTATCACACACTTGAATAGCTAATTTCTTTCAACACAGTTTCTTGGTTGGTCAAAATTCCTTCCTATTCATGCAGCAAGGACTCCAGGTTGATTTCTTTATAAATTACTCTCCTATTTTTGTGAGGTGTACATTGTAGAAATAACAGTGGTTGCCTAGATGACCAAAACTTCAGTGTTCTTCCAGGTACCTTTGGCAGAGTGTTCATGTCGGACCATATGGGTTTTGACCAGGCATCATGAGTACAGAAAAGAATTACATAATTCCCCTCAAAATGTTTTCTTCTCATTAAGGAGGAGAAGCTCAGAACTATCTGAGTCTTAAGGATCTACCTTTTATTCAACATTCCTCTGGTGCTGCTCAAAAGATATTCAATTTTTGCCAAGTTGAGGTCTCGTGGGATCTACAAGGCTCTTTGGAGCTGTTTCAGGAATACACTATGAAAAGTATTTTATCCATCAGTTGACTGCATGAAAACAGACAGTCGGAATAATGAAAATTTAGCACTTTGGGGAATGGCAGAGTGCTAAAATGTTTTGGGGAGGTACATTTAGGATTATGACTGTGAAAATCAGGATACAATAGGAAATGTATCAGCTAGGGTTCTTAGGCGAAAACAATAGAACCCTATCATACTCATTTACACAGTAAAAGAACGTATTAAAGGATATTAGGCAGTTCCCAAACTCTCTAGGAGTTCAGAGAATGGGCCTTAGAAGCTATGGTGCCAAGAACAATACCCAAACCATAAACTGAGGTTAATCCAGCAGAGACACTACTGCTATTGTTACTCAGCATAGATACACACCTTGCCTCACTGCTGGTTGGCACTTGATTCTAGAACTTCCATCACAGCTTCTCTGCAAGCCAGATGTCTCTGTGGTTATCCTTTCCAGACAATGAATTCCCTTTGGTACCTTGTTCCTCGTGTTGACTTCTTTCCATATAGAAATCTCATGTAATATATCTGTTTTATACTAGCTTCAAGAAAGACTAGGGGGACTTCCCTGGCGGCGCAGTGGTTAAGAATCCGCCTGCCAAGGCAGGGGACATGGGGTCGAGCCCTGGTCCGGGAAGATTCCACATGCTGCGGAGCTACTAAGCCTGTGTGCCACACTACTGAGCCCACGTGCCACAACTACTGAAGCCCACGCACCTAAAGCCCATGCTCTGCAACAAGAGAAGACACCACAATGAGAAGCCCGTGCACCTCAACTAGTAGTCCCCGCTCACTGCAACTAGAGAAAGCCTGCATGCAGTAAGACCCAATGCAGCCAAAAATAACTAACTAACTAACTAACTAACTAACTAAATTGAAAGAAAGAAAGACAGACTAGGGAGATTGGTTCAAGATGGCAGAGTAGAAGGACATGCTCTCACTCCCTCTTGCAAGAGCAACAGAATCACAACTAACTGCTGAACAATCATTGACAGGAAGACACTGGAAGTCACCAAAAAAGATACCTCACATCCAAAGACAAAGGAGAAACTGCAATGAGACAGTAGGAGGGGCACAATCACAATAAAATCAAATCCCATAACCACTGGGTGGGTGACTCACAAACTGGAGAACAATTATACCACAGAAGTCCACTAATTGGAGTGAAGTTTCTCAGCCTCACATCAGGCTTTCCAACCTGGCAATGGGAGGGGGAATTCCCAGAGAATCGGACTTTGAAGGATAGTGGGATTTGATTGCAGGACTTCAACTGGATTGGGGGAAACAGAGACTTCACTCTTGGAGGGCACACACAAAAGTACTGTGCACATCAGGACCCAGGGTGAAGGAGCAGTGACCCCATAGGAGACTGAACCAGACCTACCTGCTAGTGTTGGAGGGTCTCCTGCAGAGGTGGGGGTGTCTGTGGCTCACTGTGGGGACAACGACACTGGCAGCAGCAGTTCTGGGAAGTACTCCTTGGCATGAGCCCTCCCGTAGTCTGCCATTAGCCCCACCAAAGAGCCTGAAACCTCCAGTGCTGGGTCACCTCAGGCCAAACAACCAACAGGGAGGGAACCTAGCCCCACTCATCAACAGACAAGTGGATTAAAGTTTTACTGAGCTTTGCCCACCAGAGCAACACCCAGCTCTACCCACCACCAGTCCCTCCATCAGGAAGCCTGCACAAGTCTTTTAGATAGCCTCATCCATAAGAGAGCAGACAGCAGAAGCAAAAAGAACTATAATACTGCAGCTTGTGGAACGAAAACCACATTCACAGAAAGATAGACAAAATGAAAAAGCAGAGGACTATGTATCAGATGAAGGAACAAGATAAAACCCCAGAAAAACAACTAAATGAAGTGGAGACAGGCAACCTTCTGGAAAAAGAATTCAGAATAATGATAGTGAAGAAGATTCAGACTTCGGAAAAAGCGTGGAGGTAAAGATTGAGAAAATGCAAGACATGTTTATCAAAGACCTAGAAGAATTAAAGAACAAACACCTAGAAGAATTAAAGAACAAACAAACAGAGATGAACAATACAATAACTGAAATGAAAAATACACGAGAAGGAATCAATAGCAGACTAACTGAGGCAGAAAAACGGATAAGTGACCTGGAAGGCAGAATGTTGGAATTCATTGCCGCAGAACAAAATAAAGAAAAAAGAATGACAAGAAATGAAGACAGCCTAAGAGATCTCCGGGATAACATTAAACACATCAACATTTGCATTATAGGGGTCACAGAAGGAGAAGAGAGAGAGAAAGGACCAGAGAAAATATTTGAAGAGACTATAGTTGAAGACTCCCCTAACATGGGAAAGGAAATAGCCACCCAAGTCCAGAAAGCGCAGAGAGTCCCAGGCAGGATAAACCCAAGGAGAAACATGCCGAGACACATAGTAATAAAATTAACAAAAATTAAAGACAAAGAAAAATTATTAAAAGCAACAAGGGAAAAAAGACAAATAACATACAAGGGAACTCCCACAAGGTTAACAGCTGATTTCTCAGCAGAAACTCTACAAGCCAGAAGGGAGTGGCATGATATATTTAAACTGATAAAAGGGAAGAACCTACAATCAAGATTACTCTACTCAGCAAGAATCTCATTCAGATTCGATGGAGAAATCAAAAGCTTTACAGACAAGCAAAAGCTAAGAGAATTCAGCACCACCAAACCAGCTCTACAACAAATGCTAAAGCAACTTCTCTAAGTGGGAAAGACAAGAGAAGAAAAGGTCCTACAAAAACAAACCCAAAACAATTAAGAAAATGGTCATAGGAACATACATATCAATAATTACCTTAAATGTGAATGGATTTAATGCTACAACCAAAAGAAACAGGCTGTCTGAGTGAATACAAAAACAGGACCCATATATTTGCTGTCTACAAGAGAACCAGTTCAGACCTAGGGACAGATACAGACTGAAAGTGATGGGATGCAAAAAGATATTCCATCCACAGGGAAATCAAAAGAAAGCTGGAGTAGCAATACTCATATCAGATTAAATAGACGTTAAAATAAAGAATGTTACAAGAGACAAGGAAGGACACTACATAATGATCAAGGGATCAATCCAAGAGGAAGATATAACAATTATAAATATATATGCACCCAACATAGGAGCACCTCAGTACATAAGGCAAATACCAACAGCTATAAAAGAGGAAATCAACAGTAACACAATAATAGTAGGGAAATTTTTTTTTAATAAATTTATTTATTTATTTATTTATGGCTGTGTTGGGTCTTCATTGTTGTGTGTAGGCTTTCTCTACTTGTGGCGAGCAGGGGCTACTCTTCGTGGCAGTGCACAGGCTTCTCATTGTTATGGCTTCTCTTGTTGCAGAGCATGGGCTCTAGGCGCATGGGCTTCAGTAGTTGTGGCTCATGAGCTCTAGAGTGCAGGCTCAGCAGTTGTGCTGCACAGACTTAGTAGCTCCGCAGCATGTGGGATCATCCCGGGCCAGGGTTTGAACCCACGTTCCCTGCATTGGCAGGTGGATTCTTAACCACTGCGCCACCAGGAAAGCCCAATAATAGTAGGGGACTTTAAGACCTCACTTACACGAATAGACAGATCATCCAGACAGAAAATTAATAAGGAAACATAAGTTTTAAATGAAAAAATAGACCAGATAGATTTAATTGATATTTATAGGACATTCCATCTGAAAACAGCAGATTACACTTTCTTCTCAAGTGCACACTGAACATTCTCCAGGATAGATCACAGCTTGGGTCACAAATCAAGCCTTGGTAAATTTAAGAAAATTGAAATCATATCAAGCATCTTTTCTGACCACAACGCTATGAGATTAGAAACCAATTACAGGGAAAAAAATGTAAAAAGCATTACATAAAAAGAGATCACTGAAGAAATCAAAGAAGAAATCGCAAAATACCTAGAGACAAATGACAATGAAAACACGACCATCGAAAACCTATGGGATGAAGCAGAAGCAGTTCTAATAAGGAAGTTTATAGCAATACAATCCTACCCCAAGAAAGAAGAAAACTCTCAAATAAACAATCTAACCTTGCACCTAAAGAAACTAGAGAAAGAAGAACAAACAAAACCCAAAGTTAGTAGAAGGAAAGAAATCTAAAGATCAGAGCAGAAATAAATGAAATAGAAACAAAGAAAACAATAGTAAAGATCAATAAAAGTAAAAGTTGGTTCTTTGAGAAGATAAACAAAATTGATATACCTTTAGACAGACTCATCAAGCAAAAGAGGGAGAGGACTCAAATCAATAAAATTAGAAATGAAAAAGGAGAAGTTACAACGGACACTGCAGAAGTACAAAACGTCATAGAGACTACTACAAGCAACTCTATGCCAATAAAATGGGTAACCTGGAAGTAATGGACAAATTCCTAGAAAAGCACAACCTTCTGAGTCTGAACCAGGAAGAGATAGAAAATATGAACAGACCTATCACAAGTAATGAAATTGAAACTGGGATTAAAAATCTCCCAACAAACAAAAGTCCAGGACAAGATGGCCTCACAGGCGAATTCTATGAAATATTTAGAGAAGAGGTAACACCTATCCTTCTCAAACTCTTCCAAAAAGTTGCCGAGGAAGAAACACTCCCAAACTCATTCTATGAGGCCATCATCACCCTGATACCAAAACCAGACAAAGATACTACAAAAAAAGAAAATTACAGACCAATATCACTGATGAATATAGATGCAAAAATCCTCAACAAAACACTAGCAAACAGAATCCAACAATACATTAAAAGAATCATACACCATGATCAAGTGGGGTTTATCCCAGAGATGCAAGGATTCTTCAGTATACACAAATCAATCAATGTGATACACCATATTAACAAATTGAAGGATAAAAATCATACGCTCATCTCAATAGATGCAGAAAAGGCTTCTGATAAAATTCAACACCGATTTATGATTAAACACTCTCCAGAAAGTGGGCATAGACGGAACCTACCTCAACATAATAAAGGTCATATATGACAAACCCACAGCAAACATCATTCTCAAAGGTGAAAAGCTGAAAGCCTTTACTCTAAGATCAGGAACAAGACAAGGATGTCCACTCTCACCACTATTATTGAACATAGACTTGGAAGTCCTAGCTATGGCAAACAGAGAAGGAAAAAAGAAATAAAAGGAATACAACCTGGAAAAGAAATAAAACAGTCACTGTTTGCAGATGACATGATACTATACATAGATAATCCTAAAGATGTCGCCAATAAACTACTAGAGCTTATCAATGAATTTGGTAAAGTAGCAGGACACAAAATTAATGGACAGAAATCTCTTGCATTCCTATACACTAAAATGAAAAATCTGAAAGAAAAATTAAGGAAACACTAGCATTTACCATTGCAACAAAAAGAATAAAATACCTAGGAATAAACCTACCTAGGGAGACAAAAGACCTGTATGCAGAAAACTATAAGACACTGATGAAAGAAATCAAAGATGACACAAACAGATGAAGAGCATACCATGTTCTTGGATTGGAAGAACCGATATTGTGAAATTGACTATACTACCCAAAGCAATCTACAGATTCAATGCAATCCCTATCAAACTAGCAACAGCAATTTTTACAGAACTAGAACAAAAAGTCTTAAAATTTGTATGAAGACACAAAAGACCCCGAATAGCCAAAGCAATCCTGAGAACGAAAAACGGAGCTGGAGGAATGAGACTCCCTGACTTCAAACTATACCACAAAGCTACAGTAATCAAGATAATGTGATACTGGCACAAAAACAGAAATATGGGTGAATGGAACAGGATAGAAAGCCCAGAAATAAACTCATGCATCTATGGACAACTAATCTATGACAAAGGAGGCAAGGATATACAATGGAGAAAAGACAGTCTCTTCAATAAGTGGTGCTGGGAAAACTGGACAGTTACATGTAAAGGAATGAAATTAGAACACTCCCTAACACCATACACAAAAATAAACTCAAAATGGATTAAAGACCTAAATGTAAGGCCAGACATGATAAAACTCTTAGAGGAAAACATAGGAAGAACACTCTTCAACATAAATCACAGCAAGATCATTTTTGACCCACCTCCTAGACAAATGGAAATAAAAACAAAAGTAAACAAATGGGACCTAATGAAGCTTAAGAGCTTTTGCACAGCAAAGGAAACTATAAATAAGACGAAAAGACAACCCTGAGAATGGGAGAAAGTATTTGCAAATGAATCAATGGACAAAGGATTAATCTCCAAAATATATAAACAGCTCATGCAGCTCCACGTTAAAAAAAAAAACCAATCCAAAAATGGGCAGAAGACCTAAACAGACATTTCTTCAAAGAAGACATACAGATGGCCAAGAGGCACATGAAAAGCTGCTCAACATCACTAATTAATAGAGAAATGCAAATCAAAACTACAATGAGGTATCACCTCACACCTGTCAGAATGGCCATCATCAGAAAATCTACAAACAACAAATGCTGGAGAGGGTGTGGAGAAAAGGAAACCCTCTTGCATTGTTGGTGGGAATGTAAATTGATACAGCCACTATGGAGAACAGTATGGAGGTTTCTTAAAAAACTAAACATAGAACTACCATATGACCCAGCAATCCCACTACTAGGCATATACCTTGAGAAAACCACAATTCAAAAAGAATCATATACCCCAATGTTCATTGCAGCACTATTTACAATAACTAGGTCATGGAAGCAACCTAAATGCCCATTGACAGACAAATGGATAAAGAAGATGTGGTACATATATACAGTGGAATATTACTCAGCCATAAAAAGGAATGAAATTGGGTCATTTGTTGAGACGTGGATGGATCTAGAGACTGTCATACAGAGTGAAGTCAGAAAGAGAAAAACAAATATCGTATATTAACACATATATGTGGAACCTAGAAAAATGGTACAGATGACCTGGTTTCCAAGGCAGAAATAGAGACACAGATGTAGAGGACAAACGTATGGACACCAAGGCGGGAACGCAGGATGAGGGGTGGTGGTGGTGGTGGGATGAATTGGGAGATTGGGATTGACATATATATACTAATATGTATAAAATGGATAACTAATAAGAACCTGCTTTATTAAAAAAATAATAAAATTCAAAAAAAAAAAGAAAAGACAACTCGCAGAATGGGAGAAAATATGTGCAAATCATATACATGATAAATCCAGAATATATAAAGAACACTTCTCACTCAATAACAAAAAAAAAATTAAAAAATGAGCAAAGGACTTGAATAGACATTTCTCGAAGGCAGATATACAAAGGCCCAAAACACATGTAAAGATGTTCAGTATTATTAGTCATTAGAAAATGTAAATCAAAACCACAATATGACTTCACATCAACTAGCATTTTTTTTTTTTTTTTTTTTTTTTTGCTGTACGTGGGCCTCTCACTGTTGTGGCCTCTCCCGTTGTGGAGCACAGGCTCCAGACGCACAAGCTCAGCAGCCATGGCTCACGGGCCCAGCCACTCCGCGGCATGTGGGATCCTCCCGGACCAGGGCACGAACCCGCGTCCCCTGCATCGGCAGGCGGATTCTCAACCACTGCACCACCAGGGAAGCCCCAACTAGCATATTAATAGTAATAATAATAAACTGAAAATAACAACTGTTGTTAAGGATGTGGAGAAATCTGAATGCTTAAACACTTGCTAGTGGGAATATAAAATGATGCAGCCACTGTGGAAAACAGTTTGGCTGTTCCTTAAAAAGTTAAACCCAGAACTACCACATGACCCAGAAATTCCACATCTACTTATATACCTAAAAGAATTGAAAATAGGTGTTCAAATAAAAACATGTACATAAATACATGCACAATACAAAAGAGCCAAAAGCTGGAAACAACCCAGATGTCCATCAACTGATGAATGGATAAACAAATTGCAGTCTGTCTGCACAATGAGATGTTATTTAGCCATAAAAAGGAATGAAGTAGTTATACAGGCTACAACACGTAGGAACCTTGGAAACATGATGCTAAGTGAAAGAAGCCAGTCTCAAAAGGCCACACTGCATGATTCCTTGTATATGAAAAACCCAGAAAAGGAAAATTCATACACACAGAAAACAAATGATAATGGTTGCCAGGGGTGGAGAGAGTGAGGCGTGACTGCCTAACTGGGTACAGAGCTTCCTTTATGAAAGGAAGTGATGAAAATGTCTGGAACCACATGGAGTCAGTAGTTGCACAACATTTTGATGTACTAAATGCCACTGAATTGTACACTTTAAAATAGTTAAAAGGGTGATTTTCATGTTATGTGAATTTTATCTCAATAGTAAAAAAAGGAACTAAATATGCAAAAAAAAAAAAGACTAGGAAAGAGTTTCTGACTTCTACCTTAGGGACATGGGACACAATAAGGAAAATACTCAAATAATAGAAAGAAAATTTAAAAGATACGGGTTACATCCATGACAAAAGTTCATAACAAATAAAATGTTTTTACCTGCTCTTTCCCCTCAGCTAATGCAGGATTTCAGCCCCAGCAAAGACACTTTTAATATTTTGTGGGACTTCCAGATAAGTCTCATCCATGCTCATAAAAAAATCTAAACCATTAACAAATGGGGGGTGAATCTGGACAAAATATCTCTCATTTCTGGTGCTATATTCTTTTAAAAGAGTGCCAACAGTCTTGATTACTCCCAAACATCTCATTTAACTTTTAGGAAAACATACTTTTCAGTTTTTAGTTGAAGCCAGGTGTGTGTCTTCATCACTGGCCTCAGATATGAATCCCATGGGCACTGGACGCTGTGCAAAATCTAAGTACTGTACAATCATTGCACTTATACTGGTACTGTCCCTCACCCCCTGCCACTGAATTTTACTGCTGGATAAATCTGTACTGACATGTTTTTTCAGCTTTAAATCTGAAACGTCTTAATTTCACTTCATTGTCTGAAAGAAATTTTCTAGGTATAGAACTCTAGATTGATAGTTTATTTCTTTCAGTAATTTAAAGATGTCACCCCATTTTCTTCTGGCTTGCAACATTTCTGATGAGAAGTCTGCTGTCATTCTTACATTTGCTCTTCTGTACATGCATCTTATTTTCTTTGGGAATCCTTAAGATTTTCTTTTATCACTAGTTTTTAGTAACTTGGATATGATATACTGTAATGTTATTTTATTTATATTTATCCTTTTTGGGTTATGAGCTTCTTGCAAAAAATTAAGAGGAAATAACGACATTTTCAGACATATAAAAGCTGGGAGAGTGTATTGCAAACTAGGCCTGCACTAAAGTGTATGACTGCAAATATTTAACAAGTAGCTTGCCAGGAAAACAAGATGTGTTGTGTTTTCTGATTTCCATGATGTAAATCATCCTACTATGGCCAATTTCAAGCTATCAACCAGTCATCTCTGGGAAGACATGCACATAATTGGCTCTTGTAAGCCTATGTGAGTCAGCTTCAGCACTCCATTGCCTATACTATAAGCAATATTACAGGAAGTCCTTCAGGTAGAAGAAAAATGATATCAGATGGAAGTCTGAATCTACATAAGTGAATAAAAAGCACTAGAAGTATAAAATATATGGGTAAAAAGAAAATACTTTTTTCTAATTAAATATTTTGCTTTAAAAGATAACTGATACCTAAAGCAAAATAATAACAATGTCTACTGTAAGCCCTAGAGTAACCACTAAAAAGCAATAACAACAACGATAACAAAGAGACACAGCTAATAAAATGAGTGGAGAAAAATAGAATTACACATAAATTACTTCACTAATCTCCTTGTTCCCCAAAAGAGGCAGGAAGAGAGGAAAAAAGAAACAAAATAGGTAGCCCAAAATAGGTAGCCCAGCCATATTGATTATTACATAAAATTTAAATAGTCTAATCATTCCAGTTACAAGGTAGAGGTTGTCAGATTGCATTTAAAAGAAGACCCAACTATATGCTGTTTTTAAGAAACCCACTTTTACATAGGTAACCCTCTCATAATATGTCAAATGAGATACTTGTACAAATCCCACTGAGGGAAGCCATTGATGATTTGTGCATATACAATCCTAACGTTTGAAGAAACTTCATATCTGTGGTTTCAAATGAACAGTTAGTCAGTTCATACCACCTATAAGGAGTTCAGCTAGGCCCTGAAATGAAGAGATACAAAGGATCATAGCATGTCATCTCTAAATTTCACAACAGATTGATCATATTCCAAGAAGAATGAAGGAAATGCATAGTGTTCTGAATTTGGAATCAGAACATGTGGGTAGGTACTCCCAGTTCTACATTTTATTAGCTTTGTGGTTTTTGATAAAGCATACCTCTCTGGGACTCAATTTCCTTTTATCTGAAACAGTGGGTTCTCTAGGGAGATGAGTAGTCATTTATCAGAATTTAAAAATATTTTTGAGACCACCACCCCACCCTCTCAGACTCTAATATACTCTCGGGCTGAGTTGAAAGATTCTACATAACCTGAGTATATACTTTGAAAAAGCTCCCCAGTGATAATCGGCCTCCCCAGCCCCAACTCTACATCCTACCCACCCATTGAAGACCACTGAACTAGATCGCTTCTATGGCCCGTTCCGTCTGTGACATTTTATGATTTTCTATTTTACGCAGAGTTAATATTTGGGTGTTCTTCAGATTACCTCAAATCTGCAACCACCTCTTCAGCCAGCACTGACAAATCCCTAGGGTTGGTTCCTTGGCAACTTGCCATTTCCTTTCAATTGATGGATTAGAAATGGAACTCTCTGTTGATTAACCTACAAATATTTCATTGCAGAGTGAATGCACAGATCCAATAAAGAATACACTGTAGATGGATATATTTAGTTGTCTATGCGATTCAGTTCATCACAGGAGAACTGCTTAGGGACTGCTCAATGCTGCCTTGGTCTAGGGTGGCTGGCATTGATCTGTTGAAAAATCAATGAAGTCTGACGCTTTGGAAAAGAGAGCACTAAATTAGTCTTACTGGTTCACAAAACTGGAAAGTAGGTCATTGCCCGACATTCCAGTAATTGCTGCTGGCTCTGCGGCAGGCTCAGTGGCAGATACTGAGGGGCAAGACAGCCACCCAGAGCCCTGAGGTCAGAGGGAATCAGGCCTTGTGATGCCTAGAGGGGCTAGCCAAAGTACCATCTTCAAAAGGGAAAGGAAGATTGCCCTATTCAGCCTTCATTCAGGGCTACCGGAAATAATTGTCTGCCACAGCATACAGTTTGTTTTAGTTTTAATATGTCAGAGATGTTTCCTTTAATTATTTTCCCATTACTTTTTACTTTTTTAAAAAAGACTTTTACTTATCCCTCCCCTGAGAGTGCTTGAGGATTCTGTGTTATTTCATTTCTAACATGTTGCATTTCAAAAGACTTGGAGTATTAAATCTTGGCAGAAAAAGAGGGGCCTAATTAAGTAAGAGTAGGCCATGTTCTAATTTCCCATCCTTAGTCAGAACGAAGGTCTTTTTAATCGTAAGTCTTAAACTTTTATTCTAATAATTATGAACATCACCCTCTCATACATAGGTCAAAAGAGAAACAAATCCCTAAGGGAAGCCACCAATGATTTCAGAGGGAAGAAGATGGAAAGGAAAGTAGAACAGCAAGAGGTCATAAGCAGGAGTGATACCGCTCTGATGTTAGTTATCTTATGGCATGTGGTGTGTTACTCTCATAGTCCTTGGTGGAGACCTAGACTACATAATTAACCAGGGCTAAACGCATTGAAATCAAGTAGGAGAAATCTTTTTCCTTTGACTTCACATCTTAGTTCCCCCTTTCATTGCCCTGACTCCCAATGTTATTCCTTCCATTCTTCTCTTCTTACCACAGATAAGGTGCCTTTCTGGCTCTCAGGTACCTATCAACAAGGCCATGACACAGCATAACCCCAGGAGGTCCCACTTAGAAGTTCAACTGGCAATGGTGCCTGGGGTTGGGCAATACTATGGCCCTATTGCTTTCACTGAAGGATCTAAAAGTGGTGGAGCATCAGGAAACCTGGCAGGGGACAAGAGAGACATTTGAACTGGTAGCATCCTAGTGTTCTAGTATCACTGCGCTTGTAAGGGATTGTGCACCATACAGCCCTGGCAATGAATCTCGAAGGATGGCATCACTGCTGCATTGCTCAGCATATTTTCTAGACAGCATGAAGGGAAAGGACAAGAATTAACTACTAGAGATCTTGTGATATCTAGAAAGTGCTTGACATGCATTACAGGCATACCTCGCTTTATTGTGCTTTACTTTGTTGAGCTTTGCAGATATTGCGTTTCTTACAAATTGAAGGTTTGTGGCAACACTACATCAAGCAAGTCTATCGGTGCCATTTTTCCAACAGCAATTTTCTCACTTCATGTCTTTGTATTGCATTTTGGTAATTCTTGCAATATTTCAAACTTTTAAAATCATCATTATATTTGTTTTGGTGATCTGTGATCAGTGACCTTCATTCTTACCAGTGCAATAAGATTATGACTTGCTGAAGGCTCAGATGATGGTTAGCATTTTTTAGCAATCAAGTATTTTTAACTAAAGTATGTATACTGTTCTTTTAGACATAATGCTATTGCACACGCAATAGACTACAGTATAGTATAAACATAACTTTATATGAACTGTAAAACTAAAAAATGTGTGTGACTTGCTTTACTGTGGTGATCTGGAACCAGACTTGCAATATCTCCCAGGTATGCCTGCAGATTCTTTCAGATTCTTGACATCATTATGGGGCTGGAAAAATCAGACATTATTGTGTCAACTATGTCAAATTGGAAACTAAATCTGAGAGACCTAGCTACATTCTTAATATTCACAAGTGAACACTTGAGCTTCACTAGAAGTCAAGTGTCCTGCACCTTAATCCATCTTGTTCTAAGCCTTTTTTTCCTGGTATTAACTCTATACATTCCTTTTATAGTAGAGAGTCCCATTTTGGAGCAGTTCACTAAGGGCTATGAAATAGAAGCCAAAACAAACATAGATAACTTTTTGGTCTTTTAGCCCCAGCTCTCTAGAAAACAGAGCCTGAGGCAAACACTTAGATATTAATACTTTATTAGGGGTGTATCCTAGGAAGTAAAAGAAAGAAGGAAATGAGGCAGGGAAGGAAGAAAAGTTTAGTGCATGCTGTGATACACCATCAGATCTCACTTCAGGAATGATGGGATTATTCCCCCAGCTCCGGGAACTGGTGCTGGGGGACAATCCTTAGCTGTCAGGCCTGTTCAGGAATTGCCTTGGCTGAAGAGAGATGCAGTATCCTCTTTCCAGAGCAGATCATAATCAATGCAGCAGCATCGAGGCCTGGTCCTCTTGCCTCAATTCGAGGCAACTTTGAAGGGCCATTTTAGTTCCATGTTCCCTCATGGAGGCAAATGAGGTCTTCGTAGTGGCTCATTACAGCCCAGCTTTCCCCTTTACAGCCCACCTGTTTCCATCCCTTCCCAAGATCACTTCCTAATAAATTTTCTGCATGTTTATCTCTGTCTTAGTCTACTTCCCAGGGAACCCATCTTACAAAAATACATGTTTACATTTTGCATTAGGGCTATGTTAACTCTCCTAATATAGTCCAAAGAGCTCTGGATCATCTGAACATCCTGAAGAACATTATACTGGTTCATTATATTGAGGACATCATGCCAACTGGACCATAAGAATGAGAAGTGGTAAATATTTTGGATGCTTTTGTAAGACACACGTGCTCTAGCAGGTGGGAGATAAACCCTACAAGACTCAAGGATCTCTCACATCGATGTCCTTTTGGGGGTCCAGTGACCTAAGACATCCCATCCAAATAAAGGAGAAATTATTGTCTTTCACCCCCTACTACAAGAAAAGAATCACTGTGTCTGACAGACCTCCTCAGATTCTGAGGCAGCATATTGCACACCTGGGAATACTGCTGACTTGTACACCAGGTGACATGAGAGGCTCTGAGAGGGGCCCAGAATAAGAAAGGGCTCTTCAGCTGGTACTGGCAAGTGGCCTTCTATTTTGGCCACACAAATTAATTAACCCTATGGTATTAAAGGCATCAATGGTGGGAAAGATGCCATAGGGAATCTATGGTAAGTCCCAATGGGAATGATAATGAAGACCCCTAAGGCCATGCCATGTGCTGAGAAGAATTATACACTTATCAAAAAAGAGTTTCTGTCATACTGCTAGGTAGAGATGGAATACCTGATCATGGGATATTAAGTGACCAGAATTGGCATCATGTGCTGGGCTTGGTCAAACCTACTAAGCCATAGGTTCAGGAAGGTCCAGCTGTAATCCATCATAAGGTAGAAGTGGTACATCCCAAGTTAAGCCCAAGCAACACCAGAGCATACAAGCAAGCCATGCAACAGGTGGCCCAGACCCCTCATATCATCCACCCACCACTATTGCTCCAGGGCCTCTCCATGAATTCACTCTTACAGCTGCAGAGGGGAATCTCATGACCAGGTGACGGAGGAAAGACCTCAGGCTCGGTTCATAGATGGAATGGCTTGGTATATAAGTCAAAAGTGGATGGTGGCTGCTTTACAGCCTGACCTGAGTGTGGTCAGTGGGGAGCACATGGTTAATCGACTTTATGAACAAAGAGAACTTGTGCAAGGTTATAATATATCCATATGCATGGGCAGTGGGAAATGTCTTGGCCAGCTGACAAGGGGTCCTAAAGGAGAAAGATTGTAAAGAGACAAGGAGGCATGTGGTTGAGTATATGGGAGTGGGCACAATGTATGAAGATTTCTGTATCACGTGCAATATCCACTGGAGAGCACCTATCACAGAAGAGGCACTAAACAACCATGTAGAGAAAACAATTCAGACAGTTGACATCAATCACCTTCTGTCATTGGCCACGTAGTCCTGGCATAAGGATCACACGAGTGGCATAGCCTGGTAGCAGGGCCCAACAATACGAGCCCAACAGCAACTGCTTCCGCTTACCTTGACTGATCTACTGTTACCATTGCCAAATGTCCAAACTGCCGTCGACAGAGACCAACTCTATGTCCCTGACACAGCACCATCATTGAACAAGCTAGTTGTTGGCAAATTGACTACATTAGTCTCCTTCAGTCTGGATGGTTCAGCAATTCATTCAACAGGAATAGACACATATTCCTGGCATGGAATACCTGCCCACAGGACCTACCCCAGGTCTTACAGAGTGGATTTGATCCACTAGCATGTAATCCCACACAAAATTGCATCAGACCAAGAAACCTACTTTATACCAAAAGAGGCACAAGAATGGGCACATGGCCATATCATGTACTTCAACACTCAGAAGGTGCTGGCTTGAGACAGACATGGATCGTCCTGACAAAGGCCCAGTGGAAGCACCAGCTCAGAAGTGATATCTTGCCACGATGTGAAACCTTCCTCCAGGATACAGCATGCACTCTAAATTAAGAATTGTTTATGATGTTGTGTCCCCAGTAGGTAGAATACATGGATCCAGGACCCAAGGAGTGGAGGCAGGAGTTGCCTGTTTACCATTCACTCCCAAGGATCCAGTGGAGGAATTTTGTATTTCCCATCCTCACAACTCTAAACTCTGTGTGTCTAGAGGTTTTAGTTCCAGAAAAAGAAATATTTCCACCAGAGCATACACCAAGAGTCACTCTGAACCCTAAGTGATGACTGCTGCCTGGGCACTTTGGAGTCATCATCCTGCTAGGATTATGAAACTGAGGTTGGGCTAATGCTACACAAGGAGGACAGGAAGAAATACGTTTGACTTCCAAGTGATCCACTTGAATGTCTCTTTGAGCAGTAACCAGAGTCTGCAAAAGGCAAGGTGCTCAAGAGGCTCTGATGACTCAGGGTTAAGGGACTGAGCTATGCTGCTGAGTTAGCCACTGAGACCAGCAGAGGTGCTAGCGGAGGGTGAGAGGAACCTAGGGTGGACGGTAGAGGAGGGAGATGATGAGTATAAGTTGAGGCCCTGAGACCAGCTGCAGCAGTGGTGGCTACAGTTAACCCCATTAACCTTCCTCTTATAAGTTTCTCCCAGAAAAAGAGGCCCCCAGAGTCCTAAAGGAGCTGTTCCTAGTACTTACACAAATAATAGGATCTGAACAGTACAGGGGTGCACTGAAATAGATGCCGTGATGCATCCCCAGATCCTCCTTCAGGAATGGTGGACTCATTCCCTTAGCTGCTGGGACTGCGCCCTCAACTGTCCACCTCTTCAGCATTTGCCTCTCTCAAGGTCACACTTTTCCCAGGACAGCCCACATCCAATGATTGCTTGATGTACGGGTAAAAGTGACCAGTCCCCTTGTACCAATCTGGGATAATTTTAGAGGGTCATCAAAGCTTCAAAACTATCTGTAGGTGTGGCTGATGTCTTCCTTGAGACTATATCACAACTCAATTTCTTTCTCTGCTCAAACTGCTTCTTCCTTCCCTTCTATAGACATTGATCACAAGAGTATTACCAAATGTAGATCACCAAACTTTGTCTTAGAATCTGCTTCTCAGGAAACCCAATCAGTGACAGAGAGCAAATACAAGGGTGTGCATTACCAAGGTGACCACATCAGTCCCCAAATATGTCTGGTTGCTCAGATTTCACAGGTCATCTCCACAGAGACTGTATGAAGGGACTACCTCCCAAAACTGTCCATGGGGGTAAGGTGAGGAAGACAGAGCACTTTCTCTCCTGGCTTCATCCTCTCTCCCACTGGCCAAAGTCTGCCCCATTGGGCGACAACATCTCCATACTTCTAAGTTGAGTCCCTCAGCCACTCCAGGTGACCACTGGGGGAGCCAGATCCTTCTCTTGTTCAATCCAGCCCACGCTTAGGTACAGAGTTCTCCTTGTCAGTCAGGAGTTCACAGGGGGCTCCCAACTCTTTAGTGGTGGTAGCAACAGCAGCCAGAATTTCTGACCACAGGCATGCCGTGAGCCATCAATAGTACTGCTCCAGTCAGAAGGGAGAGCAAGTGACTGAGTAGACAGGGCTGAACAGAGGCGCAATGGAACATAAACAATGATCAGTCCCATTGGTGGGGATGTATATATACATATATCTTTTTCTTTTCTTGGATGGACCTAGTTATATATTTATCTTATTATGAAGTATTTACTTCTCTTATCTGATTGTAGGGAAGGAAGGAAAAAGAGTGAGAGTGGCAAAAATAATAATAGTATATTAATAATAAATTGTGGGATTGCACAGTGCTCTACAGCTAACAAAAATGGAAAAAATATGCTTTCATAGAGGAGAAACTGTGAGACATTTTCTTTCTAGTCACCCACAGCATTTCACCTTATTCTCTTTTAGCAAAGGGGAAAATTTGATGGCTGGGATACAGTGGATTATGCTGGCCAGAGGAAGGCTAGGAAGAAGCCTAGCTATTGAAGGACATTGGAGGTGAAATCTAATCCAACCACCTCACTTTATAAATTAGGAAGCAGATCGAGAGAGGGAAAATGAGCTCTGTGTCAGCTTTTGATTTAGGAGGAAATGATTAACAAAGAAGTGACTGTATTCATGTTAAAATTAAGTGATGTCCTCATTAAAACTTTGTCTCTTAGGAAAGGAAAGGCTTGGGTGGAGACTTACCTTTACTGAATTCCTATTATGTTCTATGGATTTCACACTTATTATTTCCTCTAATTAACTGATTAATCTTCACAAAATCCTAGGAGGTAGATATCATTACAACTATAATTAAGAAGTTTAGTAGCCTGGACAAGGCCAGATTAATAATTAGTAGCTCCTGGAATCAAACCCTCATTTCTGACCCTAAATATCATGTTCATACACCAGCATCACACTGACTCCAGAAGTGAAGCACTTGATTACCCAAGCCAAGAAAAAGGAAATCATATTTTCATGTTAATATGCTGTTTCCACTTCCTTTTCATTTTAAGTGAGCTAAAAACATCAAAGATGATAGAACAATGGCTTGCCCCAAGTTCATAAAAGCTTAACTTTCTGTTTGAATCAATAAAAAGTTGACATAAAAGGGAGCAGAAACATTCAGGAAAGACACATTTCCGAATGTCCTCACTGCCTGGGTCAGAGGCACCGAAGTCTTCCCACCCCAGGATCTCCTGGTGTAAAATGAGCGCATTTGGCTCCTGGGTATTCAAGGTTCCCTCCAGCTCTAAAACAAAACAAAACAAAACAAAACAGACAAACAAATAAACAAAAACCCAACCACTACAGGCCTGAACAGTTCTTTTCTTTTTAATGCCAAGCTATAAAACTTCCAAAAACAGCAACACCAATGGGGAGGGTGCAGTCTCACTGAAATACTGACCCAGGGCAAACACAAGCAGTGCAGATGCTTCAGGAGATGGAAGCAGGTCACAGGGAGCATCCCGAGCTCCTTGCCTGTCGTGGTTGAGATTAATTGGCTTATGCTGGCCAGTTGCACCGTCTATGGGGAGCCTGGATACTGTCATGGTAGCATAGTCATAATTCAGGTATTACTTGGAAAAAGAAGTGATCCCTTAGGCCCAGCTATCTGATCACTCACAGGGAACACTTAATTTTTCTCCTAACTAAGGCATTGGCTTTTTCCCTTTCCCCCTTTCCCTCCTCCTTTTCCCCCCTCTCATGCTTGCTGTATACCAGGCCCAGTGCTAAGGACTATACATATTTTATAACTTAATCCTCATAACAACCCTGTGAAAAGTATATTTGCTATCCTCATTTTATAGATGAACAAACTGATATGCAAAAAAGTTAAATAAATATCTTGGGTCACACATAAGTACATTTTGGGGTCAGGGCTTGAACTCCAGCAGCCTGGCTCAGGAGTACATACCCATAGCCACAATGCTGTTCAGTTACCAGTTAAAGCCATAAACTGCACATGCTCCTTACTTCCCAGTCTTGGTTAACTGCGTGCTTATTTGTTTCCAAAGATCACTAAAAATGATTGGCGCAACCCAAAGCACCTCAATCAGCTTTTCACTCATTTACGAGTCTGGAAGACATTTGCAGTGAAGTTGCTGGTTCCTAACAGCACTACTCTATTTGGAGTGCTGGGGGTTACTCTGTGTGCCTATTTTATTGACTCATTTATTCTTCATCTGCAGCTTCAAGCTCATCTGCAGCCTTCCAACACTCCATGTTCCAGCCATACCTGAGGTCCTGCAGCACTTTACTGTGCTTCGCCTGTGCTCTTCCTACTGCCCTTCCTTCCCTTCCATACCTGGGGAATATATTTCATCCTTCTAGCCCTACCATTCTAGCCCTTAAGTAGGAACATTCTAATAAGTTACCGATGTGTCCTTTGCCATCTTTAGATTGAACTGTCCCTGAAGGATATAACAATGTTTTATTCTTCTATGTGTCATTTCCTATAAGACTTAATACAGTAAAGACACTCATTTATCTTATAAATATTTTACCAAGAAAAGCTGAAATGTGAGGAAAACCCTTTTAAGTGTATCTGGTATTTAAAACGTTCATAATTCTTCTTAGGGGAGACTTGTCCTAGTCTGACAACTCTTAATCCTCTTACTTTTTCTCTAAGGCCTTCAACCAGCAAGGCAAGAAATACATACAAAGGTAATACAATAAACAATTTCATGATAAAAAATAAATTTATGTTATTGTGCAGGGCCCAATGTGGTTTGTCACAAAGTGTCTAGTACCTAATGGTCATTCCCCTCTGATAGTACAATGCCTATCTGGAAGAAATGTATGTACCCTGCTGTAAGAATTTTGGAATTTAAGGGTGCTCACAGTAAAAGATGGCTTAAGTTTATCTAGGATCTACAGGAGGGACAGAGAGATGACTCAAAACTCATCCCGTGAAAAGGATCCACTTGACCTTATGCTGTCCTTGAGAGCAAAGCTTGGCCAGTGGGAGATCCCTCCACTGCAGGTAGGACTGGATTGAGGCCAAGGTCTGGCCGGGTATTCGCACTGCCTTCTAAACCAGAAGTGGAGACCTGAGCATAATATGCTACAGCCGTGTCTGTTTGACACTTTGTTGTGCCCAGAGAAGTGATGAAGAGCCAGTGGAGTCTAGCTGGGACAGGATGTGCTCCTTGGTGTTCCTCCTCCTCAAGAGAGGAAAACCAACACGGGAAACAGGCTGAAGAGCACACATAAATAATGCAAACAACTGAATCTGTAGCCTAGTGAAAAAGGCAGATTGATATCAACATTTAATTTTGTTTTATTTGATTTATTACAAGCCAGGAAGAACTAACATGTGATTTGGATATGTGAATTTCCACTTAAACCTATGTTGATATATTTTTCCTCTTTCACAGAACAACTCCCCTCTCCCCAGGCCTGGCTTCTGCTTTCCTATATGGTTCAGCACCAGGTCCACATGTCCTCATATCCAGGAATCTCCCCAACCCTGTCGCATGTGGGCTATGCTGCCATAGCATTCTTTATGTACCTAGCAACACTGACCATAGATCATGGTAATAATTTACAGTGCAGAACTTTCATGCAGAATTATTTACTGTTTCCTATTTATGTAAACAAACTGTTAAAACCAATTTTTGTATTTGGAAATGATTTTTTTAAGTACGTTTTTATTTATTTATTTATTTATTTATTTATTTATGGCTGCATTGGGTCTTCATTGCTGCACACAGGCTTTCTCCAGTTGCAGCAAGCAGGGTCTACTCTTTGTTGTGGTGTGCAGGCCTCTCATTGTGGTGGCTTCTCTTGTTGCGGAGCACAGGTTCCAGGCACACGGGCTTCAGTAGTTGTGGCACGCCGGGCTCTAGAGCACAGGCTCAGTAGTTGTGGTGCATGGGCTTAGTTGCTCAGCAGCACGTGGGATCTTCTCGGACCAGGGCTTGAACCCATGTCCCCTGCATTGGCAGGCGGATTCTTAACCACTGTTCCACAAGGGAAGCCCTGGAAATGATTTTATAGCATTTTGGTGATTAATCCATATATATTCTGATTAAGTAATTTCTATTTAATGCTAGGAGACAGCTCATTTAATAAATATTGAAAACAACACCATCCTGTGCACTTGGAAAATCCAGATGATAACTGAAATGACATATTCTCTGTGTGTACCTCGACTAAAATCTTACTTTCCATAGATCAACTGTTTCTTTCACTTGGAAAGAGATTACTATTTTCTAAAGTAAAAAATAAAGGCATTTTTAGAACTCACTGTACAAAAAAATTCTTCTTCAAATCAAGTATTCACAAATTACATGAGTGTAATGTGAGATACTCCCTTGTTTTGTAAAAAAGCCTAAAGTTAATAAGTATTTCTAGCCTCCTGCAAAACAAGACAAGGAATTCTAGTGTCCTACAAAACTACCTCCTCGCAACTGGCGTGAGGGTAACCTAGAATTGCAGTTAAGGCCCATTTTCATCCTTCATAAATTACTGTCAGTATATTTTTTCCTAGTTAATATTTATTTGAATTTACATCTTTAAATAATTTCTTTGTCCACTGTTGTTCTTTGCATCTTCTTTTTGAACTCATTTTGTTGTTGTTATTTTTGCTACTAATTCTTCCAGTGAGAGGTCTTAGTCTTTATGTGCCTGAAAATTTATTTATTTTGCACTCGGTCTTGAATAAGAATTGTCTCCCTTAGCACTTTGAATATATTATTTCGTTATGTTTGGATATTTATTTATTTCTGCTGATAAGAAGCCTGTGTTCAATCTAGTGTCATCGCATTATAGGTAGTCTATAATTTCTCTCTAGTAGCTTTACATATTTACATTTCATATTTTCATTTTATATTTACTTGATAGTTTGAAATTTCACCGTGCTATGTCTAGTAGTGTATTTTTTAAAAAAATTATGTACCTTGTTCAACATTTGATAAGATTTCTTTCAATCTGAGGATTCATGCCTTTCCTCAATTCTTCAAAAAATTTCAGATATCATTTTTGCAGATATTTTTTCATTCCATTATCCCTTCTCTTGTATTCTTACCTGTATCTTGGAACTTCTCAATCTATCCTCCATTTTCTTTAATGTCTCATATTTTCCATCTCCTTCTCTTCCTATGTTGTATTCTGAGTGATTCCTTCTGTCCTATCTTTTAAGGCCTACTTTTATTTTCCTATGTCTTGTTTACTTTTTATTTTATCTAAGATCCTGTTTTACTTTCAGTAACCATTTTTTTCCATTTCTATTATTTATAGTTGGTCTTTTTTCATATATTCATGCTCTTGTTTTATAACTTTATATTCTTGTTTCCAGGATGCTACTCACTTCTTTATTTCTCTGAGAAATTTGAACTTACTTATTTTAAATGCAGAATGGTATCTTATATTTTATCATTTGTGAGTCCTTCCAGTGTATGAATCTTTTGACTATTTGAAATGGCAGGGATTTCCTTGTGTGCTTTATAATTTTCAACTGTGAGTTTATCTTCCAAGGAACATTATTTTTATCAACACCTCTCCCTCTTCAGTGGTTTCATTGTTGCTGCATTCAGCTCTCTGGGTTGTTTGGCTCAATTAGGCTATTGGTTAGGGTGAGTTCTTAATCTTTTTGGTTGTTGTTGCCATTTTCGTTAAAATGACCTCATTGAAAACTTAATGATATCCTTGTTTCCTTTCCCCCCAAAATGCATATACAGGTATGCACACACTATTTTATTTATAACTTCAGGAAGTTTATAGGCTTCTCAAAGTCTAGTCATTCATCCTGTAGGGGGTACTTAGGTTCCTAATTAAAAACTCTGGGTTAGAGGTTTGCAGGTTCTATTTCATGTGGGTAGAAAAATTCTATATGTTTCTCCCTCTTGCAGTATAGCACCAGTTATAATTATCTTGATAATTTTTGCTTGGGCCATAGATAAGTGATATAGCCATTCTTATGGTGTGTAGTGGTAGCTCACTGTAGTTTTAATTTGCATTTCCTAATGACTCATGAGGTTGAACATATTTTCATGTGCTTATTTGCATTCTATATGCTTTTTTCTTTTTTTGTTTTGTTTTGTTTGTTGGTTTTCTTGTAAAGTATCTGCTCAAAACTTTTGCCCATTATTTAAAATTTGGGTCGTTTTCTTATTGTTGGGATTTTAGATTCTTTATACATTCTAGATGCTACTCCATAATCAACTATATGATTTGCAAATACTTTCTCCTAATCTATGGCTTATCTTTTCATTGTCTTCATAATGTCTTCCAAAGAGCAGAATTTAAAATTTTTTGACAAATTCCAATTTTTAAATATATTCTTTTGTGGATTGTGTTTTTGGTGTTATATCTATAAAATCTTTGCCTAACCCATGTTCACGAAGATTTTCTCTTATGTTTTTTTAAAAAAGCTTGGTAATTTTAAACCTATGATTTAAGTTAGTTTTTAGATATTATATAAGGCTAGTATGAATTTATAACTGTATTTTAAAAAATATTTTATTTCTCCTTTTTCTTTGGAATGGAGGGGCCTGGTTATGAGCCTGTTTACCCCAGCAGATTGACCCTTAATTGGTCCTACATTATATGGTGTTTTTATTCAATAGCTCATTTGCTTGACGTGCAAACTAATTATATGTAGGCTAATTGGCTAGTTTCCAATTAAGAGAAGGAAATGACTGTCCATGCATGAAGTACTGGTTAGTGTGGAACAGTTTATAAATCATTCTTTCTGACTCTCAACAGAGTGCTTGATTCTCATAAACAACTGGATTGGGAAAGTTATTTGCATAATGAAATCAAACCCATACATTATCAAATGCATATTTGTAATTAAGTAGCATGTATCGATGGGGTCTAAATAAATCAGTGCAAAGGGGATCAGTGAATTGAAAATATACTGTCAACTCATGAAAGTATCCCTTCAAAATATGGTATTTAGGAAAAATATTTAATGAATACACATGTTATTGATGGGAACTGACGGATTAAGGGTTTTCTAATATTGCTTTGAACTGTAATATATTTTCCCACAAAACTTCTAATATTGAAAAATGCAGAAATTCATTTACACTTTTCTTAAGAGAAAATAAAGAATAAGTCTCTCTGTGACCCACAGAAAGAAGCTTCTTTCATAACTAACAAATATTTTTAGAAGAGAAAGAAAAAAGAAAACAAAGGACTTCAGAATAAGGCAGTAACATCTGAAATACATATTCATGCCCAGTTTGAAAAATGTAGGTCATTTTTTGCCAATTCTGTATAAAAATTCCAAAAATCATAAAATGTAAGTCCTAAGGAAAAATGCATTTTCACCTCTCTGGAAAAACTACTGCTAACAATTTAAACTGTTGTTATAAAATGTTTTTAACAAACATTTCTCTTAGGATGGGAACTATGTTTGATGGGGAAAGTACTTCAGGTAGAATGTAAGATCTTAACAGAATATTGATACTGATGAATATTTTTACTGTAAATCAAGCGCAAAAATGTACTTGTTACTTTGGAGAAAGAAGGGAGGTGAGAGAGAAGGAGAACAAAGAACAGCTAGATTGCAGACAACTGTTTATTCCATTTCAAGAACTTCACCCCTCAGCCCTAGTCTCCTCAAATCTTTAGCAAAATGCACACACAAATCACAAAATGTATGTTATCAGATATCTTGTGAAACTGGTAAAGCAGCCAGACCTTTGTCCTGGACTAATACAGCACAAAGACATATGCAGATGAGGATCCTGAAGAAGTATGCACAGGAGCTAGAAGAAACAATGGGATTTCTCTCACAGGACTGTGGAATTGGAGTTTGGACCAAATTTAACCAGATCTCTCGGGGTTAGGGAACCCCCCAATGGGCATATCATCTGGATTACATATGGATTTTACTGGTATAAAAAAGAACAGGACAGACATATTTACCGATATAAAAACATATCCTCAAAATAGTATTAAATAGAAAAAGGCAGTTGTATATTCAGTATTCCATTTTTCCAAATGAGTCTACCTGAAGTTGAATTCCAGAGGGACAATTTATTATGCAAACCTGATCTAAATTAGGGATGAGTTTGGATACAAGAAGCAGGTCCTGGCAGTGGAGCCCATGTCAAAGAGAGCAGGAAAGGGTGAGGAACGTCAGAGTTGTGGAGGACCAAGGCAGAACAGACCCTGCAAAGAGAAGTAAGAGCAGGGAAGGCTACATAATTTTCTGGGCCCAGTAAAAATAGAAATCTGGAACCTTCTGTTGAAAAATTATTGAGAATTTCAAGATGGCCTGTGCAGAATTTCAAGATGAAATTATGCACGGGGGCCTTCTAAATGCCGGGTCCTGTGAGGCTGCACAAATCACATGTCCATGAAGCTGGCCCTAACAGGACACAATCTACAATTCCTGTGCCTCATTATATATTTTTCTCTTTTTCTGTTAATTGCCAACTTTTTTGGGAAAAATGTCTCTCTTCTTCCAAAAAAAATACACAGTGAGACAGTTAAGGTTTACTTGTCCCAGATCTTTCTTACCATCTATCCTTGCCCAATTTCAGCCAGGCCGTGTGAAAGGCAGCTCCTGGGAATCTTATTCCTGGGAATCACCCTTAGCAAGTCTCTCACATTGACCAAAACCTGAACTCTCTCATACACTAGCTCAGATTACACCATTTACTTAACATTTCACATTTCCAATAAAACTATAATCCTACCTAACTGTCCTAGGAACAGTGTGGTAAAAAAAGAGGAAAATTCCTGGCACACCGTAGATTCTCATTACTTCTTCATGAATCAATAAATTAATAACAATTTCATTCTAGTCTCAATTCTGAATGTTCCTGGAGAGGTCATTCACCACTGAGAGACCTCAGCTTCTCTTCTGAAAAACAATAGGTTGAGATAATTATCAAGTCTAAAAATGTCTGTGTGGTTCAATGTGCAGAAAGATAACATTTAAAAAGAGAAAGAACTGAAAGGATAGCAAGGGCTTACTTCTAAAAGGTGTTTGCTCTGCTTTGGAAAAGCAACATACAAGATGTTCGAACAAGAAAAATTCCATAAACACAATTTCTTGATTTCCAACACAGAGTCAATTAATAAATGTATTTATAACTTCCACCTTAATACATTCACAACTGCATTATCTATTTCGTCTACATTTCAAATCTGCCACTATGCTATTTCCTATGTGGGAGATAATGACTATGGAGGTTAGGGTGTGACTTTACTTAGTTGTGAATCCAGACTATTAATTGATACGAATTGCAGTCAAGGCTTATAATTCCATGTCTCAGCCTTTGGGCAGACCAAAATTGGTTGTTCCCATAAGCCATATCTCAATGTGTACCTCCGAAGCATACAAACTGCTGTTATTTCCAAGAGAAAGAACAATGGAAGTAAGCAAATGACCAAGAAAGCAAATGGCATTGTAGGGGGTTCAGTACAAAGCTTAAACAAAAAGTTTCTCCTGAAATGAATCTTTATGTATCAACAGATAAGAATCAAGATGTTAATCACCATTATTCATATCAGCTGACCCACATTTTCTTGGAAATTTTAAAATTCATTTTTGGGCCAGACCTGAGGAGAGGAAATAGTGACCTCTTTATTTGCAGTTAAATATCTACTTTACCCACTCTTGCCTCAGAAGTGGAAATATAACTAACAAAAAATTTTCCCCAGTAAAGTCTCATACATTTAAAGTAGCCTAATACGTGGAGCGACTAAGCCCGCGTGCCACAACTACTGAAGCCCGCGCACCTAGCGCCTGTGCTCTGCAACAAGAGAAGCCACCGCGATGAGAAGCCCACGCACCGCAGCAACGAAGACCCAACGCAGCCCAAAATATAAATAAATAAATAAAAATTAAAAAAAATAATAAAGTAGCCTAATAGCAAACTTAGAATGCCAGTTTGTAGGCGAGCCAGATTAAATCTAATTAACAGACTTTTCCTATCAAATATAATAGCATTTTTGACCTTTTCTTATTCTGAATTATCAGTGAAATGGATGATTTGAAGAAGAGAATTTTTTCTGAGAAAATAAATTGTAGTGAAAAAAAATGAAAAATTCAGTTTATAAACCTGAAAAAAAAGTTTATATACTTCAGCCAGAAAGTAATAAATATGGAGCCAATTATGAGGTAGTAGACAGACAACTGCTTCTAAGTTTTAAAGATCTGAATTGTAGCTTTGTCACTTATTAGCTTTGAGGCTTTAGACAAGCTTTAAAACTACTCCAAGCCTTATTTTCCTCTATATAGGTGTATAAAAACCTGTAGCTTACCTAAGGGCTACACATCTTGTGAAATCCATACAGTGGAGCGGTGCCATGTTTGCGTTTATGTCATACAAATAATGTTCATTCTCCCATGAAATTGAAATACATAACTATGTGCCTCTTTTACGCAATTAATACTTTGAGAAATGAACTGTGTATACTATATTTTACTGTATAATCACACTATAGAAATTACCTTCATACACATATATACTTTTTAAATATATAAAACCATGCATGCCATTCTTTATGGGCTAAGATTTTCATGGGTAATTTTATCCATATGTGATTTTTACTTTATGAAATGACTTCAGGACATAATTCCCACATAAGATGTAACTCCACTGCATATGGAAGTGTTTTGCAAACCATAAAGACCATACACGTATAAGATGTTGTTAATATATTTTTCATTAAGAAGGACAAGCAAAATACAAAAAAAAAAAAAAAAAGGAAGAAAAACAAACAAAAACCTTACATAAAGATTATAAAGGCTTTCTCATATTATTTTTCTTAACTGCTTGGTTTTACATTTAGATTACATAATACTGCAGTTTGGAGTGTGCTGTCTTTAATCCTCAAAAAATAGATTTGTGTTCAGTTAAATCTCTATGGACTTAAACAGTGGTTTATTTTTAACTAAATATTATGTATTTAATATTTATGCAAGCTAGTTTTTAAATAATAAACCGAGTTTACATCCATTGAATAATCTTTTTTTTTTCACAATTGATGAATAATCTATTTGAGAATCTTCACAGTTGTTCCATGGTTGCTGGAATTTCACTAATAATTTTCAAAATAACTGGTTAGCCAACCAAAATTAATACATAAATATCTGTTCTATAAAAATATAAAGAGAACTTTAAGTTCTAATTTACCAAATGTTAGAGCTGCAGAAACTTTGAAGATGATTTCCATTCTTTCTTTTGAAGCGGAAATTGTAAAAGGTTAAGTGATTTGTGTAAAGTCAAGCCTGTGTCATGAAGAAAATGGAACTTGAGGCAGGAAAGTCGAAAGCCAGTTAAGAATAGGTCAGCAGAGCAAGGACAGCTGAAACACAGACAGCTCATGAACTCGAGCCTTGCCAAACTCCTCAGAAACGTCACAAGCACCAGAGCTCTTTTAGTGACTGTTCCTGGAAGGACTCCAGGATAAATATATAAAGCCACGAAAGAGCATAGGAGGTTGTGAACTCTACACTTCGGCATTTTCAACAGACTTTAGAAAAATAATGTGCAATGTATTAATAACCATCAAATTTTAATTGTATGCTAGCAAGCCATTCTCTTGGTTTTATTTCTACTTTTGGAGGACTGCATGATTTTCTTTGATTTTTAAATTTACCTTCCATTATGATCACATTTAACTCCCAAGTATTAAGGTACAGCCATTATCCTGAAGGGTCTCTGTGGCATTATGACCTACAGGAACATGTACAAATTTCAAGTGAGATAGTTCTGCGTGTGAATAGTGCCTCCAGCACTTACTAATCAGATACCCTGATTCAAGACACCCATTCTCGGGCCTCGATTTCCTCTCCTGTAAGATGAAGATAATACTGCACAGTAGATGTAAGGATTAAATAAAGCATATAAAGTGCTTAGTATGAAGTAGGCACTCAATAAATAGTAACTCTTTAGCTTCAACACACCAAAAATTTCTCATTTTCTTCCAAGAGAAGAAATATCAACTTCAGAAAGAAGAGGAATGACTCTTCCATAGAAGAAAATCCTATTCAAATAGTGATTTGTTTTATTTCATGATTATCTCTGCCCTTCTGCCTTTTTTTTGGTAACACCTTTCAGATCACATTGTATATTTTGTCTTTTTATTTCCAGCTTTATTGAGGTATGATTGGAAAATAAAAATTAAATATGGTTAGGTTGTACAATGTGCTTTATTTTAAGGTGTACATGATGATTTAACATGCATATACATTGTAAAATGATTACCACAATCAAGTTAATGAACTCCTCTATCACCTCACATAGCTACATTTAAAAAACTTTTTATTTTTGTTGTTGTTGTGAGAATACTTAAGATCTACTCTCAGCAAATTTCAACTCTAGAATATAGTATCATTAACTATAGTCACCATGCTATACATCAGATCCTTAGAGCTTATTCACCTTATAAGTGAAAGTTTATACCCTTCGACCAACATCTATTTTCTCCACCCCAGGCCTTGGTAGCCACCATTCTACTCTCTAGTTCTATGAGTTCAGCTTTTTAATTTATTTTTATTTATTTATTTAGAGTCATTTTTAGTTTTTATTGGAGTAACATGGATATACAATGCTGTGTATGTTGCAGGTATACAGAATCATTTTCATTTATACATATACATATATCTATGCATGTTCGGCTTCTCTTCCTATATAGGTTATTAGAGAGTGTTGATAGCCCTTCTTTGGTATACATAAATCCTAGTTGAATATCTATTTTATATGAAATAGTTTTTATTTGTTAATCCCATCCTTCTAATTTATCCCTTATCCCCTTTTATCCACTTAGTGACCATATGTTTGCTATTTAATCCCCTGAATCTGTTTATGTTTTCTAAATTATTTCAGTGGTGTGTATTTTTAGATTCAAACTCTAAGTGATATCATATAATATGTCATTTATGTCTTAGGATAATAGCTATCCTAACAGGTGTAAGGTGATATCTCACTGTGGTTTAGATTTACATTTCCCTGATGATTAGCAACATTGAGCACTTTTTCATCTATCTATTCGCCATTTGTATATCTTCTTTGGAAAGATGTCTATTCAGGTCCCTTTCCCAGTTTTAAATCAGGCTGTTTGTCTTTTTGCTATTGAGCTGTATGCGTTTCTTGTATATTTTAGATATTAACCCCTTATTAGATATACAGTATGTAGATGTTTTCTCCTATTTCATAGGTTGTCTTTTCATTCTGCTGATTGTTTCCTTTGCTGTACAGAAGCTTTTTAGCTTGTTGTAGTCCCACTTGTTTATTTTTGTTTCTGTTGCCTGTACTTTTGCATATCCAAAAAAATCATAGCTAAGACAATCATTATCAAGGAGATTTTTCCTTATGTTTTCTTCTAGGAGTTTTATGGTTTCAGGTCCTACACTTAAGGTTTAATTCATTTTGAGTTGATTTTTGTGTATGATGTAAGATAAGGGTTCAATTTCCTTCTTTTGCATGTGGATATACAGTTTTTCCAACACTGTTTATTGAAGAAACTATCTTTTCTCCATTGTGTACTCTTGGCGCTCTTGTCAAAGATTAGTTGACTACATATGCATTGGTTTATTTCTGGGCACACTGTATATTTTTTTCTATGAGAAAACTCTGTCTCTCAGTTTATTGACATTACTGTTCAGTGAGGTCAAGAACAAGGTCCAAAGAAACCATGTTATTGTTATTCTGGAAAAATCATTGTACTGGTTTATTTCACTTACCATTTCTTCCTGTTAAAAAGAGTAAGACAGACTTTTTAAAAGGGAAAAAAATTGTAATCCCTAGATACTTGATATGCAGTCTGAGTCACCATCCTTTGGGGGTCTTCGTTTTATCAAGTCCTGCTCTCATTCAGAGGCTTAGTGGCTAAATAATCTCCTTTGTTTTACCATCATTGTCATAATCTGACTTGGTCATCTAGTTTTCCAACACAACCCTAAGAAATGATAAATGCAGGTGGCCAGTAACATTAACCTTCTATGTTAATTCCCAAACAAGATCCAGTAGGGAGCAAGAAGTCATTACAGCATCCAGGGCTATTAGGATAGCGACCCAAGCCAGTGTGCAAGAAGTGACACTTGTTTACTAGGACATGTCTAGGGGAGCTGAAGACTGACTTCACAAAATAAAGACCAGCCAAGAGGACAGAATGTTTTTGCTGCTTGGAAGAAATAGAGATAATCTGAAACTTGGTGTTGTCATACCAATTTATCTTAATTTCGGCATTACTCAATTTATCTGTATAAGAAGTAATGAATTTTTCAGTAGTGATGGGAAATAAGCATGAGTCAGATGGAAACAACTTTCTTCAAAGGCTTCCCTGATCATACTAGCTGGAAATGAACTTTTTTCCTTTCCTTTCTCTCTTGTATTAGTTTTTCTCATACTTTCTTAAATAGGGGGGATTTGTGTTTATGTCTCATTCTCCCTGCTGAGACATTGTTTTCTTTGAGAACAGGTGACTATGTCATGTGTATTTTTCTATCGCCCACACATCTAGCATAGTTTTTATATATAGTAGATAATAAAAAATATATGAAAGAAGTACATAAATGAATAAATGAAAGGAGTGGCTTGGGCCTATTCAAAAGAGTGAGCATGGGAAGAGAGAACCAAGAGAAAAGAAGCCCAGAATTGCTTAACTTGGCCCCAAAACATGGACTCATTACAAGCCTGCAAACCATTATTACTAGTTCAGTCTCAGTTCTCCACTTTTCCTGTCAAATATTTTATTTCTTTAACTTTGCCTTGTGTATACTTTTTTCACTCCTTTATCATCTTGACTTCTTGTTTTTGATCACATCATAAGTAAGCTCTTTAACATTTCAGTGAAATTGAGCGATTGTTACTTTCTTTAAATTAGATCATAAGTTTATTAGAGTCAGTGAGTTTTTTTTTTTTTTTTCTGAATTCCTTATAGACATCTGGCTCCCTGTCAACCCTCAGTCATCATTAACATTGACAACGCTAATTGCATTTCCTTCTGGAGTCCTGGTCGACTATACACGATACAATTAATGGAAAGCAAAATGAAAGCAAATTGTGGACAGGCTAATTCTTTTTCATAATGAGTATTATACATTGATAGATGATTTTTGTTAATGAGGAGCTCAAATTACTTTATACATTTGATCTTCCCCTCCTCATAAGAAGCTGGTAAGGATTAGTTTCCCTATCTTTGGAGAATTTGAGGCTCAAGATTACACAGGGAAAGAGTCGGGACAGGGCCAAGTTTGCAAACCCCTAAATTAATGTAATCCATCTCCCGAGTGATTTGCCTTCCTACAGAAACCTATTAAGTGCCTCTGGTATAAAGACAGACACTCATCAACCACATGACAACGTGATAACAAGCTTGCAGTGTAGTTATGGGAAAACAGAGGGAATAAACGAACCCACAGCTCTGGTCTCTGGCTGTAAGGTCGACTCATACACTCTTTAGAAAGACACAGTGGCTTCGTCTGATTTTCCCTTCCCCCTCATTTTGCCAGGATGGTACAGCTTACAAAGAAGACTGAAGGGGGTTTAACTGGCTTCAAGTGCCACTTAAGACTTATATTTGTCAGGTGCTACAAAGACCATTAACTCCTTTTTCATAATTTTCTGCTCAAAATTATAGAATACAGAGAATGATGTGTATTGTTAAGGGCATAACAGGGAATTAGGGAGATACTGTCATTTTAAAAATGGTGTTACATCTCTTTTGTTCTGGGGACAGTAATCTGAACAATGCCATGAGGGAGTTATAAACAAGATGAAAAATAGCCCAACAATGGACTTTCAAAACAGAATGTTGTTTCCCATAAATACTCCAGAAGTATCTGAAACAGAATTATCTAAGTGGAGAAGAGCCTTCACAGTTTTCATTTGGTTGTTGGGTTTTAATTTTTTGTTTGTTTTAAAATCAAGACCCTTTTCAACAGAAATTGCAAACCACACTGTTTCTAGTTGAAGAAGAATGTCCAACGTTTTATCTGTTCTGTGTTTGTATTTATAAAAATGATTGATTCTGCAAGAGGTGATCTAATAACTCTTGTTTTGCTAGGAAACAATTTAACCTTAAACCATGTTTATCTAGCCTCTCTCTGGACGGACATGCTTCATTACCCTTCTCAGTCTTTGTGGACCCTATGAAGATCCTGGAAGACAATTTATAGTGCCCTAAAGCCACCACTACCAGATGAAAGAATTGGTTTTTGAATTTTATTTTTATTTTTTGAAAGCTGACTACAGTGCGATCTCTACTGATTTCTGAAGTAATATTACATTGGGCCATTTTCTCCTTAAGTCAATAAATGAAAAATGAAGTAACCCTCAACCAATTTTGTGTTCCTGTAATAACAGGATGTCTCTGTCTTCCCCTGGCATTGCAAAGGCAGTTTGCTAAGAAGGCTAGCTCCCCAGGTTCTGCTGTCAGAAGAAGAGGCTATACGAGCACAGAAACAAAGCTGTTCTGTCAGCCAAAATACCAGTTAAGCTGTGTTTGCTATGGCATAAATAAATGTTCCCTTCAGATCCAGTCAATGTGAGAAAAGCAAGGAAATTACACAGGGTGGTTTTAATGTTAAGAAGACAGGAGGTTAGGAGGCATGATGAAAGTTTTAATTGTTTTACAAACATTTCCAGTAAACCACTCTAAACAGCTGGGTCTACATAATCACCAACAGGATGTTTCAGAGGATAGTATCTTAGACTTGGAATAAGAGAAGCAGGCTACATGGTTCTCCAAGAATGCACTTAGAGAAACTGCCAGAATAATACAGACTCTATTGAAGCACCTAAGATTTCTTCTTTTTTCCCAGTAGATACATTTATGCAAACAAGATACTATTCTGAAAATAAGCCATTTCTTTTTAAAATGGCATTTTGGCTAACAGAGCCATAAGTCTTCAATACAAAGGGTGACATAATCCTTCTATGACTCTAGAAGCAATACCTATAGAAGAAAACTCATAAATCCTGTAAGTTTTTAACCTTGCTTGAAAAACTATAGTTGTATTAATATACCACTGAATTAAGGGAGGCACTTCTTTTCTATCTCTTTGAATAATATAAATATTTTATGTAACAGCTCTATGGTTTGTCTTTTCTAGTACAGGGTTTTGATACTGACATGAAGGCCTCAGGTTCAGCCATCTTCTCCATTTGGTCTACAAATTAAATTCATACATATGTACACAGTTATGCATCTATCTGCACATTATGTGTATTTATCATTTATGCACCTGTGTATGTGCTTATATCTCTGCTTATTTCACAAAGACTTTAGGCGCTAATGGCAAATGCATGCAACAAATTAGCAAAGCAAAAATTAAGAAATAAAGCAATAAGACAGGGAAAATCTCAGTGATTGTAAGAAATGTAAATGGACTGGGGAAAGTGTTAGGGAGAATATATTATGCATAAGTAGGTTACAAATTTCCACTTAGTTGCTTATTACCAAGCCACGAACTTAACTCTGAGCTTTAGGAATGACAAAATAATAATGTAAACAGAGACAGTTAAATTGTTTTCATTATACCTGAAGGTCAAGAAAAAGGTACCAAAGGTCCTCAGGAGGATCACAGATTCTGCTTAACAATCAGCTCCTAAAGTATTCTCTCCAGGGTCTTTGTGCTGGGGACACTGGTGGAAGATGTGGAAAACGTCCTCAGGACAAGCACAGTAAGCCTTGCCTGGGAGTGTGTCCTACGCGAACAGCATAATCTCTTATCTTAATTCAGGGAAAATAGTTATTGACATGTTTGTGGGAAGGGAAGGTAATATAGTCCACGCACATGGAGTTTTGATGGGTGGTTTGATCTCAGGATAAAACAGATTGTGTCTGTAATATGGACTAAATGAACATAACTAGCAGATAATTCTAGTGTTGAAAGCAACCTGATAGAAAGTAACTGCCGTGAACTAACAGCAGTTACAGGAGCAAACCAGGCACTCTGTTTACATGCATTTTCCATTTATTTATCCTAAGATTCTTTCAAATAATTACTATTTCTACTTCTGTATTTTACAAACTGAGGACATAGAAGTTGAAGAGAATTTAATAGACCTACAGAAGGGGTGTGTGTGTGTGTGTGTGTGTGTGTGTGTGTGTGTGTGTAAAGTGTATATTTAAAATTGACAAAATTAAAAGTAAAAATAAAAAAAAAACACCATCATACTGAAATATGTGAACACAGCTCTCTCAATAAGTGATAGATCAAGTTGACATAGATCAGTACAAATAAGAAAGATTTGAAGGGAACAACAAAATTGCTTGGCTCACTGTAGGATTTCCCAAACCTCCCTGATCAAACCTACTGAATGAGAATTTCCAGAAGAGAGACTCAGAAAGTTGTATTTTTAAAAAGAGCCTCAGATGACTCTCATCATGCAGGAAGTTTGATGAACACTGATCTAATGAATACATAGAAAATCCTGAACCTAATTCTTTTCAAGTTACAAGGAAAATTTACCAAAATACAACAGTGCTTTGGCCATATAGGAAGTTAGAGTAATTTCCAAAGAATTGATTTCACATGAAATTCCACCTCTGACCACAATTAAACTGAAATGAAAAAAGAAAAATAAATTTCACAATCACATATATACATACAGAACAAAACAAAGATAATTTGGGAAATTAAAAAAATATTTTAATAGCTCATGTTTTAAAGAAAAAACCAATTAGAAATTAAAAGTTACTTAGAATTGCATAATAAAGAAAATATTATAACTTGAAACTTTGGAAATGTCAGTGTGTGGTATGCAGTGGGAAATTTTTAGATTGAAATATTTTATGAGAAAAGATTAATGAGATAGGCATGTATCTTAAAAAGCTGGTAAAGAATAATAGAATAAAAAGGGAGAAGACTCAAATCAACAGAATTAGAAATGAAAAAGGAGAAGTAACAACTGAAACTGCAGAAATACAAAAGATCATGAGAGATTAATATAAGCAACTCTATACCAATAAAATGGACAACCTGGAAGAAATGGACAAATTGTTAGAAATGCACAACATGCCAAGATTGATAGAAAATATGAAGAGACCAATCACAAGTACTGAAATTGAAACTGTGATTAAAAATCTTCCAACGAACAAAAGCCCAGGACCAGATGGCTTCACAGGCTAATTCTATCAAACATTTACAGAAGAGCTAACACCTATCCTTCTCAAACTCTTCCAAAATATAGTAGAGGGAGGAACACTCCCAAACTCATTCTACAACGCCACCATCACCCTGATACCAGAACCAGACAAGGATGTCACAAAGAAAGAAAACTACAGGCCAATATCACTGATGAACACAGATGCAAAAATCCTCAACAAAATACTAGCAAACAGAATCCAACAGCACATTAAAAGGATCATACACCATGATCAAGTGAGGTTTATTCCAGGAATGCAAGGATTCTTCAATATACGCAAATCAATCAACGTGATACACCATATTAACAAATTGAAGGAGAAAAACCATATGATCATCTCAATAGATGCAGAGAAAGCTTTTGACAAAATCCAACACCCATTTACGATAAAAACCCTGCAGAAAGTAGGCATAGAGGGAACTTTCCTCAACATAATAAAGGCCATATAAGA
Source organism: Leucopleurus acutus (assembly GCF_964270905.1). Classification (NCBI taxonomy): domain Eukaryota; kingdom Metazoa; phylum Chordata; class Mammalia; order Artiodactyla; family Delphinidae; genus Leucopleurus; species Leucopleurus acutus. Next base: position 77,326,053 of record NC_139144.1, read on the forward strand.
CAAACCCGCAGCCAACATCATCCTCAATGGTGAAAAACTGAAAGCATTTCCACTAAGATCAGGAACAAGACAAGGTTGCCCATTCTCACCACTCTTATTCAACATAGTTTTGGAAGTTTTAGCCACAGCAATCAGAGAAGAAAAGGAAATAAAAGGAATCCAAATCGGAAAAGAAGAAGTAAAGCTGTCACTGTTGCCGATGACATGATACTATACATAGAGAATCCTAAAGATGCTACCAGAAAACTACTAGAGCTAATCAATGAATTTGGTAAAGTAGCAGGATACAAAATTAATGCACAGAAATCTCTTGCATTCCTATACACTGATGATGAAAAATCTGAAAGTGAAATCAAGAAAACACTCCCATTTACCATTGCAACAAAAAGAATAAAATACCTAGGAATAAACCTACCTAGGGAGAAAAAAGACCTGTATGCAGAAAATTATAAGACACTGATGAAAGAAATTAAAGATGATACAGATAGATGGAAAGGTATACCATGTTCTTGGATTGGAAGAATCAACATTGTGAAAATGACTCTACTACCCAAAGCAATCTACAGATTCAATGCAATCCCTATCAAACTACCACTGGTATTTTTCACAGAACTAGAACAAAAAATTTCACAATTTGTATGGAAACACAGAAGACCCTGAATAGCCAAAGCAATCTTGAGAACGAAAAACGGAGCTGGAGGAATCAGGCTCCCTGACTTCAGACTATACTACAAAACTACAGTAATCAAGATACTATGGTACTGACACAAAAACAGAAAGATAGATCAATGGAACAGGATAGAAAGCCCAGAGATAAACCCATGCACCTATGGTCACCTTATCTTTGATAAAGGAGGCAGGAATGTACAGTGGAGAAAGGACAGCCTCTTCAATAAGTGGTGCTGGGAAAACTGGACAGGTACATGTAAAAGTAATGAGATTAGATCACTCCCTAACACCATACACAAAAATAAGCTCAAAATGGGTTAAAGACCTAAATGTAAGGCCAGAAACTATCAAACTCTTAGAGGAAAACAGGCAGAACACTCTATGACATAAATCACAGCAAGATCCTTTTTGACCCACCTCCTAGAGAAATGGAAATAAAAATAAACAAATGGGACCTAATGAAACTTCAAAGCTTTTGCACAGCAATGGAAACCATAAACAAGACCAAAAGACAATCCTCAGTATGGGAGAAAATATTTGCAAATGAAGCAACTGACAAAGGATTAATCTCCAAAATTTATAAGCAGCTCATGCAGCTCAATAACAAAAAAACAAACAACCCAATCCAAAATGGGCAGAAGACCTAAATAGACATTTCTCCAAAGAAGATATACAGAGTGCCAACAAACACATGAAAAAATGCTCAACATCATTAATCATTAGAGAAATGCAAATCAAAATTACAATGAGATACCATCTCACACCAGTCAGAATGGCCATCATCAAAAAATCTAGAAACAATAAATGCTGGAGAGGGTGTGGAGAAAAGGGAACACTCTTGCACTGCTGGTGGGAATGTGAATTGGTACAGCCACTATGGAGAACAGTATGGAGGTTCCTTAAAAAACTACAAATAGAACTACCATATGACCCAGCAATCCCACTACTGGGCATATACCCTGAGAAAACCATAATTCAAAAAGAGTCATGTACCAAAATGTTCATTTCAGCTCTATTTACAATAGCCTGGAGATGGAAACAACCTAAGTGTCCATCTTCGGATGAATGGATAAAGAAGATGTGGCACATATATACAATGGAATATTACTCAGTCATAAAGAGAAACAAAATTGAGGTATTTGTAATGAGGTGGATGGACCTAGAGTCTGTCATAGAGAGTAAAGTAAGTCAGAAAGAGAAAGACAAATACCGTATGCTAACACATATATATGGAATTTAAGAAAAAAAATGTCATGAAGAACCTAGGGGTAAGAGAGGAATAAAGACATAGACCTACTAGAGAATGGACTTGAGGATATGGGGAGGGGGAAGGGTAAGCTGTGACAAAGCGAGAGAGTGGCATGGACATATATACACTACCAAACGTAAAATAGATAGCTAGTGAGAAGCAGCCACATAGCACAGGGAGATTGTCTCGGAGCTTTGTGACCACCTAGAGGGGTGGGATAGGGAGGGAGGGAGGGAGGGAGGGAGATGCAAGAGGGAAGAGATATGGGAACATATATATATGTATAACTGATTCACTTTGTTATAAAGCAGAAACTAACACACCATTGTAAAGCAATTATACTCCAATAAAAATGTAAAAAACAAAAGAATAATAGAATAAATTCAAAGAAAGTAGAAGAAAAGAGTAAAAATAAAGTAAAAATAATGAACCAGAAAAAGACATCAAAGCTAAAAATTGGTTTTTGAAGAGATCAAAAACGTTGACAGCTCTCTGGACAGTCTGATCAAGAAAACAAGAGGTAACGTTCAAAGAAACACTTTAAAGGATGAAAACTGCAGATACGGCAGAGATTTTTAAAAATGTTCTGATTCCCCAAATTTTGAAAACTCTGAAGAAATGGTCCTTTTCATAAAATAATACAATTTATCTAAAGTGACTCAAGACAAAACAGAAATTGTGAGTACCTCTATAACTATTAAAGCCATTAAATAACTAGTTAAAAAAATCTTCAGAGAAGGAAGATGCTATGTACAGAGAGTTTTAGAGATAAATTCTAGCAATCATTTGAGGGAGAGCATTCTAATCCTGGCATAGAAAAAGAGACAACAGTCCACAACTCATCTTGTGAGGTTCAATAAGTTTGAGGACCAAAGCAAATAGGATAACCTGTGAAAAGGCACTTAGGGACAGTCTTACTTATGAATATTAATCCACTGATTTTTTGAGTGACAAGTTATTTTTATAATTTTATTTTATTAGTGGTATAATTCTTTTACTAGTTTCATAATAGAATTCAAGGTATTTTATCAATATTAATTAGTGCCTAAAAGCTTGGAAGTGTTATATCTTTCTGGTGAACTGAAAGTTTGATCATTATACAGTGAACTTCTCTATCTCTAGTAATGCTTTTAGCCTTAACTTGTATTTGTGTAGTATAAATCAACTTCACCAGCTTTCATTTAATTAGCATTTTTCCGGTATATCTTTTTTTCATCCTTTCCAACTTGTCTGTGCCTTTATGTTTTAGGCACGGCTGTTATATACAGCTAGAGTTGGACTATTTTCTTTCTTTCTTTTTTTTTTTTTCCGGTACGCGGGCCTCTCACTGCCCTGGCCCCTCCCGTTGCGCAGCACAGGCTCCGGACGCGCAGGCTCAGTGGCCATGGCTCACGGGCCCAGCCGCTCCGCGGCCTGTGGGATCCTCCTGGACACAGGCACGAACCCGTGTCCCCTGCATCGGCAGGCGGACTCTCAACCACTGCGCCACCAGGGAAGCCCTGGACTATTTTCTTAAATCCAGTTTGACAATTCATGTTTCTTTGCAACTTTCAATTATTTTTATTCTCCAAATTGAACATAACTATTTTTGCTTTGTTCAATATTTGTTTAGATTTATTCTCATTTAAAGCATTTTCTTTATTAGTCCTTGCATCTGAGACCTTTTCTCTGGGAAAAGATTTTTATCTTTATAAAATCCATCCTTTAGATTTTTGCTTTACTGAGATTCTACTGGCATTAAACTCTCAGTTTTTGTTTTTCTAAAAATGTGTTTCTTTAACTCTACTTTTTGAGTGTTTGTTTTGAGTATACAGTTCTAAATTAAGAGTTATTTTCTCTCAGCAAATTAATGCAACTAATCCCCTTGTCTTTTGCCTTCCATTTTTGCTATCAGGAAGGCAGGCCATTAGATTATTTCTTGCTTTTAGCTAGCATGTCTTTTCTCTCTGTTGGTAAGATCTTTTATTTTCTCTTTGGATTTCACTGTGATATGTTTTGAAATGGAATTTCTTTTTATTTGTCCTGTTTTGAATTCATTAGGTTTATACAATCTAAAGATAGATGCATTTTCAATTCTGCAAAGTGCTCAATCATTATGTTTTAAAATATTTTCTCTTCCTCATTTTTTATTCTCTCCTCTTAGAGCTCCAATAGGAGATATTTTAGGCAGTTATCTTCCATGTTTCAACTTCTCCTTCATAGTTTTTATTCCTCTCTCTCTCTCTGTGCTGCATTCTAGGAAAATTTTTAGGATCTATCATCTGGTTTGTAATTTTCCATTATAGCTAAGTCATATTTACTGTAATTGTTCATCATGTTTTACAATTTCGATGACTTTGTATTTCATTTTGAAAAGTTATATCTGATTTCTTCAAATGACTGGGTTTTTTTTTAAAAGAATAATCTCTTGCTTACAGGTTCAGTTCTCTGTTATGTCTTAAGCATATTAAATACACTTATTTTATGTGCTTTGTCCAATAATTTTAATATATGAAGTCTAAAAATGTTTAGTTCTGATGTTCTTTTTTTTGCTAATTCTTAATCATGGTGCTATTATGTTTTAGAACTTTATTTTTTACTATGAGTTCTATTCACTGTAATTTTATACATGGGAATACTTTAAGGTCTGGATTGAGGAGGCATTCTTCTGGAAAGAATTCGCTTTGCTTCTACTAAGCATATGGAGGCATTGCAAACTCTGGTACACTTTGTTTTGTTCATGGTTTCCTTTGCTGTGCAAAAGCTTATAAGTTTGATTAGGTTCATTTGTTTATTTTTGCTTTTGTTTCTATTGCCTTGGGAGACTGCCAGGTACATTTTCTTAATGTCATCTAATGGGGGAGGGTCTTTCAATTCTGGACTTGATAAATACAAGAAGATTGGTTAAGAACTATAAAAATTTTTCTAAATGTTTACCTTAAATATAAACATATGTACAGACAACTGAAAAAGATGCAGATAAAGCTAGAGAATAATCCCACGGTGCTATGGTATTGGTGAATTTTTACCAGGAGTGGCTGAAAAAGTCTTTAGTTGTAATGACAATTCCGTGGTGCCCACTGATTTTTTCCCTTTTAACCCTGCTGATCCACACTAGTGGATATTTTAGTTTCTGAGGACTTGCAGTCTTTATGTCAGTAATGGATCCAACTTTAGTCTCCACTGACTATAAGCCAAAGTACTAGCTATTCTGTTGATTTTGTTACTTCATGTATTGTGTATGTGCTGGGGGTGAACTAACCTGCAGCTGCCTCACACTCATGAATCACTTTATTTTGAAAAACTGCCCATGTATTGTTATAACAAGAAGAAGTCTAATGGCTTCTTGAGTTTTGGTGAGAAAGAAACAAGACTACAATCTGATCCTGGGGCAATGTAATAAGGAGGATGTGGGTCAGTTTTGGGTTAAAAATTCAGGGCTGTTTTCTCTATGTGTACCTTTTCTGTCTTAAAAGTGAGATATCTGTATTAGTTAAGATATAGGTTTAGCTGCTATGATTGGAAGATGGCTAGGTGGTGCCAGCTAGAGCTCAAGGTTCTATTAATAATGGAGAAGGGGAGAGTGGACACTGGAAACGAAAAGAGTGTCTGTGGAGGGTAGTGGCATGAATCGATGCTAGACAGGTAGGTGGTAGACAGAGGATGAAGAATCTAAAGTTAAATATTTTTAGACTTTGTCTGATAGGTAAAAGGAAACCATAATGGTATTTAAGTAATGGAACAGAATGTTCATATCATATTAAAAAAATAAAGTACAACTACCTTTCAGAGAAGCCAGAGTTAGAAGCAATACCAAAACCAACTTAAAATTGTCAAAATTATATTCAAGTTAATATTTCCTACTCACATAGTCAGTCGTTCTATGATGTATATACTATTTCTGCATCAAAATAGGCCTGTTTTAATGTAAACATATTAATCACTAAAACTTGCAGTCTGGAAAATATATATCTTTAGAGCATTTAATGAGTGGGACAAAAAGGCCTTTGGTGACATACTGGCTTCCATTATCTGTCTGTTGATGTCCCTTAAAAAGGAATAACTGACATTTACCACAGAATGAGAGCTTAAATTAAATGTAATACTCATCTTTATTCTTAATATTCCCTTGGGTTATTTCTCAAACAATAAATCTAGTTAATTGGGTTGGTATGAGAAATTAGAAGTAACTTCATATGTTCATTCCTCTCTGTGAAATAGGCAAATTGTTATTCATTAGCTCTTCAATTCCCTAGAAGAAAATTTTGACCTAAGTACAAAGCGTTGTTATTGAAAACTTTGAACGAGAGTCAAAATTGTGGGTTTCTCCTAACAACAATTTTTGGCATTTTTACACAGGCTTTTACAAAAAGATTTTAAAGGACTTCACTGATGTTTTGACAAAGTGTCAATTCACTTATTTAATGACAAGGAAATTAAGATGTAGGATGGATATATATAACATTCAACATGACTGAGTTAGCTATTTTCCTGTCTGCTTTGGTTCTGTTTTTAATAAATATTAGCCAATTAGTAACATAGCAGTCACTAGTTTTTGTCATCAATTAACTAAAATAATAAGATCAAATTACATTGCTTGATTTCCGTGAGGGCCAAACTGGCTGAGCACAATTCCATTGTCTGCTGGAAAGGAAATGATCATAAGATCATGTCCTATTTTAATAACTGGCACAACTTTGTGAAGAATTCATACCCAACCAATTTTATTTCTTGCTACAACTGAGTGATGAGCCATCGAGCCTGCAAATAATTTAATTCCATTCCTGTGACATTCAAATCAATCAGTTAGAAGACACACTAAAGCCAACTGTTTCTCAAACTGTGAGGCTGCAAGCACTCAGCATTCTTCTCTTATTTAACATCTGATTTCTTTTACACTAATTTCTTTCCACTCTATTTCCATGTTAGCACATTACTCTTTATGCTTTGTTTTTAGGCATCAAACTCTTGCCCTTTCCCAAATGGAATTTAGTTTTTGAAAGAAAAAAAAGCATAGTTTAGGTTGAGAACCTGAATATTAGGAAATAAGGATACATTTCACTTGTTTACAAAATGAAAATCTAAACAGTTTGGTTTTTGTTGTTCAGTGACATGACGCATTGTACCGAGAATATTAGAAGAATCATTCCAGGACTGAAATATTTCTTAATATTGAATCAAAGTAGATGCAAAGCTAACTGAAGGGTTTAAACTGACGCCAATAAATTTCTTAAAAAGATTATGAGAGGAGGCTTTTGGATAAAAGGATAAAATGATTTATTTTATTCCATGAAAGGAGGGTGAGTTTGGCCCACTATAAATTCATGCATCTTATGCCAACTGTCTCTGCTATTTGACAATCCTTTCAGGCCTCTCTGAGAGACTGCTTGTGCTCTCTCACCAAAAGAGCTATTCTAGATCTTATTTGGTCTCAAAACTGAATCCCACCACCTCTCTAGGTCTTGACAGTTGGCATCTACTCTGGCTTTTCCGACCAAAGGAAAGCCTTCTACTCCTGCTTCTTCTGACTCTGTCTTCCCCTCTATGCTCATGAAGGTTCCTGTGATTCCAGCTCAGCCCTACCTGAGGCTCTGGAATAGATCCCAAATCAAGTCAGAGGCTGTAGCTCAAGCAACAGTGCACCAAGGTAAATGAATGTGCTGTTGATCCCACTCTGACTTTATGGCTAGTTTGACTAATTGAGCTTCTGCTTTGTCCTTTTGTTCATGGTGGACACTGTCTTACTCAGCAATCACTTCTCCTCCTTACTAGCCCTGATTATTAAAGCTCTGTCTAAACCACCATCCCATCGCTAAAACCTTGTCTATATGCCCCAATGCTGGCAAGTACATTGCCATGTGCACCTGCCCCCAGCCTCTCCACTAGTGTTCTCTATATACCTGAATTCCAATCTTCTCTCCCTTGCTACATCCCTCACAGTAGCCGTGTGCTGGACCATTACCTTCTTTTTGTCACCGTCAGTTGGGTACCATGCTCTACTGTCCTGTATAGACTTCATCCCTCTCTGTGCACCTGTTCTGACCTACAGCCCTGCCATCTCCTGATCATTATGTCCAATCTCCAATCTCTTGATGAGGCCAAGTCTCACCAAGGTGATGAGCTCTGTTCTGAAACGTTATCTGCTATAAGCTTATTCTTTTTGCTTTTCATCACTATCAGAAAAAAAAAAGTGCTTTCACATCCTTCCACGGCCAACTCTTAGAATCCTTGAAACTTGTGTCTTTAATCCTCTCTGATACCACCTCTTTTAGCTTACCCAGGGTTTTGATCTTTCACTCTCTCATTCTCTCTTTTTCTGTGGGATCTTTCAACTCTGCCTTCAAATATGCACTGGTTTCCCAAGCTAAAGGGAAAATAAAAACATCTCTTGATCCTGCTACTAGCATTTGACTACTGTTCTGTTTTCTCCTTCCTTACGTAAATACACTTTTAGAACAAATGGCCTCCAGTCTATCGTCGTACCATCTATTCCCTCCTTGAAATCTTAGACTGCAGCCTGCTCCTCTTCCCTACACACGCTGGTGAAGTGTTTGGTGTCCTAACCAATAAATTTGGTGCTAGACTATTATTTCTCATTATTCCTGATCTCTCTCTCTGCAATATTAATCAGCACCATTTATTGAGTAGCTATGGTGCATTAAACAGTGTCTTGGTTTAATGAACATTTGCAGAATATTTTTCCCCGATAATGTCAACTTTCATCATTTTAGGAATAAATGGATATTTTTTTATGTGGAATTCTTCAGAAAAATGGTTCCAACAAGTGATTAAAACTTGGCTCTAGCTTCTGCTCTGTTCTTTCTCCTCCCCATTGTATGCTAGTCTGGACACTGGGAATCAACTCCTGTGGCACTTAGGGAGGATTTCCTGCTCAACACCGCATCCTCAGTTGGAAACGTGACTTTTTCTAATAACCTGTGCAGAGCAGTTAAAGGCACAATTATAAACCACAACATGATGTGAACAGACCTTTGTAGGCACTAATTACAGAGGCCGCCTCTCTTACGTGAGGTCTCAGGTCTCACACATGATGGGTTTTCTTTTCTCCAGTGTAAAATGGAAATGTACTTAACCAGAAGGTTTTCTTTTGGGGACTTCATGTTTTATTGATGTTTAATGAAAACAGCATAAAAAATCTTATCAACAAAGTCACATATCAAATTGTTCATGTCTCCCCAGAAATTCATTTTTCCCTTGTTTTTGAAAGCCAGATGCATTGCCACCCCTCTCTTGATACACATGCACTCACACAAACTCAGAGAAATGAAACATTCTAAACATTCTGTGTAGAGATGGCTAGAGGATGAAAGATCTACAGCTATATCTTCAACTGGAAGTAACTGCCTATACTCAAGCTAACACATGCTGAAGCTTCCTTTATGCAAAGAAGCATTGCTTTCAAGGTCATTGTGCTTTACTCATAAATGACTGCATTTCCGTTTCTTTATTTCCCTTTATGATTTTAAGGTGTGTCTCTGTGATGCCATATGAAAATAGGGGAAAAATAATAGTTGATGATTCTGTCTCTAATCCTCTGAGAAATAAGAAACGAAGTAAATAAACAAATTAGTCATAAATCAAGAGAGACTACACAAGAAACCAGTTCAAGACCTGTTTGTTCTCAGATCAATTTCCCACCATTTCCTGCTCAGCTCTGTGTCCCAGATATGGAAACATTAGCTAGGCTTCTGTGTCTGCTGATTTACAGATGGGTTAGGGCAATGAGAGAATCTGGCAGGAGGTTGGAGCGCAAGAGGAAGGAAGAAGCCAGAGCGCTTCTCCACCCTCCCCACTCGCTTTGAGTACAGGTTGGACAGATGCCACTTTGGTTTCACGGCCCCGGTTCCCACTGGACAGGCCCTCACAGTCCCAGTGTCCTCTGGATGGTGCCAGCCCTGGGCTCTGCTAACACTGTGACTTCCCTTCGTCCCTTCAGTCTAGTGGTGAGAGTTTCTTGCTGAGGTCATTAAGCCCTAGGTTGCCTCCCTGGTCCCTTTCAGTCTTATCCTCTGTGTAGCCAATTCCCTGTATTTAATTTCATCTGTTCTAAATATTCAAAGTGGTTTCTGTCTTCCTGGTTCAATCACAGCAGACATTCTGGATATTCAGAAAAACCCAAATAGTACAATGATTTTCTTTTGTTTCTTCTAGATATATTATTTATGGCCAGAGAAAAAAAATCTAAGAGTACCACTTAAAAAATATACTAACATCATTTGTTTGTTGAATCCCTTGAATTTGAAATTAAAATCACCTCAAAACAAGTTTCATTTTTCCACCTACGGTTTGATGTTTCTCATATAGCTCTCTCTCTCTTTCTCTCTCAACACTATGTCTAAAGCACTGAAATTTTATGCTAGCTTTTTTAATCCTCTTTAGGAGAAACAAAAATTGACATTGCATTTTCCCAATGTTTCAGCTTATTGTCATGCTTTTGTTCTCAGCCATTTCATCTCTGGCCTAAGCTTCCCTTTCTCATTTTGCTAATATATCCTCTTTCCAAGTCAGCATCAAAGAAAAACAGTGCTTTGGACTACATTAGGATTTGTTTAACCCATTCAAGCAGGTACATTTTTTTATTCAGTAAATGAACCATTGCTCTTAGGGGCTCAGCAATGTTTATTCGGTGCCCACAGTCTACAGCTCTGTAACACATATTATGGGAAGGCAAACAGGAAGGAGCACGTGAGCCCCTACCCAGTGGCTGGGGAGAGGAGGACCATTTGGCCTGCAAGGGACAAAGATACAGAAAGACACAAGTAATAGCTATTGAAGAAAACGCAGTCACCTAGAGGGATTCACAGTTGCATACTGTGTGAGGGGCATCACATCCTGAGATGAGTATGTGAACAGACCAATATTACAACCAGGTAAGAATGGTTAAGAAACACTTTGTACAAAAAATGAGTTTTAAGCAGAACAAAGAGACCAAGCAGCTTTAGTGGGGAGGGAGGAGTAAAATGGCATTTTCAGTGGGGAAAAAGCATATATAGAGTCTTAAGTTACATGAAGTAAAGAGAAAATAGACTTCCAATGCAGGAGCAAAGAGAAGGGAATCAATTATGAAGCAGAGAGGGGAGACAGGGAGACACAGACACCGGGTGCAGAGTCAGAACAAAGGCAAAGAAGAGAGAAGAAGAGATCTGATTTCGGAGACAAAGAGGATTCTGAGGGTGAAGATAAATAACTTTCTTCTAGGCTTATCTCATTTGTGTCTTTAGACCACGAAACTGTAATGTGTTGGGGGCTTTGGGGAAATGTCCCTAATATTGGAGAATAGAATCAGACCTGTATATAGAAGTCTCTCAGCTGCTTGGAGGTTAAGTAATCTGTACAAGTGAAGTGGCCTCCAAAAAGGCTGAGAGCTGGGTCTCCAGACTTTAGACCGATGGCTTTTTTACCATGTCATTCTTTTTTACAAACCACTGCTTGGTGCTACTGGCAGACAGAATGCTGGACTGAGTCTATGACTGGTCTGATCCAAAATGGCGTATTTTTTGGTTTATGTTTTTGTGACAAAGTCCTTCACTCCCCTTCCCTGCTCCAAGACCCTCTATGTTAACATGAGTCCACCTTCCACCCTAGTGACAGAAAGCTCTGTATATGACACAGATTTCATCATGATATACCCATGTTTAATATCCACTAATGTGGGACGTGGTGTGGCCACGTTAGTGGGAAGTGGTTAAGTGCGGTTCAGTGGTTAAGACTCCATGCTTCCACTGCAAGGGGCGTGGGTTCGATCCCTGGTCAGGGAACTAAGATCCCGCATGCTGTGTGGTGTGACCAAAAAATAAAAATAAAATATAAAATAAAATTCACTAATGCTTCGCCACCTATAGGATAGGTCCATTCCATTCCCTCATGTGGTATATGAGTAGGGTTGCCAGATTTAGCAAATAAAAACATGTACAGGACTCCCAATTAAATCTGAATTTTAAACAATGGACTTTTTAAAGATATAAGTATGTTCTGTCCAATATTTGGGACATACTTATACTTAAAAATTATTCATTGTTTCTCTAAAATTCAAGTTTTACTGGGTGTCCTGTATTTTATCTGTCAACCCTGCATATGGGGCCCAACCCCCATCTTTGTCTCTAGGCTCCCCTCGCACTATGGCCCCTGGTGCCCGACTTCCCAGCCATCTCCAGGACCCCCATGTCGTAACTGCTACCAGGGCTGCATTCACATTTCGCTCTCTGCCTGAACTAGAGTTTCTGTATTGAAACCCAGAGCTTGAGGACTGTGGAACTCCAGGTGGGGGAAATAGAATAAACTGTAACCTGCCACTGCTCCTGGAAGCCCTCACCCCATCCAGTGGGACAAAGTGTCCTGGGTGGAGGCTGCAGCTATGCCACTGGGGGCAGCAATGGATGTCTCAAGCCTAGTGCTTCCAGTCTGAGGAGACTCTGCCTGTTTCCAAATAACTAAGTTTTGCTTTTGCTCCTAAAATAACCTCTTGTACAGCTTGATGAGTCCTGCCTTGACTCGGGGCTCCCTTGCAAAGCCTCGTTCTCCCTGAGGCTGCTGGTCCTCCTTTCCAGACTGGCCATCCCCACTGTGATCCCTGCCTGATTCATGGATCACCCACAGAAACTTCCAGCCACATGTTTACAGGCATCCAGCTTCTACCCACACCAGATAGAACTCTCCGGCAAAACTGCTTTCATAAACTATGCTTCAAATTATGTTCATGGTTTGCTAACCTGGTTTCCTTCACATCTTAATAGTGTCTGTGTTGTAACCTCAGGAAACCTGACCCTTGGGTAAACTACTTTTGAACTAAGAATCTACCTATGGCATTGAAATTCTTTGAACTCAGGCATGTAAACTCTAAACCAAGAATTAAGTATATTTTCTATTATGTCATGGGGAATAAGAAAATGAATTTAATCGAGTTACTGTTTGTGACCCTGAACCTAAAATAATCCAATCTTCTGGGGAAGAGCTCCTTCTTCACATCAAAGGGAATGTTGCTCTACATTTTGAGATGACTTACAAAGGATGACGAGAGTGTGACTTTCTAGCAGGATGTCTCTGGATAAAAGTTTTTACCAGTGTACCACTAGAAGTGTCAGAAATTGTTAAAAAAAAAAAATCTGCATCTGTGTTTAGGCCCTTCCTTTCTCAGGCAAGGAACCACAAAGACAGTCCTGTGATGATCCTTTTTTGAAATCTCCACAGAGGAAAACATTGTAAAACGCTTCTTTTGTGACTTTACAAAGCATTTCAACATCAGAATAATTATCAAGAGTCTGAGGAAGTTGTGTCTTAGCCCGGGTCAAGCTGTCCTCTCCTGAAGCAGAGGTACAGAGCAAAGAGGTGCGGCCACTGAGTGGAGCACGTAGGCCAAGCTTGGGGGCGGAGGAAAGGCAGGTACCGTAAGAGGAGGTGAATGAGCTCCAGCTATCTTTAGATCCCAGGGTTGAATAACTTCGTCAAGAATTACTTGTGTTCTTTACAAGTACATCAGAGCTGGCGGGACAAAATATAGCTACTTATTCATTCACAACCTTGAATTTTAAACTTTTTTTGATTTATGAGTTCAGTAATAATAATAATATAGAACAAATACGTATAAGGACAGCCGCATCAGACTAATTGGCACTGATGTTATGTAAAACTCCTTGGAGAAATCTAGATTTGGTGTTAAAAGGGGAAAAGGAAAGTCTCATTTTTGAAAAAGGAGGGCAATGGACTCACGAAGATGCTCCTTTTGTCCCCTTTTAGCACTTTCACGCCTTGTTCTGTGCATGAAATAGCTGAGTAGATTTCCTGTGGTCTATCAAACTGCTTTCCACAACCTGCAAATTTTTGTTTTAATTTGCAAAACAAATTAAAGGATATTATTGGATTAAAAACAAGCAAACACTGTGCTCATTCTGTCAAAGAGCCGTGATGTGCCACACTCAGAAAGTAGGCTGCGCTCATCTTCACCGATTTATTTCAAAACTTCTCTCAGTCAAAGGGTCCTTGGAGGTTTAATAACTTTCTACTATAGACTGTAGCAGATATATTAGGTGGGATTGGTGAAATACAGCCATTACCATATAAATCCAATGCCTTATCAAGAATACATGTCAAAGTTGGTGACAGGACGTAAAAATCATCATTTAATAGCATTACTTTCAGCAGCTTTTTCATTTGACATTGATGTGTTACTGATTTAGTGCCATGACTATAAAATGTCAAGAGGTTTTACTGACGTGAAGCAGATCAATTTATATTAGGAAACAGGAACAAGACTTAAACATCCCTTTTCTGACCTAAGATATTCTTTTCTAAGCAGTGGGGATTGAAGTAATATTTAATCAGCACCTCAATATTAACATTAGAATTTTTTTTCTTAAAATACAGTCTAAAGTAAATAGCAATTGTGTCTAGGAGTCATGGCAGAAAATGAAAGCTACTGTAGCCATGGGCAGCAATAGTTTCTCATTCCATCAAGGTCACGTAATATTTCTATCAATTATCATGTAAGGAGTCGATTGCTAAGTAAATCCTGAATCTTTTTAGAGGAAGAAATGGGAGAGAAATACCAGTTTGTTGAACTATATCAAATACAGTCATAATGAATCCCTCCTGCCATGTTGATGGTTATTTCCAGGGAAACGAGGCTTGCAAAAATAGCTAATATTCTGTTTTGCTTAGGAAATCAAGTTTACATGTTTCCTTCAGCACAATTACTAAAACTGGCTATGAGAGTTATCACTGGGTTTACTATTGCTCCTAAGCAAGTGTGATAAGGTCTATGCTTATGAGGTATGCTCATAGTTTATGGGGAGCACATAGGGCATCACAGAGCTCATGCTATCCAGGAAGATTTCCTGAATTGTCTTGAAGGACAAATAGGAGTTAGTTGAAGAATGAAGGAAGGGTTGTCCTGGCAGAGGAAACAAAAGAGTAATGAGAAAATAATAGAGAAGCAAGTAAGAACCAGATTTTAGATGTCATTGACTGCCCGACGGAGATCTTTACCTGGAAGACAGTGAGGGTCTATAGAAGACCTTTGTTACCTTTACATGCCAGGCATCTGTTTTCCATGAAGGTAACTATACCCCTTCTTTTCTTGAAGAACAGTACTAGTTACTTACAGTATCTGAGCATTTAATTCTAGGCTAAGAACATACTGAAAAAGCTTGCTAATGGCATGTTCTAATAATATACAAATCAATTTTCCTTATTCACTATCCTAGCTAATTCATGGTTCTTATTTATTTATTGTGATATTTGCATATAGAGTATATACCAGGGAGTAGATTTGTGAAGAAATGAACAATCCAGAGTATCTGCTTTCAAAGAGTACATAGTCTAGTTGAAGATATGGAAAATAATGTCATTTAACAGTGGAAGAAATGCTATCATAGACACTATAAGATACTATAGAAATACAAAGGGGAATCTAACTGAAAGGGGTATAAGAGGACAAGGGAAGGTAACTAGGAGAATCTGAGCCATGAACCATGTCTAAAGGACAAATAAGAGTGATCATGGAAGGTGGCAGGGGGCAAGATGGGGAGGTGGGGAGGAATCCCTTTCAGGTCCTACTCCTTTTATGTTTAGGAAATAGCCAGTGTTTCAGTATGGCTGGAATATGGGGTTTGTGTGAGGATGTAGATAAAGCTATGTGACTATTGGAGTCATTTGTGGAGTTTTATTCCTTGTGGGTCAAGCAACTGAATAAAACAAACAGCTGAGATCACATTTAGGTCTTGACTCCAAATCTGAAAGGAACAGTTATCATACGAGTAGAGTAGAGAAGTGGAAAGCTCAAAAGGGGAAAAAAAAAAAGGGAGCATTCACAGCAGTAGAAAATTCTAGGTACTTCATTGCCAGCAAAGGGCAAGTAATTATTGAAAGTTTTCCTTTTCCTACTGTCTGTATCAACAAAATGATCTGCTGTCTTAAAAACCCTGAACAGGCAAGTACTTGGATATTGAATAATTCATTTGACCCGTTTCACTTAGTGTATTTATACATTGGTTTTGCCTGGATATCCAAAATGGAATACGGATGGGACCCATTCACACCATTGATTTGGGTGTGACTTTTTGGTTGGCAGGTTGAGTTCCCTTGTTTTTCTCCTTGTAAGTTCCTCATCCTATTGACATCATTTCTATATTCTGAGGCTTCTCCAGTAAATCTAAGATGAGAAGTTCAGAATCCCACAAAATGAAAGGAAGTTTTTTAGGTAATAATACTTCCTTCAGAACTTGGCAGAAATCTTACCGGCGTTGAAGGTGAAGGTAGAAGAGGCACTCCATGGTGGATTTCAGAATTCAGAAATAGGAGAGAAGATTGAAAGTATTCCCAAGACCCTGTGTGGGAGATGAACTTCACTTTACACTCCATGCGAGGTATGACTTTCACTCATCCTTCCTTCTTGCATCCTTGGTTTGAAACACAAATATCATCTGATATCAAGATACGGAGATCTATAAAAGATTGTTTTAAACCCCATCTATTCCTAGAGATGTCCAAATTCTCCCCACAATTTATGTTCATCCCTGAGAACTCATATTTTTAAGGAATTGGCTGCCTCAGGCTCTTCTGTCTCCAGAAGGAACCCATACACATGAGTTCAACAGTCTCTACTAGAGCTTTAGGGTAGGGTAGGGGGTTAGGAATCACAGGAACAGTTCACACAGCACAAACAGCCTTCTGCCCTCATCTTGGCTGCAGTCTCTCTTTCCATTCTTCCCTTCTCTGGAACCACATAAAATTCTCCCTTTGTCTAATGCATAGCACTGTAGCATTGTTTTTGAAGAGCTCATTCTGTTCCCCAAGCATTTGCTACCAAATGCAGTGCTCTAAGAGGAATTTGATGATTATGTTTTTCACCTTACAATAGGAATTTTGTTCACCCTCAATGTAAGCATCTTTCCCATACTTGGAGTTTATTATTTCACATCTTTCTCTAATACCTCACTTTTTTCATACTTCCATTGAGAAAAACAGGAGCCTTCACAAGGAAGCTCCCTTATCTTCCCATGATCAGTTTAATAAACTTATCCGGGTTGGCACTGATCTTTGCCTCCCTTTTTTCCTATTATGATAAAAAGTTTCTCTGCTCACAAAAACTAAAAGTTCATCATGTTCTCTGAGTCCCTCCTCCTTTGCTTTCTTAAACTTTTTTACTCTGTTATTCCTCTCTCCAGCATCACTAATTTCTCCTGGTTAACTGGATCTTCCCCATAAGTATATAAATTTTCTTGCATCTACCATCTGAAACAAAATTGTAAACTAACTTATTGTAAACTAACTTATGTTCCTCTCTAGCTGACAACCCAGATCTTTATTCTTTAGAGACAAAATTTTTATTTTATTTACTTATTTTTTTGCTGCACCGCACAGCTTATAGGACCTTAGTTCCTTGACCAGGGATTAAACCTGGACCCTCGGCAGTGAAAGCCTGGAGTCCTAACCACTGGACTACCAGGGAATTCCCCAAACAGAATTTTTTTAAAGGCCTGTTCATGCTGTTTCCATTTCCCCACCTTCAAGTAACTCTTCAACCCATTACAATTCTCCTTTTCCCTTCATTCTACCGCTGAAAAAATTTATCAAAAGCACCAGTGATCTCCATGTTGTAAAATCTAATGGGCACTTTTCTCTCCTCCTCTTCCTTGACTTCTTACCAGCAACTGACAAGCTCATCATGTCCTTATTTCTGGATACATGGCTTATCTTGGTTTCTGATTCCATGTTTGCCTGGTTTACCTCTTAGCCATCATGCTTCTCCTTTTCAGTCTTCTTGACTGACTCCTTTTCCTCTGTTCGCCCATTAATAAAATGGATCCTACAGGGTTTAGCCTCATCCTGCCCCCCTTCTCTACTCTCTATCACCCAATCCCATGGCTATAACAACAGAAGACTCGCAAATTTTTTTTCCATTTTCAAACACCCCTCTCTGCTCCAGGCTCAGATAGAAGAATGCTTATTTAATACTTCCAGCTGATTATCTCTCAGGAAACATATTTAATATGTTCAAAAGAGAAAATTTGGTTTTTTCCCTAAAATATATCCCATCCCCATACAAATAAATGGTATCACCATTTTCTCAGCTGCCAAAGCAAGAAATCTGTGAATCATTCTTATTTTATCTCTCATTCTCTACCTTCTGTCTCTTAGCAAATTCTATTAATTCTATCCCTAACATAAATTATAATCTACCCATTCTCCATCTCTACTGCCACCCTATCCAGGCCAGCATCACCTTGTGCCTGGTGAACTTTCATAAAGTCCTAATTAGTCTCTCTCCTTCCTCTCATCCCCTTTCAATCTATTTTCAGTAGCTAGAGTGATCTTTTAAATGCAATTCTGATTAGATAATAGCTTCGTATTCTTCCTAAAAGCTTGGTCTTGGCCTACAAGTCTCTACATTACTGCTTTACAACTACAACTTGACAACTCTACCATTCACTCAATATGATCCAACCCCATGCCAGCTCTTTCTTACTCCATTAAATGTACAAACTTTCTCCAGTCTTAGGGCCTTTGCACATGCTAGTTCTTCCACCTGAAATATTCATTCTATGGTTCATTGCATTTTTGTTTTCTTTTTCTTCAGGTCATCAGAATGGTCTTTCCTCATCATCTGAGGCTCCCATTCCCATTCTCTACCACTGCCTTCTCTGATTCCTCTATAACTTATCGTTGGTTTTCTCATTTGTTTGTCTTTCCCACAAGACTGTTGGTTTAGAGAGCCTTTAAATTTGGATGCTTGGGTCCCGCTCAAGATATTTTGGTTTGTGTTGTCTGCGGTGAAGCCTGAGTACCAAGATTTTTAATTGCTCCTTGGGTGATTTTAATGGGCAGCCCAGCACTCTGCACGAGTGCTTCTCAAAGTGTGGTGCCCAATCAACAATATCAGCATCACTTGTGAATTTGTTAGACATGCAAATTCTCAGGCCCCACCATAGGCCTACTCAATTAGAATCTCTCCAAGTGATTCTGATGCAGGTTAAAGTTTAAGAACTGCTACCTAGAAGAAAGGCCATGAGGGTTAATCCTTGTATCCAGATACTGCATAGTGTCTAGTAGGCATAATAGATACTTGAATCAACAAATGACTAATCAGTAATAATCATAATCAATACATGAATAAATTAAATAATAAATTATATAATGTATGAATGGCTTTCTCTTATAGAATTAAATGCAGGTGATCTGATGCCAACATACTTCCCTCTACTAAGAGCTAAGGATAAATTTATTCTACTAGCCCTTGCTAAGAAAGTTTGTTATATCAGAGATAGAAGAGCAGCAAATAGTGTGATTTTCTGAACTGCTGCCCTAGCAATTTCCTTTCTCAGCCTCATTTATATTGCTCCAAACACTAAATCACTGGCTGTTTTGACAAGTGTGCTATTTTCACTTCTGTGACTTCCACCTCTAATTCAAAGGTGGTAAAGTGGACAGGCTATTTATTAAATTTCATTGGTAACAGATTAGCACATACATTTGTTTTCCTTTAATTTACCAGTGAGCGGGTCACTAATGGCCTGCTCAATCCAGTTAGGGGATGCCTGCCTTTTCCTGGATGATGTTGCATGTATTGCAGGTGAACAGTCTCCTGTTAGAAGCCAAGGGTTGCTATTATCTGCACCTCCTCCCCAGCACCATCTGGAAACCTCACAACTTCTCAGAATGCAAGGTGCATCCACTCCATTCTTAGACATTATCATGCTGAGAATGCCCAGGCACTGGCAGGACTGTTGTGACTGGCTTGCTAGAGAAAGAAGAAAAGATTATCTCCTCTAATTCTAATGTGAAGTTGATATATAAGCTAGAGAGAAACAGTGATATTAGTTCAAGTCGCTCAGAAGTAATCATGCCTCCCCTTGGATAGGGTCTCTAACAAATAAGCCCAAAGCTGCTACTGGAGGTGGATGCTACCTTTGTAGCTCAGGCTTGTTTCTGGCATCATTCTCTATAATGCATCACTCTCCCAGGCCCCAGGGAGAAATGAGGCTACGGTTCTATATTGGCCTAAAGGGCGGTGCCTGCAATATGCTCTCCTGCCAGGGGTGCCCTGGAGAGCTTTCCTCCCAGCTCACAGGGGCCTAATTGGTGCACATCTCAATGGCTTTCCTGTAGGGGTGGCAGCAGCAGCTTTGAAGGGCAGTGCAAGGACTTGCTCAACAAAGATACCCTCCCTTCTCCCTCTTGGTCCTTGGTGGCTGAAATTCTCAGCCGTTGTCACTCTTTTAAAAAGCAGGAGTGCGGCACTGTTGAGGTAGATTTCTTACTGACCATCTCTCTCTCTGCTTATTTAGTCTTCAACTTTCCAAGATTACTGAGGATTAGCTTAACTAGATTAATCATTGCAAAATTCTTGAAGACCAAAAAAAAAAAAACAAATTCCAGACAGAAAATGAAACTGCAAATAAAATCATGGGCTGTGGGCTTCCCTGGTGGCTCAGTGGTTAAGAATCTACCTGCCAATGCAGGGGACATGGGTTTGATCTCTGGTCCAGGAAGATCCCACATGCCGCGGAGCAACTAAGCCTGCGGGCCACAACCACTGAGCCCATGCACCACAACTACTGAAGTCCGCACGCCTAGAGCCTATGCTCTGCAAGAAGAGAAGCCACTGCAATGAGAAGCCCGCGCACAGCAATGAAGAGTAGCCCCCGTTCGCTGCAACTAGAGAAAGCCCACGCACAGTAATGAAGACCCATCACAGCCAAAAATAAATAAATAAAATAAATAAATTCAAAAAAAAATCATGGGCTCTGCTCACCCCACTCCAGGAATGAGGGAAAGCAGATACCCTTATGCTGCATGACAGATGGAGTTTGTACATGCTCTGAAATGTACCGCGTGCTTTGGATGTGGTAAAAAGAGTGGGTAGCCAGCTGCTACGATGAGAATCCACTATGGAAACTGATCCTCCCACTAGAACCTTCTTGAAATGAGAAAGAAACATATTCCAGGATCATAGAATGCAGATTAAATGACTTATCTAGTTATTTTGATAGAATATATGGCATGATGAACATCCTGACCACCCATAGTCAAATTATCTTTCCATCTGAGCTGACCTGGATGACTAAAACTTCCCGTTTCTTCACTCCTCTGTACTTAGAAAAGAAGGTTCCTATTATATATTGGGTTGGCCAAAAAGTTCGTTTGTGTTTTTCCATAAGATTTCCACATTTGGGGCAGAGGAAAGAGGGAGGGGATAGTGGTAACATCGTAATCTACTCTCTGCCACTGGAGCCTTAGCTTAAAGCTGTTTATTACTTTAGATGCCTTCATCTGGACAGGCTCTGATGCAGAAGAATCAGGGTAGGTCTGGAAGGGCAAGCCCAGATAGCAGCGTGAAGATAATCGTGCCTGGTCTTGGGTGTGGTAGACTGGGGCAATGAAAGCGTGATGTCCAGAAAGGGAATGAAAGTCACCATCTACTTCATAGTTTTTGCCCTGCAGTCAGAGTAAACTTTTCAATTCCAATCATGCCATTCCTCCGATTACTTCAGTGGCTTCTCATTACATGAGGATGAAGACATGAAAGGTGACTCCTGCCCAAGTCTTAGGTCTTATTTCACAGCACTGTTACATGCTCTTTTACACCATATATTTTATAAAGCCCATTACAATTTTATTTTGATAAATGATTGTGTAATTAGTTGTTTAACACCTATTTCCATTAGATTGCAAGCTCCGTGATGGAAGAGATTTGAGCCATCTTACATCAATGCTTTATTTTCAGGATGTTCTACAGAGCCTTGCTCATAGTAAATGCTCAAAAGTTACTTGTTGAATAAAGGATGAAAGGATCAGTTTGGGCTGGAAAACATAGGGTGTCTATAGACAAAATGTAGAAAAGGGTAGAAACAAGTAGATAAACATTTCAAGCTAAAAACACTATACTTCTCTCCTTGGGAGGAAAAAAAGATGGGTACTTGTTAAAAGTCTGTTAAAAGTCTGATTGGGATAAATCTTTCCATTTTAGCTAAATTAAAATCTGATAACTTCTCTTTTCTAGTGGACAAACAGGAAATTTAGGTAGTGTATCAGATAGTTATTTGTTATTTGGGATAAATGAAATGATAGCCAACTCTCATGCAACTATATATATTATCCTTGACAAATTTTGATCTTGGGCCAACTTATTTTCATACGAAATAAAATGCAAGATGACATTGAAGCTTGGGCGTGGTTAGAGAACACAAACACAGCGAGAAAATTCCAGACTCAAATCTAGAATTATTTTTTGGCTGCTTTGGACTACCTACACTACTCTTTGATATATATAAGCATATTAGTACAGCTAATTGAGAGCCAGCTGTTTGATAGTATTATTAGCAATATTCCTTTTATTTAAACCACATTAGACCCATATATATATATATATATCTCCCAAAGAAATGGATGCATATTTCAACAAAAGAGACTTGTATGAGAATATTCATGGCTGGCTCATTCATAACAACTCCAAACCGGAAACAACCCAAATGCTCATCAACAGGACAAGAGATGTAAGGTACATATTCATGTAACAGAACGTGACTCAGCATTTAAAAGGAATTACTGATATGAGCAATAACATGGCTGAATCTCATAGACATTATGTTGAACAAAAGAATTCATATTCTATGGTTCCATTTAAGTGAAATTCAAGAAGAGGCAAAACTAATATATGATCCTTAGCTAGAAATCTGAATTGTGATTGTCTCAGGACAGGGATATGGATGGAGCAGTGATTGGAAAGGACTATGAGGCAACTTTTTGGGTGCAGGAAGTGTCCTGTATCTTGATTTGGGTGATTTCAATCCAGGTACATAGATTTGTCAAAATGCATTGAACGAACACTTGAGATCAGTGCCTTTTACTATAGATAAATTATACCTCAATAAAGATGAAGGTCAAGAATGCAAACCAATAATCTGCATTCTCAAGAAAGTACTTTAAAGGCATAAGAAATAAAATGTACTTTGGTTCTTCCAATGTGTTTGACATTAAAATTGGAAAAAAATAAAAATGACCACTGATATACATAATCAGTTATACATGAATTAACTGCCCCTAAATTATAACAAACCTGGTATGTGGTTAATCAACATGTTTACCTGTGAGTCCAATGGTGAAATCCAAAGCTCTACAGAAGCAGGGATTTTGTCATGTTTACATTTATGTCCTGAGCATCTAGCTCACTGCTTGAACTGACTCTTACCTTGAAGTATTTGAATAACTTTGAAGAAGCCTTAACTTCTTCAGGTCTCAGTTCCTTCATCAGTATAATGGAACTAATATCTGACTTCCCTAAGTGTGTACTACAAACAACATAATAGACCAAAAATACTTTTGAACTAGTTAAAAGTCTAACTCAACCCAAATGAAAAGTCATTTTAATATTTTTAGCAGGCGGCTTTATGTTTCAGTTTTTCCTTTATCCTGTAAACTGACCTAGATAAGATAAATGACTCCAGAACTCTGGCACACAGAGACTTATGTAGTCAAGCTTTCAAGACTTAGTTCAAGGAGTAAATCACCTACAGAGACTTTCTAGCCTCCCCCGTCCCCACCACACCTTTTGGTGCCATAAAGGCAGGAATTGGTTTTATTAATCTTTTTATCTCCAGTGTCTAGAACAGTAGTCCTCTCAGGGTAGATGTTTAATATTCTTAAAATAAACAAATGGACCTCAATTTATTCAAATAGTCCAATAATAGAGTGATTTGATTTTCCAGGGAACATAGAATGTGTGCTGCGTATCTATATGTGTAAGTTTTATTTATATCCTACATGGTGGAGAATATATCCTACATGGAGGAGAATATTCATCCTCATAGAGATTAAGTAGTTACTTGCTCCAAGTCGCTCAGCTAAAAGGAAGCTGATGTGGAATTCATTCCCACATCTGTCTCCTCCCAATGGTCAGAAGCATCCCGTCATACTGCCATATTACTAAAGTTGCTTTTATAACATGCATTACATTTCAGATCTATCCTCAGTAAAGCCCAACTGATACAAAATAATCTTCCTAAAGAAGGAAAGAGTCTCCCTTTGATAATTAAGCTTTCATTGCTGGCTAGAGTACCAGGACAGAAATGAAAAGATTTAGATTGCAGGGTCAGGCAAGTCTCTTTGGAACTTTGTGACCTGGGGCAAATCATTGGAGCTCTCTGTGCCTTCATTTTCTTATCTTTAATTAAAGAGAATACGATCTACTGTGTTTTATCTCACAGGGTAGAGAGAATCATAAAACAATATGTGAAAGTGTTCTATGAAATATAAAGTGCCGTAAAATGTTCAAAAAATCAGACATATCAGGAATCACTGCACTGCGGGAGATTGGGTTGAAGTCAAACAGTATTGAATCGCTTCTTTTGAATTTTTGAATCTACACGTGTATATTATACACATGTATTTACATATATGCTCTTTTATTATAAATCTTTTTAAAGTGAAGATAACTTTTGGGTAATTTATGGGGTCTTTTGAGTTGAGGATTTTTCTACTAGTTCCAACCAAGGAGACCCAATGAATTGGTTCACCAGCCTGAAATGAGAGGTCTTGTAACCATGTGGCCTACTCATTTAAGCAGATGGAATAAAACGTTCAGTGTTAATTAAAATCTTCAAAGGGTCTTCAAAGGGTAGCAGTAAATACTATGTATTTCCCTTATTTAAAATACTAGCAGATGAAGAGTTCTTTTTTTTCTCCTTAATGAATATAGGAATCCCATCTGTTATCTTTATAAAAACGTACCGTGAAATGCAGAGAAAAAACAGAAATTAAAAGATTGTGTCCTTCTCTTTCTTTCACAGGAAGCCACTCTTTTTTGGAACCAGACAATGCTGTTTTGTCCCCGCCCGATCAAATCTCCCTTCAAAGCCATGGGAAACTATTGGTCAATTAGTGACCACGTGATTCCTAGCCGCCTCTATTTCAAAAACAGTGACAGATACTACAGATTATCTCACTCAACACCCATCCAACCCCTTACTAGTTAGTCTTCCTGTACCAGAGAGGCTGGAAAGTTTGGACCTATGTTTCAAAGGCAGGAGATGTTCAAAATAACAAGTCAAATATTTGACTGTGGTTAAAAATGTCTCTTCCAGTTTTATAGTTCTTGGATTCTGTCAACATCTCTCTCACAATGCTTAACACTCAAATACCAAGAACTTGTTTATTTCTCTTACCCCCCCCCCCCCCGCTGTCACTGTGATGACCCCACCCCTCCAATGTCATGTGTGTCATGGGTGTACTCTTTTTTATTGGTTACAAAGAAAGGTTTTGGGAGGGAAATGAAAGCAGGAGGCCAAAAGTGAAATGGATCAGAAAAAAGAAGTGGATGATGAAAGGAGACTAATGAGCGCAGAAGGAAGAGTACTGAGTTGATTAAAGTAGGAGTTGGAAGTGTATAGATTACAAAGCTGGATTAAGCTCAGTTCCTAGAAAAGAAACTGTATCTAGAGACTTGAGGACAGGAGGACCAGGTGAGCATCCAACCTAAGGTTCTGTAGAAGGACTGGGAAGACAGCTAAAGCCTGCCACCCAGGAGAATGTGCTGGCAGAAAGTCTGTTTTCCCCTCACCCTCAAGCTCAGAATGATTGCTCAAGGGCAGAAAAGCACAATGGGCTAAAAATAATCACGCTTTCATCTAACAGTGCTGACCTGAACCTGTAAGGCGCTGACTGGTTGGCAGTAGGATACCTTGGAATTCCTCACCTGTACAAAAGTGGTTCCTTGCACTCTAAATAATTTGCTGAGGGTGATGTTTCTGATGAGTCATTACAAAGGCAGGGTCCTGATGGGGCTTAGGGGGCAGAGCTGTGTACCCAGGTCATCCGGTCACACAGATCAGGCAGTGAGAAGATCAGTGACTAACAAAGGGAGCCGACTGTCCATCATCTGCTCTTCTTTACCTGATTACTTCTGCTGTCTCCAGCAACGGTCCCTTTGGTCCAGAGGTCCCCACGTTTCTGCCTGCTCAGCCTGGTGTTATTTAAGGTGAAAGGGACCTAGTTTCATCTCATGTTCCTAAGCTGTTGGTGTTTGCTGACTAATGTTTCGAGTTAGTGCAAGAGGCACCATTCCTCAGCTATGCTAATGATACAGTTCTACTCACTAAATCACAAATCTGCAGAACTGGGTCCCCAGCCCAGCTTGCCTTCAACAAAGCAGGTGATTAGCAGGAAACTGAAAAACACACACCCTGCTTTAAGTTTCTTCCTCTAGACTGGCTTTGAGGCGTTCCCGCCCCCCCCCGCCCCCAGTTCCCTATCACGGCTCAAGCTGCCAAGGAAGTGACTGACAGAGGTGCAGCCCGGGGCACCCCTTTCTTGGCGGCATCTCCCTCCACGGAAGCATCCTTCCTTCTGCAGCAGATGCTGCAGGGAAATGGACTCCTAAAGTTTAGCATAAGGCATTCTCTGACGCAAAACGCCTCTTTGCTTCCTCTGCCCTATATTCTCTTACCTCCCAAGTCTACCAGCATCTAACATCAAGCAGTCCCATAACCCAGAAAAAAAGTGTGTGGCCACATATCAAACTAGCCCGTCAGAAAGGTCAGATTCTACTTCCCTGGACCTTTAGGAGTAGTCAGTTGTTTTCTACAGGTGGCTGAATCCTTGTGAAAATTACTTTGGTCCTTGCCCACCAAATAACATACCGATTCACCCCCCCGCCCCACCCCAGATAAAATTAGTTTTTGTAGCGAGAAGGATAAAACATACAAAGGCTTTTTTTGATTTGTATTGACAGCCCAGCTTTCTTCACCTCCAACACTTGCCTTTCATCCTGTTTGCCAAGGGGTGTTCCTTGCTTCATCCAGGTATGGTTTTAAGTCCCATTTCATCTTAGAATTCCTCACAGACTATAAAAAAAGGTGGGGGGGGGAGTGATATTACTGAATGCTTAAATAAGACAAATTCCATGAATCTCTGCAACTCAGGGCTGTGGGAACACACTCACTCCACGTTAAATTCATAATGTAAATGTTGATATTCATGTCATGTTTGTTAGCTGTATTCAGAGTTTCCTTAATTTATACCAGGTTTCTAGAAAGCAGAGATAGATAGGGCAGGGTAACAAGATGTAATTCAATTTAATGAATACTTGTCAAGGGCTATATGCACAGTAACATCTTTGCATAGAATCATGTAAGAATTATTATAGCTAATAAGTGCTCTTTGATGAGAATCATATTTTATATTATATTGAGAGACCTTTAATTTTTGTTACGGGAGTTTTTGAAAAGAGAGGAAAAAGTAATCACCGTTCTCCCATCACAAATCAGGATTTTATTGAAATTTCAAATGGCTATATTTCAAAGAACTTCTAGACACTCTTCAAGTTCTTTTTTTTTTTTTAACATTGGAAAACAACATAGTGGAAGGAAGCATTCTCCTTGTGGAATGGCGTATTTCATGCTAACATTCCTTTTTTAAGTTTCAAGAAATTAAAGTGAACAACCAAGTAAAACCCATGCAAATGATTATTCCAAGTCCTGTCCATACCGTAAACAGTCAGTTCTAAAGAGAGAAATTTGAGATGACTGAAAACAGGCTGTTTGTTCTTAATCTGTCAATCTCAGTCATGAATGTGATCAGTAAGCACATCACGGTGGGAGGTTATTTTCTAATAAAATGGGCCAACATAAAGAAACAATCTGCTTGGAATGATGCATCTTTAAGTTCCAAAGTAGTATAAGAAATCTCTGGGACAACCTCTCCCTGAGAGGGGAAAAGCTGTGGTGATCGAGGCTTTGGTACTTCTGCTTTTTCAAAACAAAACTTGACCTTGAGACAGACTTCAAAAGTAGCATGAAGTCATTGCTTACAACCTTCTCTTAAAATGTCACAATTCATTGCCCTTGACTCGGGTCTCGGGGAGTCAGTGATAAGGACAGCCAGGGTAAGAGTATAACCCCGTCCCTGTCCTCCTGTGGCTCACAGACAGAGCACGTGGCGGCCTCCAAATGTAGTTTGAGCCATGCTGAGCAAAATCACTGCTGCAAAGTAATTCTCCCTGGTATCGGAGAACCTGCTGTGGGATGGACTTTAGAATTAGGTTCTGCTTCTAAGTACAATACCTATATGACTTTAGTAACAACAACATGACGAGAATAACAGCAGCTACCACTGAATTCTACTATATATCAGGCACTTTAGTTATAATTATACTTATTCACCTCTTTAACCCTCACAACTCTTAGAGATACACAGTAGTACTGTCCCCATTTTACAGGTGAAGGATATGAGGGACAGGGAGACCAGGAAATTTGTCTAACATCACAAAGGGCAGTGAATTGTGTAGTCTCTGAGTATTAGTTTCTTTTTTCATAAAGTGGGGATCATTTTACTTATATTGCAGGGCTACTGTGAGGGTTAAAGAAATAATAAAGGTAAAGAATCTGGCACATGGTAGATGCCCATTATAGAGAGATATTAATAATTCCTTTATATTAAAAACCCTTCTCCTCCTGACATGAATCCATAATGACTCATTTTATTTAGAGGTTGCTCATCTACCAAACCTCCAAGCCAACCAGAACCAGGAGAGAAGCACAAAGCAATCAGAATAGTCTAATCAAAACAAGCAGTCAAACAACCCTCTTGCCCATTATCCTGACGGAGCCCCCAGGAGCCTTGCTGAGAGCCTATTTACTCCAAGGGAGCCCTGGTTTTAGGGGGCTTGGCTATAAGGCTTCCCAGCTCACAGATGATTAGAAATGCAAATTAACAGGGGAAGGGTCTGCTAGGAGCTAGACGTGACAGCTGACAATCTAGCTGCAGTAGGAGAAACGGAACCCCCCTTAAGAGCCAGACAGGAGAACTCAAAATGCAGACCAGCCTGGACCCTCTGAGGAGGGCAGAGTCCTTAATAATAGATTACTAGCCCTCTCAGAAGCCTATCCTGGCACCTCATCATCCGTTTTGTCAGTTGCTGCTATTCCTCTGTGTCCCCTCTATGCCCTATGCATGCTCTGTTCACATCCCTCATACAGTCTCTTTTGCTCTGGGCTGTAGCAATTTGTCTTCTGTATCCTCATCCTAATTTGACCTTAAGCTCTTGCAATGGCAAGAGCACTACTACTGCATTCATCTTTGTATCTCTGAGCCCCTCACATAATGATGGGTGCTCTATATATGCTTGTTGAATGAATGATTATTGATTCAAGATACCGCATGAGAAAGAGACAAGAATTTGAATTCACGTTTTCAAAGATAGGAAACAATGTAAAGGAGGTTGAGAAACTTTCTATTCAAAGCCATTACAGGAAATTTTCCGCCTAAAGTAAGCTTCAATAGCCTGGAAAATTTATGTTTATGTGAAGCACATCACTACCCGAGGGCTCTGGATAAAGGAGGCATTTCCCTGTCTACTGACCCACTGGTGAGAAGAGGAGAGGAACCACAAGAGGAGAGGGACCTGGGTCATAATGAGCACTTGGGAAGTTTAATGGAGAGGGAGAGAGTACAGGAGACAGATTATGAAGAGCAAAGATGAATGGGATCCATGTCACAATTGTGCTGAGGCCCAGCCCTTGTTTTGTTCTTTTCCCAGAAAATGGAGTGGCATTTTAGAGGGAACCTGGAAAACTGATTGCAGTTACTATGGTAGGTGGCATCAGAGTTCTGTTTGAAAGGATGAACATAAAGCAGGATAATGAAGCAAGACAATAATTTATCAGCTAAATCATGAGGCGTCTATGCTGTAGGGAAGGGCGCCTTTACAAAATATAGAGGAAAAGCCTTTGCCTGACAAAGGGGACTCGACCCTGAAAAGATTCAGCAAATAGAAAAACCATGGGTATTAAGACTGGTTGTTTGGCAGAACTGCCGGGAAGGGATAGTCAGAGAGGAAGCACGTAATGAATAGGCATCCTGGGGAGCTGGGGATGATAACTAGGAGTGGGGTTACGAACTGTAAATCCAGAGATAAGGTGGAGTGAGAAGACATACTGGGTGGGCTTGGGGTGATCTGAATTCACAGGGGACCAATGCCTTTCAATGTAGAATCAGAGAAGCAGCAAGACCGCTGAGTACAAATACCCTTGGCACACAGGCCTGCACAAGCCCGTGGAGCAGGGGAATAGTTCCTGTGTGCCTAGGCGCAGAGGGGAGGTGATGAAGGGCTATAAAGGGCCACCAAGCTTTGCACAGCCTCACACTTCACGGGCACAGCAGCGAGACCTGTGCCCTTGAGCCGGTCATGATGATGAAACCAGGGAAACCCAGACCTCAGAATGGGTTCCTGAATGGCCTCTACTGAAAGTCAGGTGGGAAAGATAAACCTAAACACTAATAAAAGACTACCTGTAAAGGGCCACCTGTATCAGATACAAGCCCCTCAGATGATGCTTTAACACTAAATAAGGGCCCAGAATTCGATACAACCTCAGTGTAAGGGATTGTTCCAATCTCATGGTACAAGGGGAGCTTCGTTGATGGACTAAATTTCATAACTGGAAAAACACCCCCCTTTTGTCACATCCTGATTGACCTTAACCTAAAACCCTCCATCAGGAACACCGCCCTGGGCTGGGAGCCAGAGCCCTGTTGCAGTCACTTTGCTCTGCTCTGCTTTTCAAGGATGGAAATAACACACTATCGACCTGTTGTAAATTTCAGCAACAACCTAAATCCAAACTTGAAAAGTCACCCTGTGTCGATCAAATTGTGTGTAATGAAGTTAATTGAAATGTGTTAAAGGTGAGGGTGGGCAAGGCCTGCAGCCTCAGGGCTGTTGATCTTTTGACAGAGCCCTGCCCCTCCTCCACAAAAGTTCCTGTGTCTTCCCATCAGAAGTCACTCCTCTGACAGGGCTGTGACAGTCCACAGTCAGAGAAAAGGTCAATTAAACCTGTGACAACTCTGCGCTGAAAGCACACAGAAGAGCATGCCCCACACTCGCATCCCTCCCATTTCCATAATCATGAATTTCATTCTGTTGTCCAGGCAGATGTCTGGGAATGTAATACAGAGAATTTAAATAAGCTGAAGGCTTCTGGTGCAGCCCATTTTCTCTTCTTTTACAAATTTGGTTTCTGCTTGCTGTTCATTCACATTTCATACCCTTGACGGACTATCTTTAGTCTCCATATTTTATAGTTTTTAGAGGCATGAATTAAGTTTCACATGTAAAATGAAACCTGTGAAATTCCTCTTCTCCTTGGATGAAAGAACTCACCCGGCACCTGGAGCAATTTTGCAAATGTTGCCAGAAACAAGAATCAGGTTTCACCAGTGAATACAGGTTTATGCAGCCTAGAAATTGTACTGCAAATAACATTCTAGAGGTCAATTGAAATGTAGCTTCTTGCCTTCATTAAGACAGTCTGGAATAAAACCAAACCAGAAAAATTCTCATACCACTGTCCATACTCTCAACTGAGAGGCCTTGTTACTAGACAAAAGAATGTATCAAAAAATGAAAATGAGAGAAAATAGTGCAGGTCAGAAGTAATTTTGTTTAACACTGTATTAGCCAGTCCAGGCTGCCGTAATGAAATATCAGAGCTTGGGTGGCTTAAGCAACAGACATTTATTTCTCACAGTTCTGGAGGCCAGAAATACAAGATCAGAGCACCACCATAATGAGTTTCTAGTGAAGGCTCTCTCTTCTTGGCTTGCAGATGGCTGCCTTCTGCCTTCTTGCTTTGTCCTCACATGGCAAGGAGAGGCAGAGAGAGGGAGGGAGAGGGGGAGAGTGGAAGAGGGGGAGGAGGGGGCGGGGAGAGAGAGAGAGGGAGAGAGAGAGATCTTCCTCTTATAAAGCCACCAATCCTATGAGATTAGGGCTCCACCCTTATGATCTCAGTTAACTTTAATCACCTCATAAAGACTCTATCTCCAGATATGGTCACACTGGGGGTTCAACATATGAACTGAGGGGGAGGCATAATTCAGTTCATAATTAACATCTTGTAAGCTACCTTCTATAGTTATTCAGCAGTTATATCCTTTTAGTTTAAGAATTCTGGATTGTAAATACATTGTATACTAGTGTTCTTACTGGCTTCAAAACTTTCAACATATGTTAGAGAAGTGGGAAATAAATATAGTGAAGGACCATTAGCATCTGCAGTCTGGAAGCAAACATTTTCTCATTTGGTCAATAACAAGGGCATTTCAAGGCTAGTGAGTCCAATAAAGACTAAATCTTTCCTGTCACATCAGGAATATTCCCTTGAACACACAGTTTCCCCTAAAATGAGCTGCTTATGAATCAGCCAGAGCCATTGCCTTATTGTACCACAGGGGAGAAAACCTAAATTCTTTTTTTTTTAAATAAATTTATCTAGTTTTATTTTTGGCTGTGTTGGGTGTTTGTTGCTGCACAAGGGCTTTCTCTAGTTGCGGCGAGCCGGGGCTACTCTTTGTTGTGGTGTGGGGGCTTCTCATGGCGGTGGCTTCTCTTGTTGCGGAGCATGGGCTCTAGGCACACGGGCTTAGCAGTTGTGGCACATGGGCTCAGTAGTTGTGGCTCCCGGGCTCTAGAGCACAGGCTCAGTGGTTGTGGCACACGGGCTTAGTTGCTCCATGGCATGTGGGATCTTCCCGGACCAGGGCTCTAATCCGTGTCCCCTGCATTGGCAGGCGGATTCTTAACCACTGCGCCACCAGGGAAGTCCTAAAATACGAATATATTTTAATTATTTATTTTAATATAATACTGTATTGTGACATTTCTTTTATCATGGCCTTAAACGGTTTTATCAGTCTTTTACTAATTAATTATTTCCAACTGTTATAGCCTTGATGCCCTAAATAAAATGTAAATTTCTGCAGGACAGAAAGGAGCTTTGGGGCCATTTCTGTCCTCCTTAGCATCTAGCACAGCTCTGAGGACATGATGAATGCCCAATAATGTATGTGGGTTTTAGCTCTTTGATCATCCATTCTGGACTTAACTTCCCATCCCCAAATACTGTCTATTTGTTTGTTTTTATAAATCCACTTCCAAGAAAGATATTTTTAAAAAATCTATTTAGTCTTATGTTTCTGGTGTCTACTATGATTACAGGCAAACGATAGTTTGCCTTTATAACCCGGGTGCCAAATACTGCTCTAAACATTGTATACAGATCATCTCACTTCATCATAACGATTGTAGGAAGGTAGGTGGGATAATAAACAGATTACTTCTGCTTACTAACGAGGAAACTAAGTCACACAGAGCTTAAGTATATTGCCCAAGGGTCACACCAGTGGTAAGTGGTAGAAATAGGGTACTAACAAGGGCATACCAAGCCCGTGGTCCATCCTCACATTGCCTGAAACTTAAGTTTGCAGTAGGAATGTGAAGTTACTGTTCTATTACTGCACTGATGCCTCAGATCTTTCATCAGACAAGTACAGAATAGATAGTTCCCCTTCACTCTTCAGGGAGGTATAGGCTACCACATCACTTACTGAACACCTACCATATAATATCTATCATAAAGGAGCAAATGACAAAGTATAAAGTTGTTCAGACTTTGAATTTCTTAAATAGACATGTTATTGGAAAGCAAATATTTTGATATTTTGTATGTGACTCACGTTTCATTTTGCTTTTTTTTTTTTTTTTGCGCTTGGAACAATGCTTGACACATACATAGCATTCCAGTGTTTGTTGAATGGATGAATCCTCTCCTCTTTCAAGCTTAGACATAGTCACCTGCTCCGTAGGTGGCAGGTTAGGTTGATCTTCCATGTGCAAAACTCACTTTATTTTCAATGTCAATTCATTCTTCACCAGTTAAAAAAAAATACACTAATTTTCAGACCATGTCTGGATACTGAGTAAAATGAGCTGTGGCAAAGATGACCTAATATTCCTATGATCTGAATGATGCAATCTCTTTGGTCATAACGAGTTACTGGAATAATGACACATGTGCAGGAGGTTAATTCAGTTGTCGTCAGTAGATAGAGCCTTTGAAGCACATTATTTTCACTGTATTATTTTGCTGTCGTTTGTCTTAGCTGCCAGAGGGTGGATGATCATGGACTGGGTCTCTACTTCCAGTGAGTCCGCAGTTCATACACTCCTTTAATGAAACAAATCTAGTTCCTTCAGTTATTGAAGATTTGATTTTCCAGGAGGCCCTCCTTGTTCCTGCCCCATGACAAGAACTGTTCTCTTGTAACTCCGAAGCCTAGTGTATCACCTCATGGTAATGATAAGTTCCAGCCCAGACTAAACATGAGGGTAACCCCAGGGTCACTGTCAGAGTGCTATGTGTATGACTGTATGAATTATGGTCTGTCCTGGAGAGTCCCTAAAACTCATTCATGCGTTCATTCCTTCAACACATACATCAAATACTCTGTGACAGGAGCTAGGAGCTGTGGATATAGAAATAATTAGGGAAAAAAGCCTGCTCTCAGGGCACTCACACTTCGGAGAAACATGAAATAATTGTTATGTGGTGAAATAAACAGTCATTTTCTAGGTGCTCAGATCCTGTGAAGAGGGTGTGATAGGGGTGAGGGGTGATGAGCATAGTAAAAAGCACTACTTTGGGCTGTTTGACATCTTTATTTCTAGTTTTAATGAGATATAATTGATACACAAAATTGTATAAGTTTAAGGTGTATAACAAAATGATTTGATAAATGCATATATTGCAAAATGATTACCACAAGTTTGGTTAACATCCATTACCTCACATAGTCACAGATTTGTTCTCCTTGTAATGAGAACTTTTAAGATTCACTGTTAGCAATTTTCAAAAAAATAATACAGTATTTTAATCATACTCATCATGCTTTACATTACATCTCAGAACCTATAACTGGAAGTTTGTCCCTTTTGGCCACCTTTACTTATTCCCCCACAATCCTGCCCCCCGCGACCCCCGACTGAGCACCATCTCTGGCAATCACCGGTTTGATCCCTGCTTCTATGAATTTGCTTTTTTTTAGATTCCACATATAAGTGAGATCATACAGTATTTGTCTTTCTCTGCCTGACTTTTTTCACTTAGCATAATGCTCTCAAGGTCCATCTATGTTGTTGCAAATGGCAGGATTTTCTCCTTTTCTTGAGGTTGAATAATATTCCAATGTATATATACGCCACATCTTCTTTATCCATACATCTGTTGATGAAAACTTAGGTTGTTCCCATGTCTTGGCTATTGTAAATAATGCTGCAGTGAACACAGGGGAGCAGATATCTCTTCAGGATAGTGATTTTTGTTTCCTTCGGCTATTCACCCAAAAGTGGAATTGCTGGATTACATGGTTCTACTTTTTTTTTTTTAAACAACTCCCATGGTGGCTCTACCAACTTACATTCCTACCAACAAAACACAAGGGTTCCCTTTTCTCCACCAATACTTGTTACCTCTTGTCTTTTTTTTTTTTGCGGTATGCGGGCTTCTCACTGTCGTGGCCTCTCCCATTGCAGAGCACAGGCTCCGGACGCGTAGGCTCAGCGGCCATGGCTCACGGGCCCAGCCGCTCCGCACCATGTGGGATCTTCCCGGACCGGGGCACGAACCCGTGTCCCCTGCATCGGCAGGTGGACTCTCAACCACTGCGCCACCAGGGAAGCCCCTACCTCTTGTCTTATTGATGATAGCTATTCTCACAGGTGTGAGGTGATATCTCACTGTCATTTTGATTTGCATTTTCTTGATGATTAGTGATGTTGAACACCTTTTCATGTACCTGTTGGACCCTTGAATATCTTCATTGGAAATTGTCTATTCAGGTCTTTGCCCATTTTTCAATTGGATTATTTGTGGGTTTTAGTATTGAATTGAATGAGTGTCATATATTTTGGATATTAACTCCTTATGAGCGTGGTTTGCAAATATTTTCTCCCATTCCATAGGACGCCATTTCATTTTCTGATTGTTTCTTCTGGGACGCAGAAGATTTTTACTTTGATATAGTTCTACTTGTTTATTTTTATTTTACTGCTTGTGCTTTAGATATTATATCCAAAAAGTCATTGCCAAGACCCATGTCGATAAGCTGTTTCTATAGGTTTTCTTCTAGGAGTTTTACGGTTTCAGGTCTTACATTTAAGTGTTTAATCCATTTTGAGTTAGTTTTTGTGAGTGGTGTAAGATAGGGGTCTAGCTTCATTCTCTTGCATATGAATATCCGATTTTCCCATCATCATTTATTGAAGAGACTGTCTTTTCTCCATGGAGTATTCTTGGCTCCTTTGTCAAATATTAGCTGACCATATATGCATGGGTTTATTTCTGGGCTCTCGATTCTGTTATGACATCTTCTTGAAGTCTGTTTAAAACAGCACCCAGAATGATGGGTATACATGCCTCCATCTGCAAGACCAGCTTTAGAAAGTATGAAACCTCATGCAGAGATGGAGTGACGAGTTGAAAATGCTGGCAGCCAGCTCAATAGCTTTTTGAAGTTTTGTGTGTTGTTCTTTTTTAATATGTATACATTCTCATGGTTTTTTATTCTAGCATAATATAGCATATTTATTTTAATACAAAAATGTGTTAAATTCATTAGCCTCCCCCATTTTGCAACTGACAAGTTCCTCAAGTAAAATGTATACTCTAGGAAAAAATGCCAAATTCTTCCTGGGACTTTTCATACTCTTTGGCGCAAGAACGAGTACTCCTATTTTAAGCCATGGAAAAAACAAAACAGAACAAAACAAAAAACACCACAAGAAAAAAGAAATAGAATAACAGAATATTTAATTCTGTAAGGGGAGAGTACGATAGGCCCCAAATATCTTTGACTAGTTAATGATCAAAACAGTAAAAAATCCAATTCAAATCCATAGGCCGTAATTATTTTGGCAAAAACATTAAGAGAAAGTTTACAAAGCTGTTGACGCACATAACTTTGAAAACGCAAAGCACTGGCTTAACAATTAACCTTTCTTTGCACAGATAAGAGAGAAGATTTGAGAATATTTACCAGTTACCATAAAATGTATCTTCAAGTTATACCTACTCTATAACTTATCATTATAAGATTAGGTTTCAATCTATTTTCTTTCTTCTTAAACTGAACAGTTTGTGTAGGTGGTTCCAAGTTCTGCTGATTTATAATCTTGAGACTATGACTGCCAGGAAATTATATAGAAAATATTTATTGTAGAGAAAAGTTTACTGAAATATTTAAACCATTTGCCCTAGGATGCTGATCTTACTTACCAACCTGAAAATTCTTAACACCACTGGCTCAGACCTCCCTGGTCCGGTTCTAATGAACTAAATTGGTATAAAATGTTTCAACAAACTCTCTTACAACTAGGAACACAAATAAGGCATTCCTGCTCATAAAAAGTTACTTTTACAAGTAAAATAAAATGATTCTCACAGATAGCTTTAAAACACAATGCAAAATCTTGACTTTCCTCTAAGTGCCCCAACTGGAACTCAACAAAATCCATTTATTACCTGCCACCTGTTCCAACCCACCCCCGCAGCTGTACGTTCCGACTGCTGCACTGAAAGCTGCTGCTTCTCCCGCTTCCCTCTGTAACGTGCTCAGTCATCAGCACTCACCAGGTTACCCAAACCAAAGTCTTTTTTGAGTTCTCCCTTTTCTCTCTACCCACCCATCTTCCACCACCCTTAATGGCCGGCGGCGTCCAGTAAATATCCATGGGGACTGCATGCTGCTCAGCACAGTGAATTCTTTCAGGTCCTCTCCTGTTCCTGGCCTTCCTATGCTCCACTCCACGCTCTGGAACCCGGGAACCTAGATTCAGATGCCAGCTTGGTGACTAACTTGGAAATCCCATAGGATGTCACTCTTCAGAATTCGTCCCCTACTGCCCCCACCACTCCCACCCCCCAGGCCATAACCAGGCTGCAGGGTGGTGCACTCCAATCTCTACCCACCTCATCTGTTCCACTCCGGGAAGCAGATCAGGGACACGTCTCCCGGATGCCAGTCACTCCCATACTATCCACACCCCACCTGCCACCAGAGGCACCATGTCATTCCACTGCTCAAAGCAGTCACTGAATCCCTGCTGCCCGGCACATGATGACATCTGTAACCTCACTTAGAAGCACCCTTAAGACCACTGCAACCTGGCTCAGACTACCATGTCCCCTACATTGATGTCATGTTAGATTATCCCAGACATTCATTATTTTATTTAATATTCTGTGAGTGCCTGCTATATGCCAGATATCGGGCTAGGGATTCCACAATGATGAGTTTTGACACTCGAACAGTAATATCTAGAAGGGGTATGGAAAAGCAAATAATTAAAACAGTGATGAGAGCTATGACTAATGGTTAAAAGGTAGCCTAGGAGAAAAACTAGTCCAGCTTGGAAGCCTCAGGTAAGGGATGGATTTCCAGCACACAACTAGGAAAGACAAGGTCCGAAGGATGAACATATACTATGCAAAAGAATGTACCAACTAGTTTCTCTCTTTTGAAAGAAATTTTCTTTTTCCCAAGAGCATTCTTACTTGGCCTTCAAGGTCATTCCCTGAGGCTTTCCCTGACCTTCTCAGGCAGAGTTAAATGTTCTCTCACCTATGGCCCCATAGCACATCTTCCATACCTGTATTACTGCTCCTACCCTACTGTAACACAGTGATTGATGAAGGTCCCTCTCAGCCAGGAGCTCCATCAAGGCAGAGAAGAGACCTTTATCCATCTTTGTGCCCAACCACACCTGACACATAGCATGTGTTCAAGTTGAGAGTCTGATGAATAACTGTATTTAACAAAGAATAAATATAAGTCAACTTGGACATCTGAAGGTCCATTTTAAAATAAGTAAGACATCTGTAGGGACATAACACATTCTGGAGTGTTCTTCATTATACAGAAATGTTTTTACATTTTAGACAATAATACATGAGGAAATCAGAAAAGAATTGTTCCCTATGGAAATGAACAAGGGAGAAAATGCTTTCATGTATTTGGACACATTTTCTAGCACCCAGCTGATTCAAGCAATGTTCATGATAGCTGCTAAATTGTGAGTTGTTACACACCTTGCATTTCATAGGCTTCAGATGTGAGTGGCGTTAATACAGACAGCTCACAGGAAGCACCCTGAAGTCCCCCACCACGCCAGCCAAGCGCAAATCCACCCACAGGCTTCTGAGCCACTGGAACTGCATTGATCTTCACCCAGGGCCACTGGGGCCACAGTGTACGGCCTTTACCCATGGCTAGAAAGACAATAGAAGCTAACAAGCATGCATACACATACACACTCTCTTCCCAGATAATTAAACTAACAACACTTACCCAAAAACTTAGTATGTATTTTGTTACCTGTAAAGGCCACTCCCAATTAAATTGCTGGTGGACTTCTCTACAATTTCTAACTTCACATCTCCTAGTGGTATAATTCATGGTCTATTTTGGTCACTATCAAGCTCAGGGTAGCAGAAAATATATTATCCATATACCTCACCACTACATGTTGTTTTAAATCTTCTAAAATATTTAGAAGATATTTTCCTGTGGAGCCTGGCAGGCTATTGCTTGTTTTGCTTTTCCATCTGGTATTCAATTGATATACTAATAACCACTCTAATTTCTTTTGCTATGATAGTGATCTTATTTTTCCTTGTGCCATGTTTATTTTCACTTGGGGACTGAAAAGTACTACAGATTGGAAGCAGTATTTCAATTACAGCTACTCCATGGAAAGCAACCCAAGTGCTCTTAATGTTCTTTAATGGTGGCACAGCTCAATCTAACTCAGATTTCTCCACGTGCTTAGCATTCTCTTGAATGTTAATGTTCATTAACTTTATAGTATTAATTTTATGTTTATAAACATTATATTAGATTGTAAAGCACAGATGGAATATCTAAAGTCAAAGAGAGTAGGATTATAAAACACCTGCAGATTAACGTATGGTACGTGTGGTATGTTTTCTCCCATTCCCACTTTTCAACTTCTCTATTAGTTAATTTAGTTGCTCCCTATGGGAGGTCACTGAAGTCTCAGGGTTTTTTTTTTTTTTTTTTTTTTTTTGCGGTACACGGGCCT
The DNA here is from genome assembly GCF_964270905.1 of Leucopleurus acutus. Taxonomy (NCBI): domain Eukaryota; kingdom Metazoa; phylum Chordata; class Mammalia; order Artiodactyla; family Delphinidae; genus Leucopleurus; species Leucopleurus acutus. The sequence continues at coordinate 77,365,898 of NC_139144.1, forward strand.
CTCACTGTTCTGGCCTCTCCCGTTGTGGAGCACAGGCTCCAGATGCACACGCTCAGCAGCCATGGCTCACGGGCCCAGCCGCTCCATGGCATGTGGGATCTTCCCGGACCGGGGCACGAACCCGCATCCCCTGCATCGGCAGGCGGACCCTCAACCACTGCGCCACCAAGGAAGCCCTCTCAGGGGTATTTTGCAGCTGTGAAGCAGGGAAGTTAAGGACAACTGAGTGAAAGGATAGGGACCTTCAGAGAAAAGTCATTTCAACTGCGAGTGAGTGGGCTAGAAATATCCTCATCGCACTTGACAAACAGCCTGTTAGTGGGGAGAAAGTACAGTTCCCTGATAGAGAAGATAATAAAGGCAAAAAACTGTGCACTGCTGAAGGTGATGGCCATGAGTTATACTTCTTTTCTATCTCTCATAGGGTCATGTACAGTGCTGGGCAATTAGTACATGCTCAGTAAAACTTTCTGGGTTGATAGAAAGCGGTTAGCTTGATGCATGGTTCAAATGATGCCAACTCTATGAGTTCATTCCTCCTTTAAGCCAGTCTGTCAAATGTATCCCACACTTCTCACATGGCCGGCCTACCCAAGATTTAAGCCGCTGTTACAATAAACTTTGAAGTTCATCATCACTGCCGGGTGCACCCCTGGAAGGTAGGCTCTGCTGACAGTAGGTCAGAGACATTGCTCCTTTGTTCCAGTTTCCTTTATCACCCCATCAAATCTCTAAGTAACTGCTGATGCTTTCTCTTTCTGTCCGAATAGAAAAATACCTTTAAATCAAGTCCTTAGTTCTCTTCTCCATATCCAAAAGCTGGGGATGAAAGGCTGAAAAAGACCTGGACTCCACCTTCCAGGATTTTGTATGCTGCTGTAGGAAGTTGGGGATCTGGCCAAAACACAGATGCTTAGTGAACGTCTGCAGGATTTAATTCACTAAAGGAGACATCTACTTCCTGCCTCCTGAATACCACAATTATTTCTTTCTTAAAGATGCTTGGACTGGAAGAGTGTATTTGAGTCATTCCTCAAAATGCCTATGTCGAGTCCATTAAACTTCACAACATTTTGTTTTCTATATTTTTTAATGTAAGAAAATAGTTACCACTAAGAGTAAATTTGCTTTTCAAACATAGTCAGAAGTCATTTAAATACAATTCTCATAATTAAAATGGCTGATAAGTTGGGGAATATCACTGTAAGATCAAAATAAATTATGGCTATGAAGTAATGAGCTCACCTTCTTGCTCATAAACTGATCTGGAATGATGTCATAAGAATAGGAACTAATATTTTAATCAGTACCATGTGCTTTGTATGCATTATTTCACTTAATCCTCATAACCATCAAATAATTTATGTACTATGTTTCCACTTAAAAAATGTGAGTAGAGAAGCAAAGAAACTTGCCCAAAATGACATAAGAGAAGGGTTCAGATTCAAAGCCAGGTATACATGGGACCAGACCTGTGTGCTAAAACACCAAGCTAACTTCCACAAAATGAGGTCTAGAGATGTTTTGAGTAAGTACCCAACATTATAAAGGCATTTCATGAATGACTCAGACTCTGCAAACCTGGATACACTGGCTGTAGTATCCTGGGTAAAAATTAGTCCAAAATATATAATGACAAATACGGTCCTCATTTCACGGCAGCATGAGGTCAAAATGACAATCTGTAACTATAGGTTGGGAGTGTGCACTTAGCAAATAAGCGCAGAAGTTTTAATGAATTACCTTAGAGACATTGAGGAAAGCAGTTTATTGTCACCTCTCATTTTATCGAAGAAATCTACATTAAGAATGCAGGAGGGCTTCCCTGGTGACGCAGTGGTTGAGAGTCCGCCTGCCGATGCAAGGGACACGGGTTCGTGCCCCGGTCCGGGAAGATCCCACATGCCGCAGAGTGGCTAGGCCTGTGAGCTATGGCCGCTGAGCCTGCGCTCCGCAACGGGAGAGGCCACAACAGTGAGAGGCCCGCGTACCGCAAAAAAAAAAAAAAAGAATGCAGGAAAGGATAGGGAGGAAAGAAGAACTTGATGCTCAGTATCAAGATTAGAGAATGTATCCGTCACATGTTTCAATTTTCTATTTTTCATAGAATCTGACAGAATAAAACACGAATACAGAAATTAGCTTCCAGAAATTTTGAGTTTTACTTTTGTTTTTGTTTACTTTATGGTCACCCTAAGGATCACTAGAACTCACAAATTCACGTACTGCCAATGGTCTATTGGAGACCACTTGTATCTTACCCATCTTTTAGTCAAATCTGAAGAACAATGTAAAGTTAGTTAAAAATCCCCAAAACAAAAACAAAATAAAAGCCAACAAAGCTCAACAGATTTTGGAATATGGATGGGCTCTACAAATGTTAATTCGCTTCTCACCTTCACTAAATGAAACCAACACATCTAACTCTTTGAAGGATGCTTGTGAATGCAGGCTTAGAAAATATTCCAGGGATGAGTTTGAAATGCACTCTGTACTCTGTGTGTGTGTGTGACAGAGAGACAGAGAGAGACAGAGACAGAGACAGAGAGAGAATAACAATATTCATGGGACCTGTGTTACTGGCTTCTGTCTTATCAGTCACAGGACTCCTTCTCTGAATACAGATTTATCATCTGCAGTTATACGATTAAAGTATGGTCACTAAATTCACAATGGATTCAGGTCCTTTTAAAATATATTTTTAAATGAACAGCTCTTTACTGGCAGACAGAAAAATTAGTACTGGACTAATTACATACTGCTGAATCTTTGAAGATGAAAAGCTTAGGAGGGAAAGAAAGGGCACTTAGTTATAAAATGTGTAACTCCCGGTAACATCAAACAAAAAAATCTCAGCTAAATCAAAATACTCCTGGTTTTTTTTTGACCCTTTCAGGCCTAGAAACTTTAATTTCAATAGCCTCAGGATGTTATTTGGCATGTTTTTGCAACTCATTAAAGAAGATAAGAATCTTCCCTTCTGAACTGAACCCTTTAAAATCAAAACCCCTAGTCTTAACTGAAAAGTATAAAAAAGGATCCACAATAGCCCAGTGTTTATTAAAGCAGTATAAGACTGAAAATTTTAAGCCCTGGGGCTTCCCTGGTGGCACAGTGGTTGGGAAACCGCCTGCCAACACAGTGGACACGGTCCGGGAAGATCCCACATGCCGCGGAGCAACTAGGCCGGTGTGCCACAACTACTGAGCCTGCGCTCTAGGGCCTGCAAGCCACAACTACTGAGCCCGTGTGCCTAGAGCCCATGCTCCGCAACAAGAGAAGCCACCGCAATGAGAAGCCCACGCAACACAACGAAGAGCACCCCCCGCTCACCGCAACTGGAGGGAGCCCACGCGCAGCAGCGGAGACCCAATGCAGCCAAAAATAAATAAAAATAAATAAAAAATTTTAAAAAAAATTCTAAGCCCTGACTCTGATCACATATCACCAGCATACCGATTGGTTTTCAAATTTAATTTGGTATTAGCAGACAGTGAACAAATCAGCCCGTTGTTTGGCCTACATAACTCCAAATAGAGCACTCCAATTTCTTTCCTCCCAAATCGACTGCTTTTGACAGAACTGTACAATTGTGTCACTGCATAGCTTTAGGCTTGAATTAGCCTGTCAAATCGGAAAATGCTCCTGATAAAATTTTAAAAGAAAAACAGTAAGTTATAAAACCTACTTATAAAAATTTAAGCATCTGTTATATGCTCATAATATTGTATTTTAAGTTATATGTGTATGTTTATAGAAAAAAGATATATTAAACTGTATGTTAACTGAAGTTATTTTTAGTAGGTGGGATTGTAGGAAATGTTTTTTTCTTCCTTTGCGGTTTTAAAGTTATTTTCTAAGTCTCCTCAGGAACAAGTGCTACTTTCGCAAGCAAGCAGCAAAACAAACAAAAGAGAGCATTGAATACTATTTCAGAAATATGGCATCAAGTATAAAAGCTCAAATTACATACGTTCCAAAAGTCTGTTGAAGTCTCCTGTTTGGACTCTTCCTTCTATCACAGACCTAAAGAATCAGTTAAATAATTTATACACTATGAGGAAGATGTGGTTTTCAGTACACGGAATATGGTTTTGTGTTTTTGAATTCGGTTGATAATAGGAGGATGACAAGGCTTTTTCAGATGGAGTTCAGTACATCAAACTTCAAGTATGCAGACACTAAATCAGCACAGCTGACATATTAAGATGAGTGGAAAGATGAGGATGATAACAACCTGGGCTGAACACATTCTATTTACCCCCCATCAATGGCCAGATGCCACCAGGCCTTTTCCTGAAGCTGAACTGTGCCTCTCTACCAAGTGACTCCTCAATTTGGCTTTGAAGGGCTGGCTTCAAAAAGGTGAAGAATCAAACATTTATTGTGCATAGTTCCAAGGGGAAGAGCTAGAACCAGTGGGGCCAGACCTAAATTTAGATTAAGGAAGAATGCTCTGTAGGTCACTGTCAGAATCTCTTTCCCGTTGGGGAGGAAGTAAGGTGTCAGTAGGGCCTTGTCCAGCAGGGGCGGACTGAGGGAATCTCTCCATCAAAACCAGGGAACAGTGAAATCAAGAGACCATGAAGAACAGAGTCAAGCAGGAACCAAATCTGATAAGAGAGGAGAGTTGCCCCCAATGGAAAGGTAAGGAGCAGGTGTTGAGGTGGAGAACTAACTCAGGAATAGACAATGATGGTGGCAACTTACATCAAGATAGGCTAGGTGGGCTTCCCTGGTGGCGCAGTGGTTGAGAGTCCGCCTGCCGATGCAGGGGACACGGGTTCGTGCCCCGGTCTGGGAGGATCCCACATGCTGCGGAGCAGCTAGGCCCGTGAGCCACAGCTGCTGAGCCTGCGCGTCCAGAGCCTGTGCTCTGCAATGGGAGAGGCCACAACAGTGAGAGGCCCGCGTACCGCAAAAAAAAAAAAAAAAGATAGGCTAGGTAATTTGTGGAGCCCAGTGCAAAATGAAAATGCAGGGCTACCCTGGTGGCGCAGTGGTTAAGAATCCGTCTACCAATGCAGGGGACACGAGTTCGAGCCCTGGTCCGGGAAGATCCCACATGCCACAAAGCAACTAAGCCCGTGAGCCACAACTACTGAGCCTGAGCTCTAGAGCCCACAAGCCACAACTATTGAAGCCTGCATGCCTAGAGCCCGTGCTCTGCAACAAGAGAAGCCACTGCAATGAGAAGCCCGTGCACCGCAACTAGAGAAAGCCCACGCGCAGCAACAAAGACCCAACTCAGCCATGAAGAAAGAAAGAAAGAAAGAAAGAAAGAAATTTAAAAACAAAATGAAAATGCAGAGTCACTTGTTAAAAAATTATTAAGAATTTCAAGATGGCATCTGTAGAGTATTAAGTCAGGCTTGGGACCCTGCTAAGCACAAGACCCTGTGAAGCTGGCCCTGCACAGGAATGGTTCATCACCAGGAAGGGAAGGAGTATTCCTGGGTTTATCATCTTTGGGTGGCTTTTACTTGCTAGCTCACCCAAAGGCAGTGTGGATACATGGGATACATTATAATGACAAGAACAAGGAAGACAGCTATTCAAAAAGGATTTGGAAAGGATGGTCACAGGAAATGTTTAAATAGAGGCTGCATGTTACAGAGAAAATTCAAGCATTGGGTATTATTAGACTTAAGGACTTTTAAGAGCCCTTTCGACTTGGAGTCTAGAATTCTACTCTAGGTTAGTGAGGTTTAAAATCATTTAAAGTATTCTTCAGACTACGGGTTCTGTAAATCCCGAGTTTTCCATGTATTCCCAATTCCAACTGTTTTCATTCTCATAAATATTATTCTCTTACTTGTCAGCCAGTTCTATCTCAGAAGCATAAATGCTGCAACAGTATTCTTCGCTGATCTGCTTAGCCTTAAAATCACTGCTCATCAGGTCCATTTGCAGCCAATGGTCCCTGAGACCTTTTGGACCTTCTCTCTCACTTCTATATACAAGAATTAGGAATAGAACATTAGACTCTATTTCTCTGCTCAGCTGAGGTCAAGTCTTCTGCCTCTTTCTTCTCCATATGAACATACATTCACACGATCAATGCAGAACTCATTTTTTTAACCATTTGTCTCCCATGGTAGAGTGTATTCATATTGTCACTGCCCATTCCTCCCTGTGTCCACACTCTTTGCCGTGTGACGTTGTAGTCCTTCCCACTAAAGGTGGAGTATATTGCCCCAGTCTCGTTCATGGTGAGCTGTACCATGTGGCTTATTTTGCTCATGGAACATGAGTGGACATAGTGTGCCAGCTCCGAAACTAGACCTTAAGAGGCATTGTGTGTTTCCGCTTGCCTCTTCTTCACTTTTGTTAATACTGTGAGATGAACAAGCTCCAGGCAGTCCACTGATCATGGAGGACAGGATGAAAGAATTGTGGAGCAGACCTGGTCCCATGCTGCAGGTTGGAACCAAGCCCAGCCAAGCCAAGCTTCAATCAGCTAAGCTTAAAGAAACCGATATGTATACGAGCATGAAATCAGCTAAGCTTAAAGCAACCGATATGTATACGAGCATGAATAATTATTGTTAAAGCCACTGGTTTGTTATGCAGCATTATTATATAACAAAATTATATAACAAAAATTGACTGATATACTCTAACTCCCTAGCTCTTCCATACTTTAAACCAGTTAAGTGATGATGATCATTAAACTCATTCATCATCTGTGAAGAGTGTAATGGTTTAGGAGTTCAGTTCTTGGAGTAAGTGGACCTCGATTGGAATCCTAGCACCAACATACCAATTCACTTTACCTCAACCTCAGGGCTGTCCTCTACTGGATGGGGATAATAAGATGTCCACATTTGTGAGATGAGTACAGGGACTGAATGAGATAATGCACTTAAAGTTCTCAGCACAGTGTCTGGTATGTAGTAAGACCATCAGAATTGTCAACTGTTACTGAGGTTGACCCTGAGTAAACACAGAATGGCCAAGCAAGTATGTCTGGAGGGGTGTGGATATTCGAAACAGGAATCACTTCATAGGGTTCAAATGATACCTGCTGTCATATCAAACACAATCAAAACGAATCAGCAATTAGGAAGAAAAATAGCATCAGATGAGAAGGATTAAGGGAGAATGTACCCCAGTATTTTCTGAAACTAGTACTGTGGTATAGCTGTTATAGCAACAGCTAGATTTTATCAATCCACAGGATTCACCCGAAATGAAAGAAAAAAGGCAAAGTTGTTCTAGGATCCATTATTATTTATCATGGCACAATGAGTAAAAGGGACCGTTAGCCAATTATTTCTGAAACTGCAATAAATGAAGTGCTTTTATTGTGGGAAGGTGAGTTTAGATTGGCTGTCCTGCTTATACACTGATGGGAAAGTCAGATGAAAACTTTGATATGATGGAGGTTAGCAACAACCAACATCCTCGATCCATTCCTGGTTCACATAAATACTATTAATTTTTCTTTTGCAATAATTTATGGTACTGATTTATCAGGGGGCATCTGTGCTTTAAACAAAGATTCAATTCTTTTCTGTCAGTCATTTTATCCTAATTAATTTTTTGACAGTTTAATGAGATAATGCATGTGAAAAAGAGCTTTGCAAAGTGTAAAGGGCCTTACCTGCTGGCTAATTTCATTTAAATTGACCTGTACAAGAAATCAAACAAGTTTATCTGTTCCATTATGGCAAATTGTGAGCTGTCAAACTTGGGATTAGAATTTGGTGACAAAATCAAGGAAAATGAGCAGCTGGCGGGGGGTTGGGAGTGGGGGGAAGAGCCTTTCCTTCCGGAACCACTCACTCAGGGGAGAGTATTGGGAACAAAGAGAGCAGAGAAAGAGAAAGTGAGCCTTGGAAGTGTTTGTTTTTCTCTCCCAAGTATGTTTCAGCCTCAAAGAGTGACCAATTGCCATTTTAATTAAATGAAAAGAAAATATAACTTGCTACTTGGACACCAATTGGTTCCTCTTGTTTCTTTGCAGAGCTGTAAGTCTTAAAACTGTCAAGGATTTAATCACCATCAAATGATTCAATCTCAGGACACAGTCTCTCCTCATTTTCTCTGGCCCCTCACCGGCACTTTGCACAAGCTCATAGTTGGTGTGCAGTCCCCAGAGAAGTGACATGAGGAGAAAAATCACTATGGAAATTTTCTCCCCTCTTGTGGGGCCCCAGGGAGATGGGGAAGGGTCAAAAGTGGAGCTATTGGCTCCACTTCTTACTGGCTCTGTCATCATGGACAATTCAGGCTTCGGATCCACTGAAAATGGGATGACAACAATACCTACTTCATGGGGATGTTATAAGAATTAAATAAGATAATTCATGAAAAGAATTTAGCTCAGTGCTTGACTGACTGTGTTCACTTAACATTAGACATTATTATGGTCACTAGGTAGTAAGGAAGAGAGCAGACTGTCTGAGATAAATGGAGTAGAGGAGAGAGATGACAGAAATAATTGTGAGCTAATGCAAAGAAAAAGACAAAAAAACTTATTAACCTAAACTAATTCAAATTTTGTGAAAATTGCATATCAGTTAGGTCTAAGTTATTTTGTGTTATAAAGGAAGAAGATGCTAAATAAATTAATAGCATGGAGAAGATTATAGGGAGAATGATTAAACCAGTGGGGGGAAAGTACTGTTTTAAGCACATTAGGAGAATTTATCTTCATGGAACTAGCATATTCATTATACACTAGGCTTTTCTATTTGATAACGTAACCTAAGATCTCTAGCAAAATAGCCAGGTGCCGTTCACTGCATAAATTTAAGAGACAAAAATCTCCCTTTTAACATTTCAGCTCAGGGTAACTTTTTACCAATTCACAGATTTTAGTGACATTTTCCTGTAAATGTGTCATCTTGTACAACTGAGCTATGAAAAACAGCATTTCTGAACCCTTTCTACACAAAATATTGGCACAGATCCAACTAAATCATTCTCAAATAATACTGCCAATGACTATACTGTATGAACCCTTATGAAGTAATTTTGACAAACTGTGTCCTGGCATATTCATGTAAATGATTTTCAAATATATTTTGGACCATGGATATTAGTTGGGCCCAAAATGCAAATTAACTTTACCCCTACCCTTTATAAGAAAATGAGTGCCCATCTTTGGTATCAGATTACTTATATCTCTTGCCAGAGAAAACACCATCAGATCTGGCTTGGCCTTCTGTTTCATCTTCTGCCCAAGTGGGCAAAGCCTTTAGGAGTCATGGAGAGGTGCCATGCTGAAATGTGTTCATTAGCTTGCCTTCCCTGGGCGAGTTCTCTGAATTGCTGCCTGTGTCATGCTGCTGCATATATTCCTAAAACAACAGTAACACCCAGTGAAATCAGCCCCAGACAGAGGATTCCATTTGCCCAGGCAGGGGATGAAGATTACCTAGGCCTTGGTCACAGCCCTGACCACCCTCTGGCTCCTCATTAAGTCACAGGCAAAAGGCCAGGAAGGTCATCATTTCTTAGCCAGGGATCCACAGTCTTTGGGACTTAATTGTCATCATACTCTACCTGGGAAATCTCTTCACTCCTGCTGTGAAAATATGCCCCCTTTTTTTTCTGCCAGAAATACTTGTTTAGGGCTTTCCAAAATAGAGTTGAGGATTACAAAGTTTCTTTTATTGGGAACTTTTATCCCTTAGACAGTTCCTTTGAACTAGAGGATAAATTTGAAACAGGATAAAGGAGGCAGATAAAATAGAAACAGGAAAAATATCAGGGATGAGGCAGCCAAAAAACCAGTGCTCAAATACAATTTTAAACACCTTGATCTTAGATGTTAGATGCAAAAGTGCATTATCTGGCTTTTTTCCTTCTTCTTCTTCAAAATGTAGCTCTCCCTTGCAGGATATAATTTTTATCTGGATTATTTTATTGGAAAAAAAAAAAAGCTCCATAGAGCCAGCTTAGAAGTAGAATGTGTGGACAAGTGGTAAGACCAAAATAAAGCACTAAGGATGAATCCTTGAGTCTTCTCGCCCAGCTCACCTTACATACATTGTGTTATATGTAGTTACTATACTATTTACATGGAAATGCATTTCCTTGGGAGATTTGTAGGTAAACTTTAATAACTGTATGCATTTAGATATGATATGCCTAGACTATTCACAGAATTAAATATAACAAAAGCAAGACCATTAGCTTTAGCTCAATTGTAGCAAGAGATTAGGAAAAGTTATTCTTAGAATGATCCCATTACTGTAAGTTGGTGCAGCCACTGTGGAAAACAGTATGGAGGTTCCTCAGAAAACTAAAAATAGAATTACCTTATGATCTAGCAATCCAACTCCTGGGCATATATCCAGACAAAACTATAATTCAAAAAGATACATGCACCCCTATGTTCGTAGCAGCTCTATTCACAATAGCTAAGACATGGAAACAACCTAAATGTCCATCGACAGATGAATGGACACAGAAGATGTAGTACATATATACAACGGAATATTACTCAGCCATAAAAGAGAATGAAATAATGCCATTTGCAGCAACATGGATGCAACTAGAGATCATCATATTAAGTGAAGTAAGTCAGAAAGAGAAAGACAAATACCATATGATATCACTTGCATGTGGAATTTAAAATATGACACAAATGAACCTGTCTATGAAACAAAAACAAAATTAGGGACATAGAGAACAGACTGGTGGTTGCCAAGGGGGAGGGGGTGGGAGAGAGTAGGAGAGGGAGTTTGGGATTAGCAGATGCAAACTGGCATATACAGAAGGGATAAACAACAAGGTCCTACTCTATAGCACAGGGAACTATACTTAATATCCTGTGATAAACCATAATGAAAAAGAATACGAAAAAGAAGGTGTGTGTGTATATATATAATATATATAAAACTGAGTCACTTTGCTGTACAGCAGTAATTAATACAACACTGTAATTCAACTATACTTCAGTAAAAAATAAAAAAAAAGAATGATCTCATTCGTCTCAGCAAGTTTGATATATAAAATTCTTACTATGTTGTCCAAATAAACGGTAATCAAAAGCAGGAGTCACTTCCATGGCCAGAGCCATGAATATTTGGTTAGTGGCTCATTTTAAAACTTGGAAATGACAGTGAATATGTTTATTTTGTGTGGACAAGAACCTTGATGACAGCTAAGAGGCTGGATTCAACCTACAAATGTGTTTTGTTCAGGCCATACACTGTTAAACATTTTTGTTTGAAAAGCATTTAAAAATTGGGAGATTTCACACAAAAATCCATATTTCTGGCTTCTCCTGAAAACCTGGGTGATCTATCAATCCTGGGGCTACAGTTCCACATGGAAAAACATGCAGGAAACTTAAGAATATAGCCTTTTGGTATGTCACACCCCTCACCATTTCCTATTCTATTACATCTAGCCCAAAGTACACATTACTGTTATTTACAGGACCAGAGCAGCATTTGAATTTATGACTTCTAATGCAGATGTTCCATAAATAGACTAAAAATTAACTTCTCAGTAAAGGTATTATTTTAAAGATAGTATAAATTATTATCCACATTCCTTAGCCTGATTTAACAGCCACACAAAGTGTGAGTGTGCCTGCATACACACACACACACACACACACACCCCATTGTTAAAAGCACACTGAAATGAGAATTAAAAGATATATTTTTCTTCCAGTCCTGGATCTGTCAGCAAACCAACTGCATGATTTGGATATTTTTCTGTGTTCTTTCTGGGCCCAAGAGACTTGTCTGTAAAATGGGCCTAGACAGTTTCTCTCCCAATCTAATATTTTACATTTTTTTCTTATTAAGAGAAAATTTTATTTGGGGACTTCAGTGATCCAGTTTGATTTCCCTTCACTATTAAAATTCATGGGCTCATAGAACTAAACTGAAAACAAAATTAGGTTCCAGCACTTTCATTTTATAGATAGGAAAAACTGATGTTTGGAAAGATCATACAAATAACCAAAAAAACAAAGGTGGTAAGCACAAACAGGTGTTCAAAATGCGATGTCAGTACAGAGGACTTTACCTATTTTCTTAAAGCACCTCAATTTTTCTGCTTGCTGTTTTACCCCAGGAGGATATTCTATGAGCCTTATGGGACGAGATTTAAAAGTGACCCCACCCACACCACTGACCCCATGATCCAGTAGGGAATCCAGTGGCTAGGTTTAAAATTAATATTTTTCCAACTTTCACTGTACTAAGGCTTGTATTATTTGGCTCTATGTCTTCCTTCCCTACTAGGCAGTAGTAAATCTTTAAGAGTAAGCACCACTCATCTTTTTATTTCCCATCTTCATCCCACATTCTGAGCATGGTGCTTTGCACAAACTAAGTATTCAGTAAAGCTTTGCTGAATCCAAAGAGAAACTTCTACATCTATAAACCACAGGGTTTTTTTATTGGCCCAAATAATGAAAAATATGGTATCATAAGTGGACTTGAGAACCAAAAACAGTAGAACGGCTATCTCCTGAGCGATACATCTTATTCTACTGCATAACGATTGAGCTCAGTAAATCTGTACTATGTATCTACCATGTGCAAAATAAATACTAAATCTATAAGGCAAAAGTTCCTAAACCTGGATGATCATCAATATATACTTGAAGAGGTTTTAAAAAATATAGATCCTGAAGCTGTATCCCCAGAGATTCTAACATAAGGGGTCTCTACATGTGTTTTAAGTTCAATTTAGTCTGATAATTACTCAGGTTTGGGAAATATTACTTAAGTAATAAAAAGGTGAAGAATATAACTGCAAATTACACACCTCATTTTGAGTTATGCAATCTAAATTTCAGGACCTTAGCTACTTCCTTTTGGAAGGGAGTAAGCAGAAGTTGCTAATGCCCTAAAATCAACCATAAATTTATTGTCTTTGAAGTTTAGAATGAGTAAAAAAATATAAGAATATTAAATTACATGAAATGTTAAATACTGTTTGTCCCTGTAGGAAGTGACAAACTACCATTTTTTCTTATCAAGATAATTCAGGAATATTGGTAGCAGTAAAGAACTGCTTCCTTATCTCTTGACAAAAAATACACACTTGCCATGGTAAATGCTAAGATGGGACAAGATGTCTCCTTAGAGGCAGAGAACTGAACCAAGCATCAGTTGGATGAAAAAAGTCCTAATTACCCACAAGTGATACTTTTTGCTATACTTGTATAAACTCAGGTGAACTAAGACTTCTAAGTTAAGTAATTTCAAATACTTGGTATAGTAGCTGCCCATATGTGGGTTTTGTGTATACATATTAACTGATTTGAATATTTTTATTAAATCACCTAGTTAAGAAAATCAAACCAGTTTTATAATATAAAACAAACAAAAAATAGGAATGAAAGCTAATAAAATACTCTTTCTTTATACTGATTATAACAATAATAATGATACCTTCCATTTAATGGGGACTTACTACACCAAATACTTTATATATATCATGTTATGTCATTCATTCCTTATATCAGCACTGCAATATAGGTGTTACTGTCCAATCTTTTAGAAGAGGAAATTTACTTTCAGAGAGGTTAAATCATTTATCTACCATCATATAGTTAGCAACTAGTGGAGTTAAGATGAAATCATTCTGGCTCAAGAATCTTGTCCTCCAAAATAAAAACATAATTTATACCACAAAACATGTGAACTGTGGTCTTTTCACCCTAGTTGTGTCTCTCAAAGGACACCAGAATCTCTTTGTGGAAAAAGATGGTTGTATTCTGCACTGTATTGCATTGCCTTCAAAGGTTAGCAGTATACAACCTTGACAGTCCTTGAACTTATTCTCTAATTTCTTTTTTTCCCCAGTTTAATTGAGATATAATTGACATACAGCACTGTATAAGTTTAAGATGTACAGCATAATGATTTGACTTACATACATCGTGAAATGATGATCACAATAAGTGTAGTGAACATCCATCACTTCATATAGACACAAAATAAAAGAGAAAAATAATATTTTTTTCCTTGTGATAAGAGCCCTCAGGATTTACTCTCTTAACAACTTTCATATGTAACATACAACAATGCTAATTATATTTATCATGTTGTACATCACATCCCTAGTACTTATGTATCTTATAGCTGGAAGTTTGTACCTTCTGACTAACTTCATATAATTCCTCCCCCCACCTCCCCACTTACTTCCGGTAACCATAAATCTGATCTCTTTTACTGAGTTTGTTTGTTGGTTTGTTTTTGAAGTATAATTGACCTACAACACTGTTAGTTCCCATTACACAACATAATGATTAGATATTTCTATACATTACAAAATGATCACCATGATAAGTTATGATCTGTCACCATACAAAGATATTACATAATTATTGATTATATTCCCCACACTGTACATTTCATACCTGCTATTTTTCTCCTCCCCCCTCCTCCCTGCCCTCTGGCAACTTGTTTGTTCTCTGTATCTATGAATTTGTTTCTGTTTTATTTGTTCTTTTTTTTTTTGATTCCATATATAAGTGAAATCACACATTATCTGTCTTTCTCTGTATGACTTATTTTTAGCATAATACCCTCTAGGTCCTTCCATGTTGTTGCCTACGACGAGATTTCATTCTTTTTTTATGGCTGAATAATATTCCATTGTATATATACACCACATCTTCTTTATCCATTCATCTAGTGATGGGCACTTAGGTTGCTTCCATATCTTGGCAATTGTAAATAATGCTGCAATGAACTCAGGGGTACATATATCTTTTCTAATTAGTTTTTGTTTTCTTCAGATAATGAAGTGGAATTTGTGGATTCCACGAATTACTAGATTGTATGGTAGTCCTATTTTTAATTTTTAAAGGAATCTCCATACTGTTTTCCATAGCGGCTGTACCACTTTACATTCCCACCATCAGTACATGAGGGTCCCCTTTTCTCCACATCCTCGCCAACACTTACTTGTTGTCTCTTGGATAACAGCCATTCTGACAGGTGTGAGATGATATCTCATTGTGGTTCTGACTTGCATTTCCCTAATGATTACTGGTAATAAGCATCTTTTTACATGCCTGTTGGCCATCTGTGTTTTCTTTGGAAAAATGTCTATTCAGATCCTCTGCCCATTTTTAAATTGCTTTTGTTGTTGTTGGTTTTCAATGTTGAGTTGTTTGAGTTCTTTGTATATTTTGAATATTAACCCTTTATTAGATAAATCATTTGCAAATATCTTCTCCCATTCAGTAGGTGGCCTTTTCATTTTGTTGATAGTTTCCTTCACCATGAAAAAGCTTTGTAGTTTGATGTAGTCCCATTTATTTATTTTTGCTTTTATTTCCCTTGCCTGAGGAGACATATCCAAAAAAATATTACTAAGACCAATGTCAAAGAATGTATTGCATTATGTTTTCTTCTAGAAGTTTTATGATTTCAGGTCTTACACTTAAGTCTTTAATCCATTTTGAGTTTATTTTTTGTATATGGTGTGAGATAATAGTCCAGTCTGATTATTTTGCATGTAGCTGTCCAGTTTTCCCACCACGTATTAATGAGGCTGTCTTTTCTCTATTGTATCTTCTCACCTCCTTTGTCATAGATTAATTTCCCATATAAGTGTGAGTTCATTTCTGGGCTCTCTATTCTGTTCCAATGATCTACGTGTCTGTCCTTGTGTCAATACCATACTGTTTTGATTACTGTAGCTTTGTAGTATACTTTGAAATCAGGTAATATGATGTCTCCAGCTTTGTTCTTCTTTCTCTAAATTGTTTTGGCTATTTGGAGTCTTTAATTTATTGATATTTTAAAGCTATGCAGTCATGTAACAAACATTATGATGTACCTACCAAAAGCTAAGCACTATACTTGTTACTGGACATATAAATGCATAAGGCAGCCTCTATACTAAGGAAGCTCACAATCTAGTGATAGAGAAGTAAATAGATAATCTCAATATAATATATAGGAGTTACACAAAAGAAAAGGGTGTTTGTGAAGGTGGAGGTGGTCAGGGAAGCCTTCATAGAAGCGATGCTCTGAACTGGATCTAGTAGTGAGTAGGACTGGCCAGGGAGATGGGAGGATAGCACCTTAAGTTGACAGAACTACACTCAGGAATGCAGTCATGAAATGGCTTGTTGTTGGGATTCTGCAATAAATCTGTTGGGTTGGAGTTTAGTGGGCAATGGAAGGAGAGGGGAAAATGAGATTGGAGAACTAGATAGCAGCTGTGGGGGGGGGCTTACACACTACTGTTACAACAACCATTTTTTTATTTACTCAACACTACGTGCCTGGCACTGTGCCAAGTACTTTACATACATTATTCCATGAGAAAGTTTATGGTTAAAGAAATTGCAGCTCAGATTGATGAATTGATTTGCCTAGATCATGTAGCTTAGATAGAGGTGGAATTTGAGCTCAGATCTGATTTGTCTCCAAGCATGTATTTCTCTTCTACACATCACACATAGGTGTCTGGAGATCATATCCCTATAGGCAACGAGAAGCTGCTTGAGGATTTCAAGCTACCATGTAATATGACCAGATTTGCATTTTGGAAGACAATGAACTAAGAGTGATGCCACACTAGGAGACCAATTAGGAAGTTACAACAAGGGTCCAAGTAAAAAAAAACAAAAAAAGAGAGAGAGCCTAAGCTAGTGGTTCTCATAGTTGGCTGTCCATTGGAATCACATGGGAAGCTTTAAAAAATATATAATTATATAAAATATATAAAATATATAATATATAATTCTCAGAAACTCTGTTTTAATTGGTTTGGGATGTGGCCTGAGCACAAGCATTTTTAAGCCTAGTCAAGATGATTGTATTTGCAGTCAGAGTTGAGAACCATTAGCCTTGGCCAAGTCAGTGAGAGTAGGAACAGAAATAAAGAGATGGACTTGAGTTTTATTTAGGAATTCCAGTCAACAGGGCTTAGTGGTGATTAGATATGTGTGCGGTGGTGATAGGCAGAGGGTAAGAGAGAGGGGAGACTCTAGGTTAACTCTGAAGTTTCTGGTTTACAGTATTGGGAGACTGTGGCTCCATAAACCAGGATAAGAAACACTGTGGCAAGAGAAGGTTTATAGTGTCTTGAAGTAATGGAATATAGAATAGAATCATTATATTATATAAAATAATGAATTTGTAAAATACTTGTGATAGATTCTAGCAGAAAACAAATATAAGTACCCACTTTTGGTCAAAGTGAGAAACTAAAACTTTTAAGTCTTTTGAAATAAAATCCTATCCTGCTACCTCTTATGCCTGGTGTTGATGACCCCACTTGAGCTTCTCTGCAGGAAGTCTCACCATTCCTGGCAGCTGTAAGGATCAGGGAGAGGGGCTTGACGATGGCAGTGGGCTATCACAGTGCTAAACTCCAACAACTTTAATGCCACTCATGGGCACTGTCAAAGGATGGGCTCCACTGGTCTCCTAAGCTCAGAACCAGTCCTAGGAGTAGAGCCAACAGGCAGATGAGAAGCAGCAGCAACTAGAAGAATCAGCTGACACTCCTCTAGATTCACCAGCAACTGGGTCAGTGGGAGAAACAAGAGGTGGTTCTCATCCTGGCTGCACGCTGGAATCATCTAGAAAGTTTTATAAAGTACTAATGCCTGGGTTCCACTTCCAGAGACTCTCATTTTCATTGGTCTGGGGTACAACCTGCACATTAGGGTTTTCTTAATTCTCTTGAGTTATGCTAGTGGAAGCCTAGGTTGAGAACCATTGTTTTAGTACCTTTATGCACCTCTTATCAAATAGATTGCACTCAAGTTAGCAAGTAGGATTTTCTGGGTTATTTAGAATGGCCAGAGAATGCCTTCCTTTTGTCAGAGGATAAGCAAAAACTACTGCACATGTTAGTAATTTTGCAAGCAATGTTCTCTCAGTGGTCAAAAGTTCACATATAAACTCCCGGATATCAGTGCCAGATGCTATGGGTTTTTACTTCTCAGACAGATGAACTGGCTGCATTCAGGTTCATGGTAACAGAGTCTACTCAGGGAAACAGACCTACACAAAAGTAATTTAATGTGGACACGAGTTTATAAGTGTTGGAAGAGTTAAAAGGGAAAATGGGCTGGGCAGACAACCCAAAGATGGGACAAAAAGAAGCTATATATGACTTATAGAGCTGGAGGGATCAAGGTAGGAAAGATTTTTACTCCTCACAGAGTGTGGGCTACCTTTGGGAGTTGGGCCTTGGAGGGAGCAGCTGCCTTATAGGAGCTGGAATCACAGAGGTGTAGCCCCAGCTGGAGATGCTTCCTAAAGTTGAGAGGGAGGGAAAGACACCCTGGCTTCTCCTTTTCACTAGCTCCCCAGTCTCTCACCTGTGACTCCCACTGGCTAAGCTAATAGGGAGCTAGTTGGCAAGAGATCCTCGGATGTATAATCTACAGGACTTTGTACCCTGCAGTACCTTGCAGAGCTGAAGGTTATGGATAGATCTGGAAGCAAACCGGCAAAATGATGGAGGCTACGATTCTAGGCCAGATTCATCCTAGATTCTGAGGGTAGATACATTTAATACCTGCTCTTAAGTATGTGTGGGATAGAATACAAAGCAACTGGAAATTTCCTCCTTTTATTCCATGTACCTAGGAGACGTGCATTAGTAAGTGTTCTCACATTATCAGAACCTCAGCTGGGAGGTTCACATTTGTGGAATATATTCCAATATAAACATATAGAAAATCTCTTTGAGATGCATAAACCAAGGAACAGATACAGATTCCACAAAGGAGGAGACTTTGGATACGGGTAGTCTCAACGTGCAGAATTTTACTGACACTGAACAGTTAGTGGTAGTGTAACAGCTACATTGAGGGGTGCTATTTTCAGGTAAGTGGTAAATCTCATTTCCACAAGCCAATTTGCAAGAGTAAAATTTAGAAGAATGATATTTTTCTCACTCAGAAACTACCCAGGCTACATGTACTGAAAAACAATTAAGAGTGGATTTGTCTTTATGCAAACCTGCCACTGAGGGCATCATATGGGCTTCAACTCCAGGACTTTTTACCTGTTGGTGGTGATACTGTATTGCTCAGAAGGGTCTTGCTTATTCTACAACAGCATCCTTGGTTAAGACAGATGAGTTTGGTCCCAGATGGCCCATCTGGCTGGAACACTGATGAGAGGCACACCTTGATGCATTTGGAATAAGCCACAGATGTGGATGCAGCAACTGTATCATTTTCCTAAGGAAGCATTAATCTGAGTCAGATAGAAAACCAGAGTATTTTTCTATCCCCTCTTGAAATGTAAGAAGATTAGGAAGCACAAGATAACTCTGGGAAGACTGCAACTTAATTTTAGTTGCTTATTCATGGGTCTGTTCTGATTGAGGTAACTATTACACTGGATTAAAGCCAATTATTTTACAGTGGCTTCTTTTTTCAAAATGAGATTTCTCCAGAACTTAGCAGGTTGACTTCCTGATGACCCATCTTGTTAGGGTTTATGGAACGCTCTCAAGTGAGCAGCAGAAGGGGGATTTTCACTCTCAGGTGAGCAGGATAACACATTAGGCAGTGATCTGCTCTGAAAATACAGAGCACGGAACAATATTTGCTTTAGAAAAATTCAGTATGGGCTAAACATTGACCATGACTATGACCACATTTGTGAATCAGGGTTGTTTGTGGTTGAGGCAATGCTTCTTGATGGGGACCAACTTATGCTGGAAGACGTGGTATTAGAGGACACATTAACAGCACAGGATAATACAGATAAATATAATCAAGGCATTAAGATCCTAAAATCAAGATGAACATGGCCTTCTCCCAGTCTGTTCCACATACAGCAATTATTTGGCCTGCACCTCTGTGTAGTTCTGCAAGAACGCATTTTCTACTGATCATTTGTTTCAAACAAAGCCAGAGCTTTAAATGATTAGGTTAGTCTGAAAATAGTCAGTCCTTTGTTAGCATCTCAGGAGCACAGAGTATCTCCTTTAGATCCTGGCTTCCGAGAAGAGGTGGGGTCCTTACCTTGACAAGTTGGTTTTCTTTGCTGAGGCTCAACCAATAATGATAATGGATAGAGGCACTAGGTATACTGTGTTTCATTGGCAGTGTTATTATATCCACTGAAGACTTGACGGGTTGTACCCTAGTACAAGAACTTTCTTGCATGGGGGTGTGCGTGTGTTTAGGATTTTGAACCTAAATACTACATGACGTGGGAATTGCCAGGAATATCTCATATAGCCCAACTTAGCAAATATCCAGTAGGGTTTTTCATTGGTTCTCCTGTTTGTTGTAACCCTCATTTTCATCAAGGCCAAAGTCAGGTTTTAGAATATTTAAATTTTAAGTTGTTAAAATTTTTTGTCAATTGATTCATGTTAACTCCCTTTTATCTCTCACCTGCTCCTACACTTGGGGAGCAGTGCAGTGCCAGACTTACTATTGTGTGTTAAAGAATTTATTGATTTATTTTACAGCAAGACCTATGATATGGTCCCTGTCACAGGCAACAGAAACAGGCAATCCCTACTGAGGAATGAAATTATTTAGAAGTTTCTCTGTAAAGAAATACAATCAGCTTTCCTGCAAGGATCGTTTTCTCTTCATCTAGAAATTTACATATTTATACAAAACCCACAGACATTTTTATCTTTGCTCTCTCTTTTGACTCCATCCAGGTTTCCAGTGAGATAGTCCCTAATTAAGTGTGGAAATTAGACTTTTATATGCACTTCCTGCTATAAATGTGACATGATATCAAAGGGAGTGGTTTGCTGTCCTCAGTAATCTCATTTGGCTCCAGCATAGTTCTTTGAGATAATACCCTTGCTAGCTGGTTATATTCCAAATATGTGCAAACCATATTATGCTTCCCTAATCTAAATTATGCAAAGAACCAGACCCTTAATTTCCACTATATTGTATAGACACTTGTTTTTATTAAATTGACATCAGTATTTCATCATCTTTGAACTTCTGATTCTGTTTTCAGCTTAAACTTTTTCCCCTCAGGTTTTAAAGTCTACTTCTTCCTACAACATTTTTGAACTAGGACGTATTAATACATTATATGGCTAATTTTGCTGCACATTATGTTCCTCTTCTTTCTCCAACATTCTCTCATTATTGTTACACTTTGTTTTTTAAATTATATTTTCATAGTAGGTCAGGGGGTTCTGCCATGGAGTAACATCTTAAGGACTGGGAAGTTTTAATATCACTGTATCTGCAAAGGAAACCATGAAAAAAATGAAAAGACACCCCACAGAATGGGAGAAAATATTTGTAAATGAAGCGATCAACAAGGGATTAATTTCCAAAATATACAAACATGCAGCTCTATATCAAAAACCAAACAACCCAATCAAAAACCAGGCAGAAGATCTAAATAGACATTTCTCCGAAGAAGACATACAGATGGACAAAAAGCATAAGAAAAGATGCTCAGTATCACTAATTATCAGAGAAATGCAAATCAAAACTACAATGAGGTATCACCTGACACCAGTCAGAATGGCCATCATCAAAAAGTCTAACAATAAATGCTGGAGAGGGTGTGGAGAAAAGGGAACCGTCTTGCACTGTTGGTGGGAATGTAAATTGATACAGCCACTATGGAGAACAGTATGGAGGTTCCTTAAAAAACTACAAATAGAACTACCATATGACCCAGCAATCCGACTGCTGGGCATATACCCTGAGAAAACCATAATTCAAAAAGACACATGCACCCTAATGTTCATTGCAGCACTATTTACAATAGCCAAGGCATGGAAATAACCTAAATGTCCATCGACACAGGTATGGATAAATAGGATATGGTATCGGGTTGGCCAAAAATTTCGTCTGGTTTTGAGTAAAAATAAAAGACACATTTTTCATTTTCACCAATAACTTTATTGAACAACATATTCATTAATCAAAAGAACTTTTTGGCCAACCAATATATATATACAATTGAATATTACTCAGCCATAAGAAGAACGAAATACCATTTGCAGCAACATGGACAGACCTAGAGATTATCATACTAAGTGAAGTAAGTCAGACAGAAAAAGACTAATATATGATATCACTCACATGCAGAATCTAATTTAAAAATGATACAAATGAACTTATTTACAAAACAGAAATAGACTCACAGATTTCTAAAACAAACTTATGGCTACCAAAGGGAAAATGTGAGGGGGAGGGATAAATTAGGTGTTTGGGATTAACATGTACACCCTAAGATATATAAAATAGATAACCAACAAGGACCTGCTATATAGCACAGAGAACTGTACTCAATATTCTGTAATAACCTATATGGGAAAACAATCTGAAAAAGAAAGAATATATGTGTATGTATAACTGAATCACTCTGCTGCACACCAGAAACTAACACAACACTGTAAATCAACCATACTCTAATAAATTAAAAATAAAATAAAATAAGATCACTGTATCTTTTCTAACCAGTTTAATGACCAAGAAACTATTCAGCCCAATCTGTATTTTAGTCGTTCACAGTAGAGTTGTAAACCAAAGAGCTGTGGGTTGTCACTGATTTAAGTTACATAAATGGATATTGGGAATCCATTAGACATTGGTAGATATTCTTAAACAAATGAATTACTTCAATATCACCACCCTTTCAGAATCAAGGACAGTCACATTGACACAACCACCCCCACCCCATCTTTGACCTGATCTCAAAAGTTGGGAGTATAAAATGAAAAATCTAAAGGCTCTTGATTATGTAGTCTTGCTTAATGCTTTAAAGTTTTAAGCATCCTTTCCTTTCAGGAGAATTATGCAGAATGTTGGGGTTTGTGCTAATCCTTCAGAAAGCTTTCCTAGGAACCTAATAGGAGTCTATTAACTTTAGTAGATTGACCAAGCCCACTCCTATCCTAGAGCCCTTGTGACTGAGGAGACTGGCTTGAGAGGCCCATTTGTGCCTAATATCCTGGGAAAATTTAATGGCCCTTGGCTTGGATCGGGTGACAGTAAATTTTGAGGCTTATTGATTTAGCTTAACAGAATGTTATAATTCTATGCAATTAAGTGTGAGTACACTAGAAAAGCTGAAGAGAGGACAAGATAGGAGATAAGTGTTTCCCACATTTTCTAGGTGAAAAAAATGTGCAAATAATTTTGAAGAGATAGAGATTTGTGGTCAATTTGATCTGGAATATGATGGGAGCCCGTCAAAGCAATGAAGAAAAAAATGTAGCCACAGCAATATGCAAAGAAAGGTTATGTTACCTCTGTCACGAGACATATGAATATTTCACCGTTAGGTAAAATCATCCTTTATTAGATCCTTCCATGGTTTTCTGATGAGCTTTTATCACCCAAGGTAAAGTGGACAAGGGACCTGAATTAGGTTCTTGGCATATTCCAACCAACTTTTTATGCTGGATTTGTATTATCCACCCTCATTCTCCCAAATAATCACCTCTCCCTCTCTGTCCAACCTCCCCACTGTCATTGTATTCCTGTGGATTTTGTAACTGGGATGTTCCCTTTCATATGAAAATGTAGCTGGTATCTCTTTGCAAAAGAGATAAGACTAATTGGTTACTTTAACAATCACTTAGTTGTGAGTCTAGCAGGAAGGGCTGGTTTTTTGGCAGGAAACAGAATTACGTGCTCAAATTCCCAAGCTGTTAGCTAGCAGATGTATGTTCAAATAGAAGAACAAAGAACCTTCTGGAACAAAGTTGAGAGCTCTGGCTATGTTGTCAGTTGGAAGGGGAATCTGACTGCTTTGGCTCAGAGGCAAATGCTCAACTCCATGTGCTCTGACTTTCTGTACCAGTCCCCTCACCTTTCCAACCCCATGCTTCCATCCTGCTGAGAAGATATCACTCTAAAGGGGACACATACAGCTACAAATTCAAATTTTCACCCCATCACGTGCTTGTGCATCTTTATCATTGGGCTAATTACATTAGGCGGCATCAGATGCTTTCCACCTGGCCTTTCTTTGTGGCTGTGTTACAATCCTATCTCCCCGTTTACAAGACCAGGCCCAGGCAGGTCACTGACTGTCTCCTGGCCCCAGTCAGTGGCAAAAGGCCAGCATTCCCTACACAAAGAGCCAACAACCTGTTTCTTGGCATTTGGTTTCTGCTAGAATAAACCCTCCTTTTCAGAATCTTTTACCTTTATGGTATCAGGGGGTACCTAAGAGATCGATATGGCTTGAAAGTGCTCTAGATATTGCTGATGCCGTCTTATATTCATAAAAACTGTAAAATGTTTATGAAATTTTCCCACTTGGTAAGATCTATTATAGCTTCATATCTTCTGCACACTCGAACCACTTTTACCACCTCCATTTGTCACTTGTCTAGTCTAAGTCACCATCAAATCACACCTATCTCAATGTCTTTGCCTCCTACCTAGCCTTTGGAATCTACTTTGGTTCCACTTCAGTCTAATCTCAACCCAGCATCCAGGGTGATCCTGCCATACCACGTCATATTTCTGCCCAACAACAGTGGCTTCCTAGCACACTCAGAATAAAAGCTGAAGTCCTTATGGTCATTCATGATGCTCTTTATGACCTAGCCCACTAGCAAGCTCTCTGGCTTCAGCTCCTATTTTTTTTTTTTTTTTGGTCACTCAGCTCCAGCCCTACTGTCCTTATTGGTGTCATCTGGGCAGGCTCCCATTGCAGGGTCTTTTAAAAGAAATTATTTTATTTATTTTTATTTATTTATTTATTGGCTGCCTTGGGTCTTTGTTGCTGTGCATGGGCTTTCTCTAGTTGCAGTGAGCGGGAACTACTCTTCATTGCGGTGCGCATGCTTCTCATTTCAGTGGCTTCTCTTGTTGTGGAGCACGGGCTCTAGGAGCGCGGGCTTCAGTAGTTGTGGTCTAGGCGCGTGGGCTTCAGTAGTTGTGGCACATGGGCTCAGGAGCTGTGGCGCACCGGCTTAGTTGCTCCATGGCATGTGGGATCTTCCTGGACCAGGACTCGAACCCGTGTCCCCTACTGTAGGGTCTTTGAAGGGCTGTTTCTTCAGCTTGCCTTGCTCTCCCCTGAGAGAGTCACAGGGCTCACTTCCTCCCTTCCTACTCTGCTAATTTTTTCTCCTGTGCTTTTTTTCTCCTTAGCATTCATCATTATATATTTTTACTTGTTTATACTTTTATTGTCTTTCCTACTATGATGCAAGCTTCATTTCCCCCCTAATTTCCTATGTTTTCCCTGTGAATTTTCCTCTCTTATTAGTACTTGGCATTCTTTGAAGCATTCAACTTGATATCTTTGCATCAAAGCTATAATTTGGGGGGTTTTCCCCAGCTTTATTGAGATATTATTGACATATAACATTGTGTAAGTTTAAGGTGCACAATGTGTTGATTTGATACACTTACATATTGTGATTTGATTATCACCATAGCATTAGCTAAAAGCCCTATCATGTCACATAATTACAATTTTGTTTTTCTGGTGAGAACATTTAAGATCTACTCTCTTAACTTTCAGTTGTATAATACAGTATTATTAGGTATAGTCACCATGCTGTACATGAGATCTCCAGAACTTATTCATCTTATAACTGAAAGTTTGTAGTCTTTGATTAACATTTCCCCATTTAAAGCTATCAGTTTGGATTTCCTTTCCCCCAGGTCTAATTTCAATAGACCAAACAAATATTAAAATCACAAAAATCCTTTATACTACTGAGGGGGAGATGAAACATTCTAAGATAAAGAGAGAATAGATTTTCACCAGGCAGTCTGTTTAACAGGTCAAGAAATAAAGGATAACAGAAAGCAGAAATACTACTTAGCATAGAAAAAGGATGGGAAAGACATTCAAACCGGAACAAATTAACTCCAGCCCCCTGTTGTGAAAGTTAGGATAACAAACCAGCTCCTTCCAATTTATGAACAAATTCTCAACAGTGGTATAACTCTTGGAAAATCTCAGGCTTCTTGGTCTTAGATACTTCCTGTCTGACTGGGTCCACTTTTCTGTAGACTCCTACATACTTAAATATCCAGATGTGCATCTGGATGAGTGTCAAAGTCAAGATAAGAAGGATTGCTTTTAGTTATGTCCCCTGACCCTTAGAGATGAAACTGACCCCTATTTGACCAAATTTATACAACTATCCTTTTCCCTATGACTTTGGGGGTCACAGCCTTTTTCTGAGGCTTCTTCTGTGGGAATGGGTGAACATTAGATTTTGTCATTATTTTTCCTTATTTGACTTTTTAAAATTTGGGGAGTAATCTTGTGCCCAATAATCTATAGGAGTATGCTGTCTCAACTCTTACTTACAAATTAATTTGTCAAACACTTTTACTTTAGTTAAGAGAACAAACTAGCTAGGATAGAGAAGTTTGCCCCAAACACTACTATCAATGGTCTTTATTTTTGCTCTTGTACCCTTTCCAATAATTTTGAAAACTCATTGCCTCAAAGATTTTTGTTTTCAGGAAAAAATCATCATAATATTAAATAGCTGCAAAGCATTTAATTTCTGGCACATTGTAAGAATTGACATTTAAAAATGAAACTACTACAACATTCTTCTAAATGTCTTATGAGAAATCAAATGCTATAATTTTATAACTACCATAACCCATTTAAAATATATTAATATACTCTTCTTTAACATTTAGAAAATTTCCATTGTTCCTTTTTTCCTTGTTAACTCATATTTCTATTCTACTATACTCCCAAAGATGTTTATTCTTGAATAGTATATTTTGTGCTTGAAAAATATTTTTTGATCATTGTACCATGCTTGTCTATAACAAAATATGCATATAGGTTGAAATTTAATTTTTAATTTTCTCTAACCATGAGACTTCAAATGTTATGAATTTTTTCTGGATTGAGTTACCATTATAATTTTTAGTAACACATTCTTGATCAAAACAACACAATTATACTAAAAATGTTAGTGAATTAAACATAAAGAGTAAACTTTTAATTGAAAAATCTTCTTTAAATGAGAAGAATAATGATCAAACTTTTCTTAGGCTTTTAGTGAAAGGGAACTTATTTACCGCTAAAAACTAATTATACGTTATTACATTAAACATTTTATAATATGAAATTTTATGAGGATTGACTGTAATTGGAATGCATTATATAATATTATATATACAAATTTCCAAGTCCTATCTCCAAAAGATTCTAATTCAGTAGTTTACCCCCTGACCCTTTGAGAAGCACAAATTTTGTAAAACCTACTAAAGATTCGGGTCCTAATTCTAAGTGCAAATGATAGTCCTTGAAAGATTCTAAGTTAAGGGCTGACATGATCAGAACTGTGGCAAGAGCATATGAAGAGTAGATTGCTGAGGGCCAGAAGAGGCTACAGAGACACCAAGTGGAAATTATTTCAGTAGTCTAGGCAACAGATGACGATGGTGGCTTAGGACAGGGTTGAAGTATTCTTGATGGAAATAAACAGGTATGTACAAAATACATTCTAGAAGTAAAGTTGAACACAGTGTGGTCATTAATTGAATGTGGAACGTGAGGTGGAAACAAGTGTCAGAGGTGACTCTGGATTTCAGGTTTAAGAAACTGAGTGATGATATAATTTACTGAAATCTGGAATACCTAATGTGGAACAGTTTGGGAGGTGGAGAAAGATCATGGTTTCCGTTTTGTACATGTCTGTTAAGACATCTATGAAACTGCAGTTGGTCAGCTATACCAGCATGGAGCTCACAAAAATAGGACAAACTAAAGCAGTAGTTCTCAAACTTTAGCGAGCACCAGAATCACCGGTGCAGCTTGTTAAACTGTAGATTACTAGACCTCACCCTCAGGGTTTCTAATCTCACAGGGTTGCGGGGAGAAGGGGCAGGAATTTGAATTTCTACCCAGGTAATGCTGTTGCTGCTGGTTCAGGGATCACATTTTGAGAACCACTGAGGTAGAGCTTCCTATTTGGGAATCATTGGTACATGAATGGTATCTGAAGCCATAGGAATGGGTGAGATTACTAAGGGAAAACGGAGTGTAAGGAGACCAAAAATGGAGCGGTAGTGAGCTTCAAAACTTAAATGACCAGCGGAGGATTGAGAGTAGCCCAAAGAGAGTGAGAAGATGAGACTGAGAAGTATGAAGGAAGTAGATGAAGGGTGTTATTCTATTCACCCAACCTCTTATAGGTCTGTGTAGCCCTATAGAATTTGCCAGAGCCATCACTAAGTAAATTCACTGAAATAATGAATAAATGTTCTTTGGAAGCAGAGACTACCATCTGGGACTGAAAAACTCCAACACTGCTTTCTGTTTCCCTCAGCTGAAAATTAGGAAGCCAAATTATGACCTAAGAGCTGAGGAATTAGGTCTGTTAGGAGAATGGACACAGTCTTACACGGAGGACAACACCCATCCAAATCACTCAGGATCATCAACATGCAGACAATCTTTAACGTGTGAATCTCTTGAAATCTCATCTGGCCCCGTGAGTTCTATTTCTATTATGCCAGTGTTAGGGGTGAGCTGCCTCTGCATCCTTAGAATGTTAAGGGAGAAGCTTGGTCCCGGAAGGGAAAGAAACCACCCCTTGTCTCCTCCCTGCCCCCTTCCTGAAGGGCCCAACACTCTTCCTGACATCTGCTGCTTTTTTCACTGTTTACAGTTAATTCTTTTCTCATAAACTCAAAAATATTAGCCACAGGGTTTATTTACTAATGTTTAACTGATATTCAAGCAGGAATCTCAAGAGAAATTGACTTCCAACCCCATTGAGGTCTTCTGTGACATCAAGGATGGCCAACTGGACACTTAAGCCATGTCCTTGGTGACATCTGTTGCATGACTGAAGTCCCTGGCAGAAAGTTGTTATCAACTCCCAGAGACCAAGGGGAAGTTTTGTTTGTGATCCTCTCTTTCAGAATCACCAGGCTGGTCTAGGGTAATTTTAGCATCTCTAATCATAGGTAGAATTCACTTGAACTCCTGACTTTTTCTGGCTCTTTGTAACCCCATGGGTCAGGACTGCCCACATGTAGCAGGCGATTTGCCCACATAGAGAAAGCACAAAGCAAGCAGCCTCTGCCTTAACAGTGAAGTCCTCCAGCCATACTTTCAGATGCTTCTCTTGCCAGTCTGTCTTGCCACTCTCTGGACCCTGCCTACAATTCTTCCCCTGTATATGGATGGAACAGCCTGCCACCCACGTCTCCACTCTTGGGTCCACCCACCTTCCTGACTGCCCACCCACCTTCTTGCCTGAGCTATGGCTCTAGCGTTATCTGCTCTTCTGACACATGATTTTTGGTTTGAGGTTGTTGTTATTGTTGCTTTTTTTGTTTTTGTATAGAATAAACTTTGCAGCAGTTTTGGGGGTTACGTTCTATTCGCAATTTGAGAATTGCAAATTTGACCCATAACCTCTCCTGCCTCTTTATTTTAGTTTCAATTATAAGTAGTAAGTGTGAAATCAATGTTCTCCTGCAACTCACATTATACAATAAATATAAAAACTATTTTTGGTAAACTGGGCAATTTTAAAATGCAGCTGTAGTTGATTTCTGAGGCAAATTTAAAGGATTTCTGAGGCAAACGTTTACATATTATAAAGGATTCATTTATGCTATGAATTCTTTCCCCCAGTGTACATTTTTCATACATTTAGACTGGATCTTCTTAAAGTGGAGCATTCTGGCAACATGAGAATAACTTTTGTCCTTCATAATCCTTCTTGTCCTTATGGAAGGATAATTCCAACCTAATTGGACATTACTATAGGACTTGCTACTATAAAACCTAGATGTAGTGGAAAAAACCCTCTCCACGGCCTCCCAGCTGCGCCAGCATACGCTAATCTTTAATCCTGAACTGGTGTCTTCTGGTTGATACAAATGTCAAGAGTAATAAACTTCTATGTAGATGTTTCCTGCCTGAAGGCCCAAAGTATCTAGAGTAACACCTGGACTTTTTACATCAAACAACCAGAATGTGGCACAATGAAACCAATCATCTCTGTCAAGTTAATGAATATGCCAACTGATAAATGCAGAGTCCATCTGCAGCAATTGGTACTGTCTGAAATGAGTGCATCATCTGTGCCCCAGTTTAGTGCAGGGGCTGAATATAGAAATGGCCTATATACTACTCACACTTTCTTCCACACAAAGAAGACTATGCTTACGTTGACATGACAGCAAAAGGAGAATATTCTCTCCTTCTTGGAGTCATCAAAGTGCCCCAAGTCTTCCCACATTTCCCAATGACCCTACATGAACAAATCCTTTGACTCCACCATTTTTGAGATGTGCTGCTAAAGTAACACCCACCAATTTCCCCCCCTCCAATCTAAGTTTCTGGGAGGCAAAGTTGCTGGACCCTGAAGTTTATTGATGATGTGATAGGGCCAGGGCAAACATGGGGTTAGCCCACTATCATAGTTGCATATGACCAGAACTAATAGATTAATAAATATCAATTTTCACCAATCACTAAATACTTAAGTCCCAGCACATCTACATTCTAAACTTACTTTAAAAAGATACTGAATTACAATCATCCCGGGGTCATAGAGTGTATCAAATGTTTCTTTGTAAATCCCAAAGCACCTCCTATAGAGAACTGCACATAACAGGTATACAATTAATCCTTAAGATAAGCATAGAATATCAGAGCTGAACCCCAGGAAACCCTTAAAAATGTTCTAGTCCAACACTTCTAAAGCTAGGTAAGTCAATGCCTTCTGATCAAGCCTACTCAAATGTTGGGATGTTTTAATGTACTGAATAAAAGGAGGAATAAAAAACACTGGAAAAAATTTTTAAAGCCACAAACACAAAAGTATAGCATTTTGAGAGGGACAGCATTTTAGTGATCAAAGTCAACATCTTAAACTCCACGATCAACTATCATAATCACCCCCCTGCATGTGCCTACAATTCACTTGCCTCTCTCTAGCTTCGTATAATTCCCTTGGCTGAACTACAACGCTTAAACCCATCTCTCCCACTAGTCCATGTTCTGCTGAATATGCATGAGTAAAATATAGATCTATGCTGACTGGTCACCCTCTAATTTCCTCAACCTCAGAGGCCTCCTACGATTGTATAGCAATCATTCTACCCCTAATCAATTCCTTCTCGCACTCTCTGGAGGCCTTTCATGCCTCTCCTCTCTCCTCAAAATGTCAAGTGTTCTCCCTATCCCTGTTCACAGTGATCACCTTGCTTCCTATTTCACTGAGAAATTAGATGTAATCGAAAGAGAAATTCCCTAGTTCTCCAACTACATCTACCCAACTGCCTGCATCTGTGCACATAAGCTGTCCTTACACCTAAGGCCAAACCCTCCACTTGTACATTAGTTCCATCCTTCTTTGCCTGCTTAAGAAAATTATTTAGTAATGTTTCCTTTTTCTTTTTTATCATCAGTTTTTCCCCCTACTGGATCATTACCATGACCATATACACAACACTGTTTCTCACAGTTTAAAATAACCCTTTCTTGGGCTTCCCTGGTGGCGCAGTGGTTGAGAGTCCGCCTGCCGATGCAGGGGACACGGGTTCGTGCCCCGGTCCGGGAAGATCCCACATGCCACAGAGCGGCTGGGCCCGTGAGCCATGGTCACTGAGCCTGCGCGTCCGGAGCCTGTGCTCCGCAACGGGAGA
The DNA here is from genome assembly GCF_964270905.1 of Leucopleurus acutus. Lineage (NCBI taxonomy): Eukaryota > Metazoa > Chordata > Mammalia > Artiodactyla > Delphinidae > Leucopleurus > Leucopleurus acutus. Next base: position 77,397,429 of record NC_139144.1, read on the forward strand.
GGCCACAACAGTGAGAGGCCCGCATACCTCCAAAAAAAAAAAAAATAACCCTTTCTTGATCCCTCATCCTGTTTCTACTACTGTCGGATTTTTCTCATTTAGTTTACAACAAAACTCTTTGGAAAAATTGTGTATACTATCTAGCTCCGATATTTCTCCTTCCATACTCTTCAAACCACTTCTACCTATACCATTACAGGTAATATTTTCTTAAGGTTACATTGCTAAGTACATCTCATCCTCATTTCTAATGATCTCTCAATGGCATTTGACATAGTCGATTATTCTCTCCTCTCTTCAAATATTTTCACTTGGTGTGATAGCTTATCTTCAAAGATAGCTGATCAATTATTTTTCTTCCTGTACATGCATGTCACTCCCCCACTGAGAAATGCTGTCTGTTCCTCCACCCCCTTGAATCTAGGCTAGCTTGTCAACGCTTTGAATAACAGAATATGTTTTGACTAATAGAAATAACACTTTAAGTTCCAGACCTAGCCTTTAAGAGAACTGGCAGATCCTTTTTTCTGCCTCTTAGAGCTGTGAGATGCCATGTAATAAACCCAGGAGGCGACATGGAGGAGTTCTGAAATGCTAGACATGTGGTTAAGAACCCATTTTGGCCTTTCAGCCCAGTCAAGCTTTCAGTGACTCCAGATACAGCCAAGATCTGACTGCAACTGCATGAGTGATATCAAGGAAGAACTACCTAGTTGGGGCTTCCCTGGTGGAGCAGTGGTTGAGGGTCCGCCTGCCAATGCAGGGAACACGGTTTTGTGCCCCGGTCCGGGAAGATCCCACATGCCGTGGAGCGGCTGGGCCCATGAGCCATGGCCGCTGTGTCTGCGCGTCCGGAGTCTGTGCTCCGCAGAGGGAGAGGCCACAGCGGTGATAGGCCCGCGTACCGCAAAAACAAACAAACAAACAAACAAAACAAAACTACCTAGTTGAGCTCAGTCAGTTCATACAGCCTTGATGTATAGTAATAAGTTGTTGGTCTAAGGCACAAAGTTTTAGGTTTGCTTATCACACAGCAATAAATAATTGTGTCACCATATTTGGCAGGTGTGTAAACATTGCCTCTAACTAGAGGGGGCTTAATTGACCAAGGGCCCCCAACTACTGCCTATGAAATCCATTGTTATACTTGCATAGAGTATAAGGCCAAGCCTCCAAATGGCTGCTTGTGGCAGGGCTATCAAGACAGGCTCATTCCTGGGAAACCAACACCATTCAGACGGTTGACTTTGGCTTGAGAACTTCCCAATGGACTTGCTGAACCCACTTTAAACTGCAGCCATTCAACCCCTACCTCCCCAACCTTCTTCGCTTGTGGATAGACTATCATTGCAGCCTCTCAGCTGTCCTAGACATATGTGGCTCCCTCCTCTACTTTCTCTCATAGGCATTTCCCATAATAAAATACTTGTACGTTTAATTCTATCTTGGCTTCTGCACAGAGAACTCGGGTTAACATACCACATTCACCTGGCTCTCCTCCTACCTCTTCAATCACTGCTTTTCAGTCTCTTTCTTTGGTGTCTCTTCATCTCCCTATAGTCAAAGTGTACATGTGCCCTAGGACTTGGTCCTTGGACCTCTCTTTTCCAGCCATACTCATTCCCTTGGAGGTCTCGTCCAATACCATGGCTTTTGGAGATATGTATATACCTCTGAACCAGACCTCTCCCCAGAACTCCAGACTTGATATCTCACTCAAATGTCTTATGGGAACCTCTCAAATTTAACATGTCCAAAACTGCACTAGTGGCATCTCCCCCTAAACTTGTTCCTTTCACATTCCTCACCATCTCAGTAAATGGCAACCTCATCCTTCTACATGCTGTGGTCATTCTTGATTCTCTCCCTCACATGTCACCCTGGTCACCAATAGATCCTGTCATCTGTAACTTCAAAATATATCCAAAATCTGCCCACATCCCACCACCTCCCTTGATACTGTCCTGGTCCAATGCACCATCATCTCTCATCCGGATCATTGCCACAACCTCTAACCTGGTTCCCTGCTATTCTTCTTGCCCCTTCTTCACCTTATTCTCAGAACAGCTGCCAGAGCAATCGTGTTAAAACTTGTCAGATCATGTCATTCCTCTGCCTCAAACCTTCATTTACTCAAAAATCTCACCTTACTCCGAACAAAAGACAAAGTCCTCATAATGATGTATAGACCCTTCCATGATCAGGCCCCTACCACATCTCTCCTCTCCTCCAATCACATTGGTTTCCTTAATGCGTCTCAAATCTGCCCACTTGCCCCCACTTCAGAGGGCCTTTGCACTGGCCTTCTGCCTGGAACGTTCTTCTCCCTATACCAGCCCCTCACTTCTTTTCAGTTTTTATGCAAATGTTAATTTCTCAACCAAAGCTTCTCTAGCCACCCTCTCTAAAACTGTAATTCTCCAGAAGCCTTCATATTCCCCCTTCCCTCTTTTAATTTTCTCCTTAGCACTAGTCACTATCTAATGTAATCTATATTTTGTCCATTTATCTGGTTGTCTCCCCAACTATACTGCACACTCTATGAAGGAAGAGATTTTTATGTTTCTTTCTCTGCTGTTTCTCAGCACTTGGAATATTGTCTGTTACACAGAGGATGCTCAGTAAATATTCATTGAATAAATTAATTTTCTAAAATAAAATAAATACATGAGCAAACTTTCACTGTCTGGCACATATAAAATGCCCAATAAATTTCATGGAATTAATGAATTCTTTCCCTAAGATAATTGTTTTAAAAGAAAACACATGAGTGAAATTTCATTGCAGTGAACCACAGACATAAAATGCTGTTTGTTTTACTGCAATTGCACAGGGTACATCATTCTGTAAGTGGATCATAACTGAGGTTTGGGAATCTTTTCATTATGGAGATATTTTCAAAATAATGGCCTATTTCTTGATATCCAATGTGTAATTTCTGTTTCTTGTCACTGATCTATTGGATTTCTTATCCTTGATTGTTCATCACGGTGGAATTTAAAGCAAAACCAAATTCCCTACTTTATTTCTTAGAAGAATGCAACTCCAACTGAATTTAGTTTGCAGTGAAATTCATCCGTTTAGGTAGAATATGCAGACTTAATAAAGGAGAGAAAGAAAAAGGAAGAAAGGATATGCCCAGAATATTTTAAACTCTTTCTTCTCTCATCCGTATAGATGGGGAAGGTACATCTTTAATCACTTGAGCCTTTGAGTAGTTTTTGGTGCCAAAAATCTCACTCCTCCTTCCTCCCACTCTTCTTGACATATATTTAAAACAGCCAAATGCAAAAGAAACTCACCATATCTTCACAAGGGGAGGAAGCTGTGCATTCCCTTTACTGTATCCTGGGATATTTTTAGCAGATTTAAAGAACAGTTTTTGACAATGGCAAAATAGGACTCTTGGAGAACTAGTTATTTAAACCCCTGCTGAATGTATCCTGACAAAAAATAGAGAGTTTTATTAATTAGATAGCCTGAGGAGAGAATTAAATCTTGCGTCACCACCCTGAGTGCCAAAATAAGTTGAAATCTTCAAACTTAGCCATGTAATTAGAGGGTCCCAGTGAGAGAGCCAGAGTAGTCACTATTCATACTGAAGAACCTGGCTGGCAGCATGCGTTAGTGAGAGAAAACTGCAGCAGCAAGTTCAGAAGGACAAAGAAAAAATGGGTGTCATTGAAAATGTGTGTGCCTGACTTCAATCTCCAAAAAACCAGGACAGGGAATGGGAGTTTACTGCTGTGACATTGTCTTTGTAAGTTACACTGAAGAATTTGTGCCATTATCTGCACAAAGGTTTAAAAAGGAAAAGTTTTAATTGCCCCACTACTTTCTAAGGACAAAAAGGTAGCGATGAGAAATCAATGGAATTCTTTCCCAAGCCCCAGCAGGCAATAGCTTTATCTAGTGAATTTCATGCAACTTCAAATATTATCTAGAATCAAGTACCATGTTTTAGTACCCATAAATGAGAGATGAGAGTGCTTACTTATCAGAAATATGACTTATCAGAAATTTTTCAAGTCATTTGCATTTTAAAGGTCTAAGGAATTTTAATCGCTGATCAGTTTTAACCCACGCTTCCTGCATGCGTGCGTAAGCATACACCCTCAACTTTGCCACCCTGATAAAAATTCTTTCTTAAGCTCTTACTTTCATGTGTTTTTAAAATGGCTCAGCTCCCCCGCAGCTCTCACCAGCCTGCCTTCCCAAGTGGTCCCCCCGCCTGGGAAGATGAAAGGCCCTCTTCACCTCAGCCAGGGCTCCCATTTCTGCTTTCACAGTAATGGAAAATAACTTGAGGGTGGAAAGGAACTGAGTATCACCTTGAGCTGACCTTGAGCTGGCAGAAGGCACTTCCTCACAGGGACTTTTCCAGCTCTCATGTGGCTTTCATTCTCATTTGGAAAAACCACCAAATACTCAAATTTCTTTAATTAAAATATATTTTACTTATATCTAACCAGTCATTATAGAATGTAGGAAACCAACTTATTTTATGGCATATTAGCTTTATACTCTGGAGTCAGGCTACCTAAGTTCAAATCCCAGCTCTCTCCATTATTAGCTGTGCAATCTTGAGCAAGTTACTTAACCCTTCTGTGCCCTGTCTTCTCATCTATAAAATTAGAAATAATATTATTTCTATAAAATGGGAAATTTTACCTATTTAAAGGGGTTATTGTAAATATTAAATAAGTAAATATAAAATATTCTACAAGTATAAGCTATTATTATTTTATATTTCCCGTTTACTCACATAGTGACAGATATAGTGTTAGGGCTCTTGATAACATGTAATGCCTCCAGGATTAAAAACCACATAAAAGTTCTGTGATATCTGCTAGCTCATTAGTACTGGCCATTGCTATGGTCTGAATATTTACGTCCCCCCAAAATTCATATGTTGAAATCCTAACCCCCAAAGTTGATAGCATTAGGAGGTGGGGGCCTTTGGGAGGTGATCAGGTTATAAGGGTAGAGCCCTTATTAATGGAATTAGGGACTTATAAAAGACGCTCCACAGATATCCTTAGTCCCTTGTGCCATGTGATGACACTGTGAAAGGTCAGCAGTCTGCAGCCTGGAAGACAGCCCTCACCAGACCATGGTGGCAGGCTGATCTTAGACTTCTATCCTCCAGGACGGTGAGAAATAAATTTCTGTTGTTTATAAGTTACCCAGTCTGTGGTGTTTTGTTATAACAGACTGAGAGGATTAAGACAATCATTTTGATAGTTGCTAAACACTTTTCACATCCACAGCAAATGTTCAATTGACTCAGCTTCTGGCTATGCATTAGCTGGTTACAGAAGGGCCACAAGGCTAGTTTCATTATGAGTGAAGATATGATGTTCCTGCCAAAGGAGAGGCAGACCATACATCTCTCAAATAATATGCTGTCAATAATAGTTAAGTGATTTTCATGGAATTATGTGCTATTACCACCAATAAGCTTTTATTGGGTGATGATTTGTGCTGGGCACTGAGCCAGATGCTGAGGACAGAAAAGGGCCATGACATGGTCCTCCACAATAACCTTAAAATCTAGTTGGAAAGACAGGATACATTCATCTAGTGATAAATAAAAACAAACAGCTCATGGAGCTCAATATCAAAAAGGAAAACAACCCAATGAAAAAATGGGGGAAGACCTAAATAGACATTTCATCAAAGAAGACATACAGATGGCCAAGAGGCACATGAAAACATGCTCAGGATCACTAATTATTGAGAAATGCAAATCAAAATTACAATGAGGTATCACCTCACAACAGTCAGAATGGCCATCATCAAAAAAACCTACAAACAATAAATGCTGGAGAGGTTGTGGAGAAAAGGGAACCCTCTTGCACTGTTGGTAGGAATGTAAATTGATACGGCCACTGTGGAGAACAGTATGGAGGTTCCTTAAAAAACTAAAAACAGAACTACCATATGACCCAGCAATCCCACTACTGGGCACATACCCTAAGAAAACCATAATTCAAAAGCACACATGTACCCCAATGTTCATTGCAGCACTATTAACAATAGCCAGGACATGGAAACAACCTAAGTGTCCATCGACAGAGGAATGGATAAAGAAGATGTGGTAGATATATACAATGGAATATTACCCAGCCATAAAAAGGAACAAAATTGGGTCATTTGTAGAGATGTGCATGGACCTAGAGTCCATCATATAGAGTGAAGTAAGCCAGAAAGAGAAAAACAAATATCATATAATAATACATATATGTGGGAAAATGGTACAAACGAACCTACTTGCAAAAGAGGAATATCGATGCAGATGTAGAGAACAGACGTGTGGACACAGTGAGGGAAGGGGAGGGTGGGACGAATTGGGAGATGAGGATTGACGTTATACACCACCATGCATAAAATAGATAGCTAGCGGGAACTTGCTATAAAGCACAGGAAGCTCAGCTCAGTGCTCTGTGACGACCTTGATGGGTGGGATGGGGGGTGTGTGGGAGGGAGGTCCAAGAGGGAGGGGATATAGGTATACATATAGCTGATTCACTTCACTGTACAGCAGAAACTAACACAACATTGTAAAGCAAATATACTCTAACTAAAAAAAAAAAAACTAATGGCAACAAAATAAGTGGAGCAGATAATTGTGCTCTAGCAATTCAAAGGTGTAAGAGGCTATTCTTGGTTTTGGCTGCTAGAAAAATCTCCTTACAAAAAAACTAGAACTCAAGAGAGGCCTTGAAGATGAAGCAGAACATTAAACAAGTGGAAAAAAGAGAAGAGAAAGCATTTCAGTAGTCAAAGAAGTAGAAATGTTTATGGCACAATTGGGGGATGAGCAGGATAGTTTAGCTGGATGAGGGTGTCACAGCCCTTCATCAAGAGTGATTCCCCAATTTATTATTATTATTATTATTTTTTTTAACATCTTTATTAGAGTATAATTGCTTCACAATGGTGTGTTAGTTTCTGCTATATCACAAAGTGAATCAGCTGTACGTATACATATATCCCCATATCCCCTACCTCTTGCATCTCCCTCCCACCCTCACTATCCCACCCTTCTAGGTGGTTACAAAGCACCAAGCTGATCTCCCTGTGCTATGTGGCTGCTTCCCAATAGCTACCTATTTTACATTTCATAGTGTATATATGTCCATGCCACTCTCTCACTTCATCCCAGCTTACCTGTCCCCCTCCCCATGTCCTCAAGTCCATTTTTACATCTGTGTCTTTATTTCTGTCCTGCCCCTAGGTTCTTCAGAACCTTTTTTTTTTTTTTCAGATTCCATATGTATGTGTTAGCATACAGTATTTGTTTCTCTCTTTCTGACTTACTTAACTCTGCATGACTGACTCTAGGTCCATCCAGCTCACTACAAATAACTCAATTTCGTTTCTTTTTATGGCTGAGTAATATTCCATTGTATATATGTGCCACATCTTCTTTATCCATTCATCTGTTGACGGACACTTAGGTTGCTTCTGTGTCCTGGCTGTTGTAAATAGAGCTGCAATGAACATTGTGGCACGTGACTCTTTAGGAATTATGGTTTACTCCAGGTATATGCTAAGCAGTGGGATTGCTGGGTCATATGAGAGTTCTATTTTTAGGTTTTTAAGGAACCTCCATACTGTTCTCCATAGTGGCTGTATCAATTTACATTCCCACCAACAGTGCAAGAGGGTTCCCTTTTCTCCACACCCTCTCCAGCATTTACCATTTGTAGACTTTTTGATGATGGCCATTCTGAATGGTGTGACGTGATACCTCATTGTAGTTTGGATTTGCATGTCTCTAATGATTAGTGATGTTGAGCATCCTTTCATGTGTTTGCTGGCAATCTGTATATCTTCTCTGGAGAAATGTCTATTTAGGTCTTCTGCCCAATTTTTTCTTTTTTTTCTTTTTTTTTTTTTTTGCGGTACGCGGGCCCCTCACCGCCGTGGCCCCTCCCGCCGCGGAGCAGCAGGCTCAGCGGCCATGGCTCACGGGCCCAACCCCTCCACGGCATGTGGGATCCTCCCGGCCGGGGCACGAACCCGCGTCCCCTGCATCGGCAGGCGGGCTCTCAACCACTGCGCCAACAGGGAAGCCCCTTCTGCCCATTTTTGGATTGGGTTGTTTGCTTTTTTGTTATTGAGCTGCATGAGCTGCTTGTAAATTCTGGAGATTAATCCTTTGTCAGTTGCTTCGTTTGCAAATATTTTCTCCCACTCTGAGGGTTGTCTTTTCATCTTGTTTATGGTTTCCTTTGCTGTGCAAAAGCTTTTAACTTTCATTAGGTCCCATTTGTTTATTTTTGTTTTTATTTCCCTTTCTCTAGGTGGTAGGTGAAAAAGGATCTTGCTGTGATTTCTGTCATAGTGTGTTCTGCCTGTGTTTTCCTCCAAGAGCGTTACAGTGTCTGGCCTTACATTTAAGTCTTTAATCCATTTTGAGTTTGTTTTTGTGTATGGTGTTAGGGAATGTTCTAATTTCATTCTTTTACATGTAGCTGTCCAGTTTTCCCAGCACCACTTATTGAAGAGGCTGTCTTTTTGCCATTGTATATTCTTGCCTCCTTTATCAAAGATAAGGTTGACCATATGTGTGTGGGTTTATCTCTGGGCTTTCTATCCTGTTCCATTGATCTATATTTCTGTTTTTGTGCCAGTACCATACTGTCTTGATGACTGTAGCTTTGTAGTATAGCCTGAAGTCAGGGAGTCTGATTCCTCCAGCTCCTTTTTCTTTCTCGACTGCTTTGCTATTTGGGGTCTTTTGTGTTTCCATACAAATTGTGAAATTTTTTGTTCTAGTTCTGTGAAAAATGCCATTGGTAGTTTGACAAGGATTGCATTGAAGCTGTAGATTGCTTTGGGTAGTGTAGTCATTTTCACAATATTGATTCTTCCAATCCAAGAACGTGGTATATCTCTCCATCTGTTGGTATCATCTTTAATTTCTGTCATCAGTGTCTTATAGTTTTCTGCATACAGGTCTTTTGTCTCTCCTTAGGTAGGTTTATTCCTTGGTATTTTATTCTTTTTCTTGTAATGGTAAATGGGAGTGTTCCCTTAATTTCTCTTTCAGATTTTTCATCATTAGTGTATGGGAATGCAAGAGAGTTCTGTGCATTAATTTTGTATCCTGCTACCTTACCAAATTCATTGATTAGCTCTAGTAGTTTTCTGGTAGCATCTTTAGGATTCTCTATGTATAGTATCATGTCATCTGCAAACAGTGACAGCTTTACTTCTTTACCGATTTGGATTCCTTTTATTTCCTTTTCTTCCCTGATTGCTGTGGCTAAAACTTCCAAAACTATGTTGAATAATAGTGGTGACACTGGGCAACTTTGTTTTGTTCCTGATCTTATTGGAAATGCTTTCAGTTTTTCACCATTGAGAATAATGTTGGCTGTGGGTTTGTCATATATGGCCTTTCTTATGTTGAGGTAAGTTCCCTCTCTGCCTACTTTCTGGAGGGTTTTTTTCATAAATGGTGTTGAGTTTTGTCAAAAGCCTTTTCTGCATCTATTGAGATGATCATATGGTTTTTATTCTTCCCTTTGTTAATATCACATTGATTGATTTGTATATATTGAAGATTCCTCGCATTCCTGGGATAAACCCCACTTGATCATGGTGTATGATCCTTTTAATGTGCTGTTGGATTTTGTTTGCTAGTATTTTGTTGAGAATGTTTGCATCTAGGTTCATCAGTGATATTGACCTGTAGTTTTCTTTTTTTGTGACAGCTTTCTCTGGTATTGGTATCAGGGTGATGGTCGCCTTGTAGACTGAGTTTGGGAGTGTTCCTCCCTCTGCTATATTTCGGAAGAGTTTGAGAATGGTAGGTGTTAGCTCTTCTGTAAATGTTTGATAGAATTCGCCTGTGAAGCCATGTGGTCCTGGGCTTTTGTTTGTTGGAAGATTTTTAATCACAGTTTCAATTTCAGTGCTTGTGATTGGTCTGTTCATATTCTTTCTTTCTTCCTGATTGAGTCTCAGAAGGTTGGACTTTTCTAAGAATTTTTCCATTTCTTCCAGGTTGTCCATTTTATTGACATAAAGTTGCTTGTAGTAATCTCTCATGATCCTTTGGATTTCTGCAGTGTCAGTTGTTACTTCTCTTTTTTCATTTCTAATTCTATTGATTTGAGCCTTTTCCCCTTTTTTTCTTGATGAGTCTGGCTAATGGTTTATCAATTTTGTTTATCTTCTCAAAGAACCAGCTTTTAGTTTTATTGATCTGTGCTATCGTTTCCTTCATTTCTTTTTCACTTATTTCTGATATGATCGTTATGATATCTTTCCTTCTGCTACCTTTGGTTTTTTTTTGTTTTTTCTCTAATTGCTTTAGGTGTAAGGTTAGGTTGTTTATTTGAGATATTTCTTGTTTCTTGAGATTGGATTGTATTTTTATAAACTTCCCTCTTAGAACTGCTTTTGTTGCATCCCATAGGTTTTGGGTCGTCATGTTTTCATGTCATTTATTTCTACGTATTTTTTGATATCCTCTTTGATTACTTCAGTGATCTCTTGGTTATTTAGTAGTGTATTGTTTAGCCTCCATGTGTTTGTATTTTTTTACAGTTTTTTTTTCTGTAATTGATATCTAGTCTTATAGCACTGTGGCCAGAAAGGATATTTGATATGATTTCAATTTTCTCAAATTTACCAAGGCTTGATTTGTGACCCAAGATATGATCTATCCTTGAGAATGTTCCATGAGCACTTGAGAAGAAAGTGTATTCTGTTGTTTTGGATGGAATGTCCCATAAGTATCAATTAAATCCATCTTGATCAATGTGTCATTGAAAGCTTGTATTTCCTTATTAATTTTTATTTTGGATGATCTGTCCATTGGTGAAAGGGGGGGTGTTAAAGTCCCTTCCTATTATTGTGTAACTGTCAATTTCTCCTTTTATGGGTGTTAGCATTTGCCTATGTATTGAGGTGCTTCTATGTTGGGTGCATAAATATTTACAATTGTTATATCTTCTTCTTGGATTGATCCCTTGATCATTATGTAGTGTCCTTCTTTGTCTCTTGTAATAGTCTTTATTTAAATTCTATTCTGTCTGATATGAGAATTGCTACTCCAGCTTTCTTTTGATTTCCATTTGCATGGAATATCTTTTTCCATCCCCTCACTTTCAGTCTGTATGTGTCCCCAGCTCTGAAGTGAGTCTCATTAGGCAGCATATATATGGGTCTTTGTTTTGTATCCATTCAGCCAGTCTATGTCTTTTGGTTGGAGCATTTCATCCATTTACATTTAAGGTAATTATCGATATGTATGTTCCTATGACCATTTTCTTAATTGTTTTGGGTTTGTTATTGTAGGTCTTTTCCTTCTCTTGTGTTTCATGCCTAGAGAAGTTCCTTTAGCATTTGTTGTAAAGCTGGTTTGGTGGTGCTGGATTCTCTTAGCTTTTGCTTGTCTGTAAAGGTTTTAATTTCTCTGTAAAAGCTGAGTAAGATACTTGCTGGGTATAGTAATCTTGGTTGTAGGTTTTTCCCTTTCATCACTTTAAATATGTCCTGCCACTCCCTTCCGGCTTGCAGAGTTTCTGCTGAAAGATCAGCTGTTAACCTTATGGGGATTTCCTTGTATGTTATTTGTTGCTTTTCCCTTGCTGCTTTTAATATTTTTTCTTTGTATTTAATTTTTGATAGTTTGATTAATATGTGTCTTGTCATGTTTCTTCTTGGATTTATCCTGTATGGTACTCTCTGCACTTCCTGGACTTGATTGACTATTTCCTTTCCCATATTAGGGAAGTTTTCAACTATAATCTCTTCAAATATTTTCTCAGTCCCTTTTTCTCTTCTTCTTCTGGGACCCCTATAATTCAAATGTTGGTGCATTTAATGTTGTCCCAGAGGTCTCTGAGACCCTCCTCAATTCTTTTCTTTCTTTTTTCTTTATTCTGCTCTGAGGTAGTTATTTCCACCATTTTATCTTCCAGGTCACTTATCCTTTCTTCTGCGTCAGTTATTCTGCTATTGATTCCTTCTAGAGAACTTTTAGTTTCATTTATTGTGTTGTTCATCGTTGTGTTTGCTCTTTAGTTCTTCTAGGTCCTTGTTAAAAGTTTCTTGTATTTTCTCCATCCTATTTCCAAGATTTTGGATCATCTTTACTATCTTTACTCTGAATTCTTTTTCAGGTAGACTGCCTATTTCCTCTTCATTTGTTTGGTCTGGTGCGTTTTTACCTTGCTCTTTCATCTGCTGTGTATTCCTCCGTCTTCTCATTTTGCTTAACTTACTGTGTTTGGGGTCTCCTTTTCACAGGTTGTCGGTTCGCAGTTCCTGTTGTTTCTGGTGTCGCCCCCAGTGGGTAAGGTTGGTTCAGTGGGTTGTGTAGGCTTCCTGGTGGAGGGGAGTGGTGCCTGTGTTCTGATGGATGAGGCTTGATCTTGTCTTTCTGGTGGGCAGGACAGCATCCAGTGGTGTGTTTTGCGGTGTCTGTGACCTTGCTATGATTTTAGGCAGCCTCTCTGCTAATGAGTGGGGTTGTGTTCCTGTTTTGCTAGTTGTTTGGCATGGAGTGTCCAGAACTGGAGCTTGCTGGTCATTGAGTGGTGCTGGGTCATAGCACTGAGATGGAGACCACTGGGAGAGGTCTCGTCAACTGATATTATGAGGGGCCAGGAGGTCTCTGGAGGAACAATACCCTGAACTCAGCTCTCCCACTTCAGAGGCTCAGGCCTGACACCTGGCTGGAGCACCAAGACCCTGGGTCATCCTGGAGAAGATGGACTGAAGCCAGGAAAAGCTAGAGGATGGGAGAACTGTCAGAAGGCTTGTTTGATGAAATCAGGCAAAGGATGGTGACATTCTGTACCCTGGCTCTACTCGTGAAGGGGAAAGTGGTGCCTCGGGAAGCTGAGTACACACTTCCATGGCCTAGCCCCAATTTCATGCAGTATGTATTTTTTAATTTAATCTAGATTTGCTGAAAAATTCTATATTTTTTCATGCAGGATGCTACTTCTCACATCAACATGGCTAACCAATATATTTAGAAAGCAATTCCCTAATATGCTACAGTTTAACCTTCTCGTTTGCAACTTTTTTGTGTCATTCATCCATATATCCAATCAGATCAATGCTGAGGAAAGCTGGAAGAGAGACTTAATTCAGCCACTACAATTACATTAAAACTGAAAGTAAAAAAGCTAAGGAAAATTGGTAGCATATACATTTCTTTTGCAAATGCTACTTCCCTTTATTCTACCCTGTACCTAATAAGAAAAGCAAAACATTTAGAGCTAAAAGGAAGTATAGAGACAATTTTGTGCAACTCTCTTACTTTACAATGAAGAGACAGTGATATATTCACGAGGAAATAAGTAAGATCTCATAGTAATTATTGGCAAAATCGAGACCAGATCTGAGGACTGGAAGTCAGAACCTGATTTTGACTAGCTCTACACAAGACTGATGGGGAGAATCTGGTGGATGAAGATTGGCCATGGAAACGAGGAGGAAGTCAATGGGCAGGGTCAGTGTGGGATGGGCTAAATGACTGGGTGTGTTGCCATGATGGAGGAGAAGCTCAGAGAGGACAGGAGCCTGGAAGAGTGAGCATGCCATGATGTTGGGGCCAGAAAAAGAGCCTCAAGATCAGAATCTTAGAGAAGTGGCAATCTGTGAGCCTGAGTTCCCTTGATGTGACTTAGGGAGTTATGATTAGAGTGTGAGGTACAATGGCATCTCCTATGAATTCCAATTCAACTTGTGGAATTATTCTTTTGATTACCAGAAATGAATCTCAAGGACTATCTTCTTGAATATCAAAGATCCTACTATACTTTTCTGATACTTTAAGGTTCCTGTGTTTCTTGCCAACTGATTCTACAATTTTTGTTTACATTAGGAGCTCTGACCTAATCAGTAGAATGTAGGAAGTTTCCAGTATGCCAAAATGCAATGGTAGATCATATAAAGGTGTGATAGATACGATACTCATTTATATTTATCTTAATAATTAGTAAATCAGTGCTTATTGTAATGGTTATTTTTAGTTGGTCACTGACTTCTGCAACCTCAAATCTACTCTCTAGTTTAACTATGACTTAAAAGATGTTTTTTTCTTGAATGTTTATCACTCTGAAGAATATTTTTCCCTTCACAGAAGATCCCAATGTCCACTCAGCAAAACTGCTACATGAATAATACTGGTGCTGAGATCTGCCTTATTGAATATTTTGCAATGGTAATGATTAGGAAGTGAGAGCACAGTGCCATTTTAAAAGCCATGTTGTAGATAACTGAATTGTATGCAGATGGAGATAAATCCCAGCAAGGTATAACAAGGCTATGTCAGTGGGTAAAGTGACAAAATGGTTTTAATATGGGAAAATGTACAAATATTCATCAAGGAGCAAATAAAAATTAAACTTGTCAGATTTATAAATTATGAGTTACAGTAGGTTTGCCCTATTTATTTCTTATAAAAAATTATCTAAAGTGCATTGAAGGCTATTTATTGAAGCCATACAATTTGACAACCACGAAGGTCAAGAAATGGGTATTGTAAGGATGAATATTGGACATAAAACCTTATCAACACCTTGTACACAAAATGCTATAGCTTCACCTGAACTGCATCTCGTACTTGTCATTGCATCTCCAGAAAGTGAGGGTCAATTTGGAAAAGACTTGCAATCTTACTGATCATTGTATCCCCAAAGTTCTTGGCACGTAACAGTTTCTCAAAACATGTTTTGTAAAATAAACCATTAGGAGACCAAATATGATAAATCAGAATAATGGAATGGCATAAGCAAAGGTGTAGTTGTAGATTTGAAAAGATCAGTCTGAAAGCTAGAGGCTGAAAAGAGATAGGAATAAAACCTACAAAATGAATGGACTCCCAGAAAATTTAGTATATAATAGATATGAGGCAGCCTTTGAAATTTAAGAGATAAATATCAGTCAAAACGGATTTGCAAAGCACACAGTAAATTAACCCATCTCATTACTTTACAAGGCACATGTGTTGAAAATGTATATGAAATTTTTAACCAGGGTTTAATATAACCTAAGAAATATATTAAAAGAAACAGGAATGTTTAAGAGTCCTAAAGTTCTGAGATTGATATAATGGAAAGAAAATATGCTCCAACTCTTTCAAAACATAAAACATATATAGTGTGAGGAACACAACGCAGAGCTGGATAACTATACTCAAATTTCACTCTTCCATTTACTAGTTCTATGACACTGCACAAGTCACAGTCTCTCTAAATCTTATATTTCTCATCTGTGAAATGGGGATAAGACTTCCCTTGTGGAATTGTTAGATAGTAAATATGATAATGTAGTTGAAAGTGTATTAAGCACATATATAAGATACGAAATAAATCTTTCATACCACTGATATAGAATATTGGGATGACCCAATGTGACACTGGTGGTTCTATAATTCAGTATCTAAAGTTTCCATTATCAAATTTCCAACTGACAATTTATTAGGAATATACTCATTTTATGACAGTAGTTATCTCTGCCATGGGTACATTAGTACAAACACCTACCTTTTATTCTTAGAATGCAGGGCTAGATGGGTAGGTAGGTGAGGAAAGGTGGGGATTCCTACGGACTTTTAAAAAATGCCTGAGGAGATTACAGGTTCTAAAACCTGGCAACTCTTGCCATTTCTCTGGCATGAGCAGACACGAAGGGTGGTATAAAGATCACTGAATACAAACTTAATTTCAGAGCTAACGCAGAGCTGGCTTCTGGTGAGAGGCAACACAGCAGGGTTTTTTGTTTTTTTTTTCTTAAAAGATTACATTAAAACAATAATATCAAATGGTAAAAAGAAGTCCACATTTCAATGAATTCAGGATTGACACCCATGGCACTCTATTCAAACAGCTCTAAGGACCTTCAGAAGTCTGGCTTTATAAAACACAAGCAAACAAATGATAACAGATCTGCCGTAAACTACTCACTGGTTTCCCACAGAGAGAGAGAGAGAGAGAGAGCAAACTGATCCCTGGTAATATCACTTCTCTCCTCAAACTTCTTTAGTGCACTGCTTCTCAAGCTTGGCTGACATTAGAATCACCTGGGAAGCTTTCAAAAGTTCTGGTGCGGGCTTCCCTGGTGGCACAGTGGTTGAGAGTCCGCCTGCCGATGCAGGGGACACGGGTTCGTGCCCCAGTCCAGGAAGATCCCACATGCCGTGGAGCGGCTGGGCCCGTGAGCCATAGCCGCTGAGCCTGCGCGTCCAGAGCCTGTGCTCCGCAACGGGAGAGGCCAGAACAGTGAGAGGCCCGCGTACCGCAAAAAAAAAAAAAAAAAAAAAAGTTCTGGTGCTTCGCCTACAATCCAGAACATACTATATTAGAGTCTATGCGGATGGGACTCAGGTATTGGTTTAAGGCTCCCCAGATGATTCCAATGACAGCCAAGGTTGAAAATCACAACTCTAATAGCTTTCCATTTCCAGTTGAAGCAAATCCATGCTCCTTAGCTTGGCATTTAAGTCATGTCACACCTTGATCCCCATTTATGTTTTCAGCCCTATTTCCTACACTCCCAATGCCCCAGCCTAACCAGTCTGTTCCGTTCATACACTGTTTACCTGCTGATGATACAGATCCCTGTGTTCACTTCCATTTGCCTTACCTCTGCTCATTCAGATTACATCCATCTATCAATACCCAGCTCAAATGCTAGTACTTCCATGAAACTTTTTTGCAGAGGAAAAGGCTTTGGACTCTCTCTCTGGCTCGCACTCTCTCTCCTGTAACCTCCTTTCCTTCCCCCCCTCCCCCGCTGATCTGCTAGACTCATGCTAAACTGAACTAAGACAAAGTACTGTTTCAGTCTCTAATATGTTGCCATAAAGAGAGACGCTTTGAGGTAGGATGCAGTAATCTAAAAAGTGCTAACTACAGAGCCTTTCGACTCCATGATATTATTTCCTACGTTATAATTGTAAGCACTCCCCTGGCTATAGTTTTCAGGGCAGCAATTAGCCATATAACTATTTTATTACTTATATGAACAATTACAAATCAATTTTGTAAAGTACAGACCCAAGAGATCAGTACCAGCTCTCTCTTATAACCCTTTTCTTCACTTACAGACACCATATCTGCCTGGCTCTCCTCTGCTCTCATCCATTAATTCACAAGTTCTAGTAGACTGTTCCAGTGAAATACCTCTCGAATCTTCCCTTTCTTCTTAGCCCTGCTACCACTAACATAATTAACTCTAGATAAGTGAATCTGAAATTTTAATATGAATTCAAATCACTTGATAAGCGGATTAAAATGCAGAATCTGACTGAGTAGGTCTGCCGTGCCCCAAGATTCTGCATTTCCAACAAGCTTCTGGGTAATGTAGATGATGCCGTTGGTCTAGGACCACATTTGGGGTTACTAAGATCTAGATTACAGCTATAGCCTCATTTCTGGGCTCCCTGCCTCCACTCTTGCCCGCATCATTATTGATGGTAACACCAAAACAGGAAATTTAAAATAAAAACTTGATCACACCCCTTTCCTGCCTCAGCTCCACCCATCCTACCATTCTTTTCAATGGAGTCCCATAATTGTCAAGATGGAGTCCAAGCACTTTAGCATGTCTTAAAAGGCTTCTTAAGATTCCATTCCTCCTTGCCTCCCCGGCTTCATTTCTCTCTATTCCTTCATTCAACATAGATTTGATAAGTGCTGCTGCAATAGTCAATCCTACTTAAAGGCCAGCCACAGCCAAGGGCTTGCAATGCCCCTCAGCAGAACTTCCTTGCTTCTGAAACTTTTCTGATGCTGCTCCCTCTGCTTTTTTAAAATTTATTTTATTCATGTATAGTTGATTTACAATGTTGTGTTAATTTCTGCTGTACAGCAAATGATTTAGTTATACATATATACACATTCTTTTTCCATTATGGTTTATCACAGGATATTGAATATAGTTCCCTATGCTATACAGTATGACCTTGTTGTTTATCCATTCCATACATAACAGTCTGCTAATCACAAACTTCCAATCCATCCCTCCCCCACCAACCTCCCTCTTGGCAACCACAAGTCTGTTCTGTATGTCTGTGCTGCTCCCTCTGCTTTGAACATGATCATCCCTCCTCCCTGTTTCTCTGCCCCCCATCTTCTCTGGTTAGAGACTCCTTGTCATTCAGGACCTACCTTAGGATCACTTCTTCTGGAAGACTTCCCCGTCCCACATTTAGATGTCCCTTCTATATAGCAATCTATTTATAACCTCTACCTTGCATGGTACTAGAACATCTCAGAAACCACTTGAATTAATCAACAGCATTTATGGCACTGTATTGTAATGGACTGTTTGACTACTTCCCTATAGTAATTTTCTTCAGGGCAGGAACAATTACTTATTTGCCTTTTATCTCTAATGATGCCAAGGCAACTCAGTAAATACTTGTTGAGCACATGAGTGATGAATGCATAAATGAATTAAAACGTGATCCAAAATCCCTGAATCACAGACATGAGCAAAGTTATGAATGGATTAAAATGCTATAGCAGGAGAAATTAATATGCTCCAGAACTCAGATATGACCTGGAGACAAGCAGGAAAGACCAATGTTTAGGTTTCTATGCTCCTGTGGGGAGTAAGAGTGCTATGGGTAAAATTCCTTGATATTCAGGTTTGGTGGAAACTGGATGCAAGAGTAGACTGTACGGGAACAAACACTTTTGAATGAAACAAAGAGAACCTATAGTTAGAAATTCAGCCAAAATCACAGTTTTCACAGCTTCCAGATGTTCTGCTAACTCTTAAAAAATTCTCCAGTTTTTAAGTATTAACTACCTAGTAGAATGATTAAGCAAATGTGTTATCAGTTAGGGAGTGTTTCAAAGGGAAAACCAAAGGGAGATCATTTGAGCACTTCTTTTATTGAGTCACAATTATACCCACATGTTCTTAAAAAGTAGAATTGTAAGAAAATGAACATACTCTCATGTTCATGTATTTTCCTCTCAGTCTTGATATATTGTGTACTGAGAATTTTCATGTGCAGGATTCTGTATCGTAGAAAATATTATTTTCTGGTGAATGCATGCCATTAAAAAAAACAAAACAAAAAACAGTCCTTGCCCTCCTGATAGTTTAAACTGATAATTGACACGGCAAAACAAACAAAGCCATAAGTGCTGTGACACAAGTAAGAGAAAGCAGTAGTGGAGCATAAATGACTCTCATTAGATGCGGTGTCAGGGAACGCTTCTTGAAGTCCTGGCAGCAGAACGAAAAAGACTCTTAAAATTTTTTAAATAAAATAAAATAAACCAACAAACACACAAAATCCAAACTAACCAAACAAACAAGAAACCCAATGTTAAAAAAAAATCCTCAAAGTTATCAAACAAGAGGCAGGCTTGTTTGAAGAAGTCTGAGAAAAATATCGAGAAGTAGCTTGTTTCTAATTCCTCCCCCTTTGTCCTCTCTCCTCCCTCTTTATCCTTCTCTCAAGTTTTTCCCCCCTGTGCCCTTATCTTCTGTCTTTCTTCCTCACTCTTCCTCTCCCTCCCTTCCTCTCCAGCTCTCCAGTCTCTAATGTCCACTAGTAACTAATATGGAGTGGGGCATGGGTATGAAAGCAGGATAAACCCCAACCAGAGGGTGGGGTGACTGAGGGGTAGATCCTGAAGCAGGAGCTAAACCTCTGCCTCTGAGTCCCTAAGATTCTGGTGGAGACAGGAATTCCGACCTGGTCCTGGCAGTCAGCCAGATGCCAGCCTTTCGCTCCTCAGCTTTGGGGCCCCTGGTACTTGAAAGATAAACAGATCCAGTGTTTGGACAGGGATTACACAGGGTATCAAAGGTGGGCAGATCTAGGAGGATTGCATCCTACAAATCACCAAGACCCAAGCACTGTGTGAGCAGACTGGGAAAGTCTAGACTTTCCTAGTTTATTCACTAAGTGTCTATTTTCATACATTTACATTTTTACATATTTTGTAAAAGTTTTATAAATTTTAGTATTTGAAGTGTGTTAAAATTTAGTTTCAGTGATAAAAAAATAAGGTAAGATTCTGAATTTGAAAAACAATAAAGTATTTTCACCTAAATAAAGACCAAAATAGCATTGCCATGGGGTGCTGCTAATGGCATACCTCTGATAGTAACTTTGTAAACTGGATGCTGGCAGGTCATGATGGAGAGAGTTTATAGGTTCCCCATTCTCTCCGAACTCATTTACATCAGAGTCAAACAAGGGGTAAGTAAAATGCTTTCTGGATAAATACAGATACAAATAAAAACTGTAGAATTTCCATATTGTAGAAAGCCATAAAGAGATATATTTCTAGTTTCTGTTATAACTGGGGATTATTAGTGTAAGAAATGTTCTTTGGAAAGCTTCTTTTCTTTTCATATAGAATTCTTACAGAATATGGATAATAGTTCAATCCATGAAACAAGGTTGATTCCCCCAAGAGAGAGTATTTAGGGTACAAAGAGTTGCCAAGGAGATAACCACGGGAAATACACTGAGGTGGGTTCTGATGAGGAACAAGGGAACATAACTAGTAGTCAGGGAGGTAGGAAAGAACCAGAGTTTAATTGTGCCATATAAATCAGGAAGAAGAGAGTTTTAAGACAAGTAAACATAATAAATAGCCTCAAATTCTGCATTTTCAAAATAGTAACCCTTGAAATTACCTCTTAAAATCCAATGCTTGGGATTCAAGGATTATCTACACAAGGATGACTCTCCAAGATTTAGAAATCTTTGAAGCATGGGCTTTTATGTGTGAAATTGTCACAGTTACATAGAAATAAAGGAAACAGGGCAAAAAGCCTAACCAGGTCAAGTTTGCCTCTTGTTACTGCAACTATGTAGCATTTAGTGCAGGCCTTCCACTTGTTAAGGTTTTATGTTAGGTCACCAGACATCCTTTCCTCAAAGTTTCTTTGAATCTCCTCCAAATAAAGGAGCTCTTCAGGGTTTTCTGAGTGCACGTTTAGAAAGCAGCCTGGAGGATCTGCACAGGCAGTGAGGGGAGCGGCAGTAGCCAAGAACTGGTGGACCCCTCAACCCTTCCCTCTGGATCTGTTCCTTTTTCTTCACCCACAGTAACTCCCCCTTGAGACTTCAAAGCTCTCTGATGGTGTTTACCATACTACCTTATGTTAAAAAAGACTTTTTTTAAGCTTCACTTTTGGTCAATTTTATTTTTAAATCTCTCAGGCTGTTTCTTTGTGAGCAACTAATTCAACCACTTTGATAATAACCTGACGCAATCAATCCTGAGACAAGTCCACTCAAACAAGCTGGTTGGTTAGATATAAGGGAAAAGTGCTAAAAGAACAGAAAAAAAGGGAAAGAAAAGGAAAAGAAAGAAAAGTGCACACTTTTGTGACCAAACTGTCATCCTTCTATTGATAATACAGGCAAAACAGACATACTAGTTATAAAAAATAATGCTGTGAATTATGTTTTTTGAAAAGATACATGCACCCCAATGTTCACTGCAGCACTATTTACAATAGTCAAGAGATGGAGGCAACCTAAATGTCCATCAACAGATGAATGGATAAAGAAGATGTGGTATATATATATATATATATACAATGGAATATTAGCCATAAAAAAGAATAATGCCATTTGCAGCAACACGGATGGACCTAGAGATTATCATACTAAGTGAAGTAAGTCAGAGAAAGACAAATATCATATATCACTTATGTGAGATATAAAAAATGATACAAATGAACTTATATATAAAACAGAAACAGACTCACAGACATAGAAAACAAACTTATGTTTACTGAAAGAGAAGCGGGGGAGGATAAATTAGGAGTTTGGGATTACCATACACACACTGCTATATATAAAACAGATAAGCAACAAGGACCTACTTTATCACACACGGAACTATACTCAATATTTTATAATAACCTATAAGGGAAAAGAATCTGAAAAAGAATATATATATATATATATATATATATATATATATATGTAACTAAATCACTTTGCTGTATACCTTAAACTAACACAACATTGTAAATCAACTATAATTCAATAAAAAAATAATAATCTGTGAGCTCAGGGTGCGTCCGCATCCTCCTCCATCGATACCCCCCAGTCATATTCAACAAATGGATCTTCTTTATTCTTGATCCCAGGGCCCTTGATGGTGATTATTAATCCCCTGCTGGTAAGGCATTGCTTTATTTTTTCTCTCAATGAAGTCCAGGTATTAGATTAGTTGGAAGTAAGTTTATCCTAATGGCTTATTATCTCTGCAGGCAACATCCTTCTAGACAAAGTGCTTAACCTGAACACAACTCTGCTAGATACATAACATTGCACAATCAATGAGTCAACTCATCTACATATATTGATATAAGTAAATTTCTGTACACATTGAGTTTCCATCATCACCACCAAAGGAATTAGTTACAGCTTTTATCACAGCGTGTGCTGACCAGTGGTAAAGCTACTTAGGATATTGGATTATATTTTTTAAATCTTGGACATGTAAACCAAGAACGCTTTAACTTTTCATTTCAGATTCACTCATACCGCATATCATTATTCAAAATGAACAAAATCTATTATTTTGTCTCATGGGAGCTTTGAACACCCTGCATTATTGCATGTTATAGCTCCTACAATTATTAAAGGCAGATGCTATCCAGAATCCTCCTGGAAGTAAGTTTATATGAATAGCTAAATTTTCCAGTTAGATGAAGCTTTATTAATTTAAGCAAATAACTTTATTTCAACCACATTAGTTGGAAATTTGGAAAATAAGGTTCATATTCTCCATCTTCCTAAATAAAAGGTAATATGGTAATCATTTAGGAACACTATAAGCACAGTAAAATTTTGCTTATTGTCATACCTGAAATCATTTGCTGCTATATTAACTGGCGTTAGACTGATATGTTTTCCTACTAATAGATGTGATTTTCACTGCTTTTCTGTATTATACTTGTTATCATCAGCCCTCACCTTACATTGTCATGTGCTTGCCTGCATTAGCCCTTTTCTCCCCTTTCTATTTTGCTACCTCAAATTGATCATGTGTTTTGAAGCTAGATTACCAATCTTAATAGAACTGTGTTTACATTAAATGTAAATAGATGCTGTGTGAGAAACTGACTTTCTGAAAAAAATTCACAAGCTTTACTGCAGTGACTGTGGTATTGAGGCTCGTTCTTCAGATGCCGTTTTGTTCCCTCCTGTGCTCTCCAGCTCATTCCCTTGGTGGGGGGCTGGGAGGCAGAGACTTTGAGGGTAAGTAACCTCTGAATAAATGAGTTATTACTAAAGGCAGAGCTCTAAGAATCTGGCATCTGACATTCCTTGGAATGTTTCAGAGTCCCAAATGCCACTTAAGAAGCACTGATATAAAAAAAGGTGGTCCATGTACGAAAAATGGGGCGGAATTAGTAAGGTGCTATTAACCTCTTGTACTGGCTGAAGAAAAATCACTCCATGATTTATGTGCATTTAGTTAATAGCATGCAAAAGTGGTTCAATTCTTGTCATATATGTGATATTCTGTGGTATTCAGATGCTCTCCCTGGAAACTGTATGTCTGAGGAAGAGAGAGAGAGAGAATCATGTTGTCAGTGAACATTATAAACATACATGCTCAACAGGGGTGAAAATGGGCTCTCAGGAGGAGAAAATCTTATCTTTATGTATAAAGCACAGACAAATATAGACAGCAGATAAACAAATATATAGCATGTCCGTGGTATTAAAATTTCATAGGCAGTAGTATTAGGAAACTAAGTTTAAACAGACTCCTTGGGTGGGGGGACAACATGAAAAAAAGGTTGAGAAACGCTGCTGTAAGACATGAAATATGAGACTGGCCCCTCACAGTGAAGGACGGGGTGCTGGTAGACATGAGCACGAGCAGCAGGGCCTGTAGGCCCCAGGTCTGTGTGTTCTCCAGACGGTCCCGTCTTCCTGTCCAGCCTTCCTCTCGTTCATCCCCACGGCAGAACCACATGCATTTCTCCAAGGTGGCATTCTGTTTAGTGATAAGAGAACACATGCTGGTCCTTTGACCAGGGATTCTCTCCTCCCCCTTTCTTACCTGCTGACTCACCCCTCAATACCCAACCTAAGTATCACCTCACCCAGGGAGCTTTCTAGACATATGCAAAGCAACAACAAATGCACGAATCTAAAGAAAGCAGGGTAAACTGATAACAGGGATGTTCAGCCATTTAAGGATGCTGACTTTGAGCAGAGACCTGAAGGAAGTGAGAGGGAGCCAAAGGAATATTTATAGGAAAAGTGTTCGAGGTAGAAACAAATGCCCTGAGATCAAAGCAGGTTTGTCAGACTCATGAAAGAGCTCGATGTAGGTATACCCAGCAACAGAGAAGGAAAGTCCCAAGAAATTAGGCTGAAAAGGTGATGAGAAGTCACAACAATATGGATCATATGGGGCACTGCAGTGTTAGAACCTCAAATTTTCTACCAAGTATGATGGAAAATTGTTGGAGCATTTACAGCAGAGTGAACCATGAGCTGATTTGTGGACTCAAGGCTCCTACTGGCTTCTGTATGAAGAATTCATTGAAGAGGTAAATAATCAAAGCCGGAGGCCAGTAAGAAGGCTAATGGGATAGAGAAGTGAAAATGATGGCTGCTTGGACTAGTGCGTTAGCACCTAGGTAGGTGAGAAATGGCCTAGGATTCTATGCCCCTTCCATATATACCTGGACACATGAAAAACTACTCCCTAAATTTCAAGAGTCAGTTCAAGTACCCAGGGAAGTCCCTGGTGGTCCAGTGGTTAGGATTCCACACTTT
Source organism: Leucopleurus acutus (assembly GCF_964270905.1). NCBI lineage: Eukaryota > Metazoa > Chordata > Mammalia > Artiodactyla > Delphinidae > Leucopleurus > Leucopleurus acutus. The sequence goes on from NC_139144.1 coordinate 77,422,204, forward strand.
CACTGCCAAGGGCCTGGGTCTGATCTCTGGAAGGGGAACTAAGATCCCGCAAACTGCGTGGTGTGGCCCAAAAAAAAAAGAAAAAAAGGTATCAAGTACCCAAACTGCTAGAAACCTTGTCCAACTATCCCTGATTGACGAGCATCTTCCTCCTCAAATCTCCTAATTCTTTTTGTATTCTTCCATTACTGCACTTTCCTCATTCGATTGTAATTACTTATTCATGTATCTATCTTCCATGCCACACTACAAGCTCTGTAAAGGTTAATTCTATGTGTCAACTTGACTGGGCCATAGGGTGCCAGATATTTTGTTAAACACTATTTCTGGGTGTGTCTGCAAGAGTGTTTCTGGATGAGATTAACATTTGAATTGGTAGACAGAGAAAAGCAGATCATCTTCCCCAATGTAGGTGGGCCTCATCCAATTTGTTGAAGGCCTGAATAGAATGAAAAACGGAATGAGAAAGAATGGAATTATTGGCAATTATATGAACATCTTGTTCAGTATCTAGTGATGCGTCCTGGTGTCTCTATGCTATAGTTGTTCTAGTACAAGAGGCACTGATTTGGACTAGACTTCTCTGAGGTTGAGGATCATAGGAATACATTTCTGGGGTGATGCCAAGAGCACGGTGATTGGGTACGTCAGCCTCGGTGGGCCTTCATGACCCTTTGGAGCATAGCACACTGTTTATTATTTTTAACCAAAATTGTCCACCCTTTGTCTGTTGCTGAAACTGCGACAGACCTACAGTTAGTTTAATTTTTTAAAAAAGCATTCTGGGTTATTTTCCTAGTTAATAGTGATATGTCTGTACTCCTCTATTCTTCCAAGTGTCCTTTGAAACAATCACTTGTGTTTTAATAACTGAATAAATAGGATCAAGGTACCAAGCACAATAAGTTATTGGGTGCTGCCACCTCAAAGCACTTTTAGAACAGAGCCAAGCATAAATGAACACACAGACAAGTAACCAACTAGACCCATGACTTCGGCCTAACTAGCACAATGTGCTGACTCAGCTTAGCAACCACCAATATGAAAACACTTTTCCGATAGAGACACATGGGAAAACCCCCCACTGCTAAGCATGTTGGATGAAGAGAAGCTTGATGATTTTCTAACCAGTTAGCCTCTCTTTCGTCAGGCTGACAGAATACTGTTAAAACTATTTAGCATAATATTTACCTTCATTGCTTCCTACTGTGAAACACATAGTGTTTCTTGTTCTCATCCCTTTGTTCTTTTCCTCTGTTGACACTGGATGGTGAACTTCTGTTGAAAACTGGCAGAAGAGGTGCACTGGTTTTCTCTTTTGGCTCACACTCTGTTACACAGACAGTCTTGTTCTAGTCACCTCCTTTCTCCCACCCACTCCTCACTTGGGATTTCAGAAAACCTTCTGTCTTCATGTAAACCTAATCAAGGCTTATTGAATGATTCCCAAACACTGTGGCAAACATTAAAAGTACAAAATATTAGTGGGGAGGCTGTGACTTTTAGGTCTTCAGAATCAGTGGGCTCATTTTTCTCGTCTTTGCCATCCTTTCAACACATACCAGAGGTCTCTGGCTTTAAAGAGATGTTGTGTTTGCAGATCAGAGGTAGAACAGGTAGAAGTTCACTGAGTTATTCTGAAAATGAAGGAACATTCCCTCCCCAAGGCCCAAGTACCACAGTTTCTTATAGTGCTGTTTGATGAGTGGGATCTCGTGGGATCTCATACTTACAACTTGTAACTTTTTTTTTCTAATGGTGAGGGTATTTTTTGGCCAGGGAAACCCAAAAAAGGGGGCGGGGAGAATAAAAGAAAGAACAGAACCGGAAGTGGAAATGTACCTACTCATGGAGGGCTGGTCCTGGGCCCCCTCCATGGGAAGCTGGTGAAAGAAGGAGCCCTCAGCTCCACCAGCCTCTCGTTTTAAAAGGCCCTCCTTCATCCTCCCTAGCCAGAGGTACTGTCTTCACACTCCCCAGCCTTTGCCCAGTTTCCCTACCAAAGCCTCTTTACAAAGCCAACAGAAAGTGTGACAATGTGGAATATTAGAAACAGCACCCCATGCACAATCAGCTGAGTCCTGGTCCCAAAGTCAACATTTACTAGTGGTGTTTTAGGGCGAATGGTTCAACTCTGAACCGCTGTTTCCTAATCTATAAAATGGGGATCTCCTCCCTCATGAGGAGGGAGATTAGGAAACGAACGAGGAGAGAGATCTCCATTTTATAGATTCACAAACCTATTTTTAGGGTCAAGCAAGAAAATGCATAGGTGTGTCCTATAAAATCTAAGTATCCTGCAAATATAAGACACGATCAATTTCCATTTGATTACCTTGCAAATGGTGCTCAATGGGTACTCCAAATGATTGCTAAATGACGGCACTGTCTCATTTGTCAATGGTTATCATTCTGAGAGTTAGTTGCAATTCCTCAGGGGTAAATCTGACATAATTGGAAGGAGAAATTTAACTACTAAAGTCATTCTGTTTTCAGTCAGTTGAATAACCAAATGGCATCTTAAAATCAATTATTAGATACCATGGGGCTGGTACCATGTCAGTAACCTCAAACTGTAGACCAAACTGGCCATCTTAATGGGCATGATGCTGTAGCCAATTATGGTTCCATCACCAAAGGGTTCCAACCCCATGAGTTCCATTATATACCAGAGAGGCCGGAAAGTATAACAAAACAACCAATTGCATTTCTACCATTCCCTTGAAACTGTGATAGGCGTGTAACTTATTTGCCAAGCAGCTGAACCCACAGTGAGGTTTGGCTACAGACTTGGTTGCACAAGTAATGAACACATGCCTTATGGCAAACACCGTGGCAAAGGCATCTGGGTTTCCAGGGTCATCTGTGGCAGAGTTCCAGCATCCAATACCGTGATTTGCTTGAGTCTGAACCTTGGAATGACGGAGAAATCACTGTATTTGACAGAGTCTACCTAAGAAATGACTCGATTATGTCTTCCTCCATTAGAGATAAGGGGCTAAGAGTCAGATGTATGGTAAGGACAAGTGAAATTATATTTTTGTACAACAAAGCTTGTGACTATGAAGAATCCTACTTACTGCCTCATCTGTCTTGAAGATGGCTCCATATCGATACATACAGATTGATCACATTTCTTTACTTTGCTGCTAAGATACACGGCACCATATATCACTGAAAACTTGGCAAGAATCATTTTTAGTAGCTGCACAAGATTTCATTGTACATATACACCATGATTTATGGATCCATGGCTTCATTTTTACACGTTTCTGTAACACTTTTTGGCTACACTAACAACTCTGGGCTAAAAATTCTTTTGACATTTTAAATTATTTCCTACAAAATATCCATAATCAAGCTTTATGTTAATACTTTTGGTCATTTCCATATTCTATAAGACTTTAATTTAGAAAAAGAAAAGATTTCCAAAGAATATTCCTTATACTAAAAATCCTCAGTTACAAGAGAAACTGGCAATGAAATAGCCCCTTTTATAGCATTCTACAAAACAAATTTTACAACCGTTTTGAGTTATATTTGTCCAGAAAACATTTTGTTTACCCTTTGTTTGACTCTGAGGTAAATGAGTTCAGAGAGAACAGAGAACCTATAAACGCTCTCCGTGCTGGCTGCCAGGACCAGGTTGGGAGTCTTATCTCCACAGGTCTCTTGGGCTCTTTGCCTGAGCTTTAGTTCCTGCTTGGGGGGCTGCCTCTCACCCATCCCACCTTCACCCTCCCCCTCCCATCTCTTGGGAGACTGACCTCTCAGACACATACCGTGCCTGGAAGGCCAATGCCATAGGCCAGGTGCCAAGTCACTGCATGAATCTCTAGAGAAGAACTATACTGATTAAACCATTGAAATAGACCATTTGATCATTAAGCTGGTCATAAAGGCCCTTCTGGAAGTGATTCAGTCAGGCCGCAAAAACACTGAACTTGCTGTCATGAGGGGAGATCAACCCCTCAAGATTTTAAATCTTGAAGAAGTTGAGAAGTATGATGCTGAAATTGAAAAAGAAGAAACAAAAGAAAGCATCATGACGAATAAAATTGTGCTTGTGGCAATTTTTAAATTCAAATTATGGATGATTCTCAAAATGGCCTGCAGGCATTTCCATGCCATTTCTCCACACTGCCCAAGTCCTATGATAAACTTCCATTTTTTAACCTTAAAAAAAATTAGAGGGACTTCCCTGGTGGTGCAGTGGTTAAGAATCCGTCTGCCAGTGCAGGAGACATGGGTTCCAGCCCTGGTCCGGGAAGATCCCACGTGCCATGGAGCAACTAAGCCCATGCACCACAACTACTGAGCCTGCGCTCTAGAGCCTGCGCACCACAACTACTGAGCCTGCACACCACAACTACTGAAGCCCGCACGCCTAGAGCCCGTGCTCCACAACAAGAGGAGCCACCGCAATGAGAAGCCTGCGCACTGCAACAAAGAGTAGCCCCCACTCACTGCAACTAGAGAAAGCCAGCACACAGCAACGAAGACCCAACGCAGCCAAAAATAAATAAATGAACAACAACAACAAAAAATAATAGATTTAGAGACTGAAGGGTAGAAGTCTTCAGGGAAGGGAGGGAGAAGAGGAATGAGGACGGAAGAGGGAAAATGGAGGGATAGGAGAGAAAATAATGAGAACAGTAAAGAGGGAGGAGAGAGGAGTAAAGGGGAGAAGTTAGAGAAATAAGCTACATCCAAATACCCTCCTCAGACTTCTTCAAATAACCCCATCTCTTGTTTGATAATTTTGAAGGTTTTTTCTTTTTAAAACAACTTCTAGGGTTTTTTTGTTTTGTTTTTTAAAAGATTTATTTATTAAAAAATTTTTTTTTGGTTGCGTCAGGTCTTAGTTGCAGCACTCGGGATCTTCATTGTGGTGCGTGGGCTTCTCTCTAGTTGTGGCTTGCAGGTTTTCTCTATTTGTAGCGCGCAGGCTCCAGGGCACGTGGACTCTGTAGTTAGTGGTGCGTGGGCTCTAGTTGAGGCACACAAGCTCAGTAGTTGTGGCACGCGGGCTTAGTTGCCCCATGGCATGTGGGATCTTAGTTCCCTGACCAGGGATAGAACCCACATCCCCTCCATTGTAAGGTGGATTCTTTACCATTGGACCACCAGGGAAGTCCCACTTTGGAGGTTTTTTGTTCGATTGCTTGTTTGTTTGGTGAATTTCATTTTTGTTTGTTGGATTTGTTTTTTAATTAAAAGTTGTTTTATTTTCTTTTGTTGCAAGGACTGCAAGCTTTCCATCGATAGCAAACTGTAGATCTTCTCTCAGATAAAGCATTTCTGCTTCTCTTCACCTTCTTTTGATTCCCTGTGGCAGGTGGAGTGGTCACGCAGTGCTGGCAATGTCAATGTCAAGGCTGTCATGTTCGCAGTCCACTCATTTGACGAGTGTCTGACTAGACAGAAACAGCTCTGCCCCACCATAAGTCAGAGGCTAACCGGCTCACAGGGAAGAGGAGGCCTAGACCTGCAGACTAGCCTTACTTTCGTCTTTTTGCATATGTGAAATAATTAAGTCAATGTTCTTTGAAGTCAATTTGTAACTGCTTCAGAATATGGATTGTGTAAATAATGAAATAACTTTTTATCACTTCAAAAACAAAGAATACTGATGTTTTACTTTAAAACAGCATGAAATAGGGCTTCCCTGGTGGCGCAGTGGTTGAGGGTCCGCCTGCCGATGCAGGGGACACGGGTTCATGCCCCGGTCTGGGAAGATCCCACATGCCGCAGAACGGCTGGGCCCGTGAGCCATGGCCGCTGAGCCTGCGCGTTCGGAGCCTGTGCTCTGCAATGTGAGAGGCCACGACAGTGAGAGGCCCGCGTACCGCAAAAAAAAAAAAAAAAAAAACAAAAACCCCAAACAAAAAAACTGTATAGAAGTCAGTATAGGAAGGCCAGGAGGAACTTTAATCCTGGGAGCAGCACTGGGTTGGTGAGTGGGGGGCTGTGCAGAGACGAGAGAAAGGGAGAGAAAGAGAAAGAAGGGGAAGAGAGGAAGGAAGGATGAAGACCTTTCCCGCACTCCCCTCCTACTCTTAGAATCCCAGACTTTGACACGTCCTGCAAAATCAGAATATGCTGCCTCAATGATACTGATAAATGAGCCATTCTTCATAGTAAAGTATACATACTTCTGTATGAAAACTTCCTCATACCCCAAAGGAGAAAAGGATACCACTTTTTTTTGATATAATATCTCTAATTAGGGCATTGTTAGAATCGCCAAGGAACTCCATTTTATTTTATTATGGTCTGATAAAATAAACCTCAATACCATGAAGAAAGAAATGGGTGCCTTCTCTGTCAATAAAATATAAAGAATTGTGAATTATGTAAGATTTAGGACATATAAGGATTTCCAAATATTCAAAAGAAACTAGCTCTTAAAGTACCAAAAGTGACAGAAATATTCATTGATTCAGGTCATGAAGATAGGTTTCAACCTCAAGTTATAAGATTGGTGAAATATGGATTTCTATCACTGTGATAGAAAAATTATAAACTGAGATCTTGCTATTCTGATGTAAAACATCTAACTGCGTAGTCATTCCTTGAATGTGCTGCTCATGACTCTGACTTAACCGCTTAGAGCTCTGACAACTACTTTGGAAGCATTACCCTTCCTAAGGATCAGGATGGCCTAAAGCTTGCACCACACACTTTTAATCTGCTGCTTTTTGCGTGTGTAAAAAACTTGATTCGTTTTACTTCTCAAGTATAAAATTCTTATTTTCCATTTTTTTCTGGAACAATTCTCTTCAAATTTTTTGCAATCTTGAGATTATTAATAACCTACTTTTAAAAAATCTCTCTGGGGAATTCCCTGGTGGTCCAATGGTTAGGACTCAGCGCCTTCACTGTGGTGGCCCGGATTCAGTCCCTGGTCAGGGAACTAAGATCCCGCAAGCCGCCAGGCTCGGCCAAAAAATAAAAAATATAAAAAAGTCTCTCTGCTTTCTAATTTTTCACAGAACCATATTATTCTAAAATTCCTCTTTTCTCTTTCTTATTATTCCACATATGTAAAACGGTGACTCCAAGGGAGTAGGTAGGATATCAAAAGATCTGCAGTGAAATCTCGGGTTGATTACCTACAAACTATGTGATCTTAGGCAGGTCAGTTAAGGTCTGATCCATCCTTCCTCTGCTCATGCATAAAATGAAGATCATTGTAACCGCCTCACCAAAGCCTTAAAAGAGGAATATAAGTTAGAGCACTTTGTAAACCACAGAGCGATTTCAAATCTAAGGTATTATCTGCGGGCTCTTCTTTGTCCTGTCTGCCAAACTGGAGCCTTCCCTTTGACTCTTTGACTCCATGTTCTCTCAAAGTTTCTATATTGAAGAGAAATAAATCCACAGCTCCTGTCCTGACCTCTGTCCCTAGCTTCAGTCACTCTCCCTGGCCATGTAGATATTACGAATCCTCAAGGTCACGGGACTCTTTTCTATGTCTTTGCATGGCCAACCGGCACAAAACTAGGCCAACTGTATCTGTTCACTTATAACTTAACCATAAACTCAAATTTAGCATATTGATTTTAACCATTTTTCCCCAAACCCAATTTCTTTCCAAATTTTCCCATTTTTCATAAATGTCACCAACACCCTGGAGCCATCTGGGAATCCAAGTCATCGTTGTTCCTTTCTTCTCACTTTCAATACCCAGTCTGGAACCAGTTATTTTCAATTCATTCTTTTCTGCCTCTTTGGCACGTATAGACTCCTTTTTAGCTCCCTACCACCATCCTAGTTTAGACTTTTATTGCTTCCTGTCAGGACAATTTCAACCGTCCCTTAGTTTATTTCCCCAACCACACGCAGCCTTTAACTCATCTAGTATTGATATACTGCTGCCACATTCCTTTTCTGAAGGAACTGTAGAATGAATCTGAGAGTGAAGGCCTATACAAGTTCAGATTTTTCTGAGTTTGTCTGGTATTTGCACAAGAAACTCAAGATTTTAAAAGGATGTGGTCACCTGAAACGATGGTAAATTCTCAAAAGTTGTGGTAGGCAGCCTCTAAAATGGCTCCAGTGATCTTTCCTTCCTGGTATTCATGTCCTTGTGTAATTCTCTCCCCCGTGCATGAGGCCTGGACCAACTGATTTGCTTCTAACAGACAGAATATGACACAAGTGATGAGCTGTCACTTCAGAGATTAGTTTACAAAAGAAAGTGACTGATGTTCTGCTGGCTCTCAGTCACTCTCTCCTTCATGTGCTCTGAGAGAAGCCAGCCGCCATGTTGTGAGCTGCCCTAGGACAGGCCAACCTGACAAGGAAATGGTATCTCTGGTCAACAGGAGACCTGAGCCTTCCTATGGGTAAGCCTTGATATGAGACCACAGCCCTTGCTGACACCTTGACTATAACCTGATGAGGAACCCTAGGTCAGAGGACCCAGCTAAGCCATGCCTTGATTCCTGACTGGCAGAAACCATGAGATAATAAATGCTTGTTCTTTTAAGCTGCTAAGTTTTGGAATAATTTGTTATGTAGCAGTATATAACTAATACAACAGTTTAGAGTGTGTAAATCAAGATTGTTTTCTGGCTTTCTCCCTCACCCCCTACAACTTGTGGTCAGAGCCCATGGGGAAATAGGCTGTGATAATTTTAGGAAAGGCCCTGAGAAGAGAGAGCTTGCTGCTTCATGGACCAAGTAACAGAGAGTAATATAAGTGGGATTTTAGCAATAAAATCCACTTTAGCAATAGGACTGAGAGGAGTTGGATGTTATGGACATCAGAAGCACATCAAAAGCAGGAGACTGGACCATGACCTGGGTGCCAAGCCACAACATCTATATCATGTTGATGTCACGGCAACAACACAGGACACATGCAGCCACTGTTAGGATTCATCATGTGGAGGTGGAGAGACAACAAGATTGGCAGGAAAAAACAATCAGAATCACTCATGATACACTCTAGAGTCTTCTTGAATAATTTAAGGAGAGCTGGCACCAAAGCCAGATATCATCCTATTTGTTTCTTTTGTGCTACTGGGGCCCAATTCATCTTCCATGTAGCTAAGAGTGGAAATATAGACCTCACCTGCTCCCATCATGTCACGTTACTAATTTTGTTGCTTCCTTTTGAGTATTCCAATATTTGGCTTCTACTTCTATTCCCTGTCTCCAATATAGTCAAATGGATGTGAACACCCTCTCATAATCATTGTACTCACTCTCACTGGCCTTCCCACTGAATATAACCTTCTTCTCCCTCCTTACCTAATGTCCATCCCTTTGTAAACTTCAAAAGAAATTCTCTATATAGCATGCAAAATCAGTTTAAACAGTTTCTCTGTGAGTTTCTACCATGAAATTATAGAATATTAATCTACTAATTGAGTATAATATACCAACTTATTTAGAACAGAGCTAATATTGGTTAGACATTTTCAGAGACATATCTATGGCATGGCCACTCCCCTTAAAGTCTCAATCTAATTATTAAGACAAAAACTTCTCCTGTGAAGCAATCAGAAAACACAGACACTCTAAGTACATATTCTTGATCCTTTTCGAACAAGTCAAGTTGCTGCTTAGAAGTGCTCACCCTCTGCAGTGAAAGGAGAGATTAAAATGCTTTTGGCTGTTTCAAAGAGAATTTCTATTTTCACCCTCACCTTGACATTGACCATAAATGGGAATTTCCAGGCTCTAGTGGCGGCAAAGATGGTCGCCTGGAAATTAGTCCCTACTTGAAGCTGATTAACTAGAATTATTCCTGGTGAGTCATTCAGTCCTGCTGTTCCTCAGCTGTCTGTCACCAAATCTAGATGTTCGCATCCCAGAGAGAGGTCTTGAGAGAGTTGGAGTAATATCAGTCATATAACATCACCAACATATAAATTTAACATCATAACTTATCATGTGATACCTGCCAACACATTAATCCAGTCTATTTCCCAGGCCCTCTCTTCAATTAGACCCATATGATGTAAAAAGCAGAAGAACTGGGGCTTCCCTGGTGGCTCAGTGGTTGAGAAACTGCCTGCCAACACATGGGACATGGGTTTGATCCCTGGTCCGGGAAGATCTCATGTGCTGCGGAGCAGCTAAGCCCGTGCGCCGCAACTACTGAGCCTGTGCTCTAGAGCCTGCGAGCCACAACTACTGAAGCCCGTGTGCCTAGAGCCCATGCTCCGCAACAAGAGAAGCCACTGCAATGAGAAGCCCAGGTATGGCAACGAAGAGAAGCCCGGGTACGGCAACGAAGAGTAGCCCCCACTCACCGCAACTAGATAAAGCCCACGTGCAGCAACAAAGACCCAATGCAACCAAAAATAAATAAATTTATTAAAAAAATAAAGCAGAAGAATCTATATACTTTAAACTTGTTTCATAGGATAATTTCACTCCTTCACTAAATACTCCTTCATTTCTTATAACTTGCCTACAATGCTTGTCCCTGGAAAAGAATATACTTATGCTTGGAAATAATTGCAAGTTGTAAATAACTGCATAATAGGATATTTTGAAATATCATCTGGTATAATTTTCACTCTTGGGGTAATTCCTGTTGTCCAACCATTTACCTGTCAAGGATGAAGTGGCCATTATTTCAGAGCATAAGCAGACCAGCCAAGAACAAAGAAGAAAGTGTTCATTTTTAAGTTTCAAAATAAACTTTAAAAAGTTAGGCAAAGATGCTCATGGAAGCTCAGTCTTCCTGTAACAACAGCCTTGCACCTGAGAAAGAAAAGGGCTTCCTAAATTCCTAAAGCTTCCCTTTAAAGATCAAGAATCATAAAGCATTGAGATTTGCTACAAGCCATGGGAAAGAAAGGATGTACATTGTGATCTTTTTAGATGCCATTTCTTGTCACGCAGGGGGTGACAGCACAGAGAGTGGTGAGAGGAGAGAAGGAAAGATGAGGTGAGTGTGGAGACTCTGCTAATGTTTTGGCCCTGCCCCTTCCCAAGGTGAAAACCTTGACTGGGAGTGGGGACGGGACGGAGGGAAGGAGAGGTGGAGAGATCTGAGGGCAAATAGGATCTACACTTCTCTTCCCAGCTGGTACCAAAATGATCTGCATTGACATGGGGTAACTGCAGTTGGACAGAAACAGCAATTATCTGCGTTCAGGTGAGGAGAGGTCTCAAGTGAGTATCTGCTCCTGCTTCTCCAAGATTTATACAAGTCAAGGAGAGGTCCAGAAGTTCCCCACAGAGGGAACCAGTAGAAATGTTGAGAAGGTGTATGGATTCATGGATTCTTCAGGCAAGTAGCCAGATGCCACGACAGGGATCACAGACATCAGAAGCAACAGCTGCTGACTTGCCCTAAATACAAATAGAACCCACCGCTTTAGAGTATTGTAAAGCCCACAGAGAACGAAACACCCAGAGATGCTACAGAACACCCCAGATCGGCACGTGGACCAGACAACCCTCCCTCTGACACCATGAGGGTTCAAAAGTTTCCTGGTGCCCAAATGCCATCTGGCCAGAAGAGAAGGAAAAAGGGGAGGGGAAGAAACTTTGAAAAACTGAGCATTATCCACGCCCTCCGCCAACCCGCAAATGAGTTAGTCTGGAAGAGACAAATTTTCAAAAAAGAAAATTACCTTAAATTAGAAAAATCAAGGTTCTTGTACCCACCACCAATCCCTCCAGTCCTCTTCACCTCTTTCCCACAGAAGCGAGGTCTTCAAAGAAAGCTGAGCTCAGTCTCACTACTCTCATTACCATTCTTCCATCTGAATCATGTCTATAAATCTGATAATCTCTACAATAACTTCTTCCTTTCCACATATATTCGGAGGAAAATGAGGAATATATAGGGTCCTAGGCTTTAGTGTTTAGTTCTGAAGCACAGTTTCACAACACAGTAAAAACCCATCATACACTACGAGAGGGGTCCAGAAACTTCAGTTGCATAAATGTCGGGACAACAATTTGCTAAGTTAATGAAATAAGAGGTCTGGTGAGAGCTAGCCAATCACTGATCACATTATGTCCAAATTTATATCATATCCAAATTCACATCATATCCAAATTCATAATGTTTCAGGGGCTTCATCTGGAGGTAGTTAGAGTACCTGAAAAACATATTGGGATAAATCTTTATTTTAAAATAGCCAAGATGAAGACTGCACCATTTTTGATGAAACCACTTTTTCTTTTCTTTTTTTTCTTTTCTTTTCCTTTCCTTTCTTTCTTTTTTTATCAGAGTGGTGAGCAGATCACCAACAGACTGTGGAAGGATTTTAGGTGGTGGTCTCCTGTCTATTTTTTTAAGTGTTTATAATACAATAGTATTCATTGTTTCTCATCCGAACAGATTAAAATCCTATAATACTTGATATACTAGACACACAGAAACCCCTGAGAGTTTTGTGAAAAGCTGACCCATTCTTTCCATCTGTGCTAGTGAGGCCACACTTTCTGGTGAGGAAAGTGACGGCTCAGGAAACGCCCAAGAGGAGTGCTTTCCAAGTTGGCCAACATGTGTAAAATGTGCTACAATATCTAAAGGTTTAGTCCTTTATCCTCAGACCACCCAAATAATACCTTTTCTTGAAATTGGTTTATTTTTAAAAATACTGATCAAAATACAACCTATCCCATTTTACAAACCCTGGAGAGAGAAAATGGAGTATTTCCTTCTCTTTTCTGAGCATCTGAACCCACCCCGGCTGCAACCGTCTTCTCAATCTCCTTCTCTTTGAATAGCGGCAAGTCTGCTTTGCCTTCAGCTGAACAAAAATTTCAACAAAATCACTTTCATTTAACTTGTCACAACTGTACCCACTTCTCTCAAGCACATGAGTCTACTTAATGCTGTTCACGGCCCTCACCATTCTATCATACTTGATGTGGGGCGAATGAACATACTGACTGATGGAAACCGTCTCTTTTTCCCCTCCAAGTTCCATTCCAAATCTCCTAGATCAGCATTTCAAGCCAAGTCTGAATATTGAATCCCTATGAAGACAGAGGAGCCCTCCAAACATCTCCTATGGCACTCTCCAAAGCCATTAACTTATACCACCCCTGGTCTTAGACAATCAGATTCTCCCCAATTACAGATGAAGGAAAACTATGGTATTCTACAGCAGAAACTCTCAGCAAGTAAGAGTCCTGACAATTCCCCGCACACCCAGACAACAGAAACACTGCAGAGAAATATAAGTGTGACTGTGCTGTTGTTTAAAAGAAAAGTCATGTATTCCTGGGAGGCATTATGATTTTCTTCATCATAAATGTCAATTGACACTTGCTCCACAGATTATGAAGTTTTCAATTTGGCTAGTGATATTTACTTGATATAAAGCAAGGTTCTTTGCGCTGTTGGTAAGTAAAGTACAATCTTCATGCTCCCTGTGTGATAGTTTTATCACTGTTTTACAGATCATTGTAAAGGGGATATTTGAATACTCAAATAAAAGGGATTGAGCTAGTAGAGTGCCAAAAATAACAAATCTTCTCATAAATGAATACTGATAAAAAAGAATTAAAATCGTGGTAGCAAATTGTCTCAGACACCTCCCAGTCATAAGTCAGAGCCAAAGGGAAAAGACAGTTGGGTGACAAGCAAGGAAGTTCCCGCTATATGGATATTGGCAAATAGGCCACATAACCTCTGAAGCAGTTCTTTTACTCTGTTTATGGTTATTATGTTCCAATGTGAGTTAGGACACATTTAAGACTTTCCCATTATTTTTGTAAATGGTACATGTATTGCAAACCACTGATCAAGCTTACTAGTACTTTCCTTTTTTGGTGGAGATGAATATTTAGGAACAGTCCTCGCACTAGAACATCACGCTAAGAAGCTTGAGCCCATATAAAAGGCAAGCTCAAGGCCATCATTTGCGTGTGCACAGGTAGCACTTGGAGACCGGCCACTCTTCTGTTCTCCACGCTTTTGTCAGCATTTTAATAACTGTATTTTAAGGAAAACAGAGTGTACATGTTTCTAACTCATTTACACTTAAATGTTAATAATATTTTGCAAGAGTTCGTTGATATCCAAAGTAATTTTTGTACTAATGCCTTAGAATGAGGGACTTGAATCTGGCCTGTTTTAAATTATTTTTAGCACTCTTGCCCTCTCTTCTCCCTTCAACGTAAAGGGTTTCAGTCACTTTAAACGTAGTCAAAACAGTCTCATAACCCTAATTTAACTTTTTAATATATTAATCTGGTGTCAAAGCTTCTATAAGCAAGCTGACAATAATGTAATTTGTTCAGCCTTTCTTTAATCTGTCATGTGCCCAATCAAAATAGACTGCAAATTTAGACTACGATTTTAGAAACAAAATAGCAACCACAATATGGAAAAACAACATTTAATGAAAAGAATATGTTTTCTGATTTCAAGTTTTGAATTGACATCTAAACTATACATTAGTGAACAGTTACTTAATAATACTTGGTGGCAATGGCTATGCAATATGATGATTTAAAATAAAGGTTAACTGTTTTAATTTATTGTTGTATCAGTGAAAGCTATCTTTATTTCATGAAAAGATTAGACATGTCCCACTTAAAGAAGAACTAGATGACTCAATTATTCATAAGCTGAAGACCTTCCATTTACTTTAACCTGTATTCGGACTCTTAGCTACTAGAATTCCTAGCTGTTTTATTTTTCCTGGAACTCACAGAAAATGGCATTAGTAGTTTTCATATCATCACTCACAACAATGAAGCAGTTCAAGACAAGTCTTGATTTTTGCACTGATAACTTCAGTGTCATCAGTTATACCTATGTTTTCCTAAGGAATCCTATGTGGGAATTCAAAACACTAAATGTTGTTTAAATGATTAAAATCCCTCCAGTGCTTCCATGTTGCTATTCTCTGAAGAAAACATGTGCTAAACATAGTAATATCTATATAAAAATAATTACACAAGTTATAACTTGCATAGTAGTCTCATGCAATCTGAAAAAAAATAAACCAAACTATACAAAAGTGAAATTTTAAAAGATTGCTCAGATATTGGACAGAAATAAAAAAGATTTTTTGTTAGTACTAACTGGCACTTCACATTAAAATGCCGAATTTCCAAAAATACCAGTGTTAGGGATAGTTAAACCTGAACTTCTGGGGGGTGTGTCCCAGGCATCTGCATTTTTTCAAAGAATCTCTGATGATGCTTATATGAAGGCAGATTTGAAAATCACTGACTTACAGGATTAGAAATTAGAAACTAAACATAGGCTGGAGTAAGTTTGTAGAAAATACTAGCTGTAACAGGATTCAGTGCAAGGATCTGACCATGGTCTCGGGAGCCCGGGTAAAAGCATGTCAAAATTAGTTTTAAAACCTATAGTACTAAATGCTGAGTCTTGTTTTTGAAGCAGGTAACTTGAATAACAGTTTTGTCATTTCTTTATAGACCTGATTATATCTTAGGCTTGACAAAGCTACTATTTATTTCACAAGTATTTACTGAGTTCCAGGCAGTCTGCTAGGCATAGAATGACCCAGAGCAGAGAAAGCCTAGCCAGAGGGCCAGAAACCATCTGTACCAACCATTGTACTTTCCAGAACACATTGACAGTAATGACCACATGAAATTTTTTTCCTGGGAAATTAATCTTTATGGTAGTAAGATTGCTACCATTCATTATTCTTACACTGCCAATTTTTATGATTTATATATGTATAATTAGTACTGATGTGATTTTTAAAAGACAGCAGCAGTCCACTCCCAGGAGGAAAAGCCTCAGTTTGAGACATAAAAAGGCATCAATAATTAGGAATCATAAGAAACTTCACATACCCAGTCATACAGGTAAATATCTTAAGAGTAGTCAGAGATGAAGCTAACTACTGCAGGACAAACAGGGAGAGGAAAATAAATGAACCCTTTATCCTCTTCAGGGTGACACATTGAGTTCTGGCTTCTGGACCGTTAGTTTGGTTCAGGAATGGTTTAGTACCAGAAAGTGTCCTGTGGTGGTTATAACCGCTGTACAATTTTGTTTTGTTTTGTTTTCTCAGAGATCATAGAAAAAAAGCAAAGTCCCACTTCTAGAGGTGGGGAATGAGGGTAGGAAAGTCTTGTAAGAGGAGGGACTACTTGAGCTGAGTTTTAATAGAAAAGTCACTGTTTGCTGAGTGAAAAAGAATGTGTGAGTGGGAACGGAGGAGCATACTTAGGCCTAAGGGAATGGGTGGGTATATGTGAAGGCTCAGATGCACAAACCAGCGGGGTTGCTTGGAAATTTTCAAGTAGTTCAATGTGACTGGAGCATAAACGGCAATGGAGGGAGGGCTGGGAATTAAAGCCAGTACTGATAGACTAAAAAGGCCTTGGTGATTTATCCCACAAACTCTGTACAATCCTTGAAGTATCTTTAGTAGTAGGGAAGCACCAAAAGATTTATATTTTATATTTAAGATTTGTTTGCGGAGATTTAGGGATGAAAGGCTGTGGGGAGGGGAGATATGGAGGAGGGGGAGGCTGGAGATGGCTGGAGGCTACCGGAAGTGAGAGCCTGGACTCAGGAATGGCAGTGGGGATGGAGAAGAGGGAACCCTACAAAAATGGGTTTATAAGATACCATCTCCATCATGGCAGCTGGATGGGAAGGAGGAGGGTAACTGGTAAATGATGACAACTTTTGTGGGAATAGGATGCAGAGGAGAAGCAGGGCTGCTTGAGGGGAAATGAATGTAGAATTAGATGCAGTTTTAAGTTAGTCTGAGAAACAGAAAATATGTGGCCTCTAAAAACTTTTCAAAATTCTTTTGAAAACCCAAGTCTAAGAACATTCCGGGGACTTCCGTGGTGGCGCAGTGCTTAAGAATCCGCCAGCCAATGCAGGGGACACGGGTTCGAGCCCTGGTCCAGGAAGATCCCACACGCTGCCGAGCAACTAAGCCTGTGCGCCACAACTACTGAGCCTGCGCTCTACAGTCCACGAGCCACAACTACAGAAGCCTGTGCACTTAGAGCCCGTGCTCCGCAGCAAGAGAAGCCACCGCAATGAGAAGACGGCACACCGCAATGAAGAATAGCCCCCACTCGCTGCAGCTAGAGAAAGCCCATGTGCAGCAACGAAGACCCAACGCAGCCAAAAATAAATAAATGAATAAATTTTTTAAGAAAAGAACATTCCACAAAAATAGCTGACCTAGACTCATCAAAAATGCCAAGTTTGGGGCTTCCCTGGTGGCGCAGTGGTTGAGAGTCCGCCTGCCGATGCAGGGGACACGGGTTCGTGCCCCGGTCCGGGAAGATCCCACATGCTGCGGAGCGGCTGGGCCCGTGAGCCATGGCCGCTGAGCCTGCGCGTCCGGAGCCTATGCTCCACAACGGGGGAGGCCACAGCAGTGAGAGGCCCGCATACCGCAAAAAAAAAAAAAAAAAAAGCCAAGTTCATGACAGGCAAGGAAAGACTAAAACACTTCTAGACTAAAGATGTCTGACGAGACTTGACAGCCAAATGCATGGGTCCAGGATTTCCTTGCCTTACAAAGAACATGACTGAGACAGTTGGAATATTTTGAATATGACCTGTTGATTAGCAACTAGTAGTGTATCAACACAATCCTAATACTGTATTAATTTTTGGTAAATATACTGTAAGAAATGTCCTTGATTTTTAGGAAACGTACACCGAAGAACTGAGCGGTAAAAGGATGTCAGACATGCAGCTCACTCCAAATGGTTCAGGAAAAAAAAGTACTTGTAGAAAGACTGAATTGTAAAGGTAGTTTGGTAAAGTATTAATGTTTGAGAATTTGAGCAAAGGGTATATAGGAATTCTATGTTCTATTCTTGTAATTTTAAAGTAAATATGAAATTAAGTCAAAATAAAAGTATTTCAGTAAAAAGTTCTTTTGTGAAATATTTACTATGTTTAGAAAGCATAGAGAATAACATAATACTTATATTCCCTCCAACCAGAATAACTGATTGATAATATTGTCTTATTTACTTTCGGTCATTTTTGAAGCAAAATAATTACATCATAATTTACAGAGAAAAGAATTCTTGTGTGTGTATGCGTACTGCAGAAAAAGAAGATAACGCAAAGGCTGTAGACTAAAGTAGGTTTAATCATCCCTTAAATTAAGAAATGATCAAGGCTATAATCTCCACAATATACAAACAGCTCATACAACAACAAAAATCAAACAATCCAATCAAAAAATGGACAGAGGGTCTTCCCTCGTGGTCCAGTGGTTAAGACTCCACCCTCCCAATGCAGGGGGCTCGGGTTTGATCCCTGGTCAGGGAACTAGATCCCGCATGCCGCAACTAAAGATCCCACATGCCACAACTAAGACCTGGCCCAGCCAAATAAATAAATAAATAAATTTTAAAAAAGAAAAAAGAAAAACGGGCAGGAGACCTTAATAGACATTTCTCCAAAGATGACATACAGATGGCCAGTAGGCACATGAAAAGATGCTCAACATCACTAATTATTAGAAAATGCAAATCAAAACTACAATGAGGTACCACCTCACACTAGTCAGAATGCCCATCATTAAAAGGTATACAAATAACAAATGCTGGAGAGGGTGTGGAGAAAAGGGAACCCTCACACTGTTGGTGGGAATGTAAGTTGGTGCAGCCACTATATGGAAAACAGTATGGAGGTCCCTCAGAAAACTAAAAATAGAATTACCATATGATCTACCAATTCCACTCCTGGGCATATACCCAGACAAAACTATAATTCAAAAAGATACGTGCACCCCTATGTTCACAGCAGTACTATTCACAATAGCCAAGTCATGGAAACAACCTAAACGTCCATCAACAGATGAATGGATAAAGATGTGGTATATATATATAATGGAATACTACTCAGCCATAAAAAAGAACGAAATAATGCCATTTGCAGTGACATGGATGCAACTAGAGTTTATCATACTAAGTGGAGTAGGTCAGAAAGAGAAAGAGAAATACCATAAGATATCACTTACATGTGGAATCTAAAATATGGCACAAATGAACCTATCTACAAAACATAAACAGACTCAGACATAGAGATCAGACTTATAGTTGCCAAGGGGCGGGGGGGGGGGGAAGGAGAGGGATGGGCTGGGCGTTTGGGTTGGTGGATGCAAACTATTACATTTAGAATGGATAAACAACAAAGTTGTACTGTATAGCACAGGGAACTATATCTAATCTCATGGGATAAACCACAACAGAAAAGAATATAAAAAATGATTGTATATATGTGTATAAATGAGTCACTTTGCTGTACAGCAGAGATTGGCACAGCACTGTAAATCAACTATACTGCAATAAAAAAAAAAGTAAATAAAAATTAAAAAAATTTTTTTTAAATCTGGGCTTTAAAAAAAAAGAAAAAAGAAATGATCAAGCCCAGAATATAAGATTACATTCTGGGGTATTCTCAGAGACTACGAAACCTGCAGTAAAGATAAATCTTAGAGCATAATTTAATTACTCTGCAAAAGTTCCAAGAGGTTAAATATTAATTTTAGTTTCCATAGAAAGCAAAAACAGTTTATTTCCACATATCAGCAAATGAAAAGAAAGTACTTTATTTGTTGTCTTGCTTTGATTGGAATCCACATAGAGAAGCCACTTCAAAGGGGCCATTGAATTGAAACTATAATATAAAAAAAGACTGGCTATTCACAACATAGACTCTTTGGAGAGTCTCTTAAAAAACACTAAATAATACAAGTCTGTAAAAATTGTCAAAATATGTGATACCAAGTACTAAAACCAGTGACAGAAGTTATATCCAAGGTTTGCAACCAAGATGTAATTTTTGCACTTATCCTCTTTATCTGTGTTCCTGACCACCTTCCTTTTCAGGAAGAGAAGGGTCACTGCCTGGTGCTCATTTGGCTCCAGGTGGAAGTCAGGAGACTTGATCTGAAAGGAAATTTGAGATGGACACATGACACTACCCTGGCCATTCAGGATGTCTGGTCTCCTTCAGGTAGCTTTATCCAGATACTCATCTCTAAGGCATTTCATCTTGGTTTCATTGGTAAAGAGAAAAAAGGCCAAGAGAAGAACAGGAATCCAAGACAGGTCAGCAAATCAAACAGTGTACACACAAGAACACACGGAACAAATCCATGTGGCCCAATGTGAAAGAACGATTGTTTCCAAGAGTGGAGCAAGGGCAAGGGGCTTGGCTCCTGAGCAGAGGGGGGATCTGGGGTTTCAGGCTCACCCACATCCACCTTCTGCTTCGCTTTCCTCTAAATCTTGCCTTATCTTTCTCCCTGCTCTCTCTCTTTTTATTATTTTCCTTTCCCCTCTTAAACTGTCCCACCAAAATGGGTTAGCTCTCCTTGAAACACTACACTAAAGAGGACGCTGGTACTTGTGCTCTCATCTCTTGTTGGGAATTTATGAGTAGTTTCCCACTTTTCTCAAATGTCTTCATTTGGTTCCTCCTTTTGTCAGGCAGAGAATAAATCCTAGGTGACATGGTAATGACCTTTTCTCCTACAACCTCTTCAAAATGAAAACAAACAAACAAACAAAAGATTCCATTTTTCATTTTGAATAGGTCTCCTCACAGTATGTCTTCAGATTGTAAAAACTTCTCAGCCTATGTAAATAAAATTATTTTCTTATTTTTTATGTCCTTTCATGGAAAAAACAATACCATCATCATTGAATGCTGTGGCCTTTTCTCTTTCTACTGAGGAAAATCATGACTAGTAGGAAAGGTACGATATCGTTAAGACACATATGAAGAGGGGGGAAAAATCACTTAGAAACACAAAAGAACTTCTGCTAAACTGGTCTCTTTCCAATGGAAAACAACAGCTACTAACATGAACTAACATAAAATATCCTAACACGCCAAATCTGTTTATCTATGTTGCAATGTAGGCTAAAATACAAAGAATGTTTAGAAGCCATGGTCTCCAATCCTTGGAAATTAAATTCTGAAATTTAAAATAAATTAAAAAAAACTAAATTTTATGTCATCATTAAAAATTAAAGGATCTTTTAGTGGAATTACGATAAGCATATGTGTGTATATGTGCTTTTATAGAGGTATCTGAGGTGTTTGCCTAAACATGAACAGGATTTATCTCTAGGTGATGCCATTTTATGTAACTTTTTAATGTTTTTACATATTTTAATGTTTTAATTATAGTATACACTTTTATAATCAAGAAGACAAATTTATTTTCTTTTCAGATTGCAAAGCAGTTCATGAAATGTTTTAAACACCAATTATTTCTCAGAGTTGAAAGTCATCTTAGAAGCACATATATATTTTTTGCGGGGGGAAGCTCTGAGATCTTTGCTTCTTTTTATTTTCAATGGAAATGCACAGTCCAGGAGAGAAAGTGTTAATAAGAATGTCCTGAAGGTACAGATGGTTCTTATGGAGAAAAAGTCTATTTTTTAATTTAAAAAAATGATTAACTGGGATCCCACTAAGTTCACCGCACGGGCCACTGCTAGTTTTAATTTGTGCCAGTAGGATGGAGACATGGACGTTAATGAGGATGTGTGCTGTTTTTTTTTTTTTTTTTTTTTTTTTTTTTTGCGGTACGCGGGCCTCTCACTGTTGTGGCCTCTCCCATTGCGGAGCACAGGCTCCGGACGCGCAGGCTCAGCGGCCATGGCTCACGGGCCCAGCTGCTCCGCGGCATGTGGGATTCCCCCGGACTTGGGCACGAACCCGTGTCCCCTGCATCGGCAGGCACACTCTCAACCACTGCGCCACCAGGGAAGCCCCTCCCTTTTTTTCTTGATGAGTCTGGCTAATGGTTTACCAATTTTGTTTATCTTCTCAAAGAACCAGCTTTAGTTTTATTGATCTTTGCTATCGTTTCCTTCATTTCTTTTTCATTTATATCCGATCTGATCATTATGATTTCTTTCCTCCTGCTAACTTTGGGTTTTTTTTGTTCTTCTTTCTCTAATTGCTTTAGGTGTAAGGTTAGGTTGTTTATTTGAGATGTTTCTTGTTTCTAACGTAGAATTGTATTTCTATAAACGTCCCTCTTAGAACTGCTTTTGCTGCATCCCACAGGTTTTGGGTCGTCATGTGTTCATTGTCATTTGTTTCCAGGTATTTTTTGATTTCCTCTTTGATTTCTTCAGTGACCTTTTGGTTATTAAGTAGTGTACTGTTTAGCCTCCATGTGTTTGTATTTTTTACAGATTTTTTCCTGTAATTGATATCTAGTCTCACAGCATTGTGGTTGGAAAAGATCCTTGATACGATTTCAATTTTCTTAAATTTACCATGGCTTGATTTGTGACCCAAGATACGATCTATCCTGGAGAATGTTCCATGAGCACTTGAGAAGAATGTGTACTCTGTTGTTCTGGGTTGCAATGTCCTATAAATATCAATTAAGTCCAGCTTGTTTAATGTATCATTTAAAGCTTCTGTTTCCTTATTTATTTTCATTTTATATGATCTGTCCATTGGTGAAAGTGGGGTGTTAAAGTCCCCTACTATGATTTTGTTACTGTTGATTTCCCCTTCTATGGCTGTTAGTAACTGCCTTATGTATTGAGGTGCTTCTATGTTGGGTGCATAAATATTTACAATTGTTGTATCTTTTTCTTGGACTGATCCCTTGGTCATTATGTAATGTCCTTCTTTGTCTCTTATAATAGTCTTTGTTTTAAAGTCTATTTTGTCTGATATGAGAATTGCTACTCCAGCTTTGTTTTGATTTCCATTTGCATGCAATATTTTTTCCATCCCCTCACTTTCAGTCTCTATGTGTCCCTAGGTCTGAAGTGGGTCTCTTGTAGACAGCATATATATGGGTCTTGTTTTTGTATCCATTCAGCCAGTCTATATCTTTTGGTGGGAGCATTTAATCTATTTACATTTAAGGTAATTATTGATATGTATATTCTTATTACCATTTTCTTAATTGTTTTGGGTTTCTTATTGTAGGTCTTTTCCTTCTCTTGTGTTTTCTGCCTAGAGAAGTTCCTTTAGCATTTGTTGTAGAGGCAGTTTGGTGGTGCTGAATTCGCTTAGCTTTTGCTTGTCTGTAAAGGTTTTAATTTCTCTGTCGATTCTGAAAGAGATCCTTGCTGGGTAGAGTCATGTTGGTTGTAGGTTTTTCCCTTTCATCACTTTAGATATGTCCTGCCACAGCCTCTGGCTTTCAGAATTTCTGATGAAAGATCAGCTGTTAACCTTATGGGGATTCCCTTAAGTGTTATTTGTTGTTTGTTGTTTTTCCTTTGCTGGTTTTAATACTTTTTCTTTGTATTTAATTTTTGATAGTTTGATTAATATGTGTCTTGGCATGTTTCTCCTTGGATTCACCCTATATGGGACTCTCTGTGCTTCCTGGACTTGACTATTTCCTTTCCCATATTAGGGAAGTTTTCAACTATAATGTCTTCAAATATTTTCTCAGCCCCTTTCTTTTTCTCTTCTTCTGGGACCCCTATAGCTCGAATGTTGGTGCATTTAATGTTGTCCCAGAGGTCTCTGAGACTGTCCTCAATTCTCTTCATTCTTTTTTCTTTATTCTGCTCTGCAGTAGTTATTTCCACTATTTTATCTTCCAGATCACTTATCTGTTCTTCCGCCTCAGTTTTTCTATTGATCCCTCTAGAGAATTTTTAATTTCATTTATTGTGTTGTTCATCACTGTTTGTTTGCTCTTTAGTTCTTCTAGGTTCTTGTTAAATGTTTCCTGTATTTTCTCCATTCTATTTCCAAGATTTTGGATCATGTTTACTATTATTATTCTGAATTCTTTTTCAGGTAGACTGCCTATTTCCTCTTCATTTGTTACATCTGGTGGATTTTTGCCTTGCTCCTTCATCTGCTGTTTCTCTGTCTTCTCATTTTGTTTAACTTACTGTGTTTGGGGTCTTCTTTTCGCAGGCTGCAGGCTCATAGTTCCCGTTGTTTTTGGTGTCTGTCTCCAGTGGCTAAGGTTGGTTCAGTGTGTTGTGTACGCTTCCTGGTGGAGGAGACTGGTGCCTGTGTTCTGGTGGATGAGGCTGGATCTTGTCTTTCGGGTGGGCAGGTCCATGTCTGGTGGTGTGTTTTAGGGTGTCTGTGGCCATATTATGATTTTAGGCAGCCTCTCTGATAATGGATGGGGTTGTGTTCCTGACTTGCTTGTTGTCTGGCATAGGGTGTCCAGCACTGTAGCTTGCTGGTCATTGAGTGGAGCTGGGTCTTGGCGTTGAGATGGAGATCTCTGGGAGATTTTTGCCGTTTGATATTACGTGGAGCTGGGAGGTCTCATGTGGACCAGTGTCCTGAACTTGGCTCTCCAACTTCAGTGGTACAGCTCTGACGCCTGGCTGGAGCACCAAGAGCTTGTCATCCACACCGAAACAAGAAAAATGGAAAAAAAAAATATATATTGTTGCTCCCAAAGTCCACCTCTTCAATTTGGGATGATTCATTGTCTATTCAGGTATTCCACAGATGCAGGGTACATGAAGTTGATTGTGGAGATTTAATCCGCTGCTCCTGAGGTTGCTGGGAGAGATTTCCCTTTCTCTTCTTTGCATAGCTGCTGGAGTTCAGCTTTGGATTTGGACCCACCTCTGCATGTAGGTTGCCTGAGGGCGTCTTTTCTTCGCTCAGACAGGACAGGGTTAAAGGAGCAGCTGATTCGGGGGCTCTGGCTCACTCAGGCCGGTGGGGAGGGAGGGGTACGGATGCGGGGCGAGCCTGCAGCGGCAGAGGCCAGCGTGACGTTGCACCAGCCTGAGACGTGCCGTGTGTTCTCCCAGAGAAGCTGTCCCTGGATCACGGGACCCTGGCAGTGGCGGGCTGCACAGGCTCCCGGGAGGGGTGGTGTGGATAGTGACCTGTGCTTGCACACAGGCTCTTGGTGGCGGCAGCAGCAGCCTTAGCGTCTCATGCCCGTCTCTGGGGTCTGCGCTGGTAGCCGCGGCTCACGCCCTTCTCTGAAGTTCCTTTAAGTGGCGCTATTAATCCCCTCTCCTCGCGCACCAGGAAACAAAGGGGCAAGAAAAAGTCTCTTGCCTCTTCTGCAGCTCCAGACATTTTCCCGGACTCCCTCCCATCTAGCTGTGGCGCACTAGCCCCCTTCAGGCTGTGTTCACGCAGCCAACCCCAGTCCTCTCCCTGGGATCTGACCTCCGAAGCCCGAGCCTCAGCTCCCAGCCCCCGCCCATCCCAGCGGGTGAGCAGACAAGCCTCTCGGGCTGGTGAGTGCTGGTCGGCACCGATCCTCTGTGCGGGAATCTCACTGCTTTGCCCTCCGCATCCCTGTTGCTGTGCTCTCCTCCACGGCTCCGAAGCTTTCCCCCTCCGCCACCCCCCACCACCCCGTCTCCGCCCGAGAAGGGGCTTCCTAGTGTGTGGAAACCTTTCCTCCTTCACAGCTCCCTCCCACTGGTGCAGGTCCTGTCCCTATTCTTTTGTCTCTGTTTTTTCTTTTTTCTTTTGCCCTACCCAGGTACGTGGGGGAGTTTCTTGCCTTTTGGGACGTCTGAGGTCTTCTGCCAGCGTCCAGTAGGTGTTCCGTAGGAGTTGTTCCACATGTAGATGTATTTCTGGTGTATTTGTGGGGAGGAAGGTGATCTCCACATCTTACTCTTCCACCATCTCGAAGCTCCTCCAGCTACGTATATTTTTAATGCAAATCCATTTTTAAATGAAGCAGCATTGAAATTAACTTTTTACTACTAATGTTTAGCTTCTTAAAATATTGAGTGTTGGTGAAGTTCCTGATATTAAATATAGGTTCCTGTGTACAAAAGAAGTTGCTATGGTGTCATCACTTTGTACTTGCATCTGAAAGTTCTATATTATAGATTTATAATTTCATATTATCTCATTCCAATTGAACTTTTAAAAAAGTGCTTTCGATTATCTGCTACGGAGCCCAAAGGACTCTTGCATCACTTTGTCAACAGAGAGACCACCAATCATAAGCAGTGAAAATAAATCCTCAGTGCACTTGTGAGCAGAATCCAGACCGATCTCAGCCCCCATCCCCTCCCACCTACCATCTGGACCTCCTGCAGGGATGGGAGCAGCAGGAGGAAGCAGAATGGAGCACCTCCCTCTCCATTAACCACTGCAGCCTCTAGAAGCAGGATCCAGAAAAAGAGCCCCCAAAGTCATGACTTTCCTCCTTTTTCAGTACTTTGCTGACAGAAACTTTAAGAGATCCTTCAAGTCCCCTTCAAATCTATGATCTATGAATTTAAAAATAATTACTTTTAAACAGTAGGCTTTCAAACTGAATGTTTTATCCCCTCTTACCAGGATTAGGGATGCAATTTAGATCAACTTTTTTTTATAGCAGATGTATGAATAAATTACCAGTTCAATCGCTACCCTTCCTCCATTTTAAATATTTTTGAAGCGCTGAGGTTCTTCTCATAAAAGCATCTTTTGACCCATTTAGTGGTATTTCATTGCTTGGAGGCTTCTCTGGGATTTGATCCATCGAGTATTCTCTGTCTTTCTCCTTCAGTTCTCTATTGACTTGAAGTTTATCAACAAGTTTATCTGATTCCATGCTTAAAAAAAGGGCTAAACACTACTTCCTACTTCAGCTACAGTCCCATCTTTTTCTTCCCTCCACCACCCCCTTCACCCTCTATTCCTCTCCTCTTCACCACTGGTTGGTTCCTTCTGCTGTCATTCTGGCCAGTAATGGTCTTCTAAAGACAGAACCTGTAGTCATCTTGTTGCACTTTACTCAACCATGTTATTTTATTCATTTTTTCTTTCCTTCTTAAAATTTACTTCTATCAGGATCATGGACACTAAATTCTCCTGGCTTTTTCCTATTCCACTAGACTCTTTGCTGATTTCTTGTCTTTTGCTTACTCCTAAATATTGGTATCTTCTAAAGCCCATCCTATGTTTTCTTCCTCTTCCTAGGCATTGAACCCAACTGATATTGCTGGCCAACCCTATATACCTCCAACTCTCTTCTGAGTTCTACATCAATATTTTAAATTTCTCAGTGGATATTTTTTCTTTCCTCACTCAGTGAGTCTATACATTGTACCAATTAAGAAACAAAAATATTTAGCCTCTATAAAAATATTGATCTCTTTTTATCTATTTTCTCCTCTTTCCAGGCTACATTTTGTTCAAAGATACAAATATCTTACCATGTTAATCCTCAGCGTTAAAAAATTCATGGTCTCCCTAAGGGCCCAAGTGAAAAATCCAAAATGCCACATCCTGGTTTACAGAGTTCTTCCTCTCCAGCCCACTCCTCCAGCTTCATTTTCTTTCTCTTTCTTTCCTTATGCCTCCAAACCTGCCAAGCAACCATACGTATGGTATACTCCCAACCACACCATCTTCATGCACATCGCTGGGTTTCACCACATGGTTTTCTTGGACTGGAATGCTCTTCCTCCACCCCTTTCTTCTTCATCAGCTCAAATGTTTCTTCCTAAGTTAAACTTTCTGGTTCCATCTCCCTCCACCCCCCGTCATGTTTGTTGATCTTTAACACGACATTTTTACTGTATTGCAAATAGTGGGGGAACTAGTATCCCCACTGCCTAGCACAATTCCTGATATACGGTAAGGCTCTTCACATATATGAGTGAATTAACAAATGAATTAACTACAAACTCACACAATGGGGGAATTTTGGATGGGCGGAAAAATGAGAGAGTTTGGAGTTTAAGTGAATAAATACGGCTTTCATTTACATCTGGCTACCTCATATTTCTATGAATTACTTAAAACAACTATGATTAATATATGCCATTACATGACTCCCTACTCTCTCCCCAATCCAAACACTTTTGGCATGGGAAGTATAATTTCGGCATCCCCCTCCAACATTCCCTACCTTTGCCTCTATGTCTCTCCCCAGGAGCCCTTCTCTCTTCTTGACATTCTTCTCACCACTAAGCACTTACCCTGTGCCGCAACCTTGAGCTTAACTGAGCACAAACCTAATTCAGATTATTAAATTAAAACAGATTTATTTCACACTTGTTGCAGCCTAATGATAGTGAAGTGGGTAAATAATTGTGACCAACACTTATTTACTCATCCTTTTACCTCTCCTTAGTGGTTGTAAAATAATGCATGAAAACGTACTGGAATTAGATAGAGGAAGGTATTGATGATAAAGAAAAGCACATCTCTATATTGATGCATCCTTAGCAAAAATATTTGGAATAGGTTTTCAGATCTTTTTCTTTCCTCATGATTAATACTGGGATTCTACATCTAGGAGCAGAGGAAAGCATGTATTTGACAGCTACTTATTTTAGGTTGTCATATCCAGCCCCTGAAATTTAGAGGAAAACTAGAACCTATAAGCTGATGAAAGTCAGAAGTTCTTAATTTTTGGAATGACAGTCCAGTGGTGTGACTGTTTAGTACCTTTTAATTAGGTAACAAAGTTGTATAATTTTGGTGGAATGTGGCTATCAGTGGACTCTATTTTAAGAGCAACTATTCATCATCATATTGTGGATTCTGATACTCAGATGGTCACAAACTAATTAAGTAATTGCTAAATATTAATATATGTCCTTTAGAGAATGTATTATAAACTGAATGTCACCTGAGGAGGAAGAAAGGTAGTTCAAACCCCCTTAAATGAATGTCAATGTCCTATTTCACATGAAGCAAGTGATTTACATATTTAATGCCATTTTTAAAAGAACAATTATAAAATATTGAATCAATTCTAATAATTTATATTTGCAATACATGGGTTCATAAAAGATATAGTTTTTGATTTTGCTCAATTCAACTACATTCTTAAGGACATATATGTATGAGATGCTACTGAACAGCTATCCAATGTCTCCATCATTTTTTACTTTTTTCTCAAAAGAGAACATCCAAGACTGAAGCCATTGAATCAGCCTTTACTATCTATTGTCATTGGTAGCCCTGAACCACTGACAGAGCTGCGGGAGAGCCCTAGCAACCTGGGAAAACAGGGCCTCATGGTCCATGTCCATGTCAAAAACCGAGCTAGATACCCTCCATGCTATTACATATTTTGTGTTAGAGTTGGAGAGACAGGAGAGGGTAAACTGAAAGACTAATATTTTAAGGCCACAGCTAAGGGGTGCTAATACAGGAAGTGGTAAATACCTCCATTCAGCTTTGCATGCGGAGAAAGCAGATTTAAAGGAAGGTAAGTGCAGGCTCGAAGAGAGTAGAAGACATGCCCAGAGATCATTCTAAGGGGTCTTATGGAAGGACAATAAAGAAAAATCTCATCCTCAGTGATGGTGGTTGGATGTTACAGGTTGCTTAAGTGCATATGAAACTTGGGTCTTTTTGATCTCAGCTGATATAATCATCTCTCTCTCTCTATTAGCAGAAAGAATAGAGAAAGGAAACTTGTTTCATGGAGAATGAGAGATACCTCTCTACTCAAATATCTAGAGAGTCTTGCTAGAAGAATGGTGCTTAGATAGTATCCATTAGCTGTGTATCTCTGTTGAGAACAATATGCCTACTTAACCTGTACAGGACATAAACAGCTCAACATTTATTTCTCTTTTTGCACAATTTTTCCCATGCCATTAAGATGAGGTAAATGGAAAGAATAATGCACAAATGTGGTGGTTCAAAATATTTATTTCTTCTAAATGCCACATGATTTTCCTTTTAGGCAGCTGCTGTAAATATAGAATAGCTATTGTGTACTTGTTTTTATTATCCCTACTGAAATATCTCTAGAAATAAATAATTCACATAGTTGAATTTATAATGGCAACTTGGTTACTGTTGCTTTGGAAACTATTTCTTCTGTGTATGTCTACAGACTCAATTGATATTGGCCATCACTTTTTAAATATCACAAATAATTCTGAGTTTTCCAGGGATTTTTTTCTTCTCTCTTTATTCGTTGAATTAAGGCTACTCAAATTACGTAGAAAAGGATCTGATCAATAGTAACATCTAACCTATACTTTCTACTCTAGGAACTGGAGAAAGTATAACAGAACTAGGTCTTTGTGTTCAGTCAAGGAAGCTTGGGGTTAAATCCTGGGTACCTTTCTGGCATTATAAATCTGACTCTTTTCTCAATCAATGTAGTAGGGGATGCTTTGTGATTCACTGAAGAATTCATTTAGGAAAATTCAATTAAATATTTATATGATATTATTAATAGATGGTAGTGCTCTTTTAAAAATATTTAACAAGTTAAGGCTGTAGCTACCACTCCTCTGCTCCACCATAATTATATAATTAAAAACAACTACTATTATTTAAGAAAAAAATCACAAATAAATAATAGGAATTCAGGACATCTTCCCTTAGCTACAGGCTCTTAATTGTAGAAAGCAAAAATTATAGAATCTTGGTGTTGAAACAAATTTTGGATGTCCTCTAAGAATAGAGGTATAAGGACCTCATCCTGATAAGGATAAAAATGAATGATGATGCTTTGGTGCTAGAGCTATGGACTGTTCAATCAGATAGAAGGAGTGAAAGTTACTGCCAAAGGCAAATCACAAAGCTGTCCCAGAAACAAAAGATACACATAATGGAAACTCTAAACTGCCCAGATAACTTGTAAAGATATAGTCTGCTAAAAATCAGTGCATCCGGCAAAATTTGCCTCGTTTTCCGAGCAATATCATTTTTCAGATTTTAGAGAAAGCAATAAAGTCAATTGCTAGTCTAAACTTGGTTACTAAGACTGAAGAGGACTGATGAAGAAAAATTGACAGGAACCTTGGGACCATGCCACTTTAGAATTTACAATAGCCAGGGAAGTATGTATTAGGCATAGGCAATAAGGTCAGCAGTCTCTGAAAAACGTAAGAGCCCCACTACATATCTGTTACAATGGCCAAAATCCAGAACTCTGGTAACACCAAATGCTGGTGAGGATGTGAAGCAACAGGAATTCTCATTCACTGCTGGTGGGAATGCAAAGCAGTTCAGCCACTTTGGAAGACAGTTTGGTGCTTTCTTATAAAACTAAGCGTACTTTTACCGTGTAATCCAGCAACCATGCTCCTTGATATTTACCCAAATGAACTGAAAACTTAAGTTCACACAAAAACTTTCCCACAATAGCAGCTGTTTATAGCAGCTCCATTTACACTTGGCAAAAGTTGGAAGCAACCAAGATGTCTTTCAGTAGATGAATGGATAAATAAACTGTGGTACCCCCAGACAGTGAATATTATTCAGCAAAAAAAAAGAAATGATTTATCAAGCTGAAAAGACAAAAAAAGAAATTATCTATCAAGCTAAAATGATCTATCAAGCTGAACTTTAAAGGCATATTACTAAGTGGAAGAAGTCAATCTAAAAAGGCTACTTACTGTATGATTCCAACTACATGACATTCTGGAAAAGGCAAAACTATGGAGAGAGTAAAAAGATCAGTGGTGGCCAGGGGTTGGGGGGTAGGGGGATGAGGTGAGGGATGAATAGGGGGAACACAGAGGATTTTAAGGACAGTGAAAATCCTCTGTATGGTACCATAATGATAGATTTATATCATTATACATTTCGCCAAATCCATAGAAATGTACAATGTGAATTTTGGGTGATTATGATGTATCACTGCAGGCTCATCCATTGTAACCAATGTACCATTCTGGTGGGGAATGCTGATAACAAGGGAAGTATGCATTTGTTGGGTCTGGGGTATATGGAAAATATCTTCTGCTCAGTTTTACTGTGAATCTAAAACTGCTCTAAAAAAATAAAGTCTTAAAAAAAAGTAAATAGTCAAAAACTTAAAGAAACTATACATTGTCACCTATGATAGACTTAGGAGAGTAGGAAGGAGTAGGAATAAAATTGCAGAAGAATCCCTCGAGCAAGAAAGGAGAGAGAGGTGCCTAAAGTGTTCCATGTGTCTGCAGAGAGAGGTCTGTGGTGAATCGATACTTGTTTTTCATTTTAAAGGTCAAGGAGGCTCAGATCTGTACATACAGTGTGGATAGCAGAAATCTTTCAGAATGAGTTAAGGACTGGGGAAACACTGAGAAATTAAAGAGAACTTTCTAGGTATGCTCAGATACAAAGAAACTGAAGAAAAAGCAAGACAGGCTGTATGGTCAGAAGATTAGACTTGGAATTCTTGGTCCTCATTAGCTTGTTACCTAACTAATTTCAACCTTTGTTTCCTCATCTGTGAATGACTGCCTCATCCTAAAATTTGGGGCGAGGATTAAACAATATTGGTAAAATATTAAGCACAATGGCTGATACATAATCAGCTCTCTTTTAAAAGCATTAGTTGCCATCAATATAATTATTGTTAATAATGTAGGCACAATTCCTGGGGTTCATGACATGATAAGTGGAGAATTAAATTCTAGTTTTTTCATCTGTGATATTATTTCTCATCTACAACTTTGTTTCATCTGCATGTCTGCACATTTCATTAGCGTTACTTCTTTCAAAGTTAAAGATTATGATGAACATACTGACTAGGACTGGGCCCCAAAATAGAAGTTTTGGCACCTCTTCAGGTTGACGCCAAATCAGTAATTCACATCCTTTAGGTGTGATTTAACAAATTGGGAATTAATCTGGCCATATTATCATTAAATTAATATTTCATCATTTATCCACCTATATATCTGGAAAGCCAAATTAACTATTAAAACACAAATATTCTATATGAAATATATAGAAGGTGTTCAAGAAATGTTTGGTGACTAGTGCATGAAAAAAGAACTGGAGGGAATTTGGAAAAATAAAGAGAAATGATTGTTAGATAGTGATTTTTGTCTCTCTTTTGTTTCTTTTACTGCTGTTATATTATTATTTCTACATTTCATAAAGAACACTTTTAATAAAAAAGAAATCAAGATATACATGGCACATAATGTTTCCCTGATTTTCCGTTATGCTAACCAAAAGAGGAAGCAAATCTAATTTGCTGTAACTTGTATTTTATGCCTTCTGATAGCTACCACATTTTATTCTAAGTATTCACAAGTTATCAGTTCAATTACCATTCTGAAGTCTTGCCCAAATTTGATATTAATCAGGTTTGCCCAATTTTACAATATCCACCTTCTTTCTTTTTTGACTATTGAAAATGTATTTGTCTATAAATTTAAACTATCACACTGAGGAACCATCATGCTGAAGGAATGCTAAAGGATGACTATTAAAGATACACTCTTTATGAGTATAAAATATGTGGGGTATGTAATGTATTTTTGTTACGGTTGTTTTTGCAAAAGATGTTAGGTTGATTCTGAACTAGTCTATGAATTATTCATTTGATATCAAGTAGTAATACCATTTACTTCCTATTGTCTATTGTCTAGAGCCTAAAGCAATCATACTCCAGTAAAGATGTTAAAAAAAAAATAGAGCCTAAATATGCTTCCTCACCTCTTAATGATACAAGTTTGCTTCCAAGGAGCCTTAACTCATAGAAAAGACAAAGCATTATGTAATTCATTCATTCAATAAATATTTACCATATATACTTAAAATACAAAGTACTGTGGGGTAAATTAAAATTAAATAAAATTTATTTAAAAAATGTATGATGTGGTAAGAGAATAATAGATGTACAAACTACTTAGGACCTGACCTATAGAAGTAAGTTTATAAAAATATTGGTGTTGGGCCACGGCTTCATGGAGAAGATGGCATTTCATAGGTCCTTGAAGAATAGTAAAATATGTAGAAGAAGAAGTGTTGGGTGGGGGGAAGGTACGTATAAGGGGAGGTGTGAGGAGGTGCTTGGTCCAAGCGGACAAAACTTCATTAGCAAAGTTAGAGAGGAGCAAAAGTGTCAGGCATTTATGGGATGCATGGAATATCTCCACTAAGGATGATTGTTACAAAAGATGTAACAGAAGACAAACCTAAAGATTAAGGTTTGGATAATATTGTGGGAAGTAGTAACTTCCAGGCTAAAAAATCTGAATTTGTTCTGTAAGAAACGGGAAACTCATTAAGGTGTTTACATGGAGATGTGACATTATCATAGCTGTACTTCAGGGAAATTATTTCAGCAGTGATATCTTCAATACATTTAAGAGAAAGAGAGTTTGAGATGGGTGGTAACTAAAGAGTCCAAATGCATAATTATGAGGGATGATCTAAGTGGTGGCATAATATGCTTTATTTTATTACTCAATATATCTGAGCATTTAATACAAAGCTTTCTGTTATAAATAAATCATATCAAAGAAAATATTTATTCAGTATATTTTTACTTAAAACCCAGGCAAGAGGTAATATTAAAGACTAATTATATGTACTACAATGTTCATTGCAGCTCTATTTACAATAGCCAGGACACGGAAGTAATCTAACTGTCCATCGACAGATGAATGGATAAAGAAGATGTGGCACATATATACAATGGAATATTACTCAGCCATAAAAAGGAATGAAATTGAGTTATTTGTAGTGAGGTGGATGGACCTAGAGTCTGTCATACAGAGTAAAGTAAGTCAGAAAGAGAAAAACAAATACCATATGCTAACACATATATATGGAATCTAAGAAAAAAAAAAAGGTTCTGAAGAACCTAGGGGCAGGACAGGAATAAAGATGCAGATGTAGAGAATGGACTTGAGGACACAGGGAGGGGGAAGGGTAAGCTGGGATGAAGTGAGAGAGTGGCATGGACATATATACACTACCAAATGTCAAATAGATAGCTAGTGGGAAGCAGCCGCATAGCACAGGGAGATCAGCTCAGTGCTTTGTGACCACCTAGAGGGGTGGGATATGGAGGGTGGAAGGGAGACGCAAGAGGGAGGAGATATGGGGATATATGTATATGTATAGCTGATTCACTTTGTTATAAAGCAGAAACTAACACACCATTGTAAAGCAATTATACTCCAATGATGATGTTTAAAAAAAACAAAGACTAAGTATGGCGAAAATAAAATTTAAACGAATTCTATCATTACCAACACTTATAATGTCAGTTTATAGGTGTAAACTAAAATATAAAGAGAAGCCTAAAAATATCATAATATTTTATAAGCAAGTAGATGTGAATTAAAAATAAATAATCTAAGGAAAACAGACTTCTGCCAAAATGTAAAATGCAAAGTTGTGGTAGGCACTGCTAGCTGTCACCTCAACATCCTTCCTCCCTTTCTTCTTAGTAACAGAACCCACAAATTCATTAAGGCATGTGGCCACCCAGAATAAAGGTTATACTTCCCAGCCTCCCTTGCGGCTAGCTGGGATCATGTCTTTAAATTCTGGCCAATGCGATTTAGCAAAAACGTACAGTATGACTTCTAGAAAATGTCCTTAAAGGAAAAAGATGTGTTCTCTCCCTATTCTTCCTCACTGCTAGCTGTAATGTGGACCCCATGGCCAGAACTTAAGCAGCCATGTTGAAAAGATGAAGCAGCCAGGTACTGAGGATGGCAAAGCAATTACCCAGAAGAAGCCTGATGCTCTGATGACCACAGAGTCACCATATGTTTGTACAGTATGTATGAGGTAAATAAAAATCTCGTTTAAACCACTATTGTTTTGGTTTTCCCATCACTTGCAACCAAACCTAATCTTTAGAATCAATATTGTTCTAGATCTTAAAAGTTGTCATCCCAAGAAAAAAAAAATGGTAACTATGTATGGGGATGGATGTTAACTATACTTACTGTGGTGATTATTTTGCAATACATACAAATATTGAATCATTATGTGGTATACCTGAAACTAGTATAGCATTATATATCAATTATACCTCAATTAAAAAAAAAGAATAGAAGTAATAGGGATAAGGTCTGGAATGATGGAAAGAATGCTGGGCTGGGAGTCAGAAGACGGGGGTGCTTATCCAACTTTACCAAGTATTTAAGTTTGATCAAATCTCTTAACTTGTCGGTGTCACTGGTACCCTTTTACAATGCCAGTGTTGGTCCCACTGCCAGCTTTAAATCTGAGTGTAAGTTGCAAGGATTAAATGAAATTACACCTATAAGAAAAGGATAGAAATGATGTTTTCTTTAAAAAAATTAATAGTTCTAGCACTTTATATTAAAATGACATTGTAACCAACCAGGAGTGTGGGATATGGTTCCAGGACATGCTTCACAGTACAACCGTCACAAGGGAGGTACTGGATGGGAATCTGGATGGAGCAGAAAGAGGAAACAAAGAAAGGAGGAGAGGGCTTCCCTGGTGGTGCAGTGGTTGGGAGTCCGCCTGCCGATTCAGGGGACGCAGGCTCGTGCCCTGGTCCGGGAGGCCGCAACAGTGAGAGGCCCGCATACAGCAAAAAAAAGAAAAGAAAGGAGGGGAATCTGCTCTGTATAAATGTGTAAATCCAAGCCTGCATTCTTGACATCTTCATTATTACAAATCTATTTCTTCTCCTGCTGATCAAGCTGGTGTAGGTTATAAATCATTTATCTGGGTTTCGAAGTACCCAATAAAACCTAGACATCTTGGTATACCTTTGCTACAAGGAGGCACTGCTGCCTGGAAGCAGCCATAGCCTTGGAAGAGGCTTACCTTCTTGGTGGCCTGATAAATGGACTTGGGATTGCAGAAAAGGTCTCTCCCTGCTATGACTGTCATTCAGGAGGGTTGGGTGAGGAAGAAATAAAAAAGTGTAAGAGCAATGAATGGAGAAGTGGATATTTTAAAATATATTAAGCTGTGTTTTGGTCAAGTTAAGCATTGGCTAAATGGGCCTTCCTGATATAAGGCACTTAAGGATGTGTTCCTTAACTCCAAAGCACCTAGACCAGAGAATTAAATAAATATTTCTTAAATCAAAGAACATGTTCTACGCGGCCTTAACCAAAGTCTAGACGACTGAAGGGGCCTGGGCCTGATGATTAAGGGTTCTTGGGCCAGGAGATGAGGTAGGCCATTGGCATGGGACTTTTAGTAACTGGAGCTTTTTTCAGCAAGAAAAGAGTATCAGAGAGGCTCAACACAGGCTAAAAGAGTCTGTTTAAGCAAGGGTAGGGAACACAGAGCCAGAGACAGGGAGAAGTCTGGGCAGGAGTTCTGCAACAGGGAAATTTGTGAGTGAGTGGGATGTCCCAGTAGGCCAGCTCTGCACAGCCTGAGGGAGTCCGGAGAGGCCTAGGGAGGGCTGGCTGGCAGTGGACTGGCAGTGTGTGGTGGGCCTCCAGCCAGGGGAATGGGGCTCAGGCCCC
This sequence comes from Leucopleurus acutus, assembly GCF_964270905.1. NCBI lineage: Eukaryota > Metazoa > Chordata > Mammalia > Artiodactyla > Delphinidae > Leucopleurus > Leucopleurus acutus. The sequence continues at coordinate 77,459,236 of NC_139144.1, forward strand.
AGGAAGAATAGCTGAAGATGTCAGGTGCAAATGAAAAACTGAACTCAGAGTTAGAAAACACGGTGGGGACACAGTGACAAGGAAAGATGCAAAAGGCTGGCTTTTAAAACAAGGTTCAAGGTATAAGGTTAGAGGTGTCAGCAATAAGGTAAGTGGATCCTGAGCTACTGAAATATGTAGGGATGCAAGAGTCCCTTTATTCTTAGGACTAGGATGAAGCTAACCATGGAAGCAAACTGGTCTCATATCCAGAACCTAAAGGGCTTTGGGCAGAGGCAGACAGTTTTAATCACATTATACTGAACAAGAAGGCCTCAAATGTGCACCCAGAAAACTGCTCTCTGTTCAAACCCAATCTGCAGGCCTGGTCCTTCTCTTGTTTTAGACGCACTTTACGGCAGTTACTGTTGACTTCTGGGGTCACTCTCAGAGTAACCTCTGGTCACTTTAGTTCCCTAAATCACAGTTTTAATATTAAAATGACCTGTCCCATGTAACTGTAAAAACTTCCAACTACATTTATACCAAATGTTCTCTTCTCCCTAGCTTGAACCTGCTCTAAAGGAGGGTCAGCTTCATCTCAATTTCTGTCCCTACCTCTCTGCCCCCAGCTTGCTAATAATCCATGGTTTCTGACTTCTCCCAAGGTGGACCTGGTGGGGATTGGGGAGAAGATGAGGGAGGATTTTACTCATCATATACTGTTGTAGACAACTGGAGATGATATTCTCTGGGCTTGGCTGGTGTTTAAAGCTCTATTTTCTTTTGGGATGCTTTTCAAGGTTCTTTGGAGAGAAGTCCATTGCTGGGGATCACTTATCCAAGGTTCCCGTGGTACAGGGCAGTGCACTACCTCTGACTGACTGCCCACGATTCCTACCTGGGCCCCTAGACATCCAGGGTGCACCTCCAGCTTCTCTCTTCTGAGAGAGAGAATCTCTCCAGGCAAAGCTGCCCCACATGCTCTCCTCTACTTCTCTTTTCCCTCATCTGGTCTGTGGGAAACTCTCACGAATTCTTTGCCCCCAACAAATTCTGGAAAAGCAGCCTGCTCCAATGGATCAGTGTCTCTTAGGTCCACCATCAGGGCAGCTGGCCAGCGAGCCGCAGTCAGCCTCCTACCCTTTGTCTGACCTAAGACTGTGTCCACTGGGTCTTCCAAGTAGCAAGAACTTGGAAGAACCATGCTGAGCTCTCTGGTTCTTTGAATGCAGAATGAGGCAGAGGGTAGGGGACTTACAGTTCTTTGATAGCTGTCCCCATAATCCCTCTTCTAATCTCCATTTCTTCCCTTTTATACCCTCAATGTGGGTGAAGACCTACACAAAACTAGCTCTGGTGATCTCAAACCTCATTTTGAAATATGGGAGTAGTCTGAACATACTCAGAAGACCTCAGCCAAAGTTAAGAATTAAATACTTTGGTTTTAGTACCCAGTTATAATCACAAACATCTACATTTAAAAAAAAATTTAGCTTGCATCATGTTTAGATATACTTTGTTGCCTTTTTGTTATTGTTTCTAAAATAATCATTTGCTTATATGAACAAGATTCATTATCAGAAATGATACCACCCACTGATCATAAGAGGCAACATGCTGAGATTTTGGCCAAAAGACACCTCCCTGCACCCGTGTACGCACATGGTATCCCTTATGAACAGTCACAGATAATTTTAAATATCAAGGAGCCATCTTTTGCTATGGAAGACTTGCTAAATATTCCCATGGTATGTCTTTCCTTACTAATTTGTCATAAGGGGACGTATTTTTTCCCCTCAAATTCTTCTTGAGCCATTTCAGTAAGAGATCACTTTTAACAGAATCTCCTAAGTTATATATTTTTTCACATCTTTATTGGAGCATAAATGCTTTACAATGTTTTGTTAGTTTCTTCTATACAATAAAGTGAATCAGCTATATGTATACATATATCCCCATATCTCCTCCCTCTTGAGCCTCCCTCCCACGCTCCCTATCCCACCCCTCTAGGTCGTCACAAAGCATCGAGTTGATCTCCTTGTGCTATGTAGCAGCTTCCCACTAGCCATCCATTTTACATTTGGTAGTTCATATGTTACATTTTACCTCTGAACAGGAATGGTGGGTGAGATTGCACTTAGACAATTAGACAATCTTCCAAATTTCTGTTGGCTAACTTTCACGGAATTTGATTAAACGATTTGGGGTATGTTTGCTATTACCCCACCTTATTTTGTATCCCAGTTAGCTCTTGTTTTCTCCCTGTTTAAGTTGGTACACCTGCAAAGGTTGTTACATGGCATTCCAAGCTAACAATAATGCCATTAAAGATACTCGGCATGGCTGGAGACAACTGAAGGGATATCATAAGTAGGTACCATTACATATATACACTACCAAACGTAAAATAGATAGCTAGTGGGAAGCAGCCGCAGAGCACAGCTCGGTGCTTTGTGACCACCTAGAGGGGTGGGATAGGGAGGGTGGGAGGGAGGGAGACATAAGAGGGAAGAGATATGGGGACACATGTATATGTATAACTGATTCACTTTGTTATAAAGCAGAAACTAACACACCATTGTAAAGCAATTATACTCCAATAAAGATATTAAAAAAAAATAAGTAGGTACCATTTACAGTGATTTTTTTCTATTTTGGTATAATGAAAGTATGGCAATGGTTTAGCTCTATTATAAGACCAACATTAAGAAAACTGTAGAATAAACTTGTTAAACGTTTCCAAATAAATTATCCTTTTGCATCCAGGCTTAAAAAAAACATGGAATTTTAGAAGTTGATATCTAATTAGCTGGTCCCCAATTGAGAGCTTGGCTATCGCCTATTTTTGATATTTGGGCATCACCTCATTTCAGACATGTGAATAAATAGCCACTCTGATGCTTCATTGGAGAGAAAGCGAGAACAAGAGGTCTGCAGCATCACTACCAAACACAATTTTTTTGTTAATACTAGCAATTAATCACTTTATTCACCAAAAATATAAAGTCTCTATTCAGTTAATAATTCTGATATTTTGTGTGTGTTGGGAGGAGAATTAAAAAGAGGAAAATGATAAAGCCTGTGTTTCCAAGGAATTACACATGTGAAAGCAGCATTTTAAAAATGCAAAAGGAAACAGAATAAAGTATATTTAATAGCTGCCACATATACACTGAAGTATGTTCATAGAAAAATTATCCAAAAAATGATAAAGTCAAACTATATTATATGAGGAGAGAAGGAAGAAAGTGGGCTTATCAGTGTGCAGAAGACAATCTCAAGGGAAATATGTTAGCTATTTCATGTGTTGGAAGATTTATCATTTATAGAGAGAATAGACTCTGATAGCTCCTGGTTTCTTAAAGAACGAAGCCCATACATCTCAGTTTGGCATATAAAATCTTGCAAAATCTAATTCCCAATTACCTTTCCAACTTTACGTCTTTCTAACTGCAACCACATCAATTCCAAACCGCTTCTTTCTTGCTTCTACGTTTTCCTTGTGTCATTTTCCTACCAAGAATGCCTTACTCCTCTTTTCTCCCTAAAGGACACTTGCTCGTCCTTTAAAGATCATTATGGATTTCCAAGTAAATATCTAACTTCCTATTCTTCCTACACAATGATTCCTAGTTCTAGGATTATTATTGTTGCTGTAATTTCCCATTATCATTTTTACACAATAAAGTTGAAATTTCAAATCACCTGGGAAATAATCCCTCCACAATGTAGATTAAGAATTTGAAAACAAAAATTGAGCTTGACCATTACTTCCCCATAATTACTGATGAATAGTTACATAATCTTGGGATGAAGAAAGTCTTTTTCAGCAAAGACCAAAGACATAATACATAAGGAAAATATTACTTGATTTGTTATAAAGAAATGGAAATTAAAAAAATAAAAAACATATTAAACAAAATTAAGTGGCAAGCAACAATGTTCCCACTATAAATTGGGAAATTAAACATATTCAAAATATACAGACCACTGACTATTCAATAAGAAATATACAAATACACAGATAAAAACATGGAAAAAAGAAGTAATGCCTGAGTACATTCAATAAATATTAATGAGTTCCTACTAAATGTCCACTATTATACGAGGAACTAGGATACAGTAGTAACATGAGAGAGAGGGTATTTAACTTCACGGAGCCTATCTTTTTGAAAAACGAGTGATCAGAAGATGTATAAAAAAGCATTTTCCCTCAGTAAAAACCAAAGCCATGAAAATTAACATATAAATTTTCACCAATCAAATGTCCAAATTTTAAAAGAATACACAATGTTGGAGACGAGACAGAGAAATAGGTTCTCTTCTGGTGAGTGTAAAGTAAGGCACTTTTCTGGAGGGCAATTTGGCAATATTTATTTAAATACTTAAAAAATTATTTAATCATTTAAGTCCTAGAAGTTTACTCTTAGGAAGTAATCAGTAGTGCATGAGAAATTTTTCTTCTTATGATGAAAATCACATTATGTTAAGAAAAAAAATTATAAACTTATTGTGGTAATCATTTCATAACATATACATATATCAAATCATTATGTTATAACCTAAAACTAACACAATGGTGTGTGTCAATTATGTCTCATACATTTTTCTGATATTTATATTTCTGTAAACAGTTTAAATAGATTGTGATCCATCTACAAGATGGACTATTATATAATTCAAAAATATTTTAGAAGAATATCTTATGAAGTGTAAAATATTCCTGAGGTCCTATTAAATGAAAACAATGTTTACAGAACATGATACCATACAGATGAACCGGTTTGCAGGGCAGAAGTAGAGACACAGATGTAGAAAACAAACGTATGGACACCAAGGGGGGAAAGTGGTGGGGGGAGGCAGGGTGGTGGTGGGATGAATTGGGAGATTGGGATTGACATATATACACTAATACGTATAAAATAGATAACTAATAAGAACCTGCTGTATAAAAAATAAACAAAAAAATTTAAAAAATAACACTATATAAAACGTCGTCCTTTTTGTATGAAAGATTTTATATATGCATAGAGAAAAACACTGAAAACTATTCACTAAAATAGTAACTATTGTTACCTTTGGATGAAAGTTTAATATATGATTTTTGGTTATCTTATTCTTTTCATATTTTCCAATGATCTACACTGAGTATGAATTTGTTTTATGATCAAGCAGAAAATTAATGGTATGAAAAAAACAGCTAGAAATTAACCTCCTCCATCAAGCCTTGCTCCACCTACCTAATCAGAGCGGGTCACTCCTTCCCCTCTATTCTCATAGCGTTTTTGTTCTCAACCACTTTAACCATGTACTAATTCTTTATGGATCTTTTTTTTTTCTAACATCTTTATTAGAGTATAATTGCTTTACAATGGTGTGTTCGTTTCTGCTGTATAACAAAGTGAATCGGCGATATGTATACATATAACCCCATATCTCCTCTCTCTTGCATCTCCCTCCGACCCTCCATATCCCACCCCTCTAGGTGGTCACAAAGCATTGAGCTGATCTCCCTGTGCTATGCGGCTGCTTCCCAGTAGCTATCTATTTTACATTTGGTAGTGTATATATGTATGGACCTTTTTTTGACTAGACTGAGATTCTTTAAAGTGGAGCTATGTCATCTTTATCTTGCCCTTCAGTTACTAATTCAAACCGTGGAATAGAGTAGATGTTCAGTGTTATGAGTTGAACTATGCCCCCTAAAAGATATGTACACATTCTAACCCATGGTACTTATGAAAGTGATAAAACTTGGAAATAGGGTCTTTGCAGATGTAATCAAGCTAGAATGACATCATTAGGGTGAGCCCCAAACTGTGTCCTTATAAGAAGCAAAGACAAAGGCACAGATACAGATACACAGGGAAATACCACGTGATATTGCAGTCAGAGATGGGAGAGATGCATCTAGAGCTAAGAACACCAAGGATAGCTGGCAAGGCAACACCAGAAGCTAAGAAGAGAGCATGGAACAGATTCTTTCCCAGAAACTTCAGTGAGAGGACAGCCCTGCCAATCCCTTGATTTTGGACTTCTAGCCTCCAGAAATGGAAAGAGAATAAATTCCTATTGGTATAAGCCATCCAGTTTGGGGTACTTTGTTACATCAGCATTATGTAATATGCTCAGTGAATTACGGTTGAATATCAAATGGATTGCTTCTACATGACCCCCAGGGATAACTTCAGAACCAGCAGTTGGATTATAGAGGGTGAAGATTCTTACTCTATATTAGGAAATACTTTCTTAGAGCCAAGCAGTTCATAGGTGGAATTACCACTTCAGGAGATATTGAGTTTCGCTTGTGGTAAGAAATACAAACTTGTGCTGAATAAACATATGATGCAGTTGTACAAGGAAAATTCAAGCCACAGACAGTTATGTAGACACTGTTCTAAAATCTAAGATCCTGAAATATGCTACTTCAAATTAACAAAATAGTTGATAACTGTTCGGCAGTCTAGTTTTTGTAATCCAAGATTCACTGAAGTGAGTAAGATTAGGCAAGTTTTCCTGGTCTGAACGGGGCGGGGAGTGGTGGTGGGGTCAAGTGATATTAGCACCATCTAGTGGTATATAAACAATGCTATGACTGTGATAATATTTATGCAAGTTGCCTGGGACAGCACATAATAGATATTCAATAAAAAATGATTTCCTTTCCTTTTCCAGAAGATAGGAAAACCATAACAAAAACTAGGGATGTCTTAGTTTCAAAATGTAATTTACCTAAAATAAATCCCCGTATCTGATAAAGATAATTCATGTGATACACAAAGTTCATTTTAAACATTGCTTTAGACTCAGTGGATCTTATTAGAATAGAAAGAATTGGAATTTGTGTACAACTGTGCCAGAATACAAGATTATAATCCAATTAAACAAATATATAGAGTCCTTAATATGAGTCAAAAATAATGCAAGGTGAGAATACAAATATAAATTGGGTTATTTTTGATAACACATTTCAGTTATTGGAATAAATATAATCTTTCTTTACTGTGCTCATGTAGAAGAAAACATTCAATTAAGATATATTTAATTGTAAACATCTGATGACTATAGGGGTTAAAACATCCTCCAAATAACTGTGATGGTTATAGCTTATCTTCAGTGCTTTTTGTGGACTATTACTGTCTGAAAATAAAGCAAATAGAATCTCAACAATTTTGTATGTACATGAGAATAAATGCATATTGTATATATGTATATGAGTGGATATATAACTATCCACATATTTATAAAGTCTCTAAATTGTTACAGTTTAGGGTACAAGCACATACCACACATATATTTTTCAACAGCTATGTGACAAATCTGTGTTAGAACTGATTTTTCATAAATGTTTCCTCTCTACCTCAACTTTATTGTTGTATTCTTCCTCTACTGCCCCCTCCAGGAAACATTTAGAAGCAAACATCACATTACATGCTGTTTTTTTTTTAACCTATGTCTTATGAAGTAATAGACAATGAACTTACAGCCCAATGAACTTCCCAGCCCAGATAACTCCTGGGAAAGATTGTGTATATGCCCTGCACAAAAGTTAGTTCATTGTTTCAATGTTTTAAGAAACTATAGTCACAGAAAAGAGTATTGCCTAATAAATGTTTATTTAAAATATGACCCCAAACTGGGCTGGAACTCTGAAATGTTAGGCTTCCTTCAGAGGTGTTTACCCAGATTCACAAATCTTTCAGACTGTTGCTGCCTCAAGTCATTTCTTCAGACAGGCTTCTCTGGTACCTTTCTATGTTGTTCCAACAAAAATATTTTCAAGAGCAAGGAAATTTTTTCTTGAGAGACCATTTCTATACACTGAAAAGTTTATTTCAATAATTCTGCCTTTTGGAACTAAATAAGCTGTGAAACTGAAGAAGAAAAATAGATACTGAAACACTTGTGTAGTTCTAGCCACATAATATCAATTTCCTTCTTGAACAGTTCCCTTAGTGGGGTCTCCCACACTCTCAGCTCTCACCATTAAAACAGCACAGTAATTAAAATACAGGTGAGAAAAAAAGATGGTTAAACCAATTTGCCATCTCTACTGGAGTTGTGTGAATTCCAGTGTGAACTTATTGCATTGAGATGTTGGGGATACAGCACAGGTTTTCGAATCAAACAGGCAGATTCAAATCCTAGCTCTGATATTCATTAGCCATGTGCCCTTGGGCTGTTCACTTCATTTCCAGTAGTCTCATGCAAATTACGGTAAGTAATACCTACACACTAGCTAGTGTTGCTGTAAAAGTAACTAATTGAACTTTTACAGCAACACATAAAGCTTCTGTCACATAGGGACACAAATACTGACATTCTCTCTTTGCTTTTTTGATGAATAATTAGGGGAGGGGAGATGGGAGGAATCAAAATAGCTTTCAAAATGCTCATCATATGATTTTGGCTTTTCCTTCTTTTTTTGAAAATAATATTGGACAGTTTATAGAGATGGTTCCAAGGAAGGTGGGGTACCATCCGTGCCTTTTGTTTATTTTATTTTTGGTAGAAATCATGTGACTATGAAATAAACAGCACTTTCAGAGAGAGAGATTTGAAATTAAGGGAAGGATAGGTGAATGTCATTGCACTGAAATATTTCATATTTTAAAAATTTCAGGAGCATGTTCGTACACCATCCCACTCACACCATTGTGTGTCTGCAGTAACACATGGGTATTTAAGGTGAGGCCAGGTGCATTGCTGGGTGTGGCATACATATATCAATACATGGCAAACATGGCTTGAGTAATTTTAGCCTCCTGGTTTCCCAGTCATCTGACAGGCTTTCTGATAGAATGCTGCAGGTGGATGGTGTTGACACCAGAAGAGCTAAGAAAAATAAAGACAAACCTAGGGGTACTGTCATGGTTGGTTTCTTACCAGTGCATGGTGGCCTCCACCAGTTTGATATTCATTCAACAAATACTGACTAAGTACCAACTTTGTGGCAGTCTCTGTATGGTTACTAGCTGGATTACAACAGTAAACAAAACTGATACTGTTCTTGTCACCATGGAACACGTAGGCCATTCAGTCTAGTGTCAGAAAGACGTACCTGTAAGTACTTGTGAAGATGATTAGAACATTAATAAAAGGAAGACTGGACAACCCCATGAGGACAACTGAAAGATTTAGTAGACATCAAGGGAAGGTACTTAAATACCTGTTGGCAATGATGCTTCTACAATAAGATGATACATAAATATGTAGTGATATCACTTAAGTAGGTAAAATAAACCAAAAGAATTAGAACTGTTGAAAGATTTTCTGAATATGAAACATTTTACATAATGAGTCTCTTATTTGGGTAATTCTTAAAAGCCTGATGATCACCGTTTGTTTAGAATTTACCTTTTATAGGGACCTAATTTCAAGGATCTCTTTGGGAGGATTTTGAGCATGAATATCTTTTTAAGTTGGTCTTTTAAAGATAAAATATCTAGATAATTTATCAAGGTATGATATATCTGATGTGTCTGTTTTCTGGTTTTAGCCATTGAATTGTCAAGACTTCAAAAGACATGGACTCAGACTCAAAATAATGGAATGCAGCTTATAAAATTAAGAAAGATGATATAAAGAATATTTGGATATATATACAATTAGTGGGGACTTCCCTGGTGGTCCAGTGGTTAAGAATCCACCTTCTAATGAAGGGGACGTGGGTTGGAGCCCTGGTCAGAGAACTAAGATCCCACGTGCTGCAGGGCAACTAAGCCTGTGCACTGCAATTACTGAGCACGTGAGCCACAACTAGAGAGCCCACGTGCTGCAGCTACAGAGCCCAAGCGCTATGGAGCCCACATGCCACAACTAGAGAGAAGCCTGCACACCTCAATGAAAGATCCTGCATGCCGCAACGAAGATCCCATGTGCCACAACTAAGACCCAACACAGCCAAAAAAAAAAAAAAAGAAAAAAAATCCAACTAGTATAGTATCTTTCTGAGAAGAAGAGGATCGATACATATTGATGGAGTCTCTTAGGCTGTAATCCACAGACGCTTCCAGCTGCTTTCTGCTAATCATTGAAAGGGGCTTAGTTGGCTTTTGAGCACTTCCAATCATGTCTTAAATGTTTTAAAATGTTTCTTTTTCCTTCCATATTGTCTGAGAAGAAAAAAAATTATATTTGCATAGATGCATTCCTGTGTTGTCATCATGAAGTCTTTATAAATGTCTTTTTCAATCAGAAATAAGAAATGTTCTATATTATTTTCAAAGTCAAGAACTCTCCTTTTTCTAAAAGTAATCTCAATTACCATATAGCCATGGTTCAAATTTAAATATGAAAATCTGTTTGCTTCTAAGATTATCCTAGAAATAGGCAAATTTTATAAACTGACTTCTAATACAAGTAGCTTCTTGAAATATTAATTTCTACCTATGAATATAACTATTAATAATACCAGCTATGAACACCTTACAGATAAGGTAGGTGTAATTATTCACGTTTTCCTGTTAAAGAAACTTAGGTCAAGAGCAGACAATTAACTTTTTCAGTGCTATAGCCGAAGAATCAGGGTCTGAACCTAAGTCTCTTTTACTTCAAAATTGTTATACTTGGTCACAAAGGCCTTGTTTTTTTTTTTTTTTTTTTTTTGCAGTATGCGGGCCTCTCACTGTTGTGGACTCTCCCATTGCGGAGCACAGGCTCCGGATGCGCAGGCTCAGCGGCCATGGCACACGGGCCCAGCCGCTCCATGGCCTGCGGGATCTTCCCGGACCGGGGCACGAACCCGTGTCCCCTGCATCGGCAGGCGGCCTCTCAACCACTGCGCCACCAGGGAAGCCCACAAAGGCCTTGTTTTGAACATAATTTAAAAGAATATTTACATGTGATTTGTAATAGGTTCGTGGTATACGGTTTAACTGATGGTTGGAAAAGGACTCTGAAAAGATCCAACATGGAGATTTTGTTTTCTGGCAAGGTCATGGTTTAGTTCACTTTCTTTGGCATCATCAAAGAATAAATAACAAGTTCTTGTCCATGAAGAGCAGGGTAGACCCTACCCTCTAGAAACTGGGGCAATATAAAAACAGCATAATACTTGCTGCTTTTTGTCTTCATTAAAATGAAAATCTTGATAGCTGAATTTCCTCTCTCTCTCTCCCTCTTGCTCTCTTTCTGAGTGTGTGTGTGTGTGTGTGTGTGTGTGTGTGTGTGTGTGTGTATGTGCATACACACATATTTTACTTGAAGGATTCTTAAATTTATTCTTAAGAATTTATGTATCTCGAGCAGGATACCACTACTGAATATTTTTTCTTAAAAAGTTTCTATTTGTGAGTATGAAATATTTCCTGGTCTTTTCCAAATGTTCATTCAATATTCAACCAAATTGTCTTTACTAGCAAAAATTTTGGAAAGCTGGTCCTTATCTGATGAATAGCATTAGATCGTCAGTTGGTGTTCTTTGGTTTCACAATATAGAAAACAATTCTAGTTAATTTAGGCCAAAAAGGAAGTTTATAGGATATGGGATGAGGGCTCCCAAAGGTGAAAGAAAAGTTGAGGGATTAATCTAAGAAAGAACAAGAACCAGGGCAGCTCAAGGAGATGAGGGACACTGTCTTCAGGGAGCAACCTCCTGAATGAATCAGCATCAATTGCGTGCTGTCCTTTGTTTGGTCACTTAGCTCAAGATTCCTGTTCCAGGAGACAAGGCATGGACAGCTTCCCTTGGGGCACAGGCCCACTTGCTGCCAGAAAAGGACAAGGCACCTTGATTTCCCCTCTTACCAGATTGTACACACTGAGGATTAAGTAATTTCCTCAGGACAAAATAGGGGTGCCTTACCCAAAGAAGGGGGAATGAGTACTAAGAAGCAAAAATAAATAAATAAAGTTATCCCAGTACAGTAACTACAGCATATTATTCTCTTCATACTTTTTTAAATAAAGGGAGTCAATGTTTGCTGTTCTCAACATTAAATTTTAATTTTGACAGCCATTTTCTTTTCACCAACAATAAAAACAGTGACCTTTAGATGTACTTAATATTTTTGATGCTATCAAAATAATGATGCAATTAGTTTTTAGAATCAGTGCACATTTTCAGCATCTACAGGAAGAGATGTCTTCACTTTCGAAATGTAACATTTCTATTTCCAAAGTCTGTGGGGTTTTTGGTGGGAGGGGGCTCAAATCATCATCTAGGAACTTAATTTAATTTCTTATTTCTCCTTGCCTTTCTATTCCCAGTCCCTCACACCCATTTTGGCTCATATATTCAATATTTTTTCATATGTAACTTCTAAGAAAAACTATAACTGTAGTTTCTGTAGTCCAAATCCAGTTTTCAGTTTCATCATCTAAATCTTATTTTAATGTTCACCTTTACCAAACTTTCTAGATAATAAAAATTTTACTTTAAAAACTCAGATCAGGGCTTCCCTGGTGGCACAGTGGTTGAGAGTCCGCCTGCCGATGCAGGGGACACGGGTTCGTGCCCCGGTCCAGGAGGATCCCACATGCCGCGGAGCAGTGGGGCCTGTGAGCCATGGCCACTGAGCCTGCATGTCCGGAGCCTGTGCTCCGCAACGCGAGAGGCCACAACAGTGAGAGGCCCGCGTACCGCAAAAAAAAAAAAAAAAACCTCAGATCATTAGGCATTAGTACATTCAATTTCACTTTTTATATAAGTTTCTTTTTTGTCAACTCAGTGTTCTTTTTAAATTTTTTTTTTAGCAACTCCTATGAACTTTCTAATTTTGAGACCTATGTAGAAGATATATCTATTTTTACCTTCTGTCTCACATTGTATTATTAGGAAAGAACGTTTCAGTAAGAATTTCATGAGATCAAGCAGATGACTAATTCCTGTCACACGGTTGCAGGAGAGTTTCTTAACTCTCCCTCTTCTGATTTCTAAAGATATCCCCCCTACTCTGCGGCCCATCTCTCTACATCCACATCATTTGCTATGCAGAAAAGATTTAACATAAATGCAGAGTTAAATTGAAAAATAATTACTTTACGGAGGCGATGCTTCTTGAATGCAGGTAATGCTCTGTTTCTTAATCTATGTGCTGGGTACATGGGTGTGTTTTGTAAAAATTCATCTAGCTGTACGCTTATGACTTGTGCACTTTTCTCGGATAAAAGATTTACTTAAAAAATAATACTTTAAAAAAAGTTACTTCCTACGTTCAATCACATCATGACCCATTTTTCCGTTGAGGTGTTCATCATTTTCTAATTGATCAACAAGAGCTCTTCAGTAACTCAGGTGAAAATCTGCAGTCATCCTCGACTTCTCTTTTTTCTCACAACTATGTCCAATTCGTAAGAAAATACAACCACATACACCTTCGAAATAGATCTGTAGTCCTACCACTCCTCCCCACTCTACTGCTACTGCCCTAGCCGAGCCAACATCATCTTTTGTGTAGATTATTGCAATAGTCACAGTAAATGGTCTCCCTGTTCCAACACGGTCCCCACCCCAGTCTATATATCACACAGCAGCCACACAGATCCTGTCCAAATGGAAGACAAATTTTATGATACCCCTGCTCCCAACCCTCCAGTAGCTTCACATTTTACTCCAAGTAAAGGCCAAAATCATTATTGTGACTCAGAGGGTCCTGTACAATTGTCCCAGGTGACTGCTCTGCTGTCACCTACTACTACTCACCCCTTCACTCACTCCTTGCTGCTTCTCCAAAACAATAGACAAGCTCCAGTATCTGTTTCTTTGCAGTCACTGTTCCCTCTGCCTGGAAAGCTCTTCCTCAAGATGCCCATCCACATGTCTTGCTCTCCTCACCTTCAGATCTTAAAGCAAATGTCACCTTCTCATTGAGACATTCCCTGACTATCCTATTTAAAGTTGCAACTATCCTCTTCCCCTACCTAACTTTTAGACTTATTTAATATGCTGGATAGATACAGGTACACAGATAAATAAACATAGATACAGATATGTATAGACATGGTTGGAAAAAGATTGCTTTCTATATCTTCAGTAATCCCTTGTCAACCATGAGAATCACATTCCTGAGAAAAATATTATTATTAAAACCATTAGCAATAATGTTTCAGAAAAGTAATGATACATGTTAAAAATAATTTAAAAATCATTACGTATGTAGATTTGAAACATGGTAAATAGAGTTATAGAAGGTATCTGCTTCTGAAACAACCTAGATTAATCAGCAATAAAACCCCACCTGCAGGTACTCCTGAGTTTCCTTTAACTGTTCACAAAATACTGCTGAGGCTTTCCGTGCCACCAAGCATGCTCTCCCACAAGTTTTCATTTCTGTAGATGATTATATCTGTTTACATTTTTTGAATCAGGCATTATTGAAATAAAGATTTTAAATGTTTATATATGAATTCTTTCTTGTTTCCCAAACGTATGTGGGGATCTATTGGTGATTCAGGAAGTCAAGTTAGTGGGTTGTGGCCATTTTTGATAAAATAAAAAGTGAAAATATTAGTGTGAATCCTGAATATCAAAGATAAATACTACTTTATTTATGTTTTAAATTTGTGTTTCAGGTGTGTGTCTGTCTGTCTGGATGTACTGGGTCATGATGTACCATGAATTACCTTGCGAAGTTTGCAGTAACAACTAGTCTGTAATACACTTTTCTAGACACATCTACTGCCATAAGCCACCCAGAAACTTGTATCACTTGCATCCAGTGTCTGCTTTAGCCAATAAAATATTCTTGTGTGTGTTTATTTGGAGATGGGAGGTGAGGAGAATCAGACATTTCTAGGAATTAAAAGGCTGTCAGCCAAAAAGTGTATTATTTCTAGAAAGGAAGGTTTCAGTGGAATAATTAAAACAAAGAGTTTGCCCAGCACCACTGAAGAGCTCATTGGCCAGAACTGTTGCTGCTGATTCAGTTACTTCTTCTTTTCCTTGTATTGCATCTCTCACTATAAATGGGGCTAAATAATATCTTTTAAAATTCCAAGTACAAAATGAAATACTGTGCATCTTTTGCTTCAATTTTCAGAGAGGACTGCAAACATCTCTGTACTTGTTTCAGAGCTCTAACCCAAATTCACACTCTCTTCCCTTCAGACCACCATTAACAGAAGTGGTTCAGAAACAAAATATGTCTGGTTACAGTTTACTAATCCACCCACAAATGTTTCCTATGTCTCTAACATACCATAGTAACCCCCCCCCCCCCACTGAGTCCACCCCCTTTTCGGCAACCTAGAAACACCATGAGGCTGTTTCATTTAAGGGACCACCATGAGGCTGTTTCATTTAAGGGACCTGTTTTCTTTGCCTTATTCTTCCCCTACTAAAGTATATATAACACAAAAATTAACGTTGACCTAGATTTATTTAGGATAAGCTACATGAAATGGCCATTATTTGATCATTCTACAAAACAACAGTTTTATGTGATACAACCAGATATTGCGAGTATACTTAGCTATGGTATAAGTCCATTAAGAAATTGTGTTCAGGGATTTGGCAGTTTGAGTGGAGAAGTTCAAATGATCTAGTAAGAAGACAATTCCATGGAGATGTTTTATGATTTCTATAAAATTAGCACTTAGTAATTTTTATTATTCATCTCTTCAGTACTGCAAACACCTGCTGAAAACCCATGGTGTGCTCAGACCCTTTCTTAGGTGTTCAGGAGAGAACGTTAAGTAAGGCATAACTCCTGGCCCAAAGGCACCTGCGGTCTAATAGCCTATATTCTACTTGAATTTGAATGGAAGCATTAACTTTAAAGTCTGTGCTACCAACTAATTATTATATTTAAAAATTTTATTTTCCCCTATTTTTTATAATTAAATATAATTTTTTGTTTAAAAAGAAGGCAATACCCTGCTCATTATTAATGAAATGTTACATAAATGGGCAAGTTAGAAAGTAAACCTCCTGTGTTGGTGTCATCTATTTAGAATTTTAAGATATTTCAGTGTGATCATAATCTAAACAGTGCCAAGGACTCATTAAGTGCTTATTTTGTAAAAAGTCCTTGGAATGCCTTGTCCTGAGAAAATTCAAGTAAGAAAAGAAACAAAAACAACCCAGAGGACCTGTGCTGTCAGAATACAAACATGGTCAAGGAATTCCTGTGATATACATATATGTCACACATTTACATACAAATATATAAAAAATATATAACAAGGACATCCCAAAGATTCCTGTTGGAAAAATGTGAAAGAATGAAAGATTTATTGAATAAACATGAAGAACAACAAAGGAAAAAACAAAACCGTTCAGGGAATTTCTAATAAAAGAGAACTAAAGAGTTAAATAATAGCACATATCATAGACAGCCAAGGTTCAGAACTGTTTCCATCCTGACATTAAATATCAATAAAGAAGAAAGAAAAGCCAAAAGCCTCTCTGGAGAATTTAACCAGCAGGGCCTTGGGTGAAATGTCACAACTCTCCAAGGGCCATCTGGGTCAGAAACCATTTAGTTCTTCCAGCCTTCTTTGGGACCAAGAGGGCAATGAAGACCAGCAACGGGGAGGTATCAAGGGAACACTTAAAAGAGATTATGGGGATTTCCCTGGTTGGCAGTAGTTAAGAATCTGCCTGCCAATGCAGGGGATATGGATTCGATCCCTGGTCCAGGAAGATCCCACATGCTGTGGAGCAAATAAGCCCATGCACCGCAACTACTGAGCCCACACGCCGCAACTACTGAGCCCGTGTGCTGCAACTACTGAAGCCCGCATACCTAGAGCCCGTGCTCCGTAACAAGAGAAGCCACCACAATGAGAAGACCATGCACCACAATGAAGAGTAGCCCCCGCTTGCTGCAACTAGAGAAAGCCTGTGAGCAGCAACGAAGACCCAATGGAGCCAAAAAAAATAAAAAAAATTTAAAAAGTAAAAGAGATTATGCCTGAGCACATACTGCATAAATCCTTTGGCACTCCTTGGCAATAAATAATCTCTAGGACCAAGGTGAAGGGAAAAAAATCAACAGGGCTATAATGGTGAGAAATAAACTATTTACAACAGTAGTTTTCAAACATTTTAGTCTCAGGACATCATACACTTAAAAATTATTGAGGACCACAAGAAGTGTGTTTAAAGGCTTTTAACTGGCTTATCAATTATAAATTAGAACTGAGAAAAAGTTTAAATGTTATTGAATTCATTTAAAGAGAGCAATAATATAGCCAGTATGTTGACATAAATCCTCTTTATGAAAAATAACTTTTGAGTGACATGCTTCCCTCGGTGTCTCATGCTCCTAGACATCTTGATGTGAATGCCAAGAATGCAAGGCTCCGACAGCTCTTTACCCAGGGTTTCTCGTGGTTGTGTAAGCAGTGAGCAGCCTTGAGGGATAAGGTAATGCCTCCCTCCAGTACAAAGAGCAGGCTTGTGCATTCCTGGCTATAAATAACAGGTTCCTCAAGCTCAGTCTTTCTCTTCCATCATGCAACCCACTGTGTGTACAGCATCCATCTAGACCCACCCATGTCACCCCGGGGACCTGGTGCTCATTGGGGGAAACTGATGTAAACATACTGACATTCTGGATACTGGTTCTGCTGTGAGCAATAAAAGTCTTTTTGACTCTGACACAGGAGTCTCATGTCTTCCGTCAGCCTCCATTAAACTGGATAAGCTAATTTGCTAACTTGCAGAACCTCAGGACCTTTATAGTTCTTGACAATAAAAACCAAAAACTGTAATGAGAAGAACAGCATTAACATTTTTGCAAATCTCTAATGTCTGGCTTAATAGAAGAGAGGTTCTCATCTGATTCAATCTCTTGCAATATGTTGTTTTGGTTGAAATAGATGAAGAAAATCTGGCCTCACACAGGCATATAATTGGAAAAGAGACAACCTTGTTGAGCCCCTAAAAAGAACTCAGTATGCCTGTGGTTCTTGAGCTACACTTAGAGAACAACTGATCTACTGCTATGTGGCCTATTGCCTACGTTAAGATATTTTAATATTGGACATTCTGCGTTTACATGACTTACATATTCCAGAAAATTCCTGCTCTAGAAGATGAAGTTGCAAATAGCTTAAAATTAATTATATGTTGTTACCGTTACTGTTGCTTTTGCTATTTGTTACAGGAATGTTCTGAAAAGCCACTTATCCAAATAACCACTAAACTTGCCCTCATTAGAGTAATAGATCAGTCATAGGGCTCATCAAAGACTGTTTATTCTTCAAGGTTAATTTCAAGACCCTTGCCTTGCTGGGTCCGCCAATCTTAAACAATTATTTCATAAATTTTGCCCAATCCCTTTCAGCCCTTCTACCTCATTGAATGATCCACCTTAAATTAGACTCCCCAACCCTTACAAATACTTTGCCTTTGACCTCCACTTCCTGAGACACTACTAAAATACTGTCAGTATAATGACCTCCCTTAGTGGAATAAGCAATAAACTTGGTTTTTCTTTATAAACAGGTTTGGTAGTTTTTATAAAATGTTGTCAATTGACAATCTATTTCCTATTTAGATCACTGCCTCTCCAAAAAATGAGTTTCTGCTTTGAGAAACTAAGCATCGAATATGCTTAATCTTTCCCGTATACATTAGAAAGAGAAAGCTATGGGGTCTTGCATCGCATGGAAAAATCTTGATATTCAATCTATCATTAAATTCCATAAAATTAGGGTTGCCAGATTTAACGAATAAAAATACAGAACACCCAGTTAAATTCCAGTTTCAGAGAACAATAACTTAATCTTTTAGTATAAGTATGTCCCAAATATTGTACTGTCTCGTGTTTTATCTGTCAATCCTACATAAAATCTGTGCTGCAGGACTTGTGGCTCTACTTTAACAACAAACATTTTCCATTTGCTTATTATTCTTGATTGTGAAAGATCCTAATCATAAAATCAAATACAGTAATTACGTTACTTTGGGTCCCTTACTTTACGTGGGTAGGCAAATTACAGATGAAGTATGAAAAGAGCAAAACTCCAAAGAAGACAAAAAAAAGTTCTCACTCTGTCAAAAAATCCTGAAATTTCTTTTTTGTTTAAGTTTTTGAGCCCCAAATTTTAAGGTTTCAGCTATAATGGTAGGCTAAAAACCTATTGTGGATTCAAACTACATAAAGTCATGGAATTGCAGACACTACACACAATATGTAAGAAAGTGAACTCAGAGATTGGGGTGCAGAGGTGATGTCAAAGATGAGATTATTATACATACAATAACAAGTGTCAAAGTTTTTCATGGCTTATAGGGTCCATATACTGAAATGGTAAGATTCTTAGTCTGGATTTCAGGGCAAACATGTGTTATACCTAATGTTCATTCCCATGCTGATATCCAACATTTGTTGAGACTGTCTAATATTTAAGGTGAATGAAGAATGAGAACAATCTTCAAACTGCTCTGGTATAGTACTATAATTTTGCATAACTAAAGCTTTTTGAGAATTAATCTTTTATGTATTAATAGCATCATGACATAGAGGGAAATATATTAAACTGAGAGGTGGAAGCCTGGGACTTTAGTCCCAGTTCTATAGATAATTAGCTCTTTAAACTTGGGCAATTTGGTTCCTGTGTTAGTTTGCTAGGGCTGCCATAACGAAGTACAATATCACAGGGTGGGTGGCTCAAACAACAGAAATTTATTTTCTCACGGTTCAGGAGGCACAAAGTCCAAGATCCAAGTGCCAGCATCGGAGCTGTTCTCTTCTGAGGCCTCTCTCTTTTATTTGCAGATGGCCATCTTCTCCGTGTGTCTTCCACCTCACCTTCCCTCTGTACACACCTGCGATAGCCTGAATGTTTGTATTTCCCCAAAGTTTATATATGAAATCCTAATCCCCAATGTGATGTATGGTATTAGAAGGTGAGGCCTTTGGGAGGTGATTAGGTCTTAAGGGTGGAGTCCTCATGAATGGGATTAGTGTCCTTATAAGAGAGACCCCAGAGAGATCCTTTGCCCCTTCCACCATTGAGGATGGCAAAAGACAGCCATCTATGAACCAGGAAGCAGGCCCTCACTAGACATCAAACCTGCCCGTACCTTGATCTTCCCAGCCCCCAGAACTGCAAGAAATAAATTTCTGTTATTTATAAGCCACCAGTCTCTAGTATTTTGTTACAGCAAATTGAACAGACTAAAAAAATGCCTGTGTCCAAATTTCCTCTTATAAGAACACAAATTATATGAGATTACCCTAATGACCTCATTTTAATTTAATTGTCTCTTTAAAGGTCCTACCTCCAAGCACAGTCACATTCTGAGATACTGGGAGTTAGTACTTCAACATATGGATTTTGGGGGGACACAATTCAGCCCATAATAGTTCCCCTTTTCAGAGTCTTGGTTTCCTCTCTCATAAAAGAAGGATATTGATATTGATCATTTCTAATGTCTCTTCTCACTCTGATTTATATGTAATAAATCAGATTACCTGTTACACTTTATGGACTACAAAATTAAAACTAGCAGGTATAAGTCTCAAGAAAACTATTATTCGTCAACGGAAATGTCTGAAATCATGATTCCATTATAACGTTAATGAAGACCACAGATGGTAAATGTTCATTTGAATTTCAAATTAGTTGTAGCTTTTTGAGTGTAGCGAAATGATTCAGCAAAATTTGCATGGTAGGAAAATGTACATAATTTTCTTTCTCTTATTCTAGTAGGACCCAGCAGGACACTGCAAATATCAGCTGAAAGTTCCATTGATTGATAAAACAAAATGATTTTTATCGAGGCTCCATCAATCAGGTAATTCTATAGCACCACAGTCTGTGGTTTGAGGATATAGAAGAAATTTGCACCTCATTACTTTGTTTCTTTTTTTCTGTAATGATTTTACAGCTAAGGTTACAGCATAGTATTTTTTTCCTCAGAGTTTTAGCTTTCTTGATTAGTGACCTCCCAGAGAAGAAACCTTTATCTCTATGTTTGCCTGAAGAAACTCAAAGGAAAAGCCACCTAAAACCTCTCCGTGGTAGATACAGGGGCCTCCATAAGCTTTTCAGATGCATTTTGGTCATAGCCACACCACCATGAATGTGTTCAATAAAAAATAATCTAGACCAGTGGAAAAAAATTAATTTGGCCACCTAGAATTATGTGAGAAGTACCTTAAAAATAAGATTGTCCTGGCCTCACTTCAGCATATTTTGATTCAACACATTTTAGAGAGAGCCCAGAGTCAAAATGTTGACAAGGACATTATTCCCCCCACCTAGGAAGATGTTGACATGGCTGATCTACCTGTGTTTGGAAATTGCTGATAGAACCCTGGATCTCATAAGCCTTGGTACCTTGGACTCTACCTACAAGACTCCAGCACCGCCTGGAGCATTGGGATGTTTTGGTTTTACTCTCCTTTGCCAGAGATACTCTCTATTTCACAAGGTCAAGAACCACTTGTAAGGGAATAGTAATATATTATCGAAGTATGGACACACATCTGAGATACTCTAACACACAGGTCCCCAACCTCCGGGCTGCTTACCAGTCTGCGGCCTGTTAGGAACCGGGCCGCACAGCAGGAGGTGAGCCATGGGCGAATGAGTGAAGCTTTGTCTGCTGCTCCCATCGCTCCCCATCGTGTGGAAAAACTGTCTTCCACAAACCGATCCCTGGTGCCAAAATGTTGGGGACCGCTGTTCTAACGTATTTAAGAAACCCTATTCCCTGATAATCAAGAAACTTAGGTTGCCAATTAAGTGTCCTAACTGCTTACATGAATTTGAGAAGAAAAGAGCTAGACTATTCTCTTGCCTGGCCTTGTCCTACGGTGCATTTTCTCCCAGTCTGCACCATTCATTTGTAAGAAAATATTTTGGAAGATTTTGAAATTTAGTGAGCACACTGTCTAGTTCACCAAAAGGTTATCTGAGCATTTGCCTTTGACTATGTTATTTTACAACACGTAGACGGAGAAGCTAATTGTAGAAAACTGTTAGTAGTGAGAATAATTTCTGTCCATAGAAATGCAAATTATATGCAGTGTGTTCAGTGTGGCCATTGATTATCGCCCTGTTAATACTGACCAGTTTTGCCAGTTTGCACTCATTTATAAAACTCCTGTCAGCATTCCTTATCTGACAACAAATATCTGGTACTTTGAGTTTTCATTTGAATGGTTTATATCTTCCTTGGTACTCTCATTAATTGAGAAGTTAAATAAAAGTTTTGGCAGGTGTTCACTTGTATGAGAGTCGCAATCATATCCACTTCTGAAATTTATCCTTTACCCTGTTCATTTATTAAACATTTACTGACTATATACTGGGTACCACATTTGTTACAATAGTAACCAAAACAGACACAGCCCTTGTTTTTATAGAGTGTATGGTGGAAAGGGAGAGACAAAGAAGTCAACAGGTTCTAAGTAAGCAGGCAATTACAGTATGCTGCCTTTGTAGTAGGAGTCTGTAAAATGGCCTCAAGGGTCCCAGTGTACTGGTATTCATTCTCCTGTGTCATCCTCTCCCCTTGAGTATGGGCTGGATTTATTGACTTGTCTGAAAGCAGGGGAGGGGAGGGGGTGGGGGGAAGGGGAGGGGAGGAGAAATGTTACTACCAATTTTGGGTTATAGAAAATTATAAATCCAGTGTTGGGCACCCTTCCTGTTCTCTTGCTTGCTGGCTCTGAGGAAAGCCAGCTCCCCTGCTGTGAGCTGCCCTATGGAGAGCCTCCTGTGGTGAGGAACTCACGTGTCCAGCCAACAGCCACACAAATGAATTTAGAAGTGGATCCTCCCTCAGTCGACCCTTGAGATGACTGTGGTCCCAATCAAGCCCTTAATTGCAAACTTGTGAGAGGCCCTGAGCTGCAGAGGCACGTGGAATTCTTACCCGCAGTAACTGTAACATAGTTAATGTTGTTGTTTTAAGCCATTAAGTTTCAGGATAACTGGTTATGCAACAATAGATAACTATTATATTCTTTTTCTTGCAAAACCATTAAAATATTCTATCACAGGTACCCCACCAGTAATCACAAAACTTAGGGTCAACTGTTCAGGAATCAGTTTCAGAGTTTCAGAATCAGTTTCAGCTGACACCACAGTACAACCATCCAGATACCACGGCACAAACATCCAGAAAGAAAGACAAACCATTCTTCTCCCAGAGGGGATCTAAAGTGACAACAGAATTCTTACAACTACTACAGATGTGACGATAGAAAAAGGTAAATTTCAGTTCGTGATGCTATATAAATCACGGAATAGCTCTTTTTAACAAGATTTTTAAAAGTAACCCAGCCTCTGTTTGAGCCCCCATGGTTTCTTCTCATATTTTTTCCCAAGACTAGTCCTGTTTTGTTTTCTCTCTTGTGATTTTGGCAGTTTCATATGCCATCCCTTTGTACGAGGCAACATGGGCCAGCGTGAGAAACAACAGGTGAAGGAGAAAGCCCACAGATTTTGGAACTAGAAAGGCCTGGGTTTGAATTCTGGCTGTCACCAATTGTAGAGCCTTGGGTAAATCTCCGAACCTTAAACAAGCATGCTAATGCCTTTTCAAGTTGCTGTATCTAAGCTTCAAATTTTGAAGTAATGCATTGAAGGACTCAGCACACAGTAGGTCTAGATAAATAAAGATCTTTCTCCACTTACGACCTGGGTACATCCCAATAAGCCCATCATAAACTGAAAACATCTTAAGCTGAAAATGCATTTAAAACACTTCATCTGGGACTTCCCTGGTGGTGCAGTGGTTAAGAATCAGCCTGCCAATGCAGGGGACATGGGTTCGAGCCCTGGTCCGGGAAGATCCCACATGCCGCGGAGCAACTAAGCCCGTGTGCCACAACTACTGAGCCTGCGCTCTAGAGCCCACGAGCCACAACTATTAAGTCCGCATGCCACAACTACTGAAGCCTGTCTGGAGCCTGTGCTCCGCAACAAGAGAAGCCACTGCAGTGAGAAGCTCATGCACCTCAACAAAGGGCAGCCCCCGCTTGCCGCCACTAGAGAAGGTCTGCGCTCAGCAAAGACCCAACACAGCCAAAAATAAATTAATTTTTAAAAAACCACAACATCTACCAAACATCATAGCTTAGCCTAGCCCACTTTAAACGTGCTCGGAAGACTTAAATTCCTCTACAATTGGGCAAAATCATTATACATGAAGCCTATTTTATAATAAAGTGTTGAATATCTTGTGTAAATTATTGAATACTGTACTGAAAGTGAAAAACAGAATGGTTACAAGGGT
Source organism: Leucopleurus acutus (assembly GCF_964270905.1). Taxonomy (NCBI): domain Eukaryota; kingdom Metazoa; phylum Chordata; class Mammalia; order Artiodactyla; family Delphinidae; genus Leucopleurus; species Leucopleurus acutus. Next base: position 77,483,363 of record NC_139144.1, read on the forward strand.
GCGGGTTTTTTCTCCTTGCAGTTGTGTGGCTGACTGGGAGCTACGGCTTGCTGCGGCTGCCAGCATCCCAGGAGGGTGTCTGCCGCCACGTCACTAGCCCAGGAAAGGATCAAAACTCAAAATTCGAAGTATGGTTTCTACTGAATGCATCTCACTTTCACACCACCATAAAGTCGAAAAATCAAGCTGAACCACTGTCAGCTGGGGACCATCTGTAACAGTCATCATTTTTATTATTCCTTCTCTCATGTTTTTCTTAAGGCCAATCTTATGGCATCTCCAACATATTTTATTAAAAATCCCTTTGTCAAGCTGTATTTAATAGCAAAAGACATTCTAGATTCCACCCACATGCCTATCCCAGCATCTAGAAAATCCTATTTCAGAGTAAAGGTACATCTACAACATGGAAGTATTGGCTCGTCAGGGATTATTGAACGCAGAAGAAAGGTTGTTTGCTGGCATTTGCTAAGAAAAAGCACAGAAAAATGACCACAGGGCAACCCATAGTGTGCTCCCTCCCTAAAAATAAAACGAAATATAGAATAATTGACCAATAACTTAAAAAATTTAAAAATCTTTGAACGAAATTTAGCAGTATATATTTGGTTGCCTCCTAAGTGGGAAAAACCTAGAGAACCAGGGTATAGGGGTGAAAGGGAGAATTCATCTTAACAGCATGTTTGCCGGTAGTTTAAAATTTTTGTACTATATTCAGATGTTACCGAATCAAAATGTGTTTAATGAAAACGTACCCACTCTGAACCATATTAATACTGCACAATTAATCTTTCCCTTTCAGTTTTATTATTCCCAACATTTCTTTTTCTCTTTTAGTAGAAAAGAACATGAATTCTAAACATTTCTTTTTCAAAAGTAGTGCAAGTATCAGTTTTTCATTCCATAGAGATGGTCGCCCCCAATTGCAGTCTTACCTCCAATGTGATCAGGCATTTTACCCCGCTCTGCTCATCTGTGGTTAGGACGGTGTTCTCTTCTCTTCTGGCCTCTCCGGGAGGAAAGAAACAAACTTCCCACCAGCTTTTAGGCCAATTGCTGTCATTAGACACAGCTGTAGGCAGCTCGCCCTCGGCTGCACCTGGACACATTTGGATGCATCAAACTAAAGCCCTCGTTCTCTCCTCACCTCGGAGGTCTTGGGCATCGCCGGGGTGTGAGCTGCCCGGATATTCCTTCTTTGCTCTTGGACATTCATAATAGTGCCTCCTCATTGAAGAGTCAGAATAAGACAAGGAGGGGAAAAAACACTTAACAAAACTTAAAATAGAAAAGCTATCTCAATTGTCCTTAAACCCAATTAATAGTAATAGTTATTTCAATGGGCTTAGGGTTCTTTGCTGGATGGTTAATGGAAAATGTATGTCTTCAAAAAATGAAGCCATTAGAGCCAAGATTCCAAGGAAACAAAAAACCAAAAACTTTGAACCGGTTCAAAGCAAATTAACTCCTAATTAACCAGGACAGACCAAGGGTTTTCTACCTTTGGTAAAAAGGAACCAAATGAGGTCCTGTCACTGTAACAGGCATGATATTTATGATGTAGCAATATTTGTGGGTCTAAGAAGATCCGCTCCCAGCTTCTGTGGAGAGCTGAAAGGTCCTGAGAGGGAGCTAAGTGGAAGGGAAGGTGATGAGGGTGTGCCCAGCTCTCCACTCCTCGCTTCTTCACCCAGACAAGCAGGACCCTCTGCCTCAGGCCCTAGGAAGGCACACCCGCCTCCCCACTCTGTTAGGGACCTTGTTCTGTTTTGTTTCTCCTCTGTTTCCCACCCCACCCATGTATTTTTTCCTCTGTTAAGTTGTGACCTTTCATTTTAAACTCATTAACCTCATGGGCTTTCTTTTTATTTTTAGCAAGGCCACGCTTTTTCTCTCACTGTTGGCGGCCTCTCCCGTTGCGGAGCACATGCTCCGGACGCGCAGGCGCAGAGGCCATGGCTCACGGGCCCCGCCACTCCACGGCATGTGGGATCTTCCCGGACTGGGTCAAAAACCCGCGTCCCCTGCATCGGCAGGCGGACTCTCAACCACTGCGCCACCAGGGAAGCCCAAGGCCACTCTTAATAGGTATGTTTTTCATTGCTTTCCTAGCTGACTTCTGCTCTTCACTTTACCTACCAAGCTGTGTGACTTTGGGCAAAGTACCTACTCTTTCTGCGCCTTCCTTTTCTTGCTGTAAAATGGAGATGGTAATGGGCCTTCCTCATGGAGCTATTGGGAGAATGAAATGAATTAGAAGAGGCACCTTTCTTAGCACAGTGCCTGATATGAAGGAGGCACTAGATGGGCAGATGTTATTATTATTATGGAAAATTTCACTGATATTCCTCTTATTCTATTTTTAACTTATTTTATTGAATTTTAATTTTAGCATTATCTTAGTTCTTGTTTTTAGTTTTCTCTGTCATCTAAAATCATTGTGATTAATTTGTTTGCTTTACCATTACCATTCTCCAATAGTTTACTCCAATTACTAGTTCAGGCCTGTCCTTCACTTCGGTTTTGTTAACCCTCTTTGTTCTCCTGTTTTTTTCTTTTTGTTGGATGGGATGCAGTGGTGGGGATAAGGATTGTTAGGATGGTAGTGGTAACTTTTTTTAGTTTTCTAACTTTTTTTGAGATAAAATTGGTGTAGGACATGTAAGTTTTCAGGTGTACAACATTATAATTCGACATCTGTCTCCTCTACAAAGCAATCGTGTGGTGATTTTTAATGGCTTGTCTTCATCATGGGCAACAAGGAGTGAGTTTGCAGAAGTGGTTACCAAACTTTAGTGTCCCTCAGAATCCCCTGGAGGGCTTGTTAAAACACAGATTGATGACACTACCCCCAGAGTTTCTGATTCAGCAGGTCTGGGTTGGGCCCAATAATCTGCATGTCTAACAAGTTCCCAGGTGATGCTGATGCTGCCAGTTGGTGACCACGTTTTGGGAACCACTGGTCTGGAGGAGTATGAAAACGGGAGAGAGTCCTTATTATAAACAAAGGAAAACCCTTTCCATGTAGTCTAACCCATTTCTTACTATGTACTCACATGTTTATTGGATTCTCTCCAACACATTCCACTCCCTGCTCAGTCTGAGCTTTTTCTGGGGCCATTAACGCCCTCTGTATATGGGTCATTGATTGGATGAAAAAGTTGCTTACTAAAACCTCACATCATTCTCCCCATGAGAAAATATGTGATTTTGAATCTATGGTATCCAAAATATATAATAATTGGGTTTTAGGCAAATCTTGCCAATTGCCTGCTAGGAGGTAAGAGCAAGGTGAACCTGACACCCAAGAATACACAGCTCTGGCCTGAACCTTGTGTGGAGCCAGGAGTAGTGGAGCTCTAGAGGGACAGGGACAGGAGGGTAGGGACATGGAAGTCAGGTTCCCATCACTGCTTTCAAAGTCATCGCTTCCAACATAATTTTGGGAAATGAAGACAGAGACAACCCCCACCCATCTCTGGGTGGGCCCATCTCTGTCCCCTATCCATCTCCCCAGGAATAATTGTTTCCTTCTAGTGGATGAGTACTCTTCCCAGGCATGTTGGTATAATTTTATTATCTATGTGTCTACCAACAATATATAGCATTATTACACGCTGTATGATATTTTCACAGTTTGTATCTTTTTTCCTACTTTTTGATCACAGTCTAGATCTCCCCTTTAGCTCTATCATCCTGTCCCCAACCTCCTTCACTCCCCCACATTCTGAAATTACAGGGATATGGATGGGCTGGGCTTCTCCAGTCTTTTTCCTTCATCCCTAGAGAGTACAGGATGCTATCCTGAGAAAACTAGATTCCCTCAAAGACACTTTATCAAATTTGGATCTAAGCCACACTAATAATTCTGATCATAGACAGTTCCCTCTTTAACCTAAATCTCTCCTTGGCTTTGTGTCCTCCATTGGGAGAAGGATTTTCCCATTGAAAGGATTCTTCCCCAATATTAAGTCATCTTTCTGCCTTCTTCCTACCTCTCCACCCTGCTACCTTGAGCATATCACAAAGTTTCAGAAAGTGGGAGGTCACTTCACTCCCTCCAGATGGAGAGATCTGCTCCACTGCCTGATCCCAGCCATCTCACCAGTGAGCCTCAATGCAGTGGGGATAATGGTCAGTCAGAAATCCTGCAGACTTAGTCACCATCTCAGCCCAGGTGGGCTTTGACAGCTGGATGTGGGATGCACTGCTCCACAGAAAATGGTACCCTTTCAGACCAAGAGCTACACAGCACCAGCAATGAGCTTGTCTTTTTAACCCTGGTAGGTCTGGAGCATGATCTGCATTCTCCAAGAATCCCCTCATGCATTTCGGCTGATTGGGACCCTGATAGTAAGATCTCCAAAATGTTAAGGACTTTTAATATTGTCTGCTAGAATTCTGGATTTCTCATTACCCATTTCTCTACACTTGGCCTTTGGGGCCTTTTAATTTTCCAGCCATGAGGGGAAAAATATCTTAGATATATAGAGATATAGATGGATCTACCATCCTTACCTCTGTCAGTTTCAGAGTTACTCTTACAAAATTACCTAACTTATTAGGAAAGAAATCTTTTCCTGTGATTTTAGATCTTGTTCCTTGGCAAGCTGACTATGATGTGTCTCCACATCAAAGTAAGCACGTAGTTTATCATCTAAACTGGGACATTTTTGACAGTGACAAATGCTAAACCATTTGGGGTGCTAGTACAACAGGAGAACACAAGACAGTCCAGACAAACCAGACGCATGGTCATGGTCACCCTACTTAATGTGCACAATCCCTGTCCAAGAAGAAGCTTCCAGAGGAAGCTCTCAGCAAACAGGCTGTGGTGTCACCCCTGCCAGGCCCATCTGCTTGTGTTTGCAGCTCCAGGAAGCCTTGAGATTGGCTAAGTCACACAAAATATATTTGGACACATGTGGGATCTGTAGTCCAACTGCCAGTGTTCTTCCGGTGGAGGAATCTGTACGAGTCCATGTTATAAATAGAAACTTCATTATCTGTGCACTGTGTGCCTGCCTTGGCTCAAAGTGTAGGAACTGCCATCAACATTTCCTTTCTCTAAAGAAAAGTGTCGGAGACTTTGACAAACACTTCTGCCCTCTCAGAAGTGCCAAAGAAAAATCTTCCATTCTTAGCAACTGTCAGTACTAGCAACTCCTCATGCAAAGAGGACTGACTTAAGTGATCGGAGAGACCACGAAGAAACCACTATCCATTAGGCCACGTTTTTCTATTGTTCAGGGGTAATAATAATACCTAATATTTATTGAGGGTTTGCTACAGGCCAGGAACTTTACATGGTTTGTATGGTGTATTATTTCCCTTGGCTGTCATATCAAACTACCACAAACTTGGTTTAAAACAAGAGAAATTTATTTTCTCGTAGTTCTGGAGGCTAGAAGTTTGAAATCAAGATGTTGATAGGGTTGTGTTCCCTTGCAAGGCTCTACTGGAGAACCGATTCTCTGCTATTCCAGCTTCTGGTAGCTGTCAGCATCCCTTTACTTATGGCCCAGTCACTCTCATCTCTGCCTCCCTGGCCACATAGCTGCCTCCTCTTCTGTTGGTCTGACCTTCCTCTGCCTCACTCTTATAAGGATACTTGTCATTTGATTTATCCAGATAATCCAAGGTGATCTCCTCACCTCACGATCTTTAACTTTATTATATCTGCAAAGCCCTTTTTTTTTTTTTACCAAAGGAGGTAACATCCATACATTCTGGGGATTAGAACATGGACATATCTTTGGGGTGAAACCATACTTCAACGTACTACATGTGGATTATTTCTCCAAATTCTTACAATGTAAGTCTAGAAGATGGGTACTAGTAATATCATCTGTATTTCTGCAGGGGGAAGTGGGGCATACTTTCCCAGGTCACAGAGCTAATCAGTGGAAAAGCCAGGATTTGGACCTAGAGAGCTAGACTATAGGGTCCACATTCTTAACCATGACATCACAGGTCAGAGTTCATGCATGGCCTTTCTTCTAGATCTCTCACTCTCTCTTATACTTCTTTCCACATAAATTTTACAAAGGTCGGAGTTCTTTGTTACTTCTGGCTTCCATATCATAAACAGACCAAGTACAGACCAAAGGTACAGACCTACCTACAGACCAAATAGGTCAGGTAGCCCCATTCTCCATAGCAGGGAAGCCCCATTCTCCACATTCTCTTGGTATGCTGCAATTTTTGTCAAACAAGATACATGTGTTTCTACTGTATAATGAAACATATGTGTTGCTAGTAAAATTATCAGAGCTTATGGGAAAACAGAGTATGAGTGGACCACTCAAAATCTATGCAACTTGGTGACCAGCACAATAAAAAACAAACAAATAAAAACAAAAAAAATAATTACTTTCTCAGAGAAAACTTGGAATGCCTAGGAAAGCAACTCAGCATGGCTGTGAATATTAAAAATGCACAAACAAAACAAAACCAAAAAACCCAACAGAGTGAAACTTTGGGACACACAGTTTACTCTGCGTATATGTGTTTAAACTAATTCCACGACTCCCTAGCAGAGCCGATAATCTGTGAGTGTCTACGCCCTACCACTGTTGGTAAGCTTGCAGGACCCCGCCTGCAGTTGCTGAGACCTGCTTCCACTCACCCTGTTCAGCAGGAATAAATAGCTGACATTCAGATTTAACCTTAAAACGAAAGGGCAAACATGAGTCCCACCATCATAGAACAGTCTCCTACATACATCTCTGTAATGTGATTTAGCTCACACATAAACGGTAAACAGGCAAGTGTGAATCAGGTTAACACAGAAGGCAAATCGGTTCAAGCTCAATTGTTCCTTAGCCAAAGCAGAGTAGAGGAATTACAGTCTTCTGCAGGAAAGAGCTCAGCTTTCACAGTGGCAGCAGGAGCACTGCAGCTTTTTAAAATATGAAGCAAACATCTGTTCTCTGAGAGAGACACCCCCGACCTTGCATGGCTCCTTGGCTCATGACAGGTTGTCCTCAAGTGCCCATCTTACAGGCAGCCCCAGGGGCTCAGGGGTCCACTTCTACCCACATTGTCTCTGCACCATCCGGTATTACTGCTTCTTAGGTTTGTTCCTAATTGGTTCAGAATCTTGAAGGAAGGAGAGGTGAGGGATGAGGATCTCCCTCACCTTTAACTCCATGGACACAGGCTCTGGTACAGGGAGGCTGGACCCAAACCTCCAGTTACGGATGCTCTAAGAGAATCCTACCATAGCAGTCACTGCAATCACAGCAACATGCACTCAGAGAGTGCTTGTCAGGAATGTTCCAACACTATTACATGGTCTTACATACTGAAGGGGATCAGGATATGCCATCCCCAAATATGCCACTTTAACATGAGGATTATTTTGAGCTGAAGACATTTCAGTTCCTGAAATTCCTTACCTGCTTAAAAGGAGAGCCTCCCCAAAGAACTCAATTGTCATAAGTCCCCTCCGGAAAGCAACTGTAATCTACTCTTCTGGGAGAGGAGAAGCCAGCACCACACCCACACATGCAGAACAACCAGCTATCATGTCTCCCATATATTCCCCTAAGGGCCCATTTATCTGTCCAAAGAGTCATCTGCTTTTCCATAAGTTTCCTTCCCCCCTCCAAGTTAGGTAAATAGACCCCAAATTCTAACCACCCCTTTGAGTTACCCAGCTCGGAGTGCTCCCATGTGTCTGTGCAATGCACACGCTAATAAACTTCTGTTTTTCCTCCAGTTAATCTGTCTTCTGTTAGTGCAATTTATAGGACCTCAGCCAGAGAATTTAGGAGGGTAGGGGGAAAAAATGTTTCCCTTCCCTACAGTACGTTTGTCTTAAATTAACTCATTTAATCACCACAACTCTAGGAAGGTAGGTGCTTTCAGCTGAGGAATCTGAGACATGGAAAGGTTAAGTGGTTTAGCTAATAAGGCCATTGTTATTACAAAGGAACAGACTTCAGAAAGAGCCAAGTTCTAGAGCTGGAATGACAGTTTTGGGGGAGGGGAGTTAGGGGTGAGTGGATAAAAGGAAAAAAAAAGAGCTAATACCAAGCTTCTTGAGCTGGTGACAAAGGGAAACTGTAGGATCAATCTAGATAACTTGGAATAAAGTTCTATGGGTTTACAAATGTTATCCTGGGGATGCCCAGATAATTGATAGCCGATGAAACATACTATTTTTTTAGGTACATAATAAAATTAATTTAAACTATTAACTAGAACAGCAGCCTAGAACAATTCCTTTTTCCTTTTTTTTTTAAGAGATATCAATGGTTTAATAGGTGGCAGAGCTTACACGTCTGAAGCAAGGTCCTGGAGCGACACCCCACTGTGTGTGGTGGACAGTGGGCAGGATGTGGTAGCAATCTTTGCTCTAAAACAATTCTTACATTTATCAAAAATGGACTTCTGATAGAAGAGCTAAAATTTTACACAAGGGTAAAGCAAAATTATCACCCTCACTATTCTAACTTGATTCTTTTTTTTTTTTCTAACTTGATTCTTAATAACCAGATGCCACTTTCAGATGAGTTGGACACAGTCCCACAGAAAACAGAAATATGAACATTGTTTTGTAGACTAATGATGCGGTTATATTATCATCTCGAATCATGAGTGGCCTGAACAAACAGGCTCTGCAGGCTCATTACTGCCAGGAAACAGAGTTACATACCAACATTTTAAAGGTGAAAATCGTTATTTTTGGAGGATGTCCCAGAACTTTTAACCAGTTTATAAACAGGCCAGTACAATAAGTCATCTCAGTTATCTTGGTGAGTGTTAAGCATAAGGGGCATTTTGGAGAATGTGTGAGCAAGCAGCTCTGCTCAAAGTCAGGTATTCTATGGGTGTTAAATGGAGGGTTCTGAAAATTTTTGTTTTCTGTGAAGTGAGCATCTGGTTATAACTGCTTTAAACTGTTTCTAAGCTACATCAATTCTTGCCGTGCTACACAGAGCAGAACTTTTGAATTCTCTTTTATGTGCATCTCTATGCTGGAATATATCCAAAGTTCTATTTTAGGGAGAACTTTCACCCTCTGCAGGTATTTTTCTAATTCATTTCAAGTGGAGTACGCATGAGGAAGGCCAGCATAGCAACACAGCTGATGTTTGGGTACACATTTGCTTTGTGACCCACCCTTGTTACTCTTTCTTCTTTCATTTCAGTTCTAATATACCCTTCCTGGTCACATTTAATGTATCATTGTAAGTAGCTGTAAGTCATTTTTGAAGAAGGTGAGATATAAATAAATTGTGAAAGAAATTAAATATATTTTAAAGACATTACTTGAAAAATATTTATATTTCTTTAAATATAAATTCAATTACTAGTATAAATATACACCCATACACATTGAAATTCCTCCAAAATTAGCATAAGAATTTATTCTTCCAGTTAAACTGAATTATTCACTGGATGAAGGTGCCCCATTCTTAGCTTATAGGCCACAAAGCCTTTGGGTACCAAATATTTTATTTTCCTAAACAGAAAAATTTTAAAATAATCACCATTCCTAAGGAGACAGCATTGTCTTTTCAGTAAGGCTTTATCTATCTTGAAAAAGAAAAGTTGCAGGCACATTTAAACACTTTCTAAACTGGAGACATCCAACTTCTATGCAGGAATGGCCAACAGAGAATGAGTCATCCTCTCCAGTTGGTCTTCCAATTGACAAAGGACTAAACCTTCCCCCTCACTTCAATGAGCTTTATACACTGAAGCACATATCCAACCCTCAGAATACCAGCTCTTTTACTGGAATTTATAGGCACAAATTCAACCATTTCCACAAGGCCTAGCTTTATTCTTTAAATGAAACATGAAAGGATTTTTCTCATTATCAGATAAAATTACCTCTGTAACTTTGCCCCCTGCCCCCAGCAAAGAGTTCAGAGAAGGTCTTGAGTACAGATAGTTTATTTGGATGGTGATCCTAGGACACAGGAATGAGGGGTCAGGGAAATTCATGAGCTTGGAAAATAGGAAAGCCAATTTAAGGGTTCATCATCAAAATTCTCACTGTGGGCAAAAGGAGCTCAATTCACCGGGACATACCAAGAAGCATGAGGGACAGGAGGCTTGGAGCATCTATTCACCAGCTTCTACCTGCCATTGCACAAGGTTGTCCTGGAAGTTAACTCACCTGTACTTTCAGGTTCCCTGGCATCAGAGGAGGATGTGGGGCAGAAAGCTAAAAAATCTGGCTCTTACTTTAAGTGAGAGGTACAAAGTCAGCCTGAAATTGCCCACAAGTATACATCACAGCCTCGGGTGAAATCAGAGGTAGACCCAGGAAATGAGATCCAGCATTCCAGAGGTGTCTAATTAAGTGCCCCAATGTAGTGGAGGGTTAATGTGGCAACCCCCAAAGCACCACGCCTCTTGTGGAGTCCCCCTCCCGTGGTCTCTGACCGGGTTTATGACTGCTCTAACATAGTTAAACATGTTGTGCCTGTCTGGGTCTAACCCTTAACTGATGCAGCAGCTTCTGTTTCCCATTTCTTGGATGCTTGCTCCTGGAACCTTCTGTCTCAGAACCCCAGCCACTGTAACTTGAAGCTCAGTGTGGACAGATCCACGTGGAAGAGAACTAAGACCCCTGCTGAGGGTCTGGCTGAGCTCCTGTCAAGCCTCCAGATGACTGATGCTGTCCCCGTGACCATGGGCAATGCAGAGTAGAGCAGAAGAACGGCTCAGTCAAGCCATAGAATTATGAGTCATAACAAAACATTATTTTATGCCATTAAGTTTTTAGGTATTTGTTTTATTCAGCAATCAATAATGAAAATATTAGTCAAGAAACTTTGAAATCGAGTTATCTAAGTCCCTAAGAGGGGCAGCCTTGTCTTGCATGACATGTCCATAGGAGAACTCAATTTTCTAGTTTTGCCTATGCCATATGGCAACTCTTGTCAATCCCTGTCCATCAGTTACGGCTTTGGAGGATTTAGAGTAATTTTGATGATTCTGAAAGGAAATGCTTTTGATATCGTTTGCCAAATTACATTCCTGAGCATTATTATGTGAGAAACTTTCACATAATACTCTAATGTTCCTCCCCAGCGATGGTTATAGGGTTACCAGATTCATTCAAAGTTCATTCAACAAATATTCATTTGAAATTCATTGAACAAATATATATTGAAGACCTACTATGTGGCAGGCCCTGTTCTAGGCACTGCTATTATAATAATGAACAAGAGACAAAAACTTCTGTCCCCTTGGAGAGGGGAGATTGACAATAAGCAGAATATATACATAGAATATATAGTATCTAGAGAGTGCTAAGTGTTAAGGATAAAAACTAAAGCAGGGAAGGGGAATAGAGAAAATGTTAAAAGATGGGTATTAAAATCTTAGATTGACCAAAGGTGGCCTCACTGACAAGATGCCATTTGAGTAAAGGCCTTTAGGAAAAGAGGGAGGTTGGGGGGGGGGGGGAACCACAAGGGAATCTAGTGGAAAAGCAGAGAAAACAGCAAGTACAAAGAACCTGAGGCAAGACTGCATGAAGTATTCAAGAAACAGTGATGAGACAGTTGTGGCTGGAACTTGTGAGCAAAGGAAAGAAGTAAAGGATTAGGTCTGAGTTAATGGGGGACCAGACTGCTCAGGATCTTTTAGTCATATTTGGGACTCTGGCTTTTGTTCTGATTGAAATACGAAGTCAGTAAAGAGTTTGAGCAGAGGGGTGATATGATCTAAGTGTTTAATGGATTATTCTGACTCCTGTGTAAGAAACAGACTTGGAGAAGAGGCTAAAAGAAGACACAGGAAAACCAACCAAGAGATCACTGCAATGATCCAGGCAAGAGGAGAATGACTTGTACCAGAAAAGTAACAACACAGGTGGAGAGATGTGGACAGATTAGGCAGATTGGAGACATAACTGACAATAGTCAAACAATGAAATCTGCTGACACTTTAGAAGTGACATGTGATAAATAAAAGAGAAAGGTGTTAAGCATTACTCCAAAGCTTTGGCCTGAGCAACTGGAAGAATGGAGTTTCCACTAACTGAGTTAAGGGGGTTTGTATACAGAGTTTAGTGTTAGGCATATTAATTATGAGATGGCTGTTAAACCTCCAGCTGAAGATGCTGAAGAGGAAGTTTGAGCAACGAGCCTTGAATTCAGGAGATTCAAGCAAGAGATATAAACATGGGAGTCATCAGCGTGTGGTATTTAAAGCCATGAGACTGGACACAATCATTAGGGGATTGAGTATAGATAGAAAAGAGAATGGGTCTAAAGACTCAGAATTGGGCATTCCAAAGTGTAGAGGCTGGCAGAGGAAGTGTGTCGAGGGAGAGCAAAAGAGATTGAGAAGCAGCAAACAAAGCAGAAAGAAATCCAGCGAAGTGTGGCATCTAGGAAACCAAGTAAAGAAAAGGTTTTAAGCAGGAGAATGTAACCAACCACGTAAAATGCTGCTGATCCTTCAAGGAAGGTGAGGTTTGAGAGCTGATTTTTGGATTTGTGACCATACAAATTGCATTGGTGATCTTAAAAAGAGCAGTTTTTGTGGAGCAGCGATGGCGAAAGCCTAATGGATTGAGTTCAAGAGAAAATGGAAGTAGAGAAAGTGAGCCAGTCAATATAGAGCATGCTTTTAAGGACATTTGTTTTAAAGAGAAAAAGTAAGGTGAAGCTGGTACAATAAAACTTTTTTGCTTTTTTTTAAATGGGAGAAATAACAGCAGTGGGTATTTTGATGAAAATGATCTAAAAGAGAGGGAATAATTATGACCCAAGAGAATGGGTGAGACTTGCTGGAGTCATGCCTTTAGTAGGTGAAAAGAGATGGAATATAGTACATCATTGAGAGGTCAGCCTTGGCTAAGAGTACAGATGGTTTGGGTTCATTTTTAGTAACAGGAAAGAAGGTGGAGAGAATGCACACAGATGCAGGAAGTAAGTGGATGAGGTGTGAGAGTTCATGGAAGTCCTCCTCTGAAGGCTTCTATTTTGCCAGTGAAATGGGAACCAAGGTCATTGGCTAAGAGTGATTATGTTGGAGGATGCCTTCAAGATTTAAAGAAAGGTTCAGAAAGTATGAAGTAGTCAACAAGGAGTACAGACTGGGGATATACAGTATGTTGCAGGGCAATGTCACCTACCTGGGGACGGTGGCTGTGAGAGCAAGAGAGCAGTGAGCATCACTTTGTGCTTCGTTCTGTTCAGCTGTGTGGGTGCAGGGGCAGCAGAGTTGGATTTAACTTGGCTGTGTCTGGCTAATCACAGCAACACCTCCCTCCAACCCCTCCCATCCCTCACCTCCTCACAGAAATATCAGCTATATCCTCCCTAATGGATAGGAATATTGTTCAGAGATCTTGGTGATTCTGTCTCAGCTTTCAATATTTCTCCCAATGACGTCTTGCAAAAGTTTTGCTTGTGTTTTGTCATTCACTTTTCCTCTTCACATCCCACAATTCATATGTTTTTCTATTTTCACTATGATGCAATATGACTGTATCCTGACTAACCAATTTTCCAAAAGGGACAAAGACAACTGTGGGAGGAGAAGTATAGTTAGGACTCTAAGAATGTCTCAATAACGTTAAATATCATTTATTAAGCATTTTGTATGTCCTGGCTATTTAACATACATTTCTAATCCTTTCAACAAATCCCCCATTTTAAAGGAGTGAAAACTCAGAAAGTAAAATGAGTTACCCAGCTAATAAACACCAGAGCTGAGATCCAAACCCTGGTCTGCACGTTCCATGGTGCTGATTCTGGCCACTCCACCCTCCAGCCCTTATTTGACAAGGCAAGATTAAACTTCTGTTGTCCTTGCTCCAGCCCTACACATTCAAATGCTGTTGAGTGGGCTTGCCTAAATATCTTTAATTCAAGGTGTTGTTTCTAACCTTTCCTTCCAAACACCAGAACTTTCCTTCTCCTCTGCTCCTCATCTTGAGACAAAAATTCTAGTTTCCACGTTTCAAACCACACTCATTCCTAAATACTGAACTTTTACTTGTGTCCTCTTGTCCAACTTTAAACCTCGGATACATGTGCCTATATTTTACAATACCTTGGCACTGTTGACATTTTGGGTCAGGTAATGTTTTCTTTCTGTCCTGTGCATGGTAGGTTGTTTAGCAGCATCCCTGATCTCTACCCCCTAGACGCCAGTAGCGTCCTCTCCCCAGCTGTGACAACCAAAAATGTCTCTAGACATCACCAAATGTGCTGAGGAAGGCCAAACTCTCCCTGGTTGGGAACCACTGGATTAGAAGTAAAGATTAGAGAGAAATTAGTTTTTCTTTTTTTCTTTTAAATCATATGTAAAATGTTTAATTGCCTCTTTATCCATAACAATTAAAGATAAGTTTCCTTTGTACTTTTTGGCTTTAGAATATGTTTTTGTTTTGTTTTTTTATAGAAAGATGAGCTCTTCTCAGATTTTACCTTATCTATAATTTTCTAAGAACTCCTTGCCTCAACATCATCATCCTAAGCTGAATTAATTGTAATAGTCCCTAATTTCCTATTATACTTTGAAATTTAAAAAAAAAATCTGTAATAGTATTTATCACATTCTATCATAGTGCTTAAAAAAAAAATCCACACATATATCTGGCTACAAGACTATCACCTCTTTGGTGATGGAAAACATGTAATATTCATTTTTACATCTCCAGCCTTTACAAAACTCCTAATACATAAGTATGTGCTTAACTTGTGCTTTTAAACTGTATTACAAGGCTTTCCATGTTTTGATTCTTTCAATTGCTTATGACTACCGAATGCCCATTTGTCTTGTGATCGTTACTCTAGTCACAGCCCTGCCATCTAGTGGCCAATTACCCGAACTGTAGGTATAATTAATATCTAGGATGAAATAAGCTAATATGCCCTATTTCTTAAACAAAATTTTAAAGTTACATTCACTATCACAAGATAAACTACTTAATCACTTTCATTTATATGCAAATATATTTTTCATCTACTGAAATATTCTGACTTTAACTTTTTGTTTAATTGAGTGAAATTAATTCACACGTATAAGGTTTTTAGCTCCAATACACAGCGCTTTTATTTGCAAGTAAGGAATATTTAACGTCCACATTGCCCCCCTTTTACCTTACACAATGTCTTTTCCCAACCAAGCTCAAGCTCTGCTGCTTTTACCCTTAGAGATCTTTCTCCCTCAAGAGAGGCATTCAACAAAATGCCTACCAGGACACCAAACTCGGAAAAAAGCTCCTCAGCTAGTAGGGTTCATCATCTGATTGGACCCAAAGTTGTTCCACAATTTGGACTGAAATAAGCAGTTTTTAACCAGTAGGTTATTAGTCTGGTTATAGAGTTGACTGAATTGACCCATCAATTCAACCAAATAAGTTAGAAAATTCATCTAAATATTAATTGTGAAGAAGCATTTTCATTACTAACTCATTCCCTTCACCAATTATGACTGTATGCTTTCAAGCGTCTCATTCATGCATTATTCTACTGTTATAATGAAAATAATACAGTTTGGATGGGGGGGACGAAAGAATGGAAGAAGGGTGAGAGATAAGGGTTGGCAATTCAGTTTCAACTTTAATTACTATTTAGCATTTGAGAGATCATAAATCTATTACTAACTCATATTTATGAGTTACAAAGTATATTTGCTTTAGCAGGAAGGCATAACCAAATGTCTCTAAAATACGCTGAATTGTTCTGTCACTTATCTGTTTTGTTGAGATCATTAACATGCTTTGAAGCCAAAGGTACCAGATGCATAAACTCTCAGATAGTTCTCATTCTTCCTAATATTAGCTCCTGATACATCATCGATTTGCAAGATGAATATTTCTAGTACTGCAAACTTACCAGTGGCATGACCTCATTTCTTTACTCTCAGATATTTTAAATACCTGAAGAAGTTCCAAAGATTATTTAGATAAACTACTCATTGCATATGTGGAAAGACTGAGGTTTTCAGAGGTTTGGTGCCTTGTCCAAGGTAACGGAACTGACTGTGGCAGATGATTCTAGAACTCTCACCTCCTGACAGACTGTCAGTCCTGAGGCCACACCATAACTTAATGCCTGAGGCTAACACACCACTAAGAGTATTACAAGGTGAGCCTCTCATAACCAATCCCATCATCTTTCACATCCCCAAGTACCTCATCAATCTGCCGGAGTCCCAGCCTAAGTCATTCTTTTTCTCACAGACTCAAAACCACAGACTCTGTTTATCTTCTCCACTTCCCTCCCTTCCCACACAAACCCTTTCAGTGTCTCCTGTGACCCCCAACCTGTCACCAGCTGTTCCCTTTTCTTCCAATACTCCCTCCACCTCCTTGCTTTACTTGAAACCTACCTGGGTCCTGAGCAAACATCAGGGCCAGGAGTTGAGGTAGGTATGTTCCTTGCTATTTTCAAATTATCACCCTTTCCTTCCTGCAAAAATCACTGTTCTCTCAATGCTAGCATCATTGGGCTACACCACTCTTTCTACACCTTCTTACACTCTTCTGCCAACCTCCTAGTCACACTTCCTCATTCACTAGTCTTCTGTTCCCTGAAAAGAGTCTTCTATTCCACCCGGTTTCCGTCCTTTATCTTTGGTGATTTCAATAAGTGGATGACCCATCAAAAAGCCCCAGCTTCTCAATTTCCTGATTTCCATATTCCATTGACATTTTCCTTTTTCCCCTTCAGTCACCTATTTTATGGTCACACCCCAGACTTTTACATCTCTTTAAAAATATGAACCTTTTCAAATAGAAAGATCTAACATCCTACTGCATAGCTATGCATTCAGTTCACTGATACAAATACTTCCATACAACCACTTGGTTTTGCAATGACATGGGGACATTTGATCCCTTCATCCCACCACTTTCTTATTATCCATCCCTTGTCATTACTTCCCACCTTCTTCAGCACAGATTCCATTATCATCAACATAGTGCCCCTTTGCAAATACTTTCAACTCCCAGTTCCTTCTTTCCCTCAACTGAGTTTGCCTTACAAAACCCCAATCCACGTATGAACTCACCTTGCTTCAGACGTTTTTTTGCACCTAAACAGGAAATTGTTAGTACTCATAGGAATCACACAGATGACCGTTTTGCTTTAAATTCATAATGTTCTACCTGACCTTTTCCACCTTTATCTCTCAGCCGGTGTCCTTCACCCATACTTTACTGAGTAGAACTAAGCGAAAAGAAGCCAATCAGAAAAGGCTACATACTGTATGATTCTAACTAGGTGACCTTCTGAAAAAGACAAAACTATGGAGACAGTAAAAAATCAGTGGTTGCCAGGGGTTGGGGTGGAGGAAGGAACGAGCAGGCAGAGCACAGAGGATTTTCAGGGCAGTGAAACCACTCCATATGATACTGTAACGGTGGATACATGTCATTATACATTTGTCCAAGTCCACAGAATACACAACACCAAAAGTGAATGGTAATGTAAACTATGGACTTTGGGTGCTTATGATGTGTCAATGTAGGTTCATAAACCGTAACAAATGTACACTCTGTTGGGAGATGTTGATAATGGGGGAAGTTATGCATGTGGTGCGGGCAGAAGTTATATGGGAAATCTCTGTACCTTTCAATTTTCCTGTGAACCTAAAACTGATCTAAAAAATAGTCTTAGGGCTTCCCTGGTGGCGCAGTGGTTGAGAGCCTGCCTGCCGATGCAGGGGACACGGGTTCGTGCCCCGGTCCGGGAAGATCCCACATGCCGCAAAGTGGCTGGGCCCGTGAGCCATGGTCGCTGAGCCTGCGTGTCCGGAGCCTGTGCTCCGCAACGGGATAGGCCACGACAGTGAGAGGCCCGCGTACCGCAAAAATAAATAAATAAATAAAAAGTCTTAATTTGAAAAGTCTGTATTTAAAGGGTAGTTGAAACTGTTATTAATTCATAAACGGAAGATTACAGAGAAATTAGAAATTGAAATGAACTAACTAAATCTAGATATATCAAAATAGATTAATCTCAAATACATAATGTTCAGTAAAAGCAGAATGCAAAGGATGCTATAATATGATATACGGATATGTGAGTTTTAAAACAAAGTAACATACATTGTATGCAGACACAGAAATGTAGAAACGTATGTTAATGATAATACAACTTCAGAATAGGAGAACAGAGAGGAGGGGGAAAGAATAGTAGATTGGCTTTATCTGCCATGTTATAGTTCTTTTTTAAAAAATACTTCCAGTAAAAGACACCAGAAGAAAGGGGTATAAAATGAAAATGTGCGGAATGTTAAAAAAGGAAAATTAAATGGAGACAGTAGGTTCTAGACATCAGGAGAGGAAGGAGTTATATTTTCAAAAGAAGGTCATAAAACACAACAACCAATTTTGCAGACAAGTCAAGTGAAATGAGGATTAAGAAGCTC
The DNA here is from genome assembly GCF_964270905.1 of Leucopleurus acutus. Taxonomy (NCBI): domain Eukaryota; kingdom Metazoa; phylum Chordata; class Mammalia; order Artiodactyla; family Delphinidae; genus Leucopleurus; species Leucopleurus acutus. The sequence goes on from NC_139144.1 coordinate 77,501,726, forward strand.
TGCCTGTTATCAGTCATAAATTTTGAAGAGTTTCAGTAGAATAATGGGGGTGGGAGCCAGATGGTGGAGGGGGGAGAGGAGAGACTTGGCACTGAGGAAGTGGAGGCAGTGAGAGCAAATGGCTCATTCAAAAGAGGTGGCAAGGAGGAAAAAAGAGAAGAGAAAGACACACAGTAGCGGGGATGAGAACCAGTTAGTTTGTCTGATGCTTCAATTTCAGGCCAGGTGGGTACTCAAATAACTCAATTTTTTTTTGCAAAACATTAAGTCTTTATATTATCAAAAATAAAAGACAGAAATAAATACCTTTTTTCCTTAAGGGAATATCTGTAAACTATCTCATATGTTAATATGGCATAAAATAACTCTAGGAGCTTGGTTCAAATAACATGAACAACAGAGCTGGAAAAGTTGAGAAAAGGTGAGCCATGAGAGCTAGGGATTTCCCAGTTCCCGGGTGTGATGCTCACCGAGACAGATCCCCACAAAGCGGGCATCTTGATGTAGTCATCCAGTCAGGATCTGACCTTCAACCTTGCAAACTTAGAAATTTAACCTCATCAATGTGAATACAATTAGCGGTCTCGGGAAGCTGATTCCTAACAAAGCTCATCAGAGACCACTGTTTAAGCCACTTTACTTATTTATATATGACAACATTAACTATCACAGCTTCTAAATTATGATGTATTGTTTTGTACCCTTGTATTAGACCTTATGTAAGGTCTAACACAGTCCATGCAATCCTGGCCTGTTACTGAAGATTGCAAAAATATTACCTTGTTGAAATCATCAGCACTGCTCTGATTCATCAAACCCTGATGTGAATGCTAGTTCAACCTTTAAAAGAAACTTTTAAAAGACTATATAGAAAATGAGTTGTTTGTATGGAATCTTCCTTAGTATAGTATCTTTAAAATGAAACCAATTCTCCATGGAAATAAACTAGTGTGTCTTTCATGAAATTCTATAAAACATTTCTGATGGCGCACTTAAAGGACTATCATTAAACCATTTATTGCTGTGTAGGCGGTGAGTTTTAAAACATTTTCTCAGACATAAAAAGCATAGTTCTTTTGGACCTACACCAAAATCTTTATTTTGCACAGCTCATTCTATTCAATGTGTATAGCACCCTAAGATGTGGTAAAACTTTGAAAGTAATTATTAAAGAAAAGAGAATAAGGAATTACGGGGCTTGTTGGGAAAGGTACAAAGAGTCTATTTTCAGAGGCTATTTGAAAATGTGTAGGGGAGCTGATCAGGTGCAGACAACACAGGAGGAAAAGCCTCAAAAAAGCTTTTCTGTCCTTTGAGTTGGCAGTGGTCCTGGGTAATGCTTTTTGTTCAGAAAGTTTGTGAGCATGGGTCTCTGGAAAAAAATATATTATATTATGAACCATAAGATTTTAGGACTTCTCACTGAAAGGACAGCAATTATAAATATCAAATATCTTTAAATCTTTATTTCCAAATTTAGGTTCATGGTTATATTAAAAAAAACCTCAAGCAAACTCAAAAGGAAAAAATAGACATTTTAATAATATTTTGGATACTATAGTTATGATATGTAGGGACTATGATTCAACTCAATATAACTAAAATTATGAGCTACTTAGGTATCCTAATATTGGAGCTTTGTTGCCTTTGTTTCAAATACATCTTAAAGAAGAGTGGATACTTGTTGGCTTCTTCCACAGCATCCATTTCCCCTTTTTTTCCAACCAAAAGGACCTCATTTTCCACAGGAGAACTCCTCACCCATCCCCAGCAGAAAGCAGCTGTGTGGCTGAGAGGGTAGATCCCACCCCCACGTTAAGTCCAGCAGAGCATCTTGCACTTGATCACAGAGACTGGTTCAGGGGTGGGCATGTATCACATTTTGACCAATGAAATGTGAGCAACTTACTAAGTCCTCCAATGAATGAAGTTTCTGTGCTCTTCTGTGAGAGCTTCGGGGACCTGACATAGTGTGAGAAGAATGTCAGGCCCATTAACGCTACCATGAGGAGATCTAGCATATACATGAGTCCAGCACCCAGAGGAGGACAGGGCTGCAAGAATCAAAATGAACTTGGTGTCCCGATGGCATCATGAACCTATAAATCAAGACTCTGACAAAGCCTAAAATCAGAAGAGTCTGTGGACAGTTTGGTTACGTGAATTTATATAAACCTTTGCCTTTTCTTTTCCTTAATCCACTTCGGTTCAGGTTTTCCATTATTTGCAACCAAAAGCCGGCCAGCCCATGTGGGGAGGTAATTTGGAAGACTGGAAGGCGATTATGTTCGGGAGATCTGAGTCCTGGTTCAGTTCTACCATAGAGTTATTTGTGTAATCTTGGGCAGGTGTTTTAACCACATCCTTTAATCAGTTTATCCATGTATAAAATGAGCATTAGTTCTAGAGGATTTCTAAAACACAGTACAGACAGGCTAGATGCCTACCTCTTGGATACAAGGAATAATCCACTAGAACTGCTGAAGTGCTAAAATTGGAATATTCCAATTCCTGTGATTCCATCCAAGATGCTGCCTCCATTAAAACTTGAGCTAATTGTACACAACTCTACTCCAATGTCTGCCAAGCCAAACCCACACGGAAAACCACCTCATCTACCTCCATTATTTAGAAGTTATGTCATTACAGGGTAAAATCAAGAGCAGGAGCTGACACTCCGCCACCAATGTTTGTAGAACGATTGTAGAACTGATAATGGTCAGGAAACAAGGTTCTCCATCTAGTAGTGTCCTCCTCATACCCAGTTAACTTGGCAACCTAAAGCAGCAAGAAATACTGACCACAACGGGCCTAAGAAGCCCAGCTATGCAAAGAGAGACACTGTTGCCAGCAGTAACTGTGTGGTAAAAACACCACTGCATACTTTTCGCTTTCCTATGGTAGTTAGTGAGATATACACACACACACACACACACACACACACACACATACACACACACACACACACGGTTTACTATTCTTGTGGAGAATGGTTAGCTACTTAAGGAAAGCATGTCTTATTTATTTGATACTGTATCAAATAACTTTTTCTACTTTTTGGCATGTCAAACTTTCATTAAAAAAATTTTGAATAAGTGAGTGGAACAAATGAAACCCCTCTGCAACATTTATATTTATAGAGAGGTCTCCTGTGTGTGTGTGTTTCTTTGGAAGGGTGTTCATAGGAAGATAATTTAAGATAAAGGTGTATCAACTGTTAGAATTCAGAATGCCCGACTGGGCATTTCTGGGCATTTCTGATGTGTTTACAGTCATCTATTCGCATAAGTTCATTTGCATGCAGTGGAAAGAGACTAGAAGAGGGCCTTTTTCTTCACCCATCCCCATGGTCATGTTTAAACTCTGAGGACAGGGAGACAGCTACAGACAGAAGCAAGAAAGAGCTGTTTTCAGAAGGATTCTGAGACCTGGGTGCACATGCAGCACTCCTTCAGAACCCAACTATAAGCTCTGCTAGAGATAAGGAGAGAGGCATCCTCCTCACTAATGATCTGAATGCAGTATGGCTTTAGCTCAGGGAAGATATTGAGAATAGATGATCATTATGGCAACCTTGACAGCCTGAAGCTCTGGAAGTTTTGAGAGACAGCCCCCTTCTTCCCCCCCCCCCCCACCCAGACATTGATCTTACAGGTATAAGTCCTGGTGCTGGTAGAGAGGGCCACCATGAAGAGAACACCCAAGCCTCTGTGATCAATAAAGAAACACAGAATAGAAGAAATGAAAAGACTCTTGGTGAGTTACTGCAAAAAAAATCCCAGGTGGACTCCCAGAATGACCAGGAAGACTTTGAGTGGGTTATGGAAATCCTGCATGAGGCAGATTAGGCATGAACCAGAGAAATCTGAGTTGTCATTGTTATGACTTCCTTTGTACCCTCAAGTTATGACAACTCCTGGGCAAACTTGGATTACATATATATTAAAGAGCAGTCCAATAACAAAGTGTGCCAAGAAATGTTTCCAATAATGTAAGGCTTTGTTAATGTTGTCACAAGAAATTTATTCTATATGGTGCACGATCCTCCACAAGTCCCTTTCTTATCTCTGCCCATGTAACAAAAGAATTGCCTTGGTCACAAATGAATGTTTTGGGGCTGAACACCTTGTTAAGAAGTGGAAATATATTTTATAAATCTCTTTTACAAAATTGGAATTATCTTCTGACCCTCCTAACATTTCCCTACTTCAAATATCCCCAAATCTTAAATGGACTAGAACCTTGAATCACCCACTAAAGTGCACACTGTCAGCGCTCCACCCAGATTTCCTAAGATTGCTTTCATGGCTTCTGTGCACTTCTCTCCTGGCTTCATGTGCATTTACTTCCAGAGGCCAGACCTACATTCTTTTCTGGAATACTACCTACCCTTGGGCTGGCTGGGCTTTTCCCTCATTCACAATGGGCTGGAAACTTGCCTCCCTGAGCCTTCCCTGAAGAGTGACAGGTGGGAGGTTTTGAAAGCCCAGTTCCCTTGCCTCGAGTGAGGACAAAACTGCACGGCATCAACTCACACAGCAGCATTCCCCGTGGGGTCAGACTGAAGCTGCCCTCAGCGAAACCTAGCCTGCAAACTCACCCACGCTTGGTTTCTCCCCTTTCCCCTCTCGCTTCTCTCACTTCCTTACTGATTTCACTTGGAAACAATTCCTTAATAAATCACAAACAAATAAATCCTTGCTTCAAGCTGTACTTCTGGGGACTCTGTCCTAAGACACTCTTCTGAACAGAAAGGTCTATAAAGAGATCCCTGGACTCAGAGGGGGTAATATGATAGGGATAGTCTCACAAAAAGGTGGGGTAAACTGTCACCATCCCAACATGATTTGGGGAAGACTGGAGAAGCCTTTTGCTTAAGTATTTGACTGCCACTAGTATTGGCAATGCCTACATGAGTGACTTATTCTGTAAGCTCTGGGCCTTTACAGAATAATTATCCCATACCCAATTACCCCAGTAAAGAGGCATGGGTAGCTCAAACCTTCCTCTCCATGACCAAAATCACCAAACCGAGTTTAGCCCAGGCTTCTGAATGCCACAACTAGATCACTGTGGTGTCGGGGAGAAAGATAAGCTCCTGCGCTATAGTCAGATAACGGGGTCATTCCTGTGCTTCACTTCTTGCTGCATCATGGAGCCTAACTGAAGCTTCAGGGCAGCAGCCTGGCTAAGGTACCAGACAGGTATTTCATTTTTGAGTAAACAACCTACTTTAAAGCAACTCTGGCGGCAGCAGTGATTGCTTACCCAGGTATATTTACAGAGGCCTGCACAGGTCTGTGGAGAGGGGCAGAAGCCCCATCCCATCCTTTGCATCATGTAAAAGATGATCAGATGAAATCAGATGATAAAGACTGCAGTTAGGCTATGGCTAGCCGCAAACAGGCCCCTTTGAAAGGAAGAAGTATTTATGATCTCTGTCTTAGTTTGGGTTCCCCCAAAAGCAGATCCTGAGGCAAGAATTCAAGTGCAAGTAGTTTATTTAGGGAAAGCCAGTAAGGGAGTGGAGAAGTGTTACAGGAAGGAAGGCAGCCGATGAAAGGTGCACTATAAGCCAGCTACTCTGTTGAATGACTGGAGATAGCCCACCTGAATTATTCCACCTGGTTGATGAAGGGGATGAGGTATCTACAAACTTTCCTGTCAGTCACTGACTGAAGACGGCTTTCTGAGGATGTTAATTCCCCAGCATTTCCAGCCTGCCACACATACATAGAAAAAGCCCTCAAACACAGATGCACATATCAACAACTCCCAAGTCACTGGAGCACACTGAAATAGATTTGAAAGAATTAGAAAATGGTCATTATTATACACCTACTTACCTAAAAACTGAGCTGGAAGGGACATACAATTAGCCTAGGTAAAAAGAATGACCAAGGCCTTGCATTTGCAGCACACCCAGAAAGGATGTGCAGGGAGGTTTAAACAGGGCTCATGGTGGATTGACTTTCCAGCAGTTTTCACAGAATGCTTGGTAACATATTTAAAGTGAAAATAAAGTCAGTTGATGGGTTTGAAAAGGATGGGCTTTGCCATAAACTTTAAGTTAAATCTGCAACCCCAAGGTTTGAAAGAAAATACAGTTAAAGCACATAAACAAAATACTATGTGACAGGAATTACATTCTTTATAATTAATAAATTTATAATACAAAAACTTAGGATTTTAAAGTAAGCTTGGATAAGGAGGTTTCAGTTAAAAATTTTTTTTTAGTTTAAAAAAATTTAGAAGCTAAAAGAACAAAATAAGTGTTTGAAGATCACTGTAGCTTACTGCTAACACTATGTTTCCAGAATGTTTCTAGAGTCAGAATTCCTAGTTGCCAGCTTGAAAACAGAAACCTGCTTGAGCTGATTCAAGCAGGAAGGGAAGTAATTGAAGGATATTCAGGAGCTCACATAATTGTGAGACAGGCTGCAGAATAAGATTCAGAAGTTACATAACCACATAGCACATCCCAAACACACAGCAAAGCTGGGTTAGTACCCTGTGGACACCACTGCAAAACAATACAGACTGAAGCTTGCATGCCCCAATACTGCTGATGTGCCCATGTGCCCTGGATGCCACCAGGAGTATTAACGGCATGGCTCCTTCATGAAATTGCTCTTGCTGCAGCTGTGTGACCACAAGAGCGCGTTCTCTGTAAGTCAAGTAGTCATAAACAGCCTAGATCTCTCTTGCTATAAGAAAGAGCAAAAAACGTACCTGATATAATGAGCTCTGTTGTCCCACCCAAACTCATAAAAGAAGGGAATTCTCAAGAAGTTAAGAGAGCTCTGATGTTGAACAGCTGAAAAACAATAATAAACACCCCTGACAAACGGTTTTCTTTCATTTGAATTACCACCTTTTGTTTTTCAAAACAACTCTCTGCTGAGAATTTCTTTTAATCCATTGTGTTATGACGTCTGTGGTTTTTAATTTAGTTTCTGATGCATATGTTAAAATGCAGATGGTTATTTTCTGTCATTATTTTTATGCATGAAAAATCCCACTGCAGGAGTTATCACATGGGGTAATGACTTGGAAACCATTTCTTCGGTTCCACAGTGACATTCCAACAACAGGAAGGAAGGGAGAGAGGGAGGAGACACCACAGACATTCTTCTAAAGTCTTATATATCTGAGTTTTGGCTTCTTTGTTATTCATGATGCAAATTCAGAAAAATGGAGGGATCATATCTCAAAGCTGGTCAAAAATGGGCATTATGGTCATATCTGAGGCTGACCAGGATGATGAATTAGCTCACTTTCCTGGTGGAAGAATGAGTGGTGCAAACTTTGTAAAGGACAATTTGGTAATGTGCATATAAAAGCTTTAGAAATCTCATTCGTTGACATTAGAGAACAGAGGTCTGTACAATTTCTGTAAAGAGCCAGATACTAATTATTTTGTGGGCCATATGGTTTCTGTCACAACTACTCAGCTCTGCCATTGTCATCCAAAAGCAGCCAGCAGAGATAATACATAAATTAATAGGTATGGCTGTGTTCCAATAAAACTTTATTTACAAAACAAATTGTAAATTTTGTAGTCTGAGGTCTACAGTTTGCCAACCCCCATTAGAGGTGTTTAATATTAACAACTCAGATGCCTAATACGGAAGAAAAAATAAAATAAATGCACCAGAGGCATTTATTGTTGAATAAGATTTTTTAAATTGTTGAATCTGCCTCTTTGTAACTGTCCTAACTAAGTGCCCACACCGGGGCCATTAACTTTAAATGACCTACCTCTTGTTTACATCACGGTCTTTATTTTGTCATTCTATTGGGCATTTCCCTTGGACAACAGTGTTAAAATTGCAGTGTAGTGCAGTGGAGCTGGACTGCTTAGGTTCAAAGATTGGCTTTGTTATTTACTAACAAAATGACTTTGGGGAAAATAAAACCCAGAGAAGAAACCAGCAGAACCACGAACATGTTCACAAGTGAGACAGAGGCTGAGAAGAACACCACTGAATGCCACATCAAGACTTAAGATTTCAGTAAAGGTTGAACACGCACCCCTCCTCCTTGCCCTGACAGCCTCCACCTTTTGATAACACCAGTATAATGGGTAAGAAACACACATGAAGTAAATGGTAATCTAGGTTAAAGAAACCCATGCTTTACACCGAATCTCACTGTGGAGGAAATTATAGGGAGAAATTTAGAAAGACTTTGTGCCACAGAGAAAGACGGTCATGAGCAGTAGTACTTAAATTGTTCATAAAGGGTCAAATATTCTCCAAATCTCCCAGGTATAGTACAGCTACTTTCCTCAATGACTTTCTTTAGTCAAAATCCAGGAAGATAATAAATTAAGTGGTTGCATTATCTCCATTAATTTTCTATTGCTGTCATAACAAATTATCTCAAATTTTGTGGCTTAAAACAAGAAAACTTTATCGTTTTTACATTCAATAGGTCAGAAGTCTGGTATGGGTCTGACTGGACTAAAATCAAGGTGTTGGCAGAATGTGTTCCTTTCTGGAGGCTCTAAAGGAGAATCTATTTCCTGTTCACTTGGTTTACTGGCAGAATTCGGTATGCTTGCCTTTGTGGGACCAAGATACCTGATTTCTTGCTGGCTGTAAACTAAGGGCTGTTTCCAGCTAAAGACAACCAGCTAAAGTCCTTGGCTCCTGGCCCTCTTTCTCCAGCTTCAGAGCCATCAACAGTGGAACCAGCCATCACATACATCTCTCAGACCCACTCTCCTGCCTCCCTCTTCCAGTTTTAAGGATCCAAGTGATTAGAGTCGGGCCCACCCAGATAATCCAGAATATTCTCCCCACCCCAAGGTCTTTAACCTTAATTACATCTGCAAAATCCCTTTTGCCATATAAGGTAACAATCACAGGTTCCAGGAATTTGGATGTGGACATCCTTGGGGGGCCATTATTCTGCCTACCACAATATCCTATTCGCTTTTCCTATTCTTCCCAGAGGTACTGATATCTGAAAAATATCGAGCTGCCTTTGAGTATATTCTTGGATATCAATTCCTTCTGATCTTTGAAAAAGTCTGCCTTACAAAGGCAGACAATGACATATCCATGGATATGGGCTGATGATCTGTAGATATAGACTCAAATTTTGTTTTGTGAGTAAAAGTTACTTTATTACTAATTACTGTAAAGAGCACCAAACTAGAATGTAGGAGGCCTTCCCTGTAGGCTCTGCTATGTAACCCTCAGAGTCACTCAGCTTCTTTGGGACTCAGTTTCCTATCTACAAAATGAGAGAAGTGGACTTGGAAATTCCTAGATTTCCTTCCAGCTCTTAAAATCTAGATCCATGGTTTGAAAAAACAAACAAAAATAATGGTAGAGGTGGGAGTGTAATTCTCTTTTATGTATAAAACAAAATAATGGCAAAACCTATAAAATGAGAATTTTTCAGAAATAGTAAGGTAAAGCTTTGATTTTCTTTTACTCCATACATATTTTAATGTAATTCCAGGCATCTGCTTTCCGTTAGTGACTCAAGGTAACTTAGTTTTTGTCAAGACAATTCTTATATACTTCACACTACCACACCATTTATCTTTCTGTACTTTCTCACATTATTCATACCTCACAGCCTAACCTCAGTATATCAATAAATTAGCTTTGATCTCTCGCAATATAACGTCTGCAACAAGTCTAAATAAACCTGTTCTTTCAGTGTGGATTATACCGTCACGAGTGAGTTCACATTGAAGATCACAGACTTATTAATTTCTGCCATCAACATCATTTTCCAAGTTTGTCACGCCAAAATCACAGTAAAAAGGACAGTACAAATTTTATCTGTACTGCAATCCAAGCCGCTAAAGACATTCATCTTTAAAAGACAAGCAAAAATAACAAAAACAGCAAGTCAAGCACTCAGCTTAAAACAATGCTGCTTAATCCGCTTTGCAATAGTGATTACATAAAAATGGTAATTTACACACACAAACACACAAAAGAGATTGAAAAGGCTGAGGTCTGGGTGCTCCACTGGATTAGTTGTACTCTTCACATACTATTTAAATAAAGCTGCCCCAAGCGGTATGAATTCAAGCATCCTCTAAGGGCAAAGTCAGAGGTGACAATACCTGCCTACCTCAACCACAGGAGGAGATAAGTAAAATAGGGGCAGGTTAGCTGAAGTCCAGACATGAAGTGGAATATCAGAAGTCTGTTGTGCTACAGCACTGTCTGGTGTAATATGAATCAGCTCACATGTGACTGTTAAACAGGGGAGTAATGTTGGAATAGTGCAGAAAGCAGGGTGGTACATACATAATTTTTCCTAGCACTTTAATGTCTTGTGCTACCAAGAACCAACAGCTGAATATAAAGTCAGACAGCTGACTGCACGACCACTCCTGGTCTGGAGAAATACAGTACCCAAATGACACCTGTTCACTGTGTGGCATCCTATTCTTCCCTCGGTTTAGCTCAGCCATGTGCTCCATTTTGATAGTACTTATTTTGCATTTCTCCTAGATCTGCACAAAAGCAACAACAGACAATGGGTCAGAGCCATCTGTCTCTGGCATCTCTGTATTTCCTGCAAACTTTACAACTGCAAAGTTTACAGCTGCAACGTCTGAGGATGATGCTCTCCTGCCCTTGCTTCCATCACTCAGCAGTGTCAATTCTTCCGTATACCATCATTTTTCAAGCCACCTTCAACTTTTTTTAAAGGTAAAACTCTCTAAGTTACTATAGCATTTCTTGTTAGGGATTTCACATGTCCTTTTAAATGTGCTATTCTCATTTGGATTGTTATTGTCTCTGTTAATGCTGTCCAGTGGTTCCCAAACTTTGCTCATGTTACCATCACTTGTGGAGCTTTTAGAATCCTGATGCCCAGGCTCTCCTCACTCCATTTAATTCAGAATGTCTGCGAGTGGGAACCAGGGCGTCAGTAGTTTTCAGAGATCCCCAGCTGTTTTCAATGAGCAGCAAAGTTTGAGAACCACTGCTCTAGTTCAGTTGTTCAGGGTTTGAGCGGTCTTTGCCAGACCTATCTTTTCCCTAAGGTCTGTTATTTTAAGTGAGCTATTTTTTTGAATGTGAGGATTTTCAGGAATGTACATGTCACATTGTAGCTGAAATGTTTATATTACTGTTTCAAGTTTCCAAAATATAAATAATGTAAAGAATGCATACAAGTATATGTAAGTATTTTATTAATATGCATTATCCTTTATAAACGACACAGTGGGCTTCCTGAGATAGACTGGTTCTCCAGATGTTTAGGGTAAAGTGTATGCCACTGCTAGTGAACCCAGCGTGTCTGGTGGCCTCACCACTGGCTGGTGCACAGTATGTGTCACACCTACACAGTTCTACAGCTTGGCCCCATGTACTTTATTAACAAGCAGCCCTGTCTTTTCCTGGGTCTCCCTACTCTTGCCATTCTGCCAGTTCACCAACCACTATCACTGTGCTGCCTGTGATTTGCTGTCTGCCTCCCTGCCTTTCTTAACCACTATCTTTGAATCACGTCTTCCGCCTTTCCATTCCTACTGCTACAAATCAGAAACTCACACCTGGAGTCTGGCTAGCCTTCTAATCCTCACTTCCTACCTCCACTGTAAATAATTAATGTCAGATTAATTTTCCTAAAGTGCATTTGTACTTTTTCTCAAGCCCCAATTTAAGTCTTACCTTTTTCATAAAACGTCCAAGATTCTAACACATATCCACCTTCCCCTTCCTTAAGCAATTAAAATGTGCACTGCTCAATTTATCCAATCAGAAAAAAAGGCAGTAAGCAAAATAATGTAGTAGAACAAGCTCTGGGACTGAGTAAAAGGTTACCTGTGATGTAAACTATGTCCATGAGCAATAATAACTGACATGAATCAAGTGCTTATTATATGCTAGGCTTTACAAGAATCACTTTTAGTCCTCCAACAATTTGATGATGTAAGTACCATCATTTCTCCATTTTACAGATGAGAAAACAGAGGCAAGAAGGTTAAGTAATCCACTCAAAGTCCCACAGGATCCAAATCCAAACAGGCTAGCTCCTGAGATAGTGTTCTTAATCACAATCCTATACTGCTTCTCGATTAGCAAGTTAGTTTAATTTTTCCCATCCCTTAAAAAATGGTGTTAACAATGCCTGTCTTAATACCTTAAAAGGAAAAAAAACCCCATAATATATGAAAAACACTTTGTAATTTATACTGTTAAATGAACTAATATTTCCACATCAATTACCTTTCTTTATATTTTGGGATATCTATTATTTTTCCATACACTATTTCATAATTAGAGCTCTGTACCTGTTCAGGAATTTCCTTGTAAGGAGATACCAGGGTTTATTTATGTCCTTTTCTGCCTTGGAGAACCCTAGAAAGAGCTATTCAATATATACTGCTGATTGGTTGACACTTTTGGAACTTATAGGAATACAAATCAATAAAAATAAAAGCTCATATCAAATTAGGTTAAAAGCAGTATTTTAATTTTCCAATAATTATCGTCATTTTTTCCCCATAAACCATTCACTGTAAAGTGCAAATTCAGTTTCCTCAGAATCTAGTATGAGTATGATTCTTCAGGTTAATGAAAGAATACAGGATACAAAGGGAGGTGAGTTATGCCCTGCTTCTCAGGAGAATCATTAACCAGAGAAAGATCCACTTTACATACCTTGGTTTCTACTAATGCAGCGGTCCCCAAACTTTTTGGCACCAGGGACCGTTTTCGGGAGGACAATTTTTCCAAGGGTGGGGGAGGGGTGATTCAGGCGGTAAGGCGAGCGAGGGGGAGCCATGGGGAGTGTCAGAGGAAGCTTTGCTGGCTCGCCCACCAACAGCTCACCTCCTGATGTGCGGCCCGGTTCCTAACAGGCCCTGGACCGGTAGCAGCACCGCAGGCCAGGGGTTTGGGGACCCTTGTACTAATGGAAGGTAACTCCAGGAATGTCAGATATCTAGGGAACTCCTTTCTACCCTTTCCCATCTCTTTTCTGCCCTATTTTTGATAAATCTTGGCTGTTGTTCTAGATACGTGCCGTTGGATTACTAATGAGAGAGAGATTCATGAGTGGGTTGGGAAACATAAGAAATACTGAGCCAATCATAAGTGAACTAAATATAAAAAATTTTAGTTATCTGCTCAAAGTTTTGATTCAGAACTAATGGCATAAAATGAGTGCTCCATTAATAAAACAAAAAACATTCCAGCATACTTTTACTCCTCAGTGAAGAGTGACAGAGTATGGGTAGCGCTTTGAGAGATTTTTGAATTAAGCTCAAAATCTCACGGTACCCCTACTTAACTTTTTAGTTGTCAGATGTTTATATTATATCATTTCCCCCTGTTGGAACTTTAACTTAATTTTCCATTATGAGGTGTTGAACTCTCTATGTCCGTGTACTTCCAAGGTCACAACGCTAATTTAGATAAATCACATATGTAATGTTTGCATCCAGATGTAACTCATTTTTGTCTTATTAAAGACTTTTCTTTATCCATAGGCTCTCTCCACATCTGTGATCATTAGTGACTACAGAAAACATAGTTTTAAGACGAATGTAAAAATTTTCAAACCAAAGAGATTTTGTGATGCTCCATAAACACTGCACATCTGTCATTTATCTGGCATATTAATTTAATGGAAACCACACAAGGTCATAAACTTGTATTATGATGAAATTAGTTCTGTAAGTTACTATATAATGTAAATGAACATTTTCACATATAAACACACTCTAAGAGATGAAACACTACATGGGTTATTGATTTTAAATACTTGGCACATTATTTTTTAAAAATTCCTTACTAATGATACCTCATTTATCACTAATTAGTACTTTGGTTTTTTGTTCAATGTCTAACATTTGCAAACCACACAATATCTTCATTTTTTTAATTTATGGAAGATACTTTCATTTACCCGCCCTCCAGCATCCACCCCCCCCCCAAAAAAAACCCGGGACACGCACCACCTAATTCCTGAGTACATGTGGTTTCGAACAGGTCAGAGTAAGTTTAAGTATATAAAATATTAAACATTTGGGAGTGATCTGTAGGTAATTTTGTGGGTATGCTGTAATGAAAACATGCTGGATTTTTCAGAAGAAAACTGCTGACATTGCAAGAGTTTTCAAATCCTCAATTCTTCAGTTAAGAAATCACAAGTCTAACTGAAATCATAAGGCAATTTTGTACAAAGGGGAAATAACTCTCACTGGTATTTTGTACATAGATTTTTTCCTAACTTCAAGTCCTTTTAAGTAAGGGTACCACAGTAAAATAAATGACGTTTTCTAACACATATAAATACCCCAAATGATAAATGTAGCAGGATCTAAGGAAACTGAGGCCCAAATGAGTTGACGTTGCTTGTGCAAGGACACCCACACGATATGGTTAGCAGTGTTGGACTAGAACCGTCTGGTCCTTATTTAGAAGGCTCTTCCTGAATCAGTCCTTTCCAGGACTGCGCAGCAGACCTGCAGGCCTTTTAGTTACTAATTTCACCCTGAGGGGAGGGAGGCTGTGGCGAGGTAAAGGGAAGACTGTTTTCTAAGGGAGACTCACACTTTTCTGTTTGGATTGTTTCTTACATAAATGAGTAACAACGCCTCCGCGATGTTTTTTAGAGGCAAATGCAAACTGTGCGAACATGCTTTTTGTTGCTGTGTTCTCCAGGCGTATATACCATATGGTTACAACGTGTGCAACTTTGCCCTAGGCCATTTAGCTTCTAGAAGGTTAATTTTCGGCCCTGTGGCAGGAAATTAGGGATTCCACTTCCCCGCGTCTACACTTCATACCAGAACAGCACTCATCTCTCTATTTCACGTGTGACGAAAACACCTTATTCCGTTGTCTCCCGCCTTGCCCGTCTTTTCTCAATATTTCCCCTTCGTAACTTCTGCCACATGGCCTTCCACTCCGCTATGAAGCCCGCTCGCCCACCGTCTCCCCACTACCCCACCTTCCGAAGGCTTCTTCCTTTCTTCCACCGCCTGCTTGCTTTGTCCCTCTTGGCTTCCGAGAACACCGCCCAGAAACACAGTAGAAATATACTGCGCACGCGCATTAAAGCTAGTCGTCGCTTAGTCTCTTGGGGATGGTTGGCCGGGCTCTTTCAGTCTCTGATTCGCGGAGGCAGCAGTGCGGTACTCTCGCGGTATTTGCTGCCGCCAGTCGGCGGGAGCCGCCGCTAGTTCCTGGCGGGCTGTTTTAGCTCTTCTTGTCGCCGGTCCTGCTGTGTTGCCAGCTGCCGGGCCGAGCATCATGACGTCTGCCTTGGAGAACTACATCAACCGTATCCTCGAGCCGGCCACCACAGGCATTTGCTGGTGCTGTGGCGAGTCCCGCGCCTGCACCGGAGAGGACCGGTGCTGGAGAGGCAGGGGGTCGGGATCGGCGGGCGGTTGCGATACCCGGCAGCTGCGGGGCCCGGTATGCGGGTGCAGGGATTAAGGATCTGGGACCCACCAATCCCGCCCCTGGGGCTGGAACCTGCCGCTTGTACGGGCCCAAGGTGTCTTTTATTTTTAATCTGAAAATAAAAAACCCACCAACGTGGTTATTCCAAACTTTTCCGTGTCTCTATAGAAATCAGCTATTGATTCATCCTTCCTGTTTCCCTAGGGCCTATACGTTCAGGTTTGGGAATAAGAGGAACAGTTTAACTAGCGGCAACGATGGTCGTGTAAATCTGTGTGTTTTATTCATAGGCTTTGCTCGTTGTTCGAGGATAGCAAAAACTTTACAGATGGTGCAAAAATTGAATATCTGCCCCTTTACCACTTGAGATCTCAACTTCTTTGTTGATGGAATTAAAAATAATGCTTGCTATTGTAATGGATCGTTTTGAGGGACAAATAACTTTAAAAAGCCCATGTGAATTACCCTATACAGCTGTTACTGTTTTAAAGTCTAGGAACGGAACACTGCATTGTGCTCTCATGTACAAATTTGGGACAAAAGTGAAATGCCAAAGACTTTTAATGATGCAAGCATATTGGTACCTGTGACATTGAATATAGCTTCTTTTCTTTTGAATTCCAGAAGCCAGGTCCTGGAAGACAGTGTCTTAACGTGCTTGAAATCATTCAACATTGATTAGTTTAGCAACGATCCAATTTTCGTTTTAGAGATAAAGAAATAGGTATAAGAAAGGGAGAAATATCTTGCTCAACTGTCAAATTGGCAGTATTCCCCAATAAGAAAAGAGTACCAAATACCCCAGCTGTTTTAAGATAGAATACACTGACCACACACAGAAAGGGATGCTTTTTCTGTTTTTTCCCTTTTTTAAATTGTGTAAATGTCACACCAAATTGAAGAACATAAAGTTTTTATGTTGTAAATGTGGCTGTGTTGAATAGTTATATCTTAATTCTGTTACCTTTTTCCTAGTAATTTAAACCATTTCCTTACCAGATTTTAAGTTTTCAGTTTACATGCGCTGAGATACGCTTTCCTTGATTCAGTTATCAGGAACTGTTGCTGTCATTACTTCTGATGGGAGAATGATTGTGGTAAGTATTTGGCATACTCATTCTCTGCTTTCTTGTAGGCTTATTGGTTGTTAATTTTTATGTACAACCTCTGATCTCTAATGACTAGGCACCACAGTACACGTGCATTGCAGTTTTCTTATGACTCAGGTCTTTATCTCTTTGATAAATAGCTTCCAATCCATATTTTTTTTCATTAATAAACATTGTAAGTTACATACAAGGCTTCTAGAAGCTAGGATGGGTAATAGATTCTGCCCTCAGAGAACTTCTAGTCTAGTCTGCAGATATCTGCCTGTATTTTATCATATTTATCTTCCTCCTCCATCTTTTATTTCCTCCCCCATTCAGTGTTCTGACAACCACTACCAGAATCATATAATTTTTTTTGAAATTTTGTGTATGGTTCTTAGAAACTTTTTTAAGATTTAGATATTACATCTATAAAATAATGAACATTTAAGACTTGTATGGTGTTGATATTCTTCAGATATTCTTAGGTTGTATGATCTCTTGTTTTTTTGTAGAATGAATTATGATGAATGAATAAATTTATTTCATCTCATTTGTCCTTTTATCACAGTATCCCATTTTAATTCCAGAAAAATCTTGGATTCTCTCCTTGATCTGAGGAATTTATCCCATGATTTCGGGCTACTTAATTTCTTCGTTTATAATTCATATGATTGTTCCAAAAAGTTTCCAAAAAGTTTTAAGGCTGCTAAACTTTCTCTATTGTCTATCTAATTCCTATAGTTTAGTCTTTTATTTTCCCATTCTGCAGTTGTTTTTGTTTGTTTTGTTTTTAATCCTTGTGATTTTTTTTCTCAGTGGATCCCTAAGTGACGATTACCAAAGTGTCAGACTTTGCCATTTATTAAACATATGTCATGTACCAGGCATGTTACATGTGTTATCTCACTTAATCTCGGTACAGCTCTCTGAAAAAGAATTAACCCTGCATTCTAGGTTAGGAACCTAGCTCAGAAAAAGTGAGTTACTTTCCCAGAGTCACGTGGATATAAGTGGCAGAACCAAACTGGGATTTAAATTGAATTTGACTCCAAAAGCTAAGGCCAGTTGCCTTGCTTTCCTCTTAATCAAGAGAACAATCATGTTTTTGGTTTTGTTTTTAAGGTACTTCACATTGTATTGAGTCAAAAAATAAGGACAGTTTGAAATATTTTAATCTCATCTTAGAAGCCTATTGCTATTAACAAATATCTGTAAATAGTTTTTTATTTTGTAAAAACCTCAAGTTTAAATTTTCTTGTTTTTGTTAACAGGATAGATGATAAATTGGAAAATTACTTTAATTTTATAGAAGAAGGAAAGCCATTTAAAAAGAGCATTTTTAAGTACTAAAAGAGCATTTTTGAGTACTAAAGTTCAGTAGTTGTGTATTTCTTTGACACATGGTTCACTTTATAGAATAGTTGCATGTAAAATGAAGCCAAGAGGCTATGTATGGATGTGGTAACAACTTTTTGCTAGTTCAGTATAGTAAATACTCCATATTTTGTTTCTCTTCCTAACATTAACCAATGTTTCTCTTCCTAGCTAACATTTTATTTCACTCTAATTTTATATATTTTGAATTTTAAAACATGAAACTTTAATGAGAAATTTAACCAACCAAAACCAATGTAAATTGATGTTTTTCAGAAACTTGAATAGCATCTGAGTTACCATGTTGTAATAGGCCCATGTCTTCCTTTTTTAAGAACCATGATTCTTCACAAAATTTTCTCTGAATATATCCTTCAAGTGTTTGAGGCCCATCAAACACTTTGGCAGATACTAAGTACTCATTAAGCCTTAGCTATTACTACCAGTTGAAGTTTGTGTACTGATTTGAATCTCTGAAAAGTGGTAGATTATATTTGCTTGTTCACAGTAGTATAATATAGAAGTTTAGTGGTCTGGCTTTGAAGCAAGCCTTTCATGGTTCGAATTCTAGCTCTGCTAATTTCTGCCCATGAAACCTTGAGGGATTACTTCTCTGTGCCTCAGATTTTCTTGTCTGAAGTGGGAATGTTTGTAGTATCTACCACAAAGGGTAGAGATTAATTGAGATAATGTGTACAGCATGTTTACTAGCATGTAACATGAAGTGATACTGTTACATTGCTATAGCTGCTGTGTAGTGGACTATTTCCCTTAAGTTTCCCTTGTTTTAGTTTGTATCTTTAGAATATTAGCTCCTGGACTACCTGGGCTTTTATGCTACTTCCTTGGAAATAAACTAGTACATAGGTGTCCTTTGTAATTCTCAACAACTCTGCGCACTAGTCAGAAGCGTGGTGGGTTCCCCACCGCCCCTCTTAAAAAACCAAGAGGTAAGTTTGGTGCCTGTTGATCATAAAGAGGTATTGTATTTTATAGAGAACTTATATATATTTAAAATAGGTACTTCTCTTGGAGTACCTCACAACTAAAATGGTGTCATTGAATTAACAGAGTCAGGTAAACCAGAATATTTGTCTTTTTCTCTTGAATGTTTTCTTTACAGGGAACACTGAAAGGTTTTGACCAGACCATTAATTTGATTTTGGATGAAAGCCATGAACGAGTGTTCAGCTCTTCACAGGGAGTAGAACAAGTGGTACTAGGTTTATACATCGTGAGAGGTGATAATGTGTAAGTAAAATATGTCTTTTTTAAAGGCAAGTTAAATATACTATAGGTGTGCTGCCTTGCTATATGCAGAAGAGGTTTCTATCTACTGAGATTTGTCCATATTTCTAATAGTTAAGTAGCCCAGATAGGGTCCAGAAAGAGCCCTGCCTTACACTGAATACGTCATTGGAGAGGCTTCTTAAAATGTTCTTCCAAAGTACCCCTAATTCCAGAGGAACATAAATATACCTCCAGGGCCCAGGGCTCGGGTTTGAAAATATCTTTGAAATCTCTTGTGTGAACAGTTTTAAATAATGCTTTATAACATAGCTGTATTTATCCATTACTTACTTTTTTCTTCTAATTTTTTAGTATAATTGGCTTATTTAAGATGTCCCATGTTTATGTTGTGGCCTCAGTTAACTTGTGACATTGATATGGCAGTTTGAGAAGATATATTTTAGTGGTAGCAATTTAAGAAAAGTGCAACAGTGTAGAACAGTACTGTCCAATACAACTTTTGGGGATGATGGAAATGTTGGATATCTGCATTGTCCACTATGGTAGGTACTAGCTGTGTGTGTGGCCATTGAGTACTTGAAAAGTAGCTGGTGTGACTGAACAACTGAATTTTAGATTTTATTTAATTGTAATTAATTTTAATAGTCACATGTGGCTAGCAGCTTCTGTATTAGTGCAATTATAGAGGCTAGAAGAGTGTTGAATCAGTTTTCTAGTGAGTACTGTTTAAAATTAAAACATGGCTGGAAGGCAGCAAAAGATGTATTAGCATCTCAGATTATTTTTTTGGACAAGTAGGATATGGAAGATAAAGGAATACTTTACTCATTTTATTTGTCTTAAGAAAATCACCTTTAGATGTATAAATCATTTGATCTTTAATCAGAGGTTTATAAAATATTCTGTAGAGATAATATTTAGGTGAAGTGAGCTGTAAAGGCGAAGCAGGTGGGGCCCAGGCCTCCTGACCAGCACAGCACTGATTGTTTATATTGGGGCTCTGCATAATCATTGATTTTAAGATGATTTCTCCTACTTTAATTTAAAAAAAGATTTTTTTTTTGAACTTCAATTAAAAAAAATTTTAAACATTGCTATAGACACAGTGGTATGCTGGAGCCAGCTTGTACTGGCTCACAGAAGCAGATTTTTATATTTTGGGGAATTTTGCAAGCTGGTTGGTTGATGTCTTTTTGGTAGCTTGAAATTGGCCATAGTGGGGGTATCTGCACTATGGATAGCAGTCAACACTGCAAATCAGCCTCCGCCTTTTCCTTGGAGAGCTAGTTTTAAAACATTTTCCAGCACTCCACTGTCTTCCATAAGGATTTTAAATGATACTAAATTTTTAATGATGGAATTAAGATCTTGATATGTTTCATATTGAGAAAACTTAATATATTCTCCTAAAGTTTGGTACTTCCCATTTATTAGAGAACTGAAGACTGTATACAGTTTAAAGCAAAATCGGGCAAATTCTGTATAACATTTGTCTATAGAATTTACTTTCATTAAAACCAAACAAATTTAAACAACCAATTTTTTATGTAATAATGTTTCATACATGTCCCATGGTCTGGATGTAACAATGACTGTATCTAGCTAGAGAGCCATGGCTTGGTTACCTAGCATGGTATTAGTGAAAATAATGTTATAGGTGTTATGTTAGTGTTGAATCAAGGAAAAATTTGTTGGCTTTAACCCTTGCCAATCACAACAGAAAATCATTTGTTAGATACCTAAGTATCTGTTCTATTATTATCTTTATGTGTGAAGAATTGTACTTCTTTTTGGTGTTGGATTTAAATTGAGTCAACTGAGAAATCATGAAAGGGAAACTAATAGATTTTATATGTACCATTGATGGATTTAGTTCATTGAAGTTACTCAAATAAAGACTCGTGATCCAGTCACACTATAGGCAGTCTGTTCTTTAATATTCGTTCCTGTAACAATGTTGCCTTCAATTTATTTGGGTTTTGTGACTTTAAAAGTACAATTCACAACCTTATGAAAATGTTTGTTTTTCACCTTAAGTAGTAGTTCTTTTATACTGTCTTCTCTCAGGTTTAATCAGAAATGAGATTGTTTTAACTGATTTTTTTTTTCCCTTAAACAATTATAGTGCAGTCATTGGAGAAATTGATGAAGAGACAGATTCTGCACTTGATTTGGGGAATATTCGAGCAGAACCTCTGAACTCTGTAGCACACTAAGGATAAACTACATATATTGGACATCTGTAAATCTTTGTACAGAAACTGATTATTCTGAGGATGATGGGCAGAATTTTTATGAAAGTGTAATTGTGGATTTTGACTCCATTGATTCATTGTAATATGATATGTAAATTAAAATATTTCTACATTTTCTTGGAAAAAACTTTTCTTTTTGGCCTAAATCATACATTTGGTAGCTTGGTTTTATTTTTCTATTAAATAGTATAAAAATCTAATGATTATTTTGAGAACTTTTAGAAAAGACATTCTGCTATTTTAATATTTATGGAAAACTAGTTGAAAAGAGAAATTCAAGTATTATATAAATTAAGCATACAAATACCATCAATAGTGCAGGATACATATGTTTCTGTCCCTGATTTTTAAGAAAGTCCCAGGAAGGTAAATCTTGTCTTGTGCAGTTATCTGAACCATCCCCATTTATCACACTGCCCTGGTGGCTCCCTAGCACTTTAGAAGTGTGGGTAAAAGTGTGTTTGGTTGAGAAAAGGAAAAATGCTAACAAAGTTATATATTACCTGAAAAAATTGATTCCATGTGGTCTTAAAAGCCATCTTATCCTTTAAGAATTGGGGAATTTCTAGTATTAAAGGAGTTTTTTGTTATTTATAAACGTGAGTAAATAAATCTTAAGTTTATATTGAGGCAGTGCTTGCTATTATTGTCAACAACTTTTCATGACTCCCTAGTTCCATAAACCTGATTTCAAAAGAAGTAAACCTGTTTTCTCCAAGCATGTCAGGCCTATTCTTTGGTTGATTATTGTAGTGAATCAATTAAGTAGATAAATGTCCCTCATCTACAAACAGGCTATTTTCTAAAACTCCCTTGTACAACTGGTTGTGTATACTTTTTCAAGAATCCATAGAAACAATGCTATAAGCAGTGTTTAGATATCCAGGCTAGTCCACAAAAATTCTCATCAAGTCATATGTAGGCCAAAGTGTGTAACATTGTGATAACAATAGAAAAATATTTACATTCTTGTAATTCAAACAAAATTTCAATAGTTTCTTCTTCTTTTTTTTAATGAAAGTGTTTAAAATAGGAGTTGGCAAGCTTCTTTCGTAAAGATGCAGATAGTAAATATTTTAAGCTTTGAGGGCCATATGGTCTCTGTCACAGCTACTCAAATCTGTTTTGTAGCATGAAAATAGCCATAGATAATACATGACGAATAGCCGTGGCTGGGTTCCAATAAAACTTCATTTACAGTAACAGGTGGCAGGCTGGATTTGGCCAGTAGGCCATAGTTGCTGTCCCTTGGCTCAAAATGAAAAATACAAGCTCAATAAGAAGAGATGATGGCTAATTTGTATAAATTCTGAAAAGGGCTTCTGGAATGGATCCTTTCAGAGTTCAGAGGTGGGTTTCATCATATTTTTTAATATTGAAAACCCTACTTATTAAACATGGAAGTTTTTTGGTTCACAACTGAAACATTTTCCAGAGGAAAATATCTTCACATTTTCACAAAGCAAGACTTGTAAGGAGAGAACTGTTGAGATAGTTTTGGTCATCAAGCACCATTACCCAGAATAACTTGGCTGATGTTCTGATGTTTAGGGTTGTCTCTGGGAGGATTAGAGGAAGGCTAGGTAGTACTGGCTATTCATAAATATTTGGCTTTTGTAGTATAAGGTTTTATGATCAATTTAGTAATAAAAAGAAAATAATGCCAAGTGGGTAAAGCAAACAGGCCACTTTAATTAGGGACTGTAAACCAGGTGTTCTGTTTAAATAAATAATGTATTTTAAATTGGTAAACTAATTCCAAAAGTCAAATAAGGAATATAGATCATTCGATTGCTAAGTGAAATGTATTCTAAGTATAAATGATGTCCAGAATCAGATGCTTTCTCAACATAGTTGATCTAACACAAATTACACATGAACCAGTAAACAAACCACAGTCCCTCTCCCTCACAGTAATGAGTTTCTAATATGATGTATTCTCCTTCTGAAATCTAAAATGCCTTGTCAAGATGTATTTTCCTTATTGATGCCAGAAAAATCATTTCCAGAATATGAATTGGATGTCTTTATTAATGGTTGGTGGGGGAAATGCATGAAAATACACCAAATGGTACATGGAATTCTTCATTCCTGGGTGCACACAGTAGGCTCTTTATGCTCATAACCCATTCAAGTTGGATTTCGTTTTTCATGAGCATTGTAAGGGAGCCACAATTAGGAGTGGCAACGTGATTAATATGCAGTGTCAAGTCTTTTATATTCTTTAATGAGACTTTATTCTGTTATCAATTTCTTATTTATAAAAAAGGCTAAAATCAATTTTAGCTTGCAATTACCTCTGTGCTTTGTGACTCAGACACTAAGCCCAACTTAATGAATCAAAGAAATTATTCTTGGCAAAATATTTTCACTGAAGTTTTTTGTAAAGGGCAATTAACTACAAAAAGGACTTAATTTGTTTCTTTTTAACTGAAAAGATACTATCTGTTTAAAACAAAGATAATCTTTTATTAATATTTGCTTTACTTAAACATCTGTTTAATACCTTTATAAAGTCATTCTAAATTTTTAACCTAATGTAGGCTATCCATGTCAACATTTTTCTCAGATGTGTAACATGAAAGATTTACCATGTGGATGAGAAAGTATACAGTCCCTTCATAATGGCATGTGAACCTATTTGTGTAGTAGCCACAGTTAAAAAGCAGTCCTTAACTGGCAGTATAGTGTATTCTGGGCCTTCACCTTCAAAATTAGTAGGGAACATTTACCAAGGGCATAGGATGTGCCAGGCATGATGCCAAGTGCTTACAATACTGATCATTTTATGTATGGGGAAACAGGCTCAACAGGGTTAAGTGTCTTACAGGAGGTCATACTTGTGAATATCAGGCTCTTAAATCAACCAGGTTTTTGTACTCCTTATATAATATGACCTAGCGGCAGCAAGTATAACCGCAAAATCTCTGCTGTCAAGTACCTCTCAGAAGCCTGAAGGAAATACTTAGGTATCTAAGGCAGTTCCCAAAGCTGCGTTGTGGACCATTTTCATTTGATTACCTGAGATGCTTTAAGTACTCTGGGGCCCTACTCTAACTGATTGTGGTTCAGTAGATCTGAAATGGATCAGAAAGGAATACTCACTAAAAAGCTAAGTAATGAAAGTGTGGTGGAATTACTAAAAGACCTAGCACTTGTCATATGCCTGGATGAATCCCCAATCATGCCTCAGAATCCTTACCTTTAAGACAGCGATAATACCTATCTTCCAGGGTGTGGCAAGTGAAAGTAGACTGCATTTAAAACGGTATGATTTGTGGGCTACAACATTAAACAGCTATTATAGGTATTCAAAGACCAACGTGGAAAGGTTACAAACATGGGTCTTACCACTTTAGTTTTACAGAGTCCCACTTGCTATCATATCTCTAAGAGTTTGGAATATATAAATTATGAGGATTTCAGGTTAAATAGAAGGTATGTATAATAAGTTTATATTATTTTAACATATACAGTAAGATTAATTTGTTTTATGGCAATCATATTCTTGACAGAATGAAAATGAAAACTCAAAACACATGTAAACTGGGGCCTCTTCATTTTATAAATTTCCTTTTACTCAGTTTAAATTTTATCTTACCAATTTCTTTTTTTTAACTTGGGCTGTTATTCTCAGTTTCTACGTCATGGACAAATTTGATTAAAAAAATTACTTTCTGCTTACATATAAGATTGAAAAACAAATGTTGACAAGGCAGAGCTACCTCCATCCATGTTGATACTGATTCATTAAACAGCACAGTGCTCTCATTAAACCAGCTACAAATTCATTTAATTGCAAGATATTTAGTCCTTATCCTCCATCTTGTTTACAGGGATTATTCGTGTGAATTTGGTCAAATGCTTGATGTGATCTTCACTCCTCTCTGTAATGGGGAAGCTACATGACATGAGCATAGCTCGTCTTTGTGCATTGATGCTGCCTCCTAGTGATCACTGCTTTCTTTTCTACGTGTCCACAGACTTTAAAAAATAGATTTTGGAATTTTGTCAGGGACTTGTGTCAAGCTATTAATGCATGCTAGATAATTGCTCAAAGCTGTGGATATACCAGGGAACAATATTAACAAGTCTCTTGTCCTTGTGAAGCTTATATCTATCTATGTAGTACCTCAAGCAAACCATCCTGACTCAGAAATTTACTGTCCAAGGTCATGAGTTGTTTCATCAAATTCTTTCAGAACTCTACGATAACTTATGGGGCTTGAGTTCATGTAAAGTAACTAGAAACTGACTTTTTAAGTGGATATAATTCATATGAATCATTTTCCCAACCTTTTTTTCTGTTTTAGGATTGCAGAGTCTCTGTAGGTTGCATAACACTAAGGATAAAGGCAAACTAGGACTTGACCAGCAGTCTTCTATCATTAGTTAACAGTATACCATCTGCTGCCTACTATAATCATTTGGTGAATGGAGAAGGAGAGGACTATTCTTTAAGACATCTTTCAGATCTTTTCTTAGGTTTAGCATTAAAAAAGCATCCAATTTTTGTACTGATTTTTTGTTATGCCCTTTTACTTCCATCTTTTTTGTACATCTTTCTTTTTTAAACATCCTTTTATTTTATAAATGTATTACTTGCCAGAAATGACATAGGTCAAGTATTGGTAAAACTAGGATCAAAATCCCATCTTACTATTTCTACTCTGGTGCTCCTTCAGCTCTGTGATGTGGCTTTTTCTGTCTTATCATAAGGGTGATTTTCAATTATACTGTACATATTTTGTTTTTAGTTTTCTTTTCCCAATATGCTGGCTTTACAAATACCATATAATGAAAATGGTAACAACTTGTTACTATATTTGAAGTATGTTGAAAGGAAAAGAATCCAGGAGCAGGGGTTGGGGGTAAGAGACATCTCAGGGGTTACAACACATTGTCATTTATGAAAACAAAGTATTGATTACTACTTTATCTATGAAACAGAATGAACAAACTCTAGGCCCAATCAGGTTTCTCAGGAAAAATAATTTTAAAAGCAAACATATAGCTAAATCAGATTTCATGAAGTATCTCTTAACTTGATCCTGTATCTGCATACTATTAATGCAAAGATACTATGGGGAGAGGAATGGATTTGGGAGCCTAGCAGGCTTGGAATTAAATTATGGTTCAACCACTTCTTAACTATGGGATCTTGGGCCAATTAATCAATCTCCCTGAACAGCAATTTTGTAATTAATAAAAAGAAGAAAATGATAGCATGGCATCCTTGCAAAGCTAATATGATGGTTATGCAGAGAGTGTAAGTTAACCACATAATATGGTATCTAGACCAGAGTAAAACACTGAATAAATGCTAGTTCCAGTTCTTTTCATTTCCCTATTTAAAAGGTAA